>NC_137455.1:76607873-78025373 GCF_964235325.1 Thermobia domestica
TTTCATTCATTGCTTATCATCAGCGTCTCCTTTAGCCTAACCGGCATAACTGTGGGACGTAAAACTCAAAGGTTTCATTTCATTTTTTCTTAATCTCTTTGGAATCTTGTACTTAGGTTCACAGCGGAAGCGACGAAATAACTCGACTCATCCATTGTAGCTCTCTTCGCAACCAGTTTCCAAAATGTTGGCAATAAGTTTGCGAAACGGGATATGACGACTCCAATTTTGGGTGAAAAGTCGCTATAAAAAATAATAGAGAAATTCATTGTCTATAAGCATTGTTTTAAAGTTGTAGATGTAAACTAAACAATATGTTCTACTCACTGGCGCAAATCCGTGGGGGGGGGGATGACGGATACATGTCCCCTCCAATCTTGGAACTGAGGGGGACTTCTCCCCAATAATCCGATTTGAAATGTGTTTTTGGGGAGAAATTTGATTATTTTTGTCCGATTGCTACAAAGGAACGTGAGATAAAATAGATGTCCCCCAGAATAAGCCTCAAATCTGCAGCCTCCCAACGCTGAAAACAACTCTGATCCTCCACAACATTGTTTTTCAACTTCATAAGTATTTTGGACATCGTCAAAAAAAAAGTATGGTAATGGTCTTACCCCCCCCCTCCCAATGTTGAAGACAGATTTGCGCCGCTGGTTCTACTCACATCTTTGTAAATAGGGCGCAACCAATCCTTTAATTCAGGGATCATTTTTTTGTAAAAGAAAAAGTGCAGAATAATTAAAAGACCCCAAAGGACAAATATAACAAACATCATCTTCGCCTTTATTCACGCAATCTATAGCTAATCTTGTTGCTATCGGTAATGATGTATTACGTGTGTTTCTCAACGGAAACTCTGCGAACTAAAGGACATCAAGTTTGTAGTTGTTCTTCGTTAGAGGGCAAGGGTAACATAACAATGCAGGATTGTGGGGCAGTGAGTATGCTGTATTTCCAAACTCTTCATCAGTTGCGCTGATTAAAACAAACAAACAGAAAAAAAGAACGTAAAAACTGTTTTGAACTAATAATGCTTCTCTACAGATGAACATTTTGTTTGGAGCAGAAAGTCGCTAAATGTGTAAGTAGGTAAATCGTCATTTAAAAATCACCCAAAAAAGTCTCCAATCGGAAAAAAATATTTTTTGTCGCTATCGTAGGGCGACCATACGTCCCGTTTTGACCGGGACAGTCCCGTTTTAGTGGCGTGTCCCGGCCGTCCCGTCAGTAGATGGAAAAAGTAGTATTCGTCCCGTTCTATGTAAATGAAAGAAGTAAATAACAAACCCAGTATCTTTACTCCTTTTAAAAGTATTAATAATTAATAATAACAAAGAGGCAAAAATTGAACTGAAATTCCCTATATTAAACATACTCTATAGTTCGCAGTACTGCTCGAAAGGCAGCAGAGGTTTTAGCAGTTGGTTGTGTGTTGAACAAATTTCAACGTGTCTTTCCTTTTTCATAAGTACCCGTTCTGTAACAAAGAGAGAGAGGAGGAAATCTGATATCAAGGCACTGATAAGAACAAAGGTAGATCTAAAAGTCTAGGGTTGCAAGAACCTGTCCCGTTTTTAACTGAAAATTTTATGGTCAACCTACGCTATCGTTGAGGTCGAATTCCCCTTATTTAGCGACTTTACCCAAAATTGGCAACATTGACCCCCACCGAACAACCAGGGTTGAATTCAGGGGGTAGCCCGGGGGAATCTCCCCCCCGAAGAAAATTCATTCCCCCCCGGAGAAACTCCCAAAATTTCAGTCACAAAATGTAGAAATTACTTCACCCAATTATTTGCTTTTCTGTCCGTGTACGTGCAGACGAAATCCGATCTCTCAATATACATATAAATGACGCAGACCCATTCTATATAAATGTTAACATGTAACATCTAAGATAGAATACCAAATAGTGAATAAAACTTGTATTTCTTAACGCTATGACTGAGTTTGGCAGAACATGAAATTGTTAACTGTTGAAGAAAGGTTTGTATTTTAGTAGGTACTATACTCTCGCCCTATATTATATATTAGTAGGTAGCACTAGCACAGGTTGAGATACGAAAGGAAAGATAGGGAAGATCTTTCGATCATTCCATATAATCTCTCATGTCAGCAGACTTCAGTTCTTGAAAATATACAGTTCCTACATTATTTGAAATAGGGCGCCTAAATCCCATTTCTCGCATCGGAAGTAACAGACGTAAATGTGTTTTACGATTGTTAAAGTAAACACATCTTTCTTTAATTAAAAATAATTCAGTTAAAGGGTGAGATTCAGTGGGCGTCATTTAGAGGGATCAGGGAGGAACAGTTATCCCTCCTTGATTAGAGACTTATATAGAATTTATCAATATGATAATAGTATATAAGTGAAAGATTGCTATTGAAGGTGGCCAAGATCCTGCTCAGTGCCGTTCCATGGGGGAGGGGCAAGCGGGGCGACGGCCCCGGGCGCCGAAGTAAGGGGTGAAAAATTCGGGAGGGAAAAAGAAAAAAGAAGGAAAGAAAAACAGAGGAATGAAATACATGTGGACATATATAAAATGAAAGGAAAAAAGTAATGAAAAGTGCTCAAAATCAAGGAAAAGCAGGGTTTACTTTTTAAAATTTTCCCACCTTTGGCGGCTGGTCTGTCGACCTCACTCATATATACGGGGATGCCGTCGTATACTCTCGCGCCAAGCGCTGATTTTCCACGACACGGCACTAATCCTACTGAAGATTTCGTCAACTAAACTATTGATGTATATGCAGTGAAGAAACCAAGGCTAATATGTTTGATTTAGAATCAGAAGTGTGAGAAAGAATGATAACTTTTTATTAAGATATTCCTAAGTATGTTTGTTTTAGGAGAAAAAATATTTCAGTTAATTTAAATCTTTTTAAAAATTTTTACATTAGTAACAAACAGTAATTACTGAATATAGGAAATAATAAAAATAGTTACTGTAAATAGCAGTTAAAGTTTAGTCTAAACTATTTTTGCCAGTCTTTATTTAATGTTTTAGATGAAATCAAACGATTGTTTTCTTAAAATTATAATCTCATTGAATATTTATCAGCAATTAGTCTCAATATTAGGTAAGATGTGTATGTGAATGGAATTGTTAAATATGCTGCTTTCTTGAAAAAAATACAGAAAAATAACCCTCCCCCGAGCAGTTGACATTCCCCCCCGGGTGTAAATGTCTGAATTCAACACTGCGAACAACACCCCGTTATCTTTAGCCTAGCCAGCATAATAGTGGGACGTAAAACTTAAAGATTTCATTTCGAACAACACTCCCAGAAACCTATTGTTATACCATTCCCAAAACACCCTTTTGTACAGTTCTCCCTATTCGAAAAAAAAATTGTAAATAGCAGTGTTCATATATAAATATGGAACTCAATTTCCCTGAATTTTCCAGGTTTTCCAGGTATTAATTTTTCAATTTCCAGGTCTAGTGGAAGAAACTAATAGTACGAGAACACATAAATTTTAAGAATACTATATTTATATATTTGAGAATGGCCACCCTTCTCCCCAATGAACGATTGCAATTAAATATTGAGTCACAAGAAAATAAATAATTAAAATAAATAAAATTTAAGTTGAAAAATATGAAGTTGAGAAACCTACTAAGGGAATTATATAATACTTTTGTTCCATACTTGAATACATTCAAAATATACAAAAATATTGGCTTGGGGAAGAAAAAAGGGCCCGCGAGATTTTAACTGATTCTTATAGTACTCGACAACAGAAATAAATTACTGAAAGAATTTTCAAAATCGGCGCAGGTAAACATGCAGAAAATCGCATTTTCATGTACCGGTTCAAAATGGGGAAGAAAAGACGACCGCGAGATTTTAATTGATTCTTGTAGTACTCGTCGAGAGAAATCGATTAGTGAAGGAATTTTCAAAATCGGCGCAGGCAAACATAGAGAAAATCTCATTTTCATTTTCCGGTTCAAAGTGGGGAAGAAAAAAGGGCCGCAAGATTTTAACTGATTCTTGTAATACTCGACGAGAGAAATCGATTAGTGAAGGAATTTTCAAAATCGGCGCAGGCAAACATGGAGAAAATGGCATTTTCATGTACCGGTTCAAAATGGGGAAGGAAAAAGGTTCCGCGAGATTTTAACTGATTCTTGTAGTACTCGTCGAGAGAAATCGATTAGTGAAGGAATTTTCAAAATCGGCGCAGGCAAACATAGAGAAAATCTCATTTTCATTTTCCGGTTCAAAGTGGGGAAGAAAAAAGGGCCGCAAGATTTTAACTGATTCTTCTAATACTCGACGAGAGAAATCGACTAGTGAAGGAATTGTCAAAATCGGCGCAGGCAAGCATGAAGAAAATGGCATTTTCATGTATCAGTTCAAAATGGGGAAGAAAAAAGGGCCCGCGAGATTTTAACTGTTTCTTGTAGTACTCGACGAGAGAAATCGATTAGTGAAGGAATTTTCAAAATCGGCGCAGGCAAACATGGAGAAAATGGCATTTTCATGTACCGGTTCAAAATGGGGAAGGAAAAAGGTTCCGCGAGTTTGAACCGCTACGATGTATGTTCACGAATGTCCCCGTCTTCTCAAATTTAGTTAATTACTGTGACACTGAAACATGTGACACAGAGTCACATTGTGGATGACTGCAATCGGCAACCACTGCACATATACTCCTCCCGCCCCACAGTTTGATTATTTCGATCCATTCCTCACGTGCTAACGGCATGGTTCAACATCTGCAAGAAAGAGGTAAATGTAACGTTCAATTGGCAATAGCTTTTCACCAAATTAAGCTGCATGAAATCTGATTGCATATTTGACATACTGAGAAAATTCTAGTCCGTGGCCATATGTATCACATATCCCATCAATTCATAAAAATTTTGAACACAAAATTACGGTCGTCCGTGTGACGTACTCCCAAAAGGCCTAATGTGTATCACCCACCTCACATTCAATGAAACCACATCCGTGTAGAATTTAGAAAGGAACTTCTTATGATGTATACAGGATGTCTCAAACGTTCCCTGACATAGGATAACTCTGTTATTATCAGAGTTACAACAAAATGTAAGAGGAAAAACATCTCGAAATATGACGTTTTCAATCTAAAGTGAACACTTTTTTAAAAAAATCGGACGAGATGTTTGTGCTGTATACTCTTTATGCACCCAATTTTAAATGAAAATGCAACGTTGTCATTTACCTGGACCCACAACATAAGTGAATGAAGTTACTGTTTGAAACGGGGGCTGGCCATCGACATGTTAGCGTAAAAGACAGTAACTTCACTCACTTACGTTGTGGGTCCAGGTAAATGGCAATGTTGCATTTTCATTTCACATTGGACGCATAGCGAGTGTACAGCGCAAACGGGTCATCCGATTTTAAAAATTCCTTCACTTTAGAATGAAAACATTATATTTGGAGACGCTTTCCAAAGTAGTATAATTTAGTTTGTTTAAATTTACAATTTAATACAAGTAGATTCGGATTTATATGCGTAGGATTTTGTATGCATCTAACTAATGAATTCTTTATTTTCATGCTTAACTTAGTGACTTGGCTTTGGACTGCAACTGATTATTGTAACCCATTATTGCTTGAGAAGAAACAAGATATCCGAATCTTCATTTGGAGAAATCAAACGTCTATTGGAAAGCTGGGGATTACAATCATTAATTTCTACATTTCAAGGTGCGTAAATTATATATTCTGTGTTTGTTGTTAAATTACTATTACTATTATTGGGTTTAGAATCAATCAAGCACTTCATGATATTTTATGGGGATCAAGATGGGTGCCGGATAGATAAGTATTTGAGCGTCAGGCTCTTATTTCTTTTCAATTTAATATTTAATCAATGATTATTTTTCTCCCTCATTATTCCACCAAATCGTATTCCAAGATCATATATCCATTTTTGATCGATATATCCATATTTTTGATCTCTTTCATATTTCTATATTTTCGATTTTTGATATTGTTTATATTTCGATATTGCTGTATTTTTCGATATTTCGAACAAGTTTCGATAGTTTGTCAATATCGATTATCTATATCTAAATTCGGATATCCCAAAGCCCTATCGAACCCCCTCCGAAATGAAGTTTTTGGCTATGGACCTGATTAGGGATGCGCACGAGACAAGACGAGACAGAATTTTTGTTACGAAATTCGAGACGAGATAGAGCTCTTCCAATAGAAACAGATCCAGTTTTCGAGACGAGACATAACTTTCGCGGCACCTTTTCGAGAGGAGACAATCTCAAATCTTTTCTCTTGCGCATCCCTACACTTGATCATGAGGTATCAAAAAAAAAAAAAAAAAAAAAAGTTAATGAGAAATACCGGTAACATGTAAATACAATATAGGTAGCTAAAACATTTTTGTTTTCATTCTTCAGTAATGCATTATTATTAATCTCAGGGGGGCGCGGTGGCTCAGTGGTAGAGTGTTAACCTCCGGTGTTTGGGGTCCCTGGTTCGATCCCAACTCGCGCCGTGTGGACTTTGTAGTGGACAAACACCGTGCTCGTGGGTTTTCTCGGGGTTCTCCCGTTTCCTCCCACTTTCTTCATTCCACCATTTCACTCATTTCTCATTATCTCCGTCTCCTGTAGCCTAACCGGCATAATCGTGGGACGTTAAACTTAAAGATTTCATTTTTTATTAATCTCTGTATTTTATAGTGTATTCTCAAGCTTAAGGTGATGTATAATTAAATTTTGAATTCAGTTAACTTATTTTGTTTCTCAGATTGTTTTTAAAATGTATGTACAAACGTTTATTTTCATTCTTGAGAGTTTAAAGTGACGTATAGTTATTAAACATAGTATTTAATATTGTACTCTTAACGTGGAAGTGATATACAGTTAACTTTTGAATTCAGTTAACATTTTTCTCTCTGAAATTGCTTTAAAAAGTATGTAAAAACGTTTTTATTTTATTTCTTGAGTGCTAAAAGTGATGCAAAGTTATTAAGCTTACTACTTCATATTGTATTCTTAACCCTAAACTGATACACAGTGCGTTTTTGAATAAATTATGTCAAGTTATTTGAGTGACGAACACTGGTAGAAAATCCTGACTACTACTGGAACATTTTGATTTTAAGGTGACGACTACTGGTGCAAGGATTTTAAAATATTGTTTTTCCTCCAACGGCTACTCCTTTTTTAATTCTAACTACATGGTCATTATAGGAAGGATCAGTGAGTCTTTCCAACTATGGTACAGCTCCGACAGATTCACGATGCTCAGAGAAGAGACAAAATAGTATGTTTTCAACCTTAAAGTGAGAACCACTGGCGTTTTTACCCTGCTATGCAAAAGTAAGTGAGTACTCCAATGGAGTTCCAATGCGGTACTTAATTTCTGCGTTTTAGATATATGGAAATACATGTCTCTAAAATGTAAAGAACTGATTTTTTTTTTTTTTTACTGAAAACTGCAACTCGGTAAGCCTTATGGATACCGAGGTATGGGAAAATAAACTATAGGTATGTGGGGCTTGCATACTTGACGCTACAATTCGGAAATTGAATTAAAATATGACTAACGGCTATCAAGATGTTGTCAAATAAAGGGAGGACCAACACAGTTAAGGGGTTTTCGTGTTAGATGCTAAAATTTCCGAAATCGGTCATGGAAAGTTAATAAACACCAGTAGCAATTTCATCTTAAAGTAATTAGATATCTTCATGGGGTGTTAGAACATCATGGAGTCTACCAAAATTAAATTTTAAAAGCTTTTGAAAATATAATCTGACATTTGTAAACAGTATTTGAAATATGTATTTACCCAAAACTTCCAGCTAGTACATCTAACATCTGGAGAAACACTGTGAAATAAAAGCTTGAAATTTCGGAAACAATTATTGGTCGCAACAAAATTAAATAAGATGGTACTTCTATGGGTTAAATCAGTACCTCAGTACAATTTCGATCGAAAGATTAGTTCAGTCCTAGGTTTTCTTCAGGCAATTCCAAGGGTTCATCGAGCTGTGCATAAGAATGAAAATTCGCTGTCAATATCTAAGATAGTAAATAAGATATAAGGAATTATATATTTTATGACGTGAAAATAGAGATCTTTATGGATTTGTACTTTTGGGTCTTTCCTAAAAGAAAAAATTCAGAAAACTACTGTATATACCTTAATAGACAATTCAGTGGGCGGGGACACAGTAGCTTAGTGGTAGGGTATTTAACTAATCTTTTTTTTTTTTTTTTTTGCAGAAACTATTGGAGTATTCACTTAACCCATAGAAATACGATCATACTTAACTCCCTATTTAATTTTAAAATTAAATAAAAGGAAATATTTCAGTGTAGCGACCCACGATTATGCATTTTAGTCTCAGGGAGATTATGATTAAAGCAAGTGAATGTTGTTGACAGAATTGATGGAATGCAAAGGTGGGAGGAGAGTACCCCGAGAAAACCCACGAATACGATGTCCACTACAAACTGACTTGGCCGTGGATCGAACCAAGAACCCAATACACCAGAGGTAAGCACTCTACCACTAAGCCACTGTGCCCCCGCCCATTTAATTGTCTATTAAGGTATATACGGTTGTTTTCTGAAATTTCTTCTTCTTACAGCAAATACTCAAAAGTACAAATCCATGTGGGTCTCTATTTTTACGACGTCATAAAATACATAATTCCTTATATCTCGCTTGCTATATTAGATATTGACAAAAAATGTTCACTTTATTTCAGAGCCCGATGAACGCTTGGAATTGTCCAAAGAAAATTTAGAGCTGAATTAATCTTTCGATCGAAATTGTACTGACGAGTCTGAGGTTCTCACTTAACCCATATAAGTACCATCTTATTTAACTTTTGTTAGGATCAATAATTGTTTTCTGAAATTTCAAGATCTAATACGCTTTTATTGTATGGTGTCTCTCTAGCTGCTAGATGTACTAGCTGGAACTTTTAGGTAAATACATATTTCTAATACTCTTTACAAATGTCAAAATATATTTTACAAAACTTTTAAAATTTAATCTTGGTAGACCCCATGATGTTCTTAAACTCCATGGAAATACCTAATTATTTTAAGATGAAATTGCTACTGATGCTTATTAACTTTACATGACCGGTTTCGGAAATTTTACCACCTAACACGAAAACCCCATAACTATATGGATCCTCCCTTTATTTGACAATATCTTGATAGTCATATTTTAATTAATTTTCTAAATTGTACTGTCTAATATGCAAGCTCCACGTACCTATGGTGTCGCTTTTTATTTCACCATATTTCGGTAACTGTTAGGCGTACCGACTTGCGGTTTCGGTAAACACACACCTCTAACGTTCTTTAAAACGTTATTAAGACATATTTTAGAATATTTAGAAATGAGAGTTCTGGGAATATCATGGTACCCGAAAACCCCCATCAGGGCGTGTGTGTAGTGTATTTAATTGAAACTACTTTTGAGGTTGTTGTAAGCCCTCGTAATTACGTTTCCGAAACTGCACCATCTAGTACGCAAACTCCACAGTTCTGTAGTGTCGCTCTTTATTTTCCCATATCTCGATATCCATAAGGCTTACCGAGTTGAGGTTTTCGGTAAACAGATGTCAGTTCCTTACATTTTAGAGACATATATTTTCATATATCTAAAAAATACAGACATTAGGTACCCCATGGTAGCCCGAACACCATTGAGGTACCCACTTACTTTTGAATGGTAATACATTTTGAGTTGTTGTTCAGCATCAATAAACACTTCATAGTTTTTCTACGTGCAACCCAAAAGTCCGTACCTGACCTAACAGATTTTGTCCATTTAATCTCAAAAATGTTAAGATACTTTGTATTGTTAAGTACAACCAAATTAAGCACACTGAATATAACATTTTAAATATTTTCTGATTTTTGTTGCAGGTATTTCGTGCATCAAACCAGGATTCTGCTTGAAAGACAGTCAAAAGAAGCAGTGTAGGTTGTGGCTAAAAGTACGCCCTTTCTGAAGACAGACTCAGTTGTACTTACATTATTTTGTACGAATATATAACCCTAATAAAGATACTGTACTACAAATTATTTCTTTCTTCCATAAATTATAATAAAATATTATCTCTGTTTAAAGAAAATGATTGTTAATGTTAAGTCATTTTAATTCTTTTTCTCTGTAATAAGAACATTATCCCTAGCAATATTTTTTATCTTTGTGCTATTGCGATTGGATGAAGTAAAATTCTATACGAAGCACTATTATTTCAGACATGCATTAATAACTAATGTATTGTTCTGTATGTAAGACAATGTGTATACTGAACCTGTCTAGCGAAGGTGTTGTTTTAATACAGAATCTATAACTCAGCTTTTCAGTAGTCAACTTTATTGGGAATCCGAAGAAAGAAGTTAAAAAAAAAAAAAAAAAAAAAAAAAAAAAAAAAAATGTTGGACTTACCAGCGTGTGTGTGTTCGAATTCTGGACTAATCCAAATTATCCAGAGAAATCATTATATATTTCTTTGTTGCTATTTCAGATGTATCCTTTATCCAAGTCGTATGAAACGGAGACTTCATACATCGCTATACTTTGTATGAACTATGTTCCGTATTTACTTAATCACTTTGTAACTTTCTCTAGTGTTGACAAGGCCGCAGGTGTCAATCGAATAGTTTAGTGTTTCACTCATGTCACCTTGTGACTAAGGTACGTCCTGTCGGTATATATATGGTACTGGGTTCAATTAGCGATAAAATACATTTTTAGCGTTAAACAAATGCAAAAATCTATACGAAATGAGATACCGTGATCTCTGACTTACGGATAACACCAAGCAACTAATGGTACTGAGTGTGATTGAGTTTACTAATTACTATTTGGCTAAAATCAGTGTTCCTTTATCTATAGTTCTTTTCGTGCTTTGAATTGCAAAGTTTGAAATAACCGTTTTAAATTATTGTGTATATATATCTTCCGAGTAATTCTGAGAATCATTGCTCTTTCTTTAAGCAATGTATGAGACTGTTAAATTGCTCTTTCCTTAAAATGTTGCACTAAGAAGGATGCATCCAGGAAAGTCCAAATTTGCAGAATGTCTATAGCAGGGAAGAATAAATATGTTTAGTCGATGGCTGCACAACGCCTCCGCTGTCACCACGTTGTCACACAGCGAATACAGCGAACGTTTAAGAGTATTCTGCACTTACTATTAGGTATCGGCCTGGGAACTTTGGCGCATCTACCCAGTCTCCTTCTTGGTGTTTCATTTTTAATGGCGAGTACTGAGTAGGAATAATATTGTAAGCGAATGCGTTTCCGGCTGACACCACACTTTTAATTATTGCGACATTTAAAAAAAAAAAAAAAAAAACCTGTTAATTAAAATGTACAGAGAAGTTATTTCTGGAAAATTCTATTCAGGCCTCTTGTGGTAACAACTGCACTTTAGTAGAAGATACTATTAAGGAAAAGAATGAGGTAAAATAATCTTTATATCGTACAAGCAATGGATGATAACAGCTTAATAAATGATTGTACGTAAATCTTGTTTGAGTTTGAATATAGGATTGTATAAGGCTGTGCATTTTGCATTATTATTGAGGTGCTGCAACTAACTAACTGCAAACCATATGATAAATTCTTACAGTAATATATCACATATTGATTTACTCTGTATGGAAACGAAAATAGTTTAATATATGGTTAACCTCCTTTGTGCCAGGGGCGGATCCAGAGGGGGGCGATCGGGGCGATCCCCCCCCACAAGAGGAAACTTTCTTATTTTATATATAAATAAACCCATCCATAACAAGTTTGGAGCTCTTAAAAGTAGCAGTATTACCGCCGACCGCCCCCCCCCCAGAAGTCCGTCCTGGATCCGCCCCTGCTTTGTGCCCATAATTTTAAAATTAACGCTTGTGTCACTTTTCAACACTTGACTTTGCAGTAGCTTTCCAACGAATTAGCAGGAAGCCCAAACTTATAGGACACCCTGCAGGTAAATACATTTCTTTGGACAGTTTCACTGCTCCAAACTAAGATTTGAAAAGTGTAGTATTGTTAATTTTATTATTATTGGCACAAAGGAGATCAACCATATTTTAAGCTATTTTTGTTTTCATACAGAGTAAAACAATATTTGACAACATTACAGTAAGAATGTATCATGCACTTTGCAGTATGTTGCAGCACTTTAATAATGGTGCACTATACGTACACTCTAGATCCTGCATATGTCCGATCCATACATTACAAGAAGGCAATACGTATTCGATACAGGTAAAATCTGTATATTTCATATGGACAACCTATTAGCTATATACATCCAATCTATACATTACATATGGCCAACCTGTACGCGACATACGTATAATCTATATGCTGCATGCAGACAGTCTGTAAGCTACATATATGCATTCTGTATGGTGCATACGGATATTCTGTATGCTGTATCTGGACAAGCTGTGTGCGACATAAGGAAAATCTGTATAATACATACGTACAATACGTATACTGTATCTAGTCGTACGTATGGGGCACAAGTACAATATAGATGCTGTCTCGGGGTTGAACGCAAGAAACATACGTACAGAACGTATATTGCATACTTCTTGAAATCATGCTCCGTCCTGATAGTCAGTGTATGTCGTCATTATTAACCCACATGCTACATACGACCCTGACGTCACAAAGCTAGATATTACCTCCGTATATACTTGTTACTGCAGATAACGTCACACGAATGACGTCATTGCACTTGTGCAGACAGTACGTATAATACATACTTTTTCAGCTATACGTTTGCTGCAGGATGTTATATACGGTTGTACGTTAAGTCCAGAAACTACAGGAATTACGAATGTAACCTACGTTTTTAAGTATGCCACCTACATTTTTTTTTCTCAGTGTATCTGTTTTGTTCCATGTCGCACTTTCTGAAGTCATGATACTTCACCAACCAGCAGGAGGTGAAAACAATAGTTCTGGCTTCTTTGCCTCTAAAGACAAGACGTGCCATCGACATGGAGTCTAGGAAATCGACAGAAGGTGGCTGCAGACAATTTAACACGAGAAGCTATACTTTGAATTTTAACTTTCTTTCATTATACTATATAATTTTTTAAAAAAGTATGTTTTGCACCAGAATATTGCAAGACTTATGACTCATCCTTGTAACTTTTATTCTTTTAGTTTGCCAACCAACTAACCTTCCGGTACACAAAAGTTAATGGTGAAATCTAAATATGGTTGCGTCACTTGTTTTAATAATAAATAGCAAACCACATTCATATTCAACATTATCACTTTCCATTTTCAAATATTTAAATTGAAAGAACTTACAATTAAATGGTGACAATACTTTTAAATCTGGAAATTACTTGCACGCTAGCGTCATCGTCAAGCAGGCAGCACACGTAGCGGAGTGACGAGTATTAACGATTAAGAATTAGCGTTACTCACAGACTGATACGTCATAATAAGGATTTATCATGATTGTTACATAGAGATCATGAACTTAACATACGTAGAAATCACATTCCAATACAAGACGCAGAAAGATATCACTTTCAACAGACATTAGGAACTTCTATTACTTTTTGAAATACGCAAATTTCTGTCGTGATTCCGGATCTGATTTAATTTGTAAATCGTGCTGAGAAAAGCAGCTAAGTGTAACAATTTATTTTCATTACAGTTAACCCTTGTTTCCCATCTAAAAGATTGACTTCGACATTATAAGCTTTTAAATTGCCTTGTCTATAGGCTTCTACCAACTGAAAACCAAATGTTAAAAGGAGATTGCGTGCAATTGATTGAAACCTTTGTAGTATATCATTAAAATATCGTAAAAACAAAGCCGTCAATATCTCAAGAAGCAATATTCCCACTGAATGTGAAAAGCAGAAAAAAAAAGGAAGAGAATAAAGGAAAGTTTATATTTCAGAAAGATATTATAAAGAAGATAGTTCATGATCACATCAAAGTCGTTTAAATGGCAATTTTATACGTCGTCAAGTCTTTTAAAAATATCTCTTGTTTTTCATCTTCCTTGAAATAGATATTTTTCTTCTTCTTTTTCCTTTCTGGAAATACCCTGTTGTTTCAATGATTTCACAGCTGCCTTAGGAAGAAATTTTCGTGATTCCAAACAAGTCTTTAGGTCAATTTATAAAATTCAATATCTATTATTTTTGGTAAACAAGTTCAGTTGTTGTTAGTACTTTTTCCATTTTTTCATTCTTATTTTCTTATTCAAATTTCCATTTTGAATAAGCCTATTTCACCTAAAATGATCACAAAATACAAGGAGAGAATTTCCGTGCCGAAGAGCGAATTTCTATCAGCTTTACACGAAATCTAAAAGTCATAATCATTCATTGTTCTTTGGTGTTGAGATGATTTCTCAAATTACTGGAATGAACAAAAAAATATACATAATATTGCAAACAAATCATACACCAAATAAAGGGCGTAATCCTTTACAGGAGCTGATCTTCAAGCTAGCATTGTAGAAAAATATGTTATATTCATTTGATAATTGATGTTATTATGATGTTGTGTTACAATATGTTATATGACAACTGTATGCCTCACTTTAAAGTGCGGGACAAGAATAAACGACCAAAAATGCCATTAAAATTAATGGCGTTTATGGTCGTTTATTCTTGTCCCGTACTTTATTTACCCATATTTGGCATTATTAAAAACTTAGGATTTCGGCATCTATGGTCATGTTAACCCATCGCATATAATGGGATGACATCTCTTTGCGACAACTCTTCCTTAGGAATTTGGGAGGAAGAAAGGATTGGGGAAGGAAGGAAGCTGTCTGGAGCATTATGTGAGGTATCAGTCACGCATTTGCCTGGTGTAAATGAAGAAAACTCCGGAAAACTTCATTCACGATGCCTGGCCTGAAAAACTTTTACACTTCTTCAACCGAGTGTCCCAATCGGGAATTGAAATAATTTATAACTCAATTACATTCTCTCTCTCTCTTTCTTTCCTCCTTTTTAAAAGGGTTGGTACATTTTCTACTGTCCTCCTCACATGTTAGTAACTAACCAAGAACTCTGAATGTAATTTGATGGTTTTTGCTTTCAAGTTCATCAATATATGAGCCCCAAAACAAGAAACGAGATTGAATTCGGTTTGGATTACATAGTAGGTTGTACTGAAAATGTACCCTGCACAAGAAAAAATATGCAATTGAAATTTTATTCATCTTAGCTTGGGGGAGGAGGTTTGAGCAACTCCGGGGAGGCAAAGACTTCCTGGAAGTACCTGAAGAAAAAAAACGTTATCCAGTGTCTTGCATGTACTCGTTGAACCAATTTCTGGAGGGTAAAGTTAAATGGGGGCAACATCATCTTGCATAAATGGGAGCTCCGAACTGATACAGCATGATAAGTAAAACTATCCTTTCCTACGGCCTTGACTGTAGATTTGGAAAGACTTCAATCGAATATCTTTTCAGTTTCAGATCTTGATATTGCAGACCAATAATATCTGTTGCTATCCGCTTTACTTCTGACAGTTAATAATTTCTTGTATATTTTATGATTATTGTTGTATACTTACCGGTGTATATGATTATGGACTGCCACACATCGTATATCATATAGCAGCTATTAGCTCCTCACAATCTCTGGTATTCCATAAGGATGTGAAACAATGAATTAAACAGGATAAGAAATACCACGTAAAAATATAAATAAATAAACATAAATAACAGATTTTCTTGTAATGTTATATAACTTCATCAAACGTGAAAATTGAGAAATAGAGAACGACTTTTGACTCACATAGTATTGATTAATAAAAATTATTAATAAAATATCTAGTCCAGTATGTTAGTTGTTTCCAGATTATATTATATATGTCTTATTTCCTAAATTTTCAATGTAGTTCAACAGTAAAACTTACTCTATTTCAACGCAATTAATACAGTTACCTCCCTAAGATCCTACTTTGATATCGGCTTATGTTCTTTCTGGTATACCCAAAGGCCCCTTATTTCCTCACAAACTTCCCAACTCAAAGTACTTACACCCATCTTAACGTATTTTCTTATACGAGCATTGTGCTCGACCACCATAGACGTCGATTTCTTATTATCTGTACGAGTACTGTGATCTATAATTACTACGTATAAAGTTCCGTATTGTATAACGTTCTGCATTCAAACGTTCATTCAACTGCTTTGTACTAAATATTTAACTGACTTTTTTTTTAAAAAAAAAAAAATCATTATCGTCTATCATTCACTGCGAATTAATTATCAATTTTTCACATTCATACATCCTGTTCTATCAATACAACCGAGACACAGGAGAGCCGGAATCGATTCCCGGTGGGAGGTAATGTGGTTCTGATGTCACGTTAAGCTTTAGATCCACGTCTCATACAGAGTTGATGCTCGACAAGAACGCTCAACTTCAAATCAGCCAGCAATAGAAGCGTAAAATATAACATCTTTATGAATTTTTAGTTTTAACTTCTTCATATTAATGGTGACATACGGAATACTATTATGGTTTTCAACCATTAATCTATTATTTATTTTCTTATTGATTTAGTTCTTATTTCTTAGCACTCAGTGGCGACTCTTTAGGGAAGTAATATCCACAGACTACGGGAAGAAATCTTACCTAATATTTTAGGTTTCTTTCCTTCGCTTGTAGCGATAAAGCATTAATTTTTACTGTTGTGACTTCCCTCAAAAGTCACCACTGTTAGCACTACATCT
Source organism: Thermobia domestica (assembly GCF_964235325.1). Lineage (NCBI taxonomy): Eukaryota > Metazoa > Arthropoda > Insecta > Zygentoma > Lepismatidae > Thermobia > Thermobia domestica. The sequence continues at coordinate 76,624,598 of NC_137455.1, forward strand.
AAATACCTAAAATTTATTCACTTTTTCTTATTATTGTTTACGACGTTTTCGTAAACATAGAAATAATTGCACTTACACTCTATGAAAAATTTAATTTTAACATTGTATTTCAAATACTCATATTTTAGAAGTGCCACTTTCGCACTTCTTGCGCTTCGCCACTGCTTTAATTCACATTTCCTTTCTTTGAATCTGTTACAGAACAAAAGGACATGATCGGAACGTTGACAAAAAGAAATTACAAAGAACACTTCACTTAATTTATTCTCAATACTCATTGGTACTTCCTTGTGAAGCTGCCTACATCCAACTACTCCTACATAAAAATCCCTCTCTTCCCAATGACTTACCTTTAACTGTTCTCACAATACAATAACACATTCACTTTTTCCTAAACAATGAGACATTATTAAGATGTCAAGATCCAATCGACTTCTTTTCCCTTCTCTGGATGGACATAATTATTCTCAAGTATTCACATCACATCACTTACGTTATCTGTAAAGATTTTCTGATAATTTTTTTCTTCTTTGCTGAACAAGAACAAGGCATATGGTTGTCCATTGACAGAGTACAAGCAAAGATACTTGAGAAATTTCTTCACATTCCCCCGAACACCTACTTGAGTTCATCTTTTCTATCACTCTCTACACAAAAGATTATGGCGATTTCTTTGTCAATGTTTATGTGAGAGGATTTAAAAGCAAACAGATATTATACAGGGTGACCCAAAAGTAGGTATACAGTATCGTTCTGATCAAGTTATTGCTTTTTATATCATTTCTTACTGTTATCCATCAGGTAGACTTAGTTTCTTTATTATTTGTTCTTAATGTATTTTTTACGTCTCTCTTATATCTTAAGCTCGGAACAGCCGAAGCAAATAAACCTATAAGCTAGAATGTTATACTTGATCAATACAGGGGTGTATACCTACTTTTGGGCCACCCTGTAGATCTTCACCAAAACTGAATACCTTTCCCATCAATATTTGTTTATCAATAATTTCGAAACGAATAAGATAACTTTTAATCAACAGAAGACATTATTCTTTGTAAGTAAAAACTGTCTTCAATGGATCCCTTATTAAACGGAAGTTTATCTTAAACAAGAATGTTCCATGGTCCCTGGAATGTAGGGGTGAAAATGTGGGTATAATTTTGGATTTGAAGGGCAAAAATGTTTGCTTAAAATTCGTTTGCTCAGGTTAGGTTAGCTTACGCTCCGTTACGTTAACTTAGTAATTACGTTCACTTAGTAGTTACATTTTAGTAACAACAACTCATTTCCCCTGTAAACGTTCTGTTTTTACCTGATTTTGGCTCCCAAAATCCAAAACTATCCCAAAGTGTGTTACATTTTCTCAATTGAACAGAAATTATTACGCGGACAACGAAAATCAAAATTTCAAGTTGAAGCCTTTTAACGGAAAATTTCAAGTTTCGGAATTAAGCGTTTAGAGGCATCCTGTAAAAGAACAGATAGGCCATATACACTACATTGTCTGCTAAAAGATCTTCGTTCGTTTGTTACCTTACGCATTTAGCTTATAGTCGACCTAATCCGTTCCGCCATGTAAGGCTCTAGATATATCGAGTGACTTTCTGAACGAAATGCAATTTTCATAGAGTTATTTTCAAATGCCAGTAACTCATTCTGTAATTCGTCTATAGACATGAAAAAAGAAGTATAATACTGTACAATGGATCAAACACAAAGGAGCCAAAAGTGATCCAAAAATACAGGGAAAGGCGGGAAAGGACGTAGCATCTTTTCTTTTTTGTTTTCTTGGCCTGAAGCAATAATCTCATCTGCAGAATATTTGAGAGAACTGTTTTTTTTTTTTTTTTTTTTTTTGTTCACTGTAAGATTTGCGTGCCTTAATTCGTGGCAAAATAAATACTGTAGCCCAGGGGTGAAAGTGGATCTGAAAAGGCGGGGGGACGGTAGGTAGCGGCATGACGCCACGCCGTTTCCCCTGCCTATTTTTGGCCATGGTAATTTTTTTTAGGAACTGCGGAGATGCCGTTCATATTTCTTCGAGGTTGGGGGACGGCGTACCCCGCGTTCTTCCAAACTTTTACTCCTGCTGTAATCGAACAAGGTACGTACAGCTTTTTACTTTATCTCAATATGTCTATTATATCCATGTACTTGTATTTTTTGAACATACTTTCGTTAACCGGAAACTCATGTTTAACGGATTTTTTTTTTTTTTTTTTTTTTGCAAATCTCATTCTATTCTATTAAAAACAAATTTTGTTGTACTTAAAATCGTCAATTCGCTTAGAAATTTTGGAAAAAAGAACAATTAGCGGAGAAGAATGGGTTTTTCTTGATGACTGTAGGATATGTTTATCCTATATTTGATAAAAGCATTAATTTGCTTTTATAATAAGTAAGTTTAAATACTTAGGTTTGATGAAATGAACAAGGAGAAAGCAGACTTTGGTATATGAACTTCGAGACCATTTTTTGCAAGGTAATACTGCACATTTAAAGTGTTCATATTACAAACCGGGAGAGCGCAATGGCCTAATATAACGGAGAAAAAGAGTCTTAAAGTCTCAAAGTTGTCAAGTAATGGCGTGGCAGAGTCAGTAGCATCTGTGACTCAAGTGCCATGGGTTCTGGGATCGATTCCTGCTGGAAATAACTTTTTTTTGCTTTAACCAATAAAGTAGTCATTTGTAACTACAAGTAAAATGTTAATTCACCATATGTTTCAGTGCACTATTACCTTACAAAAAATGGTCCCGAAGTTCATTTACCGAAGTCTGTTTTCTCCTTGTAAGTCATTTAGAAAGTACAAAGAGATTAATTAGATATTCACATTGCCATTCTGTGCTAAAATATAGAATCGATAGTCGTTCATCTGGTTTTTATACTTCCACCATAACTATAGCTGACGCTAAAGTCCCTATTTCGATTCCAGGCCATGTAAGTTTATGGTGAACAACATCGTGTCCGTAGGTTTTCTCGTGGTTTTCCCGTTTCTTCCACATTCTCATTTGCCCAATCTTTTATGTAATCATTCACTTTCATTAATCATCCATTTTCTTTTGTCTAAATACCCACTCGTTGATATTAAAACTAAAAGACTCCATTCCGTTTTTGATCAATTGATCGAAAAATCTTACATTTCTTATAGTATTTACTTGTACACAAGGTAATTTCAAAAATTACAGTGGATTAGGCAATCATATTGAAAATACACTACAAGACACAGTAAATAATACAACTATTTTATCAGGCCTTGTTTTTCATATTGTCAAACTAAACACAAAACACTGAGCAAGGCTGTGATAATATATAAAAAACACACAATCACATAACAGTTTCAACACAATAACTGTGTCTTCATCAGACTTCCACTCGTGCTGGCTATTTTGACTCCTTTTGGTACCAACTCCTAAGTTGCGAGAAAGACTGGAAGTCTGATGCAGACACAGTTGTTGTGTTGAAACTGTTATGTGATTGTGTGTTTTATATATTTTATCACATAGCCTTGCTCAGCGTATTGTGTTTAGTTTGACAACATAGAAACAAGGCCTGATGGAATAGTTATAGGAATTATATTTTTCTGATTTCGGATTAATACTGCATGTTTCTTGGGTGCTCCGAAAATATAAATTTGTTCGTTTTTCATAAATAAATGTTCCAGTAATAACCAGGCCCGCAACCAAAGGAAGCCTAGGGGGCCTGGCCCCCTAAACTTTTCGTGGCCCCTCCAGACCTTAACACAAACTGCTATTATTAATACAAAAATCACAATTTAGCTATTTGTAAGAGAATTTTTAATGACTTGGCCCCCCTAATATATTTATGACCCCTCAAACCTCTGTGGCTGGTTGAGGGCCTGGTAATAACTGTAGAATAAGATGATTTAGTTTTAGAAATTGGAGCGAGAAGATTCAGTATGGTGGTCCATACCTTTTATTTCCACGTAAAAGCAAGTCAAACAAATGGATTTCCTATAATTATTTTTCTTTCCTTATGAATAATTTATTGGCACATTTCCCTAATCTATGATTGTAACTTTCTCAATGTCAAAATTTATGTCTCAACTGCAAATATATATAGAAACCAAGGCAGATAGAAACATGAAACCCTTCATAACCTTCAAGGGATATACAAGACAACATTATGCTGATATGGAGAACCTTCCATGAGGTGCGCTCAAGGGGTTACGGGGGAGTAACTACAAAATTTTAAATAGCAACCCCCACCGTGTAGTATTTCGTTTGAAAGGTAATCACGTCTAGAGACCAATTTTGGAAACTACATGTTGCTAGCGTGTCCCTATCCAACATGGAAGCTATACATAAGTACGGTCGAAGTTCTCATCTCATGGGGGATTTTCCTTATCAGCATAATGTTGTCTTTTATGTCCCTTCAGGGTTACAAAAGGTTTCATGTTCTATCCACGGGCGTCTCTGGCGCGGGGGGGGGGGGGGAAGCGAGGAAGACGCGTGCCCCCAATATTTTGAAGTACAAAATATTCAATATTTTATTCTAATTTAATTTATTTACTAACGACAGAATATCATATAAATAATAATAATTATATTTATTTGGAATATAATATTTAGGCTATGAAACGATTGTAATCGAGTTCTTGATATACCTTAGGGGGTCCGTGAAGGTAAGCAGAAAGGTAACAAATGGAATCGAAGTTTTAAACAGATTGGGCTAGGTATTACCATTTAAATCACTTTCTTTGATGCCCCCCCCCCCCAATTTTACATACCAAAGACGCCAGTGCTTCTATCTGTCTTGGTTTCATCAGGAGACGGGCCTTAGTGTTATGCTTGAAACGTACTTCGACCGTACTTACGGATGGCCTCCATCTTGGATAGGAACATGCTAGCGACATGTAGTTTCCAAAACTGGTCTCTACACGTGATTACCTTTCAAATGAAATACCACACGGTGGGGGTTGCTATTTAAAATTCTGTAGTTATCCCCGTAACTCCCTTAAGCGCAGCTCATGGGAGTTCTCCATATCAGCATAATGTTGTCTATTATGCCCCTTGAAGGTTACAAAAGTTTCATGTTTTTATCTGCCTTGGTTTCTTCAGGAGACGGGTCTTAGTGTTATTCGTGGAACGCACTATATATAGTCTGTGCATGGTGAGTTAATCTTTTATATTCTGAAGCAGGACTCGCTTTTAGCATGTAAAAGTCCGTCCTACCCCTGAAAAAGCCTTGGAGTCCCCCAAGAAAAAACTTTCTGGCTGTATCACTTATTATTACATTATACTTACTCGTATAATGACAGAGACGTAACTGTTCTAATAACGTATAGTATTTAATGAATCATGTCATCATAGACATATGAGCGAAAACTTAATTATTACTTTTCTTTCACTTTAGAAATAGCAAAATTCTCACTTATCTGTTTCCGTTTGCGCATATGTAAAATACAACAGAAGCTCTAAATTTCATACATTTCTGCGAATAATAACAAAAGATTGTAAATTGTAAAAAGTACATTTTACATGTTGGATTTTCCTTCTTAATTACAATTTGCTTCCGTTGTGATTTCTCTTTCGTCTCATTATTAGTTACGAGACACCTGTCGAGTATTTGAGTAACAAATTTATATAATTAGACATACACTTCTATTTCCTTAATTTTATCTTAACCAACAGAAGTTACACCTGTTTGCGAAGTTTAGTGAACGTACAGTATATCTCAGTAATCAAAGCCTTTTTCTTTAGTCAACATTGTATAAGCTTGACTTGAACTCAGTACAAATGTGAAATATATTATAGTGTGTGAGGTTCCCGTGTTATCAGGGATAAAAGTGGATTTGAAAAGGTAGGGGGACGCATGACGTCGCATCGACCCCCCTGTATATATTTGCCCATTATAATTTTAGGAAGTGGAGGAACCTCATTATATTTTTGGAAGTGAAGGGAACGGCGTCCACCTATGTTCCCCCTCACTTTTACCCTTGCGTGTTATATGATATAAAATTTGAGGTTCAAACTTCGTTAAATTTCCCCCCCCCAAAAAAAACATCTATTTGTTATTTGGAAAAATATAATAGAACAAACTCGTTATTAAAACTAATTTGAAGCATAAGAATTAAGGTAAATGTGAGACAATTACCTACATTATAAATACAGTGTGTACTTGTAATAAAGAATTGCTAAATAAATATATCAATAAAGAACGATATTTTTTTTCACTAGACAATATTACTAGTCCCTTCATATTTATTTATTTCCTCTATCATGAATCTTAACCATTAAACAACATTCGCTGTAAGAATTATCTAAAGTAAAACCTTATTACTTCATTTTTAAGATCGATTTCTGGTGCGTAGCAATCTGATGAAAATTTAAGATTTTTTGTTCTTATTCATATTTGCTTTTTTGTTATTGTTGTTGTCCAGAACGTGACTTCATCTCATAGTGCTAGGTGAAATTCTTAGGAGTTGCAAATCTTTGCAATGTCCTACTAAGTTCTTTTGATAGTGAAAATATGGTGTTTTGAATTTAGTAGGAATCGATTTAAAAGAATAACTTTAGATGTAATAGAAAAAGAGGAAGAGAAACTAGTTGTGACATTGCCTGAGGGAATTGTATGATGAGGGATGTGGTGCTAGAGTGTATGAGTGTATATGCTAGAGTGTGAGATGAAGAATTTGCGGAAGACCGTGGAGCATGGCAACTTCTCAGTTGTGGCAAGTGACCTACCAATAATGGCAGAATATCTATGATAATGGTGATGAGATGAATAATGACACTCCCGATGCCGTTTAAGTCCAAATTCATTTCACATTGGTATCCTAACGGGGAAAGAAGTTCAAATATTTTCCAGAAACCTATTCTTCCTGTGCGAAAAAAGGGCATTTGAGACAGTGGAACCATAATGATTATTCCCGCTCAGCTTTACATTTACTACCGATAACGTAAGTTCAATAACAAAGAAACAAAAAAGGGGGAAAAACACCTTTCAATTAGATGTCCTTCAGAATACTTTTATTTTGATCTTTTAATGTAAGTAATTTAAGAATTTATTCGTGACAAGACTGTGCGTAGTTATATTGTTAAAACGACTGCTTTACAATGCAAGGTCGTCATAAGACATTCATTCAGTGATAGCTAATACGTAAAATCAGAGCTCTTGTATCTGGTCAGCCGGCGTCTTATTTGTAGGGACACGCCTTCACTTTCACCCTCGTTGAGTCAGTCACTGGCCGATTAAAAATGCTTCCACATTGCAACATTGCCCAAGGTAATGCCTTTTTAGTTTTATTATTACTACTACTCCGTCTAAAAAAAAAAAGTTACCGGTGTCTTGAACTAGTATGTGATGCGATACCATATGTTGTTTGTTGTCTGGTATACATTTCTCTTACGTGATCAACAAATGTTTTTTCCTGTATTATGTCTTCTAAATACTTTCAGACTCTACGATACGATTAGTCTAATGAAGTTGTATTGTCCTACTTTATCCAAGCCGTCTCATCAAGAGTTCGTTATGGTTTATTATAACTGCTTGGAAAACACGTAATGGTATTTCAGGAATGAAGGCAAATGAATGGGCGAGCATGGGGAAAAGTCCAACGCAAAATTACATATTTCTTATAATCTCTACGCGCAACCATCGAGATTTAATTACAATATTCTGAATGTTGACGCGGAGACTGGTGTAATGTGGAGAAATCAGAAAGGACAATTTCTTCCAACGTATTTTTGAATCTATAATTAGCGCAAACAACAATATACACGATGTTTGAAATTTATTTTTTCTTTTAGTAAACAGGACAGGAGGACATATTTATTTTCCGAAAGAATCTTTTACCTAGACATATCATAAAAACTACAAGAGTGAGAGAGAGAAAGAGAGAGAGAGAATAAAACAAGTATGTTTATCTTTCACCTACATATAATTTTATTGTACGAGGGTAACCCCAAAAGTAAAGTCTTGTTTTTCTTTTTTTAAAAGAATTCCAACAAAACGTTTATTTTTAATAATGTTTATAGGTACTTTTGTAGGCGCTGTGTGAATTTTAGTATGTCTATGTCACACCAGCTTTCAATCTTGAGTTTGAGGAAGCGTTGAACTTCATACTTCATCTTATCATCGTTGATGAAGTGCATTCCGGCCAAATAAATGTTCATTCAACTTAGGAAACGGACGCTAGTCACTAGTTTCCTGCCTCAACCTTCGGGACTGTTTCCTCGGAAAAGTAACGATTTCCTGCTCCTTTCTTTGTCGTGAGTTTCAGTACGACCTGCTACAATTTCCCTACACCACTATGGATTTTTTTTTTTTTTTTTTTTTTTTTTACATCCATGCACCACTTAAGATACACTTCCGTCAATTAAGGATGAATTCTAACTGGTTTAAAGCCATTTGGGTTCAAAAACCGAATAACTGTCCGATTTTCTCACTAGGCAATTGTGTCAAGAGAGATCAATTATTTCAAGGGTACACGGTGGCTATGTGGTCGATTCTTACCTTTGGCGCGTGGAGATCCTGGTTCGACCCCCGGCCAATAAAAGTTAGAAGTGGACAACATCGTGTCCGTGTGTTTTCTCAGGGTACTTACTTTCCTCCCACAGTTCCATACCACCAATTCTTCTATTATCATTCACTTGCTTTAGTCATCCGTCTTATTTAGCGTAACAAGCGTAATAGTGGAACGTTAAAGTGAAAGATTTCATTTTATTTCAAATTATTTCTATGACACCACCAATTATTTGACGATTTTTACTGTCGTTAATAAATGCCTACGATATTTTCAGATGCTTGTACCGCCTAAGCATTACGTATTTAATGTAATCTTTTCTTTCGTTTGATATTAAAAAATATCCTCCGGAATATTGATACTATTAATAATTGTGGCCAGATAATAGTAAACTTGTATCAAAATTGATATAAATTCACAAATGCTATCTTCGAACAATTCTTCTACCATATAAAACTTTATGCGCCCTATATAATATTATTATCATCGACACCAGTAATAGTAGTAGTAAAAATGAAAGTGAAATGATTTTTTTTTAATTTAATGTCCAAATTATGTCATTTAGGCTGACGGAGACAGATAATTAATTAAAGTAAGTAATTATGGAAGGATTAGTGGTACAAGAATGGCTGAGGGAACTCATAGACATAATTGTCCACCACAAACTCACACATTTGACAGAATCAGGAACCTCTTGCGACTGAGGTGAGCTGTGTGACTGAGCCTTCAATAATAAAAATAAAATAAAATAAAATAAAATAATAATAATAATAATAATAATGTCGGTTTATTGGTTACACTTGTTCATACCAATGTTGCTTTTCGTTTCGAAGCCAAGGTAAGATAATCTTTCCATGATAATAAAGGTCTTATGTCACAGGTGAGGTAAAGAAAAGATATTTACAGATGCGAAAAGTTAAACCTAATAACTCTTTTTTTTTTTTAAATAAAGCCGTAGGAAACTGTTTTTATCTGTCGTACGAGCAGAATATTTGTTGCGTATGATAGTGTGTCATATTTGTGTAATCTGTGTAATGAGGCCACAATCACTCAGTACATATAGCTGCACATATGGTATTCCTAATCCTTATTCAAAGTATCTTCCCCTTCGGTCCAGTTTCCTATACCCTTTTGAACCACAGAAAAAAAGAAATTTCATTCTGCCCGTAGTCTACTTGCTTAGTATTCAGTTTAGTTAAATGGCCCTTAGAAAGGACACAGACGCGACAGAACTTTTCTAGACTTAAGACAGAAACTCATTGAGTAATCATCTAGTGGGAAAATAAAACACTTGTACACACTACTAACAATTTCAATCTTGTAACGATGTCATTCATATTACTTTAGTAACAATTTGCATTTATTTTCGTTACAGTTTCCATTTCCACCGCAAGCACTGATTGACCCAAGAACTCAGAGAACGAGCAGGCAAGATCATCAACACCAGCTGCAACAGGCACAGACGCAGTTGAAAGCCAGACAACAGCGGAGTCAACAAGACCAAATTCGGCAGCGGCAGTTCCAGGAAGAGCTTCAGCGTCAATTTCAACAGCAGTTGCTTCAAAGGCAACAACTTCTCAAACAATTGGAATTAGAACTTGCAACACCAACAAGTGCCAATAGTGTCAGTTCAACTCCTCGAACAACAAACCAATCACCCCCGGTGTTTATATCTACCACCAAAGGACAACAACTGATTGAAATACCAGTTCGCAGCTTGCAAGCATTAGGGTCGAACACAGCTACCCAGTCAGTAACGAAAGCTCCTCCAATACCTTCCACTACTCCAGCCAGTTTCTTGCAGCAATTAACAAAAGGAGTTGTTCCTCCTGGTGCTGACATAGAAATAATTCGCCCCAGTGCTGATGGTGGCTTAGAAGTTAACCCTGATGGACTTCCACCTAGTCTTCCAAAGCAGGTTACGTTTGTGATTCTAGAGGAGCAACCGGACGGAAGCTACAAAGTACAAGGTGTTAGGGGTAGCAACAACGAACCACCACCGACAAATGAAGTAGATAATATTATCAAGAGACTGCAAGAAGGAAAAATCAAACTCCCACCCCCGTCATCGACAAAACCTCCCAGAGAGTTGCCTACACAAAGATTCCCAACAACCAATAGCATAACACCTTCACAATCAAGTACGGTACCTCAAACAGTATTTGCGTCAACCACTCCGAAACCAACTGCCTTCCCAACACAATCAACGCCAACTCAAACATCCATTCTACCGTCTACCAATTTTCCACCTTCGTTCTCCCCACCAGCATTCATTCGACCACAATATTCTTCTCCACGACCTCCAACACAATTTCCAGTATCCTCTTCTACTAATCCCAGACCCACTGTTCCTACATTTGCATCCAAACCACAATCTTCTCCAACAAATCTATTTCCAGATGCAAACACATCACCACAAAAATCTCCTACATCTCAATTTCCTCACCAACAATCACCTTCGCAAAACCCTTTCCTAAATTCACAATCACCTCAAGAAACCCAACATAGTCCTCAATTTCCAAATCAGAACTTCTTCTCGTCGCCTACCCCAACCTCTCCAACACAAACCACCTCAAATCCCTTCCCACAGCAAACAAATTTCAATCAAAACTCACAATTCCCTTCATCGCCTCAAAATACTAATTTATTTCCTCAATCTCCTTCAATTCCATCCACACAGCAATTTCCAACATCGCCATCATTTCCTCCACCATTTAGACCTTCACAACAATACCCAACAGCACCCGACAATTCTCTTGGAAATCAACTGACATCAGCACCCACTCAGAACCAGTTTCCAACATCCAATCAATTTCCAACTTCCAATCAATTTCCAACGCAAAACCAATTCCCAACACAAAATCAATTTCCAACATCTCCTAGTCAACAACAGACACAAACTAACCCACAACTAACGTCTTCACCAAACACAAACAATAATAGATTCCCAACATCACCGAATCAAATCACTGGAAATCAGTTTCCTACAAAACCTGTCCAGCCAGAACAGAATCAATTCCCTTCATCTCCATCGAACCAAATTTTTGGAAACCAATTCCCAACATCTCCAAGTAAAACTCAAACACCAACGCAATACCAAACTGCTCAACCGTCTCAAAGTATACCTGCTCAAGAATCAACATTGCCAAGTAGTCAACATCCATTAACAAATACAAATTTTGGTAACACTTTTCCATCACGTCCTAGTCAGAATACAGGAACACAATTTCCTTCAAGTTCATCGCAAAATCCATCAATACAGCCCGAAACCTCTCCCTTAGCAGCAAACACTAACAGTCGATTTCCACCCCCTCCACCTCCTCCTCCAAGTGTGAATCCTCAATCTCAATTTCCAGTACCAACAGCATCCTCAGCAGGTCCCAAGCGGCCTATTTCCTCAATTCCTCAATTCACTCAAAAGCCAGAGCCAACTTTCTCAACACCAAGCCAAAGAGAAAGAACTGATTCTTCTAGTCAAACAGAACCAACCACAAAACCACTTCCCCAGTTCCAACGGCCGAGACCAACGCTACCCACAGACGAAAGTCCTGTCAGTAGACCTTCAGACAAACTTCAAGAAAGTGCAAGTTCTCTGGTATCCATCTTAAGGAAAGAAGGTCTTCGATCTATGGCCAAATATTTAGAACAATCTGGACTCGACAAGATCTTGAACGATACAGGTAAGATATGCAGTATATTAAATATAATTTTGAATAAACTTCACTATTGTCTTCTTTTCGAAAGGGAATATTATTGAGTAACAGAGAGAAGAACAATTTACTACGTATTTCATGCGTTGATATATATATATATATATATATATATATATATATATATATATATATATATATATAGATATATATAGATATAGATATATAGATATATATATATATATATATATATATATATATATATATATATATATATATATATATATATATATATAGATATAGATATATAGATATATAGATAGATATAGATATATATATAGATATATATAATCTTTAGCATATTTAGTGTTACCGTTGCAGTTATATAGTGGTAAATATTTCTTGTTTTTATCCCAAATGGATCCTGATTTTCTTATTTTAGCGAAAATGAAAATGAAAATTTTAGTAACTAGCGGACTCCAGGACGTTACCTAAGTCAGCTAACACTAAGTCTGATCAGTACTTGACTAAGTGGCCGTTGAAAAAAAAAATCAGTGGTGGAAGTGTCGTATTCAACCAGCGTAAGGACAGTTGGAGAATAACTTAAATGATAGTAGTAGCAGATTCCGGTCAAAAACGCTAATTCTAACCACATGTTTTTCACGAATCCTCAGATTTAAAATCATCGACTGGTCGACTTAAAACTTTCGCGACTTCAAGCCGGAGAATGTATTTTTAAAAGTAACTTCTTTCTGTAGTTTTGAAAGAGCTAGCGCACTTTAAATCCTGATTATAATATAACATAGAATATGAATATTGCCTTTTGTTTCTAAATGCACTTCAATTTGTGCAAAGATAAGCTCAATCAAGCTCATATTAGATGTGTTATCTTTCAATAAATAAAGTGAAAGATTGATGGAAAACTTAGTCAAGTCCAAAAGTGCATATTTTGATACGAATGCAGTACATTTTTGAATACTACACATCAAAAATATCTAATGAAACTAGACGATAACTAGTTTTTTTTTACAAAGACAACTTCTGTCTTACTGAAATATTTTATGATATGTCGATGTCTCTGCAAAAATCAGACTAATTCAATGTCTTTGGAGCAAACACCATGAGCAAAAGATGTGTTTCCGCTTATATGAGTAATTATATGGATCGGTGATGGAATTAGACGATATGAGTTGGTATGGCGTACAGATAGTAAATTACGATGCCAAAATTCGCCATCAGCTGCAAAAGGTCATAAATAAGCTTTACCACATTGAAATATATCTAAGACAGGTTTATGCATACAAGCACACCGGTAGTAATTAATTTTCAATTCGATCAGTGTCGTAGCTAGCAAGAAATGCTAAAAAACAAAGTAACACAACACCATAACTTTGGACCTCTGCCTGGTATAATATATATTCCAAGGAATATTTTATAAGGGTCTGTTCCCTTAGCAGCGATACGTCAATTTCAATTTATTAAAATAACCGTGGTGTGTTTGCTATCTTCTTTGTGTTAGAAGTGTGAAATCTGTGAAAAGCATTCATGCACAAATTATTATTTTGTACCAAACCTCTAAAGGAAAAAAAAAAGGATTGTTTTCATTTGTGATAGTTATAGAACACGTAAATATAATGCATATGGTTAGCGTAGGCACCTTCGGCGTGGGAGATCCGGGTTCAATTCTTCATGAGAGTTCATGTGGTTCGGATTCTATGTTAAGAGGTAGGTTCATATTACATATACCGGTGGACAGGATCCCAAACTTCAAATTAACCAAATCATCTAAATATAATGGTAGATACATACAAAGACTTTTTAAATAAAAAAAAGACCTGTAAAATGATGATTTTGGACTCACCCGTTTTATTCTATGAACCTCTCAAACTTTTATGGACTTGGTGGGAAAGAATTGTATCGTACATAAAAGAAAGATTTTCTTTGAAATGTAATTTATATCAGTCAGCGTTCTCTCTCTCTCTCTCTCTCTCTGTGGAATGGGAGTTACAGTAGAGCAACCCTCTAACACTCATTTTACGATATGGATACATAGTATTTTAGGCTGTAATGAAAGTATTGTTCTTGATTTGTTTAAGTGTGTTGCAATTTACACCCATTTGGATTGAAGCATGTGTTGTTTAGAAGCTTTCTTAAGCGATAAAGAAGGAAACCTAAGAGGTTACGTAATAACTTTAAAACTCTTCATTTTGAATTGCACCTTAAAGAGTGGCTTGATGTGTTATTTAAATATTCGTATGTAGTATAGCACGATATCCCTTTATGTTTCTAAACATAAAAACGTATCTACTTTCTACTTTTAGTTTGCATAAATTAGTTCAATAAATTAAATTGATATCAGATTAAAACATAAATGATAAATATCGATATATTTAATTAAATTATTAATAAATATTTTATCTGTTAATGATCACGTAAAAATAAGGAGAATGTAACTAATTCTTTAAACATTCCCTCTCTTTAAATGTTCTAGGCAGGAGCACCACTCATGCTACTATAAATTTGGCTTCTGCTATCACTGATAGATCACAGCTGCAAATCTACACGTTTGCATTCATTACGTGCATACACTATGGCTTCATTTTAACATAAGAATTAACCGCATTGTTTTCCTTCTTTCTCTTCTTCCTTGTTTATCTTCTATTACATCTTCTCTCATATTCACTAAAGGACAATTTCTCCCTAAATAATGTCCTAACAGTTTTTATCTCTTTCAAATTGTCTTCAGTACTTTCTTTTTTAACTCCTGCAATTTTGGTTAATCTTCTTCATTAGTTTTTTCATTCCACTCAAAGTTTTTGTATTCTTCCTTATGCCCACATTTGGAATCCTTTCAGCCATTTTACATTGCCCTTTCGCAGTATTTACTTTTCTGCTCCATGTAGTATTTGGTCTAGGAATTAATTCGTGCGGGTGGACAAGAGATGGCGCAACGAACGGAGCGTCCCACAGTTCCGTGTATCCACACATGTGTTGCAAACTCCTGTCATCGCGTATCGTTCGTAGTATAGGGCAGTGGATTAAAGCGTCAACAACACCAGTTTGTAGTTAAGTGAACATGGCGTAATTTGTGCCTGATAAAGTGTTTTTGCGGGGTGTCCTGCTGCATTACTTTAACATGCAGAAAAGTGCGACTGAAAGTCATCGTATTTTGGTGGAAGTGTATGGTGACCATGCTCTAGCTGAGCGAACGTGTCAGAAGTGGTTTGCACGGTTTAGAAGTGGTGATTTCGGCTTGGCAGACCAAGAGCGAGCTGGACAGCCAAAAAAATTTCAAGACGAAGAATTGACAGCATTGCTCGAGCAGGATTCGTGTCAAACGCAGGAACAACTTGCAGCAGCATTAGGCGTTGATCAAACAACAGTCTCCAAACGCTTGAAAGCTATGGAAATGATTCAAAAGATGTCACATTGGGTTCCACATGAATTGAAAGACAGAGACGTTGAAAGACGAAAAACCATTTGCGAATTGCTGCTTCAACGACAGAGCAGAAAGGGGTTTCTGCATCGAATTATTACGGGTGATGAGAAGTGGATCCATTACGAGAACCCTAAACGAAAAAAGGCCTTTGTGAAACCAGGTGAACCAGGTCCATCACAACCAAAACGAGATATTCACTGTGCTAAGGTTATGCTGTGCATATGGTGGGATATGAAAGGTGTGGTGTACTATGAGCTGCTGCAACCGGGTGAAACTATGAATGCAGAACGTTATCGACGACAATTAATGCGTTTGAAGCAAGCTCTGGCCAGAACACGACCAGATGGGAGAACAGACATGATAAACTTATTGTTCAACATGATAACGTTCGCCCACATGTCGCAAAACCGGTCAAAACCTATTTAGAAAATGTCGGATGGGAAGTTTTACCCCACCCGCCGTATTCACCAGACGTTGCTCCTTCGGACTACTACTTGTTCGATTGCATGAACAACGATTTGGTTGGACAGCGGTTTACTTCTTCAGAAGATATCGAAACATGGGTCTCTGATTGGATCGCTTCCAAGGATGAGGACTTCTTTCGCCACGGAATCCGTACATTGCCTGACAGATGGGCGAAAGTGGTGGCTAGCGATGGACAATATTTTTCTTAAGGTATTTATGTATTTTGTGTTTGTACTACAGCTTCAATGTGTGCGTACCAACCGCACGAATTAATTCCTAGACCAAATACTATAATATAATTTACTTCGTTCTAAACAACTTAAATGTTATCTGAAAACTGTACACTTCTACGTAGATTTTTTTTTAAACTTTGGCACATTCATCGGTTCTATCTCGAAGTTTTTCCTTTCAGTACGTTAGTATTCTTCAAAGGCTAATTAGTCATAGCATATCTTCTTTCCTGTCGTGGCTAAAATGCAGTTTAGATTAGAAGTAATTTTTCGATTCTACGATTTATGTCTTTTAATGATAGGCAGTAGAATTAATCAATTATAAAACTCAACCTGAATATATGCTTTTAAAAGACAACATGTTAACAAAATTCATCCTTTCAATCTATTCTTCATTAAACGACCAAATCTTTAAAGTTATTTATTCTTGTAGGTGTAAGCAAACGTTCCATTGCATCACAATGAGAATTTTGATTCTTGTTTGCAGGTCCATACACAGTTTTCGCACCAACGGACGAAGCGTTCGAGAAACTGATGAAAATGTTAGGAGGATCCGACAGAGCTAATCAAAAATTCAGAGCCAATCCTAGGCTCCTTAGTGGTGTAAGTATTATTACTTTCATTGATTAGATATATTGATTTTACTACAAATATATTGAACAAAATTTATCATTTGGAATTTGTTGTAATACATTTTCTAGTAAACAAAATAATAATTAAAATAAATTTTAAGAGTTCAGTATGATGAATCAGTAATAATGTTAATGAGCACGTCATGGTAATTTGATCTAATTCAGAGCTTATTCAAAGTGGCAGGTGCTAGCTAGATCTTCAATAATTCAGTTTTAACACGACAAAGCTTTTATTATTATTATTATTATTAATTTTCAAAAAGATAATTTCAAGGATGTCCCATAATAAATCCCCTTCCTCCTTACACCAGACTAAAGATTATACATTTTCTTCGTTTTTGAAATTCAAATTAATAAGCTTTAAATGTATGTTACGTGGCTACACTGCTTTACGCTTCAGTTTTGTAGTTGCGGTTACACCAGCTCTTTGGTAATGAAATTTTGATATGGCGAATTACACTGTAGTTTATACGGGTTTTAAAATGTTTGTAATAATCTTATCGAGGAAATAGAATTCTATAATATAGTATTATCAGTAGAATAACAAAAATAACAACAGAACTGTAGTATTCTATACTAATAAATTGTGCAAACTTGCTTAGTAAGCATGTGGATCTTATTTACTTATTTATTTTGATCCACACCTTTGGTTCCCGAGTTATTTTTCACCAAAGTTGGGATTTAGATTTAATCAAATTTTCACAAAAATTCACTAATATGTTGAGAACATGAAACAATGGGGAATACAGGGAATAAATTTGTTAAATGATAAGTAAAAGGGTAATGTGTCCTTATAACAAAGATTTGCTAAATTCAATGAAGGACTACGTTTTCCTGCAATCGGGAAGCTAATTACTATTTATTAATATAACGAAAATGGAAGCCTATTTACTGTACACAAACTACTGCTTAGTCATGCAATTATTTAAGAAGAACGACGTGAAGTACGTTGTATATATGTTCAGCTTCCAGCTAGAGAGTTTTACACCTGATTTGATGTTTTAGTCCGTGCCGGCCAGATAATGATCAATTTACGGTTATCATTCGAATTTGAAACTTCGTTAGGTAAGTTATTCCTGTACTTAAACTATGTTAAACACAAACTTCAACTTATTGCTTGTCACAGGAGATACGGGTTCGTTTTCTGGCGGGAGATCCTATGGTTCGGATCCCCCCTTAAGCTGTAGGTATACCTTGTGTATCGTCGACTTTTATTGCAATTAGAGGTATACCAAGCAGGAACAGAAGAGTCTGCTTGCACCTAATCTCACCAAATAGAAAGGGTGAAGAAGCGGATGTTATTAATTCGCATATTTTTCGGATAAATACAAAGAATATCGTGTATTTTTTTTTTTTTTTTAAAGAAAAAAACTGGCCACATACTTATCTTTAAAAGGCTGAATTCTGAGAGCCAGTACTTCATTATTGTTTGAAATAGAGATCAAAGTACAAGACTTTTCAAGGAGAAGCGAGTGGTAATAGTGTTTTGAACAAGACTGCACTACTAAAGTTAAGTATTTCTAGATTCTGTACACTTTCTAGTTTCATTTGTCCTCGCAAACTTCTGACGAGTTTAAAACATATAAAACGATAATCATGCTTGTTGCGCTGTATCGTTGCGAAACATGGCCACTTACCCTGAGGGAGGAACACAGACTGAAAGTATTTGAGAATAAAATCCTGAGACGAATATTCGGACCTAAGAGGAAGGGGAACTGGGAAGGCTTTGTAACGAGGGACTGCATAATTTGTACCGTTTATCAGACATTGTTAGGGTCATAAAAGTTTAGGAGACTCAGGTGGGTAGGACATGTACAGTACCAGAATGGAAGAAGTAGAACACTTTCAAAATTTTAACTGGAAACCCAATCAGAAAAAGAACATTAGGAAGTTTTAGGGACAAATGAGAGGACACTATTAAGGTGGATCTTACACAAAATTGGAATACAAAGTAGAAACTGAATTCAGTTGGCTAAAGACAAGGATCAATGGAGAGTTTTTGCGAATGCAGCATTGAACCTTCGGTTTCCATAGGCCATAGAATTAATTAGTTTAACATTTTTTAACGTGAAAAGAAAATAATTAAACGAAATAATGAAGACCTCTATTAAGTTATATATGAATATGCCTTGCTTCCAACTCAAAGAAAAAGTGACCCCGCGTCGCGTAGTCCATAACGCACCCGCCTTCGGTGCGAGAGGTCCTGGGTTCGATTCCCGGTGGGTGCAATCCGTCGAAAAAGTGTAAAACGCTTTTTCAGGCCACCAGGCAAATGCCGGGATGGTACCTAACTTATCCCTTTCCCCGGATAGTGTGAGCGCCAAGGGACGTCATTCCTCAAAACGTGACGGGCTAAATGGCCTTAAATACCGAAAGCCCAGAAATCTAAATCCTAAATCAAAAACCAAACAAAATTGAGTAAGTTCGTGTGTATATTCAAAAGGAGATGAGTCTAAGAGTGAAATCCTTCCCTGGCAGCAACAAGTGTAGATACGCAACTCTATGCTACAGGAACAAGATATTCTATAACATTTGATACTCGAATTTAGTCTTGTAACGACTATGTAACAAATAACTGCTAAAGAAAGTTAAAAACTAACTTTTTCTTTTTTTTCGGCCTTAGAAAAACGAAGAAGAAAACTTTTATAAACATTTCCGTTTTTTTTTCCCGATCCTTTACGACACTAACACTTAAGCGCGGACCCCCCTTAGGCTTGAGGCCCAGTTCGAAGCAATCGGTCCAATCGATTTAAGTTCGGCCCTGGGGCTGAACTGGGAGACTATTTTGGTATATCAAAGGATATTGAAAATTTGCGACGGTTAGTCGAACGAAGGACTTAGGTGATGGTTCTTTTGATATTATTAAATAAAGATACCTCCTCCACAAGAATAGCATGTAATCAAACTTTAATTTACCTTACTATTAGTCTTGCCAGCTCGGAGGAAAGGAATGGAACCAGAGCTCCTAAAAAAATTATGTCTGGATAAATTGATTCTTTCGTAGTACATTTGTACAAATATATCCGTACTTAAATCATTCATTGCCGTATATGTCTATCTTCAAACTAAAACTTTAGCAAAACTGCAAAGGGAGTATAAAAGTCAAAAATTTGTTAGCAAACTTTGTAAGGATCAAAAATAATATGGGTCGAATTTCACGGATAAACCGCTATAGAATATCTGGAACTATTACATTCACTAGAGCACTGTTCTCAAAATTTGAAAAGGAATCTGGTACAGTGCTCACCTGTGGTGTGAAGGATCCCTGTTTCAAGCCCTGATTATACTATGCATTTGTTGTGGACAACACTATGCATCGGGTTTTCAGTTTCATTTTAATATCTTTTTTTATAGGAGTTATTCTTCAATAACAATACACTTTCCTTTCTGAAACTATGTTTCAAATGGTACCATGTCAATCAAAAGAAATATTCAGGCAATACTTAAAAAAGAAGAAAAAGAAATCTGTATCGCTTGAATTAATTCAGATCAGAAAAAAAAAGAAAAGAAAAGTTTGATTTTCTCGGTGAAATTCTATGATTTGACAAGATTGAGTATGACCGCAGAGGATTTTCTGTAGTATAATACTCTATGGTACCGAACAAAACTTTTAGAGCATGCTACAAAGAGCAGAAAACTACTTCAAGCTGTTTTTATTGATTTGTTTATTTATTTTTAATGACACTAATGTAGTTTGAAGTATTGCTCCAGATTTATATCCTTCAGCGAGGTAACCACAACACGTTAAAGTGAAGATTCCACTTCATTTGAACGTTTGACGCCAAATATAAAGTGATTGTAAGAAATTGGGGGAACATTTTACATTTCTTCAAAATACATTATTTTGCTAAAATTAAAAATTTTACCACTATAATATCTTTTGAACTCAATGTGCTTTAAATTGTATCTTGATTACTCTAACAATGTGTATAACTCACTTTTTTTTTCTAAAAAGAAAGATGGGTTGCAAGCCTTTGCTTTTCGAGTTAGGAGTGATTAAAGTTGAGGATTGGTCTTAGTCACTTTAAAAAAATCTCTATTTGCTATTTAGAACACAAATACAAGAAACAGACACTTTGATTATACGTTAATTTGAGGCAAAAGGTAGTAAATGGTGATATGATTGATTAAGAATGTTGTAAATGCAGTGTTTATTTGTCATCAAGATTCTTAAATGAAGGAGCGACTTTTTTGCCCGTTAACTAGGAAAACTTTACTAGTTCTGTGCATCTTTATGCATAGAAATTCATTATTACGATATTGATGCACACGACTTCTATTGAATCTACTTGCAGAAAGAACGTAACAATATTAAAGTACCGAACTTAACGAATTTTGTGGAAGTTTCAAGGGGTCTCTTGTATTAATGACATTTCTTGTGTGTTACAAAGAAATGAGACAATTTTGTCTCACATCAGTCGCGGACCCAGAAATTTTTATTGGTAGAGGTACAATCTTTGGGAAAGGGGAGTATAATACTATAAGCTACTACAGGCATTATTTTGCACTTAAAAAGACGATAACTAATTGTAAAATATTTCCACCTATATTTTAGGTCTGATAGATAAAATGATAGAGAACTAGATTGTTTTTATAAGAAAAAGAATACAGACGAAGTGTAAAATCAAAATTTCATACTACGCCAATCACTTCCCTATTAAACAAGTATGATTTCATTGAGAAAGTGTGCAAGTGTATGTTGAGTTAGGAAGTTTTTAGGAGGGGTGCTCCGGACCTAGTGGACCTCCCTCCCGTGGGTGCGGCCCCGTATTCACATTATATTTAAAATTAAAGAGCTAAAAGGAAGTTTTAACCTCAAGTCTGAAGTGTCCAGTACTGATACTAGTAGAACCAGAAATGAAGAAGAAATATTATCAAATGTCCAGTTCCGGTCAAACGTACAGTTTGTTAACTATCATTTCACTTTATAAAATTGAGCAAAATAGTCAGCGTCGAAAGTAGCAATAATATGTTAGTGTTAGTGAAGTAATATTTATATACAATTCGTGATGATGAGACCAGTAACGATATTATCGTGACTTGACAGTAGTGACATCACTACTGTATGTACGTACATAACATTTTTGAAAGTTGAAAGGAAAGTAGTTGAATATTTTGTGTTTGGACATTATTCTGTTTACAAGTCAGGCTAAGAAATGATGACCTTTACGTACACACAGGTGAACGGAGAAAGGAACAGTGAGAAAGTTTAAAAAGTTCTCTCTTAAAAGGGGGAAAAAATATTGCAAGCAACATAAATATTATGACATTGCTATATTACTTTCTGTTCTCCAGTCACAACACATAAAACGAGAAAGAAATGCAATGAAAGGTATGGTCAAAGAATTCCGGAATGTGGTTTACATTTTTTTTTTCGAAGAGAAAAGTAACCATCTATCAATTTGCTGCTCTTCTTGTTTTAATATTTGCTTTCTCGTGGTTCCCATGGATGGTTTCTGTGGCTGAATACACATGCATAAATTTGCACTTGTACCTTTCATCATATCTTCTCTAATGTCCTAAAGAGAAGTAGTGCCTGAAACCATGCTTCTTCATCTTGTGCCGTAACTATATGCAGTAATTCGTACATGAAGTGAAGATTGGGTGACAACATCCATAGATTTGTTATTTTAGTTTCTCAGATCTTTTCAGACGATTAAAATGAAAGAAAAAAAGCAATACTATTAGAATGGACACAGATTCTCAATGGAGAACCAGGGGCGTATTTACAGGAGGTCCACTTGTTGCGGACCTCCCAATCTTCGTAATTTGACACATATTTGTTCACTTTCTCAATAAAATATACTTGCTTTATCAGAGAAATGATTGATGTAGTTCAGTGATCGCCAAACGGCTAAATCGCAAGCTATTAGTAGCTCGCGGAACATTTTCGGTAGATCGTGTTAACTTTCAGGTTGGTTAATCTTGATTCCTCCACTGAGCTGACGTTAACGACAGGGGGTGCTGACGACAGTAACTGCTTGTTTCTGACGCACAACTGCCATTGTCAGCGTCAGCTCACAGTTGATTATATACGCGTGGGATTGTGCACGTTATGTTTTTCGTATGTATAAGAAGAAGTCAAAAACTAAAGAAACTTTTCAGAAAAAGTATATTTATTCTAATGATAGAAAACTGAAACATACACTATTTTTCTACACAATCTCTCTGAACTTCAACGCACTTTTCCCAACGTTTTACAATTTTTTTGATGCCGTCGAGGAAAAAAACAAGTTATTCGGTTGCACCTGTAACCAATTTTCCACCGCAATCAATTACTTTTGCATCGGTTGCAAATCTTCTTCCCATGAGCGCTTCCTTCAATGGTCCAAACATATGAAAATCGCGATTTTCGTCCATTGTGATTCGTCTGTTTTCCATCACCATACCCTCAATGACTTTTAAATTGCCCTCAGTCGTTGACGGCGATGGTGCCCGATCTTTCCTCGTCATATAAAGAAGTTCTTCCCTGTTATAAACTATCTATCCATTCGTAGATCTTGCTGTGCGATATACAGTTGTTACCATACTGCGCTTGCATTCGACGAATAATTTCTTCAGGTTTAACACCTTCCGCAAACAAAAGGCGAATCATTGCCTTCATTTCCTCCTTGGTGCAGATCGACAATGGAGCTGCAATGTTTAACGGTCTGCTACACTCCAATGACTAACCTGGGAATAAGTGACACGTTGCATAGAAGTGTTGCAGACGACACTAATTCAGCGCTGGATACTAGCAGTGTTAGCAAATCCTAATGCGAGAAATAGACGACACTAATTCAGCGCTGGATACTAGCAATGTTAGCAAATCCTAATGCGAGAAATTGCAAGTCCCTTTACTTTTTGACTTGCCCCCGTATATTAGACATTTGCTAACTTGGGAAGTTTGATTTTATATTTACTAGAAATGTAAGTGTATAGGCAATAAACAAATGTAAGATATTTTTTTTTTTTAAAAAAAAGTGGTAGTTCCTTTGGTTGGTAGCTCACAGTAGGATTTAAAAACAGTACGGTAGCTCAGAAACTTCAAAAGTTCGGCTACCAGTGATGAGTAGACTAAAGATTTGGTCTTATTCTTCATTTATAGCTAATTTTCCTTTTCTTATAAAAATAATTTAGTTCTTTAATTTTTTTAGAGAATATAGAAGACAGTAATTAAAAAATTACTTATCTTTTTCTTTTCGTGTAGAGCAACAACAGCTCAATATTACATGAACGTAGTATCTTGTAGTACTTAATCATCCCAGAACATCGACTACCCCAACAAAAATTTCTGGGTGCGTGCCTGAGTAAATAGATATATTTAGACAAGCAAACATGAGTACGTGAAATTTGAAGGGCTCTTTTAGTGTGATAAGTGAAACATCCTTCTGCTAAATGTAATTCTAAGATTACACGTATTTTTGTATTATTCTTTCTGTGTTTATCTTTAATCAGACCGAGTCTAAAAAGGTTGAATATTTTTAAGTAACTCGACAAAAACTTCCATTCTGCGCACTTTACTGTAATTTTTCGTTTTGTACTTTTCTCTACTTTTTCTGTTTTATTACTAAAATTGTTTGTATTCTGATGCCACACAGTGCTGTATTTTTGCTCACAAGTTGCTCATCGGACTAAAATCATTATTATTATTATTATTATTATTATTATTATTATTATTATTATTATTATTATTATTATTATTATTATTATTATTATTATTATTATTATTATTATTATTATTATTATTATTACCTGAACTCAGCATGTTAGATTGCTTAACATAGATCTTGATAAAGGAGATGGGAAGGAAATGGATCTGTGAATTCCGGAAATTTTACGTTCTTTTACGGGGAAGGAAATAAAAATCACCAGTTAGGAACAGGGTTTTACGTTCACAAAAGAATATTACCAGCAATTAAACGGATTGAATTTGTTACTGACGTACTTTCTTTTATTAATCTGAAGGGACGGTGGTGTGATATTGTTCTAAATGTACATGCTCCAACTGAAGATAAGGGTGACGATATAAAAGATAGTTTTTACGAAGAAGTGGAACGGATATTTGACCAACTCCCGCGATACCATATGAAAATTCTATTAGGGGATTTCAATGCGAAGATAGGACGAGAGGATATTTTCAAACCGATTATAGGGAACGAAAGTCTGCATAAGAAAAGTAATGACAACGGTGTTAGACTCGTGAACTTTACAACATCCAAAAACCTAATCGTGAAGAGTACAAAATTCCCACATCGCGACGTTCATAAATACACTTGGACATCACCAGACGGAAAAACACATAATCAAATTGATCACGTTTTAGTAGATAGAAGAAGGCAATCTAGCATAATTGATGTCCGGTCGTTTAGAGGGGCTGATTGTGGTACTGACCACTACCTGGTAGTAGCGATAATACGAGAGAGATTATCGTTCAATAAATGTAATATTCAATGTCCGAAAACGGAGAGATTTAATTTAAAGAAATTAGAAGAGAGCCAGGTAAGAGAGGAATATCATATTGAAGTTTCGAATAGATTCTCGGTTTTAGAAGACTCGGAGTGCACTAGTGTAGAGGATACTTGGACTGAAATTACAGATAGCATTAAAAGTTCAGCAATAGAAAAATTGGGACACGCGGAAATACGTGGGAACAAACCATGGTTCGACCAGGAATGCCTTAATCTAGCAGAGAAGAGAAAACAGGCAAAATTACGCTGGCTACAAAATCCGAATGAAATAACTATACAAAATTTCGCAGATATCAGGCGGGAAACTTCCAAAACTTTTAGAACAAAGAAACTCGATTTTTTGAAAGCTAAAATTAAGGAACTTGAAGATAATAGTAAAAATAAAAATATTCGGGACATATATAAGGGGATCAGCGAATTTAAGAAAAGCTATCAACATCGTGCTTATATATTAAAGAAAACTGACGGAACAGTTCTCACTGATACGGAGCATCTTAAATAGATGGAAAGATTTCTTTGACGATTTGCTGAACACGCAGCCAAAAACTAATGTGCGTGAAGAAAAGGAGATACACACCGCTGAACCGTATATTCCAGAACCCAACCGAATAGAAGTAGAAACCGCTATAAAGAAATTAAAGAAACACAAATCTCCGGGTGTAGATGAAATTCCGGCTGAGTTAATTTTACTTGGAGGCGAAAAATTGTGGAACAAGATACACAAACTTATTCTCCTTATCTGGAACAAGGAAGAATTGCCACAAGAGTGGAAAGAATCAATCATTGTTCCAATTCACAAGAAAGACGACAAAACTGACTGTAATAATTCTCGAGGCATTTCTCTTCTGTCAACATCCTATAAAATCCTTTCAAATATTCTATTAGCAAGACTGGCCCCATACGCAGATGAAATTATTGGAGATTATCAGTGCGGATTTAGACGAAATCGATCAACTATCGACCAAATATTTACCATTCGCCAAATACTCGAAAAAAAAGTGGGAATACAATACCCCGGTACATCAACTATTTATTGACTTTAGAAAGGCGTACGACTCGGTTAGGAGAGAAACATTATACAACGTTCTTACAGAACTTGGAATAGCGAGAAAGCTAATTAGATTAATTAAGATATGTTTAAATGAATCCCAAAGTAAAGTCCGGGTAGGAAAATTTTTGTCCACGAGCCTTCACGTCGAAAATGGCCTGAAACAAGGAGATGCGTTGTCGCCATTATTATTTAACTTTGTGCTGGAATACGCTATAAGGAAAATCAAAGATAGCAAACAGGGTCTAGAGTTGAACGGTATTCACCAGGTTATGGCATTTGCTGATTATGTAAATTTAATAGGGAATGATAGTAGAACAATAGAAAGAAATGCAGAGAACTTATTAAACGCTTGCAGGGACATGGGTTTAGAAGTAAATATAGAGAAAACTAAATACATGGAACTGCGTCGGGACAGTAATACGGCAAATTGTGGATGCGTTAAAATATTAGATAATACTTTTGATAAATTGGATACTTTCAAATATTTAGGATCGATATTAACAGACAAATATCATATTAATGAAGGAATTAAATGCCATCTAAAAGCAGGGTATTCGTGTTACTATTCGGTTCAAAATCTCTTGTCGTCGCGAATTCTTCCGAAGAGTTTGAAACTTAAAATATATAAAACGATAATGATGTCTGTTGTTCTGTGTAGTTGCGAAACATGGTCGCTTACTCGGAGGGAAGAACATAGACTGAAAGTATTTGAGAACAAGATCCTGAGAAGATTATTCGGACCCAAGAGGAACGGGAATGGGGAATGGCGGAAACTTCATAACGAGGAACTACATAATTTATATGGTTTACCCAACATTGTTAGGGTCGTCAAGTCTAGGAGGCTTAGGTAGGCATGTCATGTAGCTAGAAAGTAGAAACGCTTTCAAAGTTTTGACTGGAAGACCCTCGGAAAACGACCATTAGGAAGACCTAGGCGCAGATGGGAGGACAATATTAAGATGCATCTCACAGAGATAGGAATACAAAGTAGAAACTGAATCCAATTAGCTAAGGATAGAAGTCAGTGGAGAGCTTTTGTGAACGCGGCATTGAACCTCCGGGTTCCATAGGCCATAGAGTTAGTTAGATAGATAGATAAAGGAGATTTTTAATACTGACATTTATAATTTAATAAGATATCATGAAATGACGATCTCATTTTTTTCTTGATCCAAAATATCATAGGGTAATTTATTTATGTAAAAGCATCAGTATAATTGATCAGTACGGCCAGAAAACGAATTGCATATTATTTGTGATAGATAATTGAAATTTGGTAATTATATAAATGATACAGTGCTATCGACTAAAAAACTATAAGTTTTATATTCAGTGCCTAATTATAAAAAGTTACTTAAAAGTAACACGATAAAATCTCAGTTCGAAGTACTCATATCTATATTCAGGAATTCATTTCAAACAGTTTAACCGTTTTCACGTGATGCAATGTCAAACAAGAACCTTTTCATTTTTATATAATAGATTCTGTTACAAAATAAAATACAAATTTTATATTATTATTCACATGAATATTGGTTAAGTTATTAGGTCCACTAAACTTTACTGAAAAAAGGAAAATTTATTGATAAATCTTGTATTCAAACGGTGTTCCATAATTTAAAAAAAAAATACTAGCTGAACTTGCGCTCTCTACACAGAGCATCATTCACATATAAGCATGAATCTCTTTGTTATTCCTCATATCTGTACATGTCCCTTTACAGACACAAGTGAAAGACATCTTGATAAAAATCGACAAGGGAAATCATAAAGGGGAGATTTTTTTCGATTATTTTTTTCAATATCTCGTACCAAGATTTGCAAGATGTTACAAACATGAGAATAAAATGATCTCGAATTTTTGTCTGCTGGATGTGTAATTTTAAAAAGATGGCTAATTTAATTCTCTGAAATAAAAATTAAATGAAATTCTATATTCGTCTGAAAATGGTTTATTAAGAAATTGTCCGTTTCGGTTCTAACAAGGACTTTACCTTAATATTTGTAAAGTCTAGTAACTGAACCTGCGCTGTTTACTCAACGCATCGTTCTGTTATGACCGTGAATCTCCTTCCCACTGTGCATGTCTCCTTACTCACACAAGAAAAGGATAGGAGACTCACAAAGGAAGCGAATTGCTATGTATAGATGTTGGAGTGAGTCTTGACAAATATGTAGAAGTAACACGATATCAAGTGGAATTTTTTTTCTAATAAATCCATATCCGTCCGAGTACGCCTCATTGCGTCTCTTGAGACCTTTGAAGTTGCCAGCATGCAATAGGTTTTGCCATTCAGATTTAAGCAAAGCGCCCTTAATGTCCGTCAACCCGCCATACGTAACTTCTTTACTGGCTGCCTTACACCGTAGTTTCGGCCTGCAACAATGTTAATCTTATGGGCTCAAAATGGCCCCTAAAATGTTGAATAGAACAATAACAACATGGTTTTTGAAAATTTGAATGAATGAGAACTGGACAATCTACATAAAATTTGGAATCGATCAGTGAAAACGGCACGTTTCTACACTTGTGGTTTTCGAGATCTCGTTGTCGAAAGGATTGGAGACAAACATATAAACCTAGCATTTTAATATATAGACAATCTACGGTAAAATTTACTACACCAGTGAATTTCCGAGAAAATTGTACATGAATTTGATGTATTAATTGCACCTATTCCAACTTGAAAAAACGAAAGTTGAATCCAATATGGTGGATCCAAGATGGCGTCCGGAGTTGGTAACATGTATCAGAGAAGCAATACTTGATCCAATTTGTTTTGTGTATGCCTACATTCATGTCCAGTTACATCTAAAGAAACTAAAAGCAATTTTGTGTCCGAGCGTTATAGTAATGTATGTAATGTATAGTAGTGTAATAATTCCGGATATATGGAGACCCATAAACAAGCAAACTACTCGTATGGGCCGCAAAAATTAGTACAATTCACATTGTGGTGCGAAGAACTTTGCGTTTGAATCAATTTTATATGAATCCCGAGGGGACACTTCGCAAATGTTCCTTGTTACACTGGAGAAATGGTAATCCTTCGTTTTTCATTATCATTTGGGCATAAAATAAACGCCTGATAGGTATACTACTCCCATATACAATTATATGGTGTTGGAATGTATGACTCGTACGTTGGAATGTATGTTGCTTTTTCAAAACTTCAACACTTCAGTGCACCATTAAATATGTAATAAAGAAATAACGGCCATGTTTTTTTTAAATATTCAATTAGAACTGGACAATCTACACAAAAGTTGGAATCGACCAGTGAAAACGGGACGTTGTGGTTTTCGAGATCTCATTGTCGAAAGAATTGGAGAGAAACATATAAACTTTTCTTTGGAGACGAAGATATAAACCTAGCATTTTAATATATAGATTGTAAATGGTTGAATATTGATATTTTATAAAATATATTTTTTGGCCTAAGAGCTTATTGCAGCACTTAAAATAAAGTTATTATTATCCATTAGACCTGCCCTTGATTGTTTCATTGTTTATAAGTGGGTGCTGTACTCTCCAAGAATCATTCGCTGTAGCCGCCCCCTACGTGACAGCCACACGTACATAGATGACAGAAGGAATGAAAAAACAAGATACCAAGACCGAATAAAAAAAATACGAATAAATGAAGACAAAGAATTATTCATGGTGTGGTACAGCTTTATCCACAGCACTCACGTGATTTACGTAAAGCGAAACACAAACGGATAAAAGTAGATTGTTACATCATCTGCTAAGTGTAGAGGTGGAAATGTTGAAAACGTGTTTGATGGGTTTCCTTCATTTTTTCATTAAAAACAAAAAAAAAAAAAAACTTATCTTTGCACAAGTCCTTTCACCCTCTTCTTCGGAACCACAATCTCCAAGATGCTTCTGTATCTTTCTTTTCTTATATGTGCCCCCTTCCCCAGTATATAGCTGTTGTTTGTTGTTTTATTAGGATGCTGTTCTTCCTTCTTTCGTTCCAGAGAATAAAGAGTAAGTGAACGTTACTTTCAATGTTTCCAGAACGTGACACTTGGAGACGTTGAGATCGCTCTAGAGAGAATTATAAATGGCAAATTACAGACGTACAAAAACGTATATAAGAATGTCGTAATATTTTTTGTCAACTAAGATAGAAAGTGAACTAAAAGTAAAAGGGCGTATAGTACTTTGAGTACGTTTCCACTTAAAAGTTAATGACTCAACGCCCATCTTCACCCAACTAATCTCTTTTTTTGTTTTTTAAGATGTCGGTTTCTGTTTACCAGTGACTTCTCGGAGCAAATCTAAGAAAAGAAGTGTACATAGCAAAAAATAATAGTATTATTAAACTCAACTTTAACATAGGCCAGTGACTACAACCTGACTACCACTTTAGCGTATTATTTCAAAACCGAGGGTCTGGTATTGCAGTTCTCACAAGTTCAGTGTTATCGCTTTGAAACAAGGCCTTTGTTGAACGGTGTTAAATTAAATGACGGTGTTAATAAACTCAATTTTAACACAGACCGGTGACTCCAACATGACTACCACTTTAGAGTGCAATTTCAACACCAAGGGCCTGGTATTGCGGATAACACGGATTCAGTGTTACCTCTTTGATTCAAGGCCGGTGTCAAACGGTGTTAAATTAAGTGACGGTGTTAATAAACTCAATTTTAACACAGTCCAGTGATACCAATTTAGCTTGTCATTTTAATACCGAGGGTCTGGTGTGGCGATTAACACAAGTTCAGTGTTAGTGCTTTGGCACAGGGCCGGTATTAAATTAAATGATGTTAACTTTTCAGTGTGAAAATAATAGTGCGACGGTGTTAAAGAACTATGTAGATTAACTAAGAAACGAACGCGAAAATATGGACAACACCACGATTCTCTTTCGATGCATGTCTTGTGCTGTTAGTAACATCCCAGCTCACACGGAGCACGCAAGTCATTGAGGTATTAATATTGATAACTGTATTCGTCATTGATCAACCTAAGCTTGATAACTTAGAACAAAACTTGGCAAAGGTATTACAGCCGCTTCAAAGTCCTGTGTATCAGGCAGACATTTTCATATTGTAAATTTTAGCTCTCACATTGTCCTCCAGGGATATAAATAGCTCGAGTATTTAACCAAGTAACGAATAACGCATTACATTTCCTACGATGTTTCGCGAAAATAGTATTTTGAGCGTATGGATTTTCTGACCTTTACATTAGTAGAAGTACTGCAATTTGTTGTTCCTATATTCACTATGTTACTGATTATATTTTGTTCCTCGTTACCACATGTCATATTTTATTCCTTCATAAAAGTCTCGTCCGTTTAATAAGAAATAAAATGTTTCTGTAAAAGTAGTTACTGAAATGACTTATGTCAGACAGTTGATTTAACGATTTCCATTTTAACACTTTGCTCCAAAGTGTGATTGAGTTGATGTAGCACTAGGTTTGTGTCAAAATTCAACACAACTCGGATAGCATAAAGCATTAGTCTTGAATTGACATTTTTTTTTAACTATGAACTGCTATTATTATTATCCGTTGTTGATCCGTTATTATTATTATCCGTTATTTCGGGTAAGTATAAAAATAGATCTTTTAATAAAATGTCTTTTCTGTAATCCAAATTTTAAATTTTCATCGTTATGATAATGAGCAATGAAGAGATTTTCGTATTATGAAATATATTTTTAGCCGCCTGTCTACTGAACTCATACCGCGAATTTTTATTCTGCACTAGCAGAATACCCGTTCTTCACACAAGGAAAATGTATTTCATTTTGGACATAATGGGCTGGATTTGGATTTAAACGGCATCGGAAGTGTAACTGCTCATCTCAACGATCCCGAAAACTATGCATACGACACTAATATCGTTCATTTTCTATCATATTTAAATATCTTTTACTCTCCCTCTCCTAAGTTTGCACCGACAAAGTGAAATGATAGAAAATGTGTAATGTGAAATGATACCATGCCCGAATCTCATATCTATGTTGAAAATTTGATTAAGTTCGGTTGGGTGGTTCAAGAGGTATGAAGTCAGAAAACATGGTAAATTTCATTTATATATATATATATATAATTTCAAATTCGTGAAATTATGTATAGAGATCACCAGTTCCAAAGCCAGAACATTAGCTAAGACAGGGCCTATATAGTTAAGGCAGGGCCTGTTGCTAAGACGGCGGGGCGAGATCATTTTTAAGGGCTTACTTGGGTCCTTTTTATACTCTTACATACATACCAACAAATAATTGAAAGATTTAAAGGTGCTGAAGGTAGTCGCAGGGGGAACCTCAATGCCCTGGTCATCTCCCAGTTACGGAACTGGAGAATTATAAGCACTTTAAAAAATGGAATGTTAAAATTCCTGCTTCAATCCCTCAAAATTCTTGCATCGTGCTGAATACACTTCACAGTGAACAGCAGTGGCATACGCAATGCCCCTTGAACAGGATATTTTTTTAGAAAAATAAATTTAAAAATACTATATCAAGGTATGTATACAAAAATCCTGAAACGATATGAACTTGAAAGCTTCAAGTCCTTCCTTATCTTGATGTATGAAATTGGCAAACAGCATTGTATGTGTTGCTTTTCTCAGTTTTGTTTTCTCTCCGGAGTATTTTTCATTGGACCAGTTCAGTGGTTTCCAACCTTTTATGATTGACGACACACCTTCCTGAACGCCTATGACATAGCTATATATTTGTTTGATTTCTTTTATTAATATGATAATAAGATAAACTATAATAGCGTAAGGCTGTAAGTTTGTTTAAAGTAATGACTATATATAAGTTACTAGTGCGCATTATTACTGCCGATGGAGACATTGGCTGGTACTGTCTGTCTCAAAATTGATTTTAACTATAAATGATTCGCGATTTTTAAAGTATAAAATTTCGTGACACAATCTATGGGGCTGCGCGATAAACCAGTGTGTCGAGACACCAGTTGAAAAAGAACCACTGCAAAAATTTTTGTTTTTCATCCTATTTCATTTACCACATATTCTAATTTGTGCATCGATCGCGAATGTTTCTGGCATCATAGCAGGTTAACAGTTTGGAAAGATTCTATATCAAAATTTTGGAAGTCTGCTGCGAAAAGGGAAGGAAAATGTTTACTATTATTTGTCCTTCGTTGCTGATAGTACTGTACATGAGACGTTCCGTGTAGCAAAGGTGAACTCAACATTTAATATTTTTATTATTCTTAATAATAATAATAATAATAATAATAATAATAATAATAATAATAATAATAATAATAATAATAATAATAATAATGACTGATAAAGAAACGTTTTCTTGAGTTTGCTCTTACTATCCTGAACAACTCATATGTACGTAGGTAGATAATATCGTCTCATGAGAACCGAGAACTCCATTTTCGTAGGTTTACAGGCGAGTGGACAAAAATATTATTTTCTTAGAAAGGTGTGTTTTTAATAAGATGGTAATTGAGCTACATTACAACAGATGATCGACAAGGGGAACAGATGGCGTTACGTTCCATTTACACCAAGTGGGGCTTTCAAAATTATGTCCAAACATGGAGGAAACGAAAACAGCATTTTTGGAGTTAACGTTCCTCTTGTTCTCATGCAACGATATGTTGTGCTCGTTGCTACGTATAATGAATTGTTTTAATATGAAGTTAAAATGTTCCAAATCTGGCTTAATTTAGCTGAAAAACTTTTTTACTGTTTACTTCCTGTTTCCGGTTTCGAGATGAAATAGCTAAGTTTTAAAAGAAGAAGTAAACTTTCAGTGACAATAAATGAGCAAGGTAACTCAACAAAATCCTTCTCTTTCCCGGAAACAACAGTAGAACTATAATGGACCTTCAATATACGCACGCTAGAGGGCACTGCCCGTCATCAACTGTCATCTGATATAGTAGTCTTAACGTTACAAAACACGCTACGTTATCTATGTGCATCTTCTCTCTTCATCTACTTTTACGAATCTCTTCAACTGTGTCAAGGCTATTTAGGAAGCATTATAGTTACAATTTTTCCCTCCTTGCAAATTGGACCGCGAAAAATGACAAGAGAATAAAACACCGACGGCTTCTTTTTCTATCTCACGCGACGTTTTTTTTTTTTTCACTTACATAGTTCACACTCAAACAACTTGATTTTATACGAAAATGAAATAAAATCTTTCAGTTTAACGTCCCACGATTATGCCCCTTAGGCTAATCGATGATTAAAGCAAGTGAATAATGATGGAATAAGAAAGTGGGAGGAAACTGCAATACCCCGAGAAAACCCACAGGTACGATGTTGTCCATCACAAATTTACTTGGCCGGAGATCGAACCAAGGACCTCACGCCATAGATGTTCATTTTACTTCGACCTCACTCACCCTCGCCCTCGCAGTAGCAGTTGGCCCTCGCCCTCGTTCATCCTCGCCCTCGCGAATGGAATTGTCCATCGCCCTCGCGCGCCCTCACCCTCGCTGTCGAAACTTGTCCTCGCCCTCGCGCACCCTCACCCTCGCCACCGAAGCTTGTCCTCGCCCTCGCGCACCCACACCCTCGCCATCGAAGCTTGCCCTCGTCCTCGCGCACCCTCTTCGTCGAAGCTTGTCCTCGCCCTCGCGCACCCTCGCCCTCGCGGCCAAAACTTGTCCTCGCCCTCGCGCTCCCTCGCCCTTGCGTCACTGTGGGCGAGGGAACTTGAGGGTGAGGATGCCCTCGAGAGGGCCACCCTCGCGAGGGTGAACATCTCTGCCCCACGCACCAGTAGTAAGAGCTCTACCACTGAGCCACCGTGCCCCTCTTGATTTTATTTGAGTTTAGCAGCCCGTTCAGCTGTGAGGCTATATGATACGTGGACCTATAGCTTAACGTGGGATCCGAATCAAATGAGTCCCTGCCGAGAATCGAACTCAAAGGCGCATGCATCAACCGGTTAGTCATTAGGGCACTAAAAAAAATCATAAATTTAAGATTCTATGGTTATGCTCTTTAGGCTAAAAGTGATTAATGAAAGAATATGGGAGGTATTTGGTACGGGAGACCTGGGTTCTATTCCTGGTTGAAGCTCATCTGGTTCGGATGCTACGTTACGTTGTATAGGTTCACATCTCATGTAGCTTCGTTGCTCAAACGGAAGCTAAATTCTAATCTAACCAAGAATGTAGAACGAAACTGGATTACTCTTGAGAAAATCCATGGACACGATGTTGCTCACAAAATCACGTGGTCTGGAATCGAATTAGGTCCCAAGCACAAGAGCTGATAGATCGTACAGTTCCATCAAAATAATATACCAAACCTATTTATATAAGTCGTCAGTTACATTGCAGTGGCTAAATTCAGATACATATATACAATCGATTCTTAATCTGTGGTTAACTATAAAATTTTTACGACGTCAAACTGAAATTTTACATATAGCTTAACAATTTCAGGGGTATGTAATTAAAGGAGAGATATTATGAAATTTATAATTAATGAGTTAGTAGCACATATCTCTTTCCATTATGTGATTGGGTTATGCATTTTCAAAATTTCTGCTTATTTCTTTTAAACACAGCTTCCCAACTTAATAATAATAATAATAATAATAATAATAATAATAATAATAATAATAATAATAATAATAATAATAATATAATATAATAAACACACTCGTTCCCTGAGTATATAGATGTTTGTTTCATTTCTAGAGTATCAGGAATAATGTATGAATTTTCTTATTGCATATCTTAAATAAACACATTGTACTAGTTTGATTCTTTTGAATTCAATTTGCTTTAACACAGAACCTAATTCTTTTGTGTTATCTAAGTAGTATATTCTTTTTGAAATATTATTTATATTTTAGTATCATAAACTCGCTAAAGCTCGCTGGGGGCTCCGCCCCCAGGCCCCCGGTCAGGCCTTTGCGATGAGGTGTCATGTTCTAGAAAACTATTCCTAAGGAATTCACTTCCCTTTACAGCAGACACCTGTTACCAACACATACTCCAATTCAACCGGTATTATTCCTTCCATGTAACTTTGAAAAGCAAACACACAATTTATTAGAAAGAACTCTATTACTACTTCTACTCTGGCAATCATGTGCATGGCTTATTATGTACACTTTGCGCACACCTATACATGTTAGAGACAATAACAGAATTTATTTTCTCAAACATAAACATCGGACACTGTCTTCCAATAGCCTACCTATTAAACCTTGCATTTTGCGAAAACACTCACTGTTTACAAATGTGATTTTTGCAACCTTTCAAATATTTATTCGTAGCAGTTTCTAATATTATGTTTTGCAGTGTAATTTAGTACAATGTAATATAATAGTGTCCTTGTAGTTAATTGTACACTTATGTCCAAAATTGTTGTCGCATGTCTTTAGAAATTACATAAATAGAAATAACTCTCTTTCTTGTGATAGAAAATGTCATATTTCTTCTTGGAAATAAGCAGAAAAACAAAACACATATTTCCAAAAAATATTTCAATAAAAAATTAAGAAATAAGCAAGTTATAATTAAAAAAAGAAATCTTCGAAACTTTCATCGAAAAATTCTAAGTTCCATTTTCGTAAACATGGCAAACGCGCAGCGAAATTTACAAAGAGGGAGGGAATTTTATGCTTTCTTAGAAATACAACGTAAATCTGTCGTAAGGTTAGTTACTATACATGTGGCACAGCTCTAACAACCATTGCTATTAAGCATTTTACATTTAAACAAAGGACTAAATAGAAATAAGCTACAAAATGTGCGAAGCGATCAGGCATTTTGTGTTAGTGGTTTCGTTACATGCGTCTGCCAAGATGCAGTACTTACCGTGTCTTCGTAGAGTAGTCGTTTAAAGCTTCTTCTTTACATACTTTATTTTTCCACGATCATCACTTCGAATCCCATACCCTATAGTAACTTTTTTTTTTTTTTTTTTTAAGAAAAGCTTGATTCTGTGAATTCCTTAAGGAACAATGTTTTGTTCTAATAATGCTCCTTAGTATTATTCTCTTCATTCTAGTTTATTTGAATATTTCCAAATAATTTAGAATTATGTCTTTAAAAACATTAAAACTGTCAAGAATTTTATAAAAAGCGGAAGCTTCATTTATAATCATTTTCATAACCGAAATGAGAAACTTACAAATAGTGGAATTTTAATTAACATATGACTAAACTTTCATAAAACAGTAATTAAATAAAACATTTACTCCGCATAGTTTCTGCAAGTAATATGCAGGTAATAGACAGAAATAATGAACGTAAACTATTAGATGTCGATTAAAAATTAGTAGGGATAGTTCTAAAGCCAAGTAGAAAATTCTCTCTGCTTCATGAAAATAATGAACATTTTACAAAAATAATGGTATTTTTGCTATATCGGAAATTTGTTTAGTAAATAAATAAATAAATAAATAAAATACAATTATATAATTCAATCACTCTTACTCGATAGCTTGAAGAGAAACTGTGTCGGCCGCGATCCTTCGGTTTTCTTCGTAGCACACGAAGGGACACCAAGTTGATCCGAACCAAGGGAAAGGGTGTAGAAAGAAATAGTGGCACGCTACAGAACGGCATGATATGTGTGAATGGTCACGGCAGTGACACGGACGGATCATGGCAGGGGAATGACATGGGCATGATACACTATGTGTGAATTGATCTTTAACTGAAAACTGGCACATTCAGTGCACGAGGGAGTCAAGTTCACTTATGATATTTTAGACATGTTTTATCTTTAAGATCTCTACTTGAATCTCCTTTCAGAGCGCATAAGGTTCAAAGATTCATGTTCAGAAATTGTTAAAAATGCAAAGTATATCTGTCATAATGTTAGTTACTATACATATGGAATAGCTCTAATAATGATATTTTACACGTAAACAAAGGAATAAATGGAAATAAGCTACAAAATATGCGAAACGATCATGTATTTTGTGTTAGTGGTTTCATTATATGCGTCTACAAGTAGTCCGCTCTTAACTTACCTTTGTGGAATAGTTACTTAGCGCTTGCTCTTTATACTTTATTTTTCCATAACCATCAGTACAAATCACATACCCTACAGTCTTTTTTTTTCTTTTTTTTTAAGAAACGCTTGTTCTCTCTATTCGTTATAGTGTTTTCCAACAAGTAGCAGGGTGATTTGTTAAAGCATGATTTAGTGCCCCCCATTTTTTTCGATGATCGTTAGTTCCAGCTCCGTACCTACAGTATTTTTAAAATTTTGTTTGCTCTCTTCTCTCTATTCTCTCTATTCTCTCTTCTTCTATTAATAAAAGGTATTTGATATTATTCTTTTTATGTTAGTAATTTAAATATGGGCAAACAATTCAAATTTTTGCCTTTAAACGTGTTAAAATTATCAAGAGTTTTACAAAAAGTAGTAGCTGCATTGTCATAACGCGAAAATGAAACTTTAATAAAACTTAATCAACATATCATTAATTTTAATAAAACAATACTTTCCTTTCTTTTTATCACGAAGGGGCTAAACCATGGCTATACAAAGAATGGCCAAGAATTTCGCATGTGGGTCATACTCCTTTATTGGGACAAGTGTCATCTTACTTTTCAAAAGGAGTTTATAAACAAAATTTAATCCGCCTATTTTAAGAGTTTCGGAAGATACTATATTTTTATCACAAATTTGGAGCCGATTTCTCCCTTAGGAAAGCGATTCTAATGAAAGCAATATGATAAAAAAGAAAACTGATTCGACTATCTTCGAAGTCATTATCCGTGATGAAAGTGATGAGTACAAAGTATTTCTGCCGGGAGAGAATTTCAATACACAGGGTAAAAGTAGCACTACAAAAGTACTGGTTTCTTCGGAAGTTTGGACGGGAGTGGTAAGAATTTCATTGGTCTCAGGAGAAAATGTGCCCCTGTGCTACCCCTGAAATCATCAGTACGTGGTAATGAGGAATCAACATCAACTTAATTTTTACAAATTGCTCTTTCTCCTTTTAGAAGCCAAGCTATCCTAAACGCTGGAATAAGTCTTCACTTACTTCATTGACGAATTTATATAAGTAGATTCAAGTCCCTAATGACGGACTTGCAGGATACACTATTTTATCATGTATTTTGAATCTCCTTCCGCTTTAGGATATATATTTTGGCGACAGTGAGGTGGTGAAATCACGACTCTAGCCAAATGATTTGGCGTGGGAGACCTGGGTTCGATTCCCGGAGGCAGCTCATGTGGTTCGGATTCCACATTAATCAGTAGGTCTCGTCTCATATAGCCTCGCTGTTGAAAGGGACTTTAAACTTAAAATCAACTCAACTCTAGCCAAGTGATTCTGATTTCAAAAATTCGTTTTACATAGTTCAGCGCTTACCTGTGATCAGAAGACAGAAAACTTCGATTCATATTTATATGTTGAGAAAGTATTATATAAATTACCTTTATACCTTTTCCTGTAAATGCTGAATATTCGAAAACTCGATTACACCGAACCATTTATTTTAGTGAGGAGTTTATATATCAAACTTCATCTATATAACATGAAGTACTTTTGAGATACTTTATTTATAGGTTAAATTTTAAAATTCCATTTTCCCCTTAGGATGCAAATTTTAACAAAACATTGACAAGACGACACTGCTAATTATGTTCAGAAAACCATTTAAATAAACTAAAAAATGAAGCAACCACCCCTTTTCGTATAATTTGTTTATATGTGTTATCGAGATGTATTTAATAAACTAGCAATCGTGGAGCAATCAATTAGTGTGTACTCACTAAATGTTCACGTTTGGTATGAGCAGCAGTTCAATCCGGCATACTAGTTTTTTTTTTTTTTTATTATTTATTATTATGTTCACATTTTGTTAGTGATATTTTGTTAAACAACTCTCTTTTAATCCAACGTGGGAGACTCGGGTTCGATTCCCTTTGGGAGCTCATGTGGTTCGGATTTCACGTTAATCAGTAGGTCCACGTCTTATATGGTCTCGCTGCTGAACGGAACGTTAAACTTAACTCAACAATCTCTTTTAATCCAAAAAATATTTCTCAATATTAGTAATTTAATGCTATTCAATTTGAATATGTGCATAAAGTATAATTCAAACTTTTATATTTATCAAATCTTACAATTAGCAAGATTTCAATAAAAAAGAAGGAACTTGATTGTCACAACCTGAAAATGAAACTTTAATAAAAGTTTAGTCAACATACCCGCAACTTTAATAAAACATTACTTTCCTATTTATTGTGCTACTATATTTGTTGTATAATTTTGCATTACAAATTAATTTAAATATTCTAGAAAAAGTAACTACATTTGTTAATTCCTTTTGTACACAATGCTGTGATAAATCGTTACATTACTTCATAAACAAGTATGAAAGTATCAAAATTATTTTATCAAAAATTTCTTCTAATTCAATGCAGAATATTTTAAAATCATCATTCAATGTTTTGTTGCATAAAAATGACCATAATAGGATTGCTTTTTTTGTTTACTCTACATATGCACTGCAAGTTATACGTAAATGTAGTTGAAATAATTAATATAATACAGTGGCGTAGCAGCTGCCCCCGCAACCCCCGCAGTGCGGGGGGGCCTCGAGGTATAGGGGGCCCCGAAATCTTGCTATGAATAAAGATTTAAAGAAGTAGAACTTCAATCTTACTTCTGTCGGCTTTACAACTTGGGCCCCTTGGGGGGGGGCGGCGCAAAAGTGTGCTACGCCACTGATATAATATAAAAATATATATCAATTGGCGATTTAAAAAAGTGTTGGTCAATATGAAGATCTACAAGTATCATTTTATGCGAAGTTGTCTAATATATATGTGAAATTAAAATTAAATATTTTTTAAAAACAGCACTCCAAGTTAATTTGTTTGATTGTAAATGTAATATTTAAAAAAAAAAAAAAAGCGCTTAATACTCTTTGATGAGGGTGAAAAGGCGACGAAAATAAGTTTTCGGTTTGATGGCTGATCTTGAGTTTGTCGTCTCTTTGAGCACTGAGGCTATATGAAACGTAGATCTACAGCTTAATGTGGGTTCCGAAACACATGCGCTCTCACCGGGAATCCGAACTGGATCTTTTGCGTCGAAAAGGCGTACGTGAACCTTATAATCACGAAGGAACAGTTTTCACTTCAAGGAGAAATTCCAATCGGAGGTGACTTGAAAGAGTTTATTTCGGAAGACAGATTAAATATTTGCATGAACTTCAGAATGGTTATCTTTTTCAGGTCTGAAAAACCTATTTAGTTGCGTCTGAACTTTTGAAAATGTCATTTTGAAGGTAGATAGAGTCTTGAGTGTGTGTGTTTCATAATGTATTTTAAAGTAACCTTATTGTTTCTCATAGTCATTCTCTGAAATGAAGATTTTAAAGTGGCAATTTTAGTCGAAATCTTTTATTTTAGGGTATATGTATGAAATTAAGTTAGAAATCCCCCTTCAGTAGTGTTTGAAGGATTGATCTTAAACGCTTCATACTTAACACGTTATCTTTCACCTTTCACCCAGTGCTTCTTCCGGACAAGCTCTGACAGTGCCCCCCCCCCCCCGTAATACTGACAA
Organism: Thermobia domestica; assembly: GCF_964235325.1. NCBI lineage: Eukaryota > Metazoa > Arthropoda > Insecta > Zygentoma > Lepismatidae > Thermobia > Thermobia domestica. The sequence goes on from NC_137455.1 coordinate 76,666,534, forward strand.
GGAGAAGGCAGAGTTTGGTAAGTGAACTTCGGAGCCATTTTTTGGGAGGTGGTAGTGCACATTTAAAGAGTTAATATTACAAACTGGGAGAGCGCAATGGCCAAAAATAACGGAGAAAAACCGTCTTAAAGTTTTCTACTCGCCGCATATATCGTACGACGTACGAATTTACCAATTGACGGTGTGGGAAAGTGAGTAAAATCTGTAACACGTGTGTAAAGTGTCCCGGGTTCGATTCCTGTTCGAGTCACACATCTTTTTATTTCTTCAACCAATAAAGTAGGCATTTTAACTATAAGTAAAATATTAATTCATCGTAAGTTTATAATGAATAAAAAGTGGCCCCGAAGTTCACTTACCAAAGTCTGCCTTCTCCTTGTGAGTGTGCCCCCCTTCCCCCCCCCGGAACATTAATTCTGAAAGAAACAGTGCTTTCACCGAATACTGATTTTTGTTTCTAATCTTGTAGGCATATGTGCTGAGGTGGTAGTCATAATTTATATTTTAGCAAAATATTTCTGAATAGAATTTCGTTCAGACAAAGGATGACTTCAAATCTATACTTCGTACACATCATGGATTACAGGGGATACCTAGTACTTTGCCGTACTATGTAAGGTATGCCGAACAATTGTTCGTAAGGAGAGTGCACAAGAAAGTAAAAAAGCAGTGTCATCTTTAAATTTTTATTCAAAACTTTCAATTGAAAAATAATTCGTTAAGGATTGAGACAATTTTAAACAAATTCAAAATACTTTGATGGATTCCTAATTGTAATTCTTAATTCAGAAATCTGAGGACGTCTATATTCTAAGTGACGAAAATACCAGAGTTTCTTGTCTAACGAGTTAATTGGCTTCCTAGCGTAATTCTTTATTTCTTTTCTGTACACGAAAATACATAGATTAATACTTATGATATTAATCAAAGAAACTTCTTTCTGACGTAACAAGCAATTATTATAACCACACTTATTTCTAATTTAATATGATGTATAACTTTTGTTATAGATGTTATATCAGCTTGAGAGTTTATACTGTAAAAGTTATAGGAAGAGAGTCCTTAGCTATCTGATGATTAGGCTGCTCTAGAGTGTAGTAACTGCTAAGGGGTGTGGGATTAAGCATTGTTCTATTGTTAAATTATTATTTATTATTTAACACTATTTTGAAGAGGGAACATAATTAAATTAACTCTCGCAGAAAATAATAAATATTTTACAAAAACAATTGTTTCAAAAACGTTATCACATGAATGGTAACTAATGAATGTAGGTGTGCAGTTAGCACTCGCGCTTCAAAATCAGGAGTCTCCGTGTTTCAATTAAATATATGCCTTCTTGGCTAGAGATTCTCCATCCCATTACGCGGAGGCAGGGATACATATTTTTAATATATAGGCCATGGCTGAATTAATAAATATTCTGTTCATTTTTTTGTTAATGTTTCAGTGCACCTGGATCTTTTGGGCTATCAACTTTATCTAAATCTTTTAAATAAATAAAATACATAACGCAATAACCATAATTTGATCCCACATTGAATACAAAAGTGAAGTCAAAACATACTCTTACAAAACATTATACAGCTCAATGAAGACAGTAAATATAAATTATTTATTCTAAATGAACGTTTAAAATAAATATGAATACCATATTGTATGTATACTGATAATCAAATAATTTCCCTAATTTCAGAGATTCAGTTATTCAGATAAGATTGAATACTAGCATGTGCAATCCTTCTAGTTAGTGGTTCCATACAGGGTATTTCAAAACAACACCGACAAAATATTTGGGATGTGATTAATGACACCAAGAGAGGACAAAAAGTATAGACCAGTCTGGGTGCACAAATGCTTCCTTTCGGAGTTATAGTATGCCAAAAATATGAAAAATGAACTTCAAAGGTCCATAGGTCCAAACCTATGGCACCCATCGTGGTCGGGTCAAGACTTCACTTAGGAACTATATGTGCTCTCTCCAAATATCCAACTTTCACAATCCTGCGGTACTTCCGCAACAATTTTTATAGAGGTAGTTGGTGAGTACTTCAAATTATATGCCTTTAGCCAAACTCCCTCAATAGAAATTGTTGCGTGAGTACCTTAAGATTCTGAAACATGCATTTTTGGACATATTAGTTTCTAAGTGAAGTCTTGACCCGACTACGGTAGGTCCCATAGTTTTGGACCAATGGACCTTTAATTTTTTTTTCATGTTTAAGGCAGCTTATAACTCCGAAAGGAAACATTCAAACAGGTTGGTCCATATTTTTTGTCTTGTCTTGGTTCAGGAATCACCTCCCACACGTTATCGGTATTGTTTTGAAACATTCTGTATATTTGATACCAAATAATAGGTATGGTTCAGAAGTATAAAAAAGATAATAATCAAAATTCAGTAAGGTTTATCAAATTTGCTTTGGAAACACGCGAAAATCTAGTTAAGAATTTCAAAAGTACTTTAAGAAATTTATCCCAATTTAGAGATACGAATCCACTTTATTTTAATGGCGTAGAGGACTCGGATTCGATTCCCGGTGGGAGCTCGTGTGGTTCGGATTCCACGTGAGTTAGTAGGTCCACGTCTAATATAGCCTCGCTGCTGAACGGGACGTTAAACTCGAAGTCAACTCAACCCAACTTCATTTCAAGTTTGGTTATGAATACGAATTTGCTTTAAATCACTTGCAAAGAAAATACAATTTTCGACTATTGCATTTTCCTTTTTATCAGTCAATAATGAAGTCCTACGTTTTCAATGCAAGAGATGTCTTCTTAATAATGCCAAACAATGGTAGTAATTAGGTATCTCTCTTGTATATAATTTTTAATTACAAAGGAATGTTACGTATGAAATTTTGGCGGCTTGGCAGCAATTGTGCAAGGAATTGGTAGACATAACCGCTAGTGAGAGGCTAGAGTAGAGATAGCATTTCGGCTTTATGTAGTGAGGGTTGCGAGATCGAATCCCACTCAAAAAAAATTATTTTTTTTAAATATATTTCGATGATTGCATCACAATTTTTTCTGCATGCTTAATCACATATTCACATAACATTTTATGGATGAAATGTAGCCCTTAAAAGGGCTGTTTGAAACTAAACACGTTCTTAATATGATGTCCAGTGACCACCTGCTTCAACAACCGCTAACATTCGACGAGGCATTCTTTCTATCATTCGACGGACATAGCCCGTGCCATTCGTAGCAAGATCTTCCCAAGCATTAACGACCGAATCCCAGAGCTCATTGGAAGTTCTAGGAACTTCATTAGCCCATTTGTCCCTCAAACACCTCTTTACCTCTGCCCAGACATTTTCTATTGGGCTAAGATCTGCTCCGCATGGAGGCCAATTGATTACCTCTACATCATTTTGCTCTGCCAGCCACTCTTGGACAACTTGTGACATATGGACAGGTGACCGATCGTGTTGAAAGTGGATTGCTCCCTCAGGATAACGTTAGCGAACAGATGGCAGCATAATATTCTCCAAGATGAACTTATACTGCGCACCTGTAAGACGCCCACCAATCCTGTGAAGATATCCAAATCCATCTGCAGAGATTCAGCCCGACAGCCACTGATATGCGTCCGCTGGAATGCTTGTGCCATATGGCTCGAGGATCGAACCTGGAACCTCTCTCACGAAAGACACAGACTGGTTCATCATTTGCAGAAGAAAATATACATTCATCGCTAAAAATGTCACTTGTCCAGTTCCGATGCATATTTTCCTCTGCAAATTGACGTCGTCGTATGATGTGTTCCGCAGAAAGAAATTCCTTAATGGCTGCACGCCGAGCGAAGAGATTAGCCTCCCTGAGTCGCCTAATAGCTGTTTGACGTGATCCAGTAAAGTCAGCGGCTTGTCGCAGTTGACGCGAATTTGAATGGGGAGTTTCCTTGGCTTGTTCAACCAGACGACGGTCTTGCTCGTTTGTGGTAACTCGCCGTCTCCCATTACTACGACGACGAATTGTTTCCCCGGTAACACGATATCTGTGTGCCCACCGCTGACCTGTTCTAGGATGAATGCCTACATGTTCCGCGGCTTGCTTAGCGCTGTAACCTTCGTCAAGAAAAGTTATGAAACGAATTCTTGCTTCCTTCATGACGCCTACCACTCAAATGTAAGTGAATGTCTATCTAAAAGAAATCCCATGTATTACGTGGCATTTACTAGATACAAACTCCCTTTTATCGAATTTTGATTGGTTGTCATATCAAATATTTGGAGTGTGAATGAGTCCTTACTTAATAGCCCTACAGTATCACACGAAACACAGCCAGAGGCGTTTTCTTTCAGCTTTACCTTTGAATGTGCATAATGTAACTTGTATTCTCTAGGCGTTTCAATAACCAAACACACTTAACTTCAGAACTAGTAACAGTATATACAGTGGTTCAATAAAGAAGTCGGACATATGCATACTTACACATTCCATGAGGAATAAAGATTCCAAGAGTATTCTACAGAGAACAAAAAATATATTTTAATTACACTACATTATCTACTTAAGAAAAATAGAAACATCAATGACAAAACTCAATTTCATGACTATAAAAAATACAAAAAGTGAAAACATGGCGTAAATCCATGTCAAAAAAGAACTCGGACACTTAATTTGTGGTAAAATTTTAGAATGTTATTAGATATTTTTAATATTTTGTAGTCAATCCTTTATTTTTCACGATCGCTTTCAATTTTTCTGGCATGAATTTTACAAGTTTTTTTGCAGAAGGAAGGATCACCTTTCGCCCATTTAGTCTGAAGTGCTGATTCCAAGTCTTCCTTTGTTCTAATAGTATGATATTTTAACTGGTTTTCCAAATAAGCCCATAAGTGCTCAATAACATTAATATAAGGAGATTGCGGAGGTGTTTCCAGCACATACGGACAATTATACAGGAGCCACAAACGCACATTGAGTGCTTTGTGCTTGGGATCGTTATCCTGGTAGAACTGGAAGTTCTCTATTATTCCCAATGTTTCAGCACTTTGTACCAAATTTTGCTTCAGAATGTTTAAATACTGTATTTGGTCCATAATACCATCGATTAAACAAAGTTTACCTAGACCAGCAGAGGACATACAGCCCCAAACCATTACCGAGCCACCTCAATGTTTCACAGTGGATCGTAGATTATTCGTTCTGAGTTCTCCATTAGGTTTTCGCCAGATGTAGCACTGATCATCTGAGCGGAACAAATTAAATTTACTTTCGTCCGCGAATAACAGAGTGCTCCTAAACGAAACATCTTTATTTTTATAAGCTTTTGCAAAACTAAGTCTCTTTTGCCTATAGCACTTGCTCACGAACGGTATTTTACGGACTACTCTTCCATGTAACTTGCTTTTCTTAAAACAAATCTGATCGTTTTGGGATGCAAACTTTTATTAAGATGTTCTGATACTTCTTTGGACAGTTTAGGACACTTATTTTGGAGTTTTTATTAACCTATAGTACAATTCATCTCTCGTCTGACTTTAAAAACACTCTAGATCTACCACTTTTTGGTGTATTTTCTACTGATTTTCTTGATTTAAAACGTTTAATAATATCATAAACTGTGGAGAGTGACCTATCTACTATTTCCACAGTATCACGAACTAATTTTCCCTCTTTATAATGTTTTTGAAAAAGTTATCTTATTGCTAAAGATGTTTGCCTACGTTGACTTCCCATTTTAACTTTTAAACACACAGTTTCATCCGCGTAAAAATAGTACGGCTTCAACTCGCTTCTTTTGGACATCTAAAACTGTCAAGTGGACAAACTCTTGGAAATTCCCCTATTCAGCTCAAAAACAAAGAGAGTGGTACTATCTGTCCGAGTTCTTTTTTGACATGGATTTTAGCTGTATTTTCATTTTTTGTATTTTTTGTAGTCATAAAATTGAGTTTTGTTGTTAATGTTTCTATTTTCCATAAGTAAATAATATAGAGTACTTAAAATATATTTTTTGTTCTTTAAAGCATACTCTTCGAATGTCTATTCTCTCTTGAATTTGTGAATATGTATATGTCCGACTTCTTTATTGAGCCACTGTATGTATATCCCTCAGTTTCATTCAATGACATCTAGAATACTTCTTACAGCACCGAGGTTATATAAGACGTAGACTTACAGACTAGCGTTTAATTTGAACAAATGCACATTCACCGATAATCGAATCAGGCCCGTTTGGGGAGCCGCCCCCCCCCTAAATTTTAGCTGCCCCCTTAAAGTTTCACGGTAGGCTTGCAAATGAACTATAATATGGTGATGAACTATAATATGGTTGGATCGGGCCTCCCCTAACTTCAGCCAGACCCCCTTTACATTTTTGGGCTGGCTACCCGGCCTGAATCGAATCCAAAGTGCCCCCATTCCTTTCACAAGGATACTCCTTAGCCGCAAGTGAACGCAACGTTCCTTTAAATTATATATACATGAACCACTTTAAATCACATATAGACCCTATTTGATTCATTTTTAATTTTCTTCGTAACAATAAATCCTATTTAATGTATGTATACAATTTACCGGTAAAATAAGTACAACTGAAATAGGAAATAGCGATGGCCAATTCCAGAATTTTTACTTCCCGGAATCCGGAAAGTAAAATCGGAAACATTCTAGATTTCGGAAAATTCCGATTTTGGAAAAAAATCGGAATTTGGAAAAATTCCGGATTTCAGTAAAATTCCCATGTCGGAAAAATTTCGTATTTTTTCCGAAGTCCGGAATATTTCTAAATTCCGGAATTGTTCAGACATCGAAATTTTTCCGAAATCCGGAAAGTAAACATACCGATTCCGGAAAATAAATTTTCTGGATTCCGGATCGCGAAAAATTTTGGCCATCGCTAGGAAATAGTAGGCTGTAATCTATTTATCAAGGGTGCATTTCGTGCTTGCGTTTTAACCTGCATCTGATTGTTTCAGAGAAAAACGTAAAATTTCTACATTTATTTCTTTAATAGCAAAGATGTCCGTTCATTGTACGGGAAAAGTAGTTTTATTTGAAAAATATTTTGAAGGTTGTTTGGACCTTCTTCCTCCTCTCAGAATGCATATTTGAATTGAAGTGAACTGATGAAAACTAAGCTTGACTCAAGTGCTTACTATGTGCACAAATTCATTTCAAATGGTTGAGTCGTTTTTCGTGGTGAAACAGAAAATATCGATGCAATTTTATACTGTTTATTGAGAAAACATAGAGGAATAATTGCGTTTCCTCCTAAAAGCGAAATTTTCGGAAACTTTGGCTCTTGTGTCCATCGAGTTTTAACAAGGAGTTTATATACCAGATTCCATATCCCGATCATTTGGGGTTCGTGACATACTTAGAGATGTGGGTCGGGTAAATACCCAGTGGGTAGGTAAATAAAAAATGGGTATTTACCCGGGTATTTACCCCTTTTGAATTTACCTACCCAAAAAATGGGTATTTTACGAAAGTTCAATTATTATGATGTTTTAAGAATTGTTAATCGTACCGGTGACGTTTTTCTGTATTTTGGGGTCTCTCAAGCGTGGTCTCATTCATTCACTATAAATATACAAAATAATAACCAATTGTCCCCGTTCAGATGCGGTGCGGGTTTGCAGGCAATTTTAACCATGGCGCACCAGCGGTACAATTTTGAACATTATATCTTATTCTAGGTTAAAGCGATATCTAAAACCTATTTTTTAAAATAATTTTTCTCGAAGAACTTCATAGGTAAAGAGATCAAAATATTAAGTCGAATGTTTTGAAAGGGGGAAATGGTGGGGGTGGGTTGTTACATTTTTCAGACGAAGCCCTCGTGTATACCTATACGTACATCAAAGTTTGATCAACGTTGATCAAGCCAATCTTGAGAAATAATTCACACCACATTTTGCGTCATCGCTCACGAACAAATTAGATGCAGAATCAGAATCAGAGTTGAAACTTGAGGGATTAATATCTCCTCGGGGTACCTACAGTACCACCCACTTGTCGTCTCAATTGATCTGGGGCTATTTTACTATAGGTTTACTTATCCGTCTATGCCCTTTCTTCACCAAGGTATGAACGGCTTTTAAACTTGGATTAGTTTTAAACCAAGACTTAAAAAAATAACAAATCGTAGTATGACTTCAAGCCTTAGGTTGTCCAAACATAGAAATCGTACATAAACCCCCTGTGTTGAATGTTTGGGAGACAGCCCCACTTTGAAATGTAAAGTCTGCAAAATGCCATCAATTTTCAAGAACCCTATCAAGTTATTGTGTATTTTCATTTGAGAACAGATGTTTTGAGAGTCCTTCAATCCAACAGTTTTTCCTGAAACGTGAAATTTTGAAATTTTAAAACTCTCAGAAATGTTTCACAGAAAACAACTCAGACATCCTACACATAAATAAAAGATAAACGAAAGCTGGATCATGTATAAAGACAACCAAAATTATCAAAATCTTTCCGAGTCGAATATTATGGACTTCAAGTTAATCATGAAAAAAGTGTGCCTTATGTCTACTAGTTTCGAACTTAAAAGGACATTTTAGAGTAGTTTTGTCATGAAAGGAGAAAATGAGTTCGATATATTTGATGTAGTCGCACTTATTATATGAAAATATGCTGAAGTAAAAAACATTACATCAATTTCCATCAAATGTACAGGCTTTCCTTAACTTTTTATGACTTCTTAGGATCAACGTTACTAATTAGGATTTTTGATAGAATCTCAATATTGACGTTTCTTAAAACAAATACCGGCTTATAGAAGGGTAACGAAGTCTTACAGGAAGTATATTACAGGAAGTGTTGAACGAAAGCCTTGCCAACGCGACCACATTGGTGGGTGTCCCCTGTCACTTCTTGGTCACTCTTTGTGGGTTAAATTTTTTAAAGAAAATTCGTCCTTCGTATGCTCCCCATCAAGGTATCGCCTGGTTACAAGTTACCTGGATACTCAATACAGTGAAATGCAAGGGGAAGTTTAAATTAAATGAAGTTAGAGGAATTCTCCAAATCTACATTTATAGTGTAACGGTTGGAGTAACTTGAGAAACGAATCTATCATTTATGTCGTCATTTCAAAGTCTGAACCTGTTTTTGTTGATTTCGCGTTGTCAAAAGATGCAATTTACTTGTCTGAAGAGATCTACTTGTCTGAAGAGATCATGAATGTTTACAAAATGTTTACAGAATAAAACCCTGAAAAAATTTTAGTAATCATAGGAGACAACGCGTATAACATGAAAGCAGCTTTTATATTAGTAAAACCGAAGTATTGTAATATAGTATCTTTGGGTTGTCTTGCTCATCTCCATTTGCTTTGTTCTGACATCCTCGGATGTCCATCGGTAAAGACATTACTGGGAAGCGTAACTGATGTTAATACAAACATAGACATCACTTTCAAGCACTATTTACACAAATATCACAGGAAAAAAAGGATTACAATTTCGTTAAAGTTGCTTGGAAAAACAAGATGAGGAAGCCATTTATACTGCCTCCAAAGTTTGCTTGTCAATAACACTGGGCTTCAGACGCTCGCTGTGAGTGAGGAATTGTCATTACCTTCAGAAATCAAGAGATCGAGAAAAATGGAGAAAGCAATTTCATCAAACGCGAACCTAAGGAAGAACTTAAATTTCGTGTCATTAATACCAGGAGCTGCTGACAGACTGAATACTTAATAATAGTGTATGGTTAGTTTGGTGACAACTGACTTCACTTTCTTTGGTCATCGTCATGTTCTGTCATAAATTTTATATTTTCATGTTGGTTTGGTCCACTATCGAATTCTATACTGTGCAACTGATTGGACGCCTCAGGGGCACACTAAGGTAAGAATTTACGGGGTAGATGGACAATTATTTTCTGCCAAGGATAATAGAAGGAAATCCAGTGTAAGCAGAAAGAAAAATAATAAAAAGTAGCTAGGAAATCCATACTGTGTTACTTAATAAATATCAAATTCATTCTTTAATTGCTAGAAAAAAGATTAATTTAGTGGTTGTTTAGTGCTTCTGTTGTAGGTGATACAAATGACCATTATATTTTTCATTGACAACGATAAAATTCATTTATTGGTAATTGAAACATAAAATACCCACTGAAATACCCATTTTGGGTAAATACCCGGGTATTTACCCTGGGTATTTACCCGCTGAAATAAATACCCAGGTATTTTACATCCCTAGACATACTATATATATATATATATATATATATATATATATATATATATATATACATATATATATATTGCATAATTTTTAAACCGACTATCCCCCTAGAGCATTTTAATGAAATTGACATGACAAAAGCAATGTCGAGTTAACTGTTCATAACTTCAATTTAAACACTAAAGAAATTTTCCTATCATGATGAGACTGTATTGTATTCGAATGCGAAAAAAGTCATGGTAGAAATTGCTCCTTCCCTACGTGAAAATGGAATTGTTCAAAATACTAGAATGAGTGCCTATATATTTTAAATTAGGAATATATACGATGACTTTCATATTCTTAACTTAAAGATCTCGTAAGATACTTTATTTTTATGTATACTTTGAATCATGTTGCCCTCCTTAGTATATGTGTCCGTCCTTATTAAAGTAAAATAAATAAATAAATGAATAAAACATTTAGGTGGAAGACAGTGCTAATTATGCGTAGCTATTATCATGTTACCTTCATTAAAATATGTTTTCTAAAAGATTAGAGATGTTTAAAATGTATGCCAAAAATATATCTTGGAAATCACTGAAGTTTAACAGATGAAACTCAGTATATAAGTTCCTTATTAAATCTAAGCTAGTATGAGTTACAGCGCTTTCGAACATTTCGATTTATAGGTATGGGGATATCAATTTCCATATTATTCTAGTTTCCCATAGTCTGTTCATAAAATAGCTAAAATGTGAAAATGGTTACATCGTTAAAAATGAATTTGTGACTTGCGTCTACCTGAGTTTTTATCATCTCACTTTAATTCATAGAGGCATCCTAATAGGGGAAGAGTCCTCAAATATACCTTTCAAATAGGTTCCATACATCTAATCTTCCCGTGACAAGAACCGGCATTTCAACTAGTATATTGCGTAAATGAAATCAACCTTGACTATATCGTCGAAACGTAAAAATAAAACAATTTTAGAAATGATCCAAAAAATGAATCAAAAGATTGCGATCTTGGCCAAGAATTAATTTCTGAATCAAGGGCACAAAATTTTTGAATGGTCCCTAAATCAAGTGTTCGTATTTTCGACGGAATAAGCATATTACACTGAGTTATGTGATAGTTTGGGTTTGGCTACACTAAGGAGCATTATTAAAACAAAACATTGTTCCTTAAGGAATTCACAGAATCAAGCTTTTCTTTAAAAAAAAAAAGTTACTATAGGGTATGGGATTCGAAGTGATGATCGTGGAAAAATAAAGTATGTAAAGAAGAAGCTTTAACCGACTACTCTACGAAGACACGGTAAGGACTGCATCTTGGCAGACGCATGTAACGAAACCACTAACACAAAATGCCTGATCGCTTCGCACATTTTGTAGCTTATTTCTATTTAGTACTTTGTTTAAATGTAAAATGCTTAATAGCAATGGTTGTTAGAGCTGTGCCACATGTATAGTACGTTGTATTTCTAAGAAAGCATAAAATTCCCTCCCTCTTTGTAAATTTCGCTGCGCGTTTGCCATGTTTACGAAAATGGAACTTAGAATTTTTCGATGAAAGTTTCGAAGATTTCTTTTTTTAATTATAACTTGCTTATTTCTTAATTTTTTATTGAAATATTTTTTGGAAATATGTGTTTTGTTTTTCTGCTTATTTCCAAGAAGAAATATGACATTTTCTATCACAAGAAAGAGAGTTATTTCTATTTATGTAATTTCTAAAGACATGCGACAACAATTTTGGACACAAGTGTACATATTATCTGCAGGAAAAGTAATTCATATCTGTGATATAAGGGTGGGAAAATATTTCAGTCTTCCTGCACATTTATTCTTGTATTTACAATGAAGACTACAATTTACTAGATAATTTACAAATATGAATATTGTTGGAGATTGTTTAAATTTTTTTCATAGCATTTGAGTGAACACTACTTTTGTACTATAATGTAGTACAGTGGATTATAATGGAAACCTTGGGCATAGTTGTACATATTACCTCAGCAAGATTTCTTGAAAAGTTTCATATATACTGCACAAATTCTTGCAGTCTCCCTGTATATTTATTCATGTATTTTCAATGAAGACAACAATTTGTAGGTGATTTACAAATATGATTATTGTTGGAGGCTTTTTAAACATTTGTTGGTATCATTTGAGAAAACACTATTTTGCACTGTAATATAGAAAAGTCCCTTATAAAAGAACACTTCGGCATAGTAGTACATATTACCTGCAGCAAGACTTTTTGAAATATTTCATATTTACTGGACAATTTCTTGCAGTCTACCTCTATCTCTCGTCTTGTATTTTTATGAAGACTAAATTTGTTCGTAATTTACAAATATGAATTTTGTTAAGGCTTAAAAACATTAGTTCATAACATTTGATTGAACACCAGTTTTTGCACAGTAACGTAGTACACTGTATTACAATGCTGTCCTTTGGTACAAAAGTAATTATTGGGCAGCAGGACTTGTTGAAATGATTATTTATACTGGACAATTACATACAGTCTTCCTGTATCTTTACTCTTATATTTTCAATGAAGACGTTTATTTACTAGGTAATTTAAAATATGAATATTATTGGAGGCTTTTAAAAAAATTGTTTATAGCAACTTAAACAACACCACTTTCTACACTGTAGTAAAACATTGTACTAGAATCGTGTCTTTCAAATTTCTTATTACAATCAAATAACAAGAGATCAATTCCTTAATCATCCTAAAAAACACATATATAACACGATTACTATTCCGATTTTAGAGGTGTAATTCCACGGACGCGGGCCCGCTATGTACCAGTACGATGTGAGCAGTAAGTAGGAAATCCAAAAGCTAAGGAATTGAGTAGTGTAGGGGAATGACGTGAGCCTACTGAGCAAAAGATCTGGGTTCGATCCCCAACAAGTTTTTCTCTCACTTTTTCTTTCTTTGAAAGTTTGTTTTTATAGCATAGGTGATTGAAAATAAGCTTGACTTTATTATATACGGCATTTCATTCCAACCGGACCCGCAACTAAAACTATTAAATCGAAAGGGGCACTTTTCCACGTATCTTATATATTAAAATTATGTACGCTGCCGACGAGACAATTTTCAAAGGTGCCCATTTGTGTGTGTGTGTGTGCGTGTATGAGCGTGTGTGCGCAGTTGCGTACGCAGGAATTTATTTTGGGAAGGGCCAAACTCAATATCAGTGTATTTTATATTGAAATTCCTAAACTTGTCCCAAAAATTAGGCTAAATTTACTCAAAAGTTGGAATTTCGGTGGTGGTCCGGACCCCCAGGACCCACCCCCTGCGACGTCCCTGTGTGTGTGTGTATTTCCTTAAAATTAATATTTTATACTTTCCATTTGTGGTATTCACTTCAAATTTGGTATACGCATGTATCTTAACGAGGAACATAAAAGGAGAGAGAGATATTTTGCAATCGTTTCCGGTTTGAAGCAGACACTGTTGTCGCGAGACAAAATGTATTGTTGTCTTGTATGGACACTATATCGTGAAAATGATGCCCAATGATTCTTTCAGACTCTTTTTGGGGGACACTGCCTCCTCAGAGTGCCCCTGGCGAGATCAAAATAATACGTTTATAATACAATAACAAATAGAATGTTATCAGCAGTGCCCCCGGGGTAATACTCCCCCCCCGAACATTGCTTCCGATAGAGACACTGGTGATGCTCCATTTAAAAAGCTACATATGTTTGATTTTAAATACTTCAGTATCGTCTCGAAACTTTACACGAACTTACTGCCTAGTTTCGAGAGCATCTCAACAGTTAGCGTATAAATATATCCTTTCCGTCTGTCTGTAATAACGAAAATATTTTGTTCACGCAATGCCAACAGAAACTATTTGGTAAAATGAAGCAACGTGATAAGAAAAAAATGCAAGATAAAACATGGTCTGCGGGGATTCGAACCCAGACCTGCTACTCAGAAAGCAGACACTTTACCGCGGAGCTAACTTACTACCTTGAATTGTGTTTGTTCTATTCTACTCAATATACCACATAAGAGGCCAAATGAAGGCAATTCAAAAATATGGCAATTTTGAATTCAAGATGGCGACTTCTCCAATGATTTGTTTCTTTACTTAAACTGAACTACGTCCTTAATAACATAGCGAAACCTGGCTTACCTACCAAGAGCACAACTTACAATTTTTATGGTTACAAATTTTTGAGACGCCATTTTGAATCGAAGATGACGACTTTTCCAACATGTCGGATTTTTCTCCTCACATGAGCTGTACTCTACACACTTGAACGCAATTTCGTGATTCCACGATATCTACAAGTTGTGTAGAATTAGACGCCCCCTTATAACATTCTAGCACTTTCTGACACCGAACATTACTATTTTTTTCAAGTTTAAGGGCGGATTCGCAAACTACGCATCAGAATAAACATCACCTCGAAATTTCAACATCCTAGATACAGCCATTACAAATTTCACATTTTTTCGATTTGCGCCGCGAAACGAAAACGAATTTTAATGCTCTTTTTTCTATCATAAACTATGTTCCTAGCTTCACTGCCTGACAAAATATGACGTTTCTATGGTGTGCGGAACTACTCTAAAAACCAGCATTTCGAAACGACGAAAAATTTCGACACTTCATTTACATGGAAAATGTCGCCTTTTTCGTGATATCGGAATTTTCCCATTACTCACATCCCATGACGAACAAGTATGCAAAATTTGGTGTTTGTATGTTTTGTGGAAGTATGCAAACAATTAAGTGTGTTTCCGACTTTAGAGGTATATAATTACACCCTTTCCCTTATGACTGCATCATTGACTGCATATACACTCCATGTAGGGATGTAATTCCAAAATAGGTACTTGCCGCAACAAGAAGTCGTTTTGTGACTGGTATCATTACTACTAGTAACTGCAAGATTAAACTAACTTACTGATGGCCCATGGGAGGCATTAGCAATTGAATGGTATTACTAGTTCTATGAATCAATGTGTTTCAAAACCTTGATATTTTCGTTAAATTTGTAATTGGTAAACATTAATCTTGTATCAAAGTTTGAAAGCAGGCTTATTTTTACAGTAGTGGGATTAGTTACCAGGGCTGGATTAAGGGAGGGCTTACGGGGGATATAGCCCCTGACCTTCAGATGGACAGTGGCTTCCACTCTGATCAAAATCTCAATTGGCTATCTATAAAGTACCATGAAGATATAATCATCATAAAATAAAATATGACCAAAAATAACAAAACATATTTCCTTAACTTTCGTACTGAACTTTCACAAAATTGTATTAGTTGAAGTCAGCAGGGGCCACATATTTTTTTCTAGCCCCGGGTCTCGAGATGGGTTAATCCAGTCCTGTAGTTACACTTGAAAATATACTGCACAAGGAAGTCTATAGTTAGTGAATATTCGAACATTCATTTTCATGGAATACAGGAAACATCCGGGGCGAAAGGTCCAGTAATTGTCGCTACAAACTTGTAGGTTTTATTTAACTGTTTTGTACTTTATTTAAGTGAATCAATAATGTTCTCATGTCTAGATTATATTAATTTCAGTCGGTGATGGAAAGCATGTGAGTATTGACCTTGCATAAAAACGACCGTAATTAATCCATTCCTCGAGAGATAATCTGCATACTGCTTATACCTGTATTATACTTTTCCCAGAAAAATATCTGCGTATGATGTTGGTTATTTATGAACATCAAATAAAGGACTCTATAACGGGTTTTTGGCGGGAAATGAATTTTGAAATTAATTCGAAAATTGGGTGCAATCATTTAGGTTTGGAGACAATTTCGAAAAAAAAAATCCCGGATTGCAAACAAATCACGGTGAAGAATGCAAAAGCATTGCCAAATTTATAATGGTGTATATGGAAAACCGTCATTCATGGTCGAAATTTCACTTCATAATGCAAGTAAAATTTTACTAAATTTGAAAGTTCGAATGCTAACTTTGTTCGGAATCAACATACAATTTTGTAGAAAAAAATATTGGAAGCTGTTACTACTTATTAAAGACAACTAAATGTATAGCGATCGTGTTTTTTAAATATTTATTTTTTTCATTACAGCTACTTCTACACCACGTAATACCTGGAGCCTTCCCAATAGGAACTCTTCAAAATGAAATGACTGGAGTGAGTCTTGCGGGGACCCAGCTTCGAGTCAACCTCTACGAAAGAGAGGACCAGCCATGGAGTGACGTAAGGCTATTTGTCTTTTATTTCTATAAGAATTTGACAATTAAGTTCGTTAGAATAATGATTTGCGTCTGTGTGTGTGTGTGTGTGTGTGGTTTTAGGAAAAAACAGAGTGCTTATATTTTCCGACATTTTAGAATCGTAGGATGATGGAATCTGAGTCCCCGGTGTGTAACGAATGAGAGCAGTCGAGGATCGATGAGTATCATATTTAGTTAATTACTATATTTAGACAGTGTTCACATTCAGCTTCTAGGCGCGGAGGGGACATTTTGTTCCAAAAAGGGATGTAAAAATGTAGCTACTTTTACTTTGTTCTTTATACATAATATAGCCTACACAGTATTTAATTAAATTTTAATTCATTATGACTCATTGTTCACCGAAATTTAATGCTCTTTTCTGGTACAGTGATGCCTCGGGTTACGAACTTAACACGTTCATACACTCCGTTCGGTAACTGTAATAATTTTTATCATTGAAATTAATGTAAATGCAATTAATTAATTCACCCGTCCCAGAAATATCGTTTTTGACTAGTTTATGGATTTTCTTGTGACAAACCTTTGTGGTTGATAGTTCTAGCATAGGTAGGTGGTAGAAGAGGAGGAGGAACACTATGCCTTGGAAGGAGAACGCCATTCCATAGTAACGTGGAGCAACTATGTAGGTACTTCTTCTATTTGTCTATTTTTTTTTTTTTTTTCACTTGTTGTTGGTGTTACCGAGCCGGAAACATGGCATCAAGCCCACGTGTGTATGTTCGTGTTCCGAGATATTGCTCACAAGTCCAGTCAAAATTGATTCTGAAATTGTATTTGTGGGCTAATTTGTTTGTGACTAGAGATGTTCATGACTCGAGGCACCAATGTATGATGCCATTGTTTTGATGAATTAAAAACATTCAGTCGTTAAAAAAGAAAATTATCTGAAAATATTCTTCAAGGTGAAGTATTTGGAATCTCATAAACATGAAAAAAAAATCCTGTAAATCCTACTAAATTAACTGCTTCTGTAACTTGGCATCCTACTTAAGTAGTTGAACAAATGAAGAATCGGTAATGTTGCCAAGGATGCTCTAGTTCCTCCAACTCTTAAAAGATTTCGGTTCCTTTCCTCAAATAACTGCTTTTGAACTTTATCTATCATCTATGGAAGTTCTTAAAATTGACACAAAAATACTTTATACAGGATATATATGCACTCGACACTGTAATAGGAATCTAAAATCGGGAAATGCTTAGTGTGAATGGGTAGAGCTTGGTTCATATTACTTTCGCTATGCAGTCTACTTTTTAAATGTAGAACGAGGTGTTAATAGTCGCTTCGCATGCAGCTGCACAAGAAAAATAGTTACCGCTACTTATTCGTTTGTCATGCATAATAGGTTGATTAGCATATTAATCGTAATGAGATTCATCCTACGAATATAATAAGAACTCACTTTTTAATGAAAGTCGGTGTTTGTATCTGTGTAAATGGGTGACTTACAATCAAATAAAAACGCTCACTAACACAAATTCGTCGAAGTATTTGGGCTACAACATTTGCATATGCTGGTAATTACCTTAACTACAATGGGTTTGTTAATTTTCTCGTTGCTAATAACTGCATAGTCTTTGTTGTAATGCCTAATCTCGACTATATATTTACGCAGTGATGGTCAAATGCCGGCCCGCAGGCCGAGTATCATTCATCCGACTTGCAAATAAAAATGAAAAAGAGTGTGAGATTTGCTCCTTCTTTTAACTCTTTGTGTAACAGAAAGAGTCTAGCTGTTCCATCTGCAAGGTAAGGCTGTTGGTACGAAGGTGATTTTTTTTTTATTAGAAAAATGCAGATTTGATATAATTACTTTCAAATGCTTTAAACTCAGGCCTAATTAGCCTAGACACAAGAAGCAGAATACTCAAATTTGAAGAAAAATTTAAAAAATGTATGACATGCACATTCAGCGAACCGTCACTTGGGAGGAAGGAGGAAAAACATTGAAAATGATCATCTAGTGTAGTTCTTATTTTGTCCTGGCCCATCCATAGGGCATTGTTAATTGGGAACCACTGCCGCTATATATATTTGTCACCTATGAATTGTGAAGATGAAAATAGGCTATGTTCAGAGAAAGGAAATGAGAAATACATTTCATTTTCCTCTGAACCGTAAACATTAACAGGAAAGCTAGACTAGTAGGTTATGTTTCAAGAAAATTTGAAGAAGATTAAACACATTTGCATACCGAGAGAACTGTCAAACACTCAATCGCACACGAACGCATTTGCATGCCTTCCCCTCCTCCTCCTCCCTGTCTAGGTTGAGATATGATTTTCTGACATATATTTGCCTATACAGTAGAGCGTCGATTATCCGAACGTCGGTCAACCGAACGACCGCTTAACCGAACTATACTTGCTCGCACCTGTTACTCTCCCACCCTACCGTCCATCATTCCCCTCACTCCCAAACCGTTTCCCACAGTAGTCGCCGCACTGAGCCACCGCTGGCGGAACATTGCTTCTAATGGGGCCTTCATAAGGCGCTGCTGACCGGCCAAGCCGCCAGTCGCTGTGTTTCAACAATCAGTACACTTCTGTCGGTTTGGCACTGGCTGTAGAAGTAGCGGCAGTATCAAAGCTGTTCACAGCAACAGCTGCGCCAGCTTAGAGTTGAGGCGTGCCGCTCCGCGCATGGCAAATAAACATGTACAGTTCGATTATCCGAACAAACCAGTTTTCCGAACACCCATGTCCCCCAATTACTTCGGATAATCGACGCTCTACTGTATCTATATAAATTAAAATGAAAGTGGCTATGTTTGTAACTTCATAACTATTGAACCACCTGATAGATCTCGATCAAATTTTCAACAATAAGTGAGGTTCGGGCATAGGATGGTTTTATTTCAGTTTGGCGGTGCAACTTAGCAGAGGGAGAGGGGAAGATGTATAAAATGATAAAAAAAATGACCTATATTAGTGCCGAATCCATAGTTTTCGTAGTCGCTGAGATGAATAATAACACTTCCGATGCCGTTTAAATCCAAATTCAGACCTGCAACTTGCGAGATGGGGTAGGGAGGTATATAAAAATTACCTATGGGTCAATCTATTCTAAGTAATCAAGCATGTACCGCTCGACCATCTCCAAAGAATCATTTTTTTTTTTTCATGAATGTTTATCCTATATTAGGGTACTTCGAAACCACAATTAATTATTTTACAACATCCCATGGCGACACAACGGCTGGTGCCATTTTGCGTTTTTTTTTTTTTTTTCGATTTTAGGCGTTTACGTTGTTTTGAATATCTCAGCATGTATTTGTCCTAACAAATTGAAAATTGCTGGACGTCTCCAACTCGTGCAGAGCTAAAACTTTGATCTCTTAGTGGCATAACTCCCCAACTTTACGATTTTTTTTTTTTTTTTTTTTTAGGCCTTTGGGAGCAGCTACAGGCCAGTAAATTTTTGTGTATTAACTTATGACCACGTATTACATGCACCCACAAATTCAGACTTCTACGTAAGTTGTTTCCTCTTCCCAAACGTGTTTTCAATGTCCAAAAATGATTTTATGAACAAAACACCTCCTAAAGTATGACGTCATTGCTTAATACTTTGGCCCCATCTGCTCAAAAACAGAAAACGCGCTTTGTTGTGTGTTATGGTATACTAAAAGACCAAGTATTCCCAAAATTTTAGATTTTTCCATCCAGGCCCATTGGAGATATTGGACAGTGAAATATGCTAAATTGGCATAATTCCCCAAATTTACGATTTTTTTCCCAGGTCTCTGGGAGCAGCTACAGGTCTGCAAATTTTTGTATATTAACTTATGACCCCAAACTGCATGCACACACAAATTCAGACCTTTACATCAGTTGTTTCCTCTTCCAAAACATGTTTTCAATGTCCAAAAATGTTGCTACTATAGGCCCAGATTTCATCCCCTTCAAGTGGTTTTAGGCAAAAATGTTAAGAGATCAAAGTTTTAGCTCTGCACGAGTTGGAGACGTCCAGCAATTTTCAATTTGTTAGGACAAATACATGCTGAGATATTCAAAACAATGTAAACGCCTAAAATTAAAAAAAAAACGCAAAATGGCGCCAGCTGTTGTGTCGCCATGGGATGTTGTAAAAAAAAATAATTAATTGTGGTTTTGAAGTACCCTGATATAGGATAAACATTCATGAAAAAAAATAGATTTTTTTTTTTTTTTTGAAAAGGTCGAGTGGCAATTTTTCTTTTTCTCGATCACTTTGCATAGATTGACCTCTATATGAGAGAACGTTTCAGTAATAGTAAAAACTGACTGACTAACGAAACATAAATTTTTCTAACTTTAACCGAGCGAAGCGGGTAATTGACGCTAGTAGGCCCTACTGTTTAATCAATGCCGGTCATCATGGATGAATGAAGCAGAACGTACACTCATGTCCAAAATTATTGTCGCATGTCTATAAATATAATTTCATAACGAATTCGCCGGGTAATGTTAGTGTGTGTATAACCGGCAAAGACATGTATGTGGAAAACTTCATGTCAAAAGAGCAGTAAATAAGAACAATAAAACGAAAATAAAACTTTCTTGTCCTTTTAGCAACATTTTGTTTTACTCATTCTAATTTTCGTATTTATAATTCTTTTCCTATGAAATTTACCACAAATATACCAGGGGTGCCCACAAGGGGGGGCTATGACGCAAACTGCGTCATTGAAATATTTGGGGGGGGTTAAAATCTATATAAATATGTTTGAGAAGGTGTAAAAATTAATCGAAAAAAATTTACATGGAAGAACACCTATGGATAGACAATTGGGGGGGTGCGTCATGGCCATAAGGGGAAGTGGGCACCACTGAATATACATTTCCCGATTATACACATAGCATCAGTATTAACCCTTTGGAGATTTTATGGTACAATTTGTACCATACGCGTTTTTCATGGTACATTGCGTTATTTCTCTTCTATTTGAGCTTTTTCGTCCGTTTTTTTTTTTTTTTTTTTTTGTTTTTTTGTTTTTCAAGTTCAGAGGCATTGTAGAAGACATTACGTATGGTTTCAGATCTTCCTGCGTCCAGACATAGGAGGTGATGACGTCATAAGTCTAAAATTTATTTTTTTTATTTATTAAGCCTATGGTAAATATTTTTGGCGGGCTTATTTTTGCACGTAGAAGATTGAAATTTTGCACAAACATTCAGTCCACCGAGTAGTATTTACCAGATTTTTTTTTCCAGATTTGTGAGTTAAAACAGGGGGGGAACAAGAGGGGCAAACGGTTGAAAAAAGGGATATTTTTACCCCCAAAATCCCTTTTCTCGAGATTTTCCCGCCCTATATACATGATGGAGACACCTGAGTCATACCGTCTGAAAGGCAATTTTATTCTGAAGAGAATGATGGGCGAAACATGACCCTAGAGTAATTAGGGATGTCTCAGGGAATTTTTAAAAAATATCCCTCTGTATAGGGTAATATGGTACATTGTCGGTATATATATTTTTTGGCGGGCTTACGTTTATACCTAGAATATTGAGATTGTGCATAAACATTCAGCCTACCTAGTAGTATTTATCAGATTTTTTTCAGATCTCTGCGTTAAAACAGAGGGGGGGGGGTCCAGAAGGGCTAAAAGTTGAAAAAAGGGATATGTTTACCCAAAAAATCCCGTTTTTTCGTCATTTTTCCGCTTTAGATACATGATGGAGACACGTGAGTCATACCGCCTGAAAGGCAGTTCTATTCTGAAGAGAATGATGTGCAAACCATGATCCTAGGTTAATTAGGGATGTGTCAGGGAATTTTTTTCAATATATACCTGTGTATAGGGTAATATGGGGCATTTTCTGTTTTATTTTGGCGGGTTTATTTTTGCACCTAGAAGATTGAAATTGTGCACAAACATTTAGCCCACCGAGTAGTATTTACCAGATTTTTTTTCAGATTTCTGCGTTAAAACAGGGGGGTCCAGAGAGGATAAAGTCAAAAAAAGGGATATTTTACCAAAAAATCCCGTTTTTTGTCATTTTCCTGCCTTAGATACATGATGGAGGCACGTGAGTCATACCGTCTGAAAGGCAGTTCTATTCTGAAGAGAATGATGTGCAAACCATGATCCTAGGTTAATTAGGGATGTCTCAGGAAATTTTTTCCCTGAGATCATAGTGTATTGTGGTAATTTGGGGCATTGTGGGAATTCATGATAAAATTACTCCCGCCCTTAGTATTCAAGATAGAAACTTAAAATTTGGCACACACATTCAGTATTCCAAGTACTATTTATCAGATATTTTTAGATTGCTACACAGGGCCGTTCCAGGGCCGTTCCAGGGGGGGGGCAAAATGCGAGAAAAAATTTCCCTCCAAAAGTTTTCCCTTTGACATCATTTTTCCCGCTCCTGGTATATGGTATGAGCATGCAAGTGGTACCATTTGAAAGCCAGCTCTGTTCTGAAGAGAATGAGGTATGAACCATGATCCTAGGATAAATAGTGACGATGCAGTAGCTGCTTGACTGAGTCTAAAAAATAGCCCAAAAAGCCAAAATCCGGAAAGGGTTAAAAGTACCCTGCAAAATCATTATTAAATTATATTCTTACAACAAAACAGTTATAGATACGCGACAATCATTTTGGACATGAGTATACCTCCGTCACTGCTTCCAGCATTATTTGTTTCCGGTGGGTTCTAAAAATAATGTACAATATAGGCTGCTGTTTTGTAAGTTTTACACAAAGATGAACAAACGCGCACAACCTATAGAGCACTCCATCAGTTTTAAAACTAGATAAGTACAGAGCGCTGATACGGAATTACCACTAATTGATGCTCTTCTTCTGATAGCAAATCTGTAGTTCAGTATACACAATATTTACTTTCTTAGAATTTCAGTCACTGTAACACACAATAGGAAATATCTAGAAATTCATTGAAGGAGGATGGGAAAAAAAGCACTATCTCGGCAATGAGGAAGATTCTTTTCCTTCTCTGTATGAAGTCAATCTTAAAACTAATTCATTCTGCACACTTTCATTAAAAAAAAATGCATTATGTACCACAGTCATGATTTAAAAACCACAATTGTTTCTTCTTCTATTTTTAATGCCCGGAAGAAAAGAAGATGAAAACCTTTTTTCTTCATTCTGTGAGACTTTTACTTTACCTAGAAAAAAAGTCTCAGTTGAAAACATGAGCTGTTTACTATAAATGGCGAAACACGACAAAACATTAAAGTTGTTATTTGTCTTCTCGATATTTCTTTTTTGCTTTGCTGTTATTATTAACATGAACTTAAATAAGGCCAATTGAAACATATTAAACTCTCATGATAAGTCATTAGTCAGTTTAGCTGTGGTGTATCAAGAAATGTTTTATGGACTTCAATTATTCATTCTTGACTGATACTTGATTTCTTACGCTCTGCAAGTGGTTAGCACCCTCATTAACACGTACTGTATGTAGGTTTATTCTTGGATTCGATTCCTGAAGAAATCCTTACTATTGTCTGCATTAGCCTTAGAAATGTTTGACACACACACACACACACACACACACACACACACATATATATATATATATATATATATATATATATATATATATATATATATATATATATATATATATATATAATATGAGGGCACACTTTCACTCTACAGATTATTTACATGAAGCTAGGGCTATACTGTGCACATCATTTTTCTACTTAATCTCCCTCCTTATCAATGCACTTGGCCCAACGGTCAATGAGCTTACGTATTCCTTCCAAATAAAAGGTTTTCGGTTGGTCGTGAAGCCACTTTTGCACCATATTTTGCACGTCTAAATCTGAGGCAAATCGGCGACCATGCAAAGCATCCTTGAGTGGCTCAAACAAGTGAAAGTCAGACGGAGCTAGGTCTGGGCTGTAGGGAGGGTGTTTCAATAACTCAAATTTCAGCTTGTTGATGGTTTCAATAGTGTGATGAGCCGTGTGTGGCCGTGCATTGTCATGCAACAACAAAACTTTCTTCGACAACAAACCTCGGCGTTTGTTGCGAATTGCCGGCTTCAGGTTCTTTTCCAACATTTCACTATAACTCGCACTATTGATTGTCTTTCCCTTTTCCATGAACTCTGCCATTATGGGCCCCTGTGAGTCCCATAACACAGTTAACATAACCTTTCCTGTGGATGGCTTAGTCCTGAATTTTTTGGCCATGACTGATGTTCAAAGCAGCTGCTACCTCATCGATAGTGATTCGCCTATTCGCCAGAACCATCTCTCGAGCTTGCTGAATGTTGTCATCTGTAATGGAGGTTCATGGCCGTCCTGCTCCCTTTTCATGCGTTACACTTGTTCGACCACTTTTAAACTTTTCGAGCCACAAAAACACAGTTTTACGTGATAGTGCACTTCTCCCATATTGCGATGATAGTCTGCGATGAATGTCTGACCCTTTGATACCCTCCGACCAGAGGAATTGCATCACTGCTCGTTGTTCCTCTTCGGTGCACACTTCTAATGGAGCAGCCATAATATATCTGCAACAGAAGGAAGAAAAATGGAGGAATTAAGATCATACTTTCACAGCATTACCACAACAGTATAACAATAAAATATGCGAGGACAGAAGACAAAGTGCGCAATGTACGAAAAGTTATGACAAAAGTGTAGATAATTTTTGACTCGCCCTCGTATATGGTGAACAGTGTGAGGAATCATAATGTCGTTTGGTATGGGGTGTCTATAGGTGACTGTGCAACTTATAGGAGCTACGCAGCTAGAAATCCGCCATCTCGGTTTAGGTTACGTTTTTCAAATGGGAAGGGAGGTCATGTCGCATATCAGTTTAGACTGTCTTTTTCCGAAGAATACATCTGTGCAATTCGTTTTGCGATATCTGCATTTGTGTAGGAGTTATGACCTATTAAATCTGGGACACTTGTCAGAGTCGGTATTACAGCATATGCTCAATGTGACCTCCAATGCGCTGGATACACAATCGGAGTCTTTTTTTCTAGTCCTGCTGCAGACATCGCAGGGTCTGTGGGTCAACGTCAACAGAGGCACACTCCCCCTCGATACGCCTTCAGAGATGGGCTACATTGTTGATTTTTACCTCATAGACAATTGATTGCAAATGACCCCACAGATAAAGTCAAGAAGTGTGAGATCAGGGGAATGTGGTGGCCATTCCATAGGACCCCCTCATATCTATCTAGTAACCTGAAAACTGTTCATCCAGAAACTGTCTGACCTCATTAGCATAATGGGGAGGTGCACCGTCCTGTTGAAATTATCCTGCAGATTCAACAACGTTGAGAACATATAAACACGGAGCATGTTAAGATATCTCTCCCCATTCAACGTTCCATCAATAAATACCGGATCCACGATTCTTGTGTCCCAAATCCCACACCAAACCATTACTTTTCCATCACCAGCACCTTTACAAGGATCCACCCACGAGGGGTTTGCATCTGATCAGTAACGGTGATTCTATTTGTTTACCTCACCTTACACACAAAAGTTAGCTTCGTCACTGAACAACACCTGTCGTATGAAGTTTGGATTAGTGTCGCAATCATTCAGAGCACATTCTGCAAACTCTAACCGCCGATCAGGGTCACCCTCCGAGAGATGATGTTGTAACTGTAATTTGTACGAGTGCCATTGGTGTGTGTGCAACACGCAGGATTGAAAGCTTACTGAAACCAGATATTGCTGATAACCGGCGCGTATTGCGATGTGGACTTTCACAATCGATGCCACAATTACTGTTCCAGTCTCCTCGTCGGTGGCTGTTCTTGGACATCCACTGCGTGGCTTGTCCGCCACAGATCCTGTTGTACGAAATGTGTCCAATAACTTAGAAAATGTCACATGTGAAATATCATTTATCTCAGGATTCCAGGCATTGAAGTAAGCAGCAATCACTCTGGTACTTTGTCCACCACTCACTAACACAATTTCAATCCGTTCCTCCTGTGTAAATGCCATTGTGGATCACCTGCAACGATAAACAAAATCGATCACCTTCTTGCAATTTTAAACTTTAGCAAGTCATAACTCTTACAGAAATAAATATATCGCAAAAGGATTGCACAGGTACATTCCTCAGAAAAAGACAGTGTAAAATGATATGCGACATGACCCTCTTTAAAAAGCGAAACCCAAATCCAAGATGGCGGATTTCAAGATGGCCGCTGCTGTCGCCATAGCTCCTATAAGTTGCACCCTCACCTATAGACACCCCATACCAAACGATATTATGATTCCTCACACCATTCGACTTTTATAGGGGTATATCCAGATTTCGCCTCACCTTGTATATACAGGGTGGCCTAAAAGTAGGTATACAGATCAGCATCGATCAAATATGACATTTTAATTTATTAATATAATGAATTTATTTGCTTTGGTTTGTTCTGAGATTAAGGTATAAATGAAAATAAATTAAGAACAAATAAGGAAGAACCTAATCAATACCTATAAGGATAACAACAAATAAATAATCTAAAATGTCATGTGCCGATTAGTACGGACTGTATACCTAGTTTTGGGTCACTCTGTGTAAACAGTCTCACGTTAATATCTAAAATGATAATTTGAGGACACAAACATTGACGCAAGATTAATCCCAAATCATGTAATTTTTATTTCTACACAAGAGTTCAACACCGGCAAAAAGTTTTTTAAAAAAAGTTCTAACACCATGTTATAAAAAATATGGCTGTATTTTCAGCTACTATAAGCAAACTTCTCTCATTTAACAAGTCATCTTAAATTCATCCCAAATCAGATTATTTTATTTTAAACCTGGGGACTTTCGAGTAAACGTACGAGTCAGGGGCGTCATTTCAGACTTCGTTTGAGGAGGGCAAGAGCACCACCGACATAAGACTTTCACTCAGTCAGATCTAAATGATTTAGTCCGTGAACTGGGACTGACAAAGGAGAAAGCAGAGCTCCTAGGGTCAAGACCGCTTGAAAGACATTTCTTAGCTCCCGTTACATTTTACAGACAAAGGGACTTGATATTTACACAATATTTTGCTCAAAAGAACTTGTGAGTGTACTGCAGTGATGTACAAGGTTTGATGAGTCAGTTGAACATTCTGTACGCGCCAGGTGACTGGAGACTGTTTATTGACTCATCTATAAGAAGCCCGAATTCAGTTCTGCTGCACAATGGTAATATGTATACCTCAATACCTGTCAGCCATTCTGTGCACCTGAAGGAAACACATAACAACATGAAGGTGCTTCTTACTACCATACATTATGAAGATCACAATTGGATGGTATGTGATGATTTAAAAATGTTGGGTATGCTTCTGGGACAACAATCAGTATATACCAAGTTCCCTTGTTTCATCTGTGAATGGGACAGTCGTGTTCGTGACAGCATTGGGAGCAAAAACAGTGGTCCCGAAAGTTGGAATTGGTCCCAGGGGGCAAAAATATCAAGTGTGACCCCTCTAGTGGAAAGAGACATAATACTCTTGCCACCTCTGCACATCAAATTAGGTATAATGAAGCAGTTTGTCAAAGCGGCATTACCTAAGTTGGCAAATGTTTCAAATATCTATGTTAGAAGTTCCCCAATCTGTCAGATGCTAAGTTGAAAGAAGATATGTTTACTGCTCCCGATATTCGCAAACTAATGCTGGATGCAAGTTTCCTTCATTCAATGAATGCTGTGGAGCGAGAAACTTGGACTGCCTTTAAGTGTGTGGTTCAAAACTTCTTGGGAAACAATAGTAGCCCAGATTATATCGACATAGTTGAGAACATGCTAACGAAATTCAAAATGCTGGGATGCTCAATGAATTTGAAGTTACATTTTTTACATTCGCATCTTGACTTTTTCCTTCCTAATCTGGGTGCTGTAAGTGAGGAACAAGATAAGAGATTCCATTAGGAGATCAAGGACATGGAACGACGATGCCAGAGCACCTGGGATGTTCGGATGATAGGTGACTACGTCTGGATGTTTCACCGTGAGCACCCGAAAATGCCGCATCAAAGGAAAAGCAGGGGCCATGCCATAACCACTAAGAAAGCACGGAATGAATGAGTTTAATACATGTTTTGTACTACATTCTCTGTATGCATCTGTTCACTGTGTGCATATTTCAATATTTTGTTGTTTTAAACTTATATTCTACTTCAGCATGATTCGTGTTTCATATACTGTACGTAATACTTCAATATTGTTAGCAATATTGACAAAATATTGACATTGTATTTGTGCCAAAACAGTGGCTGATAGGATGTTTTGAGTGTAATTTTCGAATTCAGAAAGTCCAAATACATAGAGAACACCTACTTTTGCGAAGAAAAAAAAAAAGTTTTTCCACTTTGCACTGTGTTATTCATGTGAGCTCTAAACCACGACTGAGGTTTGACTCCAGTATAGTTGGCGGGTCACAGACCATCATACAAGATCAGACCTCACAGTGACGCCGTTCTCCAATCACACTTATCTTAGTCCCAAGAGAACTCAGTTACAACAGGATGACCATGTTAGATAGAATGCAGTAGATAGTTTTGTTCATGGAATGAAATGCGGAAGTTTTTCGTAGCTTACAACAACTTCAAGTTTGAGTAATATTAATAGAAAGTTGCAAGGGTCTCGCCGAGATTTAAACGAAGAAAAAGTTGTCATCCAGATTCAAATATACTATTTTACTCTGTAGTAACGTAAGGAAGGAAGTTTTGCGCGATGAACTTCCATACGTATGTTAGTATATATTTTAACGTTCTTGAAATGACAGTAAACATTAAAAATCAAGCTTCTGTTCCTCAAAGTAGTTCTTGAAAATATCTTTAAAAGTCATACTAATTCGCGGATCTATTGAAAAAATACATTTCGGGTTCGACCCTTTACATAAATTACGTTTTCTATTTGTATCATCACTGTTATTATTAAATTCAAACACGGGTTAACAACAAGAAAATTAAATGCTGTTCATTTATTTATAATTCTTTGAATGTATATACATATCAAAAATCTTCGAATATAGATAAATTTGCTCACTCCAAGGACACTTTATATATTTTTGTTTTATAGAAGTGGGTATATATGTCCAAGGCTAAAAGAGAAATGTGTTCCTGATACGTTGATATTTCAACTTCATACTGTGAGAGTTACAAGGCAATTGCACCAGAAGAATACCAGAGCAATTTTTGCCGAAGTCATTTTATCCCTTGGTACAAGTACATACTGGGTATGTACCAAGAGATAGTGATTGTTATACCTAGAGACCATATTAAATCTACATAATCGATTGTTTTCAATGACTAATTTATTACAAAAGAAATGAAAAAATGCTATCCAGAAATCATAGTCTGCTTCTTATTTCTCATTACAATTAGAATTTTTGCTCCATAAAGTGACTTTAATAACAAGAGACACAATATACGTTTACAAATAAATATATTGCAGATTTTATAAGATCATTTGTTGAAAGAAGATGCAATGAATATGGAATTAGATATTTTGGGTTCAAAATCATATAGGATCAAGGTTATTACAACAAATAGTATTCATTATATTGAAAGCTTGTCCCCTGGTACATCAAAACGCATGTCCTTTTGTACAACTATCGCCTAAATCTTATTGTAGGAAAAAGTGCATAATAAATTAAAATTAAGAAACAGTAGAGAGACGTCTTAAATACGTATGCTGCAGTGTTTGCTTATTACTTTACATTTATATGCAGCAGGAAAAATAGTTTTGTATCTGAGAACCAAAAATTATTTTTATACACAGAAAATATAAATGGCTTTCTCACTAACTTGTGTCATTTCCGTATGTAATTATTGCATGGTACGCCAATCATTCTTGAAAAAATGACTTGATTGGAGGGAAGAAAGAAGTGCTTAGGAAATTCAGGAGAGCTGTACCTAGGTAGTTGCATTTCCACTGGTACGTCCTGTCCCTGGGATGAGCAACTTCCAATACGTTGCAAACTGTTTTGAGTTTTCCAATCTCATCAGTGAAATAATAATAATTTATGAAGTTATGTCATGTCATTACAAGTGCGGTCCATAGATAACTGTATATCAAAGTGCCAGCAACATGTTCAAGTTTATAGCAAAATTATTACAGAAAATTATAAAGGAGGGGGGGGGGAGGTTGGAGATTTTGTGTGTAGGTGTAGAAAAAGTAGAAAGAATAAATATGCTTAGGCCTATGTCTCAAATACATAGTAAAGTGAGGCACGTAGCCAGGATTTCGTAATAGAAGGGGGGCGTGACGAAACACTGTGGTTATCACACCAGAGGCTTGACCGTTCTACTAAACTATTTAATCTGGCAACATATATTAGTTCGTTCAGCCAGAATTTCGTAATGGGGGGGTCTTGACATGAAATATTGTGGTTACATACCAGGGGCTCGATCAATCTAAACTATTTTACTGGCAACATACCCATATTGGTTTATTAGGATAATAAGATGAGGATATGTTAGTAAGTATTTTAATAACAAACTATAAAGAAATCTCCAGTAAAAGAATATTTTTAAAATATTGAAAAAGATATAGTCTTTCGAGGTCATTCGAACTCGGTTCGTCTTGTCTTCTTTCTTGTTTTTCTTATCTTCGTTTAATACCGTCAAGGATAGCAATGAGATCTCTTTGGCAGTAAAGACATCCTATAAAATGGATTATGTTGCTGCGAAATTGAAAATTTATTTAATACGTGTATCTGGAATCTTTGTTGCCAGACTCATATTATTGGTGGTTGTGGGTATTTATTAAGTTCTACCTGAGAGTCTATCTGATCAAACCGGTTTATCGATTGTCATTTGTAGTCCATAGGATTAGCATGGAGCTAGATGGAATTCGAAATCATCCGTTCCAATCCATTTTAAACTTGAACCCCTTCAGTTTCCTCCACACAAAGCTCCTCATAAAAAAGAGTAACCAAACGCTTGATGTAGTTTTAACGCTGATTCTTCTTTTTCTCGTTTCTTTCTGTTTCATCGTTCCTTAATTTTTTTTTTCATTTACGGTTTCGAAGGGGGAGTCCGGAACCCCCGGACCAACCCCTTGGCTACGTGCCTGGTAAAGTACTAAAGTTGTTCCAATAATATAGAAAGAGATGTGATAATTCATATATTTTCAAAAACTCTGAAAATGACAATATACACTAGATAACCTGAAACCATGACGAAGTGGTAATTTCACATCTTTAAAAGAACAGTGTATTCTACTGTTATCCAGAGCAAGTACCGTAAGAATAATGAAAAATTTTCTTAAATTATTATATTGCTTTCTTTAAAAATAAGTGAATAAATGAAAAGTCAGTTGGCAACCTTTGTAAGAGTACGAAGTTAAAATGCAGAAACTATTTAAAAAAGACTTGAAACTCCATAGAAGAAATGTCAAGAAAATTTGAGTGTGTAATTTGTGTATGTGTGAAAAAAGAATCTCTCTGTTTACGAAAATGAAAGCGCAGATTCCCACACATGCAATAAGAATGTTAAACTGTGTTCCATCTCAAATATACACAAATACATACGTAAATGTCCAACAGAATTTCTTCCTGACTGGAGATAACTGTGAATATACTAACGGCGTTGCTTTAAGCAAATCATATATTTGTAAGATTATGAAGAAAAATAGGTTTATTATTTGATTACATTTGTGTATATATGTGTGTTACTTTCAACAAATGAAATAATATTTACATACTAACGTAATAATCACTCGGAGTTATTTCTCACCAAACTTAAAGAAGAAACAACTCTACTTTAACTTTTCTTTGATATTTCTAAATAAACAGATGTAAGGATGTTAATTTAGTTTAATTCCTTGAGAGAAAGAAAAGAAAATAGATTTAAAAAGTAAGGAAGTAAAATAACTAGGTTAACAATTTGTTTACTATATTTAAAAAAAAGTTATTATCTAGAAAGATAGTTGATGAAATTCGAATGTATCATCTATTAGGACCCGGAAATACTTACTGTAGATGGTAATAAATGAAATTTATTATAATTATGATATAGTTAACATTGTTATTAAATGTAAGTAATCCGGTTTGTGTCTTTAACTCTACCCAATGATTTTTTTAGACTTAGAATGCCATATCTCTGATCTAATAAGTACACCAAAGCTCTGAAAATTATGCTTTCCTTGTAACATGCATATATTTACAAAAAAGAGGGTGTTTCACATAAATTAACAAATGAATACCATTTTTTACTCCATGAAGATCCAAAAATAAAACAATGGCGCCAGATTTCTATGACTTCTGTCTTCAATGGAGGATAAGAGCGGAGATAAAAACTACCATTGGGAAGTCAAATTCACATCAAAAACTATATCTAGTTATCCTGTATTGTTTTCGCTTTTTAAGAATTTACTGCTGAAGTAGGTAATGGTAGACATCTATCAAGCCGGATTTCCATAAAGGAAGAAGAGTTTACACTTGAAACGTTTAATCTGGTTTTTAAAACAATCTCACTATTTCTCACCGTTTCTGTTGTATTCGGATTCAATACCAAAAGCGGAAATGGTTAAATCTACCACCCCCGGTTTCAATAGAGGAATAAGAATGGAGTTAGAATTTACTCTTGGAACGTTTATTCCATCTCAAAGAACTTTTCCGCTTACCGTTTTCTGCTGTATCAGCATCCAATATTTAAACTGGATGTGGTAAATTCCTACTGTTTGCGGTTCAACAGAGGAAAAAGGACTGAAAATAAAATCTACTCTTTAAATACTGAGTCCATTAAAGAAATCTGTATTCCCTATTGCTTTTGCTCTGTATCGATCATCACAATAACAAGGAGTGACAGTACTGAACGTATTCTTGAGACACTAAATTCACATCAAAAACTGTTTCACTTTTCCTATTAGCGTTTTTGCTCTATAGAGATCAATATTGAACCTGAAATTGTAGTAAATTTCAACAAATTCCGAATTCAGTAAAGTGATAAGCACACAGACGAGGACAAGGTTTTACCAATAAGAACGTCTGAACTTTGAAACCTTGTTTTGGCAACACTGGCTTGGTTCAAGAGATTAATCAATGATAGCTGTGTGCAGTTATCTCTAACAAATTAGCATGGAGAGATACACAAACCAACAACACATAAGAAGTATTCAAATTTACTCTAATACTTTAGTTTATTGCACGAAAAGTTTCCTGTATGTATTCTGCCTAGAAATGTCCCACCGATGCCATCTCTTCTCTTGGATTATTTTTTATAGGCTCGTTTCAAGTCTGAGGTCTATAAGAATGATCTACGGACTATTCGCAATCTGAAAGGGAACATTGAATATACCATTGCTAATTTACAGCGCAATATATGTGTAAAAAAGGTGCAAAACTGGATCTTCAGAATCCATTCACCAAATAAGAAGAGAACATTTAAACGACATTCGCTTCAAGCATACAGGAGCTTATAGTTTCACTTTAGGTGTATGTGTGTGGCACTTTATTTCTCGGTAATTACTGGTCGGATCTCAATCAAATTTGGGTACAAGTAGCTCTCATGTAAGAAATAAAGCTTGCTACACTTGGTGGCCAAGGGCCGAGCTCGACTGTATGTGGTACTTTATTTTTCGGTAACTACTAGCTGAATGTGAACCAAATTTGGTGAACAAATAGTCTATGACATAAGGAATAAATATCGCTATATTTGGTGGCCAGACTGGGCCACCGACAGACTTAGATCGGATCGGATGGGTTCACTTTGTATGTAGTACTTTATTTCTCGGTAACTGTTAGCAGAATTTGAACTAAAGTTGGTGGGCAAGTAGCCCATTGTCTAAAAGATAAAGATTGTAATATCTGGTGGCTGAACTCTGCCAAGGATAATCTCGACTCGGCAACAGAAGCTGTGTTTCACAGCATTGCATGCGGGGACTTGTGAGTTTGGCTCATCTCGGCTTGCCACTTGTAGTTTGCATTCTATCTCAATTTAAAATTTTGAGAGTCTTATTGGTAAACCCTATATATCCTTGGGACTCTGAATTCACACACAAAAAAAAATCGCTATTATTTATTTTTTTGCTCTATAATGGTCAATGTTGAAACAGGATTTGGAAGATATATTCCAATTCTGGTTACAATAGATGGATAAGGACGAAAATAGACTCTATTCTTGAAATCCTGAGTATACTGTTAATGCTAAATCTATGTCAGCACACCAATTCTCTCTTAACATTTCTGCTCCATTCATCGACAAACAAGCGGATGAACGTTGCAACTCTTTAAGACTTCCAATACTTACACATAGCCAATACTTGGAAATGTTTCTTTTATTTTCTTTCTTTTTTCTTGTCTTTTTTTTTTTTAAACCGTTTCAAATAAATTCTTACGAAATTTGTCACGGAGCAGACAGCCACACAAATGCCGGTTGAGTCGAATAATAAAAGCTCTTTTACGATCACTTTACCATCAGCAAGAATTACAATATTATTATTATTATTATTATTATTATTATTATTATTATTATTATTATTATTATTATTATTATTATTATTATTATTATTAATAATAATAATAATAATAATAATAATAATAATAGAATATTAATTATTTGCAAGATGGATATACAAATTTCAAAAAATATGAATCCACTTAGTGCAGTCTAGCAACCCGAAACTTCCATAGAGTTCCTTGGTAACGTTATTATTTAAACTGAATTTTTTTCCATTTAAATAGTTTCAGTAAAACACTTGTTAGTCTTTATATGTTATAATAACCGACACTTTTTCTTTATTTAATTGATTTTTGGGCCTAATAGAACAAAAAAAAATTAAATATGATACAATTTTGATTTCAAAACACTAGAAGTTTTGTACCTAAGGTCTCTATAGAGCATAGATTTTAAGTAAGTGTTTATTATGCTTTATGTGTTAAATCTGTCAATGACAGTGTGGGATTTTTCACATGTTCTTAGTTTATGAAATGTCCTTTGTGTAAAATGAAAAATGTAAAATTACAGTAATTTATTTTGAAAAATTGATGAAGACTTAATAGCGGCCTACATTTAGAAGTTTTCTACTGCTGAAAGAAAAAAGTTCTGAAACTTCTTCTTTGTCTTGAAATTGTTTTAATTTACACGTTACATTGAGTAAATTATAGCAGATTAGGTGCTAATGACTTAATGTCATTTTCTCTAAAGCCAAATTATCTGTAAAAGAAAACGCAGAGTTGTTTCTAATTACCTTGAACATTAAAGTCAAGATACTATAATTGAGTATGAATATAAAAACTTTTTTAAATACTCTTTAATTTCTTAAGCTAACGAGAAAATTAACATTACACTCTCTTTGGTATTTGTAGAAAAAATGTTTTCTTTATCATATGAAAATAAAGACAGAGAGAGAAAGAAAGAAAGGAAAACAACATTAAGCCAGTCCATGTGTGACAGTATTATTTATGTTACAGGAATCCCATTGAATTTTCTTTCGTATTTCAAAATGTTCATTTTCTTCTTCCTTTTTTTAAATTATATGTGTTAAGAAACGTTGTTACTTTGATGTTACTGTGTGTATTTTCACAGTTTTCAAAATAATGCTAAAAGTAAAATTGCTAATGCTAAAAGTAAATAATAGTAATCTTAAATTTTTTCCAAGTAATTTTTTAGTACTCAAAAGGCAGTATAATCTAAAATATTAATTATAATTAATTTATAATTTTATAAGTATCTTTGTGGTACTTACACGAACACAATATAATTTAAAACAGCCAATGTTAAAAGCATTTCTCATTGTTGCAAAGCATTTTTCAAAAGCACATGACACCATAAATAATTTCTGAACAACTAGTCAACAATGTGTTCTTTCACATCTCTGAACTAGCAAGTGACTCAATGAAACAGTTCTTGAGTGAAGTATTTGTAGATATTTATTATACGCCACTCAATAATATACGTCAATATAAACTTTATCTTTGCGTTTTTTTCTGTCTTCTCTAATCTGATGATGTAGATGGAATATTGTCCGAAATATTTTGACCAGTAGTTTTATTTATTATAGTATTTGTTTATTATACTTATTACTAGTAACAGAGCAATAGGAACACTCTGCTATATATATATATATATATATATATATATATATATATACAGGTGTTTTATTTCTAAAAATAAAGGTGCCAGTACGCTGAGCCTGAGGTTCATAATGGTTAAAAGGTTGCATATTTTTTCAGGGTATTATTATTATTATTAACAAGTCAGTAGCATATCACTGCAGTCTTGTAACTAAAATCTCTTACGTACATGTATATATAGATGCTTTAAAATGTCTGGTTCTTATATCTTAATTTTATGATACCATAAACGTAATGATAATCAATATTTCTTAGTGATTCGTTTCTTGTTTGTAAGTAATCGGGCGAAAGTAAGCTCCTATTGTTTGTTTCCAAAAGGCATCAAGAGTTTCACAAATACTGAATTTCAATAACAACTTACAAACAGTACATTGCTCACATATGGTTCTTCAGAATATAATCATGCTACCAAAATGTTCTACAAACCCCTACTAAAGTAATGCATAGAGGTGTCTTAAACTTTGTGAAAAAATCTAGATGATGTTTTCACTTAATCCTCTTCCTAATAATGAATAAAAACCATTAATTGGACACATTAAAATAGGAACTGAGCGAAGGTTTCTCTGAGGAGAATGTACAGAGGTGGAGTCTCAACAAAATTTTTGTACTGGCTTTCAGTTTAGTCGAACTTCAGCGACAGACAAATTTGTTGGGATTATTTCATTGTGGGAGGTCAGTCTTTTCAGAAAAAAAAAAAATCAGATCGGCTCAGAGTCTTTGTGGTTTATATTACCGTGCGAAAACGGAATGAAAAAAGAGGAAGCGCGAGGACATGCCAGCAAGCGAGAGACAGAAGGGCCCAAATATTTCGAGTCAATGAATACAATTAACTGACTTCAAGAAGGAACAAAGATTCGCAACTCTTTCTCCAGAAAGAAAAAAAAAAGAAAAGGAAAACAATAAAAACTCTGAGTTTTAATAAAACTATATATTTACTATTTGGTATTTTCAAAGTTTTTCTTCAACCCCTTTTTATGACAGAAGAGGAAATATTCCGTTCTCATTAAAAAGTCCTGGTACGTCGTACCGTTACGTACCGTCAGAAATAAAACTATATACAGTATATATATATATATATATATATATATATATATATATATATATATATATATATATATATTTTACATTTACAATACATTAATAAATTTCTTATTGTAGCAAAATCTTTTATTACTGGTAACAAACGACAACGATTTTTGGCGTCATACAAATGAGTTTTTATCTATTTTCTCGAAAACTACGCAAAGAAATTTTAACCTTAAGTATGTAATTTTCAGTAGTTCAATATCAGCTATCGCTTGATATGTTCCATCTTTGTATAACATTATAATTAAAGGAAAATTAAATATTCAGAGTTAATTGTAATTTTGGGTTGTACTTTATTAAGCATACTTTCCACTGTCTACTTACTAATATCATAATGAAAAGTTTCCTGAGAGTATGCTTTATCATCAGTTTTATCTTAATAGATGGCATGATCATTGTACAGTACCAGTATTAAAGTTGACAAAAAAAATCGTTTTTCTGAATTCCCTAGAAAACTACGCATGAGGATTTCCACTAACACATACAATTTTGTTTCAATGAAATTTATTGACTGGTGAACGTCCCATTTTTGGACATTTTTTCCGCTGTACGCTAATAATATTGTAAAATTTATTGAAAAAAAAATGGAACATAAAAAGTGCTATGAAATAAAGTGGTAAAGAGTTCTGAACGTGTCATTGACAAGCTGAGAAATATTGTATATCATAAATATCTTTTGTTAATCACAAATTTATGCTGCTTTTCAGCTGAAAATAGAATATTTAAATATTCTTACGGCTGTATCTCATAGCCCTTTTTATGTTTCAGAGACTGTATATAATCCAAATTTTGTCTTTGTTTTACATTTATTTTGAAAAAAGAAAAAAAGCTAAAAATTGTCGTGAATTTTGTATGGAATTTTAGTAATACTTCATTGCTTTTCGAAGATTATTATTTGATTATTTGGTGCAGCTTTACTATACGGATCCACAGGTTATAAAATGTACGGACAAATTTGGGGAAGTCTTTAATTTGTCCATTTTATGTCGAGAATAGAACCCAACGAACCTCTGCGGGGCTTCTAACCCGTTCCTACTCCTACCGCTATCCGTACCCCTACTCTTACTCCTATTACTACTTATACTATGGATCCGTATAGTAAAACTGCACGGATTATTTATATATGTAAAATAAATAAGATATTTTCTGATGTACCACATTGTAATTACTTTCTACAAATTTTTTGAAAAAGTACAACTCTATATTTTCCAAGACATGTTAATTATTTATATAAATTTAAAACTGAAATATTAATATTGATGTAAATTGTTTACAAGAAACTGTCTCTCTTTTTCTCTCTCTTTGTCTCTGCCTTCGATGTGACATTAGAATTGAAATTTTATTTGCTTTCAGATACCATTTTTTTTTTTCGAAATCATAGTGTGACGGAATTACCGTCTCTCGTAGCCCGGTATTTAATTGTTTGTGAAAGATTTTTGGAACTTAAACTATTATCTTAACCCCTTCCATTACGATTTATTTTCTGAATGCTGATAATTGAAGTATAAGTTATAAAAGTGTATTATAGATGGTTTATCATTATATAACTTTCAGAATATCAATATAGTAACCCTACGTGATGTTACAATAGTTTAAATTTTATGCTGAGTGTAGCTCGTCATTGTGCGATTTGGCACAAGGAGGCCATAACGAGCTAGACTTGTCATTTCAGTGTAAGGGTTTAACTAACATGTTTCTTTTTACTTTAAAAGTTTTGAATACTCACATTCAACTTGATTTCCGTCAAACTATTATTATTGTTATTATTATTTATTTTTTTAATGATATTACCAAGAAATTTCTTTCTTTTTTTTGTTTTGTTTTGTTTTGTTTTGTTTTTTCATCAGCTTTAAATATCTTCAGATCTCTACACTGATGTCTCTAAAACACATTGACGAAATCTAGCAGGGTCCAAGAAGCTCTTTCTCCATGCTAATCGGCATATTTGTATATTATGGTCAGATGTTTCTACACAGAATTTTTATATTTGTATAATTATTTCTTCTTATATTAAAGAAGTAAAAATTTACTTGTGAATATGTAATCTATACACAGTGCATATAATTATTTCATAATTAGTTTGACAAAGACATCATATATACTGAAGTTTTGTTGAAATGATAAACAACGTCTCAAATTTAAACTAAACAAAAAGTTCTTAATAATCAAGGATTTGAACAAAAAGATCCTAAAGCTACTAAAAGTTCGACAAATCTGAATTGAAGTAAGAAGGCTGGGATCTGCGATCTACATAAGTGAGTCGACAAATTACAAAGGAACTACTACCAGTTCTATCTAAATATCCGTGTTCATGAACGATACTTCGTCTATACAACGGAATTTTGAAGTTCAAATAAATAGCTGCTAGAAATTATTATATATTTAGGATTCTCTTCTTAATTGTGTTTTGTAAGTGTAGTGCGCCCCGTTAACATAGATATTTATAAAAATTGTACTAGTTAATTTGTAGTACAAGTATAATATCTCGAACCATTAAGCGATGCCAAATAGTTTTCAAACTAGAACGCTTCAAAATACAATTTTTTAGCACTTTCTGCAACTTATAACTAATTTCGATCCATATTTACTTTATTTATTTTAATTTGTGTGTTTGGTTGGTTTAAGCTCGCCTAGATGGTGGTTTAGCTCTGCAATTTTTCAAATATTTTATTGATTTATAATACATTTTCGATACGCACTGTCACTCACTTCCACATAAAACTTATAGTCATCACACATATATATTATAAAATAGCTATGCACCAATTTGTACGTATACGTACCTATGTATCATTTTTATTAAGATCGTATATATTATTTTGAACAATATTATTTGTCAGATCATGTTTACGATTATATATTTCCATTCAAAACAAGAAAGGTCAAATTTTAAAAGAAATTAATCTTCTATCACAAAAACCGAAAACATTTACCTAGGTATATTCTTTTGAGAGACTGTAACTACAACTAGCCCACTAATCAGCTGCTGTGTCATCGATACGCTTACCTTCAACTTCGATTTCTAATAGGTTCAACAATGTCTTAGTTTTATTAGAATTAGCTTGAGATAAAGAAATAATTAAATAAATAATTTCATCTCATATCTTCTGAAATTATATTTCAATACTAAAGTATGGGGTAATACGTACACTACAGACAAGGTATACATATTTATACGTGCTTGTAAGATAATAATATGCATTGATACATAGTTTCATTAAATGTAACGAACATTCAGCATCCAACAACCGATTACAGAATAACCAAAACTATTTTGAATAATCTGAAGAACATTTTATTTTAATTGCTTTCTTAAAGATTTTATTCTTGTTATTATTTCTTAGAAAAATCTGCTGAAGTTATATGAAACGAATCAACCATTTTTGAGGATACCAAAGTAAGACCATCCGCGTATAACACTACACTTTACCAAACTAGTGTAAGCAAAGTAAATGAAATAAGTTTCCAAAATTACTCTAGTAAGTAACACAAATATAGTTCATCGTTACGTGATCGCCCATGGCTATAATATATCATACTTTGTTTTACAATATATGTACTGTACTTAGGAATATGTTTCATTTCATTTTATTTTACTTTCATCCATAAGTCATACATGAAGCTCAAGGAAGACGAACGTATGAATACACGTCAATAAATGAGATACAAAGAAATAGTTATTACATACTAAAAAAACAAAAACGCTATGATATTATGTGAGACAAGATTACACTATACAATCTACAAGCCGCATTTGGCAGACAGGTATTCATCTACTGAATAAAGACAATTGTCCAATAGATACTTCTTTGTAACTGATTGATAAGTACACTCATTGACTCAATGTTACGAATATCTTTAGGAAGGTTATTGTATAATGTTGGACCTAAGAATATGTGACCGTTTTGAAACAATGCAGTATGGTGATTTTGAATGTGGAAATTTTCCCTATATCTAGTAATATGATAGTGAAAGTTTCTTTTATTTGCAAAGAAAGTATTGGCGGGTGAAAATGAATAACTGTAACACA
The DNA here is from genome assembly GCF_964235325.1 of Thermobia domestica. Taxonomy (NCBI): domain Eukaryota; kingdom Metazoa; phylum Arthropoda; class Insecta; order Zygentoma; family Lepismatidae; genus Thermobia; species Thermobia domestica. The sequence continues at coordinate 76,708,063 of NC_137455.1, forward strand.
TAAAGACATGGCAGTGGTAATATTTGTAGTCTTATAAAAAGTTTTTTACATGGTTCGTTTACTCTCGCATTGGTTCATACCCTGACAACTTTTTTCTGAATACCGAAGATTAATTTACTTCTTGATATTTTCTCACATTTCTATTTGATGATGATTTGTCAACAATCGAAGAAGCACAAGGTGAATTTCATTTATCTTTTAAGTGTATTCGGCTAGAAAATATATGCATTATGCATTCAAGTATTCATCCTCTGTTATTCTTTGCTTGATCTAATTTTCTACAATAACATTTGAATTGTCAGGTGGTTACTATCAATGGTGCTGAAATAGTGAAATCAGACGTAATAATCCCGCAAGGAATTGCCCATGGCATGGATAAAGTGCTCTTCCCACTTCCTGTTGGAAATCTTATTCAGACGCTACAATCTGACAGAGGACACAGATTCACCAAATTTATTCGAGCTGTTAGACGAGCAGGACTCGCAGATAAACTCTCAGGTAAGATATTTTGTTATTCTACTATGCACGTTATCCTGTCTTGTTTCATGTGAGTGTCCTGCGTGGAGGAAGTTTTAGCACATTTATTTACAAATAAGGGTAGCCAAGACAATTAAAGTAATAGCATAGGAGAGTGGCTAATTAATTTCTCTTAAAGTTCTAAAAAAGTATATGGTAAATGGATATTAAGGAATTTGAGTAGCATAAATTGGTGAGCAGCATGGGAATATCACCTAACTATATAGGAACTGATTACTTATATTTTGTTACTAAATTTTCATATGGACAATCAATTAATATTACCCCAATATAAAGCACTTTGACTTTCTATAGTGTCAAGAAGCTTCGGTAATACATGGTGTGAATAAATGTAATTTAGGCTTGCCGATGAACAACGGGACAAATGCCATCGAGTAGTTGTGCAGAAAGGGCTATTTAAAAGGCTTCAGCTCATTTTTCATCCACCCCGAATGAGAGAAGAGATTTCAGTTCATTTTGCATCCACCTAGAACGAAAGGAGAGACAATTTAAAAGACTTGAGCTCATTTTGCACTCACTTTAAAAGACAGGATAAGCAATCTAAAAGGCTTCAGCATATTTTGGATACACTTACAAGGGACATGTTTCGGTTCGAACGCGAGGATCAATATAAAACTTGGTAGACATATACAGGACTAAGTACTGACCACTGTATGGGGAGTCATTCCCGTGTAAAATTCGTTTTCCGCCTTCAGCGCTACCTATCCTTCGAAACACTAGCAGTTAGATTCCGCGTAGTAGGCGCTGAGTGAAGATCAGTCATGTGCGTTAGTGTGTGGTAGTAAGCTCCAATTAGTGTTAGGTATGGTAGACAATGTGCAAAATGGGACGGGCTGTTGGCATTAACCGCCTTCATGTAGTCGAACTGTTAAAAGACAAACTAACGCGCAAATTTAAGGATCAGACGTCAGTTGGAGTGAAAGATGAGTCATTTGCGACATTCTTCTGCAATGTAATTATCAGTAAGTACGAAATGAATTAGAAATGATACATACATCGACACTCTACAGATATTATGAATTGTTCGTGATATAATTCTTGCTTGTTTCTAAAGATTTTCAATGAAAGTCGGCGACATTTTGAACTCTGATAAACCAACTTCTTTTGCCGCTTGGAAAGCCCAGCACTGTAAATGCCAGTAATGTACTGATACACCATACTCTCTGATGACTTCACATTTCACTGTTTGGGGTTTCATTTTCCGATTCCCTTTGAATGAAGCAAAGTTCGTAGACAGCGCGTATTCATAATCCAAATATTTTTGCAGTTATTTAACGAAATAAGTTTCTTATGTCGTTCCAGAAGCTTCCTATACGAGTTGTATCCTCCTTCATGATAATCTTTGTAGATACTCCGGATTTTCTCTTCCGTAAACTGCAGAAAACATATGCACTTTTCAGTTTTCGTGCTGGAGATACGTCGTATTCGCTTTGACTACTGTCTTATTCCCGCTATGGAATACTGTCTTATTCCCGTTCTGAACTGCTATCATAGATGTCTTCCTGTGCCCTGCCATTTTCTTCATAATATCTGTAGTGTGTCGATTTGTGTATCATTTTTAATTCATTTTCGTACTCATTGATACTTAAAGTGCACAAAATGTCTCAAATGACTCATCTTCCGCTCCAACTGACGTTTGATCCCTAATTTTGCGCCTTAGTTTGCGTTTTTAACAATTAAACTACAGGAAAGGAGTTAATGTCAACAGCCCGCCCCATTTTTCCACACTGACTACCATATCTAATATTAATTGGAGCTTACTACCACACACTGACGCACCTAACTGATCTTCACTCAGCACCTATAACGCAGAATCTAACTGCTAGTGTTTCGAAGGATAGAGGGCACTGTCGGCAGAAAACGAATTTTATACAGGAATGACTCCCCATACAGTGGTCAGTACTTAGTCCTGTATATGTCTACCAAGTTTTATGTTGATCCTCGCGTTCGAACCGAAACATGCCCCTTGTTAGATGACAGGAGAAGCAATTTCAAGGCTACAGCTCATTTTACATCAACCTAGGACAGTTTTGCATGTTCCCTGTTGTTCCATTCAATTGTGCACAAACAGAAAGGTTACAGTAATTATTGAGAATCTCTTTTTCCATCAATGTCTCTATGTTACACTGACAATCCAAACTTTGCTCAAGTTGACGCTTGTCCGAAGGCTTTCTACTGTTATCAGTATAAAATAATATAGTATCGAGAATCTCAATTTCTCACAATTATTCTCCGTCGCTCTCTACATTAATATACAGTCAACAGCAGAACTTTCGTCCTGCCAAGGAAAATAACATTTTTTCTATCTGAGTGATGATTCCAAAATATTTTGAACATTCTTACTATTTGGATTCATTTAGATAATATTTAATAGTATAGAAAATTAGTCTGAATTTAGATATTATGTTGATCAAAAATATCCCCAAGCACTGAACTATAAAACAGGTTTCTATAGTTACCTATAGTTTATTGTTCCTAAAATTTCTATGTTTATTTATTAATTCTTGTACTTTGTTGTTGATAAAATATTGTGTGTGATATTTTTGTATGTTATTACATAATGTAGTGGAAGAGATATTTAAATTACAGTTTAACACAAATATGCATATTAATTACCAGTTACAACTAAGGATGCAAGTACTCGGAGAAAAGAAAACAACTTTCTTTTTTAAAAAAGAACGAAGTTTTTCACTTTTTTTCCTAGGAAATTGGACTGTTTTGAAGATGTAGATTTTAACGAAAATATAACAGTATGTTCTACCTTTCTTTGCCATTACAACACGAGATAACATTTAATTTCTCTGTATTCTGAAAAAACAGAAACACACAAAAAATCGAAAACCAAAGAAATATCGGCTACTCGATAGGAAAGAAAAAAGGGTACATCATTGAATGCAGTGTGCTTTCTAGTTCCATCGAATTGCTTGTAGATCTTTAAAGAGTAATTTTCAACGACGAAAGTACTTCATAAATATTTTAATAGTGTTAGCACAACTGTTCTGAAAATGTAGTAGTTATATTTCGGGGAACAACATTATCATTTGCAAGTTATACATAAAGTACAACTTCAGTTAGTAATGTTTTACGAGCGAAAAATACATTTTATGAAGGAGATGATGTGGAACAAACATATCTATCTATATATATACGGTATAGTATTTATTGAGGTCGCTAAAATTTGATGGTGAGACAGTTAAAAAAGCAATATCCAAGTTTTCTATTTCAAACATATTGACATGATGAAAGAGTTTTAAAAAAATCTGTGAAGAATGAAGCTTTACTATCATCAATCTAGCATCATGTCTAAAACTTCTATTAATATCTTTATTTTTGTATCTAATAGAATACCTGAAGCTCACAATAGTATTTCCCGACGAAATACCGAAACCGGAATGATATTCTACCTGTTTCTTGATTTAGAATGCCCTTTTCTTGCCTGCCAGTTCGAATTTAAGCAATCCGTAAAATATATAGCATATGGCAAGATGTATAACTTACAGGCACTAGATTAGGAGCTTAGGAAACCAAACTGACATCATGGATATGTTGGATGATGACACAACTTATACTTTCTGGCACCCGAAAACATGCCAATTCGAAAGGCAATCAAGGTTGCCAGCCCCTAACGGAACATAGGATTCACAAGTATTGAATGTTGTAAAGACACTTTTTAAATTGTAGAATCCTTTAGAGGAAAACAAAACAAAGATGGCACTTGAATAAGAAAGTCACGAAAAGCCAAAAAGCGAAAACTTTGTTACTTTTGTTATTGAAAAGTTAGTATTGACATCCAGTGGCAAGTAAATTAATTACGTTTTAATTATCATTCTAAAGTCTTTCCAGCCTTAGAACAAAGTAGACGTAAACAAAGGAAAATGTATTACTCCGCGGCTCACACGTGCTTCGGCAGCGAGAGACGTGAACAGCAAGAGCGTCTGCTACGTTACTGTCGTCGCATAATTTCTAAAGTGTAAGGATCGGTTGGTTGGTAAATAATTAACACACTGACCACTGTTATGTTGGAAATATGTATTTTTTAAATCGTTGTATAAACTAGATTGCCTCTGTTCCTTTTGCCCTTTTTTATGTTTTGTAACATGAGATGGACTATTGTCACTCATCGTCGTCATAAAACTATGCATTCTATAATTTCAAATGAGCAGAGTCGGAGCGCACAGGCACACGCATGCGCAGTAAATATTATATGTTCAAATACGGATGAGGTTGAAATAAAGCTACATGTGTTGTTAAACATTATATATATTGCGTTTCTTATCACAAAATGCAGGATAAATTCAGATATCTTTATTTGAAAGTATTATCTTAGTAGGGATTATATTGCGGTAGGATACTAGTGCAATGTGACCAACAACCAATCACTGGTCGTAGACCCACTGGTAGTCCGGTGGGTTTGTTTACATCTACTTTTTTCTAAGGCTGGAAAGAGTATACTTATGGGTTTATGCAATTCCTGAATATCTCATGACAATTGCATTTTATTTCATAAATATCTGATTTATCATTGGAAACTGTATAATAGCTCATAAATTGAGTGGTATTCTTCTGTAAGGTTTTGGAGAGCTTCAAACCTGTGCGAAAACCGTGCTGCATAAAATTCTTCCTCATTGCTGTTGGTAGGTAGTCCCTCCCATTTTGGGTCATTGATTTCAGTTTCAGGTCTATGGAAACGCGGATTCCTTCTAACCTGGTTATACTAATTTATTAATAATAGAACTGGATTCGGTACCTGTTCATACTACCAAGTATCAGCAAATGATTAATCTCTATATGTAAGCTAGATTCTAAAAAAGTGAGTCAAATGGTAAGTATGAAGAAATTCTTCCAAATATTTGACGAAGTTTTTGGAGAATGAACAGATTTATAATAAATATATTGTGTGCCGGCTGTGGGCTTATGATGGACTTATTGTGTCTCTCCTTATGTTGAGATCTGAACAAGTAAATTTGCTTCTTTTTCATTTTCTACCATGATTCTCAAATTATTGTGTACTAGCAGCGTTCACCCCGCTTCGCTGGGGTCACCCCGGAACGCAATAAACTTTGTTACTTAGATAATTTTTACTTTTTCGCTTTCAAGTGATATGATAAAAACCATAGAAGATTGGAGTAAATGTTAACATTATATCGCCTGTCATTTATGTTAACCCGCCGAGTGACACGGTCATGTGGGTTGCATATAAATACGGTTAGATTTAGCTATGATGAGCTAACAAAGGATTTGTACGTTATGGACACTTGAATGGTCAATTATCTCAAGACACTGGTAATTGAAAATTAAAGTGATATGATAAAAACCATCTAGGGTCCAAATCTTAATAACCCCCCAAAAATGAAAGAAATTGGTTCAGCCGTATTAGCGTGATGAGCTAACAAAGGATTTGTACGTTCTCTTTTATATATATAGATATCTTTCTTTCTTTTTTCTTTTCTTTTCTTTTTTTTCTTTTTCTTTCTTTTTTTTAATAATGAGGTGCATTGGCAAGACTAAAAGAAATGTCAAGGTCCGTGTAAAGGAACTTGTTAGGGATGCTAAATCGAAAAATCCAGCATCAGGTCTGTCGAAACATTTAAAAGAAACTCAACTCACGATAGGGAATTCAAAAAATTTATTGAGGGCAAAAAATGAAGTAGAAAAACTTCTTTTTTGAAAATTTCTTTATTCATTTAAAAATAATAATAATAAATTTTGACAGCAGATAGTTAAGTGGTGAATGAGAAGCAGTAATTTCAAAATTTGTGCAGCACTGGAATAATAAAAATACCAACATGAGTTGGCAACTTTTCACCAATAAACAAAAGAATGCTCAAATTAACACCCTGCCCATATTGCAACCCGTGTTTTCTATTATTTGGCATGTGATCAAAGGTTTTGACGAAGTGTCACAAAGGTTGTGGCAAAGTAATATATATAATTCAATATACTGCTTTTCATGTTATATTAATCTGCGATTAAGCTTATTTTAGTTTCACCTAATCTTTTTTCAGGTACTAAAGCATACACAGTATTTGCACCAACCAACAGAGCTTTCTCAGATTACAATGATCAGCAGTTAGAAAGGCTGCTAAGCAACAGGGACCAAGTTCAAGCCCTGGTATTGAAGCATATCGTACCAGAAACACTGTATAGTGCAGGAATGAAGTATTATCAAGTTAAAGACAGTATGGGAGGTGAGAAGTTAAGAGTACTACGAAGTAAAGGTAAGATTATAATATTGTAACATGGACCAATATACTATTAAATGTTAAGAAAAACAGTATATGGAGACAAATTAATTGATTAATGTTTAACATTCCCTTTCAGGAGGAGGGTTATATAAGACAGAATCCACTATTTAAAGTGAGATCCCAAATTATTTAGGTTTGTATCCAAGGTCGGAAATCGAACTACGGAACTATATGTGTAGCCATTTGGTCACGAAGGGAAATGAGTAATGAAATGATCAAACTACCGGGTGGTAAATGTATGATGATATAGTATTTTTACGAGGAGTGAAGCAGTGTCATGTAAGACATGAAAAGCTAAAAATATTGCGAATCAAAGAAAACAAATACTCAAGTTATTGACCGTATGCTAGGTGAAAAGAAAAACACGAAGTGAAGTTTATGGTGTAGTATTTAGAATAAAATGTTATCAAGCTAAAGACAGTTTGAGAGATGAAACTAGGCGCCGGAATCTGTGGGCTTAGGGTCCTTTGAGCACCATAACATTTTCTCTGTGAGGACTCAGCCTCTCGACATTTCAGACTTTTCAGTATCGCTTCACTGTACGTCATAAAAAGTGAACATAAGCAAGTCTACATTTAACATTATTATTATACAAGTAAGTTTTCTCGGGCTATCAACCAAGTGAAAATATTGACTTCCGACGTTTCGAATGCAGACATTGCATTCATCTTCAGACTTTGATATGAAGAGACCGGATATATACATACACATAGGTATATAATGGCTATGTAGTAGAGGCGGAGATGGAGCCTGTGATTGGCCGAGGGAAACGCTGGTTCCTGATTGGCTCTTATATTGGTTATAAGAAGTTCCTTTGTCGAACACCTGTTTTGTTTGTTTGTTTGTTCCTGACAAAAGCCAACCAGATGAGACTGAACTAAAACCCACTGTCACTATCGAGATTACTTTCACGTCATATAACTATGGCTTCCTTTGTTATTCTGTCTCAAAAAATTGTTGTATTTGGCTGCTATGATAATATTTGTAAAATTGACTCTATGTCCCAGCTCTAACTTAAGCTCCTGAATTTTCGAGTTATTGAAATTTGATGTAACTGTTGTGTTCTTTGCGTCGTTGTTCTATGGTGCGTACAGTTTGCTTTGAGTATGATCTGCCACATTCACAAAGGATGCTATATACTCCAGGAGTGCGCACATGCAGGTTGTCCGTCACTGATTTTAGTAACTATCTGTTATTATTATAGAAAGTTACTTTTAGTTTCAGGAGGGTTACAGAAAAAATAATAAAATCATGCTGAAATTTCCCAAAAGTGTGCTTGTGTTCATAATTCACACGCTAATATTCAAGAGTTGTTGCTGAAAATTGTGTTCAATTTATTAATATTTAAAGAAGTTATTAATCTTGTTAGTATACTTGTGTAGATAATGTCATTAGAACACCGATATTTCGTATACTTTAATAATCGAGTATCTCTCTTCAGGATCAAATACTAAGTCATATTTTGCAATAAGCTCTTCACATACTTAGCTGCAACAACACAGTTGAAATAATTGAAATTACATAACAAATTGTATCAATACATAGTAATATTTACAGACGCCCATTTAACGTGGAGTCATCACTTTTTTATATGTATATATTTTTTATTCAAACTTCTAAAATTATAAATGTATGTACAAAAGTTTAGTGCACTAAACACTAAATTCCTAACAAATACCCTATTTATTGTCCTTGTATTGTAGGTATTTCAAATAATGGCTTCTTCTATGAGTGTATTTATAACGAAATCCAGATCACTAACCAGAACACATATTTTAAATCAATGTAGATTCAATGTTAGTGAAACTACACTGAATCTAGACCTATAACAAGCGACTTCGTCGTGACATGTAATAAGGAATTTTAAAAAAATGTTCCTTTGCTTGCAAACTGCGACATAGAGCATAACGACCATAGAGGATCCTCGAAGTGGTCGACAAGTCTGTGATAAAATAGAAACATTAATGACAGGTTTATCAACTGATTATAAACGGCGTTTCATTTCACTTGGATTCACTTTTTTTATTTCGCGCTTAAAAATTCAATCATTACACGTTATTTTAGCAGCACAATATAAATAGACTTGACTCCATTATATACATTACTTATACAGAATAAGAGAACCGAATTCAATGAACATTAACACGTTTGTAGTGCAGAGAAGTAGCTATTGGGATGGATTAGGTGAGAGGATTGTGGACATTTTCGCTACCCCTTCGTACAATATAAATGCCGAGAAACAACGTTTATCAGTAATGAAAATGTTCTAATTTTACATGCAACTTGACTATTTACATTCAGTCTATTTCACAAACCCATTTCTACCTGTATCTCTTCGCAGAGCTCTAGGAATCTAGAGGCATAAAAATGATTAATGGACTAGTAAACGATTATAATTAGCTTTCAACAACTGTGCGAAAGCAGCAGACAATGAATACGTCTTGTAAAAGTAGTCAAAAATAAAATATCACTATGGTTGCGCACAAAAGTGATGTTTTTCCGGTTCGATTGAAGATTTACAGGATGGGAGGGAATTAACTCCTCATTGAAAATTGTTTATAACTCTTTGTAATCTTTATCCAATTTTCATGAAAAAAAAAAAGCATTTTGTTCCTTAAAATAGTAGAATCATTATTCATTGCTAAAATTCTACATAAACACCATCATCATATACCAGTTTTCGTAAACATTTGGGGATGTTTGAGGCAGACTTCTGCACATACTCCAACGGTACATTTGCAAGAAAGAGATCATGACATCCTAACCAGCGTCCTGGGAAATGGGTTTGTAAGGACGAGTCTTCGCCCTTACTGTATATATTAATATTAAATTAATAGTGAAATATAATTATGCTGTTTAAATGTTTATAAAGGTAAGTCTGGCCAGACGTATATATTCTATAGTATAATTAATAATTATATTCATATATACATACATGTTGATAGGATGAAATATTATTTTAATGCTTAATTTTGTAATTGTATATATGCTGCGTTGTGTTTTCTTCTTGTTTTTTCTAGTTGCTTAAAGTTATTCGTTCAAGTTTTTATATATATATATATATAGTTTTTCTAGCATGCAATGGAAAATTCCAGAGGGTAAAGACGGTTGGAGAAGATTTTCAAACGATTTTTTTCGGATTCTTTTTAGCGAAAATAAGAAACAGCATAAAAAAGGAATATGTTCGCTCGAGGATATATAAGCGGAGGGAGCCATTGCATTGTGCGGGAGTTGGGAATGAGACTTGGCTGTTAGAAGCCTCCCGTCGTTGTCTTGGATATTGCCTCGCCTGGAATTTTTTTTTTAAACTTTCCTATCTGTTAGGGATCGGTTTGAGTGATAACCGAATGACGGAGAATTAAGTTCTCTGGGGCCAGAGTGATGGCTGTAGATTTTTCTTAATTTTTTTTTTTTTAATAAGCTTTTCTAGAGGGACTAACCTGAATGATGGTTAGAGCAAGGGAGAAATTCCTTGGGTCAGAGTGATGATCGTAGCTAGTATGAAAATTTTTGTTCAGATAGAAATAAGCTTGAGTGATAGCTTATCGGGATGAATGATTCCCGTAATCTTCTAGCTAGGAGAAAGTAGGATTTTGGGAAATTAAAAAAACCTCTGAGGCAAGCTTCATTAAGGTACTTTTAGATTTTTTTTTCTAGGCCAGAGAAACCTAAACGATGGTTTTCTCTTTGATACGAATAAACGTCTTTGGACTGAGTGATGTCCTTTGACACTTCTGGTTATTCTTGATATTTTTTTTATTGACGGAAGGTTGGAGTCAGGCCTTCCTGATAGAATTAGGGTAGGACTGAACTGTGAGGAGATGCTGATCAGTGAAGTCTGAATAGAGACTGATAGGATTTTGATTTGCCTTGAGCTTCAAACTTAAGAGACAGGGCTTCAATGCTAAAAAGCCCTGAAAGATTTTTTCGCTATTTGGAGAATTCATTTAATTATTATTTTTTATTTAATTACTGAATAAAGATTGTTCTTTACCCTGAATCTGGTTACAAGTTTTATTGAGAAATATTCACCTGAATGCGTTGGAATTTTTTAAAATTATTATTTATGTTAGTGTTCCTAATTGTTAATATCTCCTAGAGGAGCCTGAAGAGAACGTTAGAAAGAGACCAGCGATAGAAGATAAAACTTAAAGGTTGGAAGGTAACACTACAGGTTTCGTTCACATACGGAAAGGACCTGCAAAATGAAGCGGGACTCCATCTTGCATAAAGATTAAGTCGTTGTAATTGTCTTACGTGGGTTCAATACCATGAACATAATATTCAATCATGGCAAGACACTGTTCTCATCCATTGTATCCTGAATGATGTATGGAACCATAACTTTGGTGGATATCTCGCCACACTGCATCGTGACCGTTGAGCGATGGATTTTTTCAACAAACACCCTCGGATCTTCTCCTGCCCAATAATAACAATTATACTGGGTAACAAACCCTTCAACATGAAACAAAGCTTCATCTTACCACGAGATAAAGATCCGACCAATCTTCATATCAAGCAAAGCATCATCTCCCCATAGCCCAACCGACGACTACATTCTTCCGGTGATAATTTCTAGTATTAGTTTAACTTTCATTGACGAAAATTCAACTTTTCCTTCAGAACAGTTCGGATTGTGTGCCAGGTTAAACCGCTTTCGCAAGATACCTGTCTGTGATTTATGAGAACTTCAAGTGAACATTTCTTGAATCACTTTTCTCTGTCCTGGATATTGAGGAGTGAGCGCGTCTCCTAATATCTGCTATAGAATCTGTGTTCATTAGTTTCAAGTGGCAAATCCTTACGGTCTTTACATCTACTAAGGTACGAGGTCCTTTTACACTTTGCCACCATTTCTGTTATTGTACCATGGACTGTCATACTTCGTATTGTGATGCTAGATGAACCTGTTTACACACTGTTAAACGTTGCGTCGTGATCGGCCATTGATCCTGTAATGAGATGAGATATCATATAATAAGTTGCATCATTGTAAGGAATATAATACTTTTTGTTTCATGAAAATTGGTTAAGTATTAAAGGAGTTATAGATAATTTTCAACAGGGAGTTCATTCCTGCCCACCGTGTAGAAAATAGGTCCCACAAGAAACCAATGTTTGTAAGTAAAATAGATTTGAAACATGTTTAATATCTAATATTCGGCAAGTAACTGTTTCCTTGAAGCTGTATTTTTAATTGAGTAAATACAACAGATATAACATTAATATGTAACACTTTTGGAACATATTCATATCTAAAGTCTAACTCTATATTATATATTTTAAACATTGTTCATTTCGAATTTTGGTTGATTGTTGCATTATATATGTACGTCTAATATCACGTCCTTTATAATTTATTTTCCAGGCCAAGTAAAGGTGAACTCAGCAAGTGTTATATCTTCAAATATTCCTGCAACGAATGGAGTTATACACGTAGTGGATACATTGTTATAATAACTGGACCAAGACAACCTTAATTATTGAACTTGTACAAATGTACCATATCGTAGGTGCTAAATACTATAGGTGCACACTTTGTTCTTGTAGTGTGACCTGTACGATGAACTTTCATTGCATCCTCTCACTCTAATTGTGTTGAGTGTATTTCGACTTCAAGCTACCAGATGGGGATGTTTCATTAAATAACAAAACCAGAAGACCAGTGCTGCTTACTTCATTTACAAGTTAATTTGTTTTTAATTGAATTAAGACATAAATTTAGTTTTGCGTAATTACTACTTGTAAGAAATAGTATGTTCTTTTCACATCTAAAGTTTGAAATATATTATATATCTTTGATATTATTCTCCATAGCATATCTTCCCTAGAAAAAAGTATAGCACTCAAGAATGTTATTAATCTTCGAGCTACCTTAAAGTTAAAAAAAAAAAGAATATTTTGTTGCTAATTTGTTAAATGCCAGTATCTATGTAGAGTTTTCCCGTCCAATTAGATTTACTAACAAAGGTTAATTCATGAATTTGCTAGATATAATGTAATTACTTTCATTGTTATCGTAGAGATTTGATTATTTATTTACCGTACCGTCACCAAATATGTATAATAGGTTAGCCCTAGATCGCTGGTATTTAATATGTAACTCTTAGTAAACACGTTATAAAAGAGAGCATAGGAAATATTTTTCTTTCTTCTTTTTTACCTGACAAACAACAGTATCATAATCAAAATTCTTGGTAAGATACCGGCCGAAACCTGTTAGTTCTATCTCTTTTAATTTCTACGAAATTTATTCAGTTCAAACATATTTTTCATATTTGAAACCTTAAAATATAAGATTCTTTTAAATGTAATGTTGATATCGTTGATATATGAACAAATGTTAATCTCAGATATGTGGTTTAAGTCAGTATGACGCTACTTCATGTTATTTGAATTTATCGATGTTTAAAGTGACGTTTCCAGGTAAATAAACACGCCAATATTTTATCATATTTGTGTAAAAATGACGTAAAGCACATTTGTGTTTATACAGTATTCTTCAATTTGAATCATCGTTAATACACATACCGTAAATCAGTATTTTCTGTACTATAATAGAAAGAGTAACATACATTTATTAACAAATTATTTACATGCACAATCTAATGTAAGTAATTGCTCAACAATGAAATTTTAAAATTATATTGCTTGCTGTAAAATATTATTTTCTTTCTAGTTCCGTATACCTGACTGAAAAAGTACTCCTGACATTACTTTTTCTTTTCTTGTTTGTGTATTAGGAATAAAACTGTATAGAAACTTAAAATAGAGTGCCAAATAATTACTTGTAGAGTGTTGTTAAAATAAATCAGCAGTCAGTTTCCTTACTGGAATATTTAGCAGAGTCACATATATATTGTTATGGAGTTACAATATGAAATTAAGAATTAAATTATTTCTATGAAAAAATAGAGAATGAAAGTATTAATCATATTCTATGATGAAATAACACACAGCAGACAACATTTCTTGTTTATCTTAATTTTTGTAATAAATTAGTCTTTCGTAAAATTTGCCTTTTAAATTTCATAAAAAATAAAACTTATGGGTGATTTAGTGAACTTCCGTTATTGTTAGTCTTAAACCTTATTCTAAAATGTATTTAATTGTTTTATGTATATGTACAGTTTTCACTCACTATTAAAATAGAATAGAATAAGCACCATTTCTTATTATATTACAATAAGCAATATCATGTTACCATGATCTTTTCTAGAATTCTAGACTTTATAATTCTTTTCTAGCTCTCCATTCCATACACACGAAACTTTTAGCGTTCTAGGGCTAACACGATTACGGATATAATACAAATATTTTGCTGATTAGTACTTCTCATATGCAAATATTAACTACAGTAATTATACAAGTCAAGAATGTAAAACAGATTGCTAAGTGTGACACCTCAATAAAATTTGACATATTTAAATTTTCTTTCTGTCTAAGTACTTTTGTAGCTCTATATTTCAAGTAAAACATTGAAAAGTAAGTTTAGAAATTATGTATATGTAAATAAATAATAATGTTGGATAGATATTTAAGCTAGATAAAAATAGTTTCGCAAATACGCCATGACGTTCATAATATGAATGCAATTGAGAACAGAAGGGAGAAAAATTATCTCTCCATTTTATTTAAGATTTGAGCTGTTGAATTCCAAACGTCTCAAAGTAAAGCTTGCAGCAATGAATTATTTTAAATAACAAATAATATGTATATAGCATCGTTAATATATTCTCGAATGTAGATAATTACAGTCTTTTTTTTTTTTTTTTTTTTTTAAGGCCAAAAGTGAATTGCTCATAACTTAATTATATTCTTCAAATATTGAAATATAAATACTCAAAACAACAATTAAAGTTGTTACTTTGTATTTATGAATGGCACTTTGGATTTAATTTTGGAATTTATTCTAAAAAAAAAAAAAGATAAACCATAAGTTTTGTATTATTTAGACTATTTTTGGTGAGTTATTTTCGTAACAGACTTTTCGTTCAACTTATTTCTAAATTAGCTTCTGTTGAATTACATTACCAAAGTACATGTTAATACTATTGCCGTGGTGTAGTGGGCACTCTAAAAACAGATATCTATATCTATCTATCTATCTATCTATCTATCTATAGGTTGAGAAGGGATGTTCATAAGTGCAAATAAGGTCAAAGAAAAAATATGGTAAAAGAAAATGGATGAATATAGTTTCTTATTATTTGCCTGCAATGTGTTCTTTCTTTCTTTCCATAAGTATCCTCTTTATTATGTCATATAGTTTCAAATTAAGATTGTTATGATATTATTTCTTCTTATTAAACAAACGTTATGTAAATCTTATAGTACTTCAAGGGGACCAGAATGTTCATTTGTGAAAACGGGACACATATGAATCGGCCACGGGGGGAGGGGGGATATCTGACTTCCAGATTGCATTTTGGGACTCAGCAGTATTCTCAATTTACAAAACACACAAGTAAGAGTGATAACACACCGTTTGTAACTTTACGTGTACCACACAACAAATAATGGTTTCCAATTGCAAGTTCTACCCAACAATTCTTTTAACTAGTTGAAAACTCAGAATTCCCACTCAATTCCCACTTGAACCACGAACACTCAAATCCCATTTGAAAATTCACAAGTTCTAGACACGGCTGAACCTTGACAACGAGTGTTGGTACGGAAGAGACTATAATTTGCATTGACAATTTATATTTTGAACGGGACGCCTAGGTCATTTTCACTTAAAAAAACGGGACATTTAAGCGTCCCGTTCGAGAATCAGAAAAAAACGGGACAACGGTTGGAAAAAAGGGACTGTCCCGGCTAAAACGGGACGTCTGGTCACCTTGTAGTACTTAAAATATAGTTTCTTCTTTATTTCAATATATTTAACAATTATATAAACTTGAAAGGAAAACAAAGACGATACGTATTTTGAATTAAAATTGTATCAAACAGAAACAAATGTATCCTACTGAACTTCTTCTTTTTCTTTTAATATATATAACTTCCAAATGGTTTACTGTATCTTCGAATATTATACGTCATCGTTACTACACTGAGAGAAAAGAAAATACAAACGCGTATAAAGTAACTGTAGTACGTATTTTTGGAAAGAAAAACTAGCCCAACAATATATAAAAACAATACAATATCGTGTTGGTGAAAGTATCAGTAAAATATTTTTTTAGTGTGTTTAACTACTGTTATAATTATGTGAAGTCCAACAGTCGAGAAAGTTTGTATTTCGTTTATTCTTGTATTTGAAGTAAAAAATACATTTCATGAAGTTGAATCGCTCTTAGTTTATAACATCAAAAATAATATACGTATTTATGAAGAAACAAAGAAGTGTTGAAAATTAATGACAGCACTAGAATTAACATAAAAGTAATGTGTATATTCCTGAAATGTTTGCTAGAAATAATGTATGTATTATTGAAGTGCTTGCTAAGTACTATGCAATTACCAACTACAAAACAATGTATAAACAGACATCTTTTGTAAATAAAGTAATTAATAAAATAAATTTTATATTATTTTGCTTGCAAATACATAATCACTCCTTGTACAGCACAAGTATAATCTCTTCGTTGAGAGCCTGATGTACTAAAAATAATACAATATGTATCATTTTTCTTTTCTTGTTTTTCATAAGTGAAAGGAAATAATGAAATGCAACATACCACATTCATAGATAATGCTATTCTACAACAGCAAATATGAACCTGAAGATTTTCAGTGTTGCCATCCATACAAATTACAGTGCTGTATTTGTTGTCATCCATACAAATTACAGCCAGAATAACATTTCCTCGAAAATCTAGCTTAAGGCAAGAGACTAGAGGAACGAGTTCAACTGCATTTGATTACGTATCATGTTGTTTTGGTATCCTGTGAACTACTTTTTAAAAAACAGTATTATTTAATTTTAATAATTGTACGTTAAAATTATTTTGTTTGCTACAAACTAAATACAACTTTTTTTTTATTTTTCATATTTTTTTTATTTATGTTTCTGAGAATGGAAATTACAATGTAAGTAATGAAAAAGTTGAATTTTCTCTGATACCTATTTTTTTTTTTTAATGTGCATTTCATTGTTAATGTTGAAATTTAAAGATTTGTACATAGAATCCACAAAATATACTACATTGTCAAATTCCATACACAATTATAACAATGAATTATTAAACAAAACCGAAATGACATAATTATACTGAGTTTACATTTTTTCCCACTATAATCACTTTATTCTGCACACATTGTTTCCAGAAATCTAAAGTGATTAAATACACAATAATATTTTTTTTTCGAGAGTGTTTAGAATGGCATGGCACGGTGAGAGGAGAGTGATTACAAAAGGAAAATTTCGTCCAAAGCTTTTCCCGGAGGGAGAGTTCCTAGCATCGTTGCTAAGTTCCCTCTTTGCACAGCCATACTTATCCTTTGTATAAGATAGGATGAAGCTCGGGTGTCTCTTGTGTTAATAGTTATACGGTGTCCAACTTCATTAATGAAGTTTAGACCTTCCTGACCCCAGGACCCACAAGTTTCAATGGCTATGGTGACGAAGTGGTATTTGTCCAACAGGTTGATATACTTTCGTCTCTTTTCATATTCTCTGCGAGTTGCAACCGTCCCAGCTTTTGTCGAAGATGAAGGAAGATTAGAGGGGGCTAGGGTATCGGTACAAGTGAAATCCCATATTAAAGCCTTCCCTCGTTTCCAAGGCACCAAAGACATTCCATCAGGTCTCTTGCCATCAGAACGACTACACCCCATTGGCTCTCTCACGGAAGGCGTTCCAGAGGATATGAGGGCTCTCATAATGAGATCGTTAACAGTGGAGTGTCGAGAGTATCTGCCAGCACTGTGAACACATGATAGGCCATGTATACCTTTCTTACCCACTAAACTTCCGCAAGCAGGGCACTGGTGTTGTTCACAGACTTCTGCTCCCAAACGTAACGCACAAGCGATTCGAAAACTTTCGTCGGGAAGATGCAGCCCTAGGGAAGAAGATGGGATAGCTTGTAACCAGGCACCTGCTTCAGGGGAAGAAGTAGCAAGAAGACGTGCCTTATCTTCTGGATTGGTGGAGGACTGAAGAATAGAAGATAATCTGGAGTCTACAAGAGGAGCGTCCCATGAAGTTTGAAAACTTCTCTTATCAAAATCAGGTAGATCGAGTCCGCCGCACGATATCCACTGGGAGATACAATCATTTATCTCAGCTTCTGAATCCTGATGAATATCCTGGCGAAGAAGAGAAGTGATCAAAGGCATAGAGCTATACATGGATGAAAGGAAAGATGGAGTAGCCAAGTCAAGGGCTCGACGAATTCCTAGACCTCCGTGATCCACAGGGAGAGATGCTTGCAGCCATGAGTTATCTGTGAGAGAGCAGTTGAGAAGAGATTCTAGGCCAAGTCGGATGGATTCATCATATTGTTCCAAAAGATCTGTCTCATGCCAGGATGGAGAACTACGAAGGAAATATAGCAGTCTTGGAATGGCTAATGACGCCCGTAGGAGATAAAAAGCTGAGTGGGTAGATAACTTTGATAGACGAGTGAAGAAGAGATCTAATTTAGATATCTTGTCCAATAACAAAATGCGTCGAGTATCAGTGTGTAGCGCTGCACCTAAAAGGGAGGCTCTGTCGGATGATATAAGTTGAATTCCAGGTGCAACTTCGTTGAAAAGGGAGTAAAGGATGTTGGCCTGTTCGTTTGAGACTCCCAGAAAACCGACTTCACATTTGCAGAAATTTAGTTGTAATCCAATGTCACGAGATTGAGTACGAATCTTGGACAAAGCTTCGAGGACATCTTCCTTGTCTCCAGCTATAGTCCCATCGTCGAGGTACCAAATGTTTAACTCGGTATTGATATTTCTGACAATAGATTGAAGTGTTAACGCAAATAAAGCAGGTCCTAGGGGGTCGCCTTGTTCAACGCCTCGCTGGGAGAGTATGATATCTTCACCAAAAATAATAAATACAACTATTATTTAAATTACTCAAAATCATAAGGTCTAAAAATGATCTGAAAACGGCACAGAAAAATTTGACCATCCTTGGTACTACTTGGAGCACGTATGAGCATGGTATTCCTAGGGTTAACAGTAAACAGAAAACAATTCACGAATATCAGTTTGCACTTAGTACAGATAAACTTTAACCAACCACTATACTTCGGATTAGATATACAAATTTAAACTATTTTCGCCATATTTTGGATAATATATAGCTCTAGACTGTAACGGAATATCAGGTTTGTTACAACTTTCATTTTCAACAATCAGTTTACTTATAAAGTTATAATGTTAACACGTGTATTGTCGCCTGTTGAAACGCTATACCCAAAGTGAACTTCTAGTAGCTTTCTATGGTGTTATTCTTACTAAATGGGACAGCCGACATGAACAAGACGTAGACAAGAAAGATCACGTGAGCCTCTATGGACCGTTGGGCAGTTACCAGGTTCTAATTTTGTTGTATTCCCAAAAATAATAAATATCACTAATCTCTATGATTATTATTGTTGCCATCACTTCTGGTGCATAGTCCCTAGTTCGATCCCAGCTCCTACCAAATGGAGTTTGTGGTGGACAAACACTGTGTGAGTAGGTTTTCTTGTTTCCTCTCACGTTCATGAAACATGGTACGCTTTCATACGACCTCAACATATTGGCTACTGATATCCTAGCCTGTTTGCGGACATGTACAAAGTCTGAAACATTAATTGCGTTACCATGTTCCATCCCTATGTTGTGTTGTTGAGGTAAGTTTCCCAGGAGACGCCAAAGCAAACATTTCATTCATATCGATGTAACAAGAAAAAAATCATAACAAAACATGAGAATGGTATTTGTCCAGGATTTAATATAGTGTGACTTTTTTGTCTTTGAATTAGGAAAATTTCTTTCATCACAGTAAGATACTTCAGAATGTAAAAAGTAGGTACTGTACATGTTTCTGCACCAAGAACAGTTTAATTGTAGGTATTTACGTATCAATGGGACAAATAATTTCGATTCGCGAAGAACGTTATGGAACGGATTAATTTCATGACCCTTTTTCTAAAAGGGAATTCGCATCGTATTTGCTTTATTTTCCACGAGCATCCTCATGGGTATTATCTGTCACATAAAAAATGCATGTCTTATGCAGGATAGTATCTCTTGCCCCTTGAAGCGATGGTAGATACGAGAAAATCAGTTCGCTTAATGTAATTGGCCTTAAAAACTTTTAAAACTGTGGATCCTAGTAAAACAACAAAATATATTACTTTTTCAAATGCAATTTATACAACAAATAACACGAATAGTGTGACAAGCAGGGAAAGCAGAGAAACTGTTATGTGGTAAGACAACACAAACAAAAATCACAAGCTGAATGTTTAAAGTGTATAGCAAGAAAACGAGCACCTGAGTATGTGGTCTAGTGGGTAACGTTCTAACCTACCAATCAGCTGATCCATGTTCGAATCTTCGTCAAGTGCACTTTTTTCTTTTCGTCGAAGGAACAGCCATTAATTGTGGTACTTACTTTTTTCTTTTCGTCGAAGGAACCGCCACTACTTGTAGTATTAGAGTCTTATATATAGTTTCATTTTGTTAGATTTTATCTTATTCTTGTCTAAGGTAATAATATAAGGCTGCAAGTATGATTCTACCTAGGTAGATCAAAGGTAATTGTGTTGTAGATTTCTTTCCATTAATAAAATATAAAAATAAGCTTACACCCAAAACTAAATATACAAATAACTGAAATAAAAGTAGCAAGTTGGTGAGTCACCACTGGGCAGAAGAGAAAAGCAATATAACCTGAGGCGTTTTCGTTTGTCTTATCTTTGCCTTATCTGCGAACTGAACACGCCTTTTTAAAACACAATATTATCAATGAAATACTGGTCTGTGTGAAAACATAAAGAGAAGAGGAAAGAAGCAATATTAGTATATTTTGTTTTTATTATTAGGAGTTTCAGTATGTTAAAAAAGAAAGCATGTTCATTATCTAACAAGAATATGATTAAAAAACTAGTGTTCATACCGAGTGGTATTTTGGAAGGTCATACTCTATTTTGGAATACTCAGGTGAGAATAGAAAGAATGTAACGTACATGGAATCAACCCTATCAAGACATTAATTCCTGATGGGAGTTCATTTAGTTTCGGATTCCAAGTTAAGTTGCAGAACCATGTCTCATATAGTCTCGGTGCTGAAAGGGATGTTACACTCCCAATAAACCAACTGATTAGTCTTAGAATTATCAGTTTGAAGAAAGATGATTGGTTTGTGAACTGTGAAAGGTCTGTATGAATCTATAAGCCATGCATGGAGCAATTTCCATGTAACTTAAAATAGATTAAAGTCACAAATCTGCGTATAAAAGTTGATCGCTCGCTGAACTATTGTGACTCATAATTAAACTTGATTTTTAGCTTCCTAAAATTGTGCTTCTAAGTTCCTAATACGAGCTCAAAAGACCCGTAAACATACTCTAAAAATCAAAAAATAGGATACACAATTCGTTTGAAAATATAGGTTGGAGCAATCTTTAAAGGTCAGACATGAACTAGTTGAAATGCTCATTCTTCGGACGAGAAGAATAAGTTTATGGAATTATTTTTTGCGAAGTATTTAAACCTCTTCCCCAATAGAATAGCATATCAATCAAAGTAAAATGAAAAAGATCCAAGTGAATCCAGGTGCTAAATATCTTCTAGATTTATTTTAAACAACTAAAATGCTTACCCACTTTGGACAGTTTATGAACACAAAATGGAAAATTAAGATATTGTAGCAGTTACCTTGCTTTCTTTGCTAGAGTTGGAATTTTCGAAAAAGATAGTCCACGTTGTCACAGATTTGTAAGAAGGAGTTTAAATGCCGAGTTTCATCTTCCTATGATGAGAGATTCATCAGAAACCTTTTTGGAGTATATTTTTAATACTCCTTTCCTCACTTATATACATATTTATGAAAGTAATATGAGAAAAGCCCGGCCATGGCTAACAAGGGGAAAGAAGACTTAGGTAAATGAACTTCGGGGTCATCCTTCGCGATGCAGAAGTGCACATTTAAAGTGTTAATATTACAAACTGGAGGAGTGCAATAACCGGAAATAGTAGAGAAAAAGCGTCTTAAAGTTTCCAACTCGCCGCATGTATGACATGTCGCGAAAAGGTATCAAGTGACGGCGTGGCAGAGTTAGAAAGATCCACGTCTCCCGTGCAAAGGCTCCTGGGTTCGATTCCTGCTAGAGTCATTGTTTGTTTTTTGCTTTAACCAATAAAGTAGCCATTTGTAACTACAAGTAAAATGTTAATTGATGATATGTTTATAATACATAAAACAATAGAAATGTTTAAATCAGTTGTAAAAACTTTGAATATTCCATGTTAACTAGCAATAAAATTTAGCCTATTCACCGTTGTATGTTGATACCACTGGTTATATTATAGTTAGCACAGTCGTGTAAAAAATTTTCTTGATGCTTCGTGTCTATATCTGTGAACAGTGTGCGAATTGACCGGACTTTTGCAAGAGGGGATGGATTGTGCTTCAGACGACAATAGCATGGTAAACTATGACAGTTGTAGCCAGGAGCGTCATTTAGGGAGAGCAGGAGGGAGCAATTGTCCCTCAAGAGTTTGAGGAATATATATACTTTAATCGATTGTGTACTGATATACTAGTACAAAACGTGAAAGTCTTATGACGGTGGTGCTCTTGCCCCCTCAAGCGAAGTCTGATATGACGTCGCTGGTTATAGCATACATCCAGGATTACCAAAAGGAATGTATTCCTTATCCCCCTTGTAATTCGCACACTGACCACAGATATAAACAAGAAGCGTCATGAACATTTTTTACACAACGACTGTGCTATAGTCCGCGCCACCCGAATTGGCATGTAGCATCAATCAATAAGCTCGCAGTGCGCTGTTACTAAACCTTCTTGGAGGAATGTAATAATTCATAAGTGTCCACAAATACGAACAAAATCAATTAGAATTTTTAGATTCCTACCTGAAGGTTTAGTAACAGCGCATTGCGGGTTTATTGGCTGATGCCACAAGCTAATTCGGGTGACGCGGACTCTAATCATATATAACTCGTGATATCAATATACAACGCGGAATAGCTTACATTTTATTGCTAGTTAACATGGAACATTTAAAGATTTTACAAGAATTTGAAGATTTCTATTGTTTTATGTATATAAGCGTATGGTGAATTAATATTTTATGGCTACTTTATTAAAGCTAAAAACAAAAAAGTTGACTCGAGCGGGAATCCAACTCAGGACCCTTTGCACGGGGGTCGTAGATGCTCCTAACTCTGCCACGCAGTCACTTGATAACTTTACGTGTCGTATCATATATGTACCAGTGGGAAAATTGAAGACGCTTTTATCCACTATTCCTGGCTATTGTTCTCTCCCAGTTTGTAATATTAACACTTTGAATGTGCACTACTATCTCACGAAGGATGGATCCGAAGTTCATTTACCAAAGTCTGTTTTCCTCTTGTAAGAAATGGTCACCTGGCGAACTTGGACACTATTTAGAGAATGATCAACTATGCCTGAATGAAAAAAAATCAGGTGGAAATACACACGAGGAGAAGTAATGAGGATTGAAATGAAGTTTAGGAACGAAACTCAATAAGAAACAAATTCTAATGTAGCAGCAATCAGTCAGCACTAATTGAGAGCGCAACTAAACACTTTAGACACGAGTAATAAATAGTCGATCTGTTAGAATTAAATAATCTATTAATCATGTCTTTAAACCTTATAAAAAGTTACGTTTTTTCGTTTGCGCGCATCACATTCTGTTTTTCAATGACCTCTAATGCTAAGCTTCAATCCGCTATTACTTCTTTCATCGTGTTCACTTCCACCTTAAATTTTATATTTAGGCATAGTTAACCATCCTCTAAATTGTATCGAAGTTTTGTCAAGTTTCCAGTGGATGTCAGGTAACTATTTTCTTCGAGATATTAAAGGTATTCAAATATGCATTTCAAATATTCAAATATTCTAAATATAGTATATTAAAAAGATAATTTCAAGTGCTTCATCCGTTTTGCTATGATGACAAGACACAAGCTCGATCTCATCAATCTTAAATATTGAGCAAAAATGATACAGTTTGCCCCTATTCTCCACTTAATACCGAAATTTCTAAACACGATCGGGCACATCCACACTAGTTTTAAATAAGATTTTTATATATCAAGTTTCAACTCACAAACGTTAGATATTCTATTTCTGGTATATATTTTTAACCCCTTCTCCTTTGTTAGGATACGCAATTTAATAAAAATGGCGTGACAACAACGAAGTCCGAGGTAGTGTTAAGTATATTAATAAAATTCATTTCAAACGGTTCAACCATTTTTCGTTGATAAACAACGTATTTTTCATTTATATACTATGTAGATATACAGTAGATTAATAGTATTGTTACTGTCTTGTTATTTATTTATTTATTTATTGATATAAAAATGAGGTGTTATGCTGAATGTTCAACAGTCCCTAGCATTTTCCTTGTTATTGACAGTCAAGTAGCGAATTTTGTGTGTAATATTTATATTACATTGAATTTATTGTGTTACGCTAGTAACAAATTAAGCATGAATGCGAAACCATTGTTCAGTTTCAGTTCTCAAGAGATTTACTTTCCTGTCTTTCTATTATTTTGTCAATAGCTTACAAAACACTGGCACCTGACTTTGCATGTATAGTCTTTAACATTTTTCCCATATACTTTTCTCAACGTTTAAGTCCTTTAGGCTAAGGGAGATGGATGATTAATGAAAATAAATTCTAGTTAAAGTAAAATTTTAATTGATCCTTAACGGGAATCGAACACGAGACTACAAGAACCAGAAATTTACGCGCTAGCCACTAGATCAGCAGAAAGCATACAAGTTTTGCTAACAGTATCATACAATTTCTCCGTGTGTATGACGATGTTTCATCGTCTCCAGGTCTGTTCCGGCCATACCGAGACACGAGTGTGACTGCTTCCGGGTCACGAAATTCTCAACCAGTTTCATCACTGCTTCCCAATACCAGTATAATAATAGGGTCTGTTCTAATTCCAACGGGTTAAGAACTGACTGTGGTCAGATACTTTTTTTTCTAAAAACGGAGTTCGATTCTCGGTGGGAGCTCATGTGTTTCGAATCCCATGTTAAGCTGTAAGTCTAGTCTTATATAGCCTCGCTGCTGAATGGGACGCTAAAATCAAATCAACTACTACAACTAATAACAGACATTCTAGAAAGAGCTCTGTAGACCATGTTCTTCATAATAAACTTTTCTCGTACCAAATAGAACAAACATACATGAATAATAAGCATTCTGTAAAACCTTCCGAAGTATTCAAACACCTAAAAAATGATGTAGGAAGTCCCACCAAAAATAGATTCTAGCAAGCAAAGTAGGCTATTTTGGCATTATTCAATTTGATCAGTTGCTGCATTTGCTAATGAAATGTTGACGTTACGTGTTCTCCTTTAAGTATATGCAACGGAAAAAATATATTTTTTGACTAAAAATCCGGCGTTAGATACGTTAATATATATTAAAAAAAAAAAAAAAACAGAAAACAGAAAACAGGGGCTGGTTCAGTAGGGTGCTCTCTGTATTTATCCCTAGTTTAGTCAGTTTGTAACTAAAATATTATAACCATGGGATGTCAAACTTGCGTTGCGTTTTCAATTTTTAAAGTTCTAACATATTTCAGATTCTATCGAGCGAGAGTCAAATTTATGGTGCATATTTCAATGTGAAGTTTCCCTATCTATTCAAGAAACTTGTATTTCAGCATATAAGGGCAAATATTTTTGCTAACTTCAAATACCCTGCATTTTATTGCAGCTTATTTTATTATACACCATTGCTTAATTCTATTATAGAATTGTTCATAATATTTGTCATATTATCTTCGACATTTTCAAGTATAAATGTATTATTTTTTCATTTCTTTATATAACGAAATGTAATGCCATAGTGACATTTTGCACTATGCTCTCTATTTCGTTAATAGCTGTTAAAGGTGAGTATTGTATATCTAAACGAAAAATAAAATTAGTTATATTTAGTTCCAGAAATAATGATAATGGAAGCTAATGTGCTGAACACACACAAAACAACTGAAATCCATCTCTTGACCATAGCTGATTGTGGACCACAATTAAAGAGAATTCAATTTATTTTTGAGCTGTAAACTTACTCACATCAGTTTTTATTAATAGTCAAATCTAGAACAGTTTTACGCGTGTAAAATTCTACTTCATCTTGTTCGCTTGACAATAAATATATAAATAAATACTTGCAGAATATCAAATCACACCTTAAACTGTAACCAAATGTTTCTTTTTACTGGAATCCTACCTGATCAATGAAAAAATAAAAATAAAAAGTAGTAGGACGAAGATTCGAACGCGGGTCGCGGAAATGGGAATTTTGCACGGATCCAATGAGCTACGGAATAAGATACACAAGTCATTTACTCTATAAATATATGGCAATAACCATAAGCTTCAAGCTGTAAAAGAATGTTTTTATTTCTTTTTATTAAGTTTTACGATATTTGTATAGTGTCTTGTGTAAACTGCGAAGAGAAAGATCATGAAGTTATCGATTTGGTTAGGGATTGAGCTTTTAAAACCTTTAAAACATTAAATTAAATCGCGAGGTGGCAGCAAGGAATGTGTGCCGATTTCATTCTCATAGTAAGGGGCAAAAGATACTATCCCTCGGAAAACATGCATTTTTTTATGTGACAGACAATACATTAGCACATTAAAGTCTCAGATGTTTTCCAACAACTATAATCGTTGAAGAAGTGTGTTGAAAATTTTGAAATTGCTGACAAAAGCAAGTGAGTAGGTTATTGTAATAATTAGCGAAACCATCATATGGACCTAAAATAAATACAATGTTAATCAATTCTCACTAATCAAATGATTCATTGAAAAATAAAACTACCTGTTGTATCACCTTAGGCTTTGTGTTAGTATTAGAATTCTACAGGAGGATGCCAAAACATGATAAGTCATTTTTACAGGATAGCATATGAATTACATATGTAATACTTACGATGTTGCCAAAACAGGATGTTGTTACCCACTAGACCAAGAGCTCATTATCATTAACCTTTTCCGTTTATTTCTGTCACTGTTATTGTTCTGTTGACGGTGTACTTTCCACATGCTTTAATCTAGTATCATGCAGTATGCCAGTTTTTATCCTCTTTTTTTCTTTGTCATATTTTATGATTGTTTTCTACTTGTACATGTCCAGGTGGTTTATTTCTATTAGAGAATACGCACATTGCTCTGTAACTGAATGGAGAGAAAAGAGATTTCCCTTGTAAAGAGATCTGAGGGACGTAAGGATCTAGGTTCAACATTTAGGACTTAGTTTCCGGAAGGCAGTTCCACTTATTGTCACTTACACGTTACTGAATCTTCACAAAACAGTGTTCACAATGGCGTGCGTAGTCCTGCCCCCCCCCCACCATCACGTAATTCTTCGAAAACAATTTCAATCGTTTGTACTTCGTTTGCTCCCATTTGCTCCGCAGTAGCTCCGTTTGCTCCCTTACCGTTCCCGAGAAAATGGAACCTTAAAGTGGGGGGGGGGGGCAGAACAACGTCATCCCAGTCCCCCACCCAACGAAAAATAATCGCTGAGGGGAACTGATGATGGCATTCGTTTGTACTTCGTTTGCTCCCATTTGCTCCGCAGTTTCTACGTTTGCTCCCTTACCGTTCCCGAAAAATAGAAATTTAAAGTGGGGGGGAGGCAGAACAACATGGTCCCAGCTCCTCCACCCAATAGCAGAGGGGAACGGATGGTGGCATTCGTTTGTACTTCATTTGCTCCCATTTGCTCCGCAGTTTCTACGTTTGCTCCCCTACCGTTCTCGAGAAAATAGATATTTAAACTGAGGGGCCAGAAAAAAGGTGGTCCTAGACTCTCGAATTGAAAACAGTCAGAGACAGGAACAGATGGTCGCATTCGTTTGTACTTCCTTTGCTCCCATTTGCTCCGAAGTAGCTCCGTTTGCTACCTTACCGTTCCCGAGAAAATGGAACCTTAAAGTGGGGGAGGGGCAGAACAACGTCGTCCCAGCCCCACCACCCAACGAAAAATAATCGCTGACGGGAACTGATGGTGGCATTCGTTTGTACTTCGTTTGCTCCCATTTGCTCCGCAGTTCCTATGTTTGCTCCCTTACCGTTCCCGAAAAAACAGAAATTTAAAGTGGGAGGGCCAGAACAACATGGCCCCAGCCCCCCACCCAATGGCAGAGGGGAACGAATGGTGGCATTCGTTTGTACTTCGTTTACTCCCATTTGCTCCGCAGTTTCTACGTTTGCTCCCCTACCGTTCTCGAGAAAATAGAAATTTAAACTGAGGGGCCAGAAAAAGGTGGTCTAGATCCTCGAATTGAAAACAGTAAGAAACAGGAACAGATGGTCGCATTCGTTTGTACTTCCTTTGCTCCCATTTGCTCCGCAGTAGCTCCGTTTGCTACCTTACCATTCCCGAGAAAATGGAACCTTAAAGTGGGGGAGGGGCAGAACAACGTCGTCCCAGTCCCACCACCCAACGAAAAATAATCGCTGAGGGGAACTGATGGTGGCATTCATTTGTACTTTGTTTTCTCCCATTTACTCCGCAGTTTCTACGTTTGCTCCCCTACCGTTCCCGAAAAAATAGAAATTTAAAATGGGGGGCAGAATAACATAGCCCCAGCCCCCCACCCAATAGCAGAGAGAAACGGATGGTGGCATTCGTTTGTACTTCGTTTGCTCCCATTTGCTCCGCAGTTTCTCCGTTTACTCCCCTACAGTTCGCGAGAAAACAGAATTTTAAAGCGGAGGAGCAAGAACAACATGGTTTTAGCCCCCCATCCAATGGTACAGAGGAACGGATGGTGGCATTCGCTTCTACTTATAACGACTCACCAAGGGTAGTCGTCAACCTGGTTCGATCGTTGATATATCAATCTTGAGTGGTAGTAATAGTTTGCATGTAAAAATATCTTTAATAATTATATATACTATTATTCTCACCTTTTCTATAAGAATTATAAAGTCGATGAACGGTACTAAATGGTTTATTAGTTGATACACTTTATAATATATTTTCATTCAAACTGACATGCATACAGACATGATGATTCGGTATACATAAACAACTACGTAGCAACTCACTACATAACACTATCCCATAATATATTTTTTTACATATATTAAAAACATTCTTCTTTTGTTAATATTAAATTAACATTCTATTAAGTATAGTGCACATGTATGAGCACTTTCTGCCCAAGGTGCAGGTAATTATTAATCTATCCAAAGTATTTCGTTATATAAAATGTCGCCCGACAATTGGACTGAATATAAAAGTCATAAGCGAGCTTGGCTTTTATCTTCAAGAACCACTGGTCCGTTTACAATAATGGTCTTACATTACTTATGCCTTTCACATTTTTTTTTGATCACACCTCGTATGTATCTTCATTTCATATATATATACATTTATAACAAATCTTTCATTTCATTAATACTTATTTTTGACAATAAAGTTTCAACACAAATTAATATAATGAAAACAATTTTTGTGTTTAATCAATCATGAATTAAATTATAATCCTTCACGTTAATAAGAAAGAATTAAAGTCATTGGAAACTTATCGTTAGTTAATGAAAATCAAAGAAAATTAAATTGAATAAAAATCAAAAATTAAACAACCTACGTTCGAAGGACCAAAAGGAAGAAAATAAATCTATTTTTACACAAACAGAAGACACCCTTTTGTTATATTTTTTTTTCAGTCTTCTTCACTCCTATTTATTTGAGCAAGAATGTCAGGCGCAACTAATTCTTTCACTAGATGCATCCATTTTTCTTTTGTATACTGAGTAGGTTTCCAAACCTTCAACTCATCTATATTACGAAGTCCAATTGACATACCCGTTTTAGCGTTCAACAATTCAAAAACTTTAGGATTTATTTCCTTAAAACATAAATAAGGACCTGAGAAAATGTCACAAAATTTATAAATCTTCTTTAACAACATATTACTTTGTGGATGTTGTTTAACAAAAACTAAGTCATTGACCTTGATCCGATATTTTCCTTCTTGCAAAGACTCTACTTGAGAATTACGTTTCAAAAATTTGTTATGTCTTCGAATTTTTACCATATTCACTAAACTGGAAGAATCTATAATTGTTGAATCTTCTAACTTGACATCAAAATGTTGTTCCACAGGGAAAATCAAATCAGAACCATTATGTACATTAGCAGGAGACACGCCTAAAGTATCTGATATAGAATGATTCAAAAGGTACGTGATTTGATTGACATGCTTGATCCATTCGGCATGTTTGTCTTTACAAAAGTGTCGAAACAACATACCAAAATTGCGATGTACATTTTCTACAATAGAGCTACTAGGATGGTACGGAGTTACAAAATGAATTTTAATGTTAGCCTTGTTCATGGCTTTGATGAACACATCACTTTTGAACTGTGAACCATTATCACATAATATGTGTTCGATAGGGCCACAATGGGGAATATATACATTCAAGATTTTATTTATGATAGCAGCGGAAGTTGCTCTACGCAGAGGATAAGCTACTACATAACGTGAAAAGATATCCATGGTTGTTAGTAAATAAGTTTCTCCAGTAGCTGCTCTTGGTAAAGGTCCATATAGATCGATTGACAGAAACGAATGTGGTCTCTCAGGCGTTATTGAGAGCATTGGTTTTTGTACAGCCTGGTAATTATGTTTAATTCGCATGCACTCAATACAGTCCTTGATATAATTTTTGATTTGAGCTCTCATTCCCCTCCAGTAAAAGGATTTATTAATCAAGGCACATACCTTTACATAACCAAAATGACCGAAATCGTCATGATAGGCCTTTAATATGCGTGTTGTTAGCGTAGGTGGAATACAAATTTTGTTTCTAGATTTGAATTTAAAATCTTTAATAAGTAGAATTCCGTTGGTTAATTTAAATCTGGAATTCCAATGTTTGGGACAATTACATTCCTCACTGCATGAAGATAAATGTTCCATAATTTGTTTATATTCATGATAATTCATTTGATGTTCTCGTAGATCTTCTATTGAAATGGTAGCTATTTCATCCTGTAAGATCTTAAATTCATTGATGGACAAGATATGTTGTTCTTCTCCAGGAAACAGACGTGATAATGTATCTACGGGTCCATTATCTACCCCTTTAATGTGTCGTACTTCGAAATCATAAGCTTGAAGATCTAACGACCAGCGAAGTAGTCTGTTATTATATCCCTGTACGCTGTTAAGGTATCGCAATGAATTATGATCGGTAAGTACTATGAAATGACATCCGCTAAGATATGGAGCAAATTTTTGTATCGCAAAACGTACAGCCAAAAGTTCGATTTCTGTCGTGGTGTATCCTTTTTCAGCTTTCTTTAAAGTACGGCTAGCGCAATGAATAACAGCCGGTTCCTGAATAGTTGGATTAGGTTGCCAGAGTACTGCAGAGATTCCAAGTTGGGAACCGTCACACTGAACATAGAAAGGAACGTCATATCGGGGGTGATTCAAATGGATGTTTCGTTTTACGCATTTCTTCAACTTATTAAAACTGTGTTCTTGAATCGGACCCCATTGCCATGGTACTCCTTTCTTTATAATCATAAATAAAGGCTGGGCTATCTCGGCAAATCGCGGGATGGCTTTGCGAAACCAATTGAAGAGCCCTAATATTTGCCGTGTCTGTTTCACATTTAATGGGGCAGGCAGATCTTCTATGGCTTGTACTTTAGATTGACTGAATTGTAAACCAGAGGCATCAATTTGGTATCCAAGAAATTCTATGGAATTCTGCAGAAATTTTGATTTCTGTAGATTGATAGTAAGGCCCGAACTTTCCAATCTGTCTAAAACTATATCTAAGTACTTCAAATATTCATGTGGATTTTTTCCCATTATTAAGATGTCATCAGCGTAAGTTATCACGTTGCTACGTAAGTCTTGACCCAAGACTTTATTCAAGCAGGATGCTAACGCCGCACTACCATTGATAAGCCCAAAAACTACACGGTTGTATTCGTATAAGTGACCTTCAAAACTAAATGCTGTGTACGGTTTCGAATCTTCATGTAGTTCGACCTGGTTATATGCCATTACTAGATCTAAATTTCCGAAGACAGCATTCCCTTGTAAAGAAGCTAGTATTTCTTCCACTGGAGGATACCTCACTTGTTCTAGATCAATGTGACAATTCGTGCGTCTCAAATCTAATACCACACGTAGAGAACCATTTTTCTTTGGAACAACATGTAATGGATTAAGATGCACGCTTCGTGAAGGCCTAATGATCCCATCTCTTAACATATCTGTAATTTGCTGACGTACATTTTCCCTGTATCTATATGGAATTATATAAGGCTTGGTTACTATGGGTTTGTCTGTTTTAACTTTAAAAGAATAAACAAAATCCTTGCAACGCCCAGGACGTTCTGAAAAGACATTTTTATGTTTATATAGGATATTCTTAAAGTCAGCTTTTACTGTATTATCTGTAAAATCAAGAGTGCTTTCGAGTGATTTAACACGTTCAGAAAACTACATCGTCTTTTAAATCCACCAAATTTTGTGTGTCTTCCATTCGTTGATCATTTAATTTACCACTTTCTGCACTAACAGAAACATTATTCAATACATGAGAAATATTATTATATTGACAAGCAATATTATCTAATTTTGGAAGCAGTTTCTGAACGATTTCCTGAGGTATACCAGGTATAGTCAACGTTTGGTTTTTAAAATCAAGCATGACACGTAATTGAGATAATAAATCTAAACCCATAATTAATTTCTCGTTAAGTTCCTTTATTACCAGAATAGGGATTGATATTTCAAAATCTTGAATAGTTATTGTCACACGAGTAATTCCAGCTACTCTCTTTTATGTTTACCGGTAAAATCAACTATAATAAGGTTCTCAGCTTTTTGTAGCTTAGGATTCGAATAATTACTAGTAATTACTTTCCACAAGGAATACGATAATAGAGAGGCATTTGCTCCTGTATCAAGTAAGGCTTCAGTACTTAACCCATTGACTTTAATAGGTATTTTAGCTGTACTATATGATTTTAAAAATACAAAATTTTCTTCAATATTAAAACCATCATTGACAGTATCATCTTCGAACCAACAACGATTTACAACAGGTATAAATTGGTACTGACATCTATTAATTGCTATTTCCGAATAATTATTTACAGAGACGTCATGTGAAAGATCATTTTCATCATTAACATGAACATGTAAATTGGAAGATAAATGTTCATAAGAATTATCGCTTAAATTTGTAGATAAATGTTCATGAGAATCTACAGCTGATATGGGTTTAACCCCTACCACATCAGCCGCAATTAGTTTAAATTCATACTCGTGTATGGTTCCAATAAAGTACATTGTACAGCACAATCATGATTATGTCCCGTATTACTGTTCTGTACAGGAATTACTTCGATACCTGGATCTTGATGCGAAGTGCCATCTCTTGTTCTCCAATTACGTCTATCCACGTAGTTTGTTGTATTCCTGGAATTTCGCCATACATTCCGTCTATTTTTAAACCTATTTTGATTATATGGTCTACCATAAGGATTGCTACGATTAATTAGGTTAGGCGGATTCCCTACATAACTTTGCCTATTTCGCTCGTTTTGATTGCTAGAATTTACTCGGCTTAGGTTGTGTTCCGTATCGTTCACACTTCTGATATTTAGATTCCGAACAGGTACAAAATGATCTGAATTATTCTTATTTTTACCCACTCCTACTTGTTGATTCAAAGCATGGTATTGAGTTTCATAGCATTGGACAAGCATTAATAAATGATTGAAACTCATACATTGTGTAGAAAACAAGATCTGTTGTAACTTAAATGGGAGCAAATTTCGAATCGATGCTATTATTCTAGATTCCGATTGCAATGGATTAACGACTTTTAATTCGTTGTATGTATTTACAACAAATTCAACAACAGATTTGTGCAAACGAGGATTGAAATGTTGATTTCTAATGGTGGCATCTCGATTTGCAAGCAAAAAGTCATTTTCATAATTTGCGATCAGTGCCGCTTTGAATTCCTCATATGTATTGATGTGATCACGTACTGCTTTAAACCATAAAGAACATGGTGGGAGTAATACATGAGGGATTAATTTCATATATTGTGATCTATCTATACAGATTATATTGCATTCGTCCTGAAATTTTTCCAGGAAAGAAGTAGCGTTTTCATTACATTTACCACTGAATTTACTCATAGCCCGTATTTCACTCATCTTAACACTTAACTTTACCTTCCTTTTATCATTTCGTGTACTTATTGGGTGACAATTCCTATCCATGACGTGATGTGTCGTTGCACCATCCCTTTTCCGCCCATCTGTCCTCTTCGGATGAATTTCTTCCAAAATAATATCCTCATTAGACACAGGTGAAGGCGAAGACATCTCTGGTGAGTGGGGAAACTCCAAGCGATCACTACCCATATTATTGTGGTATGTGTTGTCCTTAACCTGTAGCGTCCTAATTTCTTCCTGTAGAGTAGCTATCAATTGTGTATTTATACGTATGTTGTTAGAATTACTGATGACCTGAATCTTTTGCTGTTGAACAGAAGATTCTATTACTTCTAAATCCTTTTTTACATCACTGATTTCTTGGATTTGGTGGTTGTGCTTATCCTGACAATCCTCAGATATTCTTTTTAACTTTTCCTCGAACTGCGAGGTGATGTGATTCATCGCCTGGGCAATTGACTGTTTCGTTTCATCTGACTTCTGTTCCATTCGTCTACTTAATTCCTCGTATTGCTTGTTGGATTCTTCAGACTTCTGTTCTATCTTCTGTTCTATCGTCTGCTTCAATACTTCGTATTGCTTGTTGGATTCTTCGAACTTCTGTTCTATCTTCTGTTCTATCGTCTGTTTCAATTCTTCGCATTGCTTGTTGGATTCTTCGAACTTCTGCCCTATCTTCTGTTCTATCGTCTGCTTCAATTCTTCGCATTGCTTGTTGGATTCTTCGGACTTCTGCTCTATCGTCTGCTTTAATTCGGTAGACATCTGAATCAATTGTCGCTGTAAGGCTAGCAAGATTCGGTCTTCTGATGTCATTCCTGGTGCTACACTATGTTCACCGTTGTCACTATTATTGGATTCTTTCTCAATTGCCTCACCGTTCATTTTTCTTATGATTATTCTACCACTTCTTAGTCTTGTGAAATTTGTGTTCATTAACCTTATTACAAAAGTAAATTCACCCTTACTTTGCTTCGGGATATGAATTTACAGCAAGCTCCCGGGTGAGGTAAACCAAAATTTTTATAACGACTCACCAAGGGTAGTCGTCAACCTGGTTCGATCGTTGATATATCAATCTTGAGTGGTAGTAATAGTTTGCATGTAAAAATATCTTTAATAATTATATATACTATTATTCTTACCTTTTCTATAAGAATTATAAAGTCGATGAACGGTACTAAATGGTTTATTAGTTGATACACTTTATAATATATTTTCATTCAAACTGACATGCACACAGACATGATGATTCGGTATACATAAACAACTACGTAGCAACTCACTACATAACACTATCCCATAATATATTTTTTTACATATATTAAAAACATTCTTCTTTTGTTAATATTAAATTAACATTCTATTAAGTATAGTGCACATGTATGAGCACTTTCTGCCCAAGGTGTAGGTAATTATTAATCTATCCAAAGTATTTCGTTATATACTTCATTTGCTCCCATTTGCTCCGAAGTTTCTCAATTTGCTCCACTGCTGTTCCCAAGAAAATTGAACATTAAACTAGTGGTTTAGGAGAACGTAGTTCCAGCACCTCGAATTGAAAATAACTTCAAAGAGGAGCGGATGGCAACATTCATTTGTATATGGTTTGCTTCGCGGTAGCTACGTTTACTCCCTTACCATTCCCGAGGAAATGGTACTTTAAAGTGGAGACTAGATCAAAATTGTCTCAGCATCCCACTCAAATAATCATAATGTCATAGGAGAGCGGATGGTGGCATTATTTTGTACTTCGTTAACTTCGATTTGCTTCTCAGTCACCTGGGTTGCTTTTCTAGCGTTCTCGAGCAAAGAGAACTTAAACACGTGATCTCAGCCCACCCTCCCAACTAATTTGATCGCAGAGGGGAGTGGATGTTGGCTATATCTCGTTTGCTCACATTTGCTCCACGATTGCCCTGAGTACTCGTCTACTCCGATTGTTGTTAAGAAAGATGAATTTTGAAGTGGTTGGTCTGTTAATGTGATCCCAGTCCTCAAGCTCCTAAAAATTGTAGTAAGAAATAATTGTTTGCGTGATTTGCCCCGAATTGCTCTGGAATTGTTTCACTTTCTTCCCTACTGTTCCCTGTAAAATGCTCTTTCAAAGTGGGAGGTGGAACAACATTGACCCAAGCCCCTCGTTACTAAAATTAATCGCAGATGAGAATAGAAAGTGGCGTTTCTTTGTACTGCCTTCGCTTCGATTTAGAATACATTTCCTCTTTTTTCTGCCTTATAGTTCTCCTAAAGATGCAATTTTAAATTTCTTCTAGAATAAGATATTCTGAGCCCTGCCCCTATTTCACTACATGTAGGTCAGAAACAATGGAAGCTGGTGTTTGTTTTTGCTGCGTATCCTCCGATTTGCTCCGAAGTTGTTTGAGTGTTCCTTTAATGTTCCCAAAAAAAAATGCAATTTCATGTTACTACTCTATATGCAAAGCAACTGGCAACTATTGATCTTGTGTTTATTTTGTTTTTGTAGGCGGCCGCGGTAGTTCAGTGATAGAGCGTTCAACTCTGGTGCTTGGGGTCCCGGGTTTATCCCAGCCCCCGCCAAGTGAACTTTGTGGTGGACAAACACCGTGTATGTGGTTTTCCTCGGGGTTCTCCCGTTTCCTTCCACTTCCTTCATTCCACCATTTCATTCATTACTCATCATCACCGTCTCCTTTAGCATAATCGTGGGACGTAAAACTTTTCATTTCATTTTTGATTTTAGTAGTTTGTGTGTTATGGCCGTTAATGGCAGCGATTGTCATGGGATATGAAATATTAATGACATACCTGTACATGTATTATTTCAACTTGAGTTTTAACTCCAAAATATTGAAAAATACACAGCTAAAGAGGGCATTTCCCTGAAGGTTAGGAATGTACCATAGCTCTACGGTGGATGCCTACTCCTATTTCAATTCTTTAGAATCTTAGGACAAAATAAAAATTAAGAGAAATGTACAATCTGGAAAATCAGTAGTTTTGAAAACACGTCAGTCTATAAAAACGGAAGATGGCGCTCTATGCATACGAACTACGATTCAACCATCTTGTCTTACGCCATTTTGAAGATATTCAGAATTAAATAGTTTATAGAAACAAGTTTCTTTCCTAAAGAAGTCGACATTTCAAATGACAATATTAAAAATCATTAAAGGGAAAGAATAGTTTTTACATATATGCAAATTTCGTGTCCACCATCTTGCTTTCCGCCATTATGAAAATAATCAAAGTAGAGCAAGTGATATGAGCGAATAACTCGCATCCGGAAACCCTAAGTTTGGTGTCAAAATATTGGAAATCCATCTCAAGAAATGGAAGTTCTTGTATAGAATAAGAATTTCACCAAGAGTCCGCCATTTTGTTTTCACCATTTTAGGCACTTTCCCCAAAAAATTCAGCCTGGAATCCGGCAAGGCGGGTTACAGGGATCAATGTACCATAACCCTACGGTGGATACCTTCTCCAAACACACAAATGCCATCCGTTCATTTTTTTTATTGTATTTCCGAGGATTGGCTGGCTGACTAAAAAGGTAAAGTACATAATTTTCAGAAACCTCTTGCAAGTGTGACAACGTGCAACAAAATTCGCTAACATTATCCGCTGCATTAATAACTATAAAAATATCCTTTATACTAAAACTAAGTCACTGGTTCTAAATGAGTATTAAACAAAATTCCTACCTTCTCTATATGTATGTCATTAATATTATCTTCATATATCATGACAATCATTGCCATCAACTGTCATAACACCCAAACTACTAAAAACAACATATTAATGGAGAGCAACCCAGGCAACTGAGAAGCAAATCGAAGTTAACGAAGTACAATATAATGCCACCATCCGCTCCCCTATGACATTATGATTATTTGAGTGGGATGCTGAGACAATTTTGTTCTATTCTCCGCTTTAAAGTACCATTTCCTCGGGAATGGTAAGGGAGTAAACGTAGCTACCGCGAAGCAAACCATATACAAACGAATGTCGCCATCCGCTCCTTTTTGAAATTATTTTCAATTCGAGGTGCTGGGACTACGTTCTCCTAAACCACTAGTTTAATGTTCCATTTTCTTGGGAACAGCAGGGGAGCTAATTGAGATACTTCGGAGCAAATGGGAGCAAATGAAGTAGAAGCGAATGCCACCATCCGTTCCTCTGTACCATTGGATGGGGGGCTAAAACCATGTTGTTCTTGCTCCTCCGCTTTAAAATTCTATTTTCTCGCGAACTGTAGGGGAGTAAACAGAGAAACTGTGGAGCAAATGGGAGCAAACGAAGTACAAACGAATGTCACCATCAGTTCCCCTCAGCGATTATTTTTAGTTGGGTGGGGGGCTGGGACGACGTAGTTCTTGCCCCCCTCTTTAATGTTCCATTTTCTCGGGAATGGTAAGAGCGCAAACGTAGAAACTGCGGAGCAAATGGGAGCAAACGAAGTACAAACAAATGCGACCATCTGTTCCTGTCTCTGACTGTTTTCAATTCGAGGGTCTAGGACCACCCTTTTCTGGCCCCTCAGTTTAAATTTCTATTTTCTCGAGAACGGTAGGGGAGCAAACGTAGAAACTGCGGAGCAAATGGGATCAAACGAAGTACAAACGAATGCCACCATCCGTTCCCCTCTGCTATTGGGTGGGGAGCTGACATCATGTTGTTCTGCCCCCACTTTAAATTTCTATTTTTTCGGGAACGGTAGGGGAGCAAACGTAGAAACTACGGAGCAAATGGGAGCAAACGAAGTACAAACGAATGCCACCATCAGTTCCCGTCAGCGATTATTTTTCGTTGGGTGGGGAAGCTGGGATGACGTTGTTCTGCCCCCCCCCACTTTAAAGTTCTATTTTCTCGGGAACGGTAAGGGAGCAAAAGTAGAAACTGCGGAGCAAATAGGAACGAACGAAGTACAAACGAATGCCACCATCAGTTCCCCTCAGCGATTATTTTTCGTTGAGTGGGGGGCTGGGACGACGTTGGTCTGGCCCCCCCACTTTAAGGTTCCAGTTTTCTCGGGAACGGTAAGGGAGCAAACGGAGCTACTGCGGAGCAAATGGGAGCAAACGAAGTACAAACGATTGAAATTGTTTTCGAAGAATTGCTTGATGGTGGGTAGGGGGGAAGGACTACGCATGCTTCACAATGACATGTGTCACTACTCATAGCGGCCCCATATAAAGCAAGCAGTATCGATGCTAGATATCCGTCTGGGGTATGGCATCCACGTTCACTGTAGATCTTCGTATATCTAGGGTTCGATCTCTGCTGGAACCCGATGACATTCAGACGTCAACTTAAAATGCCTCACACATGCTCCATAAGATTTGGTTCTCAAATACCACATATCAGTTCAAGGTAGAATATGTATACCAAGTAGAAAATTCTGTGTTGCCCTAGTGGTATATGGACACACATTATGCTGTTGGAAGATGAGATCCCGCAAAAGTGTCCAGATAAGATCAGAAGATAGGATTTCGATTATGACATAGTAGTTATATTTTTCTGAGTGATGTTTGTTGCCTCATTACAAAATGCTAGGATTAATATTCTTTTCCAAATGTAAAGGTGCCGGAAGTACAACTTATTTCTATGAAACAAGACATGTGTTTTCTTGAAAGTATAAGAAATGGTCCTATTAGATGAAATTGAAATTAGTGAAGAGTAAGGTGAAAAAAAATTCCATTAAAATATTTCCTTCGCTTCTATAATTCGAATCCTTAATAACTGTATTCCTTTTCCCTTGTAATTAAGTGAGGGTAGGAAAAATGTAAATACAATAGAGAGTAAGTTTGTGGTTTAGCATCCCTTATCAACCCCGACTCAAAATAAAATTTTGATCTTCAATTTAGCGTGGTACCCAAACTCCATGTAATTCCACCTGGCGTCAAACCAAGGTGCCGGAAGTACAACTTATTTCTATGAAACAAGACATGTGAATACAAGGTGGAGATGCTGACTGTTTAGTTATGAGTTATCTACAGAAGTGGGAGAGATATCTTTTGCCCTGGTATATTGCTTAGTTCTTAATTACTTTCATGTGATCCCTAATAAACTTAATAGGTCTCTATGAATGTGCATTGCATTGTCATTATTGACCGGAAACCCACCGAAAATAAATAGTACACCATTCAGACTTCATAAATGCTTCAAATGACAATAAAAGGAAAATGAGCACTCAAAAGAGCGTCATACAAGCGCCTATAATCGAAATGAGCTGAAGACGAGAGTTAACTAGAGATGAAACGGGCATGTAATCGGAGCTCACCGATTCGCTCATTTAATATATTAGATTTCCATCAAGATTCAGGTCTCATGTGCTATAGTATATAACCTAGAGGTAAAATGGGAACGAAATGGAGTGACTATACAACCTCGTCCAGGGAAGCCGAGAAAGTTGTCTCATAGTGACCTGTCGAGTCTCAGACGCATAGTAAAAGTACACCGGGAAAAGTTGATGGTCATTGTAGCCCAGGGGTGTAGCCAGCAGTTTTATGTAGGAGGGGCCCGTCGTTTTTGAAGGGGGGGGGGGCAGCTACAATGTACAAAGCCAAAGAAATTGTGTTGCAGCTAGTGCTCTTCAGGCCTGGAAAAAACGGAAAATTTTAGTTTCTTTCCGGAAAACTAAAAAGCTGGTTTTTAGTTTTTATTATTATTATTATTATTATTATTATTATTATTATTATTATTATTATTATTATTATTATTATTATTATTATTATTCGTTTTTTCTCCATAAATTATATTCCAGGTAGTTTTTTATTATGTTTAACCAATAACTACTGTCCTCGCCAAACGTTATACCTTTCTGTATAACTATTTTAGTTTAAGCCCTTGTGTCTTCATAAGACTGATTTTCTTTGAAATTTCACTTAATTTCTTTAAAATTTCCTGACAAAAATATTTATTTATTATTCGTCACTAAAAAAAACATAATTTTATTAAAAACTATACTGTTTTAGGGGCACTCCACATATTTCGTAACGCTATTTTTGACCAATTTTTACCTCCTTCTCCTCCTTGTCACACTTCGTAACGCAAGGCCGAATCTCTTCAACTTTGTTACGTAACACTTTTTGTTTTTTCACCAATTTTGATTATTTTGGGGGTTATTACAATAAAAAACTATTTTTAATGGTAGAAGTTGTTATTACAAAATGCTTATATTATTGTGAATATATTTGTAGCATTTTTCGCCAACAAATCAAAGTACTAAAAAATGGTAGACACGTAATAATATTTTAACCCCATAAGGTTGTTTAATTAACCAATCCTAATTCTTTAAAACTACTGTAGTTTCCCTAAGAGAATCACACCCATCATTTTAGGTCACTTGTGATTGGCAAGGAGAAAGTACTGCGGAAGATGCAGTTAAAACAGGATCTAAAGAAATAACATCG
Source organism: Thermobia domestica (assembly GCF_964235325.1). NCBI lineage: Eukaryota > Metazoa > Arthropoda > Insecta > Zygentoma > Lepismatidae > Thermobia > Thermobia domestica. Next base: position 76,749,675 of record NC_137455.1, read on the forward strand.
ACCTCTTCTTCCGAGATCCAGGATGCTTCGTGCATTTGAAGTTCACCAGTGCCAACGACGCAAAGTTCTGTTTCTCGTCGACCACAGATTAGAAGTGGTTGCACACGTGAAGAAGCAGGGACATCGCGTTTGTGAACAATTTTTCGAGCATCTTGTTTGGACTTTGGACTTCAGTTTACCACTTTACAAATTCTTCTTGTCCTAAAACAGTGCGAGAATGCAAATAAATTCGATTTCTTCAGAAATATTCAAATTCAAAAATTGAAAAAAAAAGTACGATATTAATATCTGACGAATTATAATATCTTTCGGTTTTTAATATCTTTTGGTCTGCAAATCGTGGATCATTACATCGCGGAAAATATTATTTCACGAAAAAGAGTTTTTTCTGTTTCACATGCGAAACTTCTGAAAAGAAAAGAGTGGGTAACGATTCGAATCAAAAGTTTTAAATAATATTCTCAAAAATAGCAATACGGGTGGGAACGCGGAGGAATTTTAAAGCGGTGGTTACTATCACTAACAACTAACTCCAGAAAAGCGTGTGTCATAAATGCAATGCTGTGATAGCCACAAAACGGAGTTTTATTGTATTGCAATACACACAGAGTTCCTCACCAGTCATGCTGGCGTCTAGTGCATCTTGGAATCCCTACTATATGATTCAATTTGTATAGGCTATAGTTCACAGATTTCCAAAATAATGGAAAAATCTATCTATCTATCAATATATATATATATATATATATATATATATATATATATATATATATATATATATATATATAGATAGATAGATAGATAGATAGATAGATAGATAGATAGATAGATAGATAGATAGATATGTAATGAAAGTGACTACATTTGTAAGTTAACCACCCGACCGATCACGATCAAATTTTCAACATAGATGAGTTTCGGGCCTGGGATGGGTTTTATCGCTTCACTTTGAAGGTGCACTTTGAAGAGAAGGGGAAGATATGTAAAAATGATCGAAAATGACCAATATTAATGTCGAATCCATAGTTTTCGGGGTGGCTGATATGAACAATGACACTTCCAAACTGAAAAACCGAATAACGTTGTTTTTACCAAATTTTTCATCTGATATAAATGTTTTTTTTATATATTAGTTACAGGTAATGCAGGCCTACTTACAAAACAGTTTAGTACCATTGTTGTATGGTAGTATTTATAGTACCTTGTTAAAACATTTGTTTTCAAACTGTCAAATATAAATCGCAGTAAATTGTGAAATCTGCTGTCAAAAGAAAAAGTACACCATACTATTTTCCGATCGGTGTAAGGAAGAGATACCATACTATTTTTCAATTGGTATGATAAAATAGTATTTTTCCATACTATTTTACAGTAAATTATTAATTATATGTAAACTTTGTTATTTTTAAGTGCCTGAAACGAGGTAATCTTACGATGATGCTTTAAAAGTTGGTCATTTGGGGAGGGGGGCTGGCCCCGATGGGTCCCCCTTGGCTACACCCCTGTTGTAGCCTCATTAGTCCGGTCGGCATCTGAGTGCCATGCCAGTACATGTCTATTCCTCACGAGGTGTTACAACTGGGGTACAATGGGCAAGCTGCAGCCAATAATCCAGGGATAACAAAAACGAACAAGTGCCGTCAATTACAATGGTACAAAACCCAGCGCGAATTGACAGTGGGACAGTCAGGGGTGTAGCCAGAAGGTTCGTGTTGGGGGGGCCGTCGTTTTTGAGGGGGGGCCAGCTACAATGTAAAAAGCCAAAAAAAATGTGTTGCTGCTAGTGTTTTTGAGGCCTGAATGAAAGGAAAATTTTGGTTTCCTTCTGGAAAACTAAAAACACTATTTTAGCTTCTTATTATTATTATTATTATTATTATTATTATTATTATTATTATTATTATTATTATTATTATTATTATTATTATTATTATTATTATTATTATTATTATTATTATTTTCTCCATAAATTATATTCGATAGTTTTTATTATGCTTAACCAAGAACTACTGTCCGGGACCAAACGCTATACTTTTGTGCATAACTATAAAGGTAACCAAGAAAGTTCTGTCCCTTTTCGTGGAGGTCTGTGTTCAATTGGACCTCACACCGTGAGTTGAATGCGAGTGGAGATAAGACAAAGGTCAGTTGTTGGTGTGGGTATATCCAACATACTACCTGGTTGTGGCAATTCAGATACACCGTGAACTTACATAAAGACAGAGGGAACATGGGACATCCAGAGAGCGTCATAAGAGCATGTATGCTGAACGAGTTCAAATGGAGGTCAAACACCGCTGTAGCGGGACAGAAAAAATGAAATGAAATCTTTGAGTTTTACGTCCCACGGTTATGCCGGTTAGGCTAAAGGAGACGGTGATGATGAGAGATGAGTGAAATGGTGGAATGAAGAAAGTGGGAGGAAACGGGAGAACCCCGAGAAAACCCACGAGCACGGTGTTTGTCCACCACAAAGTTCACATGGCGGGGGCTGGGATCGAACCCGCGACCCCAAGCACCAGAGGTGAACGCTCTACCACTGAGCCACCGCGCCCCCTATCGGGACAGAAAATATGCAGGGCCTTTGGTGAGGGTGTCGTGACGACGCGGACAGTGCAGCGATGGTTTAACAAGTTTATGGACGATGACGAAATACCCGAAAACACCACGTGCCGGAAGACCAACACATGTACAAAGAGGAACTGGCGCTACAATTCAGTGTGTGAAGAAACCATTCGGCAGCACATCCATCAACTTGGGAAGCACTACAAGTTGGGTCGATGGGTCTCACATGGTTTGACTCCGGGCCAGAAGGCAACGCGACAGTCGCCTGTGTTTATTTACTATTTCGGAGCGATTTCTGGACAGGGTGTTGACATGTGATAAAAAGTGGGCCCAATACGAAGCTCCACGGCGCCGTCATCATTGTTTAGCATCCCATGAAGCGATTTCAAAACACCCGAAACCAGCACAGTACCAGAAGAAGGTCCTTCTTTGTGTTTGGTGCATCATGCATCGGGAACTGCTACCAGCTGGTCAGAGTATCAATGCAACTGTGTAGTGTCAGCAGTTGAGCTGTGCTCAACAAAAACTCAAAACTCTGGAGCCATCACTTCTGATTGCAAATGGGTCCTCGTTTACGGAACAACACTAAGTCCCACGTGGCTAGGATGACTTAGGACACCATTCTCCTCCTTGGATGGGAAACAATATTGCAACCACTATATTCCCCGGGTATTGAACCGTCCGATTATCACCTGTTTCATTCTTTGGACAATCACCTTAGAGGACGCCAGTTCAAATCCCTAGTAAAAGTCCAAAATGCACCTTCTTCGTTTCACGGCGCACCAAGTTCTACCGCGATGGATTCCATGGCCTCCTAGAACGTTTTCAGAAGGTCGTCGATGCTGATGGGGACTATTTTTGATCTTCCAGGTTAGGTGACATATCGATGTTCGAAGGTGGTGGGTGAAAAGCAACAAAACTTTTCTTGGTTACCTTTATATTTAAATTTAAGACCTTGTATATAGAACCTATCTACACAAGATTGATTTTCTTTGAAATTTCACTTAATTTCTTTACGGTTTCCTGACAAAAATATTTATTTATCATTCGTGACTAAATGAAAAACATAATTATTTTATTACATTGAGTAGAAATAAAAGAGAGAGCGAATGAAATCCAAATTGAATAAAAACATTGTTTCTCACCAAATTTTCCATCCTCTATGTCTTTTAAAACACTTGTTAAAGCGTATACCGTACTTACAAATCAGTTTAGTACCTTTGTTTTATGGCTGTATTTATAGTATCTTGTTAAAATGTTTGTCTTCAAACTGTCAAATATAAATCGCAGTAAATTGTGTAATCTGCTGTCACAAAAAAGTATCCTATTTTTCGATCGGTATAAGGAAGAGATACCATACTATTTTTCGATCGGTATGGAAAAACAATATTTCTCCATACTATTTTACCGTAAATTATTAATTGTCAATAAACTTTGTTACTTTTAAATGAATGAAGCGAGATAATTTTACTATGATGTTTTAAAAGCTGGTCATTTGGGGGGGCCAGGAAACCATTTGGGGGGGCCCGGCCCCGATGCCCCCCCCCTTGGCTACACCCCTGGGGACAGTGGAAGAGCATAATATGGGATGACGAGTCGTTATGTGTTGTGGCAATCCGATGGACGAGTGTGAGCTTGACATGGGCGCTATTTACCAAAATGTATTGTTCATTCTGTGAAATTTGGTGGTGGAAGGATCTTGGTGCGGGTCTGTTTTTCATGGATTGGACTGGAACCACTGGTTTTGGAGCCTAGGACATTAAATGCCGACGTCTATCAAACAATTATAGTCAATTCTGTGCTACCTACCCTTTGGCAATTGTTTTGTAGTGGGGAGTTTGGGTTTCATCATGCTAATACCAGCATCCATAAAGCGCGTGCCATCACAGAGTGGTTTAAGGAAATGAAGGTGCAGTACTCGCCTGCTGGCCCAAATTGTAATACCTGCCGAAGTTTACCACAACCTTATCGAACGTTTTCCTAGAAGGGTCGAGGTTGTCATTACGACGAATTGTGGATGTATGGCGTATCTGACTCCTTGTCAGCACAAGTTAAGCACGTTCTTATGGATATCCGGTCATTAATGGCAATGTAATTATCAGAAATTGAGGAACGAAAGTAAACTACAATTAAGAAAACAATGCATAATAAGAAATGTTTTATTTACAAGGTATTTTCATATATTTGCATTGATTATCAGGCGTACTTTGTATATTAAAAATTAGCTATAATTTCTTCTTTTAACAAGCTTGAAGAACATATGATGCCTTGGATTGCTTGTCCATTGTTTTGGGTTGAATTCGACAGTCAATGGCGTCTTCTCACATTTATGAATCTCAAAATTCCGTACCGTGTACACAAGAGCTGTTTTGGCTTCTGCCCTTGCAAATCGCATACCTAAAATTAAATAAACATTTTTAATGTGTTAGGAATTTTCTTCAGAAGATTTCTACAAGTAGAACATAGTGCAATATGAATAGAAAAATATTCATAGAATAGACAATTCGCATAGCATTCATTAGACAATGTACTATTACACAGTATTAAGACGCATGTCGATAATGGCAAATGATTATTATCTATGTTATTTCATAGTAAGGGAATATGACATATCTTGGATATAAATGGGAGTATTTTTAATATATAATGATAAGAAAAATCTAAAAATCAAGGATAATTGTCGAGGAGATATTTAAGATATTGTTCTAATTTATGAATTATATTTCCAAATTTTAAAACTTTTTTGCTTTATTTTTGGGCCTGTAATGTATTACATTTAAAACATAATTATTCCAGCCCTATTTAAGTCATGATTTGATCTTACAATGAAAGTTAAAAGTACGCGACTTCACATTTGTAAGAATTAGAATTTAACGTTAATTAACGAGTTATGTGGTTTTCTGCCTTTACTTTAAAAATTTCAGCATTGCAAAGTAACAAGTAATTAACATCTTAGTAATGTATTTGTGTTATATGAATAATAGTCCACAATTAATTAATTTGTACCTAATATATTCGTTTGCTATTCCATAATAAGATTATGATGCGTTCTACTGTATGTTAACAATCCTGCTTTATATATATTAGGACAGTAAGTCCCTACTATACATTCTTTATTCTTTAGATCTTTGGATCATATATATATTCTTTAGATCATGAGTTATGTCTTTTAAGATTTAAAATTGAAAGGTGCATCTGTTAAAATTACTTTTATATCCCTTCCATTATTACAGAAAATTACCATATTCTTTTTGTTTCTTCGCGAGATTCGAAGTTCGACTATCAGTTATGTAAAGCTGCTTCAAAGTAATATGCATAGGAAGTAGAAAACTATTGCATGATGTTGTACCGGAGAGTCACAATTTACATGCAGCATAAATTGTATAAATAATAATAATAATAATAATAATAATAATAATAATAATAATAATAATAGTATATTGCTATTGCAATTCTTGTATTGTTTTTAGGATAAAATGTAAATTCTTGCATCTGTCCTTTCAGAATAAATATGTTATATTCGTGTTTAGAAATGGAAGTTTGTACACAATATTATAGTTACCATTTGTGCTGTTATGATTTTGAAGTGGAATACCTAAAGAATTCTGTATCTGATGTTAAAGAAACTAATCAATATGCAATGAAATTGATTATTAACCTATTAACAACATTAGAAACATTAACACCAAATTGGAAGGCGTTATAAACTCAGTTGCAATATCAATTTCATGTAAGAACTACAGACAGATTAGGAGAAAAATCGAGTTCAAGATAAGAAATGTGTGTACCAAGTTTTGTATTGATAAATGGAATTTACATGAGGGAAAAGCTTGTATACCAATACACGCTTTTCCCTCATACCTATTCTGTCTACAATACAAAACTTGATACACATATTTCTTATCCCCTATATTTCGAGATACATCTTCCCCCTATATTTCGAGTATTTTTCGAGATGCATTTGGATTGTGTGCTTTTACCCAGAAGGGTCCAAAGTTGATGGTAGGGATTTCTGGAGGGAATTTTCCCAACATTTCTCAAGTTTCCCTATTCAAGTACGTTATGGGCCCCAATACATAGCACCTCTGGAAAGCATGTTTCATGCTGAAAAGAATGAAATATAAACCACGACTTTCCAATGAACAGTGTTGACGCATTAGCTTTTCCACTGCGAGTTTACGATTTTCTTTATACTAATAGGGTTAATGGGCTCCAGGGACTTACTCCGTTGTCCATAGCACCTATTTTTGTGCATGAACATATCTTTGTTATGTTTATCGAATGAACTAGGTTTGATTCGGATATCCAGATGACAGGTTCATGTCCGTTCCTAATAAGAATTTCTCCTCATGGGTCCATACGGACTTCTTATATTATCTTGGTGTCAGAAATCATGTTTCAAACGTTCATGGTGTTGTTTTGAAACACTCAGTACACACATTTATCCCTTATTTTCTAATTCACAAATCTACGTGCCCATACAATCTCCCAATGATAGTTTATACTGAATGATAAAGAAATCCTCGTATTGTTTTCTGTTGTGTAGCTGCTCTTCGTAAGTTATATCAGATAATAGTTTAAATAGGATTATGCCGATACAAGAATTCAAAGATACTGACTGATAGTTTAACTAATAATTACGATAATTGTGATCCGGCTACTATAATACTTATTTCAGTTATATTTAGGGTAATGATAGACAAATCATATCAAACTACTTATTCAGTAAATAATTACAAATTAGTGATATGATATATTGATTTATAAGCTATATCGAAATATATATGTCGAGAGGAGCTAAATTTATATTAATATATTTCCTACAATTTTACTTCTTCATATTAAAAATCACTAGTAATCAAGCGAGAAAACAAACATTGCCCATAAAATAGTTATTATACTGAATTATTAAATGCAGCAATTTTATTTATATTTTTTTTTTACCATTTTGAAAGCTCAAAATGTCATGACTTACAATTTACACTGTTGTGATAGCAATGGGATCGTAAAATGACCTTTTAATTTAATATCTAATAATACTTGAAAGAAGAAAATAAAAATCACTGCATCAAAAACTTAAAATAATATATTAATATGGATAGTTGAATAATTATTACATGTAGAATGAATACGCATTACCATTCTTAACTACATTGTCTAGTGTCAAGATTGAACTCTCATTTGCCAAAATTTGCAATCGCATGTAATTAGAGCATGTAATACAAATATAAGGTAACACGATACAAATAGAAGAACTTATGTATAAATAATGACAATGACATGAAAACTTTAAACACACATTAAAGATCAGAAATAAACAAAATATTTTTTTCTTAATTGTTTTGTTCATATTATCTGGGTTCCTTACCCATGCACATTCGTGGTCCTTCTCCAAAAGGTAAATACGAGAATTTTGGTCTACTTCTTTTGGCTTCCTCCGTAAATCTTTCTGGATCGAATTTTTCCGGGTTCGGATAATACTTGGGGTCATGGTGAAGTCCAGAGACAGATATCACAATTGTCATTCCCTTCTCAACAATAGCCTTTGTACCTGCCACTTGGTATCTCTTGGTGCACAATCTGTTGATGAAAGGCACTGGAGGGTATTTTCTTAACGTTTCTAAAAAAAATAAAAAAAAAGATAAGAAAATATAAATTCTTAAAAATATTTCAGAAAAGAAGATTAACACTTTCCACTTTCAATATCACATATAAAAGGAGAATGAAAAGAAAAGAAAGAAAGAATTATATGTCACACAATATAACAAATGCAAAGTCTTTTATGTTAAAACTATAGATTCAATGTTTTTAAAAGACACATGTGTTTATGAGTTAAGAGCTTATTTTGAAATTTCTGCGTATCTGTGAACTTTCAATTGTCTGAATTGAGAAGTGAAAATTATTTTCACTTTACCATTTCAACGAGACGGATATTATAAAGTAGTATTCCCTATTTCTAATTTTTGAAAAAAATAACATTGTATTGACATCATCAGCAATATCCACGTGAAATTTGAGTATTTCGCTTCACTTAAATGCAGCCAAATGCAAGAAAGATTTCTCATACAGAATGTAAATTCACCGAAAATATATAAAGAATATACCGATAATATACTTATCTCTACAAATGAAAGAATATTAATAAGTGTTCACCATAGTATTATCTAATATGTATTCACCATAGTATTATTTATTTATTATTTGATATTTAAAAATATCACATAATTTTTAGCATTATCAGCATATTACAATACCTTCATGCAGTGTTTCTTCCAGACAAGTTTTTTTTTGTGGGCACTGCCCCCCCCCGGAGCTCTGAGAGTGCTTCCCCGGAGGAGACCAAAATAATACATCTATAATATAATAATAAAAAGAATAGTACAAGGAGTGCCCCCCGTACTACTAAGTGTGGCCCCCGGAACATTTCTTCTGAAAGAAACACTGCCTTCATGTGTGAAATTCCTATTGCAATTCAGGGGAAATAGTGTTAACAAATGATGTATAGGCTAATACGTGCGGGATAATAATCCATTACTTGTAACCAAAGATTAAAAGAGACAGGAAAAACACCTTTTTGAGAAAAATATTCGCTGCTTTCCCCCCCCCCCCCTGAGAAATTTTACTTTCTTTCTTTTTTTCTTAAAAAAGATATCAATTTTAATGAAGAAAGATCAATTCGTTCCACGTTTATTTTTCTACTATAACACAAAATAAAATTTAATTACTGTATTCTGAAGAAAAGGATCATGAAATATTCAAGAATCAAAGAAAAATCAGTTACTCGATTGGAAAGAAAAAAGGAAAATCATTAAATGCAGTGGGTTTCCTAGTTCCTACGAATGCTTGTAGAGCATTAAAGAATAATTTTCAACAACATAAATGTTTTAGTAAATATTTTAATAGTGTTAACAATATTTGTTCTGATTATGCAGTAGTTAGATTTCGTAGAACATCATTATTGTTCATATTGGATGATTCGAATTGGAGTTGAGTTTACCGTCCATTTCAGCAGCGAGGCTATGTAAGACTTGATATAGTAACCTACAGATTAACGTAGGATTCGAACCACATGAGCTCCCGCCGAAAATTGAACCCGGGTCTCCCACGCCAAAGGCATGTATGTTAACTACATAGCCATGATGAAGCTCACTATCGTTTACAATACATGCATAAACTAAAATTTCAGTTAGTACGTTTTAGGAGCTAAAGACACATTTTATGAAGAAGACTACCCGGAACTAATCTATTCATCTATCTATCTATTTACATAGCATTTATTCAGATCGTTAAAATTTGAGATAAATGTACAATAAATGAAATTAAATCTTTGAGTTTTACGTCCCACGATTATGCCGCCTAGGCAAAAGGAGACAGTGATGATGAGAAATGAATGAAATGGTACAATGGAGAAAGTGGGAGGAAATGGAAGAACCACGAGGAAACCCACGCACACGGTGTTTGTCCACCACAAAGGTCACTTGGCGCGAGCTGAAATCGAATGATCGCTATACCACTGAGCCACCGCAGCCCACAAATGTACAATAACTAAACGTAACAACTTATCTTTCAAATTACATAAAAAAGAAACACATTTTTCTGAAACAGGAAAACATACAACACGACTATACTATCAAAAATTTAATTTTCTTTACTAATTTCGTCTTTTATGTCTCTATCCATTAGCCTTATGTGCCAGTTAAAATTATAAACATACTATAAATATTCGCTCGTGCCCGTATCATGTTTGAAATTGGAAATTGGTCTATGAGTATTTTCTCAATTTGTCCCAACTCGACAATAATTTACCTTCAGTATGGCTTCCTAATATCTTGGTTATAGTAATATTATCCAAAACTTATACGAAAAAGCGTGATACCTACCTGAAACTACTTGATCTAAGTATTCCATTTCTTGTAGTACTTCATAGTCAAACAGACCATTGTGACGTTCTAATACAGTGTCTATCTCCTTCCGTAACTTCTCTTGAACATCCTGATTCTGAGCCAGTTCGAAGCAAGCAAGCTGTAGCGTAATGCTAGTTGTTTCAAATCCAGCCATGTGAATGGTAGCAACTATTCCTACGATGTCATGGTCTTTCATGGATTTATCTAATATTTAAGAAGAAAATACGACATATAATAGACTATTAAGGAAAGAAAGAACTTTATACAGTAATACAAATAATTTTGAAAGGTTGCTAGGCCTTCCCCTAAATATTTGAAAGAAATAATTTAAGCAAAAAAATTCGAATCTATTAACTACTAACTTAGTTATTGCTTTAAATGCAAATGAAGGTCAGGTCCAAGTTATAGATCATTTCGAGCAAGTTAAAGATTATATTATAAACTTCAACCAAGTTAAAGATTATTTTATAAACTTCAACCAGTTAAAGATTATATTATAAAGTTAAACCAGTTAAAGATTATATTATAAACTTAAACCAAGTTAAAGGTTATATTATAAACTTCAACCAAGTAAAAGATTATATTATGAACTTCAACCAAGTTAAAGGTTATATTATAAACTTCAACCAAGTTAAAGATTATATTATAAACTTCAACCAAGTTAAAGATTATATTATAAACTTCAACTAAGTTAAAGATTATATTATAAACTTAAATCAAATTAAAGCTAATTATGAATTTATTCGATAAAAGTACAACCATTGTGTAAATTTAATGATTAACTTTGAAAGAGTTTAGTATAGCATTCCAATACTCATATTCACTCAATTGAGAGAGTTCCCTCATAATTATTGCTTATCATTCTCGCCTTTGGTTTAGTGGAAGATCTGGGGTTGATTCTCAATGGAATGTCATGTGTCTTGAACTTGACATTAATCTGTAGAACTATGTCTTATATAATCTATATGCTGACAATTAACGTTAAATTCGAAACAAATAAATAACCCAAAAAGAATTGAGAATCAAACCAATGATAATGTTATATGTAATTTAAACATTACAGTATATGTTTTAATGTCTTGTGTCTTTTAAGAGTAATATTATGAACGCTAATAGGGCTTCTTGTTTCCAAAAGGGATTTTACGAGAAGTTTCCATTCTAGAGAAATACTGTTTTTTATATAGTAATAAATAATTAAGACGCTTTTAGAAATTTTCAACACTTTAGTATAATTTAAAACGAGTAAAACATAAATAATAGTTATGATAATATCTGTCAAGTACAGTAGCAAGAATTCAAAAATAAACAAGCAATTCTAAGCTGAACATTTAGACAAGAAATAGCATTAATATTATAGCAGAACATGAACATCTTAAATACCTCGGTATAAATATTAAATAAATTTTGTTTAGACTATTACTCACATGAAGATAAATAGTTGTCCTTAACTGCGTCTGAGATTTCAGGATTCTTTTCAGCTTCTTCGTACAGCATTCCTCGTTCCTTCTTCAGTTGAATTAGGACATCCAGGAAATCATTCCTTGAAACGTGGTTTTTCTCCCGATACTCAATATTATTTTGTACAAGCTGTCTAAAAAATTCATCACAGTCTCTTTCAACAAGGGACAAATTTAATTTTTTCAATAAACCAGGGAAAAACACATAACCAAAGAATCCCATTATGCGACGAATAGAAGGTTCTAGAACTTTCCTTGATATTCTACGAAATTCACACGCAGGATTCATTAGACTTTTGGCTTCCACACCAAAAGCCGTACTTTGTATTACGTCAATAGAGAAACATTCGAACATATCTGTCATATCAACCACAGTACCAGAATCTTGAACAACCTCACTAAGTTTCTTTTCTAATCGTCGCCCTATTTCACACACGAAATGATGCATTTTCTTTACCTTTCCGGTTGACAAAAGAGGAGCTATTTTCTTATGCGTAAATTTCCATTTGTCTCCTCTAAGGAAAAATATTGTTCTTGCTGCTAGGGGATCAATATCTTCATCAATCATTAATGGCAAATCTGTGAAAGAATCAAAATCTTTGACCAAAATGTTTTTAATGATTTCTGGATCTCGAAACATAATCACAGGTTCTTGCATGACGTATAGACCTACAATTCCTTTCCCGTCATGTTTGTGATGCATGTCTTTCACCAAATCTCCAATGAATCTTTTGAAGAAGAAGAACTCTAACATGTTTCCAAAGAAAGGAATGGGCGGCTCAAAGGGAATTCCCCTTTTCTTCCAGTAATGGTAGTTCCTCGTGAACCAGTAATAGGCTGCTACGAGAAAACATACAGCAATTACCATCCAATCAAGAATCGGGATACCAATCAATGCCATAGTGGTGCCTTTTGTTTACTTCAGCCAGACACCTAAAATAAAATAAAACAACAGTAAGTTTTATTCCAGAATGCAGTATTCAGTAGAATGTCTCTAAATGCAACAATGCAAAGACTGTGAATGTTAAATACATAGTTCGACATCAATACCATATATCATAGAGCAGATCTCAAAAGTTTACTGCATTTCTGACCTAGCACACAATTGTCAATTAACTCATTTTCATTTTAAATATTACACATTCTAATTTTAAACACTATATCGTTGTCTGACAGAAATCATCAATTCCAAACTGTTAGTTTTGAGATGTAGCTAATTTAAAGTTAGAAAACCATTGTTAGGCAATACTAATTAATGCCAATTTATGTTTTATGTTCTTTCTAGTTTTATGTTATGTATATTCTTACGCCTACCCAGAATTTCATTGTTCTTGTGCTGTTCAGTTTTCCGTATTGAAGTACAAAAGCTTAAGTTTAAGGAGTTAGTGACTTCTGCCAGAGCCTCATCGATATTGGAGAAATACAGTTCTGTAATATGTAATTATTATATTTGAGAAACATGATTTTTAAACATTGATACTATGTAATAGTTTCCAAATTAGGAATTGTCACGACACAAATCATTATGGAATTAACTCCTAATAACTACACAGTAAAATAATTATAATTGAAGTATACTAAACACTTCTTTTATGTATTTTTTTTTCATTTTAATTATCCTTTAAAGTTGTATTCATTTGCTACACGATTAGTTCAGAAGTAGTCTTTTGTACATAGTTCGATTAGAGTAAAAGTAATTTTTAAAGTAGATCAAAGAGTGTAACGTTCTCATGGTAGTTTCGATTTTTCCTGCTAGTCTACAAACATTAGAAAATTGGCGAATGCACATTCCCTCCACTTTCCTATTTCTTTTCAGTGTCCTTATTTCCCTTTTCCATGTCCTTGCCCCATTTCCCCTCTGTTTCTCCATTTTCCCTTCTTTCTCCATGTCCTTGTTCCATTTTCCGGCTCTTCCTCCACTTTCTCTCTTCTTTCACCATGTTCTTGCTTCACTTTTTCACGTCCTTGCTCCATTTTCCCGCTGTTTTTTCGTTTTCTCCTTTCTTTCCCCCACGTCCTTACTCCATTTTCCCTCTCTTTCTCCACTTCTTTCTTGTAGCCTCAAGTTCTTGCTCCATTTTCCCACGTTCTTGCTTCATTTTCGCTCTTCCTTCTCTTTCACAGATTTTTTCTCAACTTTCCCATCTTTCCTTCACTTTCGCTTCTTTCCCTGACGCCCTTCCTCCACTGCAAACACTGTCAACGCCCAGTTTCCATTAATTTGCAGTCCATAAATACTAGACAGAAGTTAAGTACTTTGATTTTGTTCTAAGCAAGTAGCTGATAAATTTAAGATAAATTTAATTATTTTTTTATGAATTTGAAATGTAAAAGTTTATTTGCACACTGATAAGCAACGCAACTACGCTTGTTGTCGCCCGAGGCAAGAACTCGCCTCAGCTCCCCCCTGACCAACCAAACCAAAACGTTCCCCCCAAAATATTTGTCCAATTTTGCTCCTTTCCAATCTGGCGCCTGGGACACAAGCCCCGTTTGCCCCCCTAGTTACGTCACTGACAATGATGTCAGTCATTTTAAACATTAATTGTGCCTAATATTACCGTACAATTTGTTTATTCCATAACATACAAATGCTATCTTTAACTTCTGTGAAGCAATTCAACGAAATACTATAAAACTTAAAGTGAGGATTGAATTATAACTACTACTCAAATATACACATACGTATAAGCAGAATACATATGGAAGCATGATTTAGTTAAAATTTAATTACAATAAATATTCTCATGTTTTATGAATTTAATTATTTTTACGTGTAAATACTTATTTAACATTAACAAAAATAGGTTATATGATAAAAAAAAGGTACTTTCATGTGTGAAACTCTTTGTAAAATTTAGGTGAAATAGTGTAAACAATTTATGTATAATACGTATGGAATAATAATCCATTATTCGTGACCGAAGACTAAAGATGTCAGGAGAAACAGCTTTTTGAAAAAAATTCCACTGCCTTTTCCTGAGAACTTTTGGTCTTTTTCTTTTTTTAAAAAAAAAAAAAAGATTACAATTATAATGAAGATAAAACAGTACGTTTTACTTTTATTTTTCTATTATAACATGAAATAATATTTAATTACTATATCCTGAACAAAAAAAATCTCTAAAAGTTCAAAAAGAAGTTACTCGATTGAAAGGAAAAAAGGCAATGGGTTTGCTATACCCTGCAAATTCCTTATTAATAAACTGGCAATAAATAGAAACGGGTTTTAACTTTGTTACTTTCCATCACTGATATAAATTCATTGTCACGTATTAGAAGACATGCACACTCGGCATTGTCTGAAATTGAAAGGACTGAAATGAGATTGAAAGGGAACCACAAATTAGTAGAAAAAATCTTTAAAATAAGTGATTTTGAAAAAGTAAATTGACTGTAGATCACCACAAGGTTTCTTAATAATCACTACACGTCAAAACGTTATTAGTGGAACAACCTTGGGTGGTAAAAAGTGTTGTATAAAAGGATGTTTCTGCAAAATAACCCTCCCAAGGAAACAGATAGGAATACCACAGTTTTGAACACGATTAATGGGTTATTAACGAACTTTCAGAAAGAAAAAAAAAATAAAGAGTGATACTGGAATTGGATTTTCCGGAGCAGTTGTCATAATCGAGATAACTAACAAAGCTGTAATTCACCAGATAATTTTTGATTATAAAAGAGAGGTAACAAGCGAGAGCAGGCACCTTCATCTCAGAACAATCATTGTTCGTCTTAAAACATTGGCGCTTGTCTTTGTAGAGAATGATGCACAACTCAACAATGGACAAAGAAGAATATGTAAAAAATAATATGAATCTAGTTATGCACTTTAGAAATATGAAAGTTGAACATCTTTACCTTATAATCTAGCATATCTCAAATGTTATCCTATTGGATCACGGATAGGACTCTGTTAACAGACTAAATTGTATTCTTTTGACATTTTCTGGACGAGAGACCGGCTATGTCCATCCTGAATATACTGTCCAATAGCATGAACGATGAATATAGCCCGCCCTTTCCTTTACATTTTTATTGAGAATGAACTACGGACTATATTTTCAGTGTGACGTCTGTACTCATTTTTTGACACCATTTTGTTCAAATGTGAGCTGCTAGATAGTACGAAAACGTTTTTTAAATCACAAGGAAAGCTTACTTAAAACAGGTGTCGTCTTTATGTTTATGCTGTTGAAAATTGAATCAAGCAATTAAGATGCTAATCAGATTTTGGAGCTTCTTCACGGGGATTCCTGTTCTGGTTATTTTCTAATGAATAGTGAAGGATACATTCAAATTTTAAAGCTATTTGTATCAGTGTTTCATTTATTTCTAATACCTATACAATAAATTGTAATATCGTATTTTTATCGTATTTTTACAACAATATCGTATTTTTCTTTCCCAAAAAATGTTAACGAAGAAAATTTTCAAAAGTAAGAACAATTATTGTAAGTATAAAAACTATAGATAAAAGTTGTATAGTTTAACTCAGTATGCTACCAAGATCAAGATCGATTAACAACAAACATATTAGTGATGATAAATGGCAAGTTGTTTGCGATGTTTTAGATGATAAAATAAAGATGTTCAGCTTACATAAATATTTGTAAAATGCAAAACTAGCGTTAAATTATTTTCTTGTTGTCCCTTGTTCATCGCTGTTGAGTTGTGCAGACTATCCTACTAAAGACAACACAGAAATGTTCCAAGACCAACATTAAAATGCTTGTTCTGAGTCAAATTATGTCCAGTCTCGTATATCTAATCTCTCTCTTTTGGATTAAAAAAATCTGGTTAATTATAACTTTGTTATTTCAAGAATGACAACTGCTCCAAAAAGTCCATTTCTAGTATCGGTCTCTAATTTTAATTTCTAAAAATAGTCGACACTCTGTTAATAGGCTATATATATCCTCGAGAGTGTTATCACCTTTTTAGATCCACTTTACGCCACTCATGTCACTCCAGGTGAGTTCACTAAGTGTTTTGACCTGCAGTAATCATCAGAAAACCTTACAATAATCTTTAGTCAGTTTGCATTTATAAAATCGGTTATTTTAAAACATTTTTTCCTTTTCTAATTCGTAGTTCCCATACAATATGTTATTTTAGCAAAAATAGAATTAACATAGTATTTAAACAACATGGTTCTTGGATAATAATAATAATAATAATAATAATAATAATAATAATAATAATAATAATAATAATAATAATAATAATAATAATAATAATAATAATGAGAGAAAGAAGAAGAAGCAATATGAATTCAAATTACTCATTTTCTCTTACTCCAGAAACAAATTCACAGATAGGATAATTTCTAAAATTATTTTATATTCTACTCAAATCCATATGAACGAAGACCGCGACTACACAAAAACGTAAGGCTTTTTACTTCACTACTGAACTTTCAAATTACATTGAGCGGGTTAGTATGCAATTATGAAGTATACAGATATACAGTCACAAGTATTGAACAAGTTATCTTGTATGTCAAAGTCAAGTTATAAGTGATACACGTGTGTTCAGTTGTCCCACTGATTTCATTTGTTATCATAATACATTCTTCTTTTTTCATAGACCTATCCACTTAATAATTCATATTTCTGCATCGCGTGCAAAAGCACTATAATTAATAAGATATTATCATTGTTTTGAAGTTACTTCGTAGTTCTATACACAAGTACGTGTGAACCACATTTGAAAACGAATCTCGATTTCATGAAGGTCTAGTAACGGATCATTAGGTAGATAGTAGGTTTCTCCGCGTTCCTTACTTATCGTTATCGGAGCTTACAGAGGGTCAAAACTGCGCTGAGTTGCTAGTGGATTATCCAAAAACCCTCCAGAGTTTCTTTGAAACGACATTGGAAGTCTAGGAATTATAACATTTTACTTCTCAGCATAGCTGAGTTCTAAATTTCTAAGATGTCAGACGTTTGAGAAAGCAGACATCTAATACAAGTAAGCAGATACGTAATCCATGAGTCATGTAATTGAAATATCCTTCTTATATCCATTATCTTCAGTCATTACTTAAGTCTATACTAACTCCTCATTTATTGCGAGACTGGCACACTGCTTACATGCTGAGTGAGGAATCTGTCTGTCTCACTGATAGGCAGGGTGATAATAACCTTTACTGAGTTGAATAGTAGGCTGACATTACGTTAAAATGGGATTCTACTATTATTCATCAGCTTTAGTGAACAATATTGTTGCGTATGAATTACGGCTATGAAATTGTTCCGTAGCTCAATGACATTTTCACGCTGGATTTATTGGGATATTATTAACTGTATCTAATGGATAAAGGTTTTTGAGGAAATCGATTTTTTCTAAACTTAAAAATTGATGTCTACGTACAATAACAACGTCACTATTAAAATCAACTGATGCTAAAGTAAATACACAAGTTCTCCTATATTACATTAGCAAGACAACAATATATAGCTAGTATGGGTAATGTGATATAGATCAAAACTATCATTAACTACTATACAGTACTTTAAAATTCATGTTTGATTAAAATATTGTTCCTAATATATATAATAGATATGAAATATTCTGACTTGTTAGGAGTATGATCATATTATTAAGTGGCGTATTTAGTAAGGCACAACAAGAATTCCATTAACCTTATATACATTTATATTTCTGTCTTGCTCTGTCTTTCTGAAAGGCTTACGCTGTTATGATACTACATGTTCTGACTTGTTGGAGATGATAGGCTAAGACAGAAAAAATAATTTCTGGTAGATATAAAATAGAGGACACTTAAAGGGTTGGAAGTTACTTATTTATCCAGGAGAAATTTGAGAATTTCCGGAGACAATGCTCTGACTTCCCCGTATCTTACCTCGGTATGGCTTCATTTCGGCGTATACAGTATCTTTTCATTTTGAAATGCTTGTTTATGTACGTATTTTACTGTTTCTTAAATAAATAATTTATCAAAGCTCCACGTATAAGAAGCTAATACCAAAAATACATCTTAATCGTTAGGGATCTAATAAGCTTTTCATGATTACAATAACACATACATACACAATGAATGCATCTTCTTACTTTTCTCAAATAATTATATAAAACGTACACGAATAAATAATCCATTCAATGCTCAATGTTGGCATGATGTAAGAAACGAAATAACGCGAATTTCGGTTAATATACGTTTTCCATGGTTTTTCTTTATTTTTACCACAAATCACTACTACATTACAAAAAGAAAAATGTCAAAACTCGAAGATTTACTGCAATGAAACTGTTGCAACTGGCAAGAATAAAGCAAAATTATTGTGCCTTGGTTTCATTTTTTGAATGATAAGAAAAGTCAAAGCCTTGCAAGTATTACTTACAATTCTACATAGAACGAATGCAAGGTTAGGTTGTGACATCCAAAGACTCAGTTATTGGGTCCCAAAATTTTGAACAAGAGCTGTGAACTAGAATTTTCTTTATATTAGGAAAATTCTAAAGATTTCTGATTGTGGTTATTGTGAAGTGATGTTATACTAAAATATTAGCAGGCTTTCATTATAGAAACACTACATATAAACTAGGATCTAGACAAAGTATTGTAGCACTTCTTTCAGAGTTCATTCTGTGGTTTTTGACCAAATATTTTCAAACTCTGAATAAGTATACATCAAGCAAATACTATTTGTGTACTGTATATGCGTATGCTGTGAATGTCGTTTGACATAATGAAGCAAGAAGAAGATTGCATGAATTCTGTGTTCTATTTGGCTATTATAGATATATATATATATATATATATATATATATATATATATATATATATATATATATATATATATATATATATATATATATATTAGTTATGATGAAGTAACACCAATTTGTTGATATAACACAGAAAGATTTTCATTTCATAATTTGGCCATAACAGTCTCTTGGTTACACTTGTCTTTAATCCTCAATTCTGACAGCCATTAAATCTAACTCTACGACTTAAGAAACCTATGAGTTCTTTGCCACAGAAACAAAAGAATGACATTGGTTCCTATCCTATATGAGCCCAATCCAGTTGGGATCAAGAAGGTAGAAACTCATGAGCCTGGCTTTTGGATTCAAGTTCAATAATTGAGAGTGAGCCCTATAAATAAGTAGTGACCCAGAGCTCGAGTCTGAGCTCCAATAAGGTTAGTAATACCGAGCTTGAGCTAGCGTGAGCCACATTAATTTTAGTGAGCTTGAGTCCGAGTGAGCCTAAGTTTTGCCCATAGGTTTTAATTTATATTATCCTTCGATTTTCTTCTAAGTTTACCATCATATGTGTCTTTATCCACTCGCTTGTTCGTCTCATTTTATTCCAAACATTTTCACGTTGATGAATAATTTTCGCATGTGTAAGCAACCTGCTGAAATGCCACAGAATATTTTTTTTTTTCATGGGAAGAATACACTTATGGAAAATACTTGAATATTATACTTGAATTCGCTTTATGCCTTAGGATACACAATTTCGAAGTGTACTGAAAAATGTTTTACGTCCCACGGTTATGCCGGCTAGGCTAAAGGAGAAGGTGATAATGAGAAATGAATGAAATGATGGAATGAAGAAAGTGGGAGGAAAGGGAGAACCTTAAGAAAACCCATGTGCACGGTGTTTGTTCACCACAAAGTTCACTTGGCGCGAGCTGGGATCGAACCAAGGAACTCATGCACGAGAGGTGAACTCTCCTCCACTGAACCGCCACGGCTCTGTATTGATAAGAACTCAGATCAATCCAAGGGCTAACTTGGTTCAGACATCCATTTTAACTGTTTCTTCATTTTTGCCATTTTGTGAATACAAAGTGGGAAAATAAAATATTATGGAAATTGCCCCATTTCTCCCCCGTTAATCAATGTGAAGTAACAAAACCCCAAATTGAGGTAGGCACTAACTATATTTAAAAAAAAAATGATTCCAAACAGTTAAGCCATTTTCCCGTGACACAATTACAAAGAAGAACACTTTCGTTTTTACTTATCTGATTAAACTAGTATATAATTATCTTGGATACATACATAATAATATAATTGAGAAATTTCTTGCTTTAAAAAATATAGTATTTGCTATCGGGGGTAGTATCTGCCCCAGCACCCCAATTCTATATAAATTTTTATAACATGTTGAACACTTACCTGTTAAAGGACTATCACTGAATCAAACTGGCCACCATATAGATATCTAAAATTCTTTTTATACGTTAAAATAAAATTACAAATTGTGACGTAACACAACATTCAGATAGAATGTTAGATTTGCATACGGGCGTTATTTCGACAAAAATTATCAGCGTAGCACTAATTGTCCATCTAGCATCCACCAGAAACACGGAAACTCTCCAAGGTCAGTTCTTTTCCATCCTTGGATGCAGGATATGTCCATACAAGACATTCAAATTCTTCTCAAAAGAAGGTTAAGAACACATTCTTTGCATTAAATAAAAATATTCATAGAGTAGCTATGGTTTGTTCCGTTTCAGAGACACTCATATTTCTGACACATGAGTAGTGATATCCGTGAAAAATAATAAGATTCTAATATATGCGTACATCGAGAGTCGTTTAACATAATATAGTATTTTATAGAACACTAAATATAGTCTTCATCCCTTAAAAAAGGTCAAAAACCTACGGTAGATGCTCATATGATAAATTCAAGTTTCTGTGTATTGTAGATTTCTTTACATGACTTCCATGTAAGTTTACCTGGGATGTAATGGAGCGTATATGAAGGTATACGGAGTACACCCAGCCATAATTTTCATAGTTCAGCGCATTTTCCTCACTAAATTCTTGTATATCGTTCGCAAAATTGCGAAATTGTAACTGATGTAATGTAGGTTATATGCTAGGTATTTGAAAACGATCGAGCATATGCCTACCAAAAATTCTAGCAATAAATTACAGCAAATAATCTAGAACCTAACGCCAGATTTGGAGAAATTTTTGGACGTCTATATTGAAACCTATTCTCAGTTACTTTTTTCTTTCTTTTTGTTTTCTTTTTTTTACTTTTGAGCGATGGTAAGAGGAAAGAATTTATTGTAATCATGACAGGAAAAATTCGAATTCGAGATTTCATTTTTACGTTTTATAGTCCCTACGTGGTGAAAAGGTTACTTTTGGATGTTTGACACTTCTGTTGGTTTCGTTTGTTTCTTCGTCCATACCGATATATGAATGTATAGTCGCCTAGAGGTCAAACTGCTCAACATAACTCAAACCAAATTTTCAACTTAAGATTTTATAAGATTCCCCAGAGGTTTGAATTTTCTTCCTACTTCCAAAAATATAGGTAGTTCGTACCGTGAAAATTTAAAATAAAGATTTTAAATCCTCGAAAGCATTGAAATTCTCGAAAACAGCTTTAACGATTTTTTTTTTTATATGTCGTAAACCACTGTTACATTAACAACCTTATAATATGTTTTCTTTAATTTTTCTTTTTTTTTTAAAAAAAAGAGTCCACTCTTGTGTCCATGTAGTTAGCGTGCCCACCTTTGGCGTGGGAGACCCTGATTCGATTCCCGAGGAGAACTCATGTGGTTCGGATTCCACATTAACCTATATATCCCTATCTTGTATAGCCTCGCTGCTGAAAGGAACGTTAAATGCCAAATCATATCAATATGTTTTTGAAGTTTTGTTCATACTTTATAAATAATGCTTTAACAAGAACTACAGAATGCCATGATCTATTTTTTTTAAAAAAAAAAAAGGTACAAGAGAGTTTAGTGTAATGGCCCGTACCTTTTTTAAAATATTACGACTTTCAACCAAATGTGTAAGCAGTTACTTTATAGGGTAACTAACTGAGATTATTCTATGACTAGAGATTGTTGTTAAGGAGCACAAAGTATATACATGAATATTTTACTAGCGTTAGCGTTTTCAACAATCTCAGACTAATGCTTGTAATACATACGCTATGATTTCAATTTATCGGCTTCTGAGGGAAAAGTTCTCTAGAAACAGGCATCAATAACATTGATCATAAAAATTGTTGTTGTCCATGGGACGAGAAATATTATCGAGACAAGAATTGAGACGGGAAGTACCTTTTAAAAAAAAATAGAGACGAGATGAGAAACATGATAATTCTCATCTCGTTTTCAAAACTAGCTTGGAGCATGTAAATCACTACATAATATCCTTCAATAAGAAATATGGTTCAAATGTTGTTAGATTAGACTCTTCATGGACTTCTCGTGGCTCGAAAGGATTCTGATAATTTGTAGTTGAATTTACGAAAAAAAAATTAGAGCAAACACTTTGTACTGTACATAAATTTACAAAACAGGACGAGAATAACTTTTCGAGAATCGAAACGAGACGAAACGAGATAACCCTATTTGTCATCTCGATTCGTCTCGTGAGCAACACTAATCAAAATACTATTTTCCCTAAAGATTGTAAAGCAGATTAGGATTGCGTAAGAGACGAGACGAGACATAATTTTTGTGAAGAAATTCGAGACGACGCATAATTTTTGTAAACAGAATCGATACAAGGCATAATTTTGTGAAAAAAATCGAGACCAGATAGAGTTCTTCCAATAGAAACAAATACTTTTTATTTTTTAAGACGATATATTACTTTCCCTACAAATTTTCAAGATGATACAGCCTCAACTCTTGTCTCGTTAATAGTAGAATATTGTTCAACATCAATAAATCACGAACGACAAATGCGTTTCAATAGCTTGGTTAAGGAGCTATTATAGAAACTATGTAGGTTAAGGAGCATTGTGTAACTGTGGTAGGTAGATTTCCAAGCTGTAGGGTCAAATATTCTCACCAGGTATAAATTTATTACTTACAGTTTCGATAGACGCATAATCGTGGAGATGGAACCTACTCGCAACGTATATCAATCAATATACGTATAATTGCTTGCCAGCTCATACTATTTTAGCACTTTGAAGATCCATCATTAAAACAGGAAGTGGTCGGCATTTGTCATTTCCGATTTCAATAGAGAGAGAAAGGCGAAGATGGTACATACTCCTTAGATGTTGAATCCAAACCCAAAATTATTTATTGCTATTCTTTAACGAGTTTGGTTTTGGGATATCCATCCCGTTACTTCTTAAAATATCTTTTAGTTCGAGGGCGATTCAGTAATAAACCAGAAGTGGTGAAAGATGGAGAAAAATCTATGTTTGAGTCATTAATCTGCTTCATAAACATTTCTCGCTATTTGTTACCGTTTTTACTATAAGGGAAGCTAATGCTAAAATCTGAAGTGGTTAAATCTACAATTTCGTGTCTCTACGGAGAGATAAGAACGAAGTTGGCATATATTGATGAAACGTTTAATCTAGTCCCAAAAGAAAATGTCTCTTACCGCTCCTGTGCTATTGGGATCCAGTATTGAACCTGGGAGTAATAAAAGGTTGATTTTAATTTTAAGTTTAGCGTCCCTATCAGCAACGAGGCTATATGAGACATGGACCTATAGCTTAACTTGGTATCCGAACAACATACCTCACTTCGGAAATCGAATCCAGGTCTCCCACTCCAAAGACGAGTACACTGTTATCTTACGAAGTCACGAAGTGGCTCCGCTGAGATCCGAACGAGACAATTGTGTTTGCATTTGATAGATTATAACTAGACGAATCCCAAAGTTATACGTGCGACCGGACGGAATATCGTGAGTTACAACATATTTTGTAATGAAAAAGCTACAAAAAATTACCTGGCAGAATAGTTTGAACCGAGTCATTTGTTCGGAAACGGTTGGGTAAATGGAAAACTCGGCGAACAAGTATCCCATCATTTTCAAGGGCACACTTTTGGAGGTAAACTAGTTTACCCCAGGGTGTCCACAGGGTCCCAGATAGGGTCCAACTCAAAAGTTTCAAATGGCAAGGGGGTGTTAAGTAGCCCATCGTTTGAAAGCTGTTGTGAAATGAAAGAAAATGATGTAAGTCTCGACTCTCTACGACAACAGTGTAAAATGGCAGTAGGTCAAAATGTAAACAAAAACTTAATTGAAAGTCCATGGCCACCCTTATAAATCAGAAACGGTGAGATAAATGTGAAAACAGGAAAGTACATGTGACATTATTTTCAAAGTACTACGATTTAAGTTAAAACCTCTTGTCCCAGGACCTCCACAAGGTCCCAGGTGGGGTCCAACTCAAAAGTTTCAAATAGCAAGAGGGGTTAAGTAGTACATCGTTTGAAAGCTGCTGTTAAATGAAAGAAGATGGAGCAAGTCTCGACTCTTTATGAAAAGCCTGTGCAAAATGGCGGCGTGTCAAAATGTAAACAAAAGCTTAATTAAAAAATCTATGGCCACCTTGAATCCAAGATGGCCGCTTAAAACTGATGTCGAAAGGATAGACATACCAAAATGCTGAATCTATGAAAAACAAAGTTGGTATGAATGTTAATCAGTAGGCGACGACAAGATACGAAATGTTCAAAAACGCGACATCTTGAATTCAAAATGCTGTACTATATATCGAACATATTCAGCTTAAACCACTGAAGTTGGAGAAGCGAAATGTGGTATTCAGGTTTATGGTCAATAGTAGATATCCAGAAAATATCAAAGACATATAATCTGTAATCCAATATGGCTGCCAACTTGAAAAATGAGTTTGTATATAAATATGTTATTTCTTGGAATATTGTGACCATACCAACAAAGCTTGACACAGCTCGATATACTCGATGTACTCGATGTTTTACACATGGTTTTGTACTGCTCGCCAATCCTGTAAATGAACGTTTTTTGTATATTTGGTATTGCTTGAAATATTGTGATGAAATATGGCATACAAATATAACCATCAAGCAGCGGTTACAATAGAGTCCCCAACCTGACTGATGCAGCAAGTTTATTATGTATGAACTACCTATGATAAAATTAGAAAACTCCCGAAGATATTCAACTTTTGATTAGCCGTGTGTTCATCGCATATTCATTATATTCACGTAAATGATATCGAGAGAACAGTGACGAACGTGCATCAGAAACAACATAATGAAATAATAGTTGAAGTGAATCGAACTTCAATTGTTCTTTAGTCTTCCTAATGTTTCTAAATACATAATAGATAAAAATAGATTTAGATTTGTATCATTATGAATGACATAGGTTGTAAGCAGCCATCTTGGATTCAAGGTAGCCTTAGCCTTTTCAATTAAGTTTGTGTTTACTTTGACCCATCGCCATTTTGCACAGATTATCGCAAAGAGTCGAGACATTACAAAATACGTTGTAACTCACGATATCCCGCCCGGTGGGACGTGTAACTTTGGGATTCGTATAGTTATAACCTATCAAATGCAAACACAATTGTCTCGTTCGGATCTCAGCGGAGCCACTTCGTGACCCTCCCTTGTTAGTCACGAGGGAGCTCGAAACTGATAAACAGTATAGATGGAACCCACTCTTGGTACAATTAATCCACTTAAAGAAAAACATTTTTCTCTCTACCTCTTACGCCTTTTCCCTATAAGGAAAAAACAGAAAGTAGTTTGCTTCATCATTTCTGGTTTCAATTGAATAATAATTGTAGAGACACAAAATGTTCTTGGCACGTTGAATTTATTTCAAAAAATAATTTCGATCCTACCTTTTAACTTTCTTGCTCTACGGCAATCAATATTGAAACCGAAAATGTAGATTTTTTGCCACTGTTGGTTACCATAAGGGGGGTTAGAATCGAGATTAGGCTATTCTTACATTTCGTCCCTCTCGAGGAAAAAGGGCGTATCTCATTTTCCTAACTTTTTCAGGAGACAAGTTTAAACCTTTTACCATTATTTATTCTATCGTCTTCTTTTAAAATTTCGTTTGATTTCCTTCGTTTCAGATATATAACTTACGAGATCAAAGCCAATTTGAAAAGAAGACGATAGAATAAATAATGAGAAAAGATTTAAACTTGTCTCGTGGAAAAGTTAAGAAAATGAGATACGCCCCTTTATCTCGAGAGGGACGATTTAAAAATATTGCTATGTATTACCGTTTTCGTTCTATACAGATCAATATTGAAACCGGAAGCTGAGTGGATTCCCACCACCTCTGGTTTCAATAAATGGATTAGAACTGAGATGGAGCTTATCCTTGTCTTGGCAAAGCTACATCAATTCTCGCTATCAATTACAATTGCTGCTCTTTGGGGATATAAATTGAAACCGAAAATTGCACAAATTTTTAGTACTTCCGGCTTCAATACAGACATAAAGGCAGCGGCGTATTCTCGGATAGGGCGATTGAGGGGGCTACCTCCTCCATAAAGGCCACCCTATTTTCTCTAAGCTTTGGCTACTCAGAGCCACATGTGCCTCCTCCCTACCATTACTGTACTAGTTTAATAGAGTTTCCCAGAAATTGTACAGATGATTACGTCGTTGTAAAGCTTTAAACTAATATTCTAATATTGCCGTACTTAATTCTGTTTTGATATATATATATATATATATATATATATATATATATATATATATATATATATATATATATATCAAAACAGAATTAAGTACGGCAATATTAGAATATTAGTTTATATAGCCCCTTCTGGATTCGCTAGTGCATAAAGGCATAAATAACATCTGTTCTTGTAACACTGAATACGTATTAATGTATTAGTGTGTGTACGTGCGGGCGGGAGAATTGGGGTGTCTACGTGTGTATTTGAATGTATCCATCGCCCTTTTCGCTATCACTAAACCTTGAAATACGTTTTGAAATCACGTGGCAACCGGTCAGTATCTTAAAAAAGAAGAAAAAGAAAGAAAAGTATGTGAGAGGTCCTTGGTCATTGAAAAAAAAGTACCAAGAAATACACATAAAGTAGTTTTCGTGTTTTGATTTGAAAAAAAATCTTGAAAAGAAACAGAAAAGAGGAAAGACAAAAGAGAATCACACGTATTCAGCGTATATCCTTGATTAGTGCAAAAGTATTCTGACATCCCTTCTTTACAAAGCTGAACAAAATAATAAAGTAAACGTAACCAGGAAAGACCAACTGAAGTTTCATAACCGTGCATATCAAATGAAGATTATTTCGAGATTCAGGAACTAGGTAGGCCTATTGTTTTATGTTATGCAAACTACTGTTATCATGATATCTTGCTTAAAATATACTAGAAGAGCATATGCGTTCTCATTTTTTCCTTTCGATCTTGGACGAGGAGGGAAACTTAAATAAATACCTATCTAGGTTTAGGAATAATTGCTCGTACTTTCCCATGCTTATCGCATAGTCATTGAACGCTTTGAGCAATACAAAGCCCTTTTCATGAGTAAGGTTAATAATTCCAAGGAAAATTCATGAAATTTTAAAGAGCAGTAAGTTTCCACTATTACGAAAAAAATCGTCCTTATTTTTGGGTCAAAAGATCCAATATATTTTAATCAAAAAAAAATTCTTGTAGGCCTTATATCTGGAGAACTACCGGTACATAATTATAGTGTAGCCAAACCCAAACTATCAGTTAACTCAGTATGATGTGGTTATTCCGTAGAAAATACGAAAACTCGATTTAGGGACCGTTCAAAATTTTTGTCCATCTGCTCCAATTGGCCCAAAAGATCCAATATATTTCAACAAAAATTTTCTTGTAGGTCTTATATCTGGAGAACTACATATAGTGTAGCCAAACCCAAACTATCAGATTTAGGGGCCGTTCAAAAATTTTGTGGCTCCTGATCCAAAAACTAACAATTGGCCAAGATCGCAGCTCAAAAATTTTGTGGCCACTGATCCAAAAACTAACTATTGGTTAAGATCGCAATCTTTTGATCCATTTTTTCCCCCTACAATTCTTGTTCATTATTGTTTTAACAATTTATTGTAATTATCCGCTACATTTTCAAAATAGCTAATCAACTGTCTTAACATTTAATTTTATATGCCTGGAATTGATGTTTAATAGAAGTTTTTCATGAATTTTTGTACTTAAAAGCAATTGAATCATTGAGTTCAAAAACCAGTCATCTCCATCGAAACTAATTTTACAGAAGAGGCAAACAAAACTAAATTAGTCAATATGCATCTGACATATAGGGTTGTTTTCACTATTGGACCGTACAATATGGCAGCAAGTACGGTCCAAAAGTGAAAACATTATTAGCCTCCTGATAACATTTCAATTTAATATCATAATAAAATGCTGCATGTTACATTGTTTTATGTAAGAAAGAAACACTACTTAAATTTTGGACATGGTTTTTCTCCAACTGCAAGTTTCAGACTTACGCCCTTATTGCATCAAGCTTCTCAATTTTGGTGTTGCTTGCCATGGTATTTTCATTCTGGATTATCATATCTCATTATCGTGAAGATTAACACACACACGCCTCATGTATCAGGTTAGAGTTGCTAGTCTTCTCTCGCCTTCGGGACAAGAAAGATCTCATATAGCCTTGCTACTTTAAATATACTTGTCCATGGTATGAAGTGCATTCAAGATATATATATATACTAGATAATGCATATATCAGTAAATACTGCTTAGAAACATAGGTTTTAACCCTTTTAGGACCCACTTTTTGAGGTAAATTTTAGACTTTAAATCAAACATCTACTGCTTCCTTACTATTTATCGTAGGATAATGTTTGTACTTCGTCTTTTTCAAGATAGATCATACTTTCCAACGGTACCATTCTCTTGTCCGTATTATACACCAGAAACGGGAAAATCGAAGAAAAAAGAGGAGATTTTTCGGAAAAAATATTTTTCAAAATTTTTGTGCTCCTCTGGACGGATCTAGGTTCACGTAGGGACCTAATTTTAAAAAGAAACGTTGTTATGTACATAGTAAGTGTGCAACATTTCATTCTTGTATCTTGAAAACTGAAGTCGGGAGAAATTTTTGAAAATCTGAAGGTGACCAACTTTTTTCAAATATATACTTCAAAAATGTACTGCGTCATTCCTATTTAACCTAGAGTCATGATTTAAACGCCATTTTCTTCAGTATAACGAGCCCTTTCCAACGGTACCACTCACATGTCCGTATCATATATCTGAACCGGAAAAATCGTGAAAAACCGGATTTTTTTCTGAAAAAAATCACCCGCTGAGAACACTTGCGCCCCTTGGACCCTGTCCCGGTTTCACGTAGAGATCTCAAAAAATTTGAGAAATACCCGAAGGTATACACAATCCATATGCAAAGTTCCAATTTGAAATCTTGGAAACTAAAGGCGTGAAATTTTTTTGAAATATGCCTTAAGAAAAAATAAAAGTCACACCCCTCCGTCCCAAATTGGAACCGCCAAGTAAACCATCCGTTTCCAAAACGCATCTGGGGTGTTCTTTGGTCCATCCTTGACTAATAAAAAAAAAACGGCTTAAATATCTGTTATAGAACCTAAATAAGCAGTCAAAGACGATACTACGCCATGGTAACAAAAGTTACCAAAAATCCTAAAATGGTTAATATATCAAATCATAGCATAAAGAATAATACGATTTTAGTTCCTCTGTATTGGAAATGTGATTTTTTAAAAAAGAGATTGACATATTCTTTCAGTATATAAATTTAGATTTACTTCACTAAGCAAGTGAAAATTTTACGACATCTGACATTGCTTTTAAGCAATAACTTTATCAACATTAAGCTAAAATATAATTTCAAGGCTGCTGTTCTTTGTTTTAGACAGATAAAGAGTTCGAAAATTTTTACAGCGTTGACAACAAATTATTTCTGCTTAATTGACTTATCTACTTTATGTTTATATTAGTTTTCCTGTTTTTACCGTTTTCTTATTTATTATTATTACTAACATTATTATTATTATTATTATTATTATTATTATTATTATTATTATTATTATTATTATTATTATTATTATTATTATTATTATTATTATTATTATTAAAATAATTTCTGAAGTAAACATGTATGTTACCTTGTTTATCCAGCTTACGGAACTTTAATAGCAATCACATATATATTTGCAGTTAATTACAGGTAAAGCTTTATTGAATACTTACGAATTATTTTCCACATATTCATATGCGTATACTAAACAATTCTACAACTAAAATTACAATTAATAAAACACAACATTAACAAAACCACTCATTCCACATGATACAAAACACGATACGATTATAGTAAATCTGCAACCTCCATTTAATCAAGCAAATCAAACAGCTTCATTTTGTTTCGTGGTTGACGATCTACATGCCGCTAAAAGTCATATCCTTTGTTACTTTGGTTAATCTGCCATCTAAGGTTGTTTAATGGTCTTCTATCGCTAATTATTGGCTTTCTTTAAGGTCATTTGCGAAGAGTAAATTAATCGATATCCGTAACCACAAATAAAATGAACATTTGATTTAGTAATGTAACATTATCGATAGCTTTTACAATGTCGTAACTCTGTAAAGTGTTGAAGTTTCTTTAAACCAACAAGCGCTACCTTTGTTTCTCAAAATGCAAGGAAAATGAGAACTGACAAGTTCTACGTATATTACTCTACTCGTAGGTATTTATATTTCTTTTTCATTTTCCAAGCAAGTAATGTTCCATAGAATCTAATTGTCACATCTTTTATTCATGTTTCAGACTTGTAGCCATAGCTACAAGATACAGTGCTATGACTGGAGATATACAAGACAAGTATTTGGTATACAATAGTTTTCTTGGATCGATTACAAAGTGTTGAAATGTGTGTAGGGATTTCAACAGAGTTATTCCGGAATTCAAAATTAGCTCATACGGTTATCACTTACAAAACTACTTTTTTGCGAACGGAGATTGCCTTCTACCCCTCTTAAGTCTCGTGGTGGAAGTAAGAAGCAGAAGATATTTACTCTATCGTTAACAAGTAATACAATTGAAAATATGCGTGTGAAGTTGCTAAAATATTATATGAGTTCTCGATTTGTGTAGTGGTACAAACTCAAGGTTAATTAATGCTACATCTTGGTCCACGAACTCATTCGTTAATTTCTGTCGATTAACATATATTTAAAAAATAAGTCTTAAATTTTGAATCACTTTTTCGAACAAATGTTTTAATATAACACATGATAGCTATTAAAAATCTAGCTTCTTCTGAGTACGTTCGGCTTTTGATACTTCAATCTAGATTTCATATCGTTTTCATTTTTACCCTCGACATCTTCCTCGGTCCTATCCTTGTCCACGAAATCCTTCCTTCATTATCTTATATTACTGGGAACTCTCCACGCCGACTAAACTCTACCTCTGTTATTTTGCTTAATGTTGTCCTTGTATCTTCTTATTCTATTCTTTTAATTATTCCATACCTTATATTTCTACTTTATTACTTATCATTATTAACTGTTTCTACTACGAATCATTATCTTCCTTCATTACTGCTATATGATCATTCTTCTTATTAGTAATCTTGCCCTTCGTACAGGAATTACTAGTCTGCAAGTCTGACACTTTATTCCTTTCGTATCTTACTATACATAGTCTTCTGTATTCGTGTCCGTTGAATCTTTCAATTTCTTCTACAACTGGTGTGAATTATCTTCACTGAAAAGATACGAATAAACATTGGTCAAAATCCAAGTATGAATATGTAAATGCTTCCATCCTATATAATTGTCCGAAAAGCTGAATATGCAGACTTTTCTTTAAACTATGCCAAAACATTGCTAACAAGTAATATAATCTATTTCTAGTAGAAAAATATGCCAGTTTATGAGAAATACTAATTCCTAACAGTACACGGTAAACTACTAGGTGTCAGTAGCTACATTATTGTCCTGTATGATGTCAATAGATGTCACTAACATGCAGGCAATTTGCAGACTTAAAACTATTGTTACTCTTAATTGCAATGAATTGGTGTCATACATAACAATTATTCGGTTATTTATTAACAGCAAGTGTTTGGTTGAGAACTATTGTAAATTTCAAACCATTGTTTCTCTCTTTCGTTTTCAGCATAATGTTTCTGGACATACTTCAGAGTATTTGCAGAAATATGGCTACGGATTCAAAAAATGATTTCTACGTTAAAAATCAAACTTAACGCAAAAAAAAAGAAGAAGAAGAACGAGTTTAATTCTATTGTAACTAAAGCTATGGAGTTTGCCAAAGATTTGTTCAGAAAATTGAATGATGCAGGAGAAGACATTGCAGATAAAACCTCTTTCCCAGTAAGGAGAGTGAGAGTAGGTACTCTTCAAGCAGATGAACTGTTCTAATCAGTGTTTCTTCCAGACAAGTTCTTGGGGGGGGGGGGGCACTCCCCCCTCCCGGAGCTCTGAAAGTGCCCTCCCGGAGAAGACCAAAATAATATGTCTATAATATAATAGTAAATAGAATAGTACCAGCAGTGCCCCCCCCAGAATACTAAGTGTGCTCTCCTGGAAAAATTTTGTGAAAGAACGACTGGTTCTAAGATGAGGCAAAAATTTTTGATTCCCCATCAAAAGTGTTTGAGGTAAACATTTTCAATGCTATTTTAGATATGGTAATTCAGCACGATTTAACTGCAAAGAATATTGTTTGGCTACATCCTACCTGTTTCCATGAGATTTTCTTGCTAGAAGAATTATACCTGATTTGCTCTCAATATCTAGTTAATTATTGTAAAGTAAGAATAGAACAAATTCGAAACAAACTGCCCCAATTTGTTCGCCATTAGAAAGGCTCATAAGCAAATATTATAAGTAACGAAGCTGATAGCGAGCAATACGATCATAAAAGTGAAAAGGAGGAAAATGAAGAAGAGAAATATAATGAAAGTAAGGAAGACGAATGGAAACGCAAAGCTGAAAAACAGTGTAAAATGTGTCTGGCTTGTGTAGTGCAGATGCTTCACAAATTAAACCTATATTGTTATGCCTCTATAGTTCTTTTGGAACAATAAGGGCATACAAAGCTTTTGCATACAAAGCATTTTCTCTTGTCTAACACATTAAAGCTCATTGCCCACATTTGTTGATGGTTGTTATTCACGCCCTTGCCCACATTTGTTGGCAGGTAAACACCTACTCATTAGTGTTCATTGCCCACATTTGTGGACAGCGCATTATTCTGTCACGATTGAAATAATTTCAATAAAAATATTATTTTCTAGTATATTTGGATTTGTGAAACACATATCAGCTTATTACAGCAATATGTTTTTTTTTTTTTTTTTTTTTTTTAATATTTCTGAACAAGGGAATAACGTTAAAAATTAGTACCATCTTAAAACCTTTGTCAACATTAAAGGGGTAGAATAAATGAGAAATGTAGTTTAGAATGTGGGGTAGAACCTGATTCACATACGCGACAGCTTGTGCCGAGATAAATTCACTAATTTAAAAATACAAATTTCTCAAAATTAAAATTAACAAAAGGAAAGAGGGAATAAATGTTTGTAACATTCGCTAATAAGATAAAGATAGAAGTGATAAATTCATTGTGTCTCTGAGTAATTTTCTGTGAACTCGTTAGCTGCAGTACTGTAGTACGTAATTGTATTTGTTGGTCCACTAGTATCTCTGTCTGTTGAAATTAGCTATTCGAATGAAGTCTTGCAATAGGTCTTGGGTAAATCTAGGCGCTCCAAAGTCATATAAGTTCAATAGAAGTCGTTTTGCTTCGGGGAAGTGAAAAGCGAGATAACTAGAAGCTTTTTCACTTCATTTTTACGATTCCACAAAGAACAGGATGAAATGTAAACTTTGCAATAGAAAACGACATAATAAAGAACGCGCCAAGGCATTCTTTTCCCTCCAAAATCTTGTTTATTCAGGCAGGAGTTCGATTACTACTTAGTTGGCTAATAACCCAAATTAACCGTTTCAATCACTTTAGTTAGACTATATGAGTCTCCAGATTGTGTCGTTCCCATAAAACTGACTTTAAATAGGGACTGTATTTTCTGAGAAACTGCTGTAAGAATTCTTTCTCAAATAACCTTACTTATTTACATTTCTTCTGCATTCTTTGACTTAGAAACAATAAGAATTACGAATATAGTTTGTAGGAAATTTTCAAGCGTTTTATTGGATCCGTTGCAAAAGATTTTATACAAATTTAATTATGTATGAATATAGTTTTACTTATTTCCGGCCAAATGCTATGATAATGAGCGTCGTCAGATTGCTTCTAATACACTTTTCCCTTCTTCATTAAAATCCAAAGAAAGAGTACATAACGTTATAATGACAATTAAAAATACATTCTTATATATTTTTAAAAAATATATCTGCGCTCCCTTAATGATACATTGTAGATTTTTTTAACAATATGATCCATAACAATTTCTATAATTAGTTTAATTTCCAAACAATTGTTTGATAATAAAAATGATTTGTTTGAGTATTTGAAGTATTGCTATTTGATCTTGAAGTTTTGCTGGCGTCTACTATTAATCCAATGTTCTCGGGATTGCTGCCAGAGTGAATGGTGCTGTGCTGAGCTTTTTTTTTTTTAGTTTTTTTTTTTTTAGTTTTACGCCCCACTGTTATGCCGGCTAGGCTAAAAAAGACGGTGATGATGAGAAACAAATGAAATGGTGGAAGAAAGTGGGAAGAAACGGGAGAAAACTGAGAAAACCCACGCACACGGTGTTTGTCCACCACAAGGTTCACTTGGCGGGAGCAGGGTTTGAACCCGGGACACCATGCACCAGAAGTGAACGCTTACCACTAAGCCACCGCACTAATGGCGTCTTACAACTTGCAATTGACCCCTGTTTTGCGCACTGGATAGATAGCTCATAAATTGTATTTGACACCCCTATTCGACTGTGTTTTCATTCAAATGTCACTTTCCTGTGTGACCACTTTCAAATTGAACAATGACATTTGTCTCTGAAACGCATTGCAACGGAAGTAACATGAACGGAACAACGGAACATGAACGGGACTCCGTATCCAGTCGACCTCTGTTTATGCAGTGTTAGCGGTTTCCTCGAGAATAAAAACCACCTTGTTCATAGTTTTGAGCGCACATTTTCGCTCATTTTTATTATTATTATTATTATTATTATTATTATTATTATTATTATTATTATTATTATTATTATTATTATTATTATTATTATTATTATTATTATTAAGCTTATTTTGTCGCTGAATACCTTCAAATATTCCCTGGAGTTTGACCAATAAT
The DNA here is from genome assembly GCF_964235325.1 of Thermobia domestica. Classification (NCBI taxonomy): domain Eukaryota; kingdom Metazoa; phylum Arthropoda; class Insecta; order Zygentoma; family Lepismatidae; genus Thermobia; species Thermobia domestica. Next base: position 76,785,697 of record NC_137455.1, read on the forward strand.
TTCCAATTCTCATTCCAATTCGCTGAAAACTGGAAAACATGGCAAGCAATGATATATTGAAACAATCTTCAGCAATGCATAACATAGACCGACAGGATTCGGAATATCTCTCAGGTTAGTTTCGCAGCTTGCTGTTCTGGCGCTGCGCGAGTTGTTTGAATCGCCAATTCCGAGCGATTAACTACAAATGAAATACCAGTGACGTAAACTGATATTCTTATTCACCGTCAGTGCCAGCCTGTGGAAGATAGTTTATTAGGTTTAATTTCATTTTAACAATGGACTGATTTTTGTATTCCAACATGATACTGTGTTGTATAGTAGTGCGCCCCAATGCAAAGTGTTTGCTGGACAACTGATCCGGGCAAAACAACACATTGGTGACAGAGTGAGAAAATATTGGTCTCTCTCACTCCTACCCAGAGAAGAGGAAGAACATCACAATATACATTATATCACTAGATTAATTCACCACGACGTTCTTCATTGAATCTCGTGATAAAATGATATTTGATGATAATATATTCAAATAAGGATGGCGAATATATTTTATTAGCCTATCGATCCGGTGTGCAACATGGGAGGCAATTTGCAAGTTGCAAGACGCCATTACCCTTCACTCTCTCCCCAATATGTGCTCTGGGTTATCTTGCAAAATGCATATGTTTTGACCTCACTACCGTGTTTGGCACCGAAGCCCCCCCCCCCTTCTTCCTGACACCAACACTGAAGCATCTATGTCAAGAAATGTTTACTTCAAACTTTTGGAAAATCCGTTCATTTTTGAACGTTTAACGCTCGTAATTCAAACAAGCTAGGAGTTCTCGAAATCAGAATAATTTCGATTTTTTTTTTACTTTGAGCTGAAATTTGAGAAGAAAATTCAACACCCTGAAGAAAAAGAAACAAATATGATAAACTATGGTCCACCTTGGTCTGAAAGGGTTAATGTAGGCTCGAAATAAGTAGTTTTACAATGAATCGTGATAAAATCAAAATGAGGGACGCCGTCCCTACCTCGAACAAAGATGTACGGCGATCCCCGAGTTTCTAAAAAATTACAATAGGCAAAGATAGGCAATGGGACGGCGTGACGTCATGGCGCTAAATATCATCCCCCTAGCTTTTCAGATCCACTTTCACCCCTGGATAAAATAGTGCAATATTTTGTATATAGGCCTATAAGAAGGTCGTCTTTGGGCAGTAATCGCCTCCACTACCTTCCCACTGAATTCGCCAGTCCTTTGAGCCTAAATATGACCAAAAGCTAAAATATGGTTCAAATATGCATTTATATGAAACATAAAAACCGTATTTTCGTGTTCACAAGAGTTGAATTTGTGTTTATATTTAATTATATACCTAAAAAGTCCAAGATAAAAATATGACATGTCATAAAAATCCAAGCCTTATTTATAACAACGAAAATAATCCATATTTTTTACATACAGAGCGTTCAAAAAGTCTCTATACACCTGAATCGTGGAAAGTCAAAGTCGCATTCAAATTCACGTGAAATAAAATTTTATGCGAAGGTTTGCAACACTGCTATATTATCGCCTTGCGTGAAGTTCCTTTCTTAGATTCCAATCGGCAAAATTACGTTGAAGTGATTGTTGCATCTAGTTAGCGGTCTCTGAAACAATGGTGTTAACTTTGGAACAACGAATATTCCATAAGTTGGCAGATAGGTTTCCGGATACACCTGTTCCGAATCGCCACACTGTAAGGGCACTGATCGATACATTTAGAGACATTGGAACGGTAATGGACTATGAACGAAGTGGTAGACCGTCAGTGCTCGATGAAGAAAAAATGCTACACATATCGGATGCAATGCAACGTAGCCCCCATAAACCACTTCGAAAACTTGCCCAGGAAGAAGCAATAAGTGTTGGTACGGCACAAAAGGTGGTTCGTAAGAAACTGCGTCTTATTCCGTATAAGGTGAGAGCGGTGCAGCAGTTACTTCCTCCCGAAAGTGTAAAACGAGTGCAGTAGTGTGAATGGTTTATACGGTTTGTTATGGACAAGTCTGACGATGTTTTGGATAATGTTTTTTTTTTTTTTTTTTTTCTGATGAGGCCTGGTTCCATTTATCAGGTTACGTCAATGCCCAGAACTCACGTTTGTGGTGTGCAGAAAACCCACATGTCATACATGAAGTTCCTCTGCATGACCAGAAGGTAGGGGTGTGGATTGCAATATCCAGAAGAAGAATAGTCGGTCCCATATTTTTCAGAGAAACAATAGATTCAAATCGTTATTGTGCAATTATTCACCAGTTCATGAGAGAACTAACGGAAGACGAAATTCATAATGCTTGGATACAACAAGATGGCGCTACAGCACATACAGCTCGCCAATCCATGATATTACTGCAAGAGGTTTTTGGAGATCGAATAATTTCAAAGGGATTGTGGCCACCTCGGTCTCCTGATTTGTTTCCTCCGGGTGTTTACTTCTGGGGTTATGCAAAGAATTCTGTTTATAAAGGGAACCCCCACACGCTACAAGAACTCAAAACAGCTATTCGAGATTATGCTCATAGCATTCCACATGAACAACTTGTGAGAGTATTTGAGAACATGAAGAAACGTATGCAAGCATGTTTGGAGGCTCATGGGGGACATTTCCAACATTTGCTGTGAAAATGCGTGTGTATATGCTACGCCCTGTACATAATGCTTTTATGCCATAAAATATAATAAATTTTGTGTAAAATAATTTTCTCGTTGCTTTGTATATGTGACAATTCAGATATGTAGATACTTTTTGATCGCTCTGTATATATATAATAAATGAAGTGCAAAAATGTTTTACAGCTAACTTCTAGACTACATTGACAGATTTTGATTATTTTTTGTACACGAGTGGACCATTGCCTAACTTACTTGTTAGGTTTTTAACATGTTAGTTTCTCCGAAAAACATATCCACAGAGGAATAGATAGGTTCAAATACTTATGCTAAAAATACAGTATTTCAGTAAAAATACAGTAACTTTTGGGGAGGGGCTTTGCCTGAAAATGTGAAAATTCAGCAAGATATTTTATATATACTTTACTATAGTAAGTAAGAATTCGGGGGGGGGGCTTAAGCCCGGAAGCCCCCTAAATACGCCACTGCTCACCACATAACTTCTCATTAAAAATAAAAAGACACAGATCCCAGTGTTTTTGAAATCTTCCTTTTTAAGGAGGGTAGGGCATTTCATATTAAAGCCGCTGCATCAAATTTCATTGGATTGCGGCAATGCTATACCGATTATCGCGGATTTTGCATTGCTTTGACGCAAACCGTTACGAACAATGCCCACTAGTCTGATTGATTCTTGCTACTTTCTTCGCACTAAAATATTCTGAGAAGAAAGATGATAGATATATATGTCAGTATGATAACAGTGATCATTTTTGTGCGTATGGTCGGATAAATTTTGTTTACTAAAACAGTATATACAGGTAATTTATTTCCAAAGCTACTATTATTGTTGATAGATATATGTATTAACCATGATAGATCTTTAAATTTTGGGATGGGGATTTCCTTTATGCCAACATAATTAAAATTGATAGCTTCAAAACAAATATGATGGTAAGTGCAATTACGCAAACATTTAAGAATCCGGGTTACAGGGATAATAATAATTAAAAGTACAGGCGCAGTTCTACTATACGGATCCACAGATTCTAAAATTTGGGGAAGTCTTTAATTTGCCCATTGTATGTCGAGAACAGAACCCAACGACTCCCTGTGGGGCTTCTAACCCATAGGACTCCTACTGGTATTCCTGGTACTACTTATACTATAGATCTGTATTATAGTAAAACTGCACGAAAGGGCATTGCTTGGTCAAATTCTTGTCAGTTGTTCTCATAACACTTTACATTATTGACCCCTGTCCATGCAATGCGCAGTTCAATATGATACGGAATGGATAAAAAACATTGAATTACTATAATTCCATAAACAAATATTTTAATGCATATTGATAAGTTATGCTTGCACGAGGAAATTGGTTTCGTGGCATATTTTTGGAACTGGGGTCCAGAATATTTTGCTTAAATTTCGTGCTTTCTTGCTGTTTTCTGTACTTTTTGATGGTTTAGGTAGGTTAGGTTAGATTAGGATATTTGGATTTGGGGAGGCAGAATTCTTTGCTTAAAATTCGTACTGAATATAGTATACATGAAGCTGCGTCAGTTCCCGAAGGAGCAGGACTCATACTTTTAGGGATTATTCATAGAGTATGTGCGAACTTACAAAGGGGGTAACAAAGCGACTTTTATTTACTTATCTACTGATACGAAAATAAAAAAAGAACGTACCTGTACTTTATATCTGCATGTGTAGTGCCCTTGTACTTTATCTATGACTATGTGTGTGAGTGGGGGAGATTTTGACGCATATCGCATTTCTTGTGCACATGGATAATTCTTACTATTGCACTACGTAGAAAATTTATGATATTTCATGTAGAAGTGGTAATAGAACACAAAAGAAACGCAGATCAGGGGTTTCTCATGTATACTATTACCGTAATTACACTTACGTAACATTAACTCATTTCTCCTGTAAACATGGTGATTTTACCTGATTTTGGCCCCCAGTTCCACAATTATCCCTGTTCCGTGACACACCAGTAGATACTCTCTTGGTTATATGTATTGTTACTTGCTTTCGGAGCGGGAGACCGAAGTTGCGTTCCGATGTTACACAGTCCACGTATCGGTAATTTTGCACTTAAGCGTCGTGAATTAAAATATAGTGATTTTAGAGTTGCCACATACCAATAATGAAAGTTATGGGTTCGGCCACTAAAAGATGTTGCCAGTGCTCAAAACTAAACATTCAGTCTGCTGTTATCATGTTCGAATAGATGGTCATACATTAGTGATTACCCATGATTAATTTTCAACAGGGCCACCTATGACTTGTGAGCAGGGGTGTCCAAGCTGTTAGCGGAACGGGGTTATGTCGGCTTTTGGGGACCAAAACTAAGTTTTAAAAAAGTATGTTTAGAGTAGGAATGAGTTCATGTTACGGAAGAGTAATTGATATGCGAGTAATCAGTGAAGTGAATAGAATGGAAACGCAATGTGTGCAATGGAGGAGAGGGAAATGTTGCAGGGACTATTTGCAGACGTATGTTGGAAACGAAACAGAAATATTGAAATACCACACCTAACTTAAGCTAAACTAGGGCATTACTCCTGTATCACCGGACCAATTTGAAAAGCGAAGAAGAATATGCCAAAATGTGCTGCATTCGGTTACATTTGGTTGGATTACATTAGGTTACGTTATTAGGCGCGCAGTTTTACCATACGGATCCATAGATAAGCAGTAGTGGGATTAGTAGTAATAGTAGGAACCGGTTAGAAGCCCCGCAGAGGTTGGTTGGGTTCTCTTCGTGATATGAAATGGGCAAATTAGAGACATGCCCAATTTTCCTGTTCATTTTACAATCTATGGATCCGTAAAGTAAAACAAGTCCATCCGCCTCCACATACAGTGCCGCTTACATCATCAAAAGCAACCAGCAACTACAACCACTTTCTTAACTTTTACTATTCCCCTTACCAGACTTTCACTCATTTTTCCTCGTAGACTTAAATAAATTCTCCAGTTGACCCGGTAAATTTTCTAAAATTGGTCCGGCGATACCAGTTAACCCTAAACCAGAATAATTTAACCTAGCCAAAATTAGCCAATATTTAACTAAATAGTAACATTTTTTGTTTTTACCAAAAAATGCACCCTCCGCCCAAAGCCGAATGTCACACTACGCTAGGTAGACGATTTTTTTCCGTCCAAGTTGATAATGTGGATCCATACAAATGCAAATTATGCAAATGATCTTATGCAAATTTAAGACATACTTTTTTTTCTCTGCATTCACTTTCTGTACCTTCAGCAATCAGCTCTCAGGTGTGCACTTGAATTCCCCGGTGCAGATTCACTTTAAGAGGTCTTCTGAAAAAATACCAACCGACCTATGCTTAGTGGCCACTAAGAAGCACGAATACTATCTTCACAGAACATACCTAATGAGCGAAAGGGGTTAGAAGACCCGCGGGGCTTTTTTTTTTTTTTTTTGTGTGTGTGTGTGTGTAGGGAAATGAAATGGTTAGCAACAAGAAACTTAAGTTTTTATCGCCAAGTATGTGATGTTTAAAAGAAGAAGAAGAACTATGTTAGCATGTTGTTTATGGATAATTAAGAATGTAATGGCTAATAAGATTAGGTGTTAGGAGCTGAGTAATTTATGATAAGATGACGGAATAAGTGATCCTCAATTTGAGAGAGAGTTTAGTGCTTGTAGAAGTGTTATTTAGTAATAATTAAATGTGTGATATGATCAAAGATTGAGTTGTAATTACAGATATACAATTTAGTAATTGTCTATTGTACAAGTTAAACCTAACCCGCACTATAGTTGAATTTTCATCATTATCACTTTTCTCCTCTTATCACAACTTAGACAAAAACAAGAATCTCAGGGAGTTCAAATTTTCATCTCAATTTGCATTGATATTTATGCACTACATCACTCATTACCACCACTATTCACAATTCCGGAATGAGCACACTTAACCCTTTTAGGATTTTCACTTTTTGAGGTATATTTTAGACTTTCGCTCAAACAGCTACTGCTTCCTTACTATTATCGTAAGGTCATGCTTCATACCTCATTTTTTTATTTATTTATTTATTTTTTTTTTAAAGGATAGAGCATCCTTTCCAACGATACCACTCGCTTGTCCGTATTACACACCAGAAATGGGAAAATTGATAAAAACCAGATTTTTCGAGAAAAAAAAATCGAAATTTTTCCACCTCTCTGGCCCGGGCGTGGATTCACGTAAATATGAATTTAAAAAAAAATGTTATGTACATAATACGTGTGCAAAATTTCAATTTATTTTTATCTTGAAAACTAAGGTCGAGAGATTTTTTGAAAGTCCGAACGTATCTCATTTTTTCACACACACACACATACACATATATATATGTACTGTGTCATTACTATTTGATCTAGAGTCATGGTTCAGACATCCATTTTCTTCAGTATAACGAGCCCTTTCCAATGGTACCACTCACATGTCCGTATCATACACCTGAACCGGAAAATTCCCGCCAAAAGACTTCGCCCCTATGGCCCGGGCCTGGTTTCACGTAGGGATCTGATTTTTTAAAAAGAAAATACGTTGTTATGTACATAATACGTGTGCAAAATTTCAATCTTGTATCTTGAAAACTAAGGTCGGAAAATAATGTTAAAAGTCTGAATTTAGGCCCTATATATACATATATACACATATATGTACATATTATAAGAATTTACTGCGTCATTACTGTTTGGCCTAGGGTCATGGTTTAAATGTCATTTTCTTCAGTATAACGAGCCCCTTCGAACGGTACCACTCACATGTCCGTATCATGCACCTGAACCGGAAAAATCGGGAAAAGCTGGATTTTTTATGAACAAAATCACCCCCTCGGAACACATGCGCCGCTCTAGCCCAGCCCCGGTTTTACATAGGGATCTCAAAAAAATAAATAAAAAAATAAAAATAAATACCCAAAGGTAAAGGTACATACAATCTGTATATGCATGTTTCAATGTGATACCTTGAAAACTGAAGGAGTGAACAATTTTTGAAATTTGCCTCAAAAAATAAAATAAAAATAAAAAAAGTCACGTCCCTCCGCCCACATTGGGCGCCTCTAAATTGAGCATCCGGTTTCAAAATTCCGGTCTATACATTGATCACCACTCACCTTATAGGCGAATACATGCATACCAGGTTCGACTTTCATTTATATATTTCCACGTAAATACACATCTCACAGGTAGGTTCACACCATATTTTAATTATTTACAGGCTCTGTCTTTGATCTTATTCCTCTGTTGCAACCAGTAATCATAGATGTACTGCTTCAAGTTTGAGTATTGAATTCGCATAGTTTGGAAGTCTATCGCAATTTCATATGAAACGAAAAGTACTTGCTTTCTGTTTGGAAGATAAGATTTATAAACAAAAAAGAAGGTTTGGCTATGGATATTCGTTATTGCCCATCTTAGCCAACTTAATCATAAAACATTTTGTATTGGAAATTTTATAAAAAGACAAGCTCAAATTTGTCAGGTATTACAGTCTCGCAAAAATAAATAAATAAATATACCGAAGTCGTAGTGAAGTAAACCGAAGTTGTAGTGAAGTAAAACAAGTACTTTCTTAAACATGATTATGCTTATTTATTTGTATTTATTGTTAGATTTCGTCAGTTTATGTATTTATACTTATACTTATTTGTAGGTTGAGATATCACCAATCTATGGCTGAACAGAAGAAAATGTGTGCTTTTAAACTCCATCTTCCAAGAAGAAAAAATTTGGTCTTCTGATAAAACTTACATTTTTAGAGAATGGAGTTGATTAATTTCCACACAGGCTTAAACCAACAGTGTTTGGTGTGTAGCAATGACGTGCACTCTAACTATATTGATTTGTCCCTTGTTACATCTAAAACAAGTCAAAATCAAGTTATGGTGCGAGATAAATTACAAACTATTATCGCGGACAAGTGGAATCCTATCTCTATGCATATGAGTATCCTATGTATACCATGCTTTCAACTAGTGGATCGGTACGAGCTTTTGGAGTGCCAGCTTCAAGAGATTAAACATGATATACTTAGAAAATATGAGCACACACTAGTGGAAACTCTACAACGGTTTGATAGTAGCCATGCGACTTCTACAGATACTTCGTCTGTTGTTTCGCTGCTGTCGAAAGGTATTGGAAACGAATCCTGTGCAAAAGGAGCAACCGACAAGAGAGAAAATGAAACAAATGGATGCCAGGAAATAATTTCACAGGTATGTTAAATTAAAGTTCTAAATAATAAGAAAAAGAAATTGATTGTCATAATAAAGCAAGTTTTTTCTAAAAACTAAACTTGCGGAAGTGCGGTTTAAGAACACATTTTTAACTGTAATGATCAAGCTGATCTCCACGCACGACATAAACTCGTTTCCTAATTCGGAGATGGTTATGTGTTAATTTAGGTTTTAAGAGTCTTACAAGGACAGTTTTAGTACTCTTACAAAAATAATCAAATCAGTTGTAACAGAAATATAGTCTGGTCTGAAGCTTTTGGAACTCTTCTCATATCTGGTGGATTATAGGCTATAGTTACATACACTTCAAAGTAAAATATGTTAACGTTTCATCAAAGTAAGTATTTTGTCTAACATAGTAGAGTAGGAATTTGCCATAAAATGGATAGAAGTTTTCGTTAGAATTATATTGAATTAAAAAGCCAATTGTATTCTTTTTTTTTTTTTTTTTTAACGTTGTTTATATCGAATTAATTTTTAATTCATTTCCGAGTGTTCTATGCACAGTGGCTTTGTCAATATAATATACAACCCAATACAATACAATAGCTTTATACCTAGTGTTGATTGTAATCATTTAATCATATTAAATATCTGAAATATTGTAAACAGTATTGCCAATAATGTGGTGTGTATGCAAGTAAGAAACTGCTCCTCTATTATTGAAATGAAAATGAAATTTCTGGCTTTACATCCGAAGAGTATGGCGTGTAGGTTAAAGGAGACAGATGATTTATGAAAGAATTGGTGGAAACGTGAGAATCCACGAAAACTCACATGACCTGTTATCGAATCAGTGTAGTAGTCCATAATCTGTTAGCTTGCACAACGGAAAATTTTAGCTTATTTAATAAATTCCAAATTATTGAGTAGATTCCAGAATTCAATTAGCAAAAGAGGTGCTAAGCGTGTCAAGACGTCATAGAAGTACTTCATTAAAATTTGCATTCATTTCAGTTCCAACTTTCTGTGCAAAAATTAATTGAAAATCATAACTCACTGAAATTATTTCTCTACATTATTTTAAATTAAACAAGAAAACTGATAATCAATTGATGTAAATTATTTTTTATTGCGCGCTGTTCCTTTGTTGCTATATTTCAGGTAGCAAATACTGCTTCACAATATGCACAGACAAGGAAAAGGATTTCCTTCCGCTTTGGGAGCAATCAGCTATAGATCTTATTCCTTATTTTTATCTTAGCACTCCGAAATGCATCTCCATTTTTAATACATGATAACGATAACCATATAGAATGTGTTTCATTTTATATCCAATTTACAATAATGGCCTTTCATCATTTTTATCTTCATATTAAATAGAACAAACAGGTAGTATATTTATTTATATCATAAATTGCCTCTTTACAAACGTCCCCTCTAACGTCTAGCTCTCCATAATGGTGATTATTTTAAACTACAGTTATCAACTAAACGCACAAAAACGCATTACAACTAAGAAAGGTAAACTTGAAAGTGTATTCGTGGAATAAAACACTATATAAGTTGATTTCGTCTGTCCAGTAAAATTAGATGAAAGCAGTACTAATAAGAAACATCAGTTTAGACCATTTTAATGAATATGCAATATGGTTATTGGAAATGTATAAAAGAAAACGAAACAGTATGCCAGAATAACATCAGTTTCGTTAGATCGAGTTTCTGAACTTCTAAATTTATCATATTAGTACAAAATACAATATTAAAACTTATTTCATTTTACTGGTGAGGAAAACCCATGACAGAGGAATTTAGAACATAATTGAAAGAAATTAGCTTTACAAAACAAACCATTTTTGACACGATAATCATACAATAATCAAATATCAGAAAGTTCTCGCGGTTTCCACTTCTGGCAATTATCCAGTAAAACTTTAAGTATTTATTACTTCTGTGGATTTCCCTAATTTCCCAGCCGAAGTTCTTTGTGCATTAATTTTAAATATTATGGTTTATTATTGATACTCTTTTGTCTATTTTCATTCTAAAAACATCTACAGTTATCCAATCGAAAGTAGTAAACAAATTGACTTTTTTTAAATACAGGGTGAACGGCAACTACGTGGACAAACTTGGACGGGTGATAGTACATCTAAAATGATGCAAAAAAAAAGTCCTAGTGAACATTGGGTAAATTCGTCCCGTTTAGGAGTGACAGAGTGTCGAAAGCGTGGGAAAATGAACTTCAGAGGCCAACAGCTTAAAAACAATACATCGTAGAGAGAGTGGTTAAAAATGTCACTTAGAAAGTCATACCTACTCTATTGAAAAATGCATGTTTGAAAACGCAGCTACGTGTGCGCACAGGATTAACAACGTGTGAAACTTCTTTCCTTTACAGCATGTCCGGGAAAATATACACAGAAATGTGGTAATATTTTCAATATTTAAAACAAGACATTTTAAAACAGAAACACAACAATAATCGTTTTAGCGAAGATAATTAGGTAATTGCATACATTCCGTTATTTATTTATTTATGTATTTATTTTTAGATGGCTTCCAATCAGTCCACCGTGGACGTCGGCATTAGCTTGGATTCCACAACAAAATCCTGTGAGATGTCAGTTCTTCCATGGCAACAGGCAGTGGTTTTCGTCCAACCTTTCCTTGTGCCTCCATTGTCAAATGGAGCCCCTACATCTTCTCAAGAAAACGAAGAAACTTCATTACAGCATCTTCCCGCACTACAGAGGATAACGTTGGTCCCTGAAAATAATAAAAACTCCAGTGTAGCTATGCATCAGCCAGTGGCAGTTGAAAGAAAGACTTCCGAACAACAGCCGCGACGTGAGTTAAGAAGCCAAACTGTTCGAGAAAGTGAGAAGAAACAAAGTCAGAGTGAAGGAACTCAAACATCTGGTAGTGAGACGTATTCGGAAGATGAGGCTGTGTATGATACGGACTCAAGTATCTTTGCTGCAGGAGAGAAACTGAAAGTAGGCTTCGTAGAAAAATCGAATACGAATAGTAGTGGTAATGAAAAAGAATCGAGTGTTTCATCATATCGGTGTTGTTATTGTACATTATCATGGAATGATGTGATAAGTTTACAAACTCACGTTCGAAATTATCATCGACCAGAAATATTAACAATACAAATACCTGAACAGCATGGACTCGGTGAGAAGGTTCATTACGGGGCACAAGTTTTCAATATTTCTGAAACTGTGTCTAATAAAGGAGTCAAACCATTTGTATGTATATTCTGTGAGTCAGTATTCAAAGGGAAAAGTAATCTGCGATTGCATTATCGCGACAAACATACTCCAGTGAAGCCATTTACATGTTTGGATTGTAATGAGTCATTTAGACGTTCTATTGAATTGTCCAGACATCGAGTTTATTATTGTTTAGAGAAAAAATCACCATCTGAAAGCAAAAAATAAATTAATGTGTCAATTGGTATGGCTACTTGTTTCTTTATCACAGAAAAAGTTAGTTTTCAGGAACTTAGTTTTCACTAATAAGCATACTTTTAGAAATACTAGCGAACATGCTTGATCGGCTGATAGTATTCGTCAAAGCAAAGTGAGTACATTTTGATCTTGTTATTATCCTTTAACTAATTGCATTGTCACGAGACAAGTGGCACGTCTTGTGTTTCAGGTAACAATAACGTCGTCACTTCATTGTACATTGTTAAGGTCAATAGGGCACGATGACTCGGCTATACTATCATTCTAGTTCAATGGGTTGGGATCTGATTTCAGGCAGTTGTGAATTCCATTAATTCTTTCACCAGCATGCCTATGAATTTGCTATCTGAGTTCTTCCTTTAGGGCGTAACCGTAATCATGAGATGTTAAAGGTGTCACGTGTTATAAGAATGTGAATTAGGATATCGGATGTTCGTATCGTCTTTTAAGATCAGGATGTAGTAAGTGAAGAAGAGAATACCACAGAATACATGATGATAGTCAGTTTGATGATTTCATAAACAATTTTCACGTACAATTTAATGCATGTTAGTTACTAACATTGTCCATTTTTCTCGGTTGTTGTGTAATATACAGCTGGTGCACTGACACGCCTGTCCAATATGCCAGATGGTCTCGTACCGTAAGGTGTTTGACACATATTCCTAAGGAATTTCTTACATATTTATATACTGTTATTTTCAGCGAAAAGAGCAGATCACATAATTCTAGTCTGGGTGTCGCATACCATTCCTGTGATATGATCACGACCTATACATATATTGGATGTTCGAAATATAGTACCCACATACTACAGAGCTTTATTCAAGTCAAAATAAAGCGAAAAACATATAATTGTATACTTTTAGGGTCCTCGTCAGGAGATGCGAATTGCACTATATGGCAACGTCGCAGATAAAGAATCTCAGAGAAGATCCACTAATCCATCAAATAGTTACATTGATTCTTTCCAGATGGAAGTTAAAGTCGATAGACTTTGACGTTAGTACCACTTATTGGCGTAATAATCGGTGTAACTACTTGATGGATTCGACGAGCAACGTTAATGGTTCCAAGTTAATCTGCGATGTTGCCACATAGTAAAATTTTCTTTCCCCATAGCGGTTGAAGGAAGCTCCGAAGGGTATATCGTTATATAGCATTTTCGCTTTATTTTGACCTGAATAATAGAGCTTCGTTGTTCACGGGCGCATTTTTAGAACACCCGATATATATAATGAACAATGCGGAAGAAAGAGTAAGAAGATCTTGATGAATTTAATGTAATGTAATAAACTTATTTTGTATGATATATAATAGTCACTGTGGTAGTGTATATAATGTAATGTGTAGAAACAAAAGCGAGATAAGATAAAAGTATTTATAATAAAAATGTATTTTTACTATATTTCTTAGGAAAATATATTCTTAAAAATACAACCATGTTTCATTAATTTTTGACACACAAGCGGAACTAGTTCGGTCATCGTTCTCCAAACCCAAATAATGCGTATCAGTCCCATATCATTTTTATAATATTTTTTCAATTAATTTTCGAAAGTCAAATAATACTGAAATTTGTCTGTGTAATTACGTAATATTTAAAAATATATATATACTTAGTGAAATATAATAGTTTAATGCTGATATTTTTCCAGTGTTAAAGAATGTCTTAAACTCAATTATTACAACTAACTGAGCAAGAATGAGACTCTAAAACAAACTAATTGAGTCAGTAGTATTTTCGACAAAAACGTATAAAAATCTGGGTGGGCTACCCATGAACATTTTTAAGAATTATGTATGCACTGGCTCGGCAACTTAATCATTAGAGATGCCTTTGGTTTTCAATGTATGATTTGACAAATCGCTTTTCGCATTGGTCGCATATTAATGTGTACAGGTTTTGTATAAAATGCAATGAGACCAAATTCGAGAAATTGAAGACATCCCTACAAGTCATTAAAATACTTCAAAATAAGATCCTTGGGCGTGACATACTTCTGCCAATGAGTTTTCTACTCTTGGAAGTACCTTTCCGGAATGTTTTGCAAATAGCACGTCGAAGCTGCTTTGGCCTCTGCTACGGTCCCAGATCGTAAATGTAGGGGGCCGGGGAAGCGTTGCGATACTTCTGATCCAGGTAGTCGTTGACCGTGAAGCAGGTATGGTTTGGTGCAGTGTCATAATACAGCTTCCAGTTGGTGGTAATGTCTGGCCTCACTCGGTTGACCTTTCCCTTCTCCCACGTAGAAAGCACCTATAATGGCTTATCTCAGGTAAAAATTCGTGGTTGACCACACCCATGCTGTCAAGGAAAATAATGAAAATGGCCTTGGCCTGCACGTTCAAGCCTTTATTTTTTTTATTTTTATTTATTTGTGACGAAGGGATGCAGCTGTGTCATTCGGCACTTTGGTGTTTTGTCTCTGGGTCGTACTCAAACATCTACATTTCGTCGTTTGTTATCACATTGTTCAAAAACTCAGGGTGTTTGAACGCATTGCAAAAGATCTTCGCAAACAGGCACACGGTTTTGCTTTTAGTCGTCTGTCAGAACTTTCGGGACAATCTTGGCACAGATTTTTCTCATCCCCAAACCCTCATTAATAGTGGTGTGCACAGTAATTTTATCAATTCCTACACGGTCTACGATTATTCGAATACTTAACTGCCGGTCTGAGTTCAACACATCACGCACACCTTGAATATTGTCCTCGGTTCTGCTCGTGAACGGGCATCCTTCGCGGGGTTCTTCCAAATTCTCTCGACCGCCTTTGAAGCCCTTGTGACAGGCCGAACACTTGCTGGATCATGGTCGTCTTCATAGCCCATTTTCCGAGTCCTACACATAATTAAATGGCGTAGCGTTGTTCGATAGAACGTTGCATTTTTAAGCTTCGACCGAGCTTATAAACAGAGGTCCACTTGAACCACGATAGGAACCGCACGGAAGCTCGTAGGCGACTGATGGTAGGTGCGTTTTGAAGCTTATTCCTGAAATGCATCTTGTCACACACACAGGTACATGTTCCACTATATAAAATTTGGAGGTTCGGTGTGCAAATGAAGGAACTCTCACAATGAAGAACGTAAGATCTCTTTCCATTAGCCATGCGTAAAAGTGTCCATTAAAGCTCAAGCTGTGCAGGAAACATCGTTTAAATGTCAACTAGGCTATGCAGCATTGAACAACATACGAATATTAGATTATATTTTAATAGGAGTTAATTCTAAACTTTTCAACAGCCCTTTTTCAAAATTACTTATTATACTTATAACATATTCATTATATATTATCATCTTCCTTGTAAACATATATAATTCTTATAGTTCATCATATCATTAAACTCATATTCATCTCTTTTTCAAGTTTATACCGGCTGTATTCAAAATTAGAATTAATATTCTCACTATATTTATAAACATAATCAAAATTATTAATTATCTTTCATTCTGTTTTCTATAAAGCTGCACATCATCTGTGAACAAATAACAATATATTTGCAACAGCTAGAACTGATTTAATATTTCTAGGCATTAAATATAAATACATACATAATTTTAAAGATGGATTAGCGTTTGAAGTACGATCCGAGGTTTTACTTATTACAGCTTCATATTTTTAAACTGAGTTGGTAGTTACAAAACACGAACTCATACTGTGAAAACTATTTATAAAATTGAACTGCTAACTAACTTTTAAATTCAATTCGGAAAAGTTATTCTTTAAATTTTAATCTTAATATCACAAGATGTGGACCAGACACCCCATCACCAAATGAATTTTATGTAATGCGCTTCGGGACAGCTAGATAATAGCGGCGCATTACATTCTCTCTCCATCGAACCACCTGGAGCGAGCGCGCTGCAACGTACAGTCGCATAAAAAAAGAAAAGGTCTCTTTACTTTTTACACAAATCCTGTATGTAGTAGTAATATTGTAATGACAAATATTTTACAAGCAAACAAATTGATTCACATAAAGCAACTGTCACTGATAGAAATGTCACTTTATTTTTTGAAAAGAAAAATACTTATACTTACTTATTTTGTATGTCCACCACATCATCTCGTTCTTGATAAATTCTTGTACGTTTAAAATGTGCTGCAGATATCTACATCATGACGTTCCCAATTGGTTTTTTTCTATAATTCACGACCAGTGAGTGAGTACATTGGAGACAGAGGAGAAAACGCAATTATCATTTCTCAATATAATAATCAGAACTACATACATACAGATATTTATCAATTTAGTGGAAACACGTCAGATATCTAGGTTAGCAATAATGAGGCAGAGAGCGCAGCGCCGGGTTGCTGGTGATGTGTGTTAGAGCAAACTCCTACGTGAGGAGCAGTAAAACGGTAGTGTCCAGTGAACTGGGCAGACAGTGATAATGTAAACTGGGGGATCTTTCTGATTTTCAAAGACAAATTGTTGGCGCTCAGTTATGTGGTACGAGCGTGATGGACACAAAACTCATAACAAAATCACATCGGCGAAGAGGAATCAAAGAAAACACTAAGTGACAGGTCCCGAGGAGCATTAAAGCGGATTGGCGTGCAACTGTGGTGTAAGTGGCGGAGGAACTCAAGCAGCACCTTCCATAGCCCATATCAGCAAACACAGTCCGCTGCGAGTTATATGACATTGACATACGAGGTCGGGTTGCATGAGCAAAATGTCTGACAAGGAACCGTAACGCTTTAGCACGATGTGAGTGGTGCCGCGAACAAGTAACATGGACCACTGATGAGTCATCGTTTACTTTATTTCAAACGACGGTCCATGTTTGTGTGTGGCAGATGCCCAAAGAATCATGATCCACAGTGTCTCCGTCCAACTATAAAACATGTCGCCGGCTCCGTGATGCTGTGGTTTCCAGCATCGTGGGCGTCAGCAGGTTCTGTGCCGATGCTTACCGTTCACGTTGTAACCTTCCTCCTCGTCATTCCTTGCCTGAGTCAGTTGCTAGCCAACTAAACCCTAGAGACTTGATCCGAAGAAAATTATTTCATTATTTTGATTTCTAACTCCATGTTCTATACTGAAAATTTTCTATAACGTGCTGGAATATTGACATCACAAGGAATCGAAGGAGGATGGTTAGCCTGGAATAGAAGAAAGAAAAGAAAACGAAGAAGAAAGAACAGGGAGAAAACGAAGAAAGAAGATATGAAAAAGGAGGCAAAGAGAGAAAATAGAAGAAAATGGAAACAAGGGATGAAGAATGGTTGAAGGATATAGATAAGAGGAGACAAGAGTTAAGATTAGAATAGTAAATAGAATAGGTTTAAAGAATTATAGAATAGAAAAAACATTTCAAACTTGTACGTGATGAAAATAGCGTGGAGTCTTTCCTCAGACAGGAAGTGAACAGAAAAAAAAAAAAAAAAAAGAATTATGTCACATCACATCAAAATTTCTTCGGTTTGTATAATTGTATCTAACTCTAGCAAAATTCATTTTGTGTTGGTACTTTGCCATTCATCAGCACACACAACACACAAAAAAAAGCTCTGTTCTGAAATATTGAGCTTGAGCTGTAAGTTATTTCTAAAATTAAACTGTTGATCTTATAAAGAGAGATTTTATTCTTATTGACCTTGCTTTGGTGAGAATGGTAACAATCTATTTTCTGAGTTGTAATTCTACTATTGTACTTAACTATTTGCTGAAATGGAGACCTTACATATTAGCACAAGGGCTATAAGGAAACCTGGTTCTGTTTTAGTGTTTGCATTTAAAATCATACTCAGCACAAAATATATAGAGTAACATGTTTATTAGAAAATACGAAAAATAAAAAAAGCACAACAAAATAAAACTTAAAAATATCATATCAGACATTATATTAAATGATTACATAGCGTCGTATAGATATATGCATATAAATGTCTTCTTTTATATCGCGCATAAAAGAGTTGATATAAAGTTACAAATGTTATTTCTCACCTCTTCTCCGTATATGGATAGAACAATAAATGGGGAGGGAGAACATTACAAACCTATCAGTTATCTAGGTCCATATGTTTATATTTTATATTTTAGGTATGTTTACATTAAATATGTTCATATTTTAGATTTATACATAAAAAATATATCACATTATCACTATTAATTATTTCTGATATAAGCAACTGACTTAAAATGTTTATAGAATACATGAAATAACAATAGAGTATTTAAAAAATAAGGAAAATATTCTCCTAATTTATGCATTTTAAATAGTCTTTCGAAATTATGTTCCGTTTTTATCATATCTTCACCAAGGATAAAAAAATATCACGTAAGTACAAATAGTGAATTCTTTAAAACAAAATCTTTCCCAACCCTGAGTCTATATATTTTTATATATTATGGACGTTACAAACAAAACATTTAATAAAATACATAAAATGTATTTGTAGTATTGTCTATTGCCGTGAACTGTCGATTTATTCCATGAAATAATAATAATAAATATTTTGGCATGTCCGAGAGAATAAGCGTCATCACTTCCATGGTAAACTCCTGATCTATAAGTTGTCTTATGCAAAGTAATGCTAATATTAGAAAAAAGAAAGAAAAAAAAACTGTTCCATTTAAGTACAACTACTTTCGTTCCGAAAATGGCGGACCATACAAACAAATGCAAACAAGATGTTCGGCACTGCTTTTGTTCCAATAATAATGATTTAAGTCAGGGTTGGCAAAAACCATGGTTTTTATTGAAAAAACAAAGAAACCTTTTTTTAAATTTTTGTTTAAACCCTGTTTTTTGGTTTAAATAATTTGCTCTATTTATTTATATCACATATGAACAGAAATAAGTTTTGTTTCATCTTGGTGTTATTATGCAACAACCGGGTTATACTGGAAGGGGTCAAGTAAGCTTAAAGCGGAATCCAAACTGCTTCTCGGCTTACATTCGAGAGAAGTTGTCCTCCATTTGAACTCGAAACCGGGACTAACTGGTCACAAATGCGATACGTCTGTCGACTCACTCACGAAAGACTCCTGATAAAAATACGTTGTACTGATCTTTACATACTTTTTAATGTAATATTCACGAGTTATTTCAGAAGGACAAAAGGATAAACAGTTGCAGAAGTGAAGCCATTATACAGAATTACATATCGACAATTTCAAAATACTGCAGAGTGCAGAAGAAGTAGTTTAGTCCAAGTTAGTTCAGTGCGACTTTTACTAGTCCAAGTTAAAGAAATACGACGACCTAATTTGCATATCAGTAAGAAAATTGAATAAAGATACAAATTATTTGAGTTCACTTTGGCTCTGACCCATTTATACATAAATAGATACCATAGATACTTCTGATTTCAATAAATGCCTCTCGTGGGGTTTGTATGAGCCCCCCACCACCACCACCACACACACACACAAGTACGGCATTTCGACGTATTTTATCAATAGTAAGCGTTATTAAACCGGGAACAATATTTAGAATATTTTTTATTGCAATTGCGTAACAATAATAACGAACTATAAAAAAAATCACAAAAGAAATTCATAAACTTGTAAAAAAAAAAAGAAGTTTTTATAGTATAATCTCTTTGAGTGGGGAATCTATTTAATGGGGAATTTAGGTCTGAATATAATACGAATAATATACGGTAGTGAAATGTGATAACCCACAAATGTGTGCTCATCAAGATTTTACGAACATTTTTCGGGGGGGGGGGGAGACCAGCTGTTTAAACCATCCAACCCTGATTAAAGTAGTTCCAAACTATGGTAAGATCCTTCATAAAATTTCAGTAAAAGATTAACTATTTCAGAGGATGATGTCTGATAAGAGGTACGATGATTTATTCTAAAATTAGTTGCTCTGAATTTAGTATTAGCAGCTAGCAAAGCATTCACAACGTAGGCCAACTTTTGAAACACGCTGTATAGTGTCGATAATCAAACACAGTTTTGAAATTTTCGGAATTTAACTACAACTGAGTTTTCACTGTAAGCATCTACTAATGAAAGACCGGATATAGACCACGAACTGATTGCTTGTAACTCAGTACTATATTAATGTACTGTTATCTCTGTTGTTCACACTGCATATTCATAGTCATTCTGTATATAATTTTTTATACGTAGTTTCATGTGCTCTTTTACTTATATTTTTACTTATTATAGTAAATTATTTGAGCTGTCATCTTACAGCTGATCTATAGGAAAAAAAAACTACTTACACACTCACATTCGTATATAACCCGGGTTCAATTCCCGGCGGGAGCTTATGTGGTTCGGATTCCACGTTCACCAGTAGGTCCCGTCTCATATAGCCTCGCTACAAAAAAAGGACATTAAAATCAACTCACCTCGTACATTACCACAATATATCATATGAGAGGGGAACGACAAGAGGAATTTTGTATTGCTTCAATACAAATTACGAAATACTGAGGAATGCTTCGGCATTCAAGCCCTACAATAATATTAATACGGATGTATCTAGCTTCCAAAGCAGCTACAAACTTCGGTGCTGCATCGCTAAACATGAAGTAGCATACCTCTGCTTAATGTCAAAACGTTATTTCACCACTCTCAAAATCTTACCGTGGATTGAAAGGTATTCTTAGATACTGATTACCTATAAAAGGTGACTAGCTATCTTACTAGCTAGGTGTACCAAATACTTAATTACTATATTGTATGTACTGAAAGCATAAAGCTTTCGAGCACAAGGCTCAAGTAGTTCTCACCAACTATCCCTACACTGACAAATTCTACTGTATTCTTTTATTATGAAAATATTAAATCTGTAAGCATTGTATTCTGAGCTAATCCTAAATGAATAAGTATGAAAAAGTGGCTATAACTTTCGGAAACAATTCGAAACTTCGCTTGTTACTACATGAAGGGAAAAAAAGAAACAAAAAAAAAAAAAAAAAAACAGTGTTTACATATGAACAGTCATTTATAAAATGCTTAAAAATCGTATTAATTGAACCACTGAACGCTAACCTGTAACGCCAGGACCACTTCACCATGACTACAGTTACGTTTACTTTCAAGACTTCAGAAGACTACCCTGTACACTACCAAAACAACACTAGAAAAATAATCTGTGGATCTGCTGCCAAGAATAAGATAAAAAATACTTGGAATTTTGTAGAGATCCTATTTAATCCGATTAGGATCAATCGTTAGGTAAAGCAAAAGAATGCGGACCCTTTGCGAGCTTTTGGAATGTCCGCTCCATATGCATAAATGCATAAGGAATAGTACTTGAAAATATACTGAAAAATACTAAAATAAAGAAAATACCCTAGCGCCATTTATGTATATCATCGCAATTGGTTATTTACCTTCACGAACTATAGATCAAACACTTGAAACTATTTGTGTTTATGATTTATACTTTGTAAACATTGCTCCCCTAAGTATATTGGAGCCCTACCCACTGCAAGAGAAGTAGGCGCTCATATTATGTTGTTATTCTTATGTAAATTCCTTTTCTATTCTTGTAACAAAAGCACTGATTTATTTTGCAGTTATAAATTATGCACTATTGTACCAGGTAAAATACCGAAGTGCGAAGCTGTTCGCTTACATAACATAATGCCATGTTATAAACATTGTTATTATATACTCAAATTTGAACGTAAAGAAGCAAAATATATCAAAAAATATAATGACCAAAATGAAGATGACTGACTCTAGGGTCTACTGTGTTTATTCACGAACTGACCGAAAAATTGAAATACTAGAAATATGTTCTTGTGAAGTTGCATGCTCTAGCATGGAAAAAAAAAAATCTAAAGAATCACTCATTGGAAACGCATGTAGTAAGCAAACACAATATTTATGGAAACACAAGACTGAATATACACGGTTGTATAGAATATATGAATATCTTGAACAGGTTCCTATAGCGCAGGGATGAAAATAACGACTCGCCCGGGGCGAGTGGTTCATCGGTGCGGGCGAGTATTTAATATCACATTGAAGGTAAGTAAATGATTTCTATTGTGGGAAGTGGGCTAGTAAAATTTTGTTGCTTATTTGCATCCCTGCTATAGCGTATACTGAACCCTCCGTGGTCACACTTATTTTTTTGTGTCACGGAGGTCAAACTGGGGTCCACAGGACCCCACCACCTTTTTTATCTTATTTAATTTTTGAAATATATTTTTGCAATATATATATATATGTTTTTACTGTTCTGTGATACGTTCTATTTACCATAAGCAATAAATCTGCACTTAGAAGCGATTTGATTACTTTTATTACAGTTTTCATTAACAGTCAGAAGGAAAAATTCGTTTTTTTTTTTTTACTTTATCAAAAAAAAAAGCTAAAAATCTCAACACTTTAGGGATCATTTGTAATAAAATATATGCATATTATATACCAACATAACAAACACGTGTTATACAAAATATGAAAGAAAAAAAACTCCCATACACTATCTTGCGAAGAACGGTAAAATTAACCTTTTCAGGACCGACAGGGATTTCAAAAAAATCATAGACCTTTACGTTGGCGGCCCTACTACCCCTTCTAATTGTCACAGAGATATGAACTATACCTCGTTGTAAAGCTTATGTAACACAGACTTCAATCAGCTAACATTTGTGCCACCCGTGCCAAACCCTTAGAAGAAGAAGAAGAATATTTTTAAAAACGAGAGTTTATTTGTTTTTGGAAATTTGTGAAAGGCTGGCAACACTGTTACTTGTCGTACGGAGGGAAAAATTCACATGTACGCCAGACATTGGGTACAATCACGTAAAAAATGAAGGGCGATAATTCAATACCAAGTGAGAAAAAATTCCGAACATGTTTCCTAAGAGAATCATCCTGCATATATTTTATGAAATATTTTGGTCTACCCTGACGTTGACTGCCCTAGGTACGCCCCTAATTGTCACAGAGATATAAACCATACCTGATTGGAAAGCTCATGGAACACAGATTTCAACGAGGTAACTCTTGTGCCCCCGTGCGTGCGACAAATAATAGTGTTGCCACTAACTTCGAAAAGTGTATTTTTCATAACATTTTACTTTCTTCTTCTTTTACGGATTGGGTACGGGAGGCACAAAAGTTACCTCGTTAGAATCTGTCCCAAAGCTTTTCAACGAGGTATCGTTCATATCTCTGTGCCAATTAGGGACGTCGCTAGGGCTGCCAACGTCAGGGTAGACGTCAATTGAGAAACAGTATTGCAAACTCTCTTGTACGAGCATATTACAAACTCACAATCATAAGACAGTGATACCAGGTCGTATATAACAATAACTTGTAATGTGCTCGTAGACCTAATAGGGTAGTTATCAAACTTTATAAAATAAATTTCGAACAGTGATAAAAATACTAGCAAAAATCGTCACTTTAATTAAATTTTTAGTGGGCGCAAAGCCTGTCTGCTCATTCGTATCGAAATGGGTATTTGTGAAAGGTGTGGAAAAGTTGTACCTCGACAAACATTAACCAGAAAGTATAATGTGGGGAATGTGGTAATATTTATCATAGTGCTTACGTAAATTTAAATGAAGAAGATGTGAAGTATCTTCGCTCTATGGATCAAGCTTAGCGTTGCAAAAACTGAGAAAGTGCGTCGTAGGTCTATGACAGGTGAAACCTCTTTGGAAACTGCCGAAAAACTTCCCTTGTTAAGTGACATGTACCAATTAGAAAGATACTGACAACCTAAAGCAGTCTCATAAGCAACTTGAAGAGGACTTAATCAAATCCCTTAACTTAGCTCATGAAAAACTGGACGGAAATGCAAAAATTTTAAAAACTCAAAGTGAAGAGTTAAAGAAGTGTATCCTAGTAATTGATGAACTCAAAAACGAAAATTTAACTAAAAAAAAAAAATGTTGATAAATTACAATTACAGATTGATGAAATAGATCAATACAATAGACGAAATACTGTAGAAATTCACGGTATCCCTCTTTTTCCTAATGAGGATGTCACTAGCTTGGTTAAAAAAGTTGGTAATGCTTTAGATTTAAACATCAAGGATGACATGATCGATATTTGCCATAGGTTGAAAAACTCACCAAGCCAGCCTAACCCTGGTATAATTGTAAAGTTTGTTAAACGATTTGATAACGATAGTTTCCTCAAGAAAAGAAAAATTAAAAGAAATTTCAGTTGTAAAGATATAGGATTTTCTGTGGGGGGAACTATCTATGTCAACCAGTCTGTCATTAAAAAGAAGAATTGTATTTAATGAAGGTAGGAAAGTTAAGAAAGGGAAAAACTTTGATTTTCTTTGGATCGACAATGCGGGAAACATAAAAATTGAAAAAGAAGGAAAGTGATATGTATGTATACACTCTAAATACTGTAGACGAGGTCAAAAGTTTGCTGTGAGCTAAATGGTTGATGATACGCATTGTATAACATTGAATTATCAGAATGTAAGACAGTGTTTCCCAACCTTTTTCAGCTTGCGGCACACTACGGGTGTTACTTGGATTCTCGCGGCACACTTATAAATATTATTTGTAAATATAAAACACAATGGTATTTTTTCTGTGATTATTGATCTTCTCACAGAGAAGAAAGCTCTATCACTGTTTTTTTCCTGTAATAAATCATTATGCTTATTTTTCATTCTAATTTAAAAAATAGAAAACAATTGCAATGAAATATTGGACTCAAGTTTTTAAAAATACGCTTTCCTTTTAAAAACTGTATCCAACCTTTTACTAAGAAGGAAGATCACTAAATAGCAAACGAACAAACAAATCTCTTTTACTTTGAAAACACAAATGTAGGTAATTTGTCGAAAGGATTGAATGATATTTTAAGTTTTCGAGTTGCGAAATAGTGTGCAACAATAAAGAAGCAATAATGGTCATAACAATGACAACAAATACTTTTTTCAACATTAGTAATGTACAGAACAGTAACACGGTATGAAACTTAAAATTGTAGATTCAAAGTAGAGATTCATAGTAATGTGAAATACAAATATACATTTTTCCCTACGCTTTACAATTTGATTGCTATAAAATTAATAATTTTGTTTCGATTCCTCGCGGCACACCGGTTGGGAAACGCTGATGTAAGAGGTTTAAAAACAAAATTAAGAGATTTATATATAGGTATCGCTGCAGCAAACTTTAAGATCATTATCTTAATTGAAACTTGGCTGTGTGACAATATTTACAATAGCGAATTTATCGATAATAGATACAATGTATTTAGACAAGACAGACCTAATAGGGAGGGGGGTGTTCTTGTTGCAATATCAAATGAAATACATGTTGAAAGGTTGATAATGAATATTGAAGATATGGAAGTGGTTTGTCTCAAATTAGTAACGGGTGGCAAACTTTACTACTTAATATCGGTATATTTTCCACCCAATTCTAAAATTGATAAATATCATGATTTTTTAAAGCAAGGTTGAGAGCATACAAAATGTTCAATATCATGAAACGATTATCGTTGATGACTTCAATATTCCGTCAGTTACAGATTCTTTCTATAACTTTATGCAGGGTGGATCTGTCTGTTTCTCATTAGCAAATTTTTCTTTAACTCTTTATTCAATTTACAATCATATAACTCTATAAAAAACGATTATGACAAAACTTTGGATTTAGTGTTATCTAATGTAAAGAGTGGTATTACAGTAAGTCATAATATGTGTCCCTTTGTAAAAGAAGATAAACATCATCATTCTCTTACTTGTCAATTTTATATCAAGGAGCAGGTTAAGAAAATCAACTGTAGTCTGATCACTGTATACAATTACGCGAAAGCAGACTTTTATAACTTATATAAGGGGTTACAGAGGGAAAATTGGAATAGATTAATTATAAATGAGGATGTTAATAATGCTCTAGCTTGTTTTTATAATATTATTGATACATATGTTCCAAAGAGGATGTTACATAAGAAACATTCATATCCATGCTGGTTTACTACAGAAATAATATAGAAAACGAAAATGCATTCAGATTATAATCTAAACAAATTTAATGAATTGCGTAGAAAATTAAAAAGTATTATGGATGATAAGGCACATAAATCGTATATTTTTCAAACTGAAAATATGATAAATACAAATCCGAAAAGCTTTTGGAACTTTATCAACAACAAAAGAAAATAAATTAGCAACTAGTCATATGATCTATTAAAAACAATCTCTAGATGCCAACAATTGTATTGCCAATGGTTTTGCTGAATTCTTTAAAAGTGTATATTTTCAAGATCCTGCTAATTATAATATAACCGATTCGGTTAACTTGGAGGTATCTCAATGCTTGAATATAAATTTTGTTACTGAAAAGGATTGTGTAAAAGCAATTAGAAAGTTGAAACCATCAAAATCCTCGGGACCTGATTTAATACCAGTTTATATATTCAAAGGCTGTGGCGAATTATTGATGAAACCATTGTGTTACATTTATAATCATATATTAAGAACACAAGTTTTCCCTGAAACTTGGAAGATTAGCAAAATCCGCCCAATTCACAAAAATGAACCCACCTGAAGTTGAAAACTATAGACCGATATCATTAATATCTGCTCCGTCTGAAATATTTGAACAGATTGTTTATGCTAAAATATATAATCATGTGAAATGTTATTTATCTATATACCAGCATGGATTTTATCCCAGAAGATCTACAGTAACTAACTTAATTTTACTCAGTAACTCTCTGATTCACTTGATAGCAAGAATAATGTAGATGCCATCTATACAGATTACGCTAAAGCCTTTGATAAATTAGATCATGACATATTGCTTAAAAAGTTATCAGCTTTTGGTTTATCAGATAACTTTTGATATTAATTTCATCGTACTTAAAAGGCCGTAAACAATTTGTGATATTTAATCAAGTCAGTTCCCAATTGTACAAAGTTAATTCTGGCATACCTCAAGAATCGAATCTCGGACCTCTGTTCTTTTTGTTGTTTATTAATGACCTGCCGACAGTAATAAAACATTCCAATTGTTTAATGTTTGCAGAGATATGAAACTGTATAAGAAAATAAAGACCCATAATGATGCTTTACAATTGCAGGAGGATTTGGTTGAGTGTTATAGGTGGAGCATTCTAAATAAACTACATTTTAATATGAAGAAGTGCTTAGTTATAACTTTTTCTAGAAAACATAATCCACTTCGTTTTGAGTATACGCTGAACAAAGAAGCTATTCAAAAAGTTAAAGAAGTAAATGGTCTGGAAATAAGGTTAGACAATAAATTGTGTTTTAATACACACATTTTAAAAATAATAAATGACGGATACAAATCATTGGGATTTTTAATCAGAAGTACGAAGGAATTTACAAATATACAAGCGCTAAAGATTTTATTCAATAGTCTCATTCGTAGTAAGTTGGAGTATGCATCTATAATTTGGACACCTTTTTATAAGTCTATCAATAGGAAGATTGAAAGAGTGCAAAATAAATTTTTGAGATACTTATACTATAAAACATATAAAAGATCTTCATACAAAGAAAATGTATCGTATTCAACGTTGCTAAAAAAAAATTTGACTTCACATCTTTGTGTGGTAGAAGGCAATTTATAGAACTTGCTTTCCTCTATAAGTCTGTAAATGGAATAATCGATAATCCAGAGTTTTTCAAATTGTTGTATTTTAATATCAACAACAAATTTCTACGAATGAGATCTCCGCTTTGCTGTAAAAGATCACATTCAGAAGCTCATTCAAATTCTCTTGTAATTAAATTATGTAAAAGATATAATAATGTTATAAAAATGAATACAGATGTAGATTTTGCGATACCTTTTCTCATATATATGAACATAGTAAAGAAAATTATCAAATTTGGTCGATCTTAATAAAACGAATAGAATATTGACTCTGTAATCCTTGAATAGATAATGCATTGTTTTATAATGAAACGTCCTGGTGGAGAATTTCTGGTTGTTCCAAGGGAAATAATATGATATATATATATATATAATTTAAGGTTTTAAATTTATATGAATTTTTGCGTACACTGTTCCAGACTCGCCAGTTAATTATTATGATTTCATTTAGTTTTAGTATAGCTTAACGCATTCTCTGTTCTTCGTACAAATACTCTATGAATATGTATGTGTATGTATGTATGTACAGTATATGTACTTATATGTATCTATTTGTATTTGTGAATATATATATATATATATATATATATATATATATATATATATATATATATATATATATATATATATATATATATATATATATATATATGTGTGTGTGTGTGTGTGTGTGTGTATGTGTGTGTGTGTGTATGAATCTATATATGTGTATGTGTCTGTGTGTGTATGAATATATATATATATATATATATGTGTGTGTGTGTGTGTGTGTGTGTACAGTACAACCCCTCAAATCCGAACTAATTGGGGCTGAAGCCTGTTCGGATTTCGGGAGGTTCGGATTACCCGGGAAATAATATTACGTAGTTATTTCGTCGCTGAATTGGCGGTAAAACAACGACTGAGGTTAGACAGGGTGGCCCAGTGGTCGAAAGGGCAGTGACCTTGACTGGCGGGTGTAGTACGTGGGGTGAGCTGTCATTGTTGCTAGGCGAGCGTATGCTAAAAAATAGCCTACTATCACTCTACCCCTACCACTTCCTCTTACTGTATTTATTGATGTAATGATTTCGTCTATCTAGTGAGCGTTCACCTGCTGAATAGTGCGGATCATGCGTATAAATAAGGCGTTAGTTAAGTGTTAAGTGTTTTAGCATTTGTGCGGTTAATATTTGTTTACGTATTGTAATAAACAGCTTGAATTGGCGTTTTAAAAGTACGTACTGTAATGGCTGAGTCGAGTAAGCGGAAACACAGTTCGTGTACCGTGGAACAAAAGTTAAAAGCCTTAAAACGTTTAGGCGACGGCGGAAGTTTGACCAAGTTAGCGGCCGAGTACGGAGTTGGAAAAGCAACAATAAGTGACTGAAAAAAAAAATCGTGCTAAAATCGAACAGTGTTCTGCAACCACAAGTGAATAGGCATTAAAACAACGTCATCACGCTGCAGTGTCTGTCAATCAAAAAATCGATGAAGCAGTTTTTTTTTTTTTTTTTTTCCGCAAGAACGACAGAAAGGCGTGCCAATTAGTGGTCCATTGATTCAGGAAAAAGCGTTGCATCTGAAAAAATTGATGAACGATGATTCATCCTTCTCAGCGAGCAACGGATGGTTGGATCGATGGAAAAAGCGGCATGGAATTAGACAGCTATCGATTTGTGGAGAAAAGCTTGTCAGCTGACACAGCTTCCGCTGAAAATTACATTACAGAATTTGCTGAAATAGTGTCATCGCAAAATTATTCGCCTCAGCAAATTTATAATGCAGACGAGACAGGCTTGAATTTTAAAGCTCTCCCTACAAAAGTCTCGCTTCTCAAGAGGAATCCTTTGCACCAGGCTTCAAAATGAACAAACAGCGGCTTACAGTTTTAGCTTGCAGTAATGTCACAGGAACAAACAAGATGCCATTAATGGTGATAAAAAAATATGCCAAACCTAGGGCTTTGAAGAATTTAAATATGAATTCACTTCCAGTATTTTATAGAAATCAGAGCAACTCATGGATGACAGGTACTCTTTTCAAGGAGTGGTTCGATAACCAATTCGTTCCGTCAGTGAAGAAGTTCAATAAAGAAAATGATCTGCCACAACGAGCACTTCTTCTCATCGACAATCCCTCTTCCCATCCGTCCGACATGCAGTTGGTGTGCGGGGACATAAAAGCGATTTTCCTGCCTCCGAATGTTACGTCACTTCTGCAGCCAATGGACCAAGGGATTGTCAACCACGTGAAACTAAACTACAGGAAGAAGCTCCTTCGTTTTTTAATTGAAAATGACTGCCGTTCTATTCGTGAAAACTTGAAAAAAAATAAGAATTAAAGACGTTATTTACTGGTTAGCTGAATCATGGTAAGACACAAGCGAGAACTTTCAGCGTAAAAGTTCGAAGAAGCTTTGGCCTGATCTCCAGTTTGAAGACGCACCTGACCCTACCCCTGTCATACAACAAGAACTCCTTTAATCTTATGCAGCAAGTCCCAGGCTGTGAGAATGAAGGAGAAGGTTGCTTAGAAGAGTGGGCAACAGTTGATGTGAACGAAGAATATAGTGACCAGGACTTAGTAAACATGGTCCAGGGACAGCGTGACAGCGATGTAGGTGGGAGTGACAATGAGGGACAGGAAGCTCCTACGGACGTCGTGACGTACACAGAGGCTGCTTCTGCTCTTGACGTTGCACTACGATTTGTGGAACACCCGTCAGCCACTTCGAACGACGTGATGTTCATGCGACGCTGGCTTGGAATTGCCTCCGCGGGAAAATTTTCTAATCTTCGACAGTTAAAGATAACTGACTTCAAGTGAAAAATTAGTGTTTGTTTAATCTTGTGTTGTAATTTTTCGTGTGAATCGTAATCCAGTTAACCTAAAATGATTTCATTCTTTTGGATTTTTTGAAATACGTAAGTAGACGTAAACTATTTCCTATTTTATCTAAACTTAATTCTATTTTATAACGTTTTGAATAAGCATTAAGTCTAAAAATGTTAAAACCTTAAAAAAACTAAATTTGTGTGAATATTTTTTTTTTAAATTTTCTAGCTGTAGTTAATTTTTTCAAGTGAGAACGTGTTCGGATTTGCCGGGTTTTCGGATTTGAGGGGTTGTACTGTATATGCATATGCAGTGGCGGATCCAGGATATGATCAAGGGAGGGGCTAAACCATAATTTGCCGTTTTATCCAGTGTAAAGCAGAATTGAAGCCCATTTTATCCAGTGTAAACCTGAGCGTCAAGGGGGGGCTATAGCCCCTTAGGCCCCCCTTGGATCCGCCCCTGTGCATATGTGTATGTATGTATGTATGTATGTATGTATATTACTGTTTTGGATTATGAAATCCCATGTTAATGGAGATAATTTGAAAAGAAAGTATGTAATTCTCTTTTTTCTTTTCTCTTATTGTAACTTTTTATTTACTTACTTTGTTTGAATCTATGTATTTTTGTTCTATTTACGAAATTTTTATATTTTACTGTATGTAAGCCTATTGTAATTGGGGTTTATGCCCTGTAATAGGTGCAAAATAAATAAATAAATTATATGTCTTACTTTTTCTTCTTCTATATTGTAAGAAAGATATTTTCTTTCGTTTTATTACACATTTAATAATTAAAATATCCATTCGGAATGACGACTAAAGATGGATGGGTCTTAGCGCAAAATTTTCATTAGATCGCAAATTTATAGTAGATTTTCAAAGGAATTTTTAAAAAAAAAGAAGAAAAAAAAGAAGGGATGAAAACCTAAAAATGAAAGATTGTAACAAAGTTTGTTACAACGTCACTACCCGTGATTATATCGCCATTTTAGGGGACAATGTGCATCCTATGGTCCGGATGTTGTTTCCTAGCAATGACCCCGTTCCAGGATAATGTGCCATTCACACAGCTGCCTGCAACTATAGCAGCGCAGTTTCAAGAACATCGGGATAAGGTTAGGCATCTCCCTGGCCTAGCTACCTCCGGACCTGAACATAATTGAATATTTGTGATTGTTTTGGAGACATGAATCCAACGCAATTTCCACTTTTCTCTCTTACGGAATCGAGTAATGCATTGCACGCAGAATGGTATAAAAATCCACTTGTTACCATTTCCGACATCTGTGACTCAATTCCATGTCGCATTAGAGGTGTTCTGAGGGCGAAAAGTGGTCCACCACATTTTTTTTTTTTTTTTTTTTTTTACACGTATGTCCATTCAATCGATAAGTGTAGTATAGACGTTTTTCCAGTGTCATATTTTTTAGTTTTTTTCTTCTTTCTTTTAAGAAAATAAATGAATCATCGTAACAGCTCGCGAAAAATGAGGCGAGTTTTCAAACTTTCCAGATGTCTGAACAGGAATTAATAGTAAGGATAGAGTAATTTTCAATAAGCGGCACACGCTCGCTTAGTGCTAGAGCTCTCTCCTCTGGCTCGATCTTGAGAACCGAAGATTTGCACACCATATTTCATATACTTACTATGCTTTTCAAGGTCGACTAACATACCAAATTTGGTCTCAAGATCGGGTGAGTTTTATCGATCGCGTATCATGTATCATATACTATCCTTGTGATTGTTATTTAAAAGAACTGAAATAAAGGAGAAACATTGCAGTCTTTAAACAAACGTTGATTGTATCAACAAAACTGAAGCTTTAACTTCAAATTAACTTCCTCCTTCCATGATCTCATCTGAGTTTTTAAATATATATATCAACTTTATTTCATGTTAAAGTGTGTATTTGTCTGAAACGATCTACTGAAGGACCATTGAAGCCCTTTTTGTAGGTTGTCTTATATGCAACTTTAAGTTAAAGAGTTTTGCTAATTAACCGAGAAATGAACTTTCTTTCAATATAAATAGTGTTCATTTTTGTTTTTTCTCTAGCAAACAGCACTTTTTTGGTTTTAGATGTAATTTGCGTACAAACTTAAGAAAATATGAGACAGTCTGATTTCTCGCTCAAAACTAGCAATTCATGGGTGTCTAGTAATCAAATAGGGGGCACGGTGCCTTCGTGTTAGAGTTCTCCCTCAAGTGGAAAGGATCTCTAGTTCGAGTTTTTGGAAGCCATCATCATATTCGTAGACTTTCTCTACAGCTTCCTTGTGACTATGCTCTAGATCGAATTCTCTTTGTTTTGGAAATGACTATATCCAGTAGTCTGTCGGTAATTTCAGTTGGATGTAACAGATGTTACCTTAGATTATACGGATAAATGAAATACAGATAATCGTTTTAAACAAAAATATCTTTATATGATTTGATTTTCCTGCCCAAGACTGACTTTTAATTGCTATTTGAGCAGTATCTACCTAGGTAGGATTTTATTATGTCCATATTTCACACGCTTATATAGCAGGTTAAAGTCTACTACCATGCCGAGTTTGATTCTGATTAGATGAGTTCAGTTAAATCGTACGATATATATAACGTTACAAATTTCGGAGAAAAATCAACTGAAGAACGAAAATATTTTGTATGAGTACAGTATACAGAGGAGTATAAAAATGTACTCACCGTTTGCTAGTCCATATTTCGTGACAATTTGTGGCACTTAGAAAGGGTTATGGTAAGTGTTCAAAGTGGCCAGCACGAGCTTCTATACAACGCCTATGGAGACGAAGTAGGGCTGTTAGTGTATCTGGCGTAATGGCAGCACAGGACGATTTTTTTCACGTAGCTCATCGATTATTGCTGGTTTTTGTCGATATGTCATTCTCGACGATCCCCGAATCAGGAGACCGTGGTGGGTACTCAACAGGACTTCTTCGACCAACTTTCCGTCCGGGTAGAATTTTATCAGGTACAACCTTAACATCTCGATAGTTCTGAGATGAGACTCCATCTTGTTGCATGTAAAAAAAAAACATTTACACTTTTCACTTCACCCTCTCCAGAATGCGTCATACACTTGACCGACTCACTCCACTTTCGCATGCTCCCTATTTAACTGATTATTGCTGTGATCAGGTGAAATGTTGCAACATCGCAGCACTGGACGCCGGCCTTGCATCTGTTCGTGGTCAGTCGGATCTTCCCTTGTGCACATCTTCAATTGTTCCGAGGCTTCGAATTTATCGCGAATATGGACAATTGTTCGATGTGTTGGTGGGAGTGTTTCGAACACTGCCAGTGCCGTTGTACCTCGTGAATGTTCTCGTACTTCCAGTACAGCCTTGTGTTCAACAAATGATAAGTGAACCTCAGCAGCCATTGTTGCTACTCATCTTTGTTGCTGCACTGGCTCCTTCCACTACCAATCATCTGCACATGCGTGGCATAAATTGCCAGCTCTGCCTACCACAACAAATTTAATACCTTACACTACACTACACATTGGATTAGTGATTGTAAATCTTTTTGTTCAGAAATTATTTCATTACAAACAGTGAGTACATTTTTTTTGACCCCTCTATGATATTACGATTAATTTATAACATCGCGTTATACTACTATTTAAAAAAAAAAAAAAAAAAAAAAACCGTAGATTGGATCTTCCGGAAATTGCTTACATTAGAGCTATTCTATTCTATTCCTACGTAATTCGGCATAAGTCTTCTACGGTTTCTTACACAATATTTTACAGGAATGTTTTTTCATGATTTTGTCTCAATTTAATCTCCGGAATATCTCTCAACTGTGTAGGATCTAACTTTATTTCAATTTTAGCATTCGTTGTTTCAAACACTCGGGCTAAAATTTATTGTAAAATAAAGCAAGAGAAAACAAATGTTTCGGAAATAACCAGAACTTGACTGAGGCGGCCAGGAAGTGTGTTTAAATTGTTATATAAAGTAAATTATTATCCATTGTTGTTAGAATATACAACAACTTAATTGGTTTTGGAACGGAATTCTCGTTTCTTAGAATTAGGATATTCTGCGTATCTGATTGTACAGAACATCCAACTGGAAATTCGAATTATCGATACTGTACTTACTTATGTTCATAAACTTTAATTGGATGTATAGGTCCATAACGTACTTGATATCCATCAAACTAGGTAGAGTATAATATATGTATTTCGTTCTGAAAGATTTGCACTCGTTTGGCAAAGCCGACCAATTCAAGTACTATATTTGAAGTACAGACGTGGGCTTTTCCTCTTCTGTGTGCTTTTATCCCATTCGGCAACACAAATGAAAATTAAGGGATTAGAATTTTTTGGGCTGTCGGCATCTATGGCCACTTAGCCCGTCACTTATATGAGAGATCGACGTTCCTCGGTGAGCACACTATCCGATGAAAGGGAAGGAAGAAAGGATTGGGAAAGGAAGGAAGCGGCCTGGGACCTATGTTAGGTACCATCCCGGCATTTGCCTGGTGAAATTGAGGGAAACCCGGGAAAAACCTCACTCAAGATGACTGACCTGAAAAAGTCGTTACACTTTTTCGACCAAGTGTCTCCACCGGGAATCAAACCCGGGGCCGCTCGCACCGTGGCTAGTCTAGGCTTTTGTCATAATAACCTACTACAATACGATAATTGAATTAGGATTTTCAATAGTGCTTAATTATGTAATGTCCTTGAATATGATGTGCGCCAATATTTAACTGGTTCTCTTCGGCCTGTACAAATTCGAAACAACAAATATATTAGACAAATTTCATATGTGTCCTCATCCACACTTAAACATGGGGAAAAATTATCCCTCCTCCTTTAATAATTAAAAACGAATAAAAATCTCTAGTCACACGTTTGCTCTGTAGTCTTCTTCCAGCTTCTTTACGGTTTCGAATTTCCACAGGAGAGACGTAAGTAGCTGAATTTTGCTTAATTATTTAGTTTAAAATAAAAATTAAGAAAAAATACAAATAATTAAAAATTACGGTGTGTTTATTTTCCATAGAAAGTATTTACATCGCTTTCTTCTGAAAGAAAATATATATGATGAACATTTATCACCATAAAGCAAAATTTACATGTTCTTCACATCCACTCCTTTGCAAACAGCTATTTACCACACTCTCATACATACATTGCCTTTGGAACATTAACAGCAAATACACACTACACTACAACAGAAGTGTACCAACACACAAACAAGACCTTCACAAAGAAGATAGGTAAACAAGTATTAATTTTGGAAGAATCAAAAATTATCTGGAAGTATATGATTGGCACAATAATGTTTCAAAATATTCTTACTATTATCGTTATTGTTAACAATATATATGCTTTTTATCACAAAGGAGGGAAATGTTTTCATTTTTGAGCAATTTCCCTGCAGCAAAAGTTGCAGAATGGTCCTGGAACAAGGAAGCAACAAAAAGAATACTATGCTCATTAACAAATGTGTGTCACCTATCAAAGATGTATGAATTTGAAATACAAACAAAGGTTCCGTACAACTTCAAAATTTTCGTTCTTTTCTTAAAAAAATAATGTATGCGATGAAAAAGACTTCTTTTGGAACGTTAATACTGTTTTCCGTTTCAACACTCATTCGTTCCTAGCACACCGAAACAACAATGGAAGTTTTTTTTTTTCTCTCTCTCTGAGGGAAAAAATAACTAGATGATTCTGGCAACAATTGTTTGCCTTTTGAAGGCTGCAGATACTACCAAACACTACGGTAACTAGTTTATCTGTACTCTTGTGATTCACGTATCATGATGCTCTGAATGCCGATAGCCAGCTTCTAAGTTCACACGAGCTTTTTGTAAGATTTCATGAGTTCTGTGCAGTTGTCGACAGATCGCCTTCTCCACTTGTTTCTTGTTCTTGTTAGCGACTTCTAGTTGACTTAATGTTTTCTGTAGTGCTCTTGTTGTTTGCAGTAATCGGCGTTTCAATCCTTCATTTTCCTCCTTCAACTTCACGAACTCTGTATCAAACTTGTCTCCTACAAAGAAAAATACCCGAAATATATTAATCCAGATTTTTTTTTTTAACCTGACTTACAGAGTTTCATTATTTCCTTTAGAAAAAATGTGATTAACCTTACATTTTTTCTTTAGTTGAAGCTAATAATTGTATACAAAGAAATTGCCAATAAATCACATTAGTTATATATATATATATATATATATATATATATATATATATATATATATATATATATATATATATATACACCTTATCAACATTTTACTTTAAATGTACATTATGCTCCTCTAAACAATACGATATTAAATGGAAAGTTTGGTTTTCAAATTCTCTAATTACACATTTTAACCATTTAGAGTGGTGATAAATGCACGTGAATGATGATTTTAAAATGAGTAAAATGTGAAATAAACAGAACGTCGAGAGAATCCACACGAATAGTATGTTATCTATCATAAGCTCATATACGGGTAGTCTGGGATAAAACTAGAGATCCTTTGAACCACAGGTAAGTGCTCTATCACCAAGCTTCTCCCTCCCGCACAAAAAAAAAAAAAAAAGTTATGATTATATAAAATTTCAACTCTTTACCACAAAGCAAAGCACATTTACAGATGTATTTTATAAAAACAATGGGACTTCACATGTGTAGATCAATAAATTTAAGACAAACTAATAAGTTTCCAGACCTTTCCTTACAGACCGGAAATTTGGGTGCGCAGTTTATGGCATCATAACTGTTCGGCACCAAACTCATTTTCTCCAATTTTGGGTATTTTTCATTGTCTTTACTAGGTAAGAACCTTAATCATCATCTTTGGGTCAAAATCATATATTAGAAAGGAACTGTTAGAGAAATTGAAAATCTTCAGATAGTACGAATATATGGCATTCACACGAGGGAAACGCAGCCAGAATGCATACGAAAACGTACTTGACAAAATGAAACGTTAGGTTAACATATGCTAGTAGAAAAATAATTAATATTTTCTGACCAGAATATATACTTATTTATTGAAATTAAAATAAGGCGTAACAGTTTCAATAACGTTATCTTCGAAGTAACGTATGACGAAGATAACATTAAGTTACTGAAACTGTTACACCTTATTTTAATTTTAATAAATAAGTATATACTCTGGTCAGAGAAGTATTAATTATTTATATAGCAGTTGCAGAGTCGAGATGGATGTAGTTGCATGTTAGAGATTCAAATTACGATTTTACTCTTAGATACGAGTCACAAATTAATAATTGGTAGGGATAAAATTAACTTCAGTTATTGAAACAACGGTAAGTATCCTATTCGGTTTTATGCTTTGTTTAAAATGCATTTTATAAATATTCTTCAACTGCTCAATCCTTGTTCTCAGCGATAACGAGAATGCTTTTATACTCTGAATTCCAAAATGGAATTAACTTATATTTTCTAGTTCATTCTTAATGTCAGCAATAGTTATATATACACTTTACAAAGGTTCATCTTCAATAAAACATTATTTGTTATGTGACTTCGCCATTTTCCAATTAGCATACACTACAAGGACAAATTTCACTTTTTCTTCCCTAAGTATCTCGTTACTGTCTACGTCTCAGTTAATATTTGTTGATCACATCTGAAGTGTGAAGATTGTTCACAGGCAACATGTTGGTAAAGGAAAGAATGCTGGTCCGATCTCAAACCATGAGAGTTTGTGGTAGACAACACTGTGTCCGTGAGTTTTCTTTGGATTTTCCACTTCCGACTTTCGTCATTCCACCATTCACTTACATTTGCATCTATTTCTTTTAGCTGCAAAAATACAACTTGAAACTGAAGATTTTGTGTTAACTTTTCGAATAAATTGCCAAAAGAAAGATGTTAGATATAAAGAGAGAGAAAAAGGTTTCACATCTTGTTATTTTTCGACGAGGGTCTTAACATCTTTCTATTCTAACTATATAGTCCTTTCACTCAAGAACTATTTTTCAAGCAAAACAAAGTATGTATTTTATATTACTTAATAAGATGATGGCCCTACCACTAATTCCTTTGTCATCAACCATCTGTGGTAAATATCTACATACGGAGTTAAAATTAGTAAAACGAGACCGAGAAATTACACAATTTGAAGTTTCACCATAATCTCATCATATTACTGGCTGATCTAATTATAAAACTAGTTTACTAGGTTGTCTATTTTTTTTTTTTTTTTTTTTTATCTTTTAAATAAAAACAAAAATACTTTACGCCAAGACCAGTACAAATGTACAGTTTTAGACTGAGTGATTCTCACTGTATGTCTTAAAGTTCATTCATTTTCCAGAAGTAAATCAATATACCATTTTGTTACTACATTTTTATTTCTATCTCAATGTATGAAATTGAAAACAAACTTTATAATATTACGAAACTTTAAACAAGGAATGCATCTTGAAATCAACAACAATATTCTCAAAACTATCAACAAACATATCTTGATACTATTTGTGTTTAACGTACGGATTCACAGACGTACTACAATAACATTTTAAGTTTAATATAATAGAAAATCTGACTCATTATCGTTCTTCGTACCTCGAGTATCACTTCCGTCTCCTCTGGATTCATAAGAGCTTGGGAGCACCACTTCAAGCACCTGGTGGTGACTATGCAGTTCCAACAGTTTATTTTGGGCAGAATCTGAATGACTCGCTTGCACGGGTGGATCCAAACTTGAAAAGCGACCTGTATCACTTTCGATTCCGAGATCTGGCGAGGAGTAGATGTTGCGAGCAGATATATCGCCTGACTGATGGACGTTGAACCAGTAATTATTACAGGACTGAAAAATAAATACATAAATAAACATAGACTTTGTAACTAAACTGCTGACTAGGGCTCGGATTTCTATGACCTAGTAGCTTTGAAAATATGCATATCTTTATGCCCTAAAAACGGCAAAATATTATCTAAACTGTAACGTAAAAAACATAGCTTCACACTACTAGAGCACTTAAGCATCCTCGAACTGTATTCAGTAATGCCAGATTCATTGAAAAAAATATTTAAAAAATAAACGAATTCAAATAGCCCTCATACTCGAAAAATGTCAATGTAAAAATAAAAAAGACATCGTACCACATGTACCAGTGATGATTTCAGAGAGTGATCTGAGGGGGAATTCTGGCAGGATTACATCTCCTATTGTACTTCATGTGGATTACAACTATTTTCACAGTACTATCATACAGGAACCTCTTTTCTGTCGTACTACTTTCAACCCCCATATTGAAAGTCTCTTCTGGATGTAGATTTTTAAAAAAATTCACTACTATTAACAAAGAAACGAGACTTTGGGTTTCACTGTAAGGGAGAAGACAAAAGCTACGTAGCTAAATTTTTTTTAACAAGAAGTGAAGCGCCTAAAATAAAACAAAAAATATGCTTTTACACCACTTTGGACCCAAATACAATCTAAAGCTTTTTAAAAAAGTTCAAATATGCACTAAAATGTGAATAAAAATCGTATTTGTGTTCACAGTCAGAAAGGTACTTGTATTTAATTAGACACATAAAACGATACCAGTAAAAATATGACATGTCATAGAAATCGTACCCTTACTAATTACGATTTTTGATGTCGAATACCAATAATAATCATTTAAAATCTGGCTTTTACCTTGAGAAAATAATTTCTGAAAAATAATAATAAATAAAAAACTCAAACAACAACATACTGTAAGGAATGATTCGAATTGGGATTCTGAATCGCCTTACCGGATAATTGAACATGTCAGAGATTCTCGAAGGGTGAATGTCTTTGCTGCCATACACAGAAGGAAGATTTATAGGTCATTTTTCTTTGTAGAGAAAAATGTCAATTGAGGTTGATATCTTGAGATAATTTGGATAATACCACAATTTGAAGAGGAATCGTTTTCCAACAAGATGAAGCTCCTCCCACGTCCCATCAAGACGTGAGAAAATATCTCAATATCATCTCTTACAGCACTGGATAGGTTGCACTGGTCCTGATAGTGAAGCGTTGATGAAACTGACTCCGAGATTTCCATATGATTTTTTTTTTTTACGGACTTTCATCACAGACAGAGGTCTCTGGGCCACCATTGCTTCGAGATCTCATGGAGCTGTTTTTTTTTTCTTTCTTTCTTTCTTCCTCTGTCGTAACAAGAGAGATGCTGATTCGAAATGGGAGGAAATTGATTATCGACTTATCATCTGCCATGTCACGATGGAAGTCCATATTTAATCTCTGTATGATAGACGAACTAATATCATACCAGGAGGCACTATTTCTTAGAAAGAGAGAGAGAGAGAGAGAGAGAGAGAGAGAGAGAGAAAACAGATATTACCTTACTTTTTGAACAAAATCAATCCTTATGTCACATCAAGGTCTCGAGGATATTTTTTCAAGAGGGTACAACTATTTTCGGACATCTTGTGTATACATATGAGAAAGAAAATGAGTTATTTGAATTGAAAGTTGAGTTTAGTGAATAATTCTGAACATAAAGTCATTGTTAATGAATAACAAGTGTAATAATGCTTCTGATAAGATTCGATGTTTTATCAAACACGAAAATACCCGTTAATAAAGGAGGAAAAGATACAATTTTTTTTTTTTTTTTTTTTTAGTTTAATGTTCCACGATTATACCCTTTAGGCTAAAGGAGACGCATGATTAGTGAAAGTAAATGACTGTAAAATTATTTTTTTGTGCCCTTCCGCCCGGAATTGAACCCAGGATTACGTGCACCAAAACCACACGCACTAGCCACTAAACCAACTGGGCTAAGAAAAAGATACGTAAAGACACTACATGCAAGAATAAAAACACTATATAGACACTATATATTTACCTGATTGTAGGCAGCTTCAAATTCTTCAAGAGTTTGATCAGAAACATAATCTGACATTTCGCTTCTCTGCCGAGTAAATGACATCTGTAAACTGGACATAGCTGAAGAGTCACCACTATCTTTAGCAGAATTATCGCCAATAGTGATTTCTGGCTTTCTTATATCATCTGGCTTGTTGGAAGTATCATGAGCTGAAGAAAGGGAGCCATCTTCTTGGATGTAATCAAAACTGGAACTACTACATGGGGACAATGTGTCGATCTGAGCTGGCAATATTGTTGTGCATGTACATGTGCCTGTGGGAGTACAACGCTAATTAATTACTCTTAATTATAACTATGGGAATATATATTCAAAACAATATCTGCAAAGCATTCTTAGTATAATTATTTATAAATGTTACAAGGTACATTTTATAAGAATCTAACCTACCTTGGTACTCTATTGTTTCTTTATGAGATCATTCTTGAATTTCGACTCTCTCGGGAGCCTTGAACGCGAGCTCTTCATTGTTGGTCGGACACCCACTAGTTTACAGAACTTAGATAATTTGTCCTTTTACGGGGAGAAAAAAAAATAAATAAAAGATGCCAAAATATGAAGAAAAAGTACTGGGTGCAAAGTAGGTTAGATATTTATGTTCTTAGCAATTCAAACCTTGTATACTATCAAGGTTGTTCTTTGAGTTTTGCAGTGGGTATTCACATTTTTAAAAAGTATTATCAAAATTCTGAAAATGTTACATATATCTTCGTGGTACTCACAAAAATGCTATAATGTAAACAACCAACAATTCTACGAATTCCCTTACTTGTTGAGCAGTAGTATGTCTAAATCAATCATGACGTCATATGTTTTGGTGATATACTAATCACCAATAAGGAAAATATTGCATTCACTGGCCATTTTTAGATTGCTAAGTACTAAAAAAAAGTTGGTTGTCAAATTTGAATATTATATTCAATTATGAGCACTATTTTAAAAAGAAATGTGAAAAAACGATTAAAATTCAATGTCCAGTTTTAACAAATGTAACAATTCGGTCTAAAAAGCTATAAACTTCTTAATTATCATTGATTGATATTTATAAAATGATAGTGGCAATTGAAGACGTTATACAGTATTCAGCTATGCATTACTTATGGAAATTAGTTGAAATACTGTTGTTGTGACGCCGGATTTGATATTTCCCAGTTACCACTATCCTCTTTAATATTTCTTACTTTCTATGCGTTTCGTTCTTTATCTAATGAACCGTTCTTTATCGAATGAACCGCACATATAATTTATTTTTGTGTCTGTCTGTGTATTAGTATTTTTATATACTTCTAACATAGAAAAATAATTTTAAAAATCTCATTAAGAAGCTCACATATTATATAACAGAAATTTGCGTACTTTTTACTCACTTTTGTTTACTTTCCCAAGGATAGTTTGGTTTATACACCGTATTTGCATGAAATTTAACAAAAGAGTTCAGTATTGTTACCCTTGCGTACAAGTTTGTTTCTCGTTGTGGATTTTTCAGTGAACAAACATGTGTGCATGGATTTACTAGCGTTACTTCTATTTCATTGCCCTCCTTGCTGTTATTTCCATATGAAGGGTACAGGGAAAAAACAAGGAATGTCCATGTATGTGTTTTTTCCGGTGCTTTGTCCTATCTGTTGGTGACTCTTGGTACTATTTGACTGTATATGTCATGCATGCGTAAATGAAGAAATGTCCATGTAAAAGGCGACAAAAGACGTAACTAATTCTATTCTTTTTACGCAGTTTTCAATATTAAAACGCCGTTTTCCCGAAAATGCAGTTTTGTGACATTCCTTCTTTTTTCTCCTTACCCTTCATATAGTCTCGTTTAGCCTACACTACAACAACAATGAGTATTCAATATTTAATATCACTTAAAACACGCTAAATACCTCTGGAAATGGACACATCTATATTAACTACTGAAGGAGCTAAAATGATTATACTATTAGATTGAACTCTCAGGAATGTGCCTCCCACCTTCGTCAGCGGCTAATTTATTTACATAAACACATACTGCTGATTCAATCAGATCTCATGGCTTCCATTATATAATGAAACAAATTTTTACCGGTATGATTAGGCTTTCTAGTAACACGTTAAATAACCACTGACGAAGATAGGGATTCCCATTGAAAATGTCAGCATAGGTAAGATTTAGAACGCATTCCTAAATTTAATTAAGTGTCCATATTAAATTCAAATAACGACTTACCAGAATGCTGACTACACACATGGATGTCTTGCTCAGATAGCTGCTCTCTAGCTGCCGTCACATTTGATTTATCACCTCTCCTCCATCTTCTTCGCGAAATATACAGTTCATACTGCTCAATATTTCTCTCTAAGCAAGTAATTTTAGTTTTCAACTCTTCATTTTGACTTCCCAGCTCCTTCAACATTTTTTCGTGTTTACTGCATTCTTGTGTATCTTCCTCTGAGCTACGAATTTGATTCTCTAACAGCTCCAATCTCTTCAAACGGTCCTCGCAGCTTTTTAATTCATTCTCCGTTTGTTTTTTGTCTCGTGATAGTTCGATAATTTGATTCTGTTGCATCTTCACTTCTTTTTCTAATTTTATCTTTTCATTGTTAAGCTCTGTCTTCTGTAAGGTCAGTTCGGAGATAGTTAGCAGTTTCTCATTTAACTCGACTTGCATTTCTTTCATTTGGCTGTGACTCTTCTCACATTCACGAATACATTCATTATATCTCTCTTTCCAACGTGCAATTTCCTTATCTTTCGCCATGATACCTTCCTCTAATTTAATTATGGCTTCATCCAAGAATTTCACCTTTTGATTGGACACACACAGCTTCTCTT
Organism: Thermobia domestica; assembly: GCF_964235325.1. Classification (NCBI taxonomy): domain Eukaryota; kingdom Metazoa; phylum Arthropoda; class Insecta; order Zygentoma; family Lepismatidae; genus Thermobia; species Thermobia domestica. Next base: position 76,830,094 of record NC_137455.1, read on the forward strand.
CTGCATCACGGTTTTGTCTCTCTGTTTCTAAAGTCTTCACTTCATGCTCTTTGATCTTGTTCTGCAGTTCCAGTATCATACACTGTTTCTCTAGAATATCATTTTCCCTTTCTTGAATTTGAACCTCCAGCGCAGATACTTTATCTTGTAATATCTTCATTGTTCTTGATGCATCTGTTAGTTCCTCTTCAAGTATAGCAGCTCGTCGTTCTCGCTCTTCGCTCTGTACTAATTGCGATGTCACTTGTTCCAGTTTAGCCTCCAGATTATTACATTTCATTCTTGCATCCTCCAGCTGATCTGTAGTATCTCGAACCTTCTTACAAAGATTTTTGACACTTTCTTCATTCTGGAAAACAAACATATAACTCAACAAAACATATTATTAGATAATGTTTATTTAGCTTTCACACATTTGGGTAACATTATAAAAATATATATCTCAAATTCTCAAGAACTATTTATAAAATGTTTCAGCTTTTCAATGTCAGCTTTGAGATAGTTCATAGTTTCTACCTGTTCTACTCAAATATTTTTCACGTTTTTCTGTACAAAGCTGCATGTTCAATGACACGAGAGAATTCAAAATTTTAGAACTCGGAGGGAAGATTTAAAAATCCAAACCAAACTTAAAATATGTCATATTCACATAAATATTAACGTATATGTAGTGTAACGTACATTGTTTGAAATTACTGCCATATTCATTATATTAAAAAATAAATAATTTAAGATATATGGTTTAATTAATATTTTCAAAACATATTGCATATGAAAAAATAAATATAGCAACGTTATCAATAATAATGGAATATTATAACTTCTCATATTACGGTAATATAGAGACAAATACTACAGTTTAGCCACATTGAATTAACATATTCTTTTATTCACAATAGAACACGCCAGAACTTCAGTTATTTTAATAGTATCCGCTTACTTACCTCATGCTAAATTGTAAAAGAAAGTGTAAACAGGTTCAACAGAGGGAAAAAAAAAAAGTTGGAAACAACTTTATAGCATTCGCTAGAAGTTCAAGTTAAGGTAAGAGAAATTTAGATTTCATAAATGCAGGCAACTTTTACAATATAACTACAACGTACTGTGAATCAAATTTTACTAAAAATCGTTACTGCTTTGCTACTTCGAAGTAGAATTTGAGCTTTATTCACTTCAAGAAATGTGTAACCCCCAAGTGTTTAATTGTCTGAAATCTAGTAGTTATTGCTTGTTCCACAGTCAAATGTATTAAATATAGTACTCATTAACTAATCCTAAGGAACATGAAGGTTCAAGGCAACAGAAACAATATCTCAACAATGGATTTGTGCTTGTGCCAATTAAATATAATAGCATTGTTACTACCAACCTTCCTCAGTTCCCCTTTCCATTTCCCAAAAACCTTTGTCCCACTTGCCTAAAAACATTTTACGTACTCCACGCGTACTTGCCAAACGATTGACGTGTCAAATCCATTTTAGCTAATAATTTGTTTGCATTTTACTGGAAGTACGCACGTGCGTTACGAAATCATCTTTCTTATTTTCCTCAGATAATATTTCTCACAAATACAGAAATTACAGCATCAATATCATACTTACTTGTCCACCAGAGATGCTTACAAAAATACTTTCCAGTTGCTGTCGTATAAATTCATTATGAATCAAGGAGGATTCTAACTTTTCTCGTTGCACGTGAATTTCTTCCAAAAGATGCATTGGAACAGGTACTGAAGACCCATTATCACCAATATGCTGAAAAGTATTAAAAATGTATTGAAATATTTTTGTCATACTACCGAAAATACTACGGATAGAATATATAGAATGACGTAATATATACGGTATTTACATGGTTATTTAGAATATACACATATAAACACTAACGAAGTATACTGATTTTTCCATTGCCAGATCATCTTCATACTTTATTCTTCGTATGTCTGCACTGGATTCCTTCCTCTAATTTTACGCGTATTTTAAGAGTTCTCTCTTTTCTTTCTTTTTGTACCGGAAGATCGCCTTACGATCAAAAGTCGCAGTACTATGTTAGTGTGTTTTGTGTATAATGGGAAAAATGAACTGTAAAGACTGTTTTACTTTGATCTTATGATTTTTACTTTTATATGTAGATCTGAATTTTAGTATAACAATATGTACTTAATATACTCCTTTTATGAGAATAGTGTAACTATCAGTTTTAATCCTTTGTTCTTCGATCATTAAGTTCATAATATTATTATTGTAAACATTTTATTACTATTCGCAACAATCTTATAACATTTGTGTAGAAACAATATTTGCATACTGTTCTCTTCAATGTAAAATTAACGACATGGAAATACATATCGGCATCTTTATTAAACATTATACAGCGAATAAGTTTGATCATTAAGAACCTGCCTTACTAAAAATAATACAAAATTTACAATTTTTATTTTGCTTGTTTATTCATAAGTGAAAGGAGATAATGAAATGCAACTTAGCACAATCACAGATAATGTTATTCTACAACATAAAATATGAACCTGAAGGATTTTCAATGTTGCCAGAAAAACACCGCCCCAAATATTTAAGTTAAGACAGCGACTAGATGAACGATTTCAACTGCTTTTGGTTACGTATCATGCTGTTTTGGTTTCCTGTGAACTACTTTTTAAATAATAGTTGCATTTAGTTTCTAATAAACAAAATACTTTTAACATACAGTTATTAAAACTTAATAATAATGTTATTTAAAAAGTAGTTCACAGGAAATCAAAACAACATGATACGTAACCAAATGCTGTTGAGATCAATCTCAAAAGGAACAAACTGTGTAGGTTGAATTTAAGGACACAAGAATTCGAAAAAATCACATTTTAAGATTGATATTCAGCATCATAAGATATATTCGTAAGAAACAAATTACTGCAAGCAAATGGCAGCAGGAGAAAATGAAATTAAAAATTTAAGTGATATCTCCCAGGGAAAAAGAAGGTAGATTCTTCTATAGATTATTAAAAAATTCTTTCACTATACTCTTTTGCAAAAGATCTGCATTGGACAACATGACTTCACATTCATTTGGTACACATGAAACTGAAGCAAAACACCAGAAACATAGGTAAATGTAATGTTTTTTTAGCATTAAAAAATCACGTACTGCTTTACAAACTTGTATTCTATTAATTATCTTCCAATAGTAGATTAAATAAAGCTGAGGGAGCTATATGGGTACAAGCAAGTTTTTTAATTCTTCACTGAATACCTTAATTGATTGAATTAATAGTATTCAATTGCAATGTACGGGAATTCGTCAGAATATAATGAAAAAAAAGTTACCAAGTATGAGTTAAAATAGCTACACTTGAAATGAAGTTTTCTGTGAATTTAACATCATCTACCACTATTATTTTACGAAAGCAACAACCGAGGTTTCGAACATTGCATTAACCCTCCGTTTTTGTACCCTGCTTTCGTCCACAGTTGCAAAGCAAATACTTTGTGCAATACCTAATAAAATGGAAAGTTGATAAAAGAATAAAAGTTTTTAATGCATTAGGTGACAATTTACTTTCAAAAGTAAAGTTATAGCCATGTTTGTGATGGCCCCTCAATTTCAAGTAAAAAGCAAACAGATGTAATATAATGTCGCGCAGTGTAAATATTGTGGAAAAAATACAGAAAATTGCTTGAACTAGAAAAACAAACCATTGAACAAAACAACGTTTATTTTAAAATAATAACTGTATGACAGTTTCGCCAACTAACTGAACATATTGGCTTCATCAGACACTGTCAAAACAGTGGCACAAAGCCAATATGTTCAGTTAGTTGGTGAAAGTGTTACACAGTTATTACAAGGTGTCTACTAAAATTCCAAAATGAAATTTCGTGACTTTTTCGTGACCTATTCTTCTCCAAACCATAACATTTAGTAACATTCTCAAGAGTGAATTTGAGTGCGAATTGGGCCAAATCTTCACGCATGCGATAGAAGTGTGCTTTGCTTGCGATTTGGTAGTGTCTGAAGCCGACCACAGATATTTTTGGTGGTGAATTTTGACGTTTTATGGAACAAAATTTTCCAGTCTCTACTTATATTTGTACACATAAAAAAAATCGTAACCCAAAAGCCAAATTTCGTGACTTTTTCATGACTTTCGTGACCGATAGACACCCTGTATTATTTTAAAATAAACGTTTGCTTTATTTTTCTAGTTCAAGTTATTTAAGATAGCAAAGCTAAAATGAACCAGTTAGTTATAGAAAATCAGTGAAATAATTTCTCAACAGTGTTTCTAGTTTAAACTTATCCAGGAAATACAAAAAGGACTACAGTTGATTCAAATATTAGCAGTACGATTACTTATAAATGTGAGAAAATCTTTCTTCAATACTGGGAGGCGAACAAAGAATGGAAAACATGTTTTAAAAAATGCGAACCTAACGATCGTATGCTGCTTTCCTTACAAGACTACTTTCTTACAAAATAAAATAACTGCTTACCTCAACATTTGTCGACTTATCCAACATTACCTCTTCTCCTACGTTTGTGGTGTTAACACTGGTGTCTCTTGTATCACGTTTCCCACATTCCTGGGATGTCAAATGCTTTCCAAAAGATTTGTAGATAAGAAGCTCAGTCCTCAAAGCGTCATTCACTTGTTCCATACAACGCAGTTTGTTCTGAAGACGTCTCACTTCAGTCATTTCAGATCTAGTTCGTTTACCTGCAAACAGGAATGAACAGCATTTGTAGACCACAATCCACAAGATATATAAAAATATACCAAATACACATAGTATGCAGAGCATGCAAATATTACAAATATCTTCTGATATATCCTCCATTTTTTGAGACAGACGATACTAATCGTACGTTATATTAGTATGTTGATTTCCTATATGAAAACTATCGTTCCACATTACATGATGCAATATTTTGTCTAATTCTTTATTACAAAATTTAGCTCATACTAACAAGCTAAATTTCTTTGTCAAATTAAATTTATATCATTAAATAATATAAAAAGACAACAATGTAAACAACATTATTTACAAAAATGTAAACAACAATAAAAGAGATATTTTTTATACCAATTGTTAACTTATACTTAATATTCAACAATGTACTGGTGGTGTAAGAAAAATATTTCTTCATGGTATAGTTCATAACAATCTCCTATATATATTGTTTTTTCTTCTTAAAACAAAGGATATTGCAATAACAGAATTATTTAGTTATAAACTAAAGTAAATATTTTCATTACTTAAACTAACGAAATTTTCCGAGCATCATACAATTTCTTTATGACATCGTAATATGAAAAATAACGGTCCGGTTTCCGTACTATAGGTCCGTATAATAATAATAAATAGAACCGTTTAAAAGAAATCAGGATGTGAAATTATTTCAATATTTTCTTTTCAATTCAAATTATTACCTATATTATTTTTTTCGATGACAACTAATATTAAATTAATTGCTGAATGTATGAGTACTAACACACTGATAACTATAATTTATAGCTACAGACAAAAATCGAAATATATCTCAAGTTTCATCAAATTTTCCTTCTATTAGGGTCATGATGTCATAATAATTAAAACTATAATGCTTATTATAAAGATAATCTTGAGATATTAATCTCGATTTAGAGCTCGTAGTCTCACACAAATTCATGTAGATCAATTTTAGGTATTAACTACAGAAGATTTCCACGATATTAGAACTACAATAACAAAAAGTTGTTTTATTTTGTTTCTTTTGGACAGAAAATATGAGATTATACAATGGATGTTCATTTAATCCCCAGATTTTTCCTCAAAAGGTATTAATTGTAGCTCGGAATCCTCACCGCAGGTACATGTGGCAACATTTCATGAAAACGTCTCAGCGTTATCGCTCACCTGAGCCCGTGATTGAGTCAATTGAGCGTTATCGTGATTGAGTCAATGTGTTACATGGTCCGTGTCAATGTGTTAAATTTTATCTTGAACTTGGAAAAACGGCTACACAGACATACGAAATGTTGCAAGCAGTATTCGGTGATGTATCCATTAAGAACGCAACCTTCCAAGTCAGTACACTTGTGAGATTCGATCACTGATTGATGGTCTATCAAATGCAGGAGAATCGAACATTTCCATCGACTCACTACAAAATCTTACATTTAAGACTTAGGAATGTGGTGTATCAACGAAATTCGTGCCGAGAATTCTCACACAGGATTGAAGACACTAGTGTCATCAACAGAGAACTGGAAAAAACAGCTACCAATGTTCCGACATTCCTGGTCAGTATCATCACGATAGTCATCCCAATGGAAGTCATCTGGACTCTCGATATCCAAAAAAACCAAACAAGTCCGATCCCGACTGAAAGTTTATTTATTTATTTATGTTTTCTAAGATCGCTCGGAATCACGTGTCACGATTTGTTCCATTAGCAAAACTGTCAGTTTGAAGATCTAAACAACTGTTACAATAGTTATGCGATTCCGTTTGTCGTAAACGTCTCGACTAGTGGGCACCTGACCAGTGATGTTTACAACATGACAATATTCCCTGACTTCAGGAATAATGCCGACTTCTTGAACAAAAACATCCACGTTGTACACCAACCCACCTACATCCTTCTACTCTAGCCACATGTTACTCTTTCTTGTTCTCCACTCTGAAATCCACCTTAAAAGGAAAACCATTTGACACTAACACGACAAGAATACTCCGGCCCATTCCACAATAGGGATTCCAGAACTGCTTCCAGCGATGGTGACAATTGAATTGATGTGTAGATGCAATAGGAAAGTATTTTGAAGGGAACAAACTCGAATAAGTGGTAAGTTTGCTTGTGAATGGGTGTATTTGCTTATATTTTATGTAGTCTTTATAGACAGCACAATGTGGAATATCCTTCACGTATTAACTTGTAACCCCTATTTGGAGGGTAGTCATAGATAGTGAAATACTTGATAAATCCGGAAGCAGTTTCTTTGTGATGTTCATCTCCAGTCATGTCTTGAGTAGAAATAGTGATGGTGAAAAGGTTCATTTTCCCTTCTTCGTCTGCCTGGGTGGCCTCGGAAATAGCAACAGGATTAAAACTGTTGTTGAGTACAGCTACAGTAGTCACTGATCACGGTTTTGCAGTATGCTTAGCCATTTTGAAAAATGGTTCGCTTGGAATCTGCTTGCTGTCGAAAGTTATCTGCTCGTTAGAAGGACCCGTGTACTTCTGTTGATTAGCTGTACTGTGTTGAACGGGAGCACATTGTGAGTCCATTTCTGAATTAGTTAGAGAAGTAGCAGGAGTTCCATAAATTACCCTATGATGAATTCGGAGGTGTGGTACTGAACACTAATCACATAACCCTATCCGTTGCAAGAGGTAGAGAGTATTCAGAAAGTGAGATTACCATCTTACATCTTTTCTGTCGAGTAGTACCATCACGAAGATAGACGATGCGTTTGGAATTTGAAACTTACATGTCAAGAGCACAAGAAATACACGTCCGATCTGGATCAACTCACCTCTTGTTCTATCAAAAAATATAATTTGTGTGTTGAGTGTTACAAGATGAAGCTGGAAAAACTGAGTACTGATATTTATACATGGTCACTACCGGTTGACCCCTTGACTGACTAGACTTGTTGGCTAATCACAGGCTGGTATTTGATGCATCATTTTATTAGCTGTCGGCATTTTGCCTCTCGAAAAGGGTATTTCACATAGAGTTTTGGGGCATTCAATCAGTCACATCAGACATCAGTAGAGGAGACATTAACACAGCAATGCTCCAACCAAGTTTGCGGCAAAGCAACCCTGCTCCCGTAGCAGAACAACACAGTGTTCCTAGTGCTGTGACTGTGCATAGCGAGCAATTGAGCTATCCTTGCTCTCGCCAGGCGAAGATCTAATGCCAGTGAAATGAACCACCAAACCAGTGCGCGCCACTTGTGCAAGTTTTCATACCAAGTGAACCGAATCTCTACGTGTAAGGAGGGGGCGTTTCGTGACGACTCGATCCCCGGGATACCAAGCTTCGCGCTCTGCCAACAGTCACTGGCAAGGAAACTGTACCCAATTAACACTTGGACAGATTAACATAAACTGATCCAGCGGCCCTTACGAGGGTCACATCATGAAACGACGCAAAACGAAGGTCCCATTGAAGAAAGACTCAATAGCTAGACCATCATCCATACTCCGAAGTTCTGCACGAGAAAAGATTAGTGTGAAGAACCATCAAGAAACTAACCCTGTGCTATATATCAAGAAAGCAGACTACACTTCACTTGGTGTCACATGACACGGAAGAAAAAATATGTCATATACACAAGTGCCAGTGCCGAAAGTAACCCGAAAATTCGCCTTAAGAGGAGGAGCAGCGAACACCTCAGTGTCAGTGTATTCCCAAATTGATAGTATACCACATTTCCTATTTGTTCGGCTGCTCTAGGTCGTGAAGTGTCTCCTTAACCTTTACTCTATTGGGCTGCACTGGGTTCTGCAATGCTCCTTAACATCAACCCACTCATTGTTCAGCTGCACTGGGCCGTGGAGTATTCCTTACGACGACCCGCTCTGTTCGGCTGCATTGGACCGTGGAGCGTCCTTACAAAATCTAACCTGAACCATACAAATCGGGAAGAAAAGGAATTGCAGACAGCCGTCTCCGGACGCTCTTTTTATGAACTTAGTTGAACTTATAATTCTAGTGTATTATAGTGTTTATAATAAAAGGTGGCGGATAAAAACACAAAGCTTCGTATATTCATTGCTCTACCATCCCGCTACCACAAAACATTGCAATATTCTTACATTGGTCTACGTGTTACGAATCGCAAGTGAACATACACACATATTAACTATTAGCGTTGAGGAATATCATGGTTTAGCTTCGAAGACTATTGATACATCCTCATGAAATCTATATGGGATCACCGAGAAATTATACGACTTCAAACAAAGGATCATCAAAATCGGTGCACTTATGTCAAAGGTATGCATGATTCAGGACATATATATATAAGGTGGTACGATAATACACTGAGAAACTGAAGGTGGTAATAGATATGAAATTAAGCAAAATATGTCTAATGAACATGGGTCGAAAGTGGCACCGTTTTACCGCGAAAGATATTCAGAAACCGACGAAAGCGCTGATATGATGTCGAATATATCATGAACGCGGAAAGATATCGCTGTTGGGTCAAAAGATTACACAGAAAGTCGACCCTGATAAATTCAATGACGTAGCGGTGACAGCAGAGTGGTCGCCGCGTTACAAGGATCCCTACAGACAGATTGCGAATTCACACACGTATTCCCCATTTGGAGGGATCCCCAATTAAAAGAACACAAGACACTCGAGAGCATATACTGATCATGCACTCGTCATATGCTCACCATTCAGTCATACTAATACTAGTTTTCATCTTGGCCTGATAATTATGACTATAGAGATCAATTTGTAAGACTCTACCTTACGCTCTTCACAAAGATCTTACATAGTGACTTACAGGAGTACTATTTTCATTTTTTAATTAATTACCCACTAACTGTGTACACTCTTACCATAAATTCACGTAAGTCTTTATCACTGTTAATTTTTAAGCTACGCATTTGTACTAGATATAACAATATAAAATACTTACTTGGTGTTCGAATTTCGTGAGATGTATCCTCAGAGTCCGAAGATTCATCTAGGCCATGTGATCTGGTCACTCGAGTCCGTGCATGAGCAGTCCTCTCAGCTGTTAGAAGGGAATCTTGTTCCAATCCAATTCGCGCCATGGACACATTACGATCTGGTTCAGACCACGCTTCTGATTCAGAATGCGAATTAGGTTGCTGTTCTTGCTGGGCGGCAATCGGTGTTGGTGGTTCCAGATGATGCTGAAGAGTCATAAACGTATTTGCACTTGAACTTCTTCTTACTTTCCCACAGCTTCTTGATACAAACAACGCTTGTCTACACGAGGGTCCATCATCAGGTACTTTGAAAAACGCATCTGGGTTTCTGAGGGGATTTATTTCTGATGCAGACCGCTGTAGTTTTGTTAAACCAGGATAATGAGGGGAATTCGAAACAGAATAGCTTGTGTGATAAATTTTGTGCACACCACATGGAGGGCAAGATGACATTTGTATTCCACAGGGCTTCGGTCGTAGAGGTGACATAAACTGTGTTGGACTTCTGACTTCTATATGGCTGTTGTAGAATGTCATGGACGACAAAGAATTCACTGGACACACAACACGTTTCTCTTGTACGATTCCAGCGCACGGACTTACACTAGACCTAGAACTTGGACTTTTATCTGGACGATCTGTTTCCCATATTGTTTTTACACTTCCACTAGAGTTTCTGGACACAACGTCACTTGGACATCCTGGACTAAGTCCCTGTTCGTTATTCGGAGCTGAAGTAGGAACTGTGGAATTGTCTTTCACTAGTTTCACTTTTTCACCGACCGTAATGGAAAGTTCAATATCACGCTGTTTCACCTCCTGGAGAAGAGTTTCAACTTCCGAACGCAGCCTACTAATTAGTTGAGATTGCTCCGATAGCAACTTATTTTTCTCTATGACGATTTGGTCCAATTTTTCAGCCTTAAGAGTCTGCTCATTTAATTCTTTTGTCACGGAAGAGAGTTTTTCTATGTTTTCTTCTAACTCTTTATTTTTTCTTTCGATTTCTTCATTCAGTTGAACTAATACACTGCTATGGCTCAAGTCAGGCGTCAGAGTAACGTCTCTTACAATATCTTCTTTCGTGGCAGAGACTTCGGTACTCTTTCCAGTTGGTTTACTGCTAGAATCTCCCTCTTCACACAAAGATTCCCCCCACACATCTGCTGTAGCACATTCCTGTAAACTTAAACTAGAATACTGTGAACTACTAGAAAGTCCAATACTGTCATGCGGTGTATGATCTGAAGATAAAGATGCAAAATGAGATAACGTAGTATTTTGCAAAAATGAGGGAAGCTGACTCAAGGACTGTGTAATGGAGAAAGTATTCAAAGACATGGACAGAGATTTTGACAACTCTCTACTCCTTTCAACAGCGACTTGTAAAGCCTGTTTTCGTTTCGGTGCTAAAGATAGATCTTTCCTTCTTAAGAGGCTTTCAAGGAAACCAGCTAATTCCTCCAAATGGCCACGAAGAACATTACAAACGTTACCGGATTCTACAAGATTGTTTTGAAGTATCCGTATATCATTCTCGTATTGTTGAATGGTCTCCTGATATGCTGCTGTATTAACGGCGGTATCCTGTTTCAGTGTGTCTAATTCTAACTTCAATCGGTCCCGTTCTTCGTATGCTTCTTGTGTTTGCTTCTGCTGTAGATCTTCTTTTAACATTTCTTCATACTTTTTGCACATTGACTGAGCTTCCTCTAATTCTTCTTTGGTTTTGATTAGTTCCAGTTTCGTTACTTGTAACTTGTTATCATTTTCACGTTCCGGCGTGTTTCTAAGTTTGTCCTTAAGTTCTTCCACTTTCTTAACCAGGTACTTCCTTTCCTCCAGACTCGACTTCAACTGATCGCGAAGAGACTGCAAATCATCACTAACATCCTCATTACGTTCACCCACGTCAACTGAATTATTATTATCTACATTTTGTCTCCCGAAGACTTCAGATGATGGCATATGGACATGCGAAATGTTTTGATTAAATGTAATTGACGGCGGAACGAGACAGTCTCCAGAAAATGATCTTCGCTCTCTAATGAGTGCTGATGGGAGATTTACGTGAATACCAAGCTCAGTAATCTTTTCTTGAAGAGATTTTAATTGTATATCTCTATTACTCACTTTCTGTTGCAAAGATAATATCTCCAACTCCTTTTCCTCAGAGATCTTGTTGAGTTTATCCTGCAGTTTCTCTATCTCCTTGTTTTTATCCCATAATTCCTTGTTAATCAATTGTTGTAAATTTGATGTATGTTTCCTCAGTTCTGCATTCAAACGTTCTATCTCTCCTTCTCTGTTCTCCAGTTCCTTGGTTTTCTCTTTAACTTCCGATTCCAGATCGGAAAGTTTCTTCAATTTCTGATCCTGGCTTCCTTGTTCAATAACTTTCTCTTCTTTATCATTTACGCGAGGAGTTAACGATTCTACGCGGTTATTCAATTCAACTATTGTTTGCTCTAGTTCTTGAATTTGTTTGATTTTACTTTCAATCTCTACTGCTTGATTTTCTACTTTCGTTTCACATTCTGCTAAGCGGGCTTCTTTTTCCCGGAGGCTTTTCAACATAGTCTGAAATTAAAAATAATAAATCAACACAGTTATACAACAAACTAAACAAAGAAGTAATAACCAAAGTATTTTTTATTCTTACTGAAGTATTCGAACATATGAGATGTGGCTAGAAAAAAAACGGACTGATTCTGCAAGACTTTTTATGGATCATTTTGTACATTAGCAACACTATCTCCTTCAAAATACTCCCCTGCACTATCCCTACATCGTTCCATATGAATTTTCCATTGCTGGAAACACTATCACCGGTCGTTTTCAGAAACTATGTTCACGATATCCATCACTTTTCTTTTCACAGCTTCTATTGTCTAAAATCCAGTACCTTTCAGTGTTGATTTCACCTTTAACATATATAAAGTCGCTTGAAGCAAAATCCGGCAAATATGATAGATGATCTAATACAGAGATTCCATGTTTGGCCAAAAATGTCTTCACTGACAGTACCGTGTGAGCAGGAGCATCGCCATGGTGCAAATCCGTGAATCACAGCATTACCACAATTCAGGTCATCGTCTTCTTACTCGCTCACAAAGGGTTGTCAGCACACTAAGGTAACAATGTTGGTTTAGTTTTACTCTCGAGTACCCAATTAACATACACAATTCCATAGATGTCGAATTGCTTTTTTTTTTTTTTTTTTTTTTTTTTTTTTTTTTTTTTTTTTTTTTTTTTTGCGAACTCTGGCTCTTCCAATGCGGTGATTGAGTTTGGTTTCAGGAACGTACATGAAAAACCACGATTCGTCGCAGGTTACACTCTCTCTTAGAATACAGGCTATTTTTCAATGTTCGTCAAAATGTAAGCACAAATGTCCATCCGAGTTTCCTTTTGTTTTAATATCAGGCTATTTGGTACTAATTTTGAACACTTTTTTTTTTTTTTTTTTTTAACTGACGAATCAATTCTCTTGATTTTGGCAACAGCTCGGATACTCAAGCGACATTTTTTTCGAATCACATAGTCGACTTTTTGAATGCCGGAGTCCGTGTCGGATAACGGGAAAGGTCATCCAGGACGCAGATTGTCTATGTCATCATTTACCATTTGAACCACTCAAAAAACTTATGTGCGTAATAAACAGTCATCTCCGTACACTATCTTTAGCAAACCGTAAGTTTCTGTCGCGGATTTTCCTAGTTTGAAAAGAAACTTCACGCTGATACACTGTTCCATTTTAACATCCTAGCGTGATCAGACTTAGAAAATAAAAAAACAGGACACTCTCAAAAGTGGTATATTTTGACAAATCTACGTATAATTATTATTATGTTGTTATGCCAATGAGGAAGAGGTCTCTAGCTTTCAAAATAATCAGTTTCTTTATTTATGCAAGCTTATTCTGATTTTAATTTTTACGAGGGCGAACTAAAAATTATCTACACTTTTGTCAACTTTTCTTACATTGCGCACTTTGTTTTCTGTCCTCTCATATTTTATTGTTATGCTGTTGTGGTAATGCTGTGAAAGTGTGATCTTAATTCCTCCATTTTTCTTCCTTCTGTTGCAGATATATCATGGCTGCTCCATTAGAAGTTTGCACTAAAGAGTAACAGCGAGCAGTGATCCGATTCCTGTGGTCGGAGGGTGTCAAAGGGTCAGACATTCATCGCAGACTATCATCGCAATATGGGAGAAGTGCACTATCACGTAAAACTCGAGAAGTTTAAAAGTGGTCGAACAAGTGTAACGCATGAAGAGAGAGCAGGACGGCCCTGAACCTCCACTACAGATGACAACATTCAGCAAACAAGAGATAGTTCTGGCGAATCACTATCGATGAGCAGCAGCTGCTTTGAACATCAGTCATGGCTCTGCCCATCAAATCATCCATGACGAGCTCGGTTTTCATAAAGTCTGTGCACGGTGGGTAGCCAAGAAAGCTTACTGCAGAACACAATCTCACTCGTCTTAGGGTCTGTCAACGCTTACTCACTCGCTTCAACAACGAAGATGATGCATTTTTAAGCAGAATAGTCATCGGTGATGAAACATGGGTTCATCACTATGAGCCAGAATCAAAGCGCCAGAGTATGCAGTGGAAACACCCTGGATCTCCGACGAAGAAAAAATTCAAGACTGGGTCATCCGCAGGAAAAGTTATGTTAACTATGTTTTGGGACTCACAGGGGCTCATAATGGCAGAGTTCATGGAAAAGGAAAAGACGATCAACAGTGCGAGTTATAGTGAAATGTTGGAAAAGAACCTGAAGCCGGCAATTCGCACAAACGCCTAGGTTTGCTGTCGAAGAAAGTTTTGTTTTTGCATGACAATGCACGGCCACACACGGCTCATCACACTATTGAAACCATCAACAAGCTGAAATTTATTGGAACACCCTCCCTACAGCCCAGACCTAGCTCCATCTGACTTTCGCTTGTTTGGACCACTCAAGGATGCTTTGCGTTGTCACCGATTTACCTCAGATTTAGACGTGCAAAATGCGGTGCAAAAGTGGCTTCACGACCAACCGAAAACCTTTTATTTGGAAGGAATACGTAAGCTCGTTGACCGTTGGGCCGAGTGCATTGATAAGGAGGAAGATTACGCACAAAAATGATGTGCATAGTATAACCCTAGCTTCATGTAAATAAACTATAGAATGAAAAGTGTAGATAATTTTGACTTGCCCTCGTATATTATTTTTTAACATTTTAACAGGGATCTGAATCGATTATCTCTTGAATTTATATGTTTTTGCTGACTGAATTTTTTTATGGAAGAGTGGAGCTATCCTTGAAAATGCTGTTCAAGCTCAAAAAAAAAAAAAAAGTACACTAAGTAGCTACGAGCCAAAAATGGGGTGTTATAAAAGAAGAGTTTTTCTCGGGATTCCCGACGACTTTCTGAAAAAAGAGACGTTCCCGTTTTAAAAACGAAACGTCTGTTGACCCTATACCAAGCACTTTTCCGACCGCTTCGTCCAAAGACCATACCGGAAGCTGAGCAGCTTGCACAATGGACAATTACTCATTCGATAGGCAAAGTATCATGAAATACACACATGCATCGACTGACCTTACGTGCGCACTGTTCACCAATTGCAAAAGCAATCCATGTTTTTTCTAGCCATACCTCGAACTTACTTTACATTATCCTTTAATTGTATTATTGTATCTTAAAATATGTAAGATGCGTCCTAAATATTAAAGCAATTCTACTAGTACTAATATTCAAATAATAATAATAATAATAATAATAATAATAATAATAATAATAATAATAAACAACTTCCGTGATTAGAACAAAAATAACTTTAGAGTTGGAACTTTCATACAAATATCTCAACAATTTGTGTGCACAGGATTACGTACAAAAAATATGCACAAAAATAAACATCACAAGTCATGATGGTGTATCGTCAAAGTATACGGAAGATTTTAAAAAATGTAAATACATAAAAAATAAAAAGCGTAAAGGAAACAAGCAATAAAGTATTATATCTCTCCTTTTGCTACGCTTCAACCAGCCATCACAGCTCAAGAGTTGATTCATTACTACTTTACTGTTTTCATAGTGTTAATAGATAATTGTGTGTATCATATATAGTAGTTTATAAATTGAAGTTTGTAACTTACAGTGTATAAATATTACACTGAACTGAAGTACCACTTACACTGCACTGAACTACCACTTATGTTACTAGAACATTGAATTTTACAATTGGATCACGGTGACTCAAGAGTAGAGAGCTCATCTCTGGTGCATGCGGTCCCTGGTTCGATCGATCCCAGCTCCTGCCAAATGGCCTTTGTAGTAAACACCACGTACATAGATTTTCTCGGGGTTATCCCGTTTCCTTACATCTTCTCATTTCATCATTATCACTCATCTCATTATTACAGTCTCCCTTAGCCCCAGTATATAATCATGGGACGTTGGTCCAAAAAATATATCATCTCCAAATGGATGGATAGTGTTCTTTAAATTACGTACTCTTTTATTACGGATACTCAATCATAACTTGTGATTTTTCAATAGTTTTAGGCATTATTGTCATCATATTACAGTAATTTTCTGCATGATCACTAATAATTAAGGTTAAAAAATACAACAAAATTACAGCCGTTATAGAATACTCTCATTGTATACACATTTAAAATAACAAATGCGTTTCCAGAACAAAAATGTGCGTTTTATATCTGGTAAGCTGTCTCATTGTATTACGAAGGTGCATGATTTATTGCTTACTTTTTTCGTTGGAGAAAATAAATTAAAAAAGAAAACTTACAAAAGCCCACCCTCCTTCGCCTTCACATCAATTGAACAAAGAACTCCTGAGTGTTGATAGTTTTCGGCGAATTGAAACAAAACGGCAAGAACTTCAGAAAAAAAGGCTATATTTAGGTCTCTAATCTAGCCAATCACAAAGAAGATAGCCGAGATTTCCGATTATATGGATTAAACAATCAATCTCCAACGAACAAAGGAATATATATCTGTTGAATATATATATAAAATTAAATTTGAAACTTATTATACGTCTTACTGCAGCAAAGAGAAGTAAAAAACGTAAACACTCGTTTTATTTCATTGAGTCTGCAACGTAGCGTTAGTGTTGCATCAAGCCTACACTCCAAAACAGTAGCTACAAGATGGTCTGTCAACTTCCCAGACTATTTGATTCTTTTGTCGTATATTGATTAAACATCTTTTTTATAGTTTGGCTCATAAAATATAAAACTGTGTTGTTTAAACATTGTATTATAGTTAAATTTTGTTATAATAACATCGGTTTCTGCAACATCTTGTCTATTGTGTCAAATATTCAGTGAGAAAAATTAATTTCTCATAAGTGCTTTTGTGACTTGCTTTGTATGACATTTACAAACTCAACAAACTCGTATATAATGTTATTGACACAAATGAGTGGTGATACTTTCTTAGTGAATTGCATGGCTTTCAGCAACTACTGAATGGGAAGTTCGTACATGCATGTATGGGGTTCAAGAAAGGTGCAAAGCTGTCGAACCACATTCCTCCCACATTGCTATTTATAAATTGCAAAGAATCTATCTGGCGCTGCTGCATTGGTTGTTCTTTGAAAGTTCGACTATTCGTCCACCCCCTGATCTTCCTCATAATTCAGACTGAGTTAATGGTATGTTTGCTACCATACAGAGTAGTTATTGTTCTTGCCCTAGTGACAACATGGCTATGAAAAAACAGAAAGTTCTCAGCACTGAACAGAAAGTGAGAGGATTAGGGAAATAAAAAATGAAAGGAAACAAGATTATGTATGTCGCGAATTTGGTTTGGTAAATCCCACATTACAAACAACATGGAAATAAAATCCAGCAAATTAAACGACAGTATAAACAAAAGTAATATCTGTAATACAGGTTTAATTGACTCGAATTATTCCCAACCTTCAGTGCATGATACCTTGATATTACACATCTTAAGTTACGATGACTATTTTTCAGGTCTTTTTGGTGATATCTAGACATCGGATTTTTATGCAAATGCATATTTTGTTTGCTTATATGCATCTCTGTTAAACTTGGTAGGAGTTTCTAACAACAGTAGTAAAATTCGAATTTGAATTTTATAGTGCATATAAATGCATATTTCAAACGTTAGAGTATATATTAATGCTTAAGGGCATATTCTGTAAGTTTTTATTTCAGATGTATGCTTATAGCATGGAATGAATCCAGTTTTAATTTGTGTTTTCAATACATGTAATGTCTATGCAACAGAACGGGTTTCTGCATGAGAGAGTGGAAGAATACCTAGTTTATGGAGGGCCAATAATGTTTGCAACCGATCAGCAGAGCAAATACGCATATAATTACCACGATGTTAAGAGAAATCTGATAATGATAGATATTGTAATATCGTATCCACATCAATCCAGAAACAAGAGACACGAGGAATGCTGCTCAGTGAATGCTTAGCTCTAGTTGAAGTTCAGCACGAGATCCAGTCAGTTCCTGGTAAATTTGGGAGCTCTATGGAAAAAAATGACGGATGTTATTGCCAGAAACTTCGATTACAAAACAGTTTAAATTTCAACTTGCCAAAAAATATAGATACTAAATTTGCTCCTTTGTATAAATATTGTCCATTAACATATATTCATGTTAACAAGTTATTTTATGGCCACAAATGTCACAGGCACCAAAAAATGAAGAGAAGCATCTTGTGATATACTGTAACGTGAATCACGGAAATGTGGAAACGTGTAGAAAAATGAGGCTCCTATTATTTCGGTAAAGTAAATATACACACTACTTTAAAATACAATTGTGAAGAAAAACTAGATATCATGTTAGGAGTATATAAATTGTAACGGTCATAAAAATAAATTCTGAAGAGATGCCCCTGAAAGATAATGCACACCTTCGATGTTATATTTCACCTACAAACTTCTGTCACAACTTTGCTGCATGTTTGAAAATGCTCTCTTTTATTGCATTGTTAGTGCATATTAAGTGCATATTTTAACACATTTAACAGCATAGTTGCATGCATATTTCATAAATTTTAAGTGCATAAAAATCCGATGTCTAGTGATATAACCGGTTTCAACTATAGTATAAGGTATGCCCACCAGAGTGGGACTGGTTGATTTTTTCAAAATTTCATTACATTCAACGGATATACACATTTCAATTAGGAAGAGTGGCCTATATGTTACAATGTTAAGCACACACAATGTCTACAGATAATTACCGTACCGATTTAAGCAGTTGTCTCATTGCGGCACTAGCTGATGTATGCTATTAGTGCACTGTGCACACACTTTACAGTACTGCAAATGATGATGAAAAATAGTAAGAACAGATCCCTTGCTAATCGACAGGTTCTCTGCAATCTCTCGGGTTATTTGTCGGTTCTCAATCACAACGTTGTAATTGAATCTTCAGTGACGACCACTTGTGAGGGACCTTGGCGTGGCTCTGTTTTACTGACACGTCTATGACGAAAGTCACTACACCATCGGAAGACAATAGGACGTGACACATATTTCTATAAATATCGTTCAGCCGGCAGTAAATTTCGGTACAACTAACACCTTGCACCAACAAATTTTAATAACTGCACATTATGCTTGTTTGGAGGAATTCATTCCACCACCACTAACAGTTATCACGCTCTTGTCTTAGTCAAACACATGCTGGCGGCGTGATCTGTATGACAACTTTCTCCTCACACACACTGCCATCCACGGTAAAAATTTGAATTTTTCACCTCTTAACATGAAGCCTCAGTCCCAGTTTTCGTTGGGAGAGCCTTATATATAACTTGAAATTTGTTAATTCTTATTGCTTGACACAAATAAAAAAATTTCAACATCTCTTGATTTGATATTTCTCCAGTAGCCAAGTTGGCGGGAATCATTGTGAATGGTATAGTAACTTGGACATTAGTCCGAGGCATGTTCAGAGTGATTTTAACGGCTGGAATAACTGCGGAGTGCAAAGCAATGTGAAACCACCACGCTATTTTTCCCTACCTTACTGACAGCAGAAAGAAAACATATGTACGATGATCTTTCGAAGGTCAAAATATAGTTCCTGAGGTAAAATATTTATTCATTCGGATCTCCGGGAGGGGGATGTCCTTGGGAAGGACTATTGGGAGAGAAGGTCACAATGTGGAGAAGATAGAGAAAGAAAAACAAGGAAGAGCAAAAGGTTTAGGATAGGGACATGGAACGTATGTACCATGTTGCAGAGAGGGAAGTTAATAATCTAGATCTAGCAATGCAATGTGAAATTAAATGGGAATGTAAGGGGTGTTGAATAGCGACGGATATATGTTTTACTCAAATAAAAAGAGCGGTCATAATGGTGTCGGAATAATTCTTGATAAGCGCTTAAAAGAGAAGGTAGTGAAAGTAGAGTTTGTTGATGGTAGAGTTATGATGTTAAGACTTAAAGGAAAAAGAAGGATCTAGTGGTACAGACATACGCACCGACGACTTTGCATATAACTTAAGAAGTAGGTAAAATTATTTGAAAACAGAAGAAATTACGGATAGAGAAAAGAGGGATGCATACGTAATTGTGGTGGGAGATTTCAATGCAGTTATGGGAGAGAAACAGAAAGGTAGTGTCGCAGGCAAATATCGTTTAGGCGAAAAAATGAAATGGGGAGAGGGACTATTTAATTTTTGTACACAGAATTCACTAGTTAATTGGGAACACTTGTTTTAATCAGCACAAAAGAAGAAGATATATATATATCTGGAAATCCTCAATAGACGGCTGAAGACATCAGATAGACTTTGTTATGATTTAGGACAGGTATCAGAATAGCTTGAAGAACGCAAAAACTCTTCCCGAGGATGACATATTCTCTGATCATAACCTTGTGGTGGCCGAAGTGGTTGAGTTGAGTTGATTTTGAGTTTATCGTCCCTTTCAGCAGCGAGGCTATATGAGACGGGACCTACTGATTAACGTGAAATCCGAACATGAGCTCCCGCCAGGAATCGAACCCGGGACTCCCATGCCAAAGGCGCGTACGCTAACCGCTTAGCCACGAAGGAACTCAGTGACCGAAGTGGATATTCAACTGAAAAATGTAGGCAGAAGAAAAGTAGGCAACAAGATGATGCATACTGAAAAGCTGAAAAACGAGGAAGTAAGAAATCTTTTAGTTGAAAAATTCGAAGAAAAGAAAAGAACTACTCAAACGAGGAAACGTTAGGTGCAGATAGTAACTGATGGCGGGAGCATATTAACACATATCAGGCTGCAGAAAAAGAGATTACCGCGAACACAGAACGGCTAAGAAATCATGGGTTCAGAACAGATGTTGCAGAAAATGACGGAAAGGAAGACATGGAAACAGGTTGATACAGAAGAAGGCAGAAAGATATACAAGTTAAATAACGAGTTACGAAGGGAAACAAACAGAGCAAAGGGAGAGTTTTACAAAAAGAAAATTCGAGGACATAGAAGAATTAGGATTTGGGAAATACGAGGAAATGTACGAAGTGAAATCTATGGAACTTTGGAAGAAACAAGGGGTTATTACAATGGCAATAGAAAATAAGAATGGAAAGGTAGTCTGCGAGAAAAGTAGTCTTAGGAAAATGGAAATATGAGGCTTGAAGAAATCGAGTAACGTCACGTAGTTCATACTTGGCGGACGCTTCGATTGCACTCGACATGTTTTGACGCTCGCTACTCCACAATGATTGAATGGCAGTCTGTGTACTGGTGCGGGAGATGGCCGACATCCAATGAACGGCTTTTTGTCTTATTCCTGTTTCGTTATCTTACTTTTTTTCTTCATAGGGGTTGAAAAAATATACCTCGTACGTAATTTTTATAAGAAATATTTCCGTTTCTTTGAGGATTTTTCTTTCCTATTTCACAAAAAGTATATTCTCTTTTCTTTTCTTTTTTTTTTTTCGGTCGGTTGAAAGTTCCTATTTCTTACTGAAACTGCATATTCAGATTTATACCCTACAACAAGGCAAAAAGACGTCTTCTTGAATTACATCAAACGAACAAAGATTTTAACTAGTTGTCACACTAAATCTTCGTTATAATCTCATGAACACAAAACAACTGGCAAAGAAAACATGAGGGGAATTTAAATGCATCTTCTATTTGAGACAAAAATGCATATTACTACGAATATATAAAAGCTAACCACGAAATCGCGGAAACGCACACCAATTCGTGTTTGTGTAACACGCTTTTCTACTCGACAGCATTGGATCTGGTGGAAACGTAGCGTTCCAGTCCATCTTTTGCCTCAGGACAAAAGTTTTACTCTTTTTTCCAGTGTTAAACGAGTAGAATGAGCACACTTTTTTACTTCTATTAGCTACAGTATTGGTATAACTTTAGGAATAACAATATTTCTCATACTTAAGTCCATGTTCCAAACTTTTCTTTAGGTTCAGATTTTTTTGTCATGCTTAATTACCATCTGACCAGTGAAGCGATACTACTAATTGACCGAGCATCATTCAAGCAAGCAAAAAGAGCAGGGAATGTACAAAATCAAATACGTATTACAATAATCAGCTAAACTAAAGAAAACTCATGACACGAATTACCCAGTTTTTCCAATGGATCGCCTTCTGCCACACGGGTTCGCATCACTGGCCAAATAGCATTTCTAGATTTAAACACGCGCGTATCATAAAACTTATACATATTGCAAGTTTCTTGCAAATTTTACAAGTAATTCAAACCATTCCCAGATTCATCTGTAGCAATATGTTAAAATCAACTAAAGTGAAATTTAATGGAAAACAAGCATTGAACCTTTTGAGCACAATCCAATCAAAAGGTTAATATCAGCCAAAGTTACAAATTAAAACAGCAGCACAACGTGTATTGAATAAACTGAAAATATATATATTACATGCTACTTACTTTAAAATAATCTCCAACGATTTTCCATTCATTCTTATACGAAAAATTTTAAGTAGCGTAACTCATGGCCTAAATGTTATGCTTCCTACTGCAGTGTCCTTCAGAACAACTTTCAAACTAAAGGCCATGTAAATATATCATTGATATATTTAATTTTATTTAAAAAATATCTGGACCAAAATCCGTCCACAGGGTGAAGTTTTATACACTAGTAGAAAATGAAAACAGAAATCATCATGCATACAGAGTCCTACACTTATGGACACAATTTACAGGATATGTCAAGAAGCCATATCAGTGCGCTGAGTACCTTCCTTCAGCTTCAATCTAATTTGCTGTCTTGCATAAATCGTCGTAGAAGTGCAGCGTGTCATCCTTGGACATGGCGTTCCATTTTTCTTTATCTAGTGCGCATTTAAGTCAAGGTCTGGTCACAGAGATTGGAGACCAGATGGCACCCAGTCCATTCGAGTACCACAACGCTCAATATGCAATGGGTTGAGTGATTATGTAGACCAGGGCAGGTAAAGCGGTGTGTGTGTGGGCATTAATCTGTTGGAAAAGCACACTTCTCTGTTGAGGCAGAAATAGGAATAGAGTGGCTTGGACGATGATCTGGATGTACGGTATGCTGGTCAATGTTCCCTGTTAGAACTCCAGAGGATACGCTAGGCCATGAAAGCTGGCATCGGCCCTGCGTGTGTCTACCATATACATTGTGAAACGTGTCGCTTATTTGGACGGTGTCACTCCATAAACAACCATTACTAACGCCAAGCCAGAATCGCTGTCATTACTAAACACAATGACGAACCAGTTACCCCTCCCAAATGCTTGTTTTCATGACACAATTGGGGGCAGGCTGCATCTGTATGTGGCAAAGAACATCCGTGATCGCAGTCTCGAGGCCAGTAAAGAGTCGCTAATGGTCCTAGATGACACTCCAGGTGAGGCATTGATCTTCATCTGTGATCCAGGAAGTTGTCCACATATTACGTAACGCGGCAAGGGGTTTACGCCTCCGTTACGTAATACATGTTTTCTTTTTTTTCTGTAATTTATATTTTTGTTCTCAGATTTACATGCAAATTTTTAAACAAATAATATTATTCAGTTTTCTTTTCTTTTTTATACATAAATATTTCTGTTGTTTTGGGAAATTGCAAACATATAGGCTGTATAAAATGAATCATGCAGAAGGAATTCGAGACCAACATTCTCTTGTATCACGGTACGTTGAACCAGAGGAGGATCCAGAACCACCTGATGTGGACCCACGTTAGAGAATCCCAATATGTCGTACAAGTTATGAAATGTTCGTCCCCAAATTACTGTAAACCAATGCAATTTGGAATCCAGGACTTACTTCCGGGTGGGTTTTTGTCTCTTCTCATAAAGGTTAAACATACTCTTCGCAGAGT
This sequence comes from Thermobia domestica, assembly GCF_964235325.1. Taxonomy (NCBI): domain Eukaryota; kingdom Metazoa; phylum Arthropoda; class Insecta; order Zygentoma; family Lepismatidae; genus Thermobia; species Thermobia domestica. The sequence goes on from NC_137455.1 coordinate 76,854,126, forward strand.
AATTACTGCGGATCCAAACGAAGTTGATACAAAGTTCTTTCATTTACTGACTCGCCTGGCAACCTGAGTTTCAACATGAAATCCTCTTTGATTTTGGTTTAGCAAACAGAACTTACGGTGTGTGTGGGCTAATGTTTGCAGCAATAACCCGCAGGTAGCCAAGGAAAAGCTTGTTTACAAACGAGATGACCCTGCCCCTCCACATGAAAAAAAACACGTTGATGTGGTCGACGAGAAACAGAACTTCCTTGCATCGTCGACACTGGCAAACTTCAAATACAAGAAGCATCCTGGATCCCGTAAGAAGAGGTCGATGTTAGTTCTTTAGATCCGGTTTCACATATATCTTCCGGCAGCACTTCCTCCCTGCCAATCATCGGTGACCTAAAAGAATGGGTACGATCTCCTTGGGAAGAGGACAATATGTAATTTCGAAGAATTAAGACTGGTTAATTAAAATATTATTATGGGGTTAAACTATTATTACAGTACTACCATTCTCTAATACATTGATTTGCTGGTGAAAAAAAAAAAAAAAAAAAAAACGCTACAAATTTATTCAGAAAAATTCTGTAATAAAAAGTTCTGCCATTAAAATAATTATTTTTTAAATTGTAAAAACCAAAAATAAACGAAATTAGTGAAAAACAAAAATCAAAAAGCGAAGGTAAAAAGGAGGGAGGGGGGCTTGAGTTACGAAGTGTGACAAGAATGAAGGGTAAAAATTGGTCAAAAACAGTGTTGCGTAATGTAAATGGTCCCCAGTAGCTGTCAAATCCACAATGACAGCTCATACAATATAGATGTACAGATGTGCATCCGCAAACCTCTATCGTCCGAACGCGCCTTAATCGGACTAATGGCGCCAACATTGATACACAGCGGATACTTCCCGTGCAATATGCTGCATAATTCTGCGGAACCATCTCCTGGTCTTCCGCAGCCCCACGCTTAAATATCGTTAATTGCAAAACTGAGTTCTTCTACACCAACCAACATTTACAATCTATTTTATGCAAGTATAATGTTGGAAACACTTGGCCACTCACTGAACGCTGCTGAGCTTTCTCGCTTCGCACTATGTCCATAGCACAGCGCTGTTGATCACGGACATCACATGTACAGCTCTCTATCAGTTATCCACGTAAATAAGGTGTTTCTACGCCACTTCTACCTGGATGTTCATTTTTCATTTTCTACTAGTGTATTACATTAAAACAGTGAGTTTACTAGTGACAATTCAATCAGCATAGCAGTACTATTCCGCTGCTCATTGTCACATTGCAAAAAATGAAATTCCAGGAATGAAATGAATCACTTCAGTTAGTAACCTATGAATCCACCTTGATCGTAAAAAGCTATGGACTCTATGTTAACCTATCTGCAAATCTTTACGATACCTTTTCTACAATATTGCTTTTTAACATAAAAAGAACTTTTGTCTTTCTCGCTGTACTCTGAACTAACAAGCTTCTTACACTTCCTCATATGATAGCCAAGGTAAGGAGTGGGAAAGTAGTGGTGATGGTGGCTAGGAAGGTACTGCAGGAGAAAGCAACACATTTTACTTTAAACATCTCACGTGGAAGAAAACACAAATAAAAGAATAAGTACTACTAACATAATTTTTTAGTAATTATAATTATGAGCTACATACTTGGATTTCAGTACAATTCTACCAAATAATGATTTCTGATGATGCTATATTTACTTTGAAATCAGGAGATTCTAAAGTTTCTGCGAAGTTTATTTTTATTTGTATTTTCTAAATTCCCAATAGATTTTTTCCTCGTGGATATTGTAAGACAATTTAGAAGTGTTAAACAATCAATAACAACTAAAAATAATTTTAAAATAATTTTAAGACAATTTAGTATATGTTGTGGATTCGATAATATGTTACAGATATGTTTGTTCGCTTAGATGTACAAGAAAATTATTCTCCATGTTTTTTTTTTCTTTTTTATGTGAAAAACTTTATACTTTCGATTAAATCTTTACATAAATTTAGCTTTAAAATATTGTCAGTGTAGTCAGAGATAAAAGCAAGAAGTGAATAAATGAGCTCGTGAATGTTCCAATTTTGTTGTCAAAGACAGTAAGTAGATAGAACTGTCGAAGAAATACAGGAAAAAAACAAAACTTATTGTCATGTAATATAAGCTCTCATTACTTTTATATATTAATCTTAATAATTTTATTCAACTGTTGAATGCTGTAAACTAATTAATTACAATATTTTAGTACTATTAGAGACTGTATCCCTCATTCGAAGCATCACAGTTATTTTATTTTTAAAAAATTCACTGGTGGAATATTAGTACTGTCGTACTGAATAGAGGAGATATTTTAATGCCAGATAATTTGTGATTCAAATAAGCATTAACTTCAACACGGCTTTGAAGAAATTAAAAGAAAATTTTGAGTCATATATTACCAAGTGTATAAGTTTAAATCCGCTGTTTGCTCATTGATGGCGTTCGTGTGCGGATGAAGCTACCATGGGCACGCCATACCTGTTGTTTGTATGAGTTGGACATCTGGCAATACGAATCAGTGCACATCGTCAGCAAGTGCAAACAACAACAAACAGTGTTCCGTTGGTAAGCATGTCTACTTTTGTGACTGACAAAGAGCATATGCGGGAAGCTCTGCTCTTCTTCTTTCATTTAAAGAAATCGGCTGCTGAATCGCATCGAATGCGTGTGGAGGCCTATGGTGACAGTGCTGTATCCGAAACAGATTGGTTTCGAGGAAGTGTCGAGATTGGTTTCGTCGGTTCAAAGACGGCAATTTTGCCCTGAGCGACAAGCGTGAAAATCGGCCAAGTTTGAGGATCATCAATTGCAGGCTCTTTTGAACGAGTACGATAACCAATTGCAAAAAATGCTTGTCGAGCAATTGGGTATTACTCAAGCAGCCCCTTCCATTCGTCTGCGTAGCATGGGAAAGGTTCAAAAGACCTGATAATGGGTGCCGCATGAATTGAGCGATCGGCAGCTGGAGAGACGGCAAAACACATGCGAAATCTTGCTCGCCAGACAAAAAAGAAAGTTGTTCCTGCATTTAATTGTGACGGGCGATGAAAATTGGATATATATCGGGAATTCTAAACACAAGAAATCGTGGGTTGATCCCGGTCAACCCTCAACATCTTCCTCGAGACCAAATCGCTTCGGACGAAAGACGATGTTCGGTGGGATCAGCAGCGTACTGTCTACTTTGAGCTGTTGAAACCTGGTGAAACTGTCAATGCCTACCCTACCACCAACAACTGATCAAACTGCACCGTGCTCTGTGTGAAAACAGGCAGGAGTATCAACAAAGACATGACAAGCTGATTTGTCTCCACGGCAACGCCTCATCGCACACGTCAACAATGGTCCAAAACTACTTGAAGACACTCAACTGGGAGGTGCTATCCATCCCGCTTATTTACCACACCTGGTCCCTTCCAACTACCATCTGTTTGCGTCGATCGGGCACGCCCTCACTGAGCAGCACTTCGATTGTATGCAGACGTCCGTAAATGGCTTGATGAGTGTTTTGCCTCGAAAGAGAAGATTTTTTTTTTTTTTTTTTTTTTTTTTTTTTTTTTTTTTTTTTTTTTTTTTTTTTTTACGTGTTACCCACAAATTGCCCTAAAGGTGGGCAAAATGTGTAGCTAGCGAGGGCAAGTAATTTCAATAAATTTCTTTTTGTTTTTTAGGAACAAAACATATGTTTTTCTGACTACAAAATAACGGATTTAAGCTTATACACCTGCTAATAAAAAGCAAGTAATACTAATTATGGGAAAAGAGTTCCCTTGTGGCTAACCGGTTAGCGTACGCGTCTTCAGCGTGGGAAACCGAGGAACGGCAGGAGCTCATTGGTTTGGATTCCATGTTAAACTGTAGGTCCACGTCTCATATATTTTCGCTGCTAAAACATACGCTAAACCCAAAAATCAAATCAAATCAATTATTATGGGGAAAAATCCAATGGCTTCTTTGAATAAAACCCGTGTATTGATTTAAAACATATATTCTAACTCTTATTTAAACTTATAATATTTTTAAAGTCGTTTAGTATACCAATACGACGTAGTTTTACACTAGGAACATGGGCAATTGTATTCCTCTAAACTAGTGGAAAATATATTTTTAGTTAAGGAAATTAAGCATAAAGATTAAACTTGTCATTAGAAGAAGAAAACATTAACTGTATTTTATAGAAAGCGCGCCCAGACGATGGCCAGTCGGAAGACTTTGAATTTAGCACAAAGAAGCCGTCATAAAGTTGGTGGTCCCTTTGGAAGAAGAAAAAGCTAAACGTTGCCATACGTAATGCCTTCCTTTCCCTTTCCCCCTTTCCTCTCTCTTCTTTCTCTTACCTCCATGTGTGCGGGTGACGTTGTGTCAAAGAAAAAGGATCATTGACAAGGATTTAGCAACAATTTGGGTTCAGTTTATTGCCTGTCAGTTACTTTTCAAGGGGAGAAAAACCAAACAGGATAGTATGAAGAGAATCCACACAGGGGGCGGCTTCTCTTTGTGAGCAAGTGGCTGTCTTTAGAGTGAGGCTACTATAACTGATGAAAACTAAATCAGTTAATTTGATGCTTTTAGAATATACGGTCCAGAGTTTATTATACGGGAAAATAGGATATCTAGAAATGACTCATTTTCGATCCTGTAAATGTCAATACAATATTGCATTAGTTTATAACTTCCTGCAATTTCAACGCCTTAGACATCAAATCACTGCTGTCGAGCTATAACTTTCAAGTTAACCAGAAACAAGACACAAAGAAGCATTTTCCACATTAATTCTTCCACGATTCGAATTATTTCGTGACATCATCTTGTTTATTATTTCATAGCGCTTTTTAATAAGTTTACATGCAGTATTAAAAAAAAAAAAAAAAAAAACTGCAATTCGAATTCTACGGACGCGTCATGCATAATTTTCTAGCCATGCGTAAATGTTCTAGTCATGCATAACTTGCAATTGCATCTTCAACTTTTACTTCTAATTTAATCTTGTCACTAGTACAGTACTTTTATTTACATCCGAATTGAAAATCCTGATCTTCAAAGCGTTTTCCCTATTTTAAGGAGTTGTTTATGGAATCAAACAAACGATGAATTCTTTTCTGCTTTACGTTGACACAAACACGCAAATTAAGGAAAAACATAGAGCGCTACAAATTCTATATTAAATTTTTATAATAAAGCAGGAGTATTGACACTATTAACTAATTATGCTACAAATCCTATATTAAATTTTTACAATAAAGCACGAGTAGTTACACTATTAACTAATTATAAGTATTCGCTACTTCTAAATCGAACATAAAATCTCAACCAACCTGAACCTGTTTTTCCATTTCAATTGATAATGCATCCCGTTCCTCTGTTAACTGTGCTAACTTTTTGTTCTTGTCTTCAACTTGTGCCCACAGACGCTGAAAATATATTTACATGGTTTCAAACACTTAGGTATGTACAATGTTACAACACTGACTGGAAAACATTCAAGTCTTCACTTTAGTTTAACACTGTTTTATCTTTTTACTATTTCAAATTTATTTGTTATTCAGCAACTAAATTGTGCATACTTAAAATTTACTCAGTCCTTATGTTCGTTGTTGAAAACTGAAAACTCTGAGTTAGAAGTTGTATATTTTATGCATATTACACCAACCACATCAATATTATATTAGTAATTTATTCTATATCGTAAAAGTATGATTTTAGTTTCTATTACACACATTTCTTCGCAATAAACAAATATAATTACATTATGCGAACTATACAAAGGGACAGGTTTATGGCGTTTGAAGGCGGCGCTCCGAGTTTTTTTTTTTTTTTTTTTTCAACGCTGTTAGCAAATGAGAGGACTGCGGTGTTACCACGTCTCTGTACACATCCACGTCAATTTATACAGAAAGAAGTGATTCCCCATTCACTCGCGTCTGCTTAACCATAGCCCTTTATCACACAGTAACATCGCGTCAAAGGCTTCGTTTTATTCGTCTAGCTCACACATCATCGATTGTCTCCCACGGTTTAATTTATATTTTTGCAACAATGTTTGCAAATATAAGGACTTTAAGGTTAAAAATTTAAAAAACTGAAGCAATTAAGCCCGTCCGTAAAGGAAATCACAATGACGTAATTACTAGTGTCTCCACCGAGTAATACATTGGTGACAGGTTTTTTCCCCTTGTTGTTTCTACTAATTAAGCTCAATTCACAATAATGATGCATAACTCTATAATAAATATGCCACTAAAAGTGTTTAATGAAGACATAGTACATACTCTTACTAGGTGCACTATAACAGTGAAAGCCATCATCACTGAGTAATTTTCAGTTCACTGGAAGAAGACCTTCTTGTCTTACGTATCTGTTTTTCTTCAAACATTTCAAATCATTAACATTTACACAAATACATTTTCATCAGCACACGACTTATCGAATTAGTTGTACCAGCCATGCTTATCAATACTTTAGATCTGATGTTGGTTTATTTATTTATGCATATTTCTGGGCATTATTGGCATCTACAGTCTATTACTAGCATCCTAAGCCTGTCATGGGTGAGGTCTCACAGCAAGCACACTATCCGAATAGGAGGGAAGGAACAAGGGAATGGGGAAAGGTAGAGGCGGGACCTGTATGTTAGGTACCATTCCGGCATTTGCCTGATGTGAATGAGGGAAAACCCGGGAAAACCTCACCCAGGATGGCTGGTTACACCTCAAAAAGTTTTACACCTTTCCGATCCAGTATCCCCACTGGGAATCGAACCCGGTACCGCTCGTAGCAAAGGCGAGAACAGAACTGACGTTCGTAATACGTGCCTGAATGTTACTTTGACTGCAGAATGCAAGTTAGACATCACCTAGATCAAAGCAATGCTTAATGTTGGTAAGTGTGGTCTAATTTATATACCTGTTGTTTCAATATTAGTATTGTATTCACTGTTGTCCATTCATTTTAGTATCCTGTAACACTTTAAATTATTGTGAAGTGTTTCTGTTTGATGTTTATAATTTAAAAAAAAAAAACTTTAGTTAGCTGTGCAAAATTAGCAAAAAGTTAACTATTTTTCATTCTTTCTTTATTATTCGATTAAAAATATAATTATATGGCCGGGTTATTCAATATGCATGGAATGACATCAAAAGCAAAAAAAAAATAATAATAATAAAATAAAATAAAATAAAATAAATAAATAAATAAATAAATAAATAAATAAATAAAAATAAATAAATAAATAATAATAATAATAATAATAATAAAATAATAAAATAAATAAATAAACAAATAAATAAAATTCTGATTTCATTTGCGAATTAGTTGAAACTCTACGCTGAAAATGTTTTAATTCTTCTCTTTTGCCTATATGTGTATACTCCCTTCTTCTGGCCAACACCTTAATTATTTCAGGGTTGTACTATATCCGGAAAGTTTCCGAACACATTCAAACTAATTGATTTTTTTGCTATGGATACAAGTGACTTACACAACGATTTATAATTACTTGCACTTATTTATAACAACCTTCGAGACATAAAATATCGAGAAAATCACGTTTTACTTTAGTTTAATTTACTACGCCATTATCTGCGTAAGTCGTCGATAACAGCAGCGTTATATATTGTGATAATTTTACGTACATGAGTCAGTTTCCTAGGTTCATACAAAATAAAGTAACTTTTCCAAGTGAACGGATAGAGAAGTAGAAAGAGATTGGGACGAGAGGTGGAGGGAAACCAAGAAAGAAATGCATGGACACAGTTAAGAATGACTTTAGGAAGGGAAAAAAAAGTTTAACAGCGGAATAATTACAGGACATGGTTTTATGGACAAGACCCATCAGACGTGTCGACCTTACATAAGTGAGAAAAGACGGAATCTAAACATGAATAGTTACTCTGTATTCATTCCTATTCGAATAATCTACAATAAACAAGAAAAATAAGGAAAACTACCTTACTTTGGACCTTTATGTTTTTATCATAGCCCATCACACTTCCATTTTACGGTATGTAGAGCCTTTCTATTTCAAGTGCCCTCGGAAAATATGTGAAACATACTTCGGCTCAAGCCCCTCCTCCCTCTTGAGGAGGAAACCTTCCCTTTGCTATGGGAAACGAAGTGAATGACCTCGGCTGTGTTGCCAATCTGTCATTCAGTCGTTTGGTCCTGACGAGTGAATATCGTGCGCTACTTAGAATGGCTAACGAGACAGTGTACAGCGAAGCCCGTCAATGTGACAACCCTGTCCACATTCAACTATTGAAAGATCTCGGTCAAAGCAACTTGTCCCTCCTCTTTCGAAAGAGATATGGGAAAACACACATCGACAGCAGCGCCAGCAGGGATATACTTGAAATAGAAGGCCCTAACAATCCTTATGCTCATTTAGACAGACAAGTTTATCGAGAAAGAAACAGACTAATATAAATTCAAGTACTCGCGGCATTTTGCTTCCACTGCTCCGTTCGGTTCTATTCACTAATAAGTATATGTGTATATTCAAGTATTTGTTAATTAAAAATATGTAATAAATAGTAAAACAAATATTCTTACCTTACAAATTTAAGCATGCAAGCAGAAGTAATTTCAAGCAGAAGCAATAAATACGAGTACAACTTCTTCCCAAGGAAGCACGCATGCATATTCAACTGGTTAAGATAGTTCTACTGCACATTTATGATTCACAAAACCCTAAAGTAAATAAAAATAAAGCACATGCAATGTAATATCAAGCAGCACTGGTATTCTAGAAGTTAATACTTCTTGCAAGAATTTATCGATGAAACACACTACAAATTCTTCATGCACATACCTCATTTTCATCTTCAATCATATCTTTTACGTCATCAAAACCACCAGCTTGCTTAGCTTCCCATTTCGCCTTGTTAAACATATCTTTCACTTCACTCAACTCACTCGTCAGATCACGTATCTTCCTTTCTTTCTTCTTCATTTCGCCCTTCAACTGCTCGTTTTCTTTAGTCAATTCCGACATTTTCACTGTAAACCCTTGAATTGCTTTGCACGCTTTGGTGTACTTATCTTCCACATGCTTTATCCGTCCGTCTTTCTCCATTAAGTTCTGTTGAAGATCTTTTAATTTCAATTCGTTATCCTTGGCTCTTTCTTGTAATGCCTCTAACTGTTCAAGTTTCTCCCTCAGTTCTGATTTCAACACTATTTCATCTTTAGACTTCTTTTCCTGGGTAGATGTCGTACCCTCTCTTTGGTGCGTTCGACGATGTGGAATGTCCAGATTTAAGTCACCAAGCTCCCGACTGCGGATGCGTCGCTGTGTTGATCGTAGTCTATCCGTCTCTTCCCGTAGTCGTACAACTTCTTCTTTGCTAGCTTCCAAACATGCCTCTAAATTCTTAGCGTTAGCTTCGGCTTTAGCTAGTTTATTTTCCAGATCATTAATCTTGTGATCGCGAGCTGCAAGAGATGACCGCAATGCCTCTATCTGTTTCTGCTTTTCATCTAATGTGATCTGTATCTCCACGAGAATTTTATTCTGCATCTCAATCTGGTTGTCTTTTTCCTGAATAATGCGATCTCGTTCTGACAGTTCTTGTACCTGAAAAGGAATCAGTATATGAATTTAGAATTAAAATTTACCTTGGTCACCGGAAATTTGTCCAACACAATATAGAATCAAAATAATAACCAAGTCATTTTTGACACTTCGTGTACTAAAGAACACGATCGATTATTTCTGAAAATTTTGATTGTACAGATACAAAAAATGTGATTTCTCTGTTGTTAGTTCACCCAACGGTTCTCAAGTAATAACTTTTAGAAAATTTTCACTAAAATTTTCTACATTTCTTATTCTGAATGAAGTCATTTCTGAATCATGTTTATGAAAACATTTTCGTTTCAGTTAGTTAAAGAAATCTATAACTAATACTGAACTTTCATTATCTAAACTGACACTATTAAAGCACATATGATTTTTATTTTCAGCTGACGTCATTGTATAATCCTATACCATCAAAAATGTATGTTACAATAAATTAGGTTTCACTCAGCTGCTGTGTCCTATTTTTAAGTTTCTAGATAACTGTATCAACAACTACTGCAGTCTTTGTCGAATCCATAAATCTTGTGCTTATATGTGGGTTTTAAATAAAGTACTGTTGGGAAAAGAGTATACTCATAATTGTACGTAAGGTCTGGAAAATGCACTTCGAACTAGTGTCGAGATGAACAACACCTAAAACAATTGAGAAAGCATGCAGATGTGGTACTGTACGTGGTTGAAATGACCAGTGTTGTGTAAGGTTCTCAAAACTATGTTTACGAAATTTAAACTGTTCCTGGGACAAAAATGCAAGTGGTCCGTAATCAAACTGCATATAAGTGTTATGAATGGTTGCAGGAAGAGCGTAACAAAAATGTGCTACCGCATCGGAAGACTACACAATGAGTCAAGGCATTTCGTTCAGGCTGGGAAAAGTCAGCAGATTGGACTCATAGCGGTCGTCCGTCTGTTACGGAGGAGCAGTTTGAATTAATGAGAGTTTTCTTTAAAATTGATCATCACTGAACTGTCAGGGAGGTATCTGTAGAAGTTGAGTTTTTCATCAAACTATGTGGCTCGTTGTTATTCTGAACGAGAAACTGTACCACTCATTGTCCCGTGACAAGTACAGTGAGCCAATTGTTGAGCAGGTGGCCTTGGAACTCCTGCGATTTCGACCTGTTTCCACAGTTTCCAGATATCCAGTCGTTGCTAAGTGCTGTAGGGCATTCCATCTCCGAGGTCAACAGAAACAACTTCACCAGAAGAAGAGGACGACTATCATGGATTTGAAAAACAGCGTATGTGGGTGTCAATGTCCGTTCAATAACCTATGTCACTATGTTGCCAGTGCCTCATTTATAACCCACGTAGGTGTTTCGTTCTCCTACATTTTTAACATGTTTCCACCCTTGTAAACCCATCGATTCTACTTTTACGAACATCTTATAGAATACGAAGTATTGGTTCCACTGCAACACTGTAAATTCCAAAGAACTAAAAAGTTATAAAGGTTACAAGCTTCTAATTACAAACTGCAATTATTGTTGAAACTAACATGGCATCATGTTCTATGTACTGATATCAGAGTTGCTAAATTAATACTGAGAGTTGCGCTTCAGTATTAATTTGATGTAAAGCTTTATGTGTACCTTGGCGCAAAGTATCCTATAAACTTTGATTGCTGTAAAGATACCAATTCCTTTCGTAGATTAAAGTTTCTGTCACTTCTGCCATAAGTTAAAATGTCATTTCTGAATTTTATTTGCTTTTGTAATTAATTAGTATTTTACATCTCTGCGAAAACTGTTCACGTGAACTTTTCACTACCTTCGAGGAAAGAAACGCGTATGAATCTTTTCTTACAATAATGCGAATAAGGATTGCTGTTAGTCGCATTTACGAGCAATGCGGCCTCGTAAAGCTTCCGTGAATTGTTATATATCGAACAAAATAGTTTGAAAGAAATACACCCTGTTTTAAAAAGAATATACGCATTACGAAGAATTATTTTGTCCAAACTATCGATCGCTGCGCCTCGGCTGGGCTATTGGAGAAACGAATACATAGTCTAGTTTATATTAATAGCCGCTAGATATCAGTTGTCTCCTGTTTTGTTAGGTAACCGTCATATGTTTAAAATAGCTACTCCGCAGCAGAAATCATATTGTGTTCTCGAGTTTGCGAAGTGCAAAGATGTTTCAGGTTGAAGTACCAAATTGATCCTCCGAATGGGTGGAACATTCGCAGATGCTATCGACAGTTTGTAGATACAGGATGTGTATATAAAGGAAAGAGTCCTGGCCGCCCTCGTGTTCCTGAAGAAAATGTTGCACGAATTCAAATTGCTTTCCAACGTAGTCTTTCAAAATCAATTCGTCGTGCCAGTCGGGAGTTACAAGTGCCGACAACAACAATTTGGCGTGTTTTGAGACGTCGGTTGGTTATGAAGCCGTACAAGTTACAGCTGTTACAAGCTTTGCGTCCTGATGACAAACGTAAACGTGTGGCATTCTGTAACGAGATTCTGGATGCTATTGACAATAATAACACTTTTGCACAACACATCGTGTTCAGTGATAAAGCGACTTTCCGTGTTAGTGGTCAAGTAAACAAACAAAATGTTCGAATTTGGGGCCTACAGAACCCACATGCAGTCATTGAACATGTACGAGATTCGCCCAAAGTCAATGTATTTTGTGCGATATCCCGATCATCTGTTTACGGCCCATTTTTCTTTAATGGAAACACGGTTAACAGTTAGCAGTATCTCGCTATGTTACAAAACTGGTTGTTTCCGAGGCTGCACGAAGACAACTTCATTTTTCAACAAGACGGGGCACCCCCTCATTGGAGTCGCCTGAGTGAATATCGAAACTTTGCCGAACCGTTGGATTGGTCGTCAAGGAGTTGGCGACTTAGCATGTCTCAGCTGGCCTCCACGGTCACCGGATTTGTGACCCTGTGACTTCTTCCTGTGGGGTTTCGTTAAAGACAACGTTTATGTACCACCACTCCCACAGAACCTGGAAGAGTTGAAGAACAGGATCCGTACTGCCATAACATCAGTGACGCAGGACATGCTTGCCCGAGTATGGGAAGAATTTGAGTATCGATGTGACATTGTTCGTGTCGCTAACAGAGGACATATTGGACATCTGTAATTTGGACTTTGAATTGTAATTTGAACTTGAGAGGTTCGTAAATGTGTGTAAAACTTCATATTCGTATGTCTCAAAGTTTAATAAATATATACATTCGAAATACGTATATTCTTTTTGAAACAGAGTGTAAGATAGATGATCTCTTCGCAATATGTTTTTTTTTATGTATAATATTTTAGGTCGTCGGTACATTATCGGATGTGAAGGTGCAGTCATTTTTAAATTTTCTTTTTTTCAAGCTCTATCGTCCAAAATCCAGGAATTTTCAATAGTTGTATTGGCTGTTCTAATTATGCAGGATAAAGGTTATGAACATGTCTCCTGTTTTGTAATTTTATTCCTATTTTTGAGTAGGATGATGACTTTTCAATAATAACGATTTTGTTGCTCGTATCTGATCTAATGCACCATATTCTGTGGAAAAGCAACATGCTTTTACTTATTTTTGTGAAAATTTAGTTCAAATACATTCTATCACTACAAAATACCTATTCTTTCTTAAGCATTGACAAAACTGGCGGCTGTCAACGAAAATTCGAAGTTTCATTTAATTATTTATTATTATTTTTTTTTTTAAATTGATAATTTGGAGGAGCAAAGTGAGTACACTTTGAGTTTATACGTAAGAAGACGTTTCTGTGTTTAAAGTATTATGAAAGGGTCTGGACGTTTGAAAATGGCAGCCAAGAAAAGCAAAATTGCGTTCAATGAGGTTACCAGCAAAATACCAATGAGCATTCCTTATTCAATTTATGGATTTTAAGTAGAAGATAGAATTTAGAGCTTTTAGAGAAAAATGCACGATGGGATTTGAATGGCTTCTCAACTGTATGATGGTTGACTCAGTAAAATTAAATTTTAGTGTGGAAATCATCGGGTGGAGTTCTCTTGAGATATAGAGTGAATGCGATTGGGAAACTGTCAGAGGGCTTCAGAGGTATTTCATAACCACTGTGATTAAATTCTATCATCACATCCTTAGCTGCAAGGCAGATGATAGCATCAAAACGGAATACCAAGATCGCACTGTTCGGGAAAAGGAAAATAATTGTCTATTTGTTTGTTTAACGTTCCATGCTTATGCGCTTTAGGCTGAAGGAAACCGGTGATTAATGAAAAAGAATGATTATGAAATTAAATTTTGTGCTCTTCCACCGGGAATCGAACTCGGAACTACGTGCACCAAAGTCGCATACGCTAACCACTAAACCAGCGGGAAGAGTAGTGTTCGGGAAAAGGTGTTTAAACGTACAGGAAAGAAAGAAAGAAAAAAGAATAATAACCTTAATTTGTATTTCTGGCTCTTTAGCGTTCAGGGCTTCTTCCAAAATACGAATTCGCCCATTGCACTCATCCAAGTTTTGATCTCTTTCCTCAATCGAATGAGCCATTTCCTCCAACTTCTGATCACGATGAGTTAATTGAGACAACAATTCTGTATTCTTGGCCCGTCCTTTCTCTAATTCTTCTTGGCACTCCTTCAACTCCAAATCAAGGCGTTCGTTCTTGGCAGTTTCTTCTTGTAGATCACCTTGTAATTGCATCACCTGAAACATCGAAGGAAAAAAATTATATTAGTAGCAAATGATCTATCTTCATTACTACTCAACTACATACCATTTAACAAAGGGTAAGGGTTAAATTTCTTTTGAACTTAACATCTAAGCGCAAAACTACGTTTGTTTCAAAACGTTAATAGTTTTACTTTTTACGCAACTTGTAATAGTATAAAATGAAATTATTTCACCTTAGAGTTGGGGGATCAATTTATAATCGCTTCAATCGCTTCTACTTCAACCGCTAAATATTCTGCGGACTTTTTCTAGGTTTATAGCTTCTTATGGCAGATAAGTATGAAAATTCTTGCATCTTGTATTTTTCCTTCTTTGTTAAAATACCCGAAATCCAACAACAAAATAGTAAAAACACTTCAATTATTTGTTCAGCCTCCACTACTACAATTTCATATAATATCTACTGCACTCATTTGTACATGTTATTAAACTACAACTTACGTTATTTTAGACTTTCTAAGACATATCAGTGTCAATAATTACACCAAAGTATAGTCATTGTGAACGAATGACTGAAAGTCGATACCTGGTAACAATGAATTGGCAATAAGACATTAAATGAAAATGAAAATGAAATGAAATCTTGGAGTTTTACGTTCCACGGTTATGCCGGTTAGGCTAAAGGAGACGGTGATGATGAGAGATGAATGGTGGAATGAAGAAAGTGGGAGGAAACGGGAGAACCCCGAGAAAACCCACGCACACGGTGTTTGTCCACCACAAAGTTCACTTGGCGGGAGCAGGGTTTGAACCCGGGACCCCAAGCACCAGAGGTGAACGCTCTACCACTGAGCCACCGCGGCCCCAAGACATTAAATGGCAAGCACATTGTAGTAGTGGAGGCTGAATAAATAATCTAAAAGTTTTCACGATTTTGGTATTGGATTCTAGATATTTTGACAAAGAAGAAAGAAGTATAAGATATAGGAATTTCGCATTCATCTGCCATAAGATGCTGTAGGCCTAGACGACCACAGAAGATTTAGCGGATGAAGTATTGCCAACACAAATTGATCCGAATATGAAAAGAATATGCATCTCTACGGCAAAATATTTTCATTTTATAGTACTTCTATTTTAGTTTACTTTAAATTATTTTTAATGTAGAGGATTGGAAATTTCTTCGCTGTACTTTCTAGGTATTTTGTCTGCACACTTCAAGCACGGTTTGCCCAAGTGGGCCCAGCCCGAAAAAACCCAGCGGGTTTTTTCGGGTTGGACCCACCTGAAAAAACCCGCCTTAAAACCCACCTGGGTTTTTGAGCCTTCTTGTTAGTATATTATTGGTACAACTAAGGTGATCACATTGAAAGTTATTTTTATGAGATTTTGAACTTTTCTTTGGGCGAATTAGATGCTCTCATTTTAAGGTAGACAACAACATTCAACATAAGACCTATATAAAGTTCTGAATAAACTGAATGGATGAATAAAAAAAAACTTCCCTTAGCTTGAGATAATTATAGAACAAATTAATGTGTGGATTATGCTTATAGTCTATTTGAAGTAAAATAAGCAATTCTATATTTTAGAAAAATACTTTCTGTCAATAGTGTGCTTGCTGAGTCGGCGCCGCCGAGAGACGTTATCCCTCATACGTTGACGGGTTTAAGGTCATACGTGCCAGTACTAACAGTAAATATGTTAAATACATTAGTAAAACTATTAGTATTATTTCTTACCTTTGGTGGTAACAAAAGTATTCAGTAAAATTTGGTTTTCCAACAACAGTCATTTGTTGCTATTCTTCAAGTAACCAGCAATAGCGTAAAAATTCTTGTTAAAATTAAGAAGCTTAATGCTCGGAGCTCCCAAGATTACGTAACTCTTACTATTTCAAGCGCTGAATTCAAACTTCAGTATTAATTGAAGTTTCGATGTACAGTAAAGCAGGCTGCATTTTCAGGGAAAACCTGTCGTGAAAGAAGTGTTCGAGAAATTTCCGCAATGGAATGCGCAAAGCATCGGAAGTGAATACTTCAACAATAAAGCTATTTATTTTACACTGGAAGATATTTAATTTCGTTTATTACATTTTGAAACATTTACTTTATAAATTATGAATTATAGGCCTATCTTTGTTAATTGTTTTAAATTAATTTTCGGAAAAGAATAGAAAAAAAAAAAAAAGACTTCTTAAAGCAATTTCCTGTAGTTGATGTGTAAATTTAAAGAATAAATTTAATTTTCCAAATCCAAAATTGTCACGTAAAGATTAATTTATTCATTTGTTTCGATAATTTTAAAGAAGTGGTGATAAATACAAAAAAAAAAAAAAGGATCAATACCGATTTCAGTTTCTCATTTATAGTAAGGATGGCCAATTCTGGAATTCGGAAAAATTTCTGAATTCTGGAATTTTCTGAAATCCGGAAAGTGAAATTTCCGGAATCCGGAAAATTTCGGCCATTCCTAATTTATAGCATTAAGCTTATTATTGAATGTACTAAGGATATGCAGAATACAGGTGCTCCTAATGCACTTTTGTTCACGATAGTATTTTCCTTCCCATGGGGGAGGGGGTCCGAACAGAGATACGTTACACTTAGACCTATATCATAGGGAATTTTGCGGGGGTGCGGTGATTCTACTTTCCATAGTTGGCAAATACTAGAAAAGAACCGTCTTGCAACACATGCTCGGGAAATTCCCGTAGCTATAAATTCCGTTGAACGCACAAAGCATCGAAAGTGAACTTCAACAATAAAACCATTTAGGCCCTATTTTACGTTGAAAAATATTTATTTCATATAAGACATTTTGATTAATTATGTCTTTGTTTCAAAATAATATAGCTATTTGGTATTCATATTTGCCGAACGTCACTCAGGCTCCTGGGATGATCTACGTTTGTCTGCCTGTACTACACAGTGTTCAGCTTTCGGTCTTTTCAATTTTCAGGATACAAACTGGAGACACTAAATTTTCTGCATAGATTTTGGCGGCATACGAACGTAAAATTACAAAATGGCTCTTTAAAAAAATAGCGGATATCCACGCTACAAAGGGCAGTTTTCGGTCTTCCAAGTTGAAATTTTCAGAGTAAAAGCTCGAGAGACTAAGTTAGCTGTATATATTTTGGCGGCATAAAATTTCAAAATGACTGCCATTATTCAAAATAGCGTGTATCCATGCTACAGGATAGAATTTTCGTACTTTTTCAGTTCAAATTTTGAGGGTAGAAGCACAAGACATTCTAAATTTACTGTATAGATTTTTTCGGCTATCCAATAAAAAATTTCAAAATGGCGCCCATTTTTTCAAAACAGCAGAGAATAGAAAAATGTTGCAAGTTGTGACAATGACAATCTTGAAATGTAAATCATATTTTAACACTTTTACCCCAAAGACATTGAAATATTTCGAAAAAACCCAATTAAACCCGATAAAACCCAATTAAACCCGAAAATACCCGAAAAAACCCACATGGGCCCAGGTGGGTTGGTTTTTTTCAAAAATACCCGGGTTTTTTCAAACCCTGACTTCAAGGGATCCAAACAAATAATTAATGACAGATGGTAATTAATATGTTTTGAATGGCAGATTTATTTTGGCTGTGTAAGAGGTTTGTCTTTATCCACACATTACGGTAATTATAATGGTATTATCACGCAATTTTCACTCATAAAACACTTGAATTTCTTCTAAAGCGATATGTAACTTTGTATTGTCGCATTTCCTTGATTGTTTCATAGATATCCAATCCAATGCGATATATTATAAAAATAAATTAAAACATATCAGCATGTGAACACTAGTGCGCCGGTATATGGGAACCTCTACTTTAACTCAGGCGACCTCTAACACCTTTCTACAACAAATTTTGTAAGCATCATTTTTGAGCACCATTTTCTCGAAAAGCCTATTTTTGAAAATCTGAAATTTTGAGAGGTTGTTCACTATAACATGAATAATAAACACACCAAAGCTCATTATCGATTAGTGCTTCACCATTTAATTATAGCCTCTTGACGTAATCGAATTTTCTTTAAGTGTGATGTCCCAACTGGCAATACTGAAAACAATAATGCGGCGATTCTTGGATCCTAGTTAAGCTTATATTCATTAAATAAAGTTCAGTAATAACAAGAAACCCAAAACTAAAATTCTTACGGAATATAAATGCAGTGCTTAGTAATATATCAGCTTCAGTTTTTAAAGAGCACTCTGCAGGTGAAATAGCATCTCCAAAATTTCTTCTTGCTAGCACTTGAGACACTAAACGATCATTTTTTACGTACAAAAATATACTTTCAGACAAACGTAAACATTTTCCTCACAAAACATTAAAAATCATAAAATACGGTTGTTAAGTTATTGCAATCGCACACGTTCGTATGTGCACAAGTAAAATATATTGTGTACAACATATTTGAAACCGAAATAAGGGTGCATTTCGTTATTTATTTGGTTAGTTTATATGCATATTTTACAATTTTAAGTGCACCTCCTACAGCTTCTCGTGCATATTTATATACATATTCAGGCAAATTTTAGTGCATACCGATCCACACTTCAGTGATGAATGTATTTAACATTTCTCAGAAAAGGAGTATTTTATAGTTACAGGATATTCGCTTAGAAATTTATGATAGTTCTCAATTAATGACTTTAGAACAACTACTGGTTTGCAGAGTACTTCCTTCTTCACTGCTAAAACGATAAATCCATAAAAATGTTGAACAATAGATCATGCAAATCCTCAAGGGAAACGTTGCAAGACCATGGCTAAAATCATTTACAGTTGTGATTTTCTTATAGCGTGATGTATAACTAGGGGCATGAGTTTTTCGCACTAAGAATTTGAAAATTTCGCGTTTCGTTTATCATATTTTGCGTTTTGTCGTATTTTCCAAACAAAGTTTCGCATTTTGTAGCTTTTGTGGAAAAGATATTCCCTTACTTTTTTTTACAATTGTTCCTTTTATTCATAGATCACTACAGAAATAAACCATTAATTACCTAAAAACAAAATATACTGAATATTTCACTTGACATTGTAAATTTCACTCAAGAAAATTATACTTTTTTAACCAAACTGAAGAAAAATCAGTAAACTTATTATGAGTAGGAAAGTTTTGCTGTCTTCTGAAAACACATAGGCAAAAGTTACATTTAAGCATTAAACATAAGCATACTTGGAAGAAAACCTCTCACAATTGGCATTGCTTGTTGGAAACCACACATATGTAAGTGTATTTACAACAAACTTCAAACAATCATCACTTCGGAACTTTTGTCCATTCAAAACATTCACTACACTGCACTTTCCAGACGAATCACTTGTCAAGAGTTCATAGACCACTCTGTAAAACTCCTAATCAGATGCTTGCATTTTTTAAAAGAAGGCAAAGCTTTAAAAAAAAACTTTCTTAACAATGTCTGGTTCACTACTGCATGCAATTACAGAAGGATCAAACAGCTTTCCCAAAGCATCATATATTTTTATAGTTTGGGAGTCTTTTCTTTGGGAAGAAAGCTTCAAGAATGATCTTTCTGCACATTTTTTAAAGTCGCATTCACCACTAACCCTCTTTTCACTTGGTAACAAACGTAAGTGTATGCATTAGTTTTTTCACCAGAGGCCCTGCAGAAAACCGTCCAATTGAGCACTGAGTCCGTCCAAGATGAGTACTCAACAGATGTGCTGTAGGAGATTCGTCGGTCTCAGTGAAAGTTATAAAATCGACAAGGTTACCACAATTATCACGAACAAAACTTACCTGAGCCTTCAAAATTAGCTTCTTGTCTTTCAAATAACTTTTGAGCGTTTTAGCTTGAGAATTTACATCGTCGCATTTTGAAAGAAATTGATCTAGTGGTTCTAAGTATTTGTCTAAATACGCAACAGTATGGAACCAACTACTCCACCTAGTCAGAACAGGCTCGGGAAACAACTTGGGTTCAAGATCAGGATACTTCTCTTTAAAAAACTCTGGTACTTGCTTTTGAGTTTTCTTGCGTTTAAAAATGCATTTTTCACTTTGCACACAAAATTATTAAGTTCTTTCAAGTGTTCTGCCAGATATCTCCAATCAAGCTCACTTTGTGTGACCAACACTATACTGCACATGAACCATATGCGTGCCAATTATCACAGACAACGTGTCGAAGCACTTGCACATTTAACGTACACTGTCCGAGATAAAACTAAGAATATTCTCATACTCAATGTTGTAGTGGTGCAGTGTGTCTACTATCACTTGAAAACATGTGATTGCATTAACTGCACATAGAAAAGTAACAATAAGCAAAAAACACTCTTGGTCCAACAGGATTTCTACTAATCTGGAGAAATCTATTTCCCTGGCCTTTCCTTTAGCAGGAAATTCCCTAACTTTCATGAGTGTCGGATGACGTTGACATATAAGTAAGGAATAACGGTGAATATTTATATATAAGAACATCTATTCTATAGAGACAAATAATAATCAATTGCTCATACGTACATTCCACTCACCACCCATAAAAATCTGAGCAACGTTCCATACTGTGATCATTAATGGTAGGCTAAGCTGAAATTGGTGTACAATTGCTGTTAGAAAAAAATATATTTTATAAAATTTCCCTGAACTGCACCATTTTCCCTGACTTCCCTGACCAGTAGGAGCCCTGTCCAATGTTCCCTCTATTGTACGGGCTCAAACTTCAAGGACAGCAGTCAGTGGTCTCATCGCACATTACTGTCACTTTTTTTCCCCACGAAGGGGCTCTCTGGCTAGCAAATTAAAACGGCTCCTCCCCATCCAGCTGCGATGGTGAAAGCTAATGCGCAACGTGTTCTCTATAGCCGTGTCCAAATCACCCAAAATGCACCGTTCATGCCACGTTCTACCGTTCCGTCAGCGGAAAACTGGCGTTTCTAAATTAATGAAAACGTATTTTTAAAATTTCGCGTTAGATCGCATATTATCAGAAATTTCGCGTTTTATCGCGCAACGGAAACCAATGAAAATGCACATAAAATAATATAAAACGTTAAGAAACTGAAAACTACTTAATTCTGACGCATTTCGTTTTATCGCGCATTGCGAAAAACTCGTACCTCTATGTATAACATAATTGGTAAACACTCAGTTAATGATGGGCAGTGGTGGGAATTCCCGGTGGGAAGGAAAATAAAAAATGGGAATATTCCCGGGTTTTTTCCCCAGGCATATAAATTCCCGGGAAGGAATTTATTTCCATTTCTTTACTTTTATCTTCCAAATTATAAGAACCATACGACTAATCACTTTATTTTCATTTATTATGATTTAATTCTAGGTTTTAAATAATTTGGAGGTTAAAAATTTAAAATTCGTTGACTGTACTTCATATAACTAATAATATGAGTTCTATTTCCATTTGCACTAAAAAGTAGCAAAGTACTAATTTACAAATGGTGAAAAGGAACCATGTTGTAAAGTAATGTATTAATTATGTAGAATAGATATGAAGTACTAGTAATAAACCCCGAACCACCGTTAGTAATAGACGTCGGTCTGTCTCCTCTCTCTGATTCGAATTTCTGAAGAGGTACTCGGACTTCTGAATTAACGGATAATTTCGAGAAATGGGTAGGAAGAAAAGTCATGTGTGGCAATGTTACGTGCAAAATTTTAAAGATAAGTAAGTATCTTGCAAATATTGTGAACATAAATATTTATGCACAATTTTTTATAAAATTGTGAGACATGTGTCTTCTGGCAATTACCCAACCTAATTTGTTTATAACATTTAAAAAATTAATATGTTTATAATGTCAATAGTAGAGTCAAGTTTAGAAAATCCACTTACATATAAACTGTTTAGCGGTTTCAAAGTATGTGGACTTACTATACCATTTTTTTTCACATATTTACTTGTATATAAAACATATTGTAAATAAATATACATTTATGCGTATTCTCTAAATATAATAAAATATTAATAAAATAACATAATACCGTTCATAATATACATTTTAAAGACTCCTCTGGGGACAACAGTAATGATATATAGAAACGAATTTAACTTTGAAATTGGAATATAGTAATAGAATGCAATTTTCTTTGTGATTGTACATAAATTCCCGGAAAATTCCCATTTTGGGGAATCTTCCCAGGGAATATTCCCGAAAAATATCTTCCCGGGAATTTACCCATCACTACACTCAGTTTGTATTTCGTCCTGCTATCAGATCCTTGGTCCTGGTGGCCGCCTACCTGTAATTTTGTGAATAGAACCTTGTTAGGTAACTATTCTCCTTCCATTCTTTCTATACATCCATACCAGCATAGCATAAAATTTTCTACTCTTCTTCGGACATTCTGTTAGTTGAGTGTATTGCTGAATAATTCGTGTTTCTTACTCCATCTTCTCTTGTCTTTCCAACAATGCTGCTTAAAAATTTCATATCCATTAATCAGATTCTGCTCCACCATTATCCGGTTTCCGCACAGTAGGTTTTGTTATGAAGTAGTACTGTATATAATAACAAATTGGCACTGTTAGGCATGTTTCGATCCAATTCTACATTGGATGCTTTATTTTTATTTATTTATTTATTTATTTTTTTAATTTTTATTGTTCTCCTCTCGTGGCTAAGCGGTTAACGTACGCACCTTTGGCGTGGGAAATCCGGGTTCAATTTCCAGCAGGAGCTCATATGGTTCGGATCTCATGCTAAGCTGTAGGTCCACGTCTCATGTAGCTCGCTTCTGAAAGGGACGCTAAACTCAAAATTAAATCAAAATCAAATCTTTCTCCTTGCTGCAGCCCCTTAGTAATTTCATCTCGCATTCAGCCACCTGTCACCACTTCTCATACAGCTATTTGAAAGGTTCGGATAGTTGCCCTCGTAGTTTTGTATATTTGCCACAATAAAATATTGCTAACCTTAAATTCAGAAAAAAGTAAACTATATCACAGATATTGTACTATTTTGAATGGAAGAGCTCTCCTTACTAGTCTAGCGGCTAGTGTGCAGGTGATCTGGCTTCGATTTCCTGATGGGAGAGCCTTAAAAAATTAATTTTCCGATCATTCACTTTTATTAATCGTCTACTTACTTAACCTAAAGGCATAATGGGACATTAATTAACATTTAATTTCATTTGAATGAAAGTATAACATTTTAGCCTAATCTTGAACAAACGAAACCATTACCATTATCAAGGGATGTGGGAGACCTTCTACACATCACAAACACCACGAAATAAATCAGAGCTTTGTCGTGGGAAATGTTATTGTTACTTTAGTTTCATTCCAATTTCTATATAGTTTTCGCGCTGGAAAATGACGCTAGTAAAAATTATGATCTGTGATTGCCACATGTAACCTAATCGAAAGGTATCAGGTCATATTGTATCTATCACCAAATTTTACATAAATCTGCAAAAAACTAAATTTATACCTGTTTCTCTAACTGTTCAATTCGCTTTTCCAGTTCCTGAACTTCTTCTTGAGGATGATGGTTTACACACTGAAGATCTGGATAAGTCAAAACCGAGTCTCCATAGCCAGCCGTCGGAAGTAATCTTTGTTCTTCCCGCTTTCTAAGTTCCTGTAAAAGAAAGAAAGAAAAAAAACTGTATTTCATAATCAATCACTGACGGTATTAATTTAGCATTATATGTATATGCCTTTCTCATTTATTCCACCTTTACGTATAGACAGTTAAACTTCATAGCTATAATAATTAAGCATATGTAACGTACCCTTTTTCCGGTACTTTACATTGTTATTGTTTTGCTGTTGTTTTGTTAAGTGGCCCCCATTTGGTATAGTCGTGCCATTAGTGCAAATACATGTTTTATTTGTTTCTATGAGTTAGTTATTACTGTTAGTTGTTGAAATGTTTCTTCACTATGAATAAAAACTTTCGGGGAACAAGGTTATTCAATAACAATAACTGCACACTTATTCAATAACTGTACACTATATCCTTATATAACCAATATTAATCATGAGCAATTTCTAACAGTATATCGGAATATTTCTAAATTTTCTACGTAAAAACATAGAATGAATGTGTTAAATTATTATTAACTAAAACTTACTTATAACATTGATCGTAAACATTCCGCAAGCGAACATCGGTGATTCGATCTTCTCTGTCGATTGCTATTGCATCATGGGTAGTGAAATTAAAGATGGCAACTTCCGGCATTTCTACTTCAGAGTGGTGGGGGGTTGTGATTGGCCTATGCAACTCGGACGGACAGGAGTAAGTAAGTGATGGGTATAAATACTTTGAATCTTAATTTAAAAAACTGGTAATGTAATTTAATATATCGTATTTGTTGATAATTTATTAGATTTTCGAAATTTAAGGTGGTAATTATGATAATATTTATGTTCTACGATATGGTATATTGCAGAATAGTGGGGTTTGTAATAGCCAAGCAATGTATGACGCTCCACCATTATTCATTTGAAGTGAAATAAGTGACGCTGTAGGCCTCCGGAAAAACCTTCGGAATTTTATAGCCCAAATTGGCTTATTTTAGGATCAAAGTGTACAAAATTTAATCTGGACTAACATATAAAGTATTTAGGCAAAGAAATGTGGAGGTCCTACTCGAAATTTTAATTAAACAAGATTGGATGAAATGCGTCACTAGAAGATCGACTCAGCCTTGGATGAAAATCGTCGGGGCAGCCGGTCATTTGGCTGTAGACATCACCAGAGACAGTCCTGGATCAAACTCCTTCATTGGGATGCAGAGGTTTGCACTAGGAGGGTTCTGGTGAGGTAGACAACCCTTAAGCAGGTAAAATCAAACTTTACCTTTTCCATTTTATCGAATCCTTCGAACTGAGAACAACCTAATATACGGTACCATTTGTGTTTTCAACCTTGAAACTTTGAAGACATTAATTGCTTAAATTTTATTTCACCGGTACTCAAGTAACATGACAATCATGTGCGAATAGTGCTTCTTGCTGCGTTACGCATCTACTAGTCTCATCGTAATATTATCGCTAATCCGCTAATATTATTATCAAAATCTCCATTATGCATTAGTACGACTATAGAATTAGCTTCCAGTACGAAAATTTTACCGGCTTAATTCAATGATTTAATTTGAAAGTTTAGGTTAGCTTCGGTATGTTCAACTAACTTGTCGTTTTTCTTCTGAGTAGTGCGATGTATTAATTGATCCGTATAATTAAATGAAATACTAATAGTATGATCAGGAAAGTACTAAACATTTTTTTTATTAATTTCATCTTCATTTGTATATAGTACATATTCATTCATAGGGATAATCAATGTAGTGTTTTCTTCTTGTATTGTATGTAAAATGTGACCCATGGCATATGAGCCAGTGTTATAATATGCTACACATAATTGAGTTATGAAAGGATTCCCGAAGTGGAATGATGAAGTAGTATACGTATGGGCACGTGCAAATAACATTTTCTGTTATCATTTTACTTCTAATTCTTTCTTTGTGCGTTCCTGAGGTTTAAATGAAGAATAAATGGATCAATGCTTAATAATATGAAACAGTGGTAGCCAAACATCGCATGAGTATTGTCTCACTAAAAGATATTAACTTATTTTGATGTGTTTGACCTGCCAAAAGGAAGCTATTAATAATGTGTCATGTATCTGTTTATTTTTTTTCTTCCTTGTACTGGAAAGCTACGAATATGTAAATTTTGTTACAATACTAATGTGGTTATTGAAATCTATGTAGTCATAAAATGTGAAACCCGAAACAATACAAAGTCAAGATACTTGAAAGCTAATATATTTAGAAACTAATAACCTTTGTAAATTGTAATTCGATTTTTTTCTTTCTTTGAATCAATAAATGATAATCTCAATTTCGAATCTATAATTCCATTCCAGAAATTCATATTTTAAATATCTAGATTATTTGATAGTAATAAGGTACATTTTAAGTTTGTGTCGAATATGCTAGATTGCACATCGACTAAAATCTTATTGAGGGTCCACCGCTATAGCAAGAATCTGTGATAAATATCTAAATTCCCGTTGCGCGTGTAAATTAGAAATCATTATTGTAATTTTCTTAATTTTGTTTTCTTCTTTCTTCTTTATGGTTCTGAAATAAGATCATTACAAAATTGACAATCCAGTCCAAGATTTTGCTTGGTATGTTTTTACTTAATTTTATGACGTGAAAATGAACGTTTCACATATATGTCTTCTGCGTGGGAGATTTAGGTTTACTCTCCGGTGGGAGCTCTTATAATTCGGATCCTACGTTAAGCTGTAAGTCCATGTTTCATATAACCCTCAGTGCTGAAAAGGAATGCTTAATTCCAGATCAACCAACAGTGTGGTAGAGGGGGGAGATGAAATGTTACAATGAAATTTAGCTAGCTCAGAGGTTCATTGTTAACTCAAGGAGTCACTAACACCGAGTTGGTCTAAATTGGGTACCCACTTTTTGCAAACGGCAACAGTTCACGCAGTAGTCTAGTTGGTAGAAATCATAGTGGTAAGTGCGGCAACTATGGCATCAGCCTCAGGTGGAGCCAGTTATTTTAATGCCTGGGATACTGCGGTATAAAAAGCCTAAGCAAACTAGCACATTAGTTAGGAAATCACCATTCCTAAGCTTATCGGTTTAATATATTGTACATATAAATAGTCTCTTACAAAGAGTGATAGAGGAACTATAAATATTAAGACAAATAAAAGTAAAATATTGAGAACTCGAACATGAGACGTCTATTACAGAGAAGAAAAATGAGATAAAGAAGAAATTAAACAAATTAATTTACATTTGATGGAAATATATGAAATTTGATGTGAAAATAATGGAAGTATGAAATGACTACCTTTGGGTACTGAAAAACGCGGACATAATGGTGGAGAAAAGATTCTGGGTTAATGAGTGAAAGAAAAGATAATGGACGTAGAATTTGGAGACACAGCAATAACGGTAATACTGAATTCATATGCACTTATAATGGGTAAATTTGATGATGTTTTGGGGAGAGGAAAGGAAGGTAAATATGGTTTAGAAGAAAGACATTAGAAAAGTTAATCAATTTTTGCCGACAGAATACGCAGATAAGAGACTCTTGGTTCAACCAACGCAAAAGAATATAATATCGGGACACGAAATGGATGATATGATACAAATAGGTACCAAAGAACATGAAGAATCTCTGCAGGGTGGACATCTTCTCAAATCATAATCTGGTTGGTTGAACTAGATCCCTAATTGAAAAATGTAACTAAGAAACAGAAGTTCGACAATGAAAAGCTAAAAGCTGGGAAAGTGAGTAATAGATTTACTATAAAATTTGAAGAAAGATATTTAAATAAATAAATAACAGAAACAGTAAGTAGGCCTACCGGATGGTGGCTGAATTTTATATTCTGGTTACAGAGGAAATGGCAGTTTCGTGGAGAGAATGGGGATAAGAAATCGTGAGTTACAGAAGAATGTCAACGCAACTGAGAAGGAAAGTTGCACGAAAGAAGAAAAACTGAAGTATAGGAAGTTACACAGCGAATTACGAAACGAAACCAACAGACAAGAAAGCGTGCTATACGCATAAATATAAAAACAGGTAAAATCAATGGAAATAGAAAAGAGAGTAGGGCAACTAAGAATAGAAAGATAAAGCAAACAAAGTGAAGTTTTAGATACTTAAAGAGCATTGGGGTATGTATGAAAGAATGTAATGACCATGTAGTCTGGACTGCCAATTGGCCGGTTTTTCACCGGCCTGGCCGGAAATATTGCTGTTATTTTGATTAAAGCCGGTGACTGGTTCAAACTTCTTACCAGCCCCTTTATGACTTTTTTTTTTTTTTTTTTTTTTTTTCAAATTTGTATCTAGTTCGAAGCAATTTTACGTAGTTCGAACTGTATATCCAAAAGTTTCACCTTTCACCATCTATCAACGATTAATATATTTTGTTTACCTGTTTAGATAATGTTAAAGAGATAACGGACTGTATCGGGGAAAATTTGAAATTTACTTGTAAGGAATTTTATACATTTATTGAGTGTGAAAAAGAACTTCTTACAGCAATTTCCTGTAGTTGAAGTTTAAGTTTAAAGAATAAATTTCATTTTCCAAATCCAAAATTGTCATGTAAAGATTATAATACTTTTGTTCATCTGTTTCGATAATTCTAAAGAAGTGGTAGTTACTGGTAAATACAATAAAATGATCATTGCCGATGTCAGTTTCACATTTATAGCACAATGTATCTGTTAAGCTTATTAGTGAATGTACTAAGGATATGCAGAATAAAGAAGCATTAGGAGAACTTTTATTGACGATAGTACATTTCTTCCCATGGATGGGTCCGAACAGAAATACTTTACACTTAGACCTATATCATCGAAATTTTGACGGGGTGCTGGATTTTTATTTTCCCGAGTTAGCAACCCAAGTGTAGTCTAGATACGAAAGGTAAAATTTAATAAGAGGACAACATTAGGATAAAATTAAATGACACAGGATTTGCTTATTAAAAAATATTTTCGTGATAGCTCATAACGATATGAGAAACTGGAAGGCAGCCAATATAGAATACAACAATTGATTTAATTAAGGTTATAAGTCAGAAGAAATGAAAAAAACTTTCCGAATTCTCTTGTATCTTACTTCATCTGAATACAGCATTTGAGAGAGGGGGAAGTAGAGAAAATGACAGCTGATAAACAGTATTAAAACGAATTATTTCTACGTCATGATGATGAAGGTTAATTTCAATAAGGAGCACGGAAAATTCTTAATTTGTGGTATGTCGGAAGAATACTTCTGACGATGATAAATACTGAACCACAGAGATTATAATCCATTTCATTTTCACATTTCAAGAACAAATAAGGACTATGATACTGTATAATTTCTATCTATTCTTATTTTCCACCAGAGATCTGGATATTTGGATTTTTCTCTTACAAGAAACAAATAACTGTAATATGAATTTGTTTAACTATACATTTAAATTATGTACGTTACACAAAATGAATGGAAAACCAGATTATTTTTGTTCTTAAAATTGATTTGAAAGATATTTATTGGTTGAATATGCTTCACAATCCCGCGAACGTTATTACCATTTTATATTGTAGTTTTCTGAATAAAAATTCAACTGACTGCAAGTGTTTCTGAATATGACTACTAAATATGACGTCATGAAAACACTACGAACTGCTCATAAATAAACTATTGCAAGTACTATTTTTACTAACAATATTTTTTTTTCTCTGTAAGTATTAGAAAACTACTACAAATATGTACCTTTCCTAAATTTCAAAATATATCAGACCTTTTCATAAAAATGGGTTACTTTTTTTACTTTACTTTAATATAAAAGAGATGTCAACAAAAGCTTTCAACAGACGAAAGAACATTCACATATGACGAATCCTAAGAGTAGGTATCTTGAGTAAACTGTATTAGTTTCTTCTTTAAATAAAATGCGGCTGGAAATAAAATATTCTTGCAGCGAACTTAAATTATACCTTGTCCAACTCTTCAATGCGCATTTCCAGAAGCCCTTTTTCAGCCAGCCTTTCCTGTTGTAATTTCTCTAATTGATTCTTATGCTGCTCTTCTAACAAATCTAGTGCCTCCGCTGCTTGACACAAAAGATCTTGTTTCTCAGATATCTCCTTTCGAAGAGTCTCCGTTTCCACCTGAAATACATGAAACCCATTAATATGAAAACCATCATTACTAGTGTTGTGAAAGCCTGAAAAAAAGGAAAATTTGGGAAAAACTGAAATTTTCGAATATTTTACTACATTGTTTTTAAAATAAAAATAATATTATTTTTATTAGTTTACAGTTAAGATCATTGAGCACTTATGTTTCTTGTATTAGAATAGGGAAAATTTGTGGCAACGCGACATATGTGCATCAGCGGCGCAAATCTGTCTTCAACATTAGGGGAGGGGGGGTGGACAGGAAAGACTGTTCCCATATATATATATATATATATATATATATATATATATATATATATATATATATATATAAGCGATGTTCAAAATATTTATGAAGTTGAAAAACAATGCCATGCAGGAGCAGAGTTTTCTTCAACATTGGGATGCGGGCAGACTTGAGGCTTAGTCTTGGGGGACATCAATTTCATCTCACTTTTCTTTGTGGCAGTCGGACACAAATCATCACATTTCTCCCCCAAAACACATTTCAAATCGGATTATTGGACAGGACAGTCCTCCCCGGTTCCAAGATTGGAGGGGACATGTCCCTCTCATCTCCCCCCGGGATTTACGCCAGTGTGTACCATTCCTTTAAAGTTAGCAGCGTTATAGAATGGAGTTATAGCTTCAACAGATACTGAAATATAATCCTAATTAGATTAATTAATATAGACGCACTTAAATTAACGGGGCCAGATTCATTTCAGTTAAAATCAAATCTATATTTTAAGGATCTATCTATCTTGTGCTCTGTAAAATTTCCGGAAATTTTGAATCCATTAGAAACCAGTTGAGAATGCTTCAAAAGCATTGTCAGAACGAATTTAAAAAGAATGGAGAGATGAAGCTCGAAGGATAACTGTCATTGTTCCTAGATCTAGAAGTATTTTTTTTACCCGCACCTTCTCTTTCCCGCAAAATTAACAAAATATCATCTCTCTATGACTTACAGTTCTCGAGATATTGTTGCCCAAATATCTAGAAATTCGAAAAGTTTGGCCAATATATGGGGAACGGTGACCAGTTGGTACCAAAATGTTTACCATTCTCTTAGATATTGATGAACTTCAATATGATCTCTGTGTGACTTACGGTTCCCAAGATTTGGCTCCTTAAATCTCCTGAAATCGGAACTATCTTTTTGCCAATCATAGAGAGATGATATCACAGGAACGGTAAGCCATACAGAAATAATATTGGTGTCAATCAATCCCTAATAGAATGTTAAACATTTTCGTACCGATATTAACTGATGGCCACTATCCAACTAGCCACTGGCCAAACCAGTGGCCAGTTGGACAGTGGCCACCAATCACTATTTGGTACCAAACTATTTACCATCCTTTCAGATATTGACCAACACCAATATCATCTCTCTATGACTTATAGTTCCCGAGATATGGCTCCTTAAATCTCTGGAAGTCGG
This sequence comes from Thermobia domestica, assembly GCF_964235325.1. Taxonomy (NCBI): domain Eukaryota; kingdom Metazoa; phylum Arthropoda; class Insecta; order Zygentoma; family Lepismatidae; genus Thermobia; species Thermobia domestica. Next base: position 76,885,489 of record NC_137455.1, read on the forward strand.
CCATTTTTTGGCCAATATCTCGGGAACGGTAAGAGTGATGCGAAAAATTTAATCACTTTCTCTGATAGGTTTTTGATGCTCTATCGAATGCAGGGTTCAGAATTGAAAAAATCGCAAATAACAGACAGACGGACAAACACACAGACATAGAGAATTCAGTAACGAACTTTATAAGTTCGTTGAAAATCTTTCATTCGTAAATGTTGGCAAAAACTGGAAAATATAATTTAAAAGCTATTTCTTCGCCTGATGCTAGGGTCTAATCTTACCTACTGTAACCTGTCTAGAGCATATTATATAATAAAGTGGCGGATCCAGGATATGATCAAGGGAGGGGCTAAGCCATAGTTTGCAGCTTTATCCAGTGTAAAGCAGGATTGAAATTCATTTTATCCAGTGTATACCTGAGCGTATCCCCTCCTTGGATCCGCGCCTGTATATATATATATATATATATATATATATATATATATATAGCTAGATAGATAGATAGATAGAGAGAGAGAGAGATCTTATTTACAACATACACACACTACAGAATTTAACATGTGAAACTTCCGTTCGTTATTATTAAAGACTAGCAGAATACCCGTTCTTAGCATGGGGAGAATATGTTTCATTTTGGACATAAAGTGCACCAAAACTATCCCCAATGAATTTAAGGACCCCAAAAAACTATGAATTCGACACTAGTATCGGTTATTTTCAATTAGTTTTACATGGAACCCTATACCTTTATGAGTGCTAATCAGGGTTGGCAAAAACCATGGTTCTAAAACCGTTTTTTTTTTTTTTGTTTAAACCAGGTTTTTTTGGTTTAAACCAGGTTTGTTTGGTTTAAATAATTTGCTCTATATATTCATATCATATATGGACAGAAATAAGTTTGTTTCGCCTTAATGTTATTATGCAACAACCGGGCTATGCTGGAAGTGGTCACATAAGCTTAAAGCGGAATAAAAACCGCTTCTCGAGTTACATCCGAGAGAAATTGTCCTCCATTTGAACTCGGAACCAGGACTAATTGGCCACAAATGCGATACGTCTGCCGACTCACTCACGAAGGAATCCTGATAAAAATACGTTGTACTGATCTTTACATGCTTCTTAATATAACTGTCAAGAGTCATTTTAGAAGGACAAAAAGATAAACAGTTGCACAAGTGAAAACATTATACAGAATTACATATGGACAATTTCAAAGTACTGCGGAGTACAGGAGAACTAATTTAGTTAAGTTAGTTAACAACGACTTTTATTGGTCCAAATTAAAGAAATACAACGACTTAATTTGCATATAAGAAAAGTGAATAAAGATACGAATTATTTGAGTCCACTTTGGCTCAGACTCATTTATACATAAATAGATACCAAAGATACTTCTCATTTTACTAAATGCCTCTCGTGGGGTCTGTATGACCCCCCCCCCCCCACACACACACAAAGTACGGCATTTCGATGTATTTTATCAATAGTAAACATTGAAACGAAACAATATTTAGAATTTTTCTTTGATTGCAATTACATAACAATAACAACTACAAAAAATCACAAAACAAACATTTATAAACTTGCAAAAAAAAGTTGCTTTTGTAGTATAATCTTTTTGAGTAATGCATGGGGAATTTAGGTCTGAATATAATACGAATAATATACGAGAATGAAACGTGCTAACCCACAAATGTGTGTTCATCAAGATTTTACAAACACTTACACTTTACGAACATTTTTCGTTTTTTGGTTTAAACCACTTGGTTTTTTTAAAAAAAACAGCTGGTTTAAACCACCTTGGTTTAAACCAGCCAACCCTGGTGCTAATGGGGGCTGAATTTGGATTTCAACGGTATTGGAAGTGTCGGCACTAATATCAGTCACTTTCGATCATTTTTATATATCTCCCCTCTCCCCCAACTCAAGTTAGGGCGATGAATTTGGATTTGAACGGCACTGGAAGTGTCACTGTTCATCCGAAAACTATGGATTCGACACTAATATAAGTCATTTTTGATCATTTTTTTTTTTTTTATATATCACCCCATTCCCACTCCATGAAGTTACGGCGATGAATTTGGATTTAAACGGTATTGAAAGTGTCATTGTTCATCTCAGCGACCCCGAAAACTATGGATTCGACACTAATATCGGTCATTTTCGATATATCTGCCCCTTCCTACCTCCAAGTTGCACCTTCAAAGTGAAATTATAAAAAAACTATCCCAGGCCCGATCCTCATCTATGTCGAAAATTTTATGGAGATCGGTCTGGTCGTTCAAGAGTTGTTAAGTTACTAATTTAGTCACTTTCAGTTTTATATATATATATATATATATATATATATATATATATATATATATATATATATATATATATATATATATATATATATATATATATATAAAATTTGTCGCGCCAGAAATCAGCTATTTGTTTACATAAAAAAAATGTATATACGGTTTATTTTAAAAGTCTGTATTAGAATATTACATAATAGTAATTATATGTTTTAGTGAAATTTGCCTACTGCTGTTTCTTTTAAGAAGTAATTTGGTTAAAATTAACAAAACTCAGTTTCATTCAAGAGCACTATTTGCTGCAACAGAAACGCTTCATGATGGTAGATTTGTATGCAACTGTATAAGTTCTTTAATGCATAACAACGAATAAACGACTAAAAAAGCGCATAAATGAAATGAATACAAACAATTAATTTTCAAGAATAATTACAACAATTTTACTTTCGATTTTTTTTTTTTAATATTCGCTATATTCTAATTGCTCAACTCACATTTTTCACGCGTTCAAAAAGAAAAAAAGAAAAGAAGAAAACAGTTCAATTAATAATAAAATTAAGGTAATACAAAGATTTTTGTTATTTTCCCAATTTTTCCATATTTTCCGGAAAGAAACCGGGATTTTTTTTCCAACAGGTTAAAAATTTCTGGAAATTTCACAAGACTAATCATTACACAACAAAAGTAGCAATAATGAAATTACCAAACTTCGCGCCGATGGACAGAAGATTAATTGGAAATAAAATAAGGTAATCGGGGAAAAAGTCAAAACTCTCGGGTTGGAATAACAAACTCTGGCTCCATAGAAGAAGTCATATGTTAGGTTTTAACTACCACTGACATCTGATATATAACAGGTCTCGGATCAAGTTTCCGATCAAGGTCGGGTAAAAGGACTTAGCAATTATGTTCAATCCTTGGTTCCTCTAATGTACCAGTGGATGTAGAACAGGGACAGTGCAAGAGTTAACTTCAAAGAGAAGAGAGAAACATCCAAGTGCTTCGGAAAAAAAATCACTAATAATGTAAGTAAATAGGGAGACAACGATTGGAGTTGAACATTAGTGATAAGTCGATAAGGTGTATCAATATAACAAATTATTATTGTAGGGAGCACGATGACTCAGGTGTAACCTCTGGTGCGTGAGTTTTCTGTTTTGATCACATGTCATGGGAATTTGTGAACACTGTCGTGTCTGTGGATTTCCTCTGAGTTCTTCCGTTTCCTTCCACATTCTCATTCCACCAATCATTTCATAGCCATTTACTTTCATTAATCATGTGTCATTTTGGCTACAGGACACAAGTGCAGGATGGTAAATTAAATATTTTATTTCATTTTTAAAATTGTGACGAAACTGATTGAAGAAAGAACACATTGGCTGCCGTGTTGGGCCGATGGGCCCAACAGTGAACTTTCCTACTGCGCCACGTTGGTCCGATGGGACCAACATTGTAATATTGAGTTCATGATGACTATTCCCAGTCGTTGGCTCACAACTAAAGCTACTTATTCATGCTTTGGGACCAACACGGCGCACGAAAGTATACCGGAACTAATGGCCTGTGAATTTTTTTTTTTTTTTTTTTTTGCTTACTAATTTTATGGGAGGAATATTATAGCGACCAGTGAATATTTCAGTAAGAGTTACATAATACTGCATCAATGGCGCCTAGGGCCCAACCAGCTAATTTTGGCCGGCAGTTATCATGCTAAATACAAATAAGCGATGTATGCAACACAAAAGTATGCACCTGAAAATTCGTAGGAGTCTTCGCCTGTGTTAGGTATTATTGCATGTGTGTGCAGTAAGACCTAGTGGTAAAATATTGCGAAGTGCATTGTGCGCCTAATAATTTAGGTCTAAGGGAGACGTATACCTGGAAAGCATTTCTTCTTCCGAAAAAATTTAGTGGCTCGCATTGTCGCTGGGTGTGCTAACACTGCAGAGGATCCAAACATATTGAACAGTCTAGCAGTCATTGATTCGTCTATGTGAACTTTGCATTGAGGTTCGTGGAGAACATTTACTATTTTTGAACAAACAATGGGAAAATAGTAGGCCAACATTAATTTTACATATATTGCATTTCCTTAATGAGTTTGAATACATGACCATAAATAATTTCATTTATAGTGTACAGTATTTCTTAAGAATTATTTTCTGCTGATTACTTTTTTAATAGTTCTTTACAGACCGCCATTACAACATCATTGGTTGCTTTCTTGCGTAGTGCAAATGACACGTACAGTGTATGTATTATTGTGGCCTTTTCCTTCACATTGCTTCCTCGGGTTATATCTAACTGAGTTTTCTCAGACATTAGTTTGTCTAGGCTATGTATTATTTTCGCCTCTTGACGTTTAACAATTCAGCCTTCTGGCTCATAAACTCTGTAACAGATACAATTGTTTCTTTTTTCTACTTTACACTCTATTGGATTGGTACGATTGAAATATCTTTTTAAGTTTGGTGGTAAACCATCCTTTGTAATGAAACGAATAGATGGTCCGAGTCACGCATACGAATTCCACTTCTTAAAGGTTCAGAAAAAACAGGTTAAAGCTAAGTAACTCAGAAAGCAGAGTGTTGTTGACGAAGGTTGCGTGAAGATGTACCATGGAAAACACACAACTCCTAGTCCGTTTTCTTTACGAGTTCACACTGAGACATTTTGCACATCTGGTATGGTGGTAAATGGTGAATGAACGCCACTATACGCCACTGATTTATGAAATTTAGTGTCGGTGACTCAACACTGATAAATGAGCTCTATAATGAGCTCCTCTGAAACTCCGTGGAAGCAGATCCTCGTTAAATTGTTCTTGCAATCGCAGACGATTTGGACACACATACCATACCGTTGTTGTTCAAAAGCTCTGCACAATCGTTAAGGTGACACAGTTGCACTTACGGGCGCCATGTAAGTTATAGCGGCCAATAAGGGTCGCGCTTGGAGGTGTGCGGTTTTCTGTGTACAGCATAACTGGGAAAGATTCCTGCATCGGACAGTCACTTCTGATTAACAAATCGATCGGGTACGGCAGTCGAAAACGGTCATGGCAGTAACTGGCCGTGATCAACGAACAGCATGCTTCCCAAAACCACCATTTCACTTCCAGAAGCTGCTGATGCTAGTACGGAGCCTTACAGAGCTGAACTCCATAAATGCATCGTAAACTATTGACATTTATCCAGCAATGGTCACTAATAGAGGTCCTTTTAAAGATCTCATAAATTTTCTTTAGGTTAATCCTTGCACCGCCCCTGTTCTACATCTGTTGGTACACTACTAGAATCTAAAGATGAAAATAATTGCTACAATTTTTACTCAATCTTGATCCGACACTTTGTTCGCGAGCTGTGGTCCTTCTCAGTATCGTTCAGTCAAATTTTCGGCGGACTCCACCTACGAAATGGCGTATTGGTACGGGATAATCTGTTGGATAAGTTAACATCGGGTTAAAATGTTAGCGCCAGTACACCGGTGGCGCAGATAATGGCCGGAAAATTAGTTGATTTTTTTTTTTTTTTTTTTGACAGAATATAGGTTATTGTTATTCTACATTAACGATAGAAAAGATTCGACATTGTATAATTTTAGAATTAAGTACTATTTCGAATAATTGTTCGAATTCAGTTCCTTTTAAGTTTGTGAAGTATCTTACGATACTTGTACTCTATTCTACATAAATAATTATATTTTAGTAGTGTCTTGTATGAGAGGAGAGAACATGAATATGTCTTACTAATCTCAATAGTTCGGAATCCATAACTGGATTATTATTTTCTTTCTTTCCTGGTTATCTCCTTTCTTTCCTTTTCACGTCAGGGTGAGTAAAATATCCTATTACGTTCATTACAAATAACAATTCGGATGCCTGTACACAGTGGTGTTATTCAGCCGGTTCGCTAGAATTGGTTGTTAAAATATCTAGAGTTCGCAGAACCGTTTGTTATACCCAGACATGGTACGAGTAAATTTTACCCAGTTGTACCCAGGAACAGTAATTTTTAGTTTTACTATAAAAGTAACCACGAAAGTTCTGTCGCTTTTTGTGAAGGTCTGTGTTCAATTGACCCTCATACCGTGAGTTGAATGCGAATGGACATAAGGCGAAGGCCAGTTGTTGGTGTCAGTATATCCAACATACTACCTGGTTGTGGCAGTTCAGTTACACTGTGAACCTGCGTAAGGACAGAATGAACATGGGACCTCCACTGAGCGTCGTAAGGGCGTGTTATGCTGTACGAGTTCAAACTGGGCTCAAACGTCGCTGCAGCGAGGCGGAAGATGCCAGGTCTTTGGTGAGGGTATCGTTACTACGCGGACAGTGCAGCGGCAGTTTAAGTTTAAGGACGGTGACGAAACACTCGAAGACGCACCACGTGCCGGAAGACCAACACATGTACAAAATGAAGATCGTCAGACAGCAACTGAGGCGAACAGTGGCCAGTCATGTAAGGAACTGACAAGAGAGGGTCACGAAGTGGCTGCGCTGAGATTCGAACGAGACAATTGTGTTTGCATTTGATATATTATAACTAGACGAATCCCAAAGTTATACGTGCCACCGGGCGGAATGTCGTGACTTACAACATAGTTTGTAATGTAAAAGCTACAAAGCTGGCAGAATAGTTTGAACCGGGTTATTTCTTCGGAAACGGTTGGGGAAATGGAAAGCTCGGCGAACATGTGTCCCATCATTTTCAAGGACACACTTTTTGGGGTAAAAAACTTTGCCCCAGGGTCTCAGACGGGGTCTAACTCAAAATTTTCAAATTTCAATTGGGGTTAAGTAGCACATCGTTTGAAAACTGTCGTAAAATGAAAGAAAATGCAGCAAGTATCGACTCTCTACGACAACCCTGTTCAAAATGGCGGCGGGTCAAAATGTAAACAAAATCTTAATTGAAAATTCCATGGTCACCCCTATAAATCGGAAACAGCGAGACAAATGTGAAAACAGGAAAGGAAGTATGGCATTTTTTTCAAAGTAAACGATTTAAGTTAAAACGTCTTGTCCCGGGGCCCCCACAGGGTCCCAGGCGGGGTGCAACTAAAAAGTTTCAAATGGCAAGAGGGGTTAAGTAGCACATCGTTTGAAAGTTGTTGTTAAATGAAAGAAGATGGAGCGAGGTATCGAGAGACTTTCTACGACAACCCTGTGCAAAATGGCGACGGTCAAAATGTAAGCAAAAGGTTAACTGAAAATATATGACCACCTTGAATCCAAGATGGCCGCTTAAAACCTATGTCATTCATACCAGTACAAATATAAATCTCTATTTTTCTCTATTATGTATTTAGAAACAATAGGAAGACTAAAGAACAATTCAATTTCGATTCACTTCAACTATTATTTTATTCCGTAATAACGAATATATGTTTTGTTCCTAATGCATGTTCATCACGGTTCTCTCGATACCTTTTGCGTGAATATAACGATAATGCAATTAACACAACTCTGACTTCGTATTCATACTGCTAAATAGAAGTTGAGTACCTTCGGGTATTTTTCTAATTTTGTCATACGTAGTTTATACATAAAGAACTTGCTGCACCAGTCAGGTAGGTGCTATATTGTAACGTATTCATGATGGTTACATTTGTATGCCATTCGTTGGTTTGATCGCAATGTTTGAAGCAATTCCAAATATATATATATATATATATATATATATATATATATATATTTAAAAAAAACGTTCATTTACAAGATTGTTGAGCAGTACCAAACCACGTGTAAATCATTTCAGTACTTCGAGCTGCGTCAAACTTTGTTGGTTTGGTCACAATATTCCAAGAAATAGCGTATTTATATACAAACTCATTTTTTACGCTGGCAGCCATGTTGGATTACAGATGATACTCTTTGATATTTTGAAGATATCTGCTATTAACCATAAACGTATATACCACATTTTGCTTCTGCAACACCAGCAGTTTGAGCTGAGCGTGCGTTCGATACATAGTGCGGCATCTGGAACTCAAGATGTCGCGTTTTTGAACATTTCACATCTTTTTGTCACCTAACATTCATGCCAAATTCGGTTTTCCTAGCTTCAGCAGTTTTTTATATACTTATCCTTTCGATATAGGTTTTAACCGGCCATCTTGGATTTAATGTAGCTATAGATTTTCAATTAAGCTTTTGTTTACATTTTGATCCACCGCCATTTTGCACAGGGTTGTTGTAGAAAGTCGAGATTTGCTCCATCTTCTTTCATTTTACAACTTTCAAACGATGTGCTACTTAACCCCTCTTGCCATTTGAAAATTTTGAGTTGGACCCCGTCTGGGACCCTGGGGCAAAGTTTTTTACATTAAGTGAGTCCTTGAAAATGATGGGATATGTGTTCGCCGAGTTTCACATTTACGCAACTGTTTCCGAACAAATGACTCGATTCAAAGTATTCTGCCAGGTAATTTTTTGTAGCTTTTACATTACAAAATGTTGTAACTCACGATATTCCGCCCGGTGGCACGTATAACTTTGAGATTAATTTAGTTATAACATATCAAATACAAACACAATTGTCTCGTTCGGATCTCAGCGGAGCAATTTCGTGACCCTCCCTTGTGAGATTACAATTCAGTGGAGGAGTGGAAAAACCATTGGTAGCACCTCCATCAACTTGGGAAGCACTACAAGATGGATCCCACATGATTTGACTCCGGGCCAGAAAGTAACGCGACCAGACACCTGTGTTTTCTTTGCTGCCTCGTCTTAGGAACGAGCCATTTCTGGACAATGTGTTGACATGTGATGAGAAGTGGGTCCTGTACGAAGCTCCATGGCGCCTTATCATTGGTTAGCATCTCATGAACCGGTTTCAAAACAGTCGAAAGCATCACTCCACCAGAAGGTCTTCCTGTGTGTTTGGTGGACTGCTCGCGGCATCGTGCATCGGGAACTGCTACCAGCTGGTCACAGCATCAATACAACTGTGTACTGTCAGCAGCTGAGCCGTGTTCAAGAAAAACTCAAACTCTGGAGCCAGCACTTCTGAATCGCAAACAGGTCCTCCTGTTACATGACAACGCTAAGCCTCACGTGGCTAGGATGACCCGGGACACCATTCTACGCCTTGGATTGGAAACACTATTGCATCCGTCACACTCCCCGGACATTGCACCGTCCGATTATCACCTGTTCCATTGCTTGGATAATCATCTTCGAGGACGCCAGTTCAAATCCCTAGTAGCGATGCAAAATGCACTTGATAACTCCTTTGCTTCACGACCCACCAAATTCTACCGCGATGGAATCCATGGCCCTCCAGAACGTTGGCAGAAAGTCGTCGATGCTGATGGGGACTATTTATGATCTTCCAGGTATGTCTTGGGTCAAATATCGATGTTCGAAGGTGGTGGGTGAAAAGGCGACAGAATGTTCTTGGTTACCTTTATACCTTTGTTTTTAAAAATTCTTACAGCTACAGGTTAAACACATGATCTCTCAGAACAAAGTAAAAGCGTTTATTTCTTAATCTCAAATGCTTATATATCAAGAATGAGAACTAAATTACATGAGTGTAGTGGTGAGGGTTACTTATATCTGAAATGCATGCATACCATTATCAACAATTGTCGATCCGTTGATGGATTAAGATCTTCCCAAATACTTTTTTGTCAATCACCTATCTTGGATAATCCGTTTCTAAGATATTCACAGTGCTACCTAATTTCGTCACACCACCTTATATTAGGATATTATGTAGGTACCTACATACTCTCTCTCTCTCTCTATTATATATATATATAGAACCATAGAGCCGGTTGTTAAAAAATTAGAGTAACACCACTGCCTGCACATACATGATAATGTACCCGTTTCAAACATTACTGTTTGCCGTGTCAAACTATGCATTCTGCTTCCTGTGACTAAATGATTACATCCTTCTGCTTTTTACGCGACGAAATAATAATAGTAATATAAATGTGTATTGATATACGGTATATATAAGATGAAGCTCGACTATTTTAAGGAATAATTAAATATGCATTGGTGTAGACTGAATAAATGTTAATTATATAAATTGGCGGATGAGTTATATGTAGGAACAGGAATGGTATTTGTAACTTAGATGTTAATGTGGATAAATCTGGAGACATGTATTAATGTTTACACTACTATAATTGTATTGGCATGATCGTTTTGACTGTAACTGGTGTGATGAGAGAACTATTTGTGTGCTATATACAGTAATGATAATAAAAGCAGGTCAACATTCTACAGTTGAATTTGATTTCATAGTTATCTTATAGAATGCATTGCGTATTCATTCCTGATGTGTTTTACGCAATTCTTGTTTCCTGTTTCCTTTCCCTGTTAAGGGTGCCCTGCGTTGGCAACGTACCAACAGCCACAAATCCGATGCACTAGTGTTGACCGAGAAGATCTCGACGTATTTCTAGCTGATCCTTCACGTAACATCTATTTGCCGATATAAGTGGAAAGTAAAGAGGTTAACACAGGACTGGTTTTGCCGCATTTTTGTTCATTAATATTGCTATTAAATACTTATTACGGTTGATTTTACGTGCTGGGAATTAGATAATACCCTTTTGGACGTATTCTGCTTACAAGCTCTACTCAACATTAATGATAAACAAACATTACCATAACACTCATTGTAGGATTACCTGTGCCGTACCAGAACGTCGTACCACAACCTACGTCAAATTACGGTTAAGGTACACCGTATATTACAAAACCCTATTATGACCAATGTAGGCTTCTGTCGAAGCAGATGTGGTTATTTGAGAGATTACATTCCTTCCTCGGTAGGGTTGGTAAGCTCAGACGAAGAGGAACCCATCTTCCTCAAGCTTACATGATGAAGTACCATGTAAACCCCCAGGACCAATATTCTGTGTTACTTTCGGGCCCATTTGAGTAGGGATAGTATCGAGACGAGACGAGACTTTGTAAGCCTCGGTCTCGTCTCCGTTGATAAGTAGCGGTCTCGGTCTCGAGTGAAAAATCGCCGTCTCGGTCAACAGATGCTTGTATCGATCTCGATCTCGTCTCGTCTCGAAAGAAATAGTGTGAAATTAAAATTTTGAAAGTATTATTATCGTACAGTCTGTTGTTTCCGCTTTTTATTTTTTGCCTTAATTCTTGACTTAGAATTATGATATGATGTACCTCTTGTAGCTAATTTGTTACCGCTAATGCTTTCCAAACGTGTGTTCCAGGTTCAATCATCAGTGGGTATAACATACCTGGGATAAAACCGTAATAGTAACCCATATTTCACTTTCAGCAATAGATTTTGTTTCAAATAGCCTCAGTACTACCTATACAATTAAACTCTATTAAATTAACTCCAGTACTATACAATAGTTTATTTCCTTCCTTTGAATCAAAATTGTTCAATACCTCCTAACGGATAACGCAGCACATAGCAGCATAAATGTATTTAATCGTACCGAAATTGAAATTTTACAATTTCTGTTATTATCCAATACATTCTGCCTTGACTGTCATTTTAAAAACAGAATATAACGTTCATTATCTTAACAAATAGAGTAAATTATTACTACAATATATTTTGTTTCAAATTGACCAAATGCTTTATTACCGTTTCACATATCAGTGTTTAATTGACACTTTAAAACAGGAACTCTTTACCCTTGTGGTGGGAGCTACGGCACTCATCTTTGCTATCTGTGGTCTCGGGTTGCATCACCAAACAAATTAGATTCAAAGTCCGATATGTCATATAGTTCGCGTCTCAGTTTAAGTACATTCTGTTTCTTATACAAGTTCATAAGGTCGAAATCTATTACATAAGCATATATCCAGTGCTGTAACATAGATTAAGCTTATTCCTGAGCTCTCACCGGTGCATGGGATCTTTATTCGAGAAAACTAATTGTGCGTTCATTACATTGAAATTTTATATTGATTGAAAATTACTTGCGAAACATGGACACACATATTATATAAGTATATAGGTAATTCGAGTTATATATATCTATTTTCTCTGTCCCGGCAAAACAAGTAATTCTTAAGTTTCTAGTTTTCTTTTGTATTAATTTTCGTAGTTTTGCTGCAATAAGGATCAAAAATATTTTTTTCGCTGTACGAATTTCGTTAAATTTTGGATCCATTTTTACCCTTCCTTACCTAGTAAAAGTTAAGGTTCTTTCTAGTGGTAAGTATAAAAGCATCCTACTACTTTGTAACTACTTAGTATAGTTTGAAAAATAGTACTATAGGTCTTACTTAAGGAACCGGTTTTTCGCTTCTCCTGTAAAATTACGAAATTATGACTTTTAGTTTATCTCTGAGGTCCAGATATAATAAAATCATAATCAACCATTATCAATCCACTGCTGGATGAAGGTCTTTCCAAGTCTTCTCCACAACTGTGTATTTTGAGCAATTCTTTTTCAGGTTACTTCCCAGTTGTTCTTGATTTTGTCAAACCTTCTTGTATAAGGACGTTTCCCAGGCTGTTTTTATCTCGTCGTATCCTGTCTAGAATTGTTTTTGTCCATCGATCATAATTCCTTGCAATATGTCCAGCACATTTTCCAGCCCATGTTAAAAATTATTTCATTAGTACCAGTCATTAGTGGCCAAATAATTCATTTCTACTGTATACAGGGTGTTTCAAAACAACACCGACGTTTGGGAGGTGAATCCTAACACCAAAATACGACGAAAAGTATAAACCAACCTGGGTGCATAAATGCTTCCTTTCGGAGTTATAGGCTGCCGAAAACATGAAAAAATGTACTTTAAAGGTCCTAGCTCCAAAACTATGGAGCCTTCAGTAGTCGGGTCAAGACTTTAATATGGTAAGGAACTAATATGTGCTCTATCCAAAAATACATGTTTCAGAATCCTGCAGTACTTCCGCAACAATTCTTATAGAGTTAGTGAGCACTTCAGATTATATGCCCGTAACCAAATTGCCTGTGCAAAAATTGTTGCGTGAGTACCTTAGGATTCTGAAACATGTATTTTTGGATAGAGCACATATTAGTTCCTAAGTAAAGTCTGACCCAACTACGGTAGGTCCCATAGTTTTGGAGCTATGGACCTTTAAAGTTCATTTTTTCATGTTTTCGGCAGCCTATAACTCCGAAAGGAAGCATTTGTGCACCCAAGTTGGTCTATACTTTTCGTCTTATTTTGGTGTCAGGAATCACCTCCCAAACGTTGCCGGATTTGAAACACCCTGTATATTTGGCCTACAAATAGTTCAGATCTGCTACTTTTGGAGCACAGACACGCTAGTTTTTTATCTTCAAATCTGACAACACTGACTTAATGATTTAAATCAACACAATGTGAGGACTTCCATTTGGACTCGCGGCTAACACGCTTGACTTCGGTTCGTGTGGTCCCGAATTCGATTTCGGGTGGGGGTACAGTTGAACGACCGAAGTGGTTCGGATTCCATTATAATCATTAGCTCCGCGTCTCCTTTAAACGCCCTAGCATAATCGTGGGGCGTTAAACTAAAACAAACCAAACAAAAAATCAACACAATGTGTATTACTAACTGTAAGTCCTCTAACAATTACATATAGCTATATCGTATGGATCAAGTTTGGGGTGGTCGGTGGTCAAACTAAAACAAGTGAAATGTAACTAGGGTGTAATTAGAACTTTTAAATAAGCATGGATTTGTGTACATCAGGCATAAGGCTTAGGGGAACAACTAGTGTTACTGAAAAGTTATCAGTTACATTTAATTTCAGTTACAATTTGCATTTACATGTATTGCTGGAACCAAAACTTTGACATTAACATTATAAAGACTATGAAACATCGTCTTTGGAAACATTCTTGCACCATAAAACAAATTACGAGCAATTTTAAAATATTTTGCAGTGTAGCTACGTTATTTGCATTATATTTAGAATATTTATCAATTTATTTAAGTTGGCAACACTACTTAAAGTAATGGAACTGCGACTTGTAATTAAAACCACCAAAAACTATTGTTGTAATGTTATAGAAGCAAACGAAAGCAACAATCACTATAAAAAAAATTAACACAAATACGATATTTTAAGCAGTATAGCAATCACTATCCAAGTGTTTGGTATCTCTGAAACGGTTTGAAATAACAATTGTTGTAAATGGCATTACGATCACTTAAGTCTTTTGGAAGCATCTACATGATGAGACGTGATATGACAGCACGCTTTCGAAGTAAAGTCTTTAGAAAAAGTTAAATTTTCCATTTCTTGTAATTTTGTTCCTTCATTCATTCGAAATACATTATTCCACGATCATAGTATTTGACGCTAAGATACAAATGATGTACATTGCACCTTCTATGCCAATTGAGTTATTAGAAATCTCCAAATGTTGATGTTACTGATACTGTATTGTCCTTTGTTACACTGAATAATGTATGTGGTATTGTGGTTTTATTTAATATCTAGATTAGAAATAGTAAATACTTTACATAGTGCAATTTGAGAAAATATAACTTTATTTTGTGTTGGCAACACTGCATCTTTATCTAGTAGTATTGTATCTAGTAGTATCTACAAGAATTTTCCCTTCAATATTTCACACAACATGGTACAAAATTTCAGCAGAGAGAGAGAGAGAGAGAGAGAGAGAGAGAGAGAGAGAGAGAGAGAGAGCATTATGTGCAACAGCAGTGGATTTTATTTCAGGAGGGGCTTGAGCCCGATACCTACTCCTTAAATACGCTACTGTACATTAGTCAACCGTTCCCAAATTATCTCACACAGCAACGAAACAAATTTTGAGTAAAGGCAAAGCAGCTATCAATATTCGAGACGAGACCGAGACTTTCCAGACTGACCAAGGTCTCGTCTCGATTTAGAGAGGTCTGTCTCGGTCTAGTCTCGGTTTCGGTACCATCCCTATATTTGAGAGGCTGGTATAGCCTCATCTATATTGTTAGGGGATCCTACTCTCACTACGTCAAGACCATAACATTTTAGCCTATGAGGAAGAATAATGTAATCCACAGTGATGTTTTAATTACGCCCAGTTAGCCACTAAGGAAACTTTCTCCAGATTTACTAGCGATTGACGTGCTAGCAATACTTCCTCGCAGAAAATATAAACACATGCAGGGCCGGATCCAGGATTTTCTGATGGGGTGTGCACCAAATTATTCCCAGTACACTTGAATTAAATTTGAGGTTTTTAAATGCCTTTGTGTATCTGTGGTGTGAATAAGGAATTGCCTTGGAAATATGAGTGTATGCTCTCGATGAATCCTGTTCCTTCAACCTTAAGAAAATTGACTGAAACATTTGATTTTGGAAAACTCACTGCTAGCTCATCACTTTAGGTAGTGTATATTTACAACGAAGGGGGGTGCACGTGCACCTTTGCACCCCCCTAAATCCGGTCCTGAACACATGTACAATTTTTCACATTCTTATGAAATGCGTTTCGACTAGTTGGACCAGATCCAAATCGCCCGTTTACAGCAACAGTTCTAAAGGCCAACTAAGAATATATATATCTATCTATCTATCTATATATATATATATATATATATATATATATATATATAGGGTTCATTATGAAAGTAATGAGCATGATGCTACCCTGCTTCAACAATCCACCGCAGCGCGCGCTGCCGGCGCGGAAAAAGTAGTGGGTGGTCTGTCCTTCCAAATGCGCCCGGAGTCAGTCTGCTGCGAGCAGTAACAGCGTCTGAATGTCGATCCGCGTGAAGCACGTTTTTACAAGTTGTAACACGGCGCGATGGAGGGTTCGCTCGAACAACGCTACGCTATAAAAGTTTGCGTCAAGTTGGGTAAGAATGCTACGGAAACTTACCAGATGCTAAAAGAGGCCTCAAGGAGTGTTTGTCAAGATCCCAGGTCGGAAAATGGCACAAGTCGTTCAAGGAGGGTCGGGAGGAGGTCGCCGACGAGCCCCTTCTGGACGCCCAACAACGGATAGGACCGACGAAACGTTAACTGTGTGCGTGAAGTGTTGCGCTCAGACCGGCGTGTGAGCATTCAACAAATCGCGAACACCCTAAACATGTCAACATTTGCGGTACATGGGATAGTGACCGAGGACCTGCAAATGCGAAAGGTCTGTGCGAAGCTTGTGCCGAAGGTGTTGACGAACGAACAAACAGAACTTCGAGTTTTGGCATTGTGTGAAAGTGATCCGGACTTTTTAGACTCGGTCGTAACGGGAGACGAATACTGGATGTTCGAATACGATCCAGAATCCAAAAGGCAGAGTGTGGAGTGGCACACCTCATCCTCCCCCCCCCCAAAAAAAAAGGCGCGCATGAGCAAATCCCGAATCAAAACCATGCTTATTGTTTTCTTCGACGTTCGAGGAATCATCCATTTCGAGTTTGTGCCACCAAGACACCCTGTCAACGCAGGATTTTATCTAGAAGTGCTCAAGAGACTGAAACGCAGGGTCGCCCGCGTTGGAAGTGACATCAAAGACTCAATGAAACTCTACCACGACAATGCACCAAGTCACACCGCCTTCACCGTCGTCGACTTCCTGGCCCGGAGCAGAACCCGTGGTCCCCCCCTATAGTCCTGACCTGGCTCCTAGTGACTTTTTTTTTTTTTGTTTCCCTGTTTGAAGACACATCTCAAAGGAAAGCATTGGGACTCCATGCAGAACATTCACGCCCATGTTACAAGGTTTTTAAAAGCCATTCCAGCCGAGGACTAAAGATGCTTTCCAGGCGTGGAAAACAGTCTCCAGAAGTGTATCGATGCAGAAGGAGCGTATTTTGAGGAATTTTAAAGATTTGTAACAATCGGAACAATAAAAGTTTTTTCTAAAGCAATGCTCATTACTTTCATAATGAACCCTGTGTATATATAATCGTAGACTGCCATGTCTATCATCCGTAGCAAAGAAACTTCAATAATACATTTACTGAAAAAAAAAGAGAGAAACAAGTAAAGAACATTTTAAAATATTAACTACAGGCAAATAACAATAATCTTGAGTGAGTGAAAATATGATCCACAATAACTAAAAATGTATCAAAGCATTCAGTTTTGGTGAAATTGCTCTTATCCACAAAGTCTCTGCGCTTAATCTTACTTAGATACATAGACTTCTTCATTTTATTACTTTATACTTACTTTTAATTCAATATTCTTTTTAATTGCGTCTTCCGTATCGTCAGGTCCTCCGATATGCCCCATCCTTTCCTCGAGAAAATATATCCTAAGCTTCAAATTAAAATTCTCCTTTTTAAGATGTGAAAGTTGCTCTTCGTATTCTTTCATTGTACGGCCACGAATAGGAGACATCTTACCCGGAGATCGAAGGCCCACAGTAACTGAAAAACAAAATATGTGAAAGTTAACAAAGTGTACAATCACACTAACAATCATTCTACAACAAAGTCATTGTTTACTGTTGAAAGCCCATGGAAGTCATTTTTTTAAAAAATAAAACAACTATAATACACTAAGTTATGTTACCACAATGTATTAATGTAACGATTTAACACAAGACAATGTAACTGAATCGCTATACGTTATGAAGTATCTTGTGATAGTAATCTTTGTGAAAAGGAACTTCAAAATTTAACGAAAATTATATTTTAGTTTGTTGAAGATAAGTTTGTATAGCTTTTTTCGCTATACAAACCACTTCATCTGTCACATATTTGTTTATTCACCAAAGCAAGGTTCTTTAATCAACTCAAAAACTATCTGATTGCTAAAAATGTTCGAACTTAAATAGTTAATTGAACATACAACAATGTGACTAAGTAGGTCTGGATCTTCCTCAGGTTTTGTAGTAAATGTGTGTAATAAGTCTTAAATAAACTCACTATCATATTTAACTAGACAATTACAATAAAAAAGAAGTTCAAATACAAAATTGTCAGGATGTCTGGTCGCTACAGTCTTCTAATTATATTTTAAATAAGTTAATGTTCGTTATGGAACAACGTCCTAATCTTGCTAATGTACGGGTTTCCATAAGATTATATCTAAGTCGAGCAGCGCTGCATCCAGGGGCGGATCCAGGACCGACTTCTGGAGGAGGGGGCGGTGGATTGTCATACTGCTATTTTTAAGGGCTCCAAACTTTGGAATGGGTTTTATTTATATATATAAAATAGCAAAGTTTCCTCTTCTGGGGAGAAATCGCCCCGTCGCCCCCCCTGGATCCGCCCCTGGTTGCATCTGATCAGCACTTGGATGGGTGATTGATGTTAGTAGAGTGGCATTTACCCAGCATCCTGAAGACAATTAATTTGGGATTTACTCGAGTGGAAGACGACGCCGATCAAGAAAACAACAAAGACAATGACAGAACTCTAGACATATTTGACAACTATTCGTCAACTAAGAAATGTCAGCTTGCTGGCTTAAGCACTTCAGGGCTTCGTGTCAGAGTTCTGTTTAACCAACGGTTATCGTATTCGTAGAACCTCTGACCATCTAATTTCCTAATTTCATTATCTTTTCTTAAGTAAAAATTTCGGAACAGCTGAGAAAATGTATTTGGTAATAAATCAACATGGTCCAGTTTGATATCACTCCAGAACAAACATTTCTTTGTAAATGAAAACGAAACTGACAAAAAGTGTCTCTCAAAACTTTACAAGAACTCTGGTTATTATGTATTATTAAGTAACATATAATTACGTAATTACCAGACAACTTCATTTTGGTGAGACTTGCTACAATTTCATTCTCCCTATAAGGAACTTTCTGTTCTGAAATGATTACAATATAATGATGTTGATTTATTTCAAAATATATTTTCTCGAATATAAACATTAGCTATTTTGCTTGTTAACTTACTTTTAGGCTCGTGTCAATTGGTGTAACAAAAAAAAAAAAAAAAATCAACGAGGTGGGTAAAATTTGGTATACTACATCGTTGCCGGCTAAGAAAATTGAATCTATTCATACGAACCCGAAACTAAATACCAATCTATTGTCTGGGCGTTTTAAAGTGAGCCGAAATCAAGAGAAGTTGTTCATTCGAGAAGTGCTGACAAGCAAATGATTGCTTGTTTCTTCGGTTATATTGCACATGTGACGGCAATAGTTTTACAAGATCGAAGGATTGTAAATGCTGAGTAGCACACAACAATTTGTTTGTTAGAGGTCATCAATGAATTGCGTAAGATAATCTTAAATCGGTGAATTGCTCTTCACTGCGACAACGCCAGTTCACACTCAGTACACCAAACTGTAATTTTTTGTTTAGTAATGATGTTGAATTAATTATTTATTATCCGTACTCACCGGATTTATCACCTATTGACTTCCTTTTATCCCCCCCCCCCAAAAAATGTGACGTGAGTAATTTCTATTATCTGCATCAACTGTTGCATTCTGAACAGCAATTTCTGAAGTAACAGCCTCGGAGTAGAAAAAAATATTTCAAAATTGGTTTAAGCGTATGCAAAAGTATACCAATTTTAAAGGTGAATGCTTTCAAAAATAATAATGCTATTTCCAGAATTGTACATGTCTTTTTCATATTGATTGCAGACACTTTTTCAAGAGAGAACGAGAGAGTTTATAAATTCAAATTTCGATATATGTAAAAAGAGTAACTGTATAACTGTACATGTCATAAGAATAATAATACAATACAAATATTTTTATTAATTATCTCTTCTATTATTGGTATGTGATACGTTTACTATTTTTATGGTGATATACTGAATTGTACATTATTCAAGTATATGATACTATAATTATCAGCAAAAAAAGCATTCTCTTGCATTTTCGAAATTCAACCGTCTGTTGAATCAAAAAAAAAAAAAAACAATGGCTTATAGTCTCCCACTCCCTGTCTAAATGCCCGTGGTTCAACATTGGGAAGCCGCCAATATGTGTGGAAACCTTGGAACTAAACGACGACTGGGGGTATTCTTGTTACATTCGCTCTTTAACGTCGTTGTGTGTGAATTGCCAACTTCCTCTCCCTCTGACTGCAGAGAGTAACTACCACGATTCTCTACAAAATTCCAATACAACTCCGCTCTGAACATCGGGTTCTCTTAAAACAGTGTTCTGTTACCTTAGAATTGTATGATAGGCTGAAGAAGCAATATTTACATTCCCAGTTATTTACACGTTATTTATTTTCTCATAATACAATTATATTTGGATTCATGTTTTCTCATTAGTGTTAGTAATTATATTTCTGGGCTTTTGGCATCTATGGCCATTTTAGCTCGTCACGTACAAGGGATAACGTCCCTCGTCGATCACGTACCCAGGAAGTGGGGAAGGAAGAAAGCAGCATTGGATATTTTATGGTAAGTACCGTCTCGGCATTAGCCTAGGGTGAATGAGGAAATCCCAAGAAAAATTTCTCTCAGGATGGTTGACTTGAAAAGGCTTTTACATCTTTCCGACCAAGTGTCTTCATTAGGAATCGAATCCGGAACCACTCTGTAATTGTTATATGATGCAAAGTTTTATTTTTATTTTTTCCGAAAATTTTCCACTTTGATTCCTGCAAGATTGCGAAACCATAAGATATCTGTATTACTTGTATATGGTACCAACAGCATCATTTCAGATTTTGCTTTGGGGTGGGGAAAGAACCTTCGATAAAATTTCGCGTTTTTCGTTTGTATATTATCTTATTGGTTAAAATCCATATAAATCTCAAACGCACGGGAGGGGGTCAACTTCCCCCCTTGAGCCCCAAATTTCGTCCTAGCTAGCATATACTTTTGCAGGCATATTTTATATCTGTAAACAGTTGATGGGCAGCCACCACGAAAATAAAAGTCTGTAAGGCATAAAGAGAACTGAAACAATTGTAATTTTTGAATAATTATTTCTGGTGTGTTCCGCATACACACATCTGCATATTTCATGATACGTATAATGGATGTAGGACAGGAGTGAATAGTGCGTGTGAAATAACAGCAGAGTTCTCAGTTAAAGTAGGACTTCATCAGGGATCCAGACTTAGCCCATACCTTTTTGCAATTGTGATGGATGAATTTACAAAGGATATCCAAGAGTTAGCGCCTGAGAATATATGCTATTTGTAGATGAGATTGTGCTAGTGAGTGACATCAAGGCAACATTGCAGGAGAAATTAAATGCCTGTATAGGAGCACTGGAGAGAAAAGGGCTTAGAATTAGCAAAACTACGATAAGAAATTAAAGTACTGCACGAAAATGCAGGAATAGAATGTGTAAACAACAGGATTAGCAGTGTTGGACAAAATGGAGAGAAGCGGCAGGAGCATTGTGTGACCACAGGGTGCCAATACGCTTTAAACGAAAATTTTACAAAACACTAATGAGATCTGCCATATTATACAAAGCGGAATGTTGGACGACCAAGAAGAGAAGAGAAGTTGCATGTTGCAGAGATGAAGATGCTGCGGTGAATGCGTGGAGTGACGCGGAAGGACAAACTTACGAATAAAGTAATTCGGAAAATAGTAAAAGAGACCAGCAGTGGAAAAACTGCAAGAAAGTAAACTGACCGTGAGATGGTTTTGGGCATGTAAGAAAACCACTTTTGGAATATGTAGCTCACCGAATGAATGATATAGAACTGAATGGAAAATGAGCCAGAGGCCAGCCAAAGAAGAGGTGAAGGAGATTATTTAAGAATGATATGGTGCAATGTGATGTCACAGCGGATATCACACAAGATAGAAACACGTGGAGGACAGCAATCAGAAAAGCCGAACCCAGCTAAACTGGAGAAAAAGGCTTAGAAGGAAAAGGTTAGTTTCACTGTTATATACATTTGACATCGCATTCTTAACCCTTTTAAGTTTTTTCGATCGTTTTCGACCGATCGATTCGATTAAAAGAGAACTAAGAATGCTATTTAGTTCCGGTTTTTTTCTATTTTCCAAGAGAGAAGGCATTCAAGAAAGCCTTGGAAGGGTCTATACGCTTCCGAGCGTCAGAACATAGGGGAGTATGACGTCATCAATTTACAAATTCCCTTTTTTTACTGAGGTCTAACTTCAACATCTTTTGGTAAGCTTCTCTTTAATCCTAGAATCCTAACATTTTCCCTAAACAATCAGTGGACCAATTAGTTTTTATGTGAATTTTTTCAGATCTCTTCGTCAACACAGAAGGGGGGTTCAAAGGGACAAAAGGGTAAAAAAGGGATATTTTTGACCAAAAATCCCACTTTCGCGATTCTTGCTCCGCTCGGCTACATGATAGGAGCATTTGAGTGGTACTTTCTGAAAGCCTACTCGATTCTGAAGAGAACGACGTATGAATCATCATCCTACGATAATTAGGGACGTGTCAGAAAATTTTTGAAGTTTGTATAGTATCCTGGGGAAATTTCGGAAATATTCGCAGAAGAGGAAAATATTTTTTTTCCTGCCCTTAGTATTGAAGATAGGAGATTGGTATTTGGCTCAAGTAATATTTTTTAGAGTGATTTCCAGATCTTTATGTTAACCCTGGGCCGCACCAGGGGGCCTCAAAACGGGGAAAAGGGATTTTTCTGCAAAAATCCCTATTTTCCTTACTTGTAACCTCCTTAGGAACGTCCTAGGGCCATGCGGGTGATACCATCTATAAGCCTACTCTATTCTAAAGAGAACGACGTATGTATCATCATCCTACGATAATTAGGGACGTGTCAGGAAATTTTTTTAAGTTTGTATAGTATCCTTGGGAAATTTCGGAAATATTCATAGAAGAGGAAAATATTTTTCTCGCCCCGTCCTTAGCATTGAAGATCGGAAATTGGTGTTTGGCACAAGTAATTAGTACACTACGTAGTATTTTTGAAAGTGATTTCCAGATCTCTATGTTTACCCAGGGCCGCACCAGAGGGCCCGAAAACGGAAAAAAGGGATTTTTCGGCAAAAATCCCTATTTACTCAATTTGTCCCTCCTTCGGGACGTCCGAGGGACATGAGGTTAATACAATCTGGAAGCTTGCTCTATTCTGAAGAGGATGTTGTATGAATCGTGATCCTACGATAATTAGGGACGTGTCAAGAAATTTTTGAAATTTATATAGGGTATTCTGGGACATTCTGGGAATATTCGCAGAGGAAAATATTTTTCCCGTCCTTAGTGTTGAAGATAGGAGATTGCTATTTGGCACAAGCAATTAGTATACTACGTAGTATTTTGAAAGTGATTTCTGGATCTCTATGTTTACACCCAGGGTTGCCAAACCGGGGGAAAAGGGATTTTTTCAGCAAAAATCCCTACTTTCCTCAATTTTTCCCTCCTTAGGGATGTCCGAGGGACATGCGGGTGATACCATCTGAAAGGCTACTCCGTTCTGAAGAAAACGACGTATGAACCATAATTTTACGATCATTAGGGGCGCGTCAGAATTTTTTTTTTTTTTTTTTTTTTTGAATTTGTAGGGTGCATGTTAGGGAAATTTTGGGCGTTTTTTGATGCTCTCTCAAAATGGGTAAAAAATTTTCCCGCCCTTACTATTGAAGACAGGAATTTCGAATTTGTCACAAGTAATTAGTACACTACGTAGTATTTTTCCAGATTTTTGGAGGTTTGTGCGCATACCCGGTAGGGCTTCAGGGAGTCCCAAACTTTGAAGTTTTTTTTTGGTAAAAAAATCCCGATTTTCCCTCAAATAATTCCCTTCTGGGATATTATAGGGACATGTAAGTGGTACCGTTTGAAAGGTTGTTCCATTCTGAGAAAAACGAGGTATAAACCATGATCCTAGGATAAATAGGGATGACACTGTCGCTGCTTATCTGAGACTCAAAAAAAAAAACGCCGAAAAAGGCAAGAATTTAAAAGGTTTAATCCGTTTACATTTTTAAAAATTGCATTTTAGCGCCATTAGAATTAACAAACTTCTTGTGTTAAAAAATAAAAGAAACAAGCCAGAATTAAAAACAAATGTGTATGCTCAAATGCCATTTCGCTAGAGACGAATGAAAAACACCCCGTTTGTTCTTTATTAACAAGTACTCACAAAAAAAATGGACATCTCTCTTCTGTTCCTATATTCAAATACATAACAATTTATATTGTCAGTACATACGCAGAATTTTATCAAAGGGGAAGGGGAATATAAGCTCCCAAGTTAATATTATTGTCGGTGTTGTATACATGTCTTAGCCCTCCTATGGCTCTTTATCTCGGCACAAATTCCCGTTCCTGTAATATATATTTGACCCCAATTAGTTAATACCTAAAAAGAGCATGCAAAAAGGAAGCATAGGTTATATATTTTGTTAGTCTAATCCGTTTAAATTAATTTTATTATTATTATTATTATTATTATTATTATTATTATTATTATTATTAAATTATCTAAATGTTTGAACAATAATCGTCAGCTTCATTTTATCAGGTCTACCAAAATGTGATCAGCAAAAAAGTTGACACAGGAAATGTTTCGTCCAGTTCCCTATACAAGCTTGTTCAATCTCAAAACAACATTGTGAACATATCTCTCTGGTCATCAGCTGTCTTTCCTATGCACACTTCGCCGTTCAAAATCTAAAAATTCAACGATTCACGTAAAAGCCTGATTTTTCTCTCGTTTTTCCCCTTGCCGGAATGAGCATTGCCTACCGAACTGAAGAATTTCTCACTTCTTTCTAAATAACTACAATTCTGTAAATCGTGAATTCTGTGAAGGAAACTCACTCATTTTCTTACTTTATGCTCAAAAATGCAATTACTATATCTGGGACGACCAACCTATGTCAATTGCAAATGAAATTCTACGTTTTAGATACAAATATTTTCTTTCTTTGTCATCAATACATCATGGAGGCCAATTAACGTTAGCTGCCAACATTTTGACGGCAATATCGCAATCTATCGGCAAGAAATTCAGGTACTAAATAAAATCAATTAATTGGATAAAAAATATTTTTATATGGAGGCAAATAGACGTATTATTTATATAAGTCATATGAACCTCAAGGTTTGATGTGTTACCTTTTCATTTAACAAATTTATTTACAACAATAAATTTTTCATATGGAATGTAGCCTACCTATAACGTACTAAACTAGGGCAAAGAATACTAGAATAATCAGGGACTGAACGCATTTCGAAAAGAAAGTGTTTAAGAACGAAAAAATCCTTCAGTGTCATTTTGAGTTGAGTTACCTTCCCGTTCAACAGCGAGGCTATATGAGACGTGGACTTACTGATTAACGTAGAATCCGAACCACATGAGCTCCCGCTGGGAATCGAACCCTGGTGCCCCACGCCAAGGAGTTGCGTTCCTGGGTGTAGATTCTCTTTAGAAGGGTTCAATGTATGTCATCAAGACGACAGAACAAAACAACATGAACCAACTTGTGATAGGTGGCCATAAAACATATCTAAACCGAGTGCGATTAGGAGGAAGCTGGTGGATTTTCGTGGGAAAGCTTCCGTAGGAAGCAGGCGCGTAAGCAAGGATAGCGGAAACATACATACTGTGTTCCTCATGTTACTAAATGCCTGACGGTTTGGAGAGTTTTATCGTTACGAATTATGACTTAAAACACTTTATTGACATAGGAATTCATTACATTATGGCTTCTTAATGGATTATTACATGCTTAAAAGTATATAGTTTCGATTACTAGGGATTTCAGAAGTAAGATTCCCATATATTGATTATATACATATATTCCTCTTTTGAAATTGCATTTGATATTTCTTCTGCAAATTTTACAAACCTATGGATATCTACAATAGTATTGCATCTTCCCAGTCAAAACAAGGTATATGGTAACCCTATATTGCTGCAGACAGGCCTACAAAACGCTACATGCATGTAATGTTCATACCAAATATAGTGGTACCCACCCCCTTATGTCCATAACGCCCCCCCCCCCCAATTGTCTATCCTTAGGTGTTCTTCCATGAAAAAAAATCTTTTCGATTAATTTTTACACCCCATCAAACATATTTATATAGATTTTTAACCCCCAAATATTTCAATTGCGTCATAGCCCCCTTTGGGCACCCCTGCCGAATACACTTTTGCATTTTTTTTTTTTTTAACATATTAAAAGTGAATGTTCCTTGACACTCTGTGTCAAAGTTTCTGAGAGGATTAACAATGAAAATTCTGTTTCTCTATTCTCTCCCACTTATTAAAGGAGCCCGGTTTTGTATACAGTATAGAATTGAATATATAAATTGTACTTACACAAATCATCCATTTCTAATGAAGGCAAAGATGACAAATCAGAATCTTCTGAAGACATATTGAATAAAACTAAAGAATCCATATAAAGTATACGTTTACTGAAAATACAGTTCTTATTTAAAGCTGACTGCAACACTAGCACAAACTCAATTCAAAAAATAAAAACAACAAATTCTCATGTCCTTAAAATGCTTTACAAAAAGGACACTACAACCAAAATATGGTAGCGTAGCAGACGCTACCATATCTGGTTTGCAGTGACTTACATATCCAAACAAATTTTATACACCACTTTGATACAAAACTTCTCTTTCATGTTATTACGCTAACTAGAACGTGCACGAACAAAAAATAGCACTGTTACTTCAATATTTCACTGCTTAGATGTCATACAATGTCTCAGGTCTGGCTATGAACATAAATGGCGACAGGAAAGTATTGTCTGACGGTCAAAAAAAATTGAATGAGCAAATGCTACTATGAAACGCATTTTTGACCCAATATCTATATTCTGGTTAAGTAATACTGTATATTATATACATATATAGTGTCTCAAAAGTCCCCTGACATACGATAACTGTTATAACTGAAAATAACGTTTCATTTTCATTTAACATTGGGAGCATACAGAATGTACAGCCATAACGGTTCGTCCGATTTAAAAAAAAAAAAAAAACTTTGACTTTAGACTGGAAACGTCATATCTGGAGACAGTTTTCCCCTCTTACATTTTGTTGTAGCTCTGATAATAACAGTTACCCTATGTCAAGGAACTTTTGAGACGTGTGTGTATTTGAATGCCATTATCAATAAAGTGGTAGGTATAAGGTTTCTGCGTTATTTTTTCGCCTAATTTATCAAAATTTCCGAATGAAAGAACAATGAATGTCAGTAAATTAAAATGCATGACTTTTATTAACGGTGTTGAATACCTATGCCATCTCTGATTTTTAGCCTA
Source organism: Thermobia domestica (assembly GCF_964235325.1). Classification (NCBI taxonomy): domain Eukaryota; kingdom Metazoa; phylum Arthropoda; class Insecta; order Zygentoma; family Lepismatidae; genus Thermobia; species Thermobia domestica. The sequence goes on from NC_137455.1 coordinate 76,912,838, forward strand.
TTGATTTTTCTATTTTCTTCAGAAAAACTAAGTTGAAATGTTAATCGTTTGATTATATTGATCTATTCTCCAAATATATTTAAATATTTAAGTTTCCCTTACTTCCTGAAAATTACATTTTCTGATACATAATTTTAGATGCTAATTTACTTTTGGCGCACCACATTTACAAAGACTTACAGGTAAAATTCAATACTTTGGTTGAAAAAACATGTTTATAAAGAACACATTTCTGCAGGCAATAGAATTAAATATAAAGTAATACATCTGTATTTTAGGTTTACCTGTGTAGAGTTACTAGTGTAGAATCATTACAAGTATTTTACGACGGATAAAATAAGTGAGTGCATATGAAATAAGACTGTATTAGATACCGGTACTATTTCCCACCGATAGTGTATTTGTTTAGTGTGTACACAAGCTGTATATTATGTTTACAAGTGGAGTGTTACTAATATGAAACTGTGACAAGTGCTATTGAAAGTCGTATTATTGCCAAAACCCACTTATCTTTACTACCCTCGCTACACGTATACCTACCGTCGCTAACGCGCCTGTTCAGACGCATCCTCGCTGTCACACGGGACCCCAGCTTCACGCTGTCCTGACTCGGTTACATGACATTCGTGCTTTTTAGTAGGCACCTAGCAGATAGGTTTGTGATTTTTGCACTGTAGTTTTTATGCTATACATCCGAACACGGTATTTATACATAATTAATAAAAGAAGTGTAATTTTTCAGCAATTACTTCTGATGGTCCCTTTGAATTTTATGTGCTAAGTGCAATATTTTCATGTCGCCCAGCGCAAATTATTTAGGAGACAATAAGAAGGAAATTAGTGAAATAATTATAATTTTTCAACAGTTATCTAGAGTGGTGCGCTGAAAGTAAACCTGCACATAATTTTAGTACGTAAGAATTAATTTAAGTAGTACTAAGTATATATACAGGGGCAGATCCAGGATATGATCAAGGGAGGGGCTAAACCATATTTTGCCGTTTTATCTAGTGTAAAGCAGGATTGGATTCCATTTTATCCAGTGTATACCTGAGCGTCAAGGGGGGGCTATAGCCCCCTTGGATCCGCCAATATATATATATATATATATATATATATATATATGTGTGTGTGTGTGTGTGTGTGTTAGAGAGAGAAAACGAAAGAAAGTAAACTGTGGGGAATGCCGATCAGTGAGTTAATTCCGATCATTGAATTACCATCAGATGACATGATCTGGTGACTCAGACTATGCTTTCTTCTCTAGCAGGAGTCACAAAGTACTTATGAAGAGGAAGGACCTTTGTTCAATTGTTCTGTGCTAATGATTTCGACTTTTTTTTTTTTTTTGCTTTTCCTTGTAAATTTTGGTCTGGTTATTTTGTGTAGTAAGTACTTGTTATTTTTCTAAGAGTCTCATAAGCCGTACAATATTCCATAGTATGTTCTTTTAGCAAATTAACGCTCTACGTTTTAGTCTGTGTATTTGAATGTTTAGCCTGCCTGGCTTTATTTAGTATAAAATGGCGAGTCGGGGTAACTTCGATCAGAGGTGGCCGGACTTGTGCTTAAGTAATCGGAATTGCCCCGATGCATAAAAACACTGGTCGGCAAAATGAAACTTTTTTTTTTCGCTCCCACGAACGAAAATAGGTAATTCCGATAGGTTTCGAGCTCCTGAGTTCGAATCCGTAACCCGTTTTTCTCCAGAACGTACCAGTTTTCAGGGAGGAGGGAGTGTTTCAATATCCCCCCAAAGATGCTATTCTCCACCCATAATAATTTGCACGTTATAATTTAAATATCAATATAAATTATGCAGATAAAATTGCATAAAAAGTTAAACATTTACGTGTCACTTGGTTTTCCTACTCCTCTTGTAATTACTACAGGGTGTCTCGCGTGTCACATTCCAACAGAAGTCTGCCAACATATTCACACTCCATTTACCACTGTAGCGCCTCTCCATGGTAGCTATTTGCTGGTGAAACCTTTCCCCGTGTTCGTCAGAGACCTCCCCCAAGCTGTAAATTTCAGGGAAGAAGTCCAGGTGGCAATACAGGAAGTGTAACTTTAGGAATATAGTACATCCCATGTTACGAAATGAAGTAATTAACCTGCCCACAATGTCTTTGTATCAGGTGACTTATGATTCCCTAGAAAGTTACTGCACAATTCTCGAAAGGCCTCCCAAGCCTCACTTTCCACTTCATTAAGCTTAGAAGAAAATGTATTATTCTTAAAAATGTCTCTGTAGTTTGGTAGTCTAAAATCGGATAATCATGTAAAGTAACTTGTAAACCTTAGTACAAGTTACTTTACATGATTATCCGATTTTAGACTACCAAACTATGCTATGTGTAAGTGTCGAAAGTCTTATAGAACGGCTTCATACGTCCGCCTGTTGACAAGTATAATCGCAGAAACGGTAAGAGAGATGGAGATGCGGATTTTTTTACAATCGATTCAGCGTCCCAAAAAAAGGTTCCGTCTCGTCCATTAACTCTTTATTCAAACCGGAAGTGGTTCAAATTAGAATTTCCGATTTCAATGTTTATCGCCATTAAACGGAAACAGCGAGAAGCGGTAATTTACAAACAATTGAGCGTCTCAAGACAACATATCTAGATTATCCAAAACACCTTACCGAAGTGGTTCAGTGGTTCTCAAAGGGTGCGTTCTCGTTTCCAGAGAGGGCGATACACCATTTAGGCATACTGTACACTATAGGATAGATCCTTGGAAATCTCTTACGATTTGTTCTAGTCAAAATCTCAACGTGTATGACATCAGATCGCATGTCTTTTTCTGTGTTCTGAATGATCCTATGAGATTTCTCTTGTTTAGAGCACGCTCTATTTCGAAAAGAAAATTCGTAAGATTTCGATTTAAGCGACATCAGGTGACAGAAAATGAAAACAGACAACTGATGTGGTATGTTTTGCTAATTTATCGTGCAGGTTTACTTGTGGTGCACCACTCGAAATAATTGTTGAAAAATTATAATTTTCACTAATTTCCTTATTATTATTATTTCCTAAATGATTTGCGCTGAGCGAAATGAAAATATCTAACAAGGCATAGATAAAGTTCAAGGGGACCATCAAAAGCAATTATTGATATCTACAATTCTTTTACAATTTGCGTATAAATACGGAGGCTGGATGTATAATATAAAAACTATAGTACAAATAAAGAGGTTCCCGTTGACAAAGATGATGAATCTGCCCCTCGAGATGAGCAAGGTTGTGGTATTGCCTCGGAAAGAGCGAAATCCACTCTGATAGTTGGTCAGAAGCGAATGATTCCAAATACGAGGGCGGGGCGAAAAGTTCTAGGCCCAACAATGAAAGACTGCGTAATTAAGTTCAAGAATTTTATTTTTCGACATAATCTCCCCTCTCAGCTAAGAATACAAAACACAATAAAATCGAAGCCAAACTAACTTCATAAGAAATAGTCTGTGCAACTGCTTATCTTCAATACACTTGGTCCAGTGTTTCTCCAACATCAGTATTCCTTCCCGAAAACGAGAGTCTGGAAGGTTGTAAAAATAGTCATCCACGACCCTCTCAAACTTCTTCATTCGATGTCAAGTGCTTCCCAGCAAAAAAAATTTTCAAGTTTGGGAACAGATAGAAATCCGATGATGCCAAATTAGGAGAATATGGGGAATGGCCGAGCAAATCGTACCCCAAATCCCACAGTTTTCCCATCGCCAACGCACCCTTGTGCACCTGGTGAAAGATGCGTTGTCCTGGTGAAAGTTTATTTTCTTCTTCTTTAAGCCAGGCCTCTTCTCGCGAATTTTGGCATCCAGTGGTCAAGAAGGTTGGAGTAATATTCGCCTGTAATTGTTCTCCCTTTTGCAAGGTAATCAAATAACAGGATCCCTTTCGCATACCAAAACTCACTCGCCATGACCTTTCTGTCCGATACGATCGTCTACGCTTTCTTCGGCGCTCCACCACCGGCTTTCACCCACTGTTTGGACTGCTGTTTCATTTCTGGCGTGTAGTGGTGAAACCATGTCTCATCCATTGTCACAAATCGCCGCACAAATTCGGTCGGATTCCTTTTGAATCGGTCCAAAGATTGATGCGAAAATCGTTTTCGCATTTGCTTTTGGTCGCCAGTCAGCAAATGCGGCACCTATCTCTCGTAGAGCTTTCGCATCCCTAGTTCTTAGTGCAAGATGTTCGCACCCGTTCTTTCGATATCCCCACAATCTCAGCTATCTCACTCACTTTCACTCGCCTGTCGTCTAACACGATATCATACACTTTTTCGATTGTTCCCGGTGTGGTTACGGTTTTCGACCTTCCTTCACGTGGGTCATCTTCGAGGGATGTGCGACCACATTATATTCAGCTGCCCACTTTTTAACGGTTGTCATGCAAGGAGCAGAGTCCCCGTACACTTCGGATGAGTTTCCGTAGGGGTTAATCTATCCAAAACGAAAAATTTGATTACTGCACGATATTCAAGTTTATCCATTTTCATAACTAACACGCAAGACGTCTAACGGCAACAATGCCTGTACACAAACTACTTGAGAGAACAAGTTGACACTTGTTATACGAATAACTGAAAAGCGCCCCAGGCAAGAACAATAAAATTTTGCTGATTGGAGTGCCATCTCTGGGTCAGGCGGAGAACTTTTCACCCCGCCCTCCTCCCACACCAGGCGCGTATTTACCATGCGTTCAAAGAGCTTACAGACGCAGTTCGTAAGAGCAATAGGTCTGTAGCTCATGGGATTAGTTGCAACTTTCCCTGGTTTCAAGATGGTAAGAACCAGAGCCTGACGCCAACAGAGTGGAAAAAATTCCTCTCACCAGAGCGATTATATACTTGCAATAATGCAAGCTGTGTATCGCGGGAGAGGTTGTGCAACATTTGATAGGAGATGCGATCAAGTCCTGGAACAGTATTGGACGATTCACGGAAAGCAGAATCAAACTCAACGGGGCATTATAGCTCTCGCTGTTCGCAGTACGGAAGTTTAACGGGTTCCGCTCTAGCCTTGCACGAAAACGAGCAAACGCTGCATGGTAGTGTGCAGACTCAGAGATAGACACAAAGTAATGGCCCAGAGTGCTAGCTATCTCTGAGGGTTAGTCTCTACAACACACCATTCAGAAGTAAAGCTGGTACATCAACAGAATTGTTACCAGTAAGAGAGCGAACTCGACGCCACTCTGTAGACACGTGTGTTCGACAACTGAAGGACGAAACAATTTTTTCAGCTTTAGCGTTTGGAGAGCATGCAGAACGCGGAATCGTTCAAGATTTTCGTCAGTTGGATGACGATTAAGAATATCAAAAGCTTGCCGATGAACCAGGACAACCTCACGGATTTCCGCAGAGCACTAAGGAACTGGGCGGCGGGGACCATCGCCACTTCATTCTGAAATGGAATCACGAGCAACATTGAGAAGAGTCTGCTCGAAAGCCTCTGCTACAGCAGTTAGACGGAAAACATGACGATAGTGAAACACCGAAAGTTAGGCCACTCTGCACGCTTCAGATTGAAGCTCCGGAGAGAAAACTTTTTTAAGTTTGGCTCAGGCCTGTCTTTCTAATCCGGTATGTGAAAATTAAAACCGGAACGGATTGTCATCATTGCCATTTCTCTTCTTTTCTTTATTCATTGTCCATTACGTTTCAGGAAAAGGAAAACAAACCACAGCAAACAACAAACGACAGTAAACTATGAAAAATTAACAATAATTTCCCTAAGTGCTATATCCATTGAGCTTGACTCTTCACTAATTACATTAGTTCCTAATCCTATCCTAATATTTTATTAAAATTTATTACTATTTATTACTTACTAATCTATCTAACCTATCTTAACCTAACCCAGCCTAACCTAACATGACATTGTTTATTGTTTGCTAATGTTTAATTATTCTATGGTTTTTATTTATTTAATATTCTTTTATTTTTGATTGTTTATGCATATTTTATCTTTATTTATTTGTTGTTTTTGCATTCATTTATTTATTTACAATATCAGTTGTATTTAATTTATATTATTCATTTCCTCCTTTGGTGTCCCAGTTCTCCAGTTTTTATACTTTTCTTTAATTATGTTATTATATATTATTTATTTGTTTATTTTGTTATTTATTTATATGTTTATTTTTGATCTACTCTTCTTCCTTCAGTTTCTCCCTGTATGATTTTTGGTTAATCCCGGTATGATTTTGAGCTTCTCTCCTGTGTTTCACTAGGTTACTAATTGGTTTTTCCCTGTCTTTTCTAATTTCACCGTAAACACTGATTAACACTACGCACTATCACTAGCTACAAACACATCCACTTTTGCACAGATTCACTTTTCTCACTTATTTCAGCACATTCCAATTTAGTTATAATCATACACAATTTCATTTTGGCTACATTAGTTTTAGTGTTCCTTATAATTTATGCTCGTCCGATGCAGGAGTGCTCTCAGTCGAGTGTCACGTAATCTTCAGTAATACAAGTTTGGGGTCCAGAGCCCACTCAGAGCACTTAGTGCAGGCCTGGTCCGTTGTATCCTACCACCTGTACCCGGACTGAGATCCGCGCACCGACTAACCTTATTCCAGTCTGAGACTCTCCTGTCATCCAGCCCCTAGCGAGGTAGCAGTTCCGGTAACACACGCACGCACACACAAAAAGCGCCTAATATGAACACATACACACTCGTACACACGCATCCAGCGCATTCGGAGTTCCGATCCAGGTTTAGCCCGGGAATGCACTGGCTCATCCACTCTTTCCCCCGGGGAGCACGGAATTCCGGTGACTTCGGTCCTTGAGAGGGGTCCAATTTCTCCAAAGCGCATCCATCTACACTTTATCCACATTTGATTCCTATATATTTCCATTGTTATAACTTTTCCTCCTCATTTCTGAGTATGCTTGTATGATTCTGCTTAATATTTTGCAATCCCTTTCGTTGCTGATTATCTGTTCCAAATCTCTTTCTGGTAACCCATCTTCGAACAGTGGGCACCAAAGGACACGATGTTCGTGTGACCCTAACTCTCCGCATTTACAGAACGGGTTGTCCTTTGCTTTGATCTTATTTAGGTAGGTTTCGTAGGGTCCATGCCCACTGAAGAAGTGTATCAATCCTGATGCTGGGTCAAGGTATTTTAATTCTTTTCTCATCTGTTTAATTCACTGTTATTATATTGAATAGCATCCTAGATTTAGTTGAGTTCCTCCATTCTTGATCTCATATGTTTTCAATGGCTATCTCGATGTCATTCTTAGTTGCAGCCTCATTGCCAATTACTCTTTTATTTTTCTTGGTTATTTTTCTTTAGCTAATAATTGCAGGCTCATTGTACGACTATGAGATTCAAGGATTTTACGTTTAGCAATATACATAGAGCGTTGTTTGGTGTAGTGCTTTAGGCTTCGCATAACTTTATAAGTTTCTCTTAGGTCTGTTTATACTTTCTTTTATCCTTTTATTGTTAATAATTCTGTGTGCCCATGCACTTGCTGCATAACTCATAGTCGCATAGAGTAGAGTTTCATTATATAGTTTGAGTGTTTGAATAGGTAATTTATAAGTATTCATGCCAATTGTTAGTAATTTATTTGTCACTTTATTCCCACGTTCAATAATATATTGAATATGTTTTCAAAAGTTTAGTCTATCATTAACATTGACCCCCAAATACTTAAACTCTGTTACTTTTTCTATTTTCTGATCTTCGATTTTAATTGGTGGATCTTCGCAGCTTTATTCCGAATAACATGTATTTAGTTTTTCTAATTGATAATTTTAATTTTGAAGCCAGTACACCAATTATGTAATTCGTTTAGTACTTGGTTTGTTTTCACCTCTAAATCTCTTCTAGAATTAGCTGATACTATTATGGCGATATCATCGGCGAACACTATTATTTTGTCTATTTGTTCGCTATTATTTATTTTATCAAGGCATGGTTGCAACTGTATGTCCACATTAGTGGTTCCAGAATTGAGCCTTGTGGGCTCCTTTTTCGTTATTCACAGTTATATCGTCTTGTTCTAGTTGTATTAATATTCATCTATTACGAAAGTAGTTTTTGATTATATTTATCAGGTATTATGGAAGTTCTATACTTTTTAAATTATGTATTAGTGATGGTATCCAAAGATTATCAAAGGCAGCCTCTATGTCTACAAATAGCGCTAGGGCATATTTCCTCTGGGAGCTACTTGTCTGCAATATTTCTTTAAATGCATTTAGCGCGTCTTTGTTGATTTACCTGCCCTAAATCCAAACTGCAGTTGGCTATTGTTTTCAAACATTTTACTAATGTTTTTAGCAAGCAGATCGGTCTATATGCTCCTATATTTATTGGGCCCTTGTCTGTATTTTTTAAGAGTATAATCAAAGAGCCTTGACAGATATGGAGTCCAGACATCCTTATTTCGTTTATAAATGTCGTTAGTTACACCATCTAATTCCAGCGATTTCCCAGATTTTAATTTCTTGATAATCGTTCCTATTTCCAAATATTTTCTGTCGACATTCCTGTCGACAGAAACACATGGCCTCGGAACAAGAATTGGGACTGAAAGAAAGAACCTGTCGAATCAAAAAGATAGACCTTCAGCAGCTCAAGAGAACAAAGGTGCGGATTTTTTTTATCTTTGTGTGCTTTTATTATTTCTGTTACTTTTTATGTTTTGATATTTTTGGTATTTTTTTTTTTTTATATTTTCCAATACTCAGTACTCAGACACTGGACAACACAAATACTGAACGCCCGTAATAGCAGACTGAGATGGGTGCACATCCACCCCAAATGGAGGAAGATGTCCACAGACCATCACTTCCCAAGACTTTCACCAACCACCTACTAGTTTGGTAGGGTATTTGTGGCTGAGAAGACATGCGAGAACACACAGATGAGGGGTGATGCATGCATGAGAATGAAGCCGCCCTTTCAGCTCCACTCCCTGTCCGACAATGACGGTTTGCTACATGGAGGGGAAAGCCTGTAAAGAGAAGTGGATGCAACCCATGGTCCTGCAATGGAAACTCCTATGCTGGGCAATAGTCAGTACATGTAGTCTCTAGATTGAACACAATCGATGGTGAAACACGGTATTTCCTAGGTAAATGGCACATTCAAATTCGGCTCAATATAAAAGAATCAACCTCTGTAATTTCTGTTAGAAGTTTGTGACCCCTACTTTGGGAACCACTGTCGTATAGTGAGCACGGAATTGCAACAAATAACACCCTTGTGAGAAAGGAAATACAATAAATTTTATTCAGAATATTGTTTTAAGGATAGAACACCTTCGACCGTATTTCCTTTTAAACTGAAAATTTATTTCTGTTCTTCGTACAAAAATTTGAACACTTACCCCCTTTTTTCTTAAAGGATGGAAAATGCACAGACTGACGCTGAAACTACGAAAACAAGCCCGTAACAGCAGTTCAAGGGGACTACATCAACATGCAAAAGAGCAAGATGATTTGTTTGTTTTCCCGTTTGTCGGAATAAAAAGGTAAACTGAGGAGGGTTACCGCGAGAACAGTTTTTGTATGTTCTTCTATAGATAACGTAAAGGGTATGGAAGCACTGGGGTGTCTCGACATGTTTTTGCTCTTGGTTTAAATTTAAGAAACCACAGAAAAACTTGGTAGTTTCCTCTCTACAGCTTTTTTTTTTTTTTTTTTTTTTTTAGCCTTAGAAAGAAAAAAATATATACTGTAGCTTGTATCCGTATGGTACATAAGGCTGACAAATGTTTCCTGTCGAAAACTCCCTCGAGATCTTCCTGGGTGTGATGGTCTGCAACGTCTTCAAACAAAAGATTATAATCACATCCGCTACTTCTAGAGAAGGAAGGTAATTGTTTTACTTCTCATTATTTATTACACAATCTTAAATGAATGACTTATTTTCTGTTCTCTTAATGGGATAGGAACACGTTCCCAATACTCAATCCAAAATTCAGAACTTTGCATTAACGGGAATTTCCATTAAACCAACTGTTGAATCTTTGCTAATATATATTGCTGTGTACGTAATATCCTGAATACTATATATTGTTTTGCTTTCTCAAATACTGCGTACCTTTTTGCCAACACTTTAAAAGGGAGAAATAAGAATATGCATATCGATAGTTCAAATTCTGTGTTTGTTAAAGTGTTTGTAGTGCTTAACCATTCTAGTGTGATCTCAAACCTCAGCCATCATATATGTTCCTCTATAAATTAACACCAGAAGGACCGGATGGGTCAAAATGACCTATCACCATATTTTAATATTCCACTGTAAACCTACTTGAAATACTAAGTAAATAATATTTTATTAATTTGTTAAGGCCAATAGCATTAACAAATTCATAAAATATTATTCACTTAGTATTTCAGGTACGTTTACAGTGGAATATTAAAATATGGTGATGGGTCATTTTGACCCATCCGGTCCTTCTAGTGTTAAAATGTTCTCAATAGACGGCCCTAGCTTGTTGTCCACCCTCATAGTTTGGCGTAAACTATCATTGAGTTATTACGAAAAACAATCAGTACTGCTATTTTGCAACTTAAGTGTCTTGAGGTGTGATCAGAACCGCATTAAAATTTTGGTACAATCCGCGGCAAAAAACTTGCAACATGAGGATGTAAGTTTATTGTGAAACTACGCCTAACAACACAGGGAATGAACATAACGTCTAAGTGGAACGAATCACGCCAGGATAAACCTCGGCCTCCTCCCGTGCACACTTATTTTGGAGCAAAAGACTTCGTCATTTCACAATAAACTTATATTCTCATGTTGCAGGTTTTTTGCCGCGGATTGTACCAGAACCCAAAACACGATTGTCGTTTCGGGAACAGAGTCGATATGTCGAAATGTATTTGGGTTCTGTTCTTCTATATAGGTTCTGGTACCGGAACCCAAATATTTTAAGTCTCGTTACCATTAACAATCCTATTGCCAATAAATTACGTTCAGACTGACCAGTTCTGTACCGGTACTACTCATAGAATTACGTTCTTTCTACGTCAAAAAAATATAGCAGCCTCCTACTCTTTGTTTGTCAATTGCTTTCTATCTATCGAGCCAAGTTCCTTGACTTAGAGAAGAACGGTTTTCGTAAGAAACCGAAAGGTATTCAAATTGATGATTTCGAAGATACTAAGAAATAATGGGGAAACACATTTTTTCCTTGTTACTGTACAAATGAATCGTCTTTTGTGCATTTTCCCGATTAACTTAGCTCCTTTAATATATACGTCAAACACACCATTGTTAAAAGAAAGAAAACGAGATGAACAGACAAAATCGACCCACTGGCCATTGTCATCGTCGCTATGGAAACGAAGTTTTGCCTTACAAATTCTGTCAAGCACAAGCTACCTAAAACAAGATGTAAGAATCGTAAGAAGAGACGGAATAATTCTATAATATTTTTAAAGATTGACCACTACAAACAGTTGGAAAACGAAGCAAACTTGTTAGCGCAAGATTCCATTACTGTGAAATTCGCAATATAATTTGTGATTATTAGAGCAACCCACATTATGCTTTTTTTTTTTGTTTGTTTGTTTGTGTTTGTTTGTTTTTTTTTTCAAATTATGCTTTATTGTTAATTTCAACCATTATGTTACACTAATCGTGTAAAATGTATATTTACTATCATTAAATATTCTAAATGTCCTGTTTTACTCATTAATATTTTATGCAACCAGTTTCTTTCATATTTAATGAACTTTCTACTTAATGTGCTATAAAGAGATATGCTTTGCTCTTTTTTTTTTTTTTAAATCACTTGTGTGCACCTTAGAAGTGCATATACATAGAAAGGGAAAGTAAAAGATGCCACCAAAAAGTACAGAAAGTGCTCAAGTTCAAGAGGTGTACATAACAATATACTGAGTTCTTTTGAACTATTCATTGTTGACAAAGTTCTTTTCCTTTTTCTCTTTTCTCCCCTCAAAGAATTACACCGAAATTTTATAGAAATAAAAATAAGCTTTTCATTGTTGCATTATGTTCTCAATGATTTTGCATTGGAAATATTGGTTTTTAAAAATATTAATACAGTATGTTATACTTACAGTTAAACAGAATTTTCCAAGAATTGTGCTATATATATTTTGAATTACGATTTATGCTTTATTTTCTAAAATTATGCTTTATTATGGTTTTAAAATTAGTTTCTTCTGGACCCTTATACAACCACAACTATGTTACTATATATATATAAAGTAAGATTATAAATAATGATAAAAGACAGTTACTTACTTTGTAACATATTCTGACAACATGGAAATTAGAGTATGGAGAAACATTCCGCGTATTAAGGACAGCATAGGAAAAATGAATAAAGTTGTAAATTTTGTTTTAAAACAAATTCGAGGTCACTACTCATCCTATTTCTCGAGTTTTAACTATACTCGGCAAATTTGTTGAGCAGTTGTCACGCTAGGAAATGGGTGATTTAGGATATTAAAGTCAATTGACTTTAAATGTTAATTGATCTATTCTTAAAAAATAACCATAAATCAACGTTATATGAAGAATTACGTATTATATATTGTATACTCATAGTGTCAGCCGCTAAGAATTAAGCCTTTCAAAAGAAAGAAAACAAGGTCCGTAAAATTGCAATATTCACGCAATTTATTATTATTAATACTACGTGTTTTTTTAATTATTATAGATACTAGCGTTCGGCTAGCTGGAGACTTTGCCCCTAGTTCCCCGAATTTGCTCGGCCTACGGCCTCGCACTTCTCGTATCCCTCGCATGTCTTTAATCTTAACAGATTTCGAGATATGACATTTTACTATAAAATTGCAATCCTCTCTATTTTTTCTTTGCTTCTACGTGAAATTAAAAAAAAAAAACAAGATTAAAAACGTTTTTACTTATTTTAAATACAAAGCCTAAATACCAAATTTTCTGTCTTTAACCTTAAGAGATTATAAGATACGGACGAACATCTTATTATAACAATTCTAATACCCACCGCGTTTTTCTTTTTTTTTTCTAGGTCAAATAAAACACCCCCGTGTCGAATTATTTTAAATGAAACATGTCTGTAACCTTCAGTGATTCTGAGATATCGACATTCTAAGATAATAATAATTGCCACCCCCTCTTAACCTTTCTCCGTAGAATTTCCAAAAATTGATTCTTAGTGGGATCTTAAATCCTATGCCCAATCCAAATTTCAAGTTCCTAGCTTAAGCGGGATGGCCTGGGCGTTGATCAGTCAGTCAGGACTTTTTCATTTATATTCCGCATTCCAGTAGTGTCTTTTCCTTTAATTCACATGTGAAATTTTCAACTTAACAATAGCGAGCAATGATGAGCTTTCCACATTATAAAATGTATTATTTAGCCGCCTGTCTATGTTCTCACACAATGATCTCCTGTTTTGCTGTTTTTAAAAGTCTTATTTATTCTAACCACTGATTGTCTGGATTGTTAAAGTTGAGCTATGCAGTGATATGATGCAGAGCATGTAATGTTCATTTGTGAAGAAGAAATGTCTGCCTCGAAAATTCTAGTCAATGCTGAATTTTACTATTATTATTTGCTTTTTGATTTGCAATGAATTGGTTTAATTTAAACCTTTAGGAAAAAACTTTAAAATTTCTGCTTTAATCATGAATTGCATTATATGAATTATGTAATGAACAGAAATAGATTTTCTTAATGTCTTGTTTTCCTTCTGGTCGCACTTTTCCTTCTGCTAATTACGTATTTATCATCACACTTCATTTAACCGTCTCCGCTAGCCTGAGCATAACCGGGAGATATTAAAACATCAACTCTTTTGTAACTGCTTCTTATTTCCTCACCAAGTTATGAATTCTTTAATGGTATATGTGCAAAGATAGATTTCTAACTTGTATCTCTTTAATATAATGTGAACAGAAAGTTACTATTACAATGGCACGCAAATGTAACACATGAAGCTATCTTCTGTTACGGGAACCTTACTTAATACCGATTTGAAACCAGAAATGGCCCAATTAGTAAAGGAAAAATGAAATTTATTTTTAAAGCTTAACGACCAACGTAATGCTCTTTAAACTACAGAAAACGGAACCAAATTAGTGGAAACTACATATATATATTAAAAAAAAAAACTAAATAAAAACCATGTTTGTAATTGTATCACAGGAAAATAAGTGAACCCGTCTGAAATTAATTTTTGAATATAATTAATCTTCTTGAAAATGGTCGAGCGTATGCTTACCGAACAATCTAGCTTTACATCACTGCATAAAACTATCCTTCCCGTGCAAAGAACGGGCAAATCAGCTAGTCGTTTAATAAAATATTCTTGTGATAAGATGCAAGAAATAATGATTTTTAGAAATCCAGTATGTATTTGTATCCATGATCATTATGGTGTTTTGTTAGTAACTCGTAAGTTGTTAGTTATGAAGTAGAATATACTTACACGGAATGGTCCCATCGAGTTGCTGATCTAATGTCACCTCTTGAAGTTGACTCGGACTTGTGCTGTAAACAAAAATAAAGTTTGCGATTATACAGTACACTACAGAAATATACATACTAAATTATTCATGGAGGCAAATTTTCTAAACAAATGAAACCTTTGTTTCGTAGACTCACTATTTTTGAGACATAGACTAGTATATACAGTACGATGGACGTTCAATTTATATTCAGGTGTTCCTGTGCGCAGCTTGGCGCCCGTGTACCATCTTGTGATAGGGTATAGATACACCTCATTGACTTGATCCCTAGTCTTCCGTTGCAAGCGCTGCTATCGGCTGAAGGAATTCCACTCGCTTTCTCTCGCTTAGCAACAGCTGAACCCTTATTGGCTCAACGCGTGGGTATGTGAGGGTGTGAGCTTTAGTTCGCATTTTTGCCACGGCTCAAGACATTTTGGCAGCACAATAGTTCTGATACTTCTGCAACAAAGGGCAGTTAAGAAAATATAGTCTCAGAGAGCGGCGATGAACGATAGCAACACGCCTGGCAGTGTTGAGCTGGCGGTTCCAGTGTAGCAGCGCTGTATCAAGTTCCTCCTTAAGGAAGGCGTGAAACCTGTTGAAATCTTCAGAAGATTGTGTGCAATATGGCGAAAAACTTTCTCTCAGTTGCAAGTGTACAAGTGGTGTTCAAAATTCAAGGTAAGAAGAGAATCCGTTCTCAACGAAACCACTGTTGTTGCTCCACGACACCGTGAGAATCGCCTGTACTGCACGCCGAGCTACTGAAGTCAATGAAACCAACATTTGTCGTGTGGAGCAGATCATTCTGAGTAATCGACGCACCAGTGTTACAGATTTGAGTGCGAAAACAAACATCGGCGTGGGATGTGTGGAAACGATCATCTACGAACACTTGCGCTTCCGAAGAATCACTGCCAGATGGGTCCCAAAGATGTTGTTATACCAGAAGCAGTGTAAGGAAAACGTCTCATCTGCAGCGATTTCGGAGAGAAGGCGAAAACTTCCTTGCAAAAATAATCATCTGCGATTAGAGCTGTGTACATCATTACACTCCAGAGTCGAAGTGTTCCAGCATGGAATAGACGCATCAAGACTTGCCGCCGCTGGAAAAATTCAAGACACAACCGTCCGCAAGCAAAGATGCTGACGGTATTCTGGGACAGACGGGATGATATGCACTCATATCCTGGCATGCGAGGTTGTAACTTGAACGTCCTTCGTACACTTGAAGTTTACAAATACGACTTCCTATTGTGCGACTGTACGAACGAATGCTGAGCTTGGTCAACACAAACATTCTTCTATCACTCGCCTAAAACAACCTTACTTATCTCGTGTCCCACTTTGTGAAACCTTCATAATTCACGCCTCCTACTTGCTACACCACTTTTGCGATTTCAGATGCAGCATTCCATTTTCAAACCTAATAATAATTCTCACCAATATTTCTTTTCTGCAAAACTTCCGCATACCATTTTACATCAGTATTATTATTAGAGACCGAATGTTAAGAATTAAAAACTTGGAAAATTGGCACTTAAAATTTTAAAAATAGGCAATTAATAGGCACTAAAACAACTCGAAACAATGAAGATAAATACTCAATACAATTAAAGAAAAATTCAGGTCACAGATAATGTTCAAAGAATATAGAAACGTACCTGTTTTACAATACTTTGAACCAAGTCTGTGCACATATATTTGTCATGTTCCAAGCATATCAATTTGTGGCACTTGGCGCAAGAATTTTTTGTTGTGTTGTCAAGTTTCGAGGTCATATTTCACAACGACCCTTTCTCACAACAGCAGGTCTCATCTTCAGTAGTCGTATGTTTGTACGGTATTTAATTTAACACTTGTTACAAAATTCATAACACTTGTAATTACGAATGTATTTTGTTTCCGTCAATAGCTTACGTTCCCTTGATGGCTCTTCACTTACTCTCCCCCAGGTTCGGAACCACTGGCTCAAAAGATATTAGCTTTGATGGCATGTTAGACATACTCACTACGGACCTCCAGATACGTTTACAAAATCAGAATGTTACACAAAAATCCCCTTCCAACTGACTTTCAACTCGATTACACAGTGATACTTCCTGAGTCGATTTGATTTTTCTCTTTCTCAAAAGGTACTCAACGTAATTTGTCGGTCGCCTCTCATTACTGCTGTTTTAATTTTTTTGTAATCCTTTTATTAGCTTTAGCATTATTTACTAAACTTAACTTGTTGCAAACGTTGTGTAAAATGGCTAAAGTTGTATTTAACATAGTTTTGTTCGACAATAATAAATATCATGATGGTAAATTAAACTGTAGCAACTGGTTCTAGTATTGTAACAATACTATTCTTTGCTAACTGCTAATAGTAGCTCTCATAAGTACATGACTATACTGCTACTCCGGGCCGCATGATGCTGCTTTGATCTCTTCATCGATCAGTGATTTTCAGCGTTTCGATACTCGCGGACTGGCAAATGTTGGAGACTGAAAAAATATAAAGCACCACATTCTTAGTGATACTAATTAGAAATGATTTCGCGGACGTGCTGGTCCGCGGACCAGCGGTTGAAAGCTTTTGATGTACATTATTCAATAGATCGATTGTGATGTGATGCGGAATACAACTAGAAATCAGCAGCAAAGAAAAGACTAAAACTAATGATACGGGCATCTTAATGGAGCATTATTTATGGGCTTAATTTTAAATTGCAAAATGCTGAGCAAGTATGTAACCCTATTTTATTATTATTTTTAACCTTTGATCACTGGATTCTTACAACTGTCTAGTATTCCTTTCATCAACTGAGGGTGAAGAATGTTAATCAGTTACAGTCTCAAAAAAATCCACATTTCCATTGTTGATCAGGAAGAATGAAAACGTGACACATCCCTAATCCACTTAAACAACGAAAGGAAAAATAAGATGCTCAACATTCAATGAATCTTAAGTTTCATTGGAATGCACACGCACCATTTAACTGCTTGTTCAAAATTAGATGGAAGGGGAACCATGAACATATTTTTTACTGGTTTTGTCATTTAGATGCTACTCCTTCTTGCTTCTCTTCGTTGAAATTGGAATTTCTACAATGCTATTTGAACAAGCTACTCCACTCTTATTTTTACAACGAAAAATAAAACAGAAGTTTCGCAGCCCGCCCAAATCCTGTCAACAGGAGCACTTTGACTCGTTTAATTTTTATTTATTTTTTCCGTCTAGCTTTTGGTGAACATTTCAGCAACGAATCTGCTCATTATGCCTTCTAAAGAATTCATTTGTAATTTACAAAGCGATTACCTACAAGGACGAATAAATTCAATTTAATTCGTACTTTAATTTACAGGCATATGCATGACTTAGTAGCATTATTCATAATAGAAAATATGATTTGTCTTTTACGATGCTTTCAGTGTATTACAGACTAACTACTGTATTTAGATAAGTACATGACTATACTAAACCTAAACATTCTAAATGTATTTTCATTCATAAACTTCTATCAGATGACTTACCGCAAATTGTAAAGCTTGCATGGTCTTCAGTTACGTTCTTCGGTTTGGGATAAGATTTACCTTATGTGCGTGGCTTGGAAATTTAATAGTGGCAACTATTTAACTACTACTAATACAAAAAGATACTTGCGTGAAACTTTTACTGTCCTTCAATGAGGTCACCAGCGTTCTCAGCAACTCGCCATCGAAGTGGAAGTCGTAGTAACCCTGTAGCAGCGCCTTCTCCGTTGATGGTTCTTAACAACGAAGCGATCTATTGTATGAACAATCTTGGAAATAGTCCGTAACTGTGATTTCCCACTCGCCATACTTACAGGATTTAAGCTCTTATGATTGTTTTAAACCCAAAGAGAATCATTCGTTTCCGGACTTCCATACGGTGGCAACAAGTTGTTGAAAACACTGGCGTATGTATACGGTGGACTCTCTTAACCGTCCCTTCTTTAAAAATTCGTCGACTTACCCGCCCATCTTCTAAGTAATAAAGTCATGTGGCTGCCCTTATGCTCCGCAGTAATATACTGTACAATAATAACAAAATAACCAATCGCTACGAAAATGTTTGTCTTGATATCTCTACATCGTAAATACAGTAAAGGTAAGTTGAGTGTGATAGTCTAGTGTGCTTTATTCAATATGCAGTATTCGTTCAACTATTATAGGCGCAGCTTATGCTCGAAACTTCTGATTTTGGAAGTAAAATTTATTGAATTATAACCTTTTTTAAACATTCGGTTAACAGGAAGTTTACAACATACATACATACATATATATATATATATATATATATATATATATATATATATATATATATATAAAAGAGAACGTACAAAATCCTTTGTCCGCTCATCACGCTAATACGGCTGAACCAATTTCTTTCATTTTTGGGGGGTTATTAGGATTTGGACCCTAGATGGTTTTTATCATATCACTTTAATTTTTAATTACCAGTGTCTTGAGATAACTGACCATTCAGGTGTCCACAAATCCTTTGTTAGTTCATCATAGGTAAAAATAAACGTATTTATATGCAACCCGCATGACCGTGTCACTCGGCGGGTTAACATAAATGACAGGCGATATACAGCGGAAAATAGCTTGAATCTTCTGTTTAAAATTTTTTAATTGATTTGCTTATTTTTACAGACACTTTTACAATATGCCAGCAACGGGATGACCGCAGCGAAGCGGGGCGGGTTAACATAAATGACAGGCGATATAATGTTAAGATTTACTGCAATCTTCTATGGTTTTTATCATATCACTTGAAAGCGAAAAAGTAAAAATTATCTAAGTAACAAAGTTTATTGCGTTCCGGGGTGACCGCAGCGAAGCGGGGTGAACGCTGCTAGTATATTATATATACAGGGGATGACAAAAAAAACTAAAACACTTCATACAGGACACATAAGTTTGGCCCTCCACTGTACAACACGTGTTGCTGTTGCCGATCGTTTTTTGTTTTCAATGTGTCATGTGTACCTTCCTCTTCCGTCAGCAGTAACCAGTTCACCTGTCATGGTGTGAAAGTGGTGCGGTAAAATGGGCGACCTGACAGACTTCCAAAGAGGCATGATCGCTAGTGCCCGTCTGGTTGGAGCTTCAGTGGCAACAGTGGCGAACATTGTGGGGGTATCGAAAGGCACTGTGGCCAATGTCACGAGGGCATACACAATTCATGGGTAAACGACGTCTGCAAAGCACAACAGTGGTCGAAAGACAATCCTGTCAAATAAGGACTGGAGGGCATTAAAACGGATTTTAGCAGCTAAAAAGAAGACACTGCAATGAAAATTACGTCTGAATTCAATTCCGGCCTACAGAACCCGGTTTCATCGAAAACAGTGCGACGGGAATTTCATACAATGAAAATTTATGGCAGGGCCGCTATCGCCAAACTCCTGGTCACAGCAGTAAATGCGAAGAGGCGTATCCAGTCATGCAAGGACCACAAGGCGTGGACTCATAAGCAGTGGAAACACGTAATGTGGTCCGATGAATCGATCTTCACCTTGTTTCCATGTTTACGTATGGAGAACACCGTCGCAGTCCTATGATACAGACTGTCTGCTCCCAACTGTAAAGCATGGAGGTGGTTCTGTTACAGTATGGGCAGTGATATCGTGGTTTTCTACAGGTCCCATCGTTTTCCTGCATGGAATGATGAATGCTAAGGCATATGAGGCCATTTTGGGGGACCAGGTTCTACCTATGGCCCAAATATTGTTCCCTGATGGTGATGGCATCTGCCAAGATGATTTGGTACCCTGTCACGCTGCAAAAACGGTGAAATCATGGTTTGAGGAGCATGACCAGGAGCTATCACACCTCCCCTGGATCCCACAATCACCAGATCTGAACATCATTGAGCCATTGTGGTCTGAGTTAGAAAGGCGTGTTCGGTCTCATTACCCTCCACCAGCATCCCTTAAGGAACTGGAGCATGTTTTGGAGGAACAATGGTACAAAATTCCACACACCACCATTCAGGAGCTGTATACGTCCATTCCACGTCGGATCCAAGCTGTTTTGAACGCAAAAGGAGGCCCCACACCATACCAGGTATGATTTTCACTCTTTTGCAAACGTTTTAGATTTTTTGTCGAACCTCTGTATATATATACCCTACTTAATTGAATTTTTCAAGTATACATGGACACTTCAACGAAAAAAGTACTTTGAAACATTTTTGTTTTTCCAGTACTTTGAATTTAAGAAAAATGTTTATTTAAAGATTACCTCTTAATGTTACTCAATGCAAATTTATCTACCTGCAACACCCACCTGTCATTTCAATACCGATGCAACTGTGAGTTTAATAATCTAATTTAAGGTTTCCAATCCACTCACTAGTAGGGAACACGATGGCTCAATAGTTCATCTTTACTACGAAGGGTTCTGGTTCGATCCCCGTCCATGTGGATTTATGGTGAACAACATGACATTTGTAGGTTTTCTTAGGCTTCTCTGTTTCCTCCTACATTCTCATTGTAACATTTCTTTTATAATCATTCACTTTCACTAATCATCCGTCTCTTTTAGCCTAAAGAATATAGATGTAAAACGAGAAATTTCATTCTATTTTTCAATTATTAGTAAAGACTCAGATATATTCACTGTTCAGACTTTAAAGTTGAAAGCATGGCTGCAGAATCTATAAAAGCCATTTTTCCATGTAAAACACATTAAAGGCGGATTTTATTAGCCTTAAGGAAAGTAATGATCATCATAACATTCAACCAAGAGCGATAACCGATTACAATAAATGTTTTATTGCTTTAAAACAACTCAGTTTTGATTTAAATGTTTCTCAACTTAAGTCGTTACTTGTCAATATCCTTTAAAGCTGTTTGACATATTTTGCAACGTATTATTATTATTATTATTAAATTTTCAAAATACCAAAAATAAATAAGTAAATAAAATACTACAATTATTTACGTTGTACAGACACGTAGCCAGGATTCAGTAAAGGGAGAGGATCAGTGACATGAAATACTGTGGTCATCACACCAGGAGCTTGATCATTCTAAACTTGGCAACATATATTGGTTCGTTCCCCAGGATTTCGTAATGGGGGGATGACAAATACTGTCGTTATGACACCAGGAACTCGATCAATCTAAACTATTTTACTGGCAACATATATTGATTTGTTAGGACAATAAAATGAAGATATGTTAGTATTTTAATAACAAACTATGAAGAAATCTCAAGTAAAAGAAAAAAGTACTGAAAAAGATTTTAAAATATTAATGTTCCTTCCTTCGTTCATTCAAATATAACAATTTTCCTTTCATTACTACCTCAATTATTATAAGTACATATCCACCATTATAAGAAGTACATATTCAATAATATCTTGTAAAATATTTTACAATATTTGCGTTCCTTTGTCCAATCCAAGCCGCAACCAGACGGGGGCTAGGGGACCTACCAACCACTAAACTTTCGTGGCCCCTCCAGACCTCAATGCAAATAACTATTATGAATACAAAAAAAACACAATTTAGATATTTGATATAGAACTTTTAACGACTTGCCCTCGCTAACATATTCATTGCCCCCCCCCTAAACCTCTATGACTGGTTTCGGGCCTGGTTGAATCAATATTAACAGAAATTTTTTGCAGATAACTTTTTTGTTTTCATTATTCCGTCAACTACGGTCTGCTCCAAATGACAGGTTAAAGGAGTAGTAGAAAACTGTTTCTGAAATAGATGGACTGCAGAGAAGCGATGACGAAAAATTATGATAAAAATGCCCACACTGTTACAGAACGGTACTATGCTTTCGAAAGCTTGAAATTTCCGACTAGTAGCAGAAATTCTGAGAATTTCGTAACTTTTCTAGAAATTTCAAATTCCCTGACTTTTCCAGGATATCCCACTCATTCGACATGTATTGCAAGTAATACAAATCTCCTCATAAGAAAAAGTAACCAAAAGCTTGCTGCAGCTTTCTATTTTTAACGCTGATTCTTCTTTTTCTCGTTTTTTCATCCTTCCTTATTCTTTTCATTTCAGCTTTCGAAGCGGGGGGTTCGGATCACCACCCCCTTCTCTACGATCCTGCGTTGTAGTTTCTAAACCTTATAAAATATTTTTATCAGCTGGTGTCTTCGGAGTTCCCTCACTGTTGAACAGTACTTGTACTTGGCGCGTTCAGAAATGATTGGCACTAAAATTAATTTTTCACACGAACCATTTATTGAACAAACGATTACAGTTTATTTTAGAGGTATTCCCCGGCAATGTCTATGCACCTTTGCCACCGTTCTGGAAGCTTCCTTATTTGTGTAGCAAACCATTCTTTTGGGGGTATCTCTCTGCTACTAGCGGACAAATGCATGGAGTTCATCATTTGTGTCGAACTTTTTATCTCTCATGCCCTCTTTCATTGTGTCTAATAAAGCATAGTCGCTGGGAGCCAGATCCGGCGAATATGGAGGATGCGGCAGTACACTAAACCCTAGTTCATGTACTGTGGCAATTGTCCGGCGACTGACATGTGGCCGTGCATTGTCGTGTTGGAGAAGAACGCCACGGCCTCGTTTTCCTTGGCGTAGTTGGATGCGTCGGCGGAGTCTATGCAGTGAACTGCAGTAGCTCTCATTGACGCATTGGGAGGGAGCCATTCCACCAGCAGTATCCCTTCCTGATCCCAAAACACGATCGCCGTTTGTTTCCGCACGAATAGTCCCATCCGTGCCTTCTTGGGAAGAGGACTTCCAGTATGCCTGCATTCCATGGACTGGCGTTTCTTTTCTGGAGTCTCGTAGAGGAACCAAGTTTCGTTGACGGTGAAGAGACGCTCAAAGAACTCGGTCGGATTTTCACTGTACTGTTGCATCAACTGCTAGCAAATCTTCATACGCTTTCGTTTCTACGCAACTGTGAAGTCATGAGGCATCCATTGTGCACATACCTTGTGCAACTTCAAATCCTCATGAATGATACTGTAGAGGGAACCCCGTGGTAAACCTGTTTCTTTCTCTAATTTCATCAAACGTGATTCTCCTGTGCTCCATTATCAAATTATTCACTCGCGCGGCATTGCTTGGTCTGCGTGCACTTGCAGGATACCCAGTGCTTTTGTTATAGGGGGCATGCCAATCATTATTGAACGAACTAAATAATAATTATTTTAGACCTCATTCGCTCAATGATATATTGTTCAACAATGATGATAGAAGGCAGGATTACTCAGTGGTTCCTGATATTAAAAAGTTCAACTTCAGGCTGTATGAATTTATGATGGACATTATGTTTATTAGTTCTCTCCTCAAGGTTCTACTATTCTCTCCCACTTCTCACTTTGCCAATTCTTTCATGACTTATTTACTTCAGTCTCCTTTAGCCTACAGATTCAACTATAGGAAATTTAAATTAAGTTCTTTTTTCTATCTTCCTCTTTTTTTCTTTTTTTACTGCATAAGAATGATGATTGTTTAAAATAATCAGCTGTTGACTCGTAACTGGAATTCTAAAATCAGGGGAACGCAGGCCAAAAGCAGATGTCTGGAGATGTGCCCGGATAAGGATATTCGAGCATGTATCAGCGGGATCCGCATCATTATAGCCATTTATAAGTATATTTTTTTTAGTTTCTGTGTGGATGACGGATATTCATGGAAAGACATGAATTTTAGAGTTCATCTAGTAATAAACTGTGTACCGTTTCGGGACAAATAACTACCGCCAAAATTTAGTTTCGTTTAGGAATAGTGCAGAAATTCCAAAGTCGCAATACTGCGATTATTTTCGAAAACTCACAGAAAGGATAGACACTGGTAGCGAGACTTAACAATAGTATTACTGGACACATACGTACGTACGTACGTACGCACACACATTATATATATATATATATATATATATATATATATATATATATATATATATATATATATATATATATATATATATATATATGGTGTTTCAAAACAATACCAACAACGTTTGAGAAGTGATTCCTGACACCAAGATAAGACGAAAAGTATAAACCAACCTGGGTGCACAAATGCTTCCTTTCAGAGTTATAGGTTGCCGAAAACGTGAAAATATGAAATTTAAAGGTATATAACTCCAAAACTATGGGACCTACCGTAGTAGGGTTAAGACTTCTTTTAGGAAGTAGTGCGTGCCCTATTCAAATATTCATGTTTCAGAATCCTGCGGTACTTCCGCAACAATTTTTATAGAGGTAGTTAGTGAGTACTTCAAATTATATGTCCGTAACCAAACTGCCTCTATAAAAATTGTTGCGTGAGTACCTTAGAATTCTGAAACATGTATTTATGAATAGCGCACATATTAGTTCTTAAGTTGTCTTAAACCGACTACGGTAGGTCCCATAGTTTTGAAGCTATGGACCTTCAAAGTTCATTTTTTCATGTTTTCGACTGCCTACTCGGAAAGGAAGCATTTGTGCACCCAGGTCTGTACTTTTCGTCTTATCTTGGCGTCAGGAATCAGCTCCCAAACGTTGTCGGTGTTGTTTTGAAACATCCTGTATATATGTATGTGTTTTCAACTAAATTCCACTCAACGCAACCAAGATTCTGATTTCGCAAACTGGGTTGCATCACTCTCCTTTCCCAATAAATTTGAGATGAGTCACGTGGCAGAGTCGCACATTACCTTCGGCCACAGTCCGGTATTGATCTGTGTTTATTTGATACTTCTACTGTTTCAGGATTTCAAGAGGACGATCACCCCAGCACTAAATGAGAGACGCGTATTTATATGTGATTTCTATAGCTATTTGATTTTCAGTTAGTATTATTTTTGTATTTGTTATTAAGAAGCATGCAATTAGGCAACAGATTTTGCAACTACAGCTTTGAATTTTTACCAGTATTACTGTTTATTATGAGTACAGTTGTCTTGAGTTGATGAATAATTGAAAACAAGATGAATGCATTTTTAAGACAAGAAATGTCATAAGTCTTGTAGCCAACTAGTTTACCCAAATCTCTTACCACCTCTAATACTGTTTTAATGTTACAATTCATAGTATTAAAAACTACGAATTGATAAAGTGATTACACGAACACGCTGAAGAGCATTTATCAACGTTTAAAAATACGCAAGTCATTACACAAAATGTGCTTTATATGTTATACCAGTATACAGTGGCGTATTTAGGAATTTTTTCGGGGGGGGGGGGTTATGCACAACACGTGAATAAGCACTTATATTTTTCCTTTTTGGCCGACAAATTTTAATGAAGTTTTGCATACAACATTTATTTCGGGGGGCTTGAGACCTATAGCTATCCCCCTAAATACGCCACTGCCAGTATATCATCCACCATGGGTCTCTCGTACGCTGAAGGATTCTGATAACTTCTAGATGAAATTTGGAAAATTCAGAGTAAACATTTTGTACATAAATTTATAAAACGAGACTCTTTTTTTTTTTTTTTTAATCGAGGCGAGACAACGTTATTTATATTTCTCGTTGCCTCGTTTTGTAGATAACACTATTAACAACGAAATGTTACCTCATTGAAGGATTGTATCTTTTCCAGTGAGTTCAATTTATCGCGATTCATTATTAGTGAGAACTTCTAAGGCGGGAAGTCCCAGAATAGAATTTCACGGTGTCATCCTGGTTATTATTCACAAAATTTCCTTAATGCCAATTTAAATATCGAAATGGAACCATTAAATATAAGAGACCTGACCAATTTCCTTCCGAAAATTCCTTTACACTTTTCTGGAACTTCTGATAATAAATAAACAAATAAATCTCAAAATTCCAGGCGTCTCGTTGATATGCTAAAAAGACGTATTTTTATACAGGAGTTGTATGCAATAGTATGTCTTACAATACAAAACTCCTGAATTTCCACATTCACCGAGTTAATACCGATTTGATTCAGAATATGAAATAATAAAGCTTTTTAATATACAGGGTGTTCATTTATTATGTAGACAAAATCCATTGGTGAAATCCCCACACCTAAACAATAAAAAAAAGTCCATATGAACATAGGGGGGAAAAACGCATTGTTTCAAAGTTACAAGATGGCGAAATCGAGAAAATTCTAACATTGAGGCTGCCTAGCTCGAAAACTATGAGATATATCAAAGGCGTTTAAAGAAATATTAGAGCAACTAGTACAATGTCTATCTAAATAACCATGTTTCAGAGTTGGGACATACCGGCGCAACGGATTTTAGAGAGAGAGCTGCGGTATAGGCTCCGCTCTTCCACCTCTCTCTCTAAAAATAATGTGCGCCGGTACAACCCACCTCTGAGACATTGGTATTTAGATAGAGTGTATACTAGTTCTTCTAATAGTTGTCTTACCGCATCTAATATATCTCATAGTTCTCGAGCTAGGCAGCCTCAAAATTGCAATTTTCTCGATTTCAGCATCTCGTAACTTTGAAACAACACGTTTTTGCCCTATGTTTATATGGTATTTTTTATTGTTTAGGTGTAAGGATTTCACCAGTGGATTTTGGCTACATAATAAATGAACCCTGTATATTTCTAGACGAAAACAAAATGAAAAAAAAAAAGATGAGACGACGCAGATAAAAAAAAGCAAGAAAATTAAATCTTCCAATTTTACGTTCAACGTTTATGTCTTGCAGGCTACGGAGACGGACGATTAATGTTAGTGAATGCTTATGAAATAACTCGTAGAATGTGAATGTGAAAAGAAACCACCCTGAGAAAACAAACGAACACGATGTTGTCCACTACAAACTCGCATGTCAAGGAATAGAACCAGATATTCTGATATTCCTGGTATCAGAGGAGGGCCCCCTACCACTGAGCCTCCTAATTTACCTTTCTATATGTACTTTTATTCCATATTAGATGGACGAACAGACATACATTAAAAAGAACGCTATTATTACTTTTGGTACTTAAGGGTCACGAAGTTTCTATTTTGATTTTCATGACTTACAAGACTTCCTTCCCTTCCATCGTCATTCGACGAAGGTAGAACCTTTATAAAAACAGAAAAGCTATTCGATGCTGCTGGCATGAAAGGGAAGACTTAATTGGAAACTCGTGCCCAGCACAGATGTTCAAAATTTGCAGCATGTCAAAATATCAAAAAAGATCATCTATCAAAATCCCATGTGTTCTTCCTCCTTTAAAATGAATGACACTAGACATCCTACCCAGGGGTAAAAGTGGATATGAAAAGGTAGGGGGACGCTTGACGTCACGTCGTCGCCCATACCTATCTTTGCCCGTTGTATTTTTTTTTTTTTTTAAGAAAGTAGGGGTACGCCACATATATTTTCTGTGGTGGTAGGATTAGGGGGTAAAAGTCCCCGCGCATTCCCCCCTAATCCTACCACCAAAGTAACTCAGAGACGGAGTACTAGGTATTTTCATTATTTATCTACTGTTTAAATATATAATATGAAATCAAATTAATACTAAATTACCGTACGCTACACACATTTGTTTTTCATGAAACCAAATATGTTACTCATATTTCACAATGCTATTTTGAGAAAATGACTTATCTTACACATAATATTGTATGAATAAGAAATTATGAAAATGCTGAATCACAAAATTATCTTATCTGTTAACATACTTGATTTTACGTCTAATATTCTCCAGCAACTGTTTCTAATATAGTGAAATATTATTTTTTCTTAGTACTTTTTGATTTATTTAAGTACGTTTATTTCTGAATAACTTAAAATTTGTCATGTCCAAAATGCAGTATATATCCTTGTCACTGCAAGGAATATTTTCCAATGAAATAAACTCGATTGTCTGTTTATTTCTTCGATAATTTAACATTTCCTCGTCCAGTGCTCGAGTGCCATTAAACAGAACAAACGAGTCACCCAATTTCGAAACATTTCTTGTTCAGTAAAGTTTGTTTGTTTGTTTTTGAAATGTGTCTTTTTATTGTTTATGATTTATTACAACTTAATTTTGGTTAATTTATCCCATTTAATATATTCAGATACTTATTTTACTTTTTACAACATTTATTTTGCTTATTTTCAGTTGTAGAAATCAAGATTGTACCTTTAAAAAACGACTTCCGTAAAGTTTTGTAAAGTGAGCAAGAGACATTTTGGAACAGCACTATTCAAATAAGATGTATTGGCGATACCTCTACTGTATGTATTTCAAGATGGCGTTATAACTGTTGGGTGACTTTAAATAGAAACATATACACCGCAGGAGCTATTTTATGGTTGGCTAAATAGCATTCTTATCTTGGTGTGGGTAACTAGGGTTCAATTTCCAGTGTGAGTACATGTAGTTTAAATCCCAAGGCTCCTATTTGCATTGCCTTTGTGCTAGACAGGAACGTTCAACTTCAAACAATGTAATTGTAATTGTGATAGAATCGAAAAATATTTCAATTTAAAATCCCATTGTTATGCCTTTTCGGCTAAGACGAAGATTAAGGCGAGTGAACGATGGTGGATGAATTGGTAGAATTAAAAGTGGGAGGAAACAGTAGTACCCCGAGAAAACCCACGGACACGATGTTGTCCACCACAAGCTTACCTGGCCGGGAATCGAACCAGCGACCCCAGGCACCAGGACCACTGAGCCACCATGCTCCCTGATAGAATCGAAAATAAAGGTCTATGTAATACGTATACATGCTGATATTTCCTAAAATTGGCGCTGTATTCTCATATACTGCATGTATATATACTTGGCCTTTTTAATTTTGAACTTCATTCCTCAGATAATGTACTGAATTTTCAAGCACGTTGTCAAAATTCTTAAATGTTATATACAAATGACTAGCAAAGACTAATTCACAATGTCTTTACAGAACTTGTCTTTATCTGGATGCTTCAATATTTGATGCACTGTTAGTACTTTTACCGTGTTCATAGCTGCACGATGCATCCATTACTTCATAAGTAGTAAAATAAACTTTTTTAAAAATGAAATTGTTAAGTAAAGTATTAAGTAAACGCCGGAGCTTTCACCGCTTGATTAGCTGATGTTCTCTTGGTGCACTTATGCAAGCTGATGTCATCAAGTATCCCACGCTGTTGCTTCTCAATGTATAAAAAAGAATACATCCATATGAGCTGCGCATCTGACACAACCGCTCTTTTCACCCAACTTCTATAAACAAATCGGATCACTTGAGTGTAAGTGTGCACACACGATGCTGAAGCCAGGATCTGTTATCGAAGTCCTTGATCACATCGCATATTATGCAACATTCAAGCTACTTAGGAAGGAAAAATACGACTTCAGCGCTAAAGTCCATTTGGGATATCCGGAAGTAAATACATTGACACTTACGGAGACACACTATATTGTTATACGTTATACATAAATAAAATTTACATATTTCAGGAAATGATTACAAGTTAATGTAAATATAATCTCAATAGAAACGGCAGTTTATACAATGTTTTATTCGGCGTTAAAGTGTTGACAACTCCGATTTCACGAACTAATACATTACCCATTCATCCAGATATAAATAACCTTCTGATATAAACGGTAGTGCTCTCCGTATATACAAGGCATACGGAATTTGACAGGAAAAAGTAGCCCTGGTTTCTTTCAAGGTGACACATGAAAATAACCTCATACAACGTTAATATTGTTCTACCAACCATCACTGTATGAATAAAACGTTCATTTCAGTTTAAAGATCTCATAACCTGCTTTCAAATGATTGAGGACCCGGAATTATCTGTGCTGCAACTTTAAGAATCAAACAATATGAAGATGATAATTGCAGATAACATGGAATGATTTCGTCAAGTCTGACAGTTCTGTACATTAACAATTTACCGTACAATTTACCAAGACCTATTTACCATACATATAAATTAAATGTTACAGTAGCAAACCAAAACATTTTAACATCCCTTTCCAAAACGTCAAAGCATAGCAAATATGTACATGATGGATCAATGGTAGAAAATTCCACTTGACGTGCACGGTCGTGAATTCTAAACCTGTTCGTACACGTGGATTTTGTAGTTAATCAATAAGAGAGATTTTGTTATTCCAACATCTTCCCATTTTATCATAATTTAAACAATTACTTCATTGATATGCATTTTTTATAGTGTCTTTTCACTAAGGTGCGTAATCTGGCCTTATTTTTTAAAAAGGAAATTGACAAATTTAGAAGACCGATGACGTCACAAGTTTTCTCCCTGAAGCTATCTGATTGGTACTATTCCGCGAATAGTAGTTCTCTAGACGGTCAGAAAATCAAGGTGGTGCACTCTGTGCGGCCAGCTGAAGTTCAAGACAAGATTCTGTTTTGTTTTTGAAAAGAAAAATACAAAGAAACCCACGTGGAACTTTATTATTGGTGGTATATGGAAGAAATGCGCCATCACATGACACACCAGTAAGGTAGCACAAAAGATTTCAGTGTAGTACAAGTCTGCAAAATAATGAGCGCAACGGGCGGCCTTTGCTCTCGAATAAATTGTGAAAAAGATACAGAGTATTTCACAAGTGTAGACCGTCGTCTTATAATTGCAGCCGTGAAAAAGATGAAATATTCGTCATAGGTCAGTATTCAACATAATACATAACAAGCTGCACACAACGAAAGTAGCTGTCCATTGATTTCTTTACTTGCTACCTCATTTCAAACATAGGGAAGATAGAAGGCTGCAGCGAGACATGCTTCAGCTCAGCAATGCCGATCAACATGGCTTTTCCGAAGATTGATCACCATGAGTGCTACGTGGACCCACAGACGAAGACAAAGCAAACAGTGGAAGCATCATAGGTCACCAATAAACCAAATATCCAAGGTCATGACATCGCGAGTGAAGGTAACACTGAGTGTCTTCTGTAACTTGCAGTATAAACTTGCGATATTATGCCCGAAAAAGAGAAACCATTAATTGGAACTTCCTAATCAAGTTACGAGATGCAGTGAAGAAGAAACGTAGCGAAATGTTGACGAAAGGAGTGTGGCTTCTCCACAACAACGTTCTACCTATTACGCTCAGATGGTAACTCCTGCAAATTCTTCCTCATTCTAAGAATTCCCCGCCCTAGCACCAACTTTTTTTCTTAGAGTGGATAAAATCGGTGGCCGTCCACTGCGGTCTTTGTCACAGACACGATGTGACTGAATTCTTTGTGCGCACAATCTGGACCTAACTCCTCACTGTGTTATTGTTCACACACGATTCCCCATACACAGCATTTATGCAACAGTGATGGGTGTCACACTTTCCACGGTCAGAAATTCGATGATAACCGCATGCTTTTTTAACTGGATGTTAATGCAGTTCATCAATTCTTTCTCCTTTGAGAATTACATAAACTCTTACGAGTGAAACATTTCGATGACAATGATGACTTATACATTGACATCCGGTAATTGGTACATAGATAGGATAGAGGTGATATTACTTGTCCTATTATTCTGGGTGTAGGTTATGTACATAGACTTCTCCATTCACAAAATGCGTATACGTTATTGTATTATTTCTTAGGCATAATAATTATTTTATGAATGTCCCTCGTTTAATACTCAGAATTCCTGATTAAACGGCACGCCTAAAAATTAGAATAGTACTTTACTTCTAGAAGGGATACAGGAGATAAGTATTTTGGAAACAAGAACCAAACGACTATACTCCATTTCCCGCGCTAATCTCTCAGTTCTGACATCGTGAATAGTTCAAGAAGTTCAATCATTATCTTCCACTTCCTTGTATCATATAAATAATACAAATAATTTTCTATCAGAAATATCTTTCTCTCTTTTAAACTACTTCTGACACTGTTTTCTTCACAGCTTTTTCTAACACTTACCCATTGGGTCTTCGAAATAGACACCTTAATTTCTCTGTTCTTCACGCCTACATTTCCAATTTCATTCGCTTGATATTGCTCCTCCGTGAAGTTTACGTTTCTGCTGATACTTTCTACTCGACATTTTGCTACTTACACTTTTAAGAAAGAAAAAACATGTGTATAGAAGGAAATTGAATGAATATTATTGTCTCCCCATCAACTGTTGGTTTATTTAGTGTTATCTAAAATGTTTAAAGTCTCTAAACCAATGTTTCTCAAACTACATTCTGCGCAATATAAGCGGTTCTCGAGATCTGCCCATCTAGTCCTCTTGATTGAATCTTATTCCAAAAAATGAGACAAAATACAATTCAAGTGAATTTCGCATCATAATAGCTGAGAGACTGAACCAGAAGTTGGAAATTACATAAGCAAGCGCCATTCACTTTCCCCCACAACTGACCTTCGTGGATTTTATTAATGGCCCTATCTACTCTCTTAAATTATTTGGCAGCATTTATTTGTTAAAAGAAACTAATATGTATTTTATTTTATTAATGAAAGTGTAAATTTTATTTTTTAAACATTAATTGTACTTTAAAAATATAAGAATGAGAGTTGTTCAATGTTTTGCCTCCAACTCTCCTTTTTTAAAAAAAAAAAAAAAAATCTTTTATCTGCATAATTGGGTTTGGGTACAAAATCTCGCCAGGCCAAAAACTTCACGAGTCAAAAACTCGCCGGGCCAAAACCTCGCGGTCCAAAATCTCGCCAGGCCGAAACCTCGCCTTGCCAAAACCTCGCATCCCAAAATCTCGCCTGCCAAAACCTCGCGGTCCTGATCTCTGGACACAGAATCTCGCCTGGTCTAAACTACGCGGGACGTAATCTTCCCTGGGAAGAAATGTCGTCAGTATAAAACCTCGTCACGACGATTTCTTCGATGTAGAATGCTCTATATATTGCTATATGTATATATTTTGTAATAACACAAAATTTGTTAAAATAATGACAAGAAAATATTCTAACGCGTGCTTTGAAAATCTGTATATATAAAAATGAAAATTACTATGTTTGTGACATCATACCTCTTGCGCCACCGGACCGATCTCGATCAAATGTTCAACATAGATGAGGCTCGCGCCTGGGATGTCTTTTGTAATTTCACTTTGACGGCATAATGAAGTGGAGGGGGAGATTTATAAAAATAAATAAACTTAATAACTCTTGAACCAAGAGATCAATCTCGATCGAATTTGCCAGACAGATCAGGTTACCGCCTGGGATGGTTTTTATCATTTTACTTTAATGGGAAGGCGGAGGGAAAGGGGGAAACATATAGAAATACATAAAAATTAAGTTGGCTGCGTTTGTGACTTAATAACTCTTGGACCACCCGATCTGTCTCGATCAAATTTTCAATATAGATGGAGTTTGAGCCTGGGATGGTTTTTATTTCACTTTGACGGTGACCTTAGGAAATTCTAACAAAACTGAATAATATTTATGAAAGTATGAAATAATATGTGAGTTTTTACGTTCCTCGATTATGTCCTGTAGGTTAAATGAGACGTAGATGATCAGGATGAAGGAAATGATGGTATGAAGAAAGTGGGAAAAAACGGGAATACCCCAAGAAAGCCCACACACACGATGTTTTGTATATTATTATTATTATTATTATTATTATTATTATTATTATTTGTAATATGGAATTGCATATTAAGAAACTCATTGGGTAAATTTTAAGGAAAGGTTTCAGTCCGCAAATTTTTGGCCAAGTGAGATTTTGGTCCGCGAGGTTTTGGACGGCGAAATTTTGACCAGGCAAGATTTTGGCTCACGGGGTTGGGTGGCGAGGTTTTGGTCACGCGAGATTTTGGGCGGCGAGGTTTTGGCCCAGAGAGATTTTAGCCGGCGATGTTTCGGGCGGCGAGGTTTTGGCAACGCGAGATTTTGGGCGGCGATGTTTCGGCCGCGAGATTTTGTCCGTATCCCGAATAACTGTACCCTAAAACGAAAGCTTGAATGTTCTGCTTTACAAATATGTTTTGTTTTTTCACATCGCTCTACTGACGACAAAGTCGCAGGATTAGTGGTGGACTACATGAATATCTGGTTAAAACAGTGTGCGGTCATTGAATTCCTGACTGTGGAAGGTGGGTGTGACATCCATCAATATTCACCGTCGCATGAGTGCTGTGTATGGGGAAGCATGTGTGGACATTAGCACAGAGAATTCAGTCACATCGTGTCTGTATTACAAGGACTGCAGTGGACGGCCAACAACTGCATCCACTGCAGAGAAAGAAGAACAGGTTAATACGCTGGTTCAGAGTGATCATCGCATTAAGCAGAGGGTGATTACAGACATTAGTGGCACATTTCTCGGAACAGTGAATCACATCATATGCGACGTGCTTGGGTTCAGGAAAGTGTGTTCAAGGGGAGTTTCGCACCAACTAGCAGTGGAAATGAAAGGAGCCCACAAAAACGCATGTGAGCAATCTTTGGTCCGTTTCACACCGAAGAAGATCTATTTCTCAGGTGTCTCATAACTGGGGACGAGCCCAACACCAAACACCAGTCCATGGAGTACAGACATCCATCCTCTCCCCATCCTAAAAAATTCAAAATGCAGCCATCAGCAGGGAAGGTCATGGTCACTGTCTATTACGACAGTGAAGTGTGGTGGTGTGTAGTGATTTATTTTATTTTGGAACTCTGTCACTGTCAACTCCGAACGTTGCGTGCTGATACGAACAAAATTTGCGTGCACATCCACGTAGAGTTCGTCCTCACAAAAATGCCATCCTTCAAGACGATTATGATAACGCAAAACCAACAGAAGCCGAGAGACCACAGCCTTGTTGCAGAACCTCTAATTTGGGTGTATTGCCACACCCACCTTACTTGTTGACTTGGCGCCTGTGTCTCCTAACTGTTCCCAAAGCTTAAGGAACACTTGAGAGGCCAGAATTTCGCATCCAACATAGAGATCATCAAGAGAGTGCGTCCTTGGTGTCGTCAGCTATCGGCTTCATTCTGCACTGAGGCATGGAACGACTAGTGCGCCACTGGCAGGTGTTTCGACGCTGGTGGGAACTATATTGAAAAGTGAAATACTCCCCGGCAAGAAGAAGGTTCAAGCTTTCATTCGAGGATAAAATTATTCAGAATTTTTTTTAAAAAAATAGAGTTGGAGGCAACACTTTTTGAAGAACCCTCGTAAATTGGTATTAGTATGTGCTTAAAAGATTTTTTTTAAGGCTAATTTACTTTCAAAGGGTTCGAGAGTAAGGTGGTCCGTACAATACTGCGACTAATAGAAGTGTGCATCTCCACTCCACTTGAAAAAAAAGTTTGAGAAACATTGCTCTAGATTTATGAAAATTGGAACTAACCAGACACTCTAAACTAGTAACCAAGATTTTCAAACAAATCGACAATAAAATATGCTGTATGATTTAATTCATTGTATTCATGGTAATTATACTTTAATCCTAGTACAGCATAAACAAGAATGTAAAACTGAATCAAGCAAGAAAATTCGGAAGGAAAGTGAACTATAAATAGATTTTTTTTAAAAAAATCAACTACAAACTTGACGAATCAAGTCCACCTGGAACAAGCCAAAGTTCCAACTTATCTTGCTCACGAATTTCTTGAAGTTCAGCAGATTCAGATGATAAAAAAAAATATCAGAAACCTTTCTCAACGCACGCGTATATTTACCACTCAGCTGAGCGAAGAGCCTGGTGCCAAAATTCTTGCTTAACTCGAAAATATGTTTCAAGCCATAAGACCTATTTCTCTTTCACTGACATACACTATTAGCACCGGATGTCCTTCATAAATATCAGGCGGAGACAAATACTGTTCCTAAATTTATTCTCGGAACGCACATAAATCATTGTGTTGGTACCAATAATTAATAGACGACTTCCCGAATAAATGCTACTCACGCCAGCCAGTGATTTGTAGCGAATATGGGATTAAGGATTACAATGTTACGAATGGACGTTACGAACAGTTAGTTAACACACCCATCGTTTTTAGTGGGCGATGATCAAATAAGGAGCTCTGACGCAGAATAAACTTGCATGTGGAATCAAACACATCCATTGTACACTGATATAGATAATGATGACGTAAGAACACATTGAAACGAAAATAATATTTCAGTGTGGTTATATCAACCGCAATCCCTGATTTTCGCCAAACCTTGGTTCAATTCCTATTGTATGAAAAAATAAATAACATTAAAACGCCCATGATTTCACAGTGTTATTAAATTTTCTCCGAGCTGGTGTTAAGAGAATGGTTTATCATTCTGGCATGCGTCTTTTCATTATCGTAACATAAAACCACTCAAGCTACATCTAAAATTTTTGCATAAAATATTCTCTAGGTCAGTGATGGCCAAATGGCGGCCCGCGAGTACGTTTTATCCGGTCCGCATACAAACATTTTAAAAAGTATATAATTATTTTTCAACTCTACTCGTAACAGAATGGTAACTCGTTGCCATCACAATATACTTAAATCGAAACCTAACTTGTAACTGTGAAAATATTTTTTCTAATCTTTAGATGGCAATTCCTTCCGCAAGGTCGGTATAGACAGGGTTGGCAAAGGCAATTTGCGCCCCGTGCAATAGTATCATTTGTCGCCCCTTCCCTAGAAAGAACATCTTAAATGCTACCTACGATTTTACCCATCACAATGGTAGAATTAATGAAAACGCGAGATTCACCGAATAATAATAACAATAAACTATTCGTAAGAAGGGCCGTAGATCGGTGAGAATTTACAAAATATGTTTGTCAGGAATTAACTTTAAACTACAAATGTGTATTTTAGATAATATATTTTTCTTATATATTAGAGTTTTAAGTACGTCAGCCAGTTTTTTCCGCCCCGTGTAAATGCACGCGTTGCACATACGGTAGAGCTGGACGGGGTACAGGTCCCATTTTCTTTTCTTTTTTTTTTTTTTTTAAAGAAATTTTAATTTCATACTATATGAGGGTGTCAAATACACTTTCATCATTAAATACCTTCAAGATTGTCATACTGACTTTTGCGCATGTGTGCATAGTACGACTGCAGTTATGTATGTGATATCTGATCCCGTTGCCTTCTGACTACCTACTCTTACCATAACTACTGTCTCCAAGTTTTAAGTACATTGACACAAAATGGTTAGATATATTTTAATATTTTAATAACATGAGTTACATAGATGCATTACGAATCAAAATCTCAAATAATTATTCAAAATGGTCACCATTAGCACGCACAGGATCCTTAAGTCTTTGTGGCCACTCATCAATTGCATTACGTAACACCTAAACTGGAAAATCTTCAGCTGTCTTCCGAAGGGACCTCTTTAAACTTTCAATATTGGGATGTCTCTTCTTGTAAGCCATTTCCTGAAGCTCGCACCACAATTTGTAGTCCAGAGGGTTTAGGTCCCTACTTGCTGAAGGCCAATCTGAAGTAGAAATGAAGACCAGAACATTTGCTTCCAGCCGTTGCTGAGTTGTCCATGCCTTGTGTGCTGGGGCTGAGTCCTACTGGAAGCTCAGGCATGGAATGGAAGAGAGTGTTGGTGAGGTTTCTCACTAGTGTCTCAAGCACTGTCTCTTTACATTTTCTGTTTTGATCCTCCCTTTCCACAGAAATGGAGCTCCGTTGTGCCATCGTAGTTCACACAACACATACCATGATTAAGCTAGGATGCTGACCCCTCCGAATCTTGGAACCTTTTCACCAGCTTCTCTAGAGGATGTGGAATATATCCTGTCATTTTGGGCATTGAAAGTCTCCTCAACACTGAAAATCTTTTCATCAGGAAAAGGATTCGACGATGACCATTTGCTGCGTAACGCTTACGCAAGCGCCTTGCTTTTAGGAGCTTTGCTTTTAGGTATGGCACTACAGTTCATTTGTCAGATGTCCTTTGCGTTGTTTATAAGAATGGAGTCCCAGGTCACTGCTTAACGTGCAAGATAGACATTTTCGATATATTTAGCTCACGAGCCTGACTGACTGTTTCCTAACTGGATCGTCGGACACGCGTCGCCACTGCTTTCACGAGTTCCGGTGTTCGTAATGTGCATAGTCTTCCTTCCTTGGCGTGAGCGATCTTTCAGTTTCAGTCTCAACAAAGCGCTGGATAGTGCAGTATTTTTTTTTTTTTTTTTAATATATACAGCTTCTGGTGTTTTGAAAATCTCCCCTAGTGATTTGCTTACTTTGTGTAACGCTATTACGGCCACATGATTTTCATACTCGCCCCATTCCATTTTGAACAATTACAACTGACACCTTTATACCGCAGCTCATCCAGTAATGACTCACGCTTCACGATACCGCTCTTGACGTCGCTCGCTTGTACCGGCGAAAGTACAGACACTCTCACAAGATGAGACAGTATTTATGGTAAGACTAAGTAGTATAAATATGTCGACTCTAACAGTTTGCACCAAGAAGGAACAACGTATAGTGATCCGATTTCTCTGGTCGGAGGGTGTGAAATCACAATAAAGGAACAGTACTTTATTACGTAAAAGTGAGTTTATTTACTTTTATCACAACAATGGGATAGCACCGTACTATATCACGTAAAAGTGAACTTACCTATTTACAGTGAATGCAAAAAGTATTCATACACCTCGGGAAATCGAAACATGTAACTTATACGGTGAACAAACACCGCTTGAACTGAAAATTCTATTTTATTTCTTCAACTGTAGGAAACATAACACAAAAATACACTGATATGAAACGAATTAGGATTGTAGCAAAGAAAGAAACTACTGTTCG
Organism: Thermobia domestica; assembly: GCF_964235325.1. Lineage (NCBI taxonomy): Eukaryota > Metazoa > Arthropoda > Insecta > Zygentoma > Lepismatidae > Thermobia > Thermobia domestica. The sequence goes on from NC_137455.1 coordinate 76,951,910, forward strand.
TGCAGGAAACTCAAAAAGGTTGTGAAAAGAAAGAAATATAAATCAACAAAAAGTATTCATACACTTCACTTAGTAACTATGTTTTCGTCACATTGGGCCACTTTTGTACTTCGTAGGATATCCTTTCGCTGCTATAATAGCTTTAATACGCTTTGACATTGATGTTACTAAAGCCTTGGTCTTTGATGAGGGAATTTTCTGCCATTCCTCTCGCAAAGCATTTTGCAAGTCTTGTTTATTTGAAATTGGTCGTTTTCTAATCTGTTTGTCAAGGTAGTCCCAAAGGTGCTCAATCGGACTAATGTCGGGGGATTGGGGAGGTGTTGGCATGTATTTTGGCGTATTGTACAAGATCCAAAGGCGTGTATTTAAATCGGAATGCTTTGGATCATTATCCTGCATGAATATGAAGTTTTGTCTAATGCCCATTTTTTCAGCAGATGAATGGAGATTCGATTTTAAAATATCAATGTACTGATAATGATTCATCGTACCATCTATAAAGTGCAAGGACCCTTCACCAGATGCACTCATACACCCCCAAACCATGATAGAACCACCACCATGTTTCACTGTAGGTTTCAGGTTTTGTTTTCGAAACTCTGTATTCTTTTACCTCCACACCATGCTTCGTCCATCAGATGCAAAAATGTTGAATTTGCATTCGTCCGTAAATATCACACGGTCCCAGAATTCTTGTGGTGTATTTCGGTGTGCTTTGGCAAATGTCAACCTTTTCTTCCTATTAACTTCACTCACAAAATATTTTCTTCGGGCTACCCGACCATGAAATCCACGCTTTCTCAAGTAATTGCGAATCGTAGAATGTGAGACATGCACTTTAAGTTCATTATAAAGCTCACTTGCAAGCTCTGGCACACTCAGATGCGGATGCTTTTTTATTTTTCGAACTATCAATGACTGACAACGCGTATTTAATTTCACTGGACGACCTGTTCTGTGTGCATTTTTCAACGTTTTTCTCTGTCCCACTCTATCAATAATACTTTGAATAGTCCCTCTAGGCCTACCAACCATGTTTGCGATTTCAGAAAGTGACTTACACTGGTTATGCAGACGAATTATAATTCTTCGTTCCTCTTCTGTAGTTTCACGACCTTTACGCCCCATTCTGCCGCACTTCCAAACTCCGCGATAATGTTGTGAACTTGAATGCACTCCAAGGGAACGTAGAACAAACTAGAGTGCCCTTACAGGCCTGTCGTTCGTTTTTGTACACGGAGAGTGAGGTATTCCTGTGAGAGTTGTGGTACTGTATGAATACTTTTTGCACATGAATTTTCAGACTTTTCCATTTTTTGTCTCTGTAAACCAAGGTCAAAATAGCATTTGTTGTTTATACTTCCCCCAAGTCTTCCTTCCGGAACACCTTTTTCTAATAGCCCAGTGAGTTGGATTTACATATCATGGAAGCGGGACAAAATCTCATTTTTTACAAAAATACTGGCTGTATGAATACTTTTTACACTCACTGTACTTATTCTTATCGAGAAGTTCGAAAGTGGTCGGGCGAGAGGCGCACGAAGAGGGAGTAGGCAACAATCAACCTTCAACATGGACAATACGATTCAGTAAGCTCTAGAGAGTTTTGCGAATTTTTTAGTTACCGTACTGCCAATGAGGTAGTGCCTTCTTCGAGCATGAATCATGGTTCTGTCCATCAGTAACTGACATACACATGTAGGAAGCGATGCAAAAGTGGCTTCGCGAGCAATTGAAAACCTTCATGGAAAGGATACCACTGAACCTAATGCATTAAACATGGGAGGCGACTACGTAATAATAATAATAATAATAAAAATAGCTACATGTTAACTACTACGTTTGTGTACATAAATTGAAGAACGAAAAGCGTAGAGTTTTGAGTTTTGAGCGTAAGACTTGCCCACGTAGTTATTTTCAACAGTCCGTACCTCAGGCCCTACTTGTCCTAGACACATGAAACAAGAAGCAGGATACGCAGAATAAAACAAAAATTCAGAAACTTTTTATTTACACACATATTTGTAAATCATCCCCTCACGGAGAAGATTGAAAGGAAAATGACCCCTAAGTGTGATTCTTATTTTATTCTGAAGCCTTATTCCGTACCAGCCTTCACAAAAGCTCTGGAGAGTAACGCTACGTAAACCGTACAAAAAATCTGCTATTCCTATTATCAAAACTAAGGCACACATTTTGTGTTGCGTGGACGCTAACCGTTTTGGAATGGGGGCCTCTAACTTGCAGAGAGTGATAAATTGGCTGTCACTACTCTAAATTATTTTGAACAACTCTATGAACGTTCCAACAAAATTCGGTCTTTGTCTCAAGAGAGAATCATTAACACGCAAGCTTCCTCGTGCCTTGTTCCGTTTTCTGTCTTTGATGCAAGAACCTCAAATTCGATTCCTGGTTATAGTACATGCAGATAGAATTCCACGTTTAACTACAACGAAACGAATGAACAGTACTACATACTTAAATATTAGCGTACATATCGAACAAAGAACTTATACAGTAATTGAAAGCGTCAATAAAAGTGTAGTACAATTACAAAATATGTTAATGCGCAACACAAACAAGCTTCGGATATCGCACTATCTTAATGTTATGATAAAAATTTTGATTCATTGCTTATCATTTTTAAAAAGTCCGGGTTAAAAACGAGGTATTATAAAGTTTGGTTTCCAACTACCAACTTGTTCCTCAGATGAGTGTAATAATCTTCGAAGTTTAACCCATCACTTCTTTCGTAAGGAAAGATTACAAACGAAAGAAGTGTTCAAAATGTTTACAAGCTTCATGAACAGTCACAGACAGCACAACTGTTGCGGCTAACCAGAAACCATCATGGCGGTCGAGTCTCAGCTGTGCATCATACAGCAATTTGTGTGCAATACATTTTCAAGAGAGAGAGAAAATCGCAGAGGATTAGAAGAAGGCATTAGGGAAAATGAATTGTGTTCAACTTTCTATCCTTCCCACACACAGTAAACATTAACTCTCCTAATCCTTACACGTAACACCGACTAAAAGACAAATAGGCTCGGTTCCTTTCTACATCATATTTGTATATAAAAATAAATTATATTTATGGCTAAGGATGGTGTACCCGAATTAACACCATATTATCTTTACTGGCAATTCATAACTTCTAAGACGAAGCTTATCTACGTCAGAGTAAAGAATAGCCTTATTCATTCCGAGTTTATCTATTTCCTGCTTATGAAGCCTCAGGAAGATCAATGACTCATCTTCACTTGGACTGCTAGGGGATTGTTTACATTCGTAATCTATTTCAAGACAGGCAACTGCTGTCTACACAAAAGAATATGACGTTCACACAATTGCAAGGTTCTCACATACTTGCTGTTCAGAAAAAAATACGTCCAAAAATAAAATGGCTATATTACTACCTTCGTTATGAAACCTAGACACCTAAGATTATTCGTTCAGTGGACTAGAGAATAATAATGAGTAGAGCAACCCACATTATTCTTTATTTTTTTTTCCAAATTATGCTTTATTCTTAATTTCAAACATTGTTTTACATTAATTGTGTATAATGTATAATATTTACTATATATTAAATATTCTAAATATCTTGATCTATTTATTAATATTTTATGCAACCAATTTGTTTCATATTTAATGAACTTTCTACTTAATGCACTGTAAAGAGATACCTGCTCGAGTCAGTTTTTCTTATCATTTGTGTGCACCTTAGAGGTGCGTATATACAGAAAAGGAAAGTAAAAGATGCCACCAAAAGGTACAGAAAGTGTTAAAGTTCAAGAGGTACACATAACAATACAGTGTGTTCATTTTCAAGAATTTTCAAGAACTGTGCTATATATTTAAATTATGTTTTATTTTCTAAAATTATGCTTTTAAAATTAGTTTCTTCTGGACCCTTAGACAACCACAACCATGTTTAAGGTAGCAACTATATGTGTAAACTGCTATTATGCTTTTTTTTTATGTTTTTTTATGCTTTTGGGTTGCTCTAGTAATGAGGCACAAACAGAAATTTAAGAAGAAACTAATTTTAGTTTATTTGATTTTTTAAAGTTTCGTTCAACACTGTCAAACTATGGTAAACTTCCAAGCTGCGAATTCAATACCAAGATAGGAAATGCTGCAGCTAAATTTTTCCGTTCTGGACAGGTGAATAAGGTCAGAGATGGAACATGTTCTTCGGACGCAGAATTCATATTAAAAACAGCTTCTCGCTTTCGCTTTCTCTTACAATATTATTATTATTATTATTATTATTATTATTATTATTATTATTATTATTATTATTATTATTATTATTATTATTATTATATAGAAATCAATATTAAAACTGAAAGTTGTGCTAGTTTGTAATCCTTCCGCTTTCTGTAAAAGGAAAAGGATCTAAGTTGAAATCTATCCTTTACATCCTGAATCCCGCTTGTCGCCTCCTATTACCATTTTTGCTCTGTCGCAGGATGACTAGACGTACGTTTTTAACGCGATTGTCTCGCTTTCCGGAATGTCGTCCGTTCTCAAGAAAAATGAAAACAGGACGCAAAATGTTCTGCTTTGGCTTGTAGTTAAATAGTATATATTATACATATTCTTAAACCGATTACTTGAGTCTTCGTTTGAAAAGACTACGAAATCTTGTAAAATAGTGTCACATTTCATTTTCCCCATAATTCAGATTACTGTTAAATGCTTAAATGTAATTTAAAAATTAAAATTGGAATAAAGATAATCAATTTAAAAAAAAAAACTGGCTATTTTGAAATACTAGACTTCTTCCTCACTGGCATGAATAACAACCTAATATGCTCTGCCTAAGTGGATTGTCAAATTAGGCCGGCTTGCCAGGTGTCCTTTAGTTTGTGAACTCTACGGAGATCACAGATTGAAAGCAGAAGATTGATTTCTATCTTTTCCAATTGCAATAGAGGTAAAATCTAGGGGATAGGATATATAAATCCATTTCAGAAAACTGGTTGCTACTTATGAGCGTTTTTGCTGTATGGTGATCAACATTGAAACCCGAAGTGGTTGATTTCTACACCTTACGGTTCCAATAGTGTCAATGGAGGAGATGAAACCTATTCTTGGGATGTTGAATCGATTCCCAAAAAATCGCTTCTCGCTATCTCTTACCGTTTTAACGCAGATATCATTACTTATAGCTCAAATGAATATCGCTATTCTGCATTTTGGAAATCTAAAAAAATCGCTATGGTGTTGCTACTTTATGTCTTTGTGTTGTATTTTGTATGAAGGTCAACAAAATTCTTAGGTAAGGTCCAACCAGTAGTCTTTGCAGTACATAGTAAATGTAAAACACGATGAAACTAGCCTTAATTTAGAAAAAAAAAAAAACACACACACACACACTTTTATTCCACGTAATACAAATCATAAAATACATATATCTTTACACTTCTAACATATGGCGTTGAAATTTGCATATCCTTACACATTATTGTTCCATTACTCTTATCTACTATTGAGCAAAGAATGGGCATTTTAACTATACTTTATCTAATATATACGTACTTCTTATAAAATATATACGTACGTACGTGGTGCCTGATTTCACGTAAAACTATAGATGTCTGATATACAGCAGTGAATCATAGTTCCGCAAACAAGATAGAACCAATTTAAGACAGGGTATTTTATTTTTCCCTTATAACTTTATGAGAAAGATGGTTTCGTAGGACTTATTGCGTTGATATAATAGGGGACACGGTGGCTTAACGGTATAGCGCTTAGCCCTGGTGCGAGGGATCCTTGTAGTGGATAACATCATGTCCATGAGTTCTCACAGCATTTTCCCCGTTTCCTTCCATATTCTCATTACTAGAGACCGGATGTTTAGGCATTAAAAACCTAGAAAATAGGCAGGCAAATAGGCACTTAAAATTTAAAAAATAGGCAGTAAAATAGGCACTAAAGTGTAACTCGAAATAACGAAGATAAATACTCAATACAATTAAAAAAATAAATTCAAGTCATAGATATTGTTCAAAGAATATAGAAACATACCTGTTTGTTAATATTTTTTAATGTATATATAAAAACGAAGGTTGACATGTATTCTATGTGTATTTTGTAAATACATTCTATACAGCGCTTTATCACTACATATAACAGCCCAAATTCTATACATTTTAATCAGTACACACAGCAGTCCAAAGTTTTACAGCACTTTATTAGTACACATAGCAGTCCAAAGTTTTATTGCATCTTATTACTACAAACACCACTTATTTCTCGAAGAGGCAGAATCCTTTCTTGAGATACTAAATTATATATTTTTACCAATAAAGCCTTATTTCGAAGAAAATGCATAGAATAGGCAACATTAGGCACTAAAGCAATTATTTAGGCAGGAAGGGGCCAAATAGGCAAAATAGGCAAAATAAAATTGGCTTAAATTGACACTATAACAACCTATAAAAACTTTAAAACGTTATTTTTGACCATATCTTTAATATTAAAGAATAGGCATTTTGCCTAACATGCGGTCTGTACTCATTACAATAATTCTTCCATCACTCTCTTTCATAAAAACTTTACTGAACTTTTTACAATACCCATTACGAAAAAATTAAGTTTCTTTTCCGCGCGCTTATAGCTGGATGTGTTGTATTTCCCTGGAAATTGAATACTGCAATATTAACACTGACATTTACAAACGAATCTTGAAGATGAAACAGTTGTCTGTACCCCTAGAAAAGAGGACATGATCACATAAAAGGGAAAATCTGATAACTCTTTCAATACATGTACAAGTACATGTAGATTTAATTGTAAACCTATGCCTTAACATGAAAATTAAGTTTTTCTTCTACTGGTAAATATCTTAAACTTGGTTCCATAAATAGATAATTCTGTTATCAGAAAGGTTAAGAATCATCTCGCCACCACAGAGGGTGTGTGAGTGGTTTATGTTTAGAAAGCAAAGACCAAAGTCCTCAAGCTTATCAAGTGGCACTTCACAATTTTAAGATAATTTATTGAAGAGGAAGTTCTTGAAATATATGGAGTTCAATGTGTTGCTACAGTGTGGACTGCAGTACTGGTTAGGGAAAATACTAATTTGTTTATATACGTATAAAACCAAATTTTGTTTAATATCAAAACATTCCAGAGTATAACGAACTGAGAGCAAGTTTTATTTTATTTACGTACATTCTTCCTTTCGGAAACGATAGTTACAAGTAATGGCCGAATTGAGTCAATATCAGCCAAAAGTACCGGTGTACCGATAGTAAATTGTTAAAAAGCCATACCAGCTGTAAAAATTTAACATAAGTTCAACTATATTGAAGTAACACTCGATCTCTCGTGGCTATACTATATAGTTAGCGTACACGAGAGACACGGGTTCGACTCCCGAGGGAGCTCATGTGGTTCGGATCCTATGTTAAGCTGTAGGTCTACGTCTCAAATGGCTTATTTGCTTGACAGAACGCTAAGCTTCAAATCAGTCAATTTGATACTGTACCAACTAAAATGAACAAAGTAAAATTTAATGAACAATATTTATACCACATGAACAGTATTTATTTCCAATTCAACTACTGATTGCAGGGATTGCAGCCACAGAATACAAATTGGTTCATTACTCAAATATGACAGGTATTTCACTCTTAATCTTGTGGAACTGGAGCAATAACATTTATAGCAAATGATTCTTTGATATTTTCTTTTGGAATGAAGTTCACATTGAGGAAGCACTGTCTTGGAAAATATTGGACGTTCATTCACGTTTATTGATATTAATTTTGAGCTTTTTCAATATTCTGTTGCAGAACTCGAACTCCTGTATTCAGTAACAAGAACAAGCCATCAAAAGAATCGAACAAAACAATTCCTTGATAGCAACTTTTATGAAGCTCAGATGTATTTAGTTCATTAGCTCGTATTCATAAAAAGGATAAACTTATACGTGTAAACTATGAAGGAAATCCTTCCATCTGTATTCATAAAGATTCAAGTACAACTTTTTACTTTTAGAGTATAAGCATATCCTATTAGATTGATCCTTGTACTTCACATCGAAGTAAAAGGGTATTCATAACCTTTATCTTTTACTTTAGTTAAAAAAGCATATCCTTCAAAAATTATGAGTGTGGTCAGTAGCAAACTCACAGTTGCAGCTAAATGTTTTGGAGTGTGATGGCGGATGTTGTTCACCTAAAGGATGTTAAACATTACAAGCCCCGGTTACCTGTACTTGTTCGTGATTTTAAACAACATTTTGAAGAAGACAACTTACTGTGGCTTACCGATAGATTGTAGCAAATCGAAACTCGGGAAGGTGCGCTGTCCTCTGTACATAAAATGAAAATATGTTTACGCTATCACGCTGATCCCAGCAATCAAAAAGGAATGGGAGAGGAGCTTAATGTTAGTCAGGCTACGGTGTCTCGCACTGTAAATGTAGTGGCTGACAACATCATTGCGTAAGCACGTGAAAGTTCCCTTCTACCAACAGTGAAATAATGCAGGCTAAAGAGTTATGGCAAAGCAAATGTACGTTTCTCACAGTAATTGGTGTAATTGACTGTACCCACGACATAGGAATACTAAAACCAAAATTCCATGGAGTACATAAACCGAAAAGGTAAACCTGGTCTGAATGTACAAGCACCTTGTGACGCCACAGAAATGTTCACGAGTGTTGACGTTAGCTGGCCTGAATGTGTGCATGATTCAAGAATATGGAAAAATTCACAAGTTAGGTTACCGTACTACTAAGAAACAAAGAGAATGTTGTACTACTTGGTGATAATGGATATGAGATGTAACCATGCCTCATGACTCCGTTTACAAATCCTGCTCCTGGTGCTGAACTAAAATATAACAAACTTTCGAAAAAACAGAGAGAGTAATAATCGAACGATGTTTTGGCCAAGCGAAACGTCGATTTCCGATCTTACAGCAAGTATGATGTGCAAAGTTGGTAAATGTTCCAAAAATAATTATTGAGTGTTTTGTGCTCCATAATATTGCAAAAACTTTAGGCGATCCGGATTTCGAACCAGATAAGGAAGTACCAGGCGATGATGATAATCATTAACTCGATGATCATGATGAACTTGCTCTTTGTCGTCCTCAAGCACAAGAAGTAAGAAGGAACTAAACAGCCTGTAATGATTACTGCGGTATAACTAATCACACGTGCATATAAAGTTTAACTTTACAAACAGTAAATTTATTAAGAAGCAGTTTATACACCTTGCACTATAACTTCACAAGCAATTTATTTTTATCAGTTACTATAGTTTGTAAGGAAGATTCCTTACGCTGTATCATTTTCAGTTTTTTCGTATTTTTTAATAAGCGAGCTATTTGTATATTTAGATGCTCAATTGTTTTGACACCATTTACTTTAAACAATGAAGGATATCATTGCAATTGTAACGTAATCATTATGAATATGGAAAAAGGAATATGCTTATACCTCTACCTCATACTCTAAAGCATAACCTTTTACTTCAACCTTATACTTGGAAGGATATCCTTCAATTTTATGAATACGGCCTATTATTTTGTCTGAATGATAGAATAGAAAGTAGTGTATTAGTAAATGTTTAAGAAATAAACTGAAATTTAATTTAACGTCCGATAATTATACCATATAAGCTAAAGGAGACGGACAAATACAACTGAATGACAATGTGAAACAATTAGCAGAATGCAGATAGTGTAAGCAAAAATGAGAGTTCAGAAAACACGCGGACATAATAACGTTCTTTACAATAAGTTCATCATGACTTTCTTTTTTCTCTCTCTTTCTTTATTCTATTACAGTATTTGCATCCATACATGTAAGAGAGGGGATTTACTCCCACCCACCCCTAAAGTTCGAAGATATAAGTGTAGCATGTACGTGATGAATAACGTCTCTCTTAGAACTTTAAGTCCTCCTCCCCCGAATTCAAGGAGACTGGATTCTGGACTGAGTTTAAGTATTTAATATGGGGTGTTAAACCGGGCTTCAACAATATTATTTAATTAATTCCATTTCAGAATTGTATCCGAAATGCCGTAAATATACTATAAATCCTGAAGTGTTTTGGTTCAACTCTGAAGTTAAAGTAAGTTTAACGGTTGCAGTACTTATTGCTACGGTTAAAAAAAAAAAAAAAAAAAAGTTGGACCACACTTCTTCCAATTTCAAAATCTTCGGCTAGTCTTAAACATGTTGTGGTTTTGTGTCATGAAGTTTAGTTTTAGCTTTTAACGTTTATTGCTGACTAATCATGTAATTTACACTCCACAAAAGTTAGTTTTGGCTCATTTAGGAGACCCACATAATCAGCCTGGAGAAAAAGAAGCACTTAATTCTTTCAAAATTCCAAATGTCTGATGGAAAATATTTCCCGAGTACAATTTAATTCGATCATAACCGCAACATCCACAGCTTCACTATCACTACAGTAACACAGGACTTACTTATGTTGTAACTAATCGCTGCCACAAATATAAAGTTGATGACGTTAGCAGACTTTCAAGATAACGTCAGAATAACGTGTTCGTCCATCGCCACAAACAGATGTGGGAGCAAACTATTCAACTTTCGCTCAGCATCTCTTCGATATTTTTCCACTTCGCAAGGAGAAAGCCGTTTTGGCTTTGTTCAACATGGTGTCCATAACGCACTGTATCTCAAGAAGACACGAGCTATCAGAAACAGATTCAGAATCAGCAAACTTGATTTATTCTGTCCCAGTTTTTACTATCGTAACGTAGTCAGTGGCATCGCCAGAAATCTATTTTGGGAAGTAACTTCAGCTAGAGGTGGTTCCCGTCATACCACAGTAGAATATCAAAACAACGACTACTACTACTACTACTCACAATAATAATAATAATAATAATAATAATAATAATAATAATAATAATAATAATAATAATAATAATAATAATAATATAGGACGAATTTTGACCTCTAATTGAACGTCGTCAAAGTAGAACTTCTGATGGAAAAACTATATGGCACTAAACAAGCTGAAACAAAACTATTTTAATTTAAATACACATGTACGTATATTGCAATGAATTACTAGAATTCACATGATACATAATTTGCGAGAAATTCGTCAAATTCTTTAGTGACTGACTGAAGTTTAAATGACCTTTTCCATCATCGAGACTACTTGAGACGCGACCTATTGTTAAAATTGGGTCTGAATATGCGTTTGTATCCAAGGCTAGTACATACAATGATGTTCAAACTTGGAATCACACGCACAGAAACCACGTACGTTGTTGTGGAATTCAACAGTAGACATTACGATTCCTCTACACTTCGTTATTAGGTTACGAAGCTATATTCAACTATCTCAATTAGGATCTCTATGCTATTCGGATCAGATCTCACGCATACAAAAAATAGCCTACCTCAATGATATTTACAAAGTACACAGTTTTTTGTGTGTTCATTTTATTTGTTTAATTTCAGTTTCAATCTGATGCATGGCAGATTAATAGAGACTGATCCACTGGAAATTCAACTCTGGACACTAAAACGTATGCTCACTACTGAGCTACAGAAAAACACTGTGCGTACTGTAAAATACACACATCATTAAATTTGATGTGCTGGGATGTTTGTTTTAGCTATCAAATACCATATTGCAAAAACAGTTTTAAAAAACAGAAAAAGGAAGAAAGAAGAAAGAAACGACATAGGTACATTGTAAATCCTAAAGTGTTTGGATTCAACTCTAACGCTAGAATTAATTTAAAAGTACTATTGATCAACTTGCTCGAAATGTATTTATTCCAAACTTCACGTATCCCTGTTAAAGCCTATTGCAATAACATATACGAGTATTTTACATCCATTTAATGGACTATTTAAAAAAAATAAAATAAAAACAACTTATCTGGAAGTATTCCAACGAACTTTTACACAACTTCTTCCATATTTTTTTTTTAAATCACAGTTGCGCGATCGATAAACACTAAATGTTTTCGGAATCCATTAACCTTTTTCTTGATTTAACGCTCTTTGGAAACTAGCATAATCATCCACCGTTCGTCTTTTTTGATTCTCTCACACAACTACGAATAGATTAGAACATAATTTATATAATAAATAAGTTTGGAAACAGTTCTTTTTATTATTACCTGACTCACTCTCTACATTTCTTATATTCTTAATCCTCTTTAAATTATTCACTAAAATTCAAACAAGCTGGAATAACCTTAACCAACAACCTTCAGAAGTTACTCAAAATAACAAAATAGAAATGTAAAAACAGGTACGGACTAACGCATTAAATTTTGTTGATCCCACTTCTTAAATAAACGCTGCAGTTATTACTGAAATATTTATGAAATATGAACTAAGTTCATAGGTGATCTTGGAAAACTTCGAAGAAGGGAAAACTACTTGTTATGAATGTTTTCATAGAAGTGACTTATTCCACACTGTGCTATTGTCAATGAAATATTTACTTGTAAAAATAAGAACAAAATCGCCTGAGCAGTTTGAGAAAATAGTCCGAAAAAAAAAAAAAACTCTCACCTGAGAATAAACTACCTCTTGTGGATTTTTAAAGGAGAAATGAATATATTGAGAATATTTCGAACTGATCACACTCAAAGTGTAAACCCCTTGGGGACTATTTCATGAGAAATTGCTTATTGCTTACACGACATTGTAGTCTTACCGTATTAATTAAATATGTATTTACAACGTATGAACAGAATTGCCTGAGACGTTTCTGAGAAAATCGTCCGAAAAAAAATCCCAAAGCAAACTATCCCTTGAATATATTTAAATGAGAAACTACTTGCACCAAATTGGAGGTGAAATATTCATTTATAAAAAATAAAATAAAATCGCCTGAATCACCAAAAAAGAACTTACCCTTAAGAATAAACTAGCCCTCTTTGGACTTTTTCCTACAAAAAACGACTTATACCATACTATACGGTTATTAATGAAATACTAATTTGAGAACTATAAACAAATCATTGCAGTCGTTTTCGAGAAAATAGCATTTTTTATTTTCACTCTCCAGTAAACTATTGTCCCTGGTCCGACACCGGGCAAAGTAAGTTTGTGGTAAACAACGTGTCCGTGGGGTTTTTCGGGGTACTCCTGTTTACTTCCACATTCTCATTCCATCAATTCTACCATCATCATTCACTTGACTTAATCATGCGTCTTCCTTAGTCTAATAGGCATAATTGTGGGATGTTTTACTGACATATTTCATTTTTTTTTCAGTGAACTCCCTTATTTTTTGAGGACAAGATGAAAATTCTCCCTCCATAGAGAATATTGTAAGTTTAAACTTTGGTCTGGATATGTTGAATGGTATGGTCTCTAGGTGAGTGTATCTTACATCTGGATGGACGGAAGGATAGAAATCCAAAAATCCACTTTTCAGTACGTAGGCTTATGTAAATCCACTGAATCGAGGATTCGATTTTATTTCTCATGATCATCATACTTTCATCTATCGTCGCTCGAAAGTTTGCCTGGGCATTATTATTATTATTATTATTATTATTATTATTATTATTATACTTCACCGGGTAGAAACCAAGCAAACACAAACACAAGTGGAGAAGCATAACGAAGATGATGATTTGGGTCCAACGGAAAACTAACTAAAAGTACCAGGAATAGTGGTTAAGAAGGGAACGAAATTAATTTTTTTAAAATAGAAAAGGAAACTGATTCTGATTCAGAAGGAAATCTGCTCTATGAACGTCATAGAAGGGACGAAACCAAAAAGGAGGGAAGGGAAAAAAATTACAACTGCCGGACAGTGATAAAACGAATAATTGCCATTAAGACGAAGGGGTGAGCTGGAAACATAGTGGACGAGAGTTTATGAATATTGGCTAATAACATGGCAATTATGGCTGATAATGTTTAGTATATAGATCAACGATGTAAACAATGCCCTGATTTCACATTTAATGACGTTACTGGAACTTTTAACTCGCATCTCTATGCACCACAAAAATGTTCTATTCCACATACACTAGTATCCTTGACTGACGTTATCAATATTATACTTTACAAAAAAAAAAAAAAAAAAAAAAAAAAAAACGCCGCTATCTACAACTATAATGAAGATAAACACACATACGACTTATCATATACAAATATGAAGTTGTGTGCAAACACCTTGAGTCAAAAGTGACAAATAGTTCCACGTTTATCTTCTGTTTAGTCTTGAGAATTATCCCAATGTTGGCATCACATGGGAAGAAATTCAATGTCACATCGGTTGCTCTGGGTCAAGTTCTTTATAATATTTATCTTTGTCAACATATGAACGATTATGATATAAGTGGCAGAATGAGAATGTGGGAGGAAACGGAAGTGTCAACCAACGGACACAAATGTTGCACGCCACAAACTCACTTGGCCTGGGATTCGACCAAGAGCTCCTAGACCATACGTAAGCTAGTTACGCCTATACTTGCATTTTTAAAATGTTCAATCCTGTTAGTAAAATCAGAGTATGCATGGTAATACTATGTCAAAACTTTAATCAACGTATATTAGAGTAGAGGGGGGCAAGAGTACGTGGGGGGTAAGGATACGATTCCCTAAAATCAGGTGAATATATTCGCGTATGGCAATAATGCGTCACGTGGAGTTTGATGTTAATGGCGTCTAGAACCTAAACAAGTTTGAGTGTGCTGCGGCAAACTACAAGCTATCTAAGTAATTATTTATGTTTTTCTAATAGTTTGATATAATATTGGGACATAAGTAATTACTGACTAACTTACACAATTTTATAACGATTTCAAAGTACTATAAAGCGTTAGTTTCTAACATATCCATTGTTTGACAGGATGGAGTAAATTGACTTTCTTCCAACAGTTGGCTGTACAACATCACAGGAAAGTCAATTGTGTAGTGAGGGGGCAAGGGTACGCAGATACCCAGGGGGCAAGGGTACGCGTGCGTACTCATGCCCCTTCTGTTATATGAAAAATAATCCAATTTGATTTAGAACAAACAATCAAAAAAGAATGTAGATTCCGTTGTAATAGAGAGTGACGGCAAACTTTACGAATACTGGTTCCCATATGTGGCCTCTAACGTTAAGAATTCTGAAGAATCCTGATATTTTCTTATGTACGAGGGATAAATTTTTATTCTAAATACCATTCCGTACATAACAGTATCTAAGGTGGTGTTTGAGTTTTCGAAACAGATAAACGTGTGAGATAGTGACATCTGCAGTTATTGAATAACGTTACGCTTGCTTATTTTATTCAGGTTTCAGAAATACTACGCTTTGTCCTCTTTTATCTTAAATGTCAGTAGTCTTCAGTAATAAATTTCAATGGGCCTTATGCAGAGTCGTTCTGACGCATGATTAGTGCCATACTAAAAGTTCGACTACCGTATGTTTCCTGTAGTGGTCAGTCCTTTAGTAATCATACGTTAAAACGACTCTGCATAAGGCGGTATCAGTCCAATGATTGGTATGGGATTCTATAAAGATATATGAAGCTAACCTAACCTAACATTTGACAATATGTAGCTTCATCAAGGAGAGGTCGAGAAGTTTTCAAGTTACCCTTGTAGGTGACAAGCATTCTGTAAATGATGGAATAAGCTGGAAATATATTTTTATAAAGGGTCTAAATATTATCTGATTTTTTTGTATCCTATGTATTCCCATTACTGATATAAGGAGAATTAAGGATTTTTCTTTTCTTTTCTTGAATGAGAATCTGCAACGTTTTTAGGTACAATAAAGCCAGTAGGCCTATTTACCAAAGAAATGGAGAACGAATTAGTGTAATATATCACATTACTGGATCAATTCTTCTATGAATTAACTTTAAAATATCTAAGAAGAATGGCATACAATTTTGCTGAACGTAACTAGGTGCCCCATATCCTTTAGTCGTGTGAATCGAATGGCAGAAAGAGATTGGACAGAGTCTTTCCGTCGTAGACATTTAACAATTGCTTTGCAACAGCCTTCAAAGACTGGTCTGGGGAGAGCTCGTGGTTTTAGCAAGCCACAAGTTGAATGTTTTTTTTAATTGTCTAAAAGATCTTGTAAGACAAACCTGCTTTTCTCCACGGGATATCTACAACATGTACGAAACTGGAATAAATACGGTTCCTCATAAAGTTCCAAAAGTCGACTAAAAATCAGTTGTGAATAAAATTGTATCTAGTGACTTTGGAGTTAACATAACAGCTGTTTCATGGTGAGTGCATCTGATTCCTTTATTCCCCAGATATTTCCCACAAAACAAATGAAACAAGAATTATTCGATGCCTCGCCGCCAGGTCCTGTGGGAATATCTAATTCTGGTTCATCAACTCACAACTTTTCGTAGAATGGTTATATTATTTACACTAGCATGTGCGATCAAATTCGGTTACGAAAAAGGTATTTTTACTTGTTGACAATCAGACCTCTCACATTTCAATCGAAGCGATTGATTTCTGCAGGCAAAATAAGATAGTGATGTTGAGTTTACCACCAAATCCCAGTCATAATTGGAAACTATTAGATCGCTCCTTTTTTGACCCGATGAAATCCTGGTATTCAACTGTGTGTGATAAATGGATGAGGAATCATTTATCCCACATAATTCCAAGTTGCGAGTTTGTTTACTGAGGCTTACTACAAAAAAGACTCATAAATGCTTTGTGTGGAGTGGTGTACTGTACGGGGCGGAAACGTGGACATTACGTAAAGGTGATGAAAATCGACTTGAAGCCTTCAAAATGCGGGTGTGTAGAAGAATGGAAAGAATTAATTGGGTCGAGCGGAAAACGAATGAGAGAGTGTTAGAAATGGTGGGTGAGAAAAGAACACTTTTAGATATTATTAGGAAGATGAAGAGAAACTGGTTGGGACATTGCCTAAAAAGATATTGTATCATGAGGGACGTCCTAGAGGGTATGATGGCGGGGAAGAGAGGGAGGGGGCGAAGGAGACTACAATTAATGGATGATATAAAAACAGAAAGATCATACACGAAGACGAAGAAGTTAGCGGAGAACCGTGGAGCATGGAAGCTTCTCAGCTGCGGCAAGTGACCTGCCAACAAAGGCAGAATACCTATGATGATGATGACTACAACGCTGCAACCATTGGTATCCAGCCTTCAAGAATCTAAAGTTTTCCTACTGAATCCAGATGTGTTCACTGAAGAAGTTTTTCTTCCTTCTATTGTGGATGTGATAGACTTAAATGTAGAAGAGAGGTCTGAAGACGAAAGCATTCCTGAAGCAAAAAATCAAGCATCAGACCTGAATAGAGTCCAAAATCGTTCATCGGATGATTCACTGGAAGTAAAAAGGGACCCATGCGGTGCATCCAGATCAAACACTTTTTTGCCAGTTGTTCGTCCTCCGCCATCTGTTACCAAACCTTTAAACAGTAAGGCTAGATTCTCACTAGAAGCAAGCAAGACCTCATGCTGACTGTCCACTTCAAGCACTCTTCTGCCGGTTGCTCGTTGTCATTCATCTTTTACCAAACCTTCAACCTGTAACGCTAGATCCTCACTAGAAACAAGCAAGAGCTCATGCGGATTATCCACATAAAACACTTCTCTGCTGACTGCTCGTTCATCGGTTACCAAACTTTCAACCAGTAAACTAGATCTTAACTGGAGGTAAGCCGGGGTCCATGTGGACCATTTACACCATGCTCTGCTTTGGTGGTTTTCAGTCCTCATCCAACTGCTACCAAGCACTCAACCAGTAGATCTTGATCTTCTCGAAGTCAATCAGAGATTTTGATATCCTCTCCTTTCAAGCAGAACTTACTTTCGAAACGGCGCTCTCCAAAGAGCAAAGGCAAACATCATCTTGCACCAGGAAAGCTACAACCGAAGTTGTAGCTATAACTTCTCAGGTCAGTGAGGAAGTAGTGTACGAGTGTCCATTATGCAATATCATTTACAGTGATCCACTAATAGAAGACTGCATCAAGTGCGCAAGATGCCATGAATGGTGGCATGAACAATGCACATCATATAAAGGAATAGTACCTTCATCTGTGATAATTGTTAATGCTCTTTTGGGTGCGTACTCTTGCCCCTTTGATTTCGTACTCTTGCCCCACATATAAGGGCAAGAGTACGAATTTGAATGTTTTCATTTTATGAGTTCTACTTCCTCTAAGAATAGAGGTATATAAAAGTTGAGTTTACATTTCGTAAAGGAGAGTTCAAGTTTTGTGTTCCATGTAAAAGTTTTCCGTTGTAACTATTTTTTACCAAAATATATAAGTTTAATTAAAATTTGCGTACTCTTGCCCCCCTTTCCTATATTATATCATTATTAACCTATATCGTTATAATTAACGTTTTATACATATATAAAACTTTTGGAAGCATCTTAAAAACCGTGGGGGGAGATATGGAAAATTGACCTATTAGCCTTCTTCTCCTACTACATGGCAGTGAAACAGATATTTTCTCCAAAATCCGGTGTTGCCAAGAAATTCAAGCTAGCTGACAATTTTCGACCAGAGGGGCGAGTATTCTTCTATGTCACTTGAAAAAGGTTTTGGTGAAAAAGAAAAAAAAAAGTAGCGTAGTAGAAACTCCGAATGGTTTGTGTTGTTTTGTTATTTGACACTTTGAGTGGAAAAATCTTCCTTCTTCCTTTGGAGAGGAATGAACCATATCCAGGAATATTGGTTAATGTGTTTATTTTCCCCTTCCCTACTTTGGAGTGTGCATTCTTTTAAAGTTATAAACATGAATACATCTATTGAGAAAGAAGGATGGGATTTTAATCTATACAAAATATTCTTGAATTCTAATCAAATATCTGAAATGTATGATGTAGAAGTATCTAACTTTCTCATTAACATAATAGATAAGGCAACATGAGATCAAAAATTTATGAATAATGTATTTTAATTATATTTTGCATTTTATTACATTGTATTTTTGATTATTCTTATAAAATTCTACACCAGAGCATAGATCGTTCTAATTAATTTTCTTTAACTGATTTTCCTTGTAACACCAGAAGAACATTACTATAGTATTAAATTTTCTTCTTTCTCTTTCTTATTAGATAAAGATAAGAAAAATCCAGCTCGAACCAAGTGCTGTTTCAAAATTCTTTTCAAATTGTTCAGCAGTTTTCTAGTGATGATGAGACAAGACAGTCTCGATTGTCTTCTTTCCAAAAAAAAAAAAAAAAAAAAAATTAGTTTCGAGCAACGATAAGAGAGAAGAAAGTATAGCAATATAATCGAAAAATCGAATTTAAAATAATTTGTAAGTTGGATCGCCTCTATTTGCCTCAAAACGGAGTTCTGGACGTCTGTTCGTCCCAATGAAAATATGTTTGGTCGCCTAGAAGGCATAACTACGGTTCGAGCAACGATAAGAGAGAAGAAAGTATAACAATATAATCGAAAAATCGAATTTAAAATAATTTGTAAGTTGGATCGCCTCTATTTGCCTCAAAACGGAGTTCTGGACGTCTGTTCGTCCCAATGAAAATATGTTTGGTCGCCTAGAAGGCATAACTACGGTTCAACGTATTGAAACGTAATTTTAAATTTAAGGTTTATATAAGATTCTCTAGCGTTTTTTTTTTTCGAATTTTTTTACTACTGCCAAAACTACGAGTAGTTTACTGAACATGAAACTCGAAATTTGTGATTTTCTGGGAAACGCCTCTAACGATTTTTCCATGTTTCATAAATACATGATTCATAAAAATCTGATAATATGGGATAACTCATTTATCCTGAAAAATCGGCAAGGGGTAGTTCATTTTGGAGTGAATTTTTTCGGACAATTTTTTCAAATACGAAACAGGCGATATATAATAATTTGATTAATAACCCTATAATAGGGTTAAGTAATTTCTCTCTAATAAATCCGCAAGGGGTAGTTTCTTAATAGGAGTGAGTTTATTATTGGATGATATTCTCAAAAGCAACTCAATCGATTTTGTTTATATACCATTAATAATTCTGTAATGTTGCGTAAATCATTTTGTTGACACCTCATAAATAAATATTCAATTAATAACTCTGATATACGAGGGTGCCATTTGTCACTTCTTATAAAAAAGTTTATGTAGGTAATTTTCCTGGAATGAAATTTCCTCAAAACATAATGTCGCTCTTATTTCATGTTTAAGCAATAACTGCAGCATAATATGATATACTTTAAGAAATTGGAGTGAGAAAATTTAGTGGAGTGGCCTGTATCTTTTATTACATATTGAGAAAATAATTATAGAATTTTTCCTCTTAAAGCGGAATTTCACAAAATCTGGAGTAAGTGTTCAGTTACTTTTAATAATGAGTTTATGCACTGTTTCATCTCCCTAACATGTCGCGAAATATCCTATTCTTGACATACATTTTAAACCCTATTCCTCCATTGAGTATCGTTTCACTGTAATTAAAACTTCCAAACTATGCGAATTCAAGAAGGAGATTAAAACGTATTCTTGGGACGCTAAATCGATTGCAAAAAGCGTTTCTTGTTTTACTCATTTAAAAGCAAATATTTTACTCATTGTTGGTGTTTTAAAAATAAAAGTCGTGCACGAGTAAATGCTTATTTCTTTTAAAGATTATGTTAAACCGGAGATTCGGTTAAACAGAACGGTAGTACAGTTTATTTAATTAATATTCTTAATTTTATCGAAACAAAGTTGAAATAAGCAAAATAAATAAATAAATAACATAATTCATTCTCCTTAATAGTTTAAAGTGGTGTATATTGTGTATTTTAATACATAATTTTAAGGCATGTCCATTTCTTTTCTTTCTTTTTTTCTTTTAAAGTCCAACGATTGTTTTACTTTCTTCCCTATCAAACTGGTAGCAGAGAGCTACTAGCTATGGTTAGCAGCCTGCAGAAGCTATCCAAGAAAGAATAAAGCTTACTGAAAGAATTTCAATCAAAACTTTGCTGAAAACAATATTACACAGTGTACCTAAAATTTAATTTTTGATTCATAATTCTTAGAAATGTAGCTTCAAAACCCATTTTCTTAATTTATTTATGTCTAATAAATACAGGACTACTTGCATAACAGGTTAATTGCTTTCAAGAAATGTCTTTTTATTTAAAATAATAATAATAATAATAATTAAATAAATAAATAAATAAATAATAAAATGGTGTTATTCGAAATCTATTCACAATTGGTTTTAATTGATTTTGTTCATCATAAAAGTTCAGGGTAATAAACAAGTTTATAAATAAAGATACAAATATGTATTATCATTAACTAAATAATCAAGGAAATCCTTTTAAAGGCATGTTTCAGAAAAAGTACGTATGTTTCAATTTAAATGAAAACTGTTAGTTATATGATTCATGGTTATGTCCTATAGGCTAAAGAAGACGAATGTTTAATGAAAGTGAAGGATTAAGAGAGGAAACTAATGGAATGAGAATGTGAGAGGGAACTCAGACATAATATTTTCGACCACAAACTCAAATGCCCTGCGATCGAACAAGGAACCCGTCGCACCAAAGGAGAAGACTACCATTGAGACATCGTACTTCATCTTCAATCGAAGTTAAAATAATTATGAAATGAAATATTTCAGTTTTACGTCCCACAGTTATGTCGGTTAGGCTAAAGGAGACGGTGATTATGAGAAATGAATAGAATGGTGGAATGAAACGGGAGAACCCCGAGAAAACCCGCCCATCACGAAGTCCACTTGGCGCAAGGTAGGATCGAACCAGGGACCCCACGCACTAGAGGTGAACGCTCTATCATTGAGCCACCGCAGTCCCTAATATCGTCATATCAAAAGCCAATACTCGATTGTTCAAAAGCCAAGCAGGGGGGGGGGGAACTTCCAACTTTCCTGCTGGTTTATGGGTCTATAGTGTGTGCTATTCTAGAATTGAGTTTATTCAGTAAAGCACACTGAGTTGTCAAAATGACCTACTGTTATCAGATTCTGATGAGTGTAGCAACTTCAGTACAAGTCAACGAAATACGATCAACAGGTGTTCAACAGATCAAGAGATCACGTTATATTGCGTGCATTTCAAACATCAAATTAGAACTAAGACGTCCGCTATGATCAGTGAAAAGATACTTCTTCTTCAACAACTGCAGTACACCTAGAGTCAACCATGTCCAGGTGTAAGAGCTTTAAAAACTGTTATTTTTAGGTTTAAAAAATTATGTCAGTGGTACGATCCGACCACGCCTAGTTGTTTCTGCCCCACCTAAAGAATGTTAAAAAAAAAAGAAAGAAAAAATGAAAAATGAACCAGCTGAAATAATGCTCATCGTGCATATATAGAAGATCTCTTGCCAGAAATTAACATTCGTTTCAGATGATATGGCCAAGTTTAGTTTCAGGCTGGGTGGTCATGACCATTTTCCTCTCAGAAAAGACAAACGTTCGTACATTTTTGTGGAAGTTATGATGGAAAGAACTTACCCTTATTGCATTTATGTGCATGATTATTTCTAGTCATATCTGCTGAAAACTTTTTAATAATGAGCTATCCTTATGCGAAAAGAATATTGGAATTTATTTCAACACTAAAACTTCGAGAAGCAACAGAATAGACATGATTCGTGACCTCGTATTTTAAAACATGTTGTTTTCAAAATGGAAAGATTTTTTATGCAGTCCACAAAAGCACACATACAGAAATTACATCATCTCTCGATTCATAAGACATTTCCTGCGAACGCACATAAATATAACCAAGTCCACACTATTGTAATGTTCTTCGTTCAGTGCTTATTAACTAAATTCGTGTCATGAGTTCAGTTCTTTATAGACTTAAGGTACACTAATGTCCAAAATGATTGTCGCATATTTATAACTGTCTTCTTGTAAGAATGTAATTAGATAATGATTTTGCAGGGTACTTTTAATACTGATACTATGTGTATAATCGGGAAATGTATATTTGTGGTAAATTTCATAGAAAAAAAATTATAAATACTAAAATTAGAATGAATAAAACAAAATGTTGCTTAATGGACAATAAAGTTTTATTTGTGTTTTATTGTTCTTATTTACTGCTCTTTTGACATGAAATTTGCCACACACATGTCTTTGTCGATTATACGCATACTAAAGTTATAAGAAATACCGGGAGAATTTATCAAATTATATTCCTAGAACAACATATTTACAGACATGCGACAATAATTTTGGACATGAGTGTACATACAGATTAATTACTAATTAAAAATTGTACGGATTAAAAAAAAAATACTTCCCTTCCCAAGAGTCTACAAATTAGATCCAAAATATTTTATAATCAATGTGAAGATTAATGAAATGACAAATCACCGATGAAGAACACGGTGAGCACGCTAAAATATCGTGAAGCATTTTCAACGTATTCAACTTTACTAGCTAAACACGGAGAACTTTCACTGATGCTCTGAAGCTCTTAAGAGTCGTCTTCATCCCGGCGAAATTAAAATGCCGCTATTTTTACAGTAATTATGTGATATTTTCAAATAGATAAAAGATAACTGAAATATGGAACAAGAGCGCCCTAGACAATATTATTTTGCATGAGGTACCGTTATCACAAATCACCTAGTGGCTTTCCGTTTTCAGCCGTTTAGAAACGCGAAAATAAATGCCGATTATCTAAATGGCTGGAAATCGAAAGCAGATAAGTGATTCGTGATAACGGTATGTCATGTAAAATGATATTGTCCAGGGCGCTCTTGTTCCACATTTCGATTATCTTTTATCTATTTGAAGATATCACATAATTACTGTAAAATTAGTGGTATTTTAATTTCGCCGGGATGAAGACTCTTAATGTATCTTCTCACCATTTATTTATATGGACAGTACTTTTGTATTGCTTGTGGCATAAAAACTGACAAGAAAGCATCTTAGTACAAAATGAGATCTTATCCTAATTATATTATTTTCCTAGTTTCAGTAGTATATTGACTTATCAATTCTTAACATTAATGTCCGTGGGTTTTCACGTTTCCTCGCACATTCTCACTCCACCGACTTTTTTATAATCATTCACTTTCAATAGTCATTCGTCTCCTTTAGCCTAAACGACATAATCGTTGGATGTTAAAATGATTTTCATCTCTGTAATTGTAAATATCAAAGTAATGCTATTATTATACTTCATGTAGTTTTACTATTCTATGGACACGTTATAATATTGCTCTAAAAAATATGGGATCCATGTGAGTGGTAAGTTTAGGAACCACTGCTTTAGCTGAGTTACCATCATCATTAATTGGATATAAGAGTTAAGGGTAATAGTTACATCATTTTTTTCCCCTCAGGAAGATAGAGAAATGAAGTCTTCTATATGACTCTTGGCTTCAAATAATGAACCAGTCCACCAGATCTGTCTGATCCTTTTTGCCTATCCCTATTCCCTACTCGGGAAGAACAGCTGGATCCCACATGTCTCCTTCCCCTCCATTACGTCCTCTACCAATGCAATGAATCTTCAAACAGGCAACATGGCAAAAGAAGGGAACCAACAATACGACCCACTCCACTTGCACATACACGATGGAGGACACAAACCAAGGGGAATAGCTCTGCTCAGCTGCTCTACAACACCGGATGCAGCTAGTCTCAACTGATGATCAAAAAGCAAGGTTCCTTCACTAGATATTTTCATTCCAGAACTCGCTCTCGTTCAGCTGATCAACATCCTCAGTCTCTAACAAAATGTCACATCTGCATTTTATGTACGCATGGAAGCATTTAATTACTTGCAGCCAGGGACACATGTGAATATCAATTCCATACACTAATGTTCGTAGCTGTCGTTCTAGCTTTTAATTTCTTTATACAGCGCACGTTGATAAACATGATTAATGCTTAATTCATTACGTCGATTATTCAAGAAAACAATCCACAAAACTTCCTGATTTTACTACAAACATATAATGATCTGACAAATATATTCATAAAATATTTTTTGTAAGAAATTGAATATAAATAAAATTTTAAAAAGCACAAGCGGAATTACATTATGAATTTACGAAAACTACTTCGCATGTTGCTGAGAAGCAGTCACCCTTATACGCGTATAAAATCGCAACCACTACAACGTTTTTCAACAGCAACTAGTCCTACTTGCAGTTGAAACCAAAATTTCAGCAATATTAATAGCAATTTCACTCCATCAAATGTTAGCATCAGTAATCATATTGAACCCTCTCTAAACATCCTGGGAAATAAAAACGTAGTACCTTCGGTTACAGATGTAACTTTGGCTTCCATTGTCAGGGTTTAACACATAAAAATTGTAAGATAAAGTTACAAACAATTTTTACTTACAAATTTCTTAAAATAACCAGTAACATTATTTTTCATTTTTCTTAGTTATTTGCATATCATTCAATATTCAATGAAGAGCTTTCAGATCATCTTAATTTCTTACAGTGTAAAATTGCCCAAGGATAGGGTGATAAAATGAATTAATGCATTCCAATTTAGAAGTCTAGTCATATCATGAATACTATTAAATAATTCCTCCCTTTTTTCTCTCAACCACCCCCTACTTGGGTTGAAATCGGTCAAGAAGGACAGATGAATTTACCTCATATACATTCTCGGACTTTTAGTAAAACAGCGAGTTCTGTTTGAAAGTTAAGTCTAAAAGTGGATTTAATTGACATTGAAATTAATTAGAAGACCGGAGTGAATTCACTTTTTTTCATACATTAAGTGTATCTTTCCTATGAATTATCAGTTTTCATAAGATTTTCGTAAGAATTATTCAGTTTTGGTGGAATATGGTGTATATATTTTTTCCGACTTCCCAACCATCCCCGCTGTTTTGGACTGAAATTCGCTTTTAATAAAACGAGGGCGTGAATTTTCCATTTTTTAAAAATGAAACTCCAGTTTATTTTGTTTGCGAGATATGACTTATCATTATTCTTCGGGGTTGAAATTAATAAGAGGCAAGAAAGCGAATTCACCCTAAAAGAAAGAAAGAGAAATTTTCTATCTTTCAAAGAAATAGCTAATTTTCAAGAGATGATGTGTGCTTTCTTCGACGCTTCCTAATAGCCATTATTTACTTCGGTTTGACATAGTCAGATTCAAAGATTTCCAATTCAACGTTCACTGAAACTGAAGGCAAAACAGTAAATTTACCTTGTCTTTAAACAAGTGGGTTTGGTTTCACAGTACGAAATTACGGTAGACTTCCAAACTATGCAAATTTAACAGTCGTAGTAGTACATCTATAACTGCTGGCTGCAATAGAGTAATAAGATCAAAGGTAAAACTTGTTATTTTTGTTCTATGGCGATAAATGTTCAAACCCGGAAATACTTAATTTAAATCACTTCCGGTTTGAATTGAGGGTTCACGGAAAATATAGAACCTTGCTGAATCCATTTAAAAGAACACTTCTCAGTATCTCATAATTTTTGCTCTCTGAAAATCAAATTTGAAACTGGTAGTAAATTTCAACACTTCGTTTCTGTAGTGTGTCGCAGGTTGTGATGATATGTTCTCTTGAGACCCTGAATCGAATGTAGAATGTAAAATAGCTTGTTTCTATCTATTAATATTTTTGTTCTATGATGATAAATGTTGAAACCGGAAATAGATAATTTGAACTACTACCGGTATGAATAGAGGGTTAACGGAAAAGATGGAACCTATTCTTGGAACAACGAATCGATTGCAAAATACGCTTCTTGGTATTTCTTACAATTCTTCTTCTATTAAAATCAATACTGAAAACGGAAGTAATAATAAATTTGAACCACGTCCAGTTTTGGTAGTGTTGCAGATAGCCATGGTATGTTGAATCGTTTGCAAGAAAAGCTTTTCGCTATCTGTTACCGTCTTCGTAATACAAAAGTAAAGTGTGTATTTTCCACATAGAAATGAGTCGTCTAGAGCCATTAAATTTTTTGTGCACCGACAGCTCTTCACCAGATCTAATCGCGTACGAAGCCGATTTTCGGATCAAGCGGAATTTGCGAGAGGTCAAAATGTATGCACGCTTTTGGCTGTTTCTAAGAATCTCTGGTCTGTATGCATCCAACATTAATTATTTGTTGTACAGACTTAAACAATAAGTACCCGGGAAATGCAATGTTCGAAGGATATCCCTTTAAATATCCTCTTCCTCTCTTTTTATTCAGGTTCCACATTAAATACTGGAAACGAAGAGTGCTTACAGCTAATACTAACATATAAAAGTCACCTAAATCAACCAAATTTTGAGAAGATCTAATCGTACGAAGATGTTTTCTTTTTTTAATATATATATATATATATATATATATATATATATATATATATATATATATTCGAGTCGAGGATGTATTGGAGTCAAACTTCATAGTACGTATATGTACAATGAACCA
The DNA here is from genome assembly GCF_964235325.1 of Thermobia domestica. Taxonomy (NCBI): domain Eukaryota; kingdom Metazoa; phylum Arthropoda; class Insecta; order Zygentoma; family Lepismatidae; genus Thermobia; species Thermobia domestica. The sequence goes on from NC_137455.1 coordinate 76,979,256, forward strand.
TGGTGCCTGTAAGCAGAAAATCCACATTACTCTGTCATATTGCAAGTTGCATGGTCCGAAAATTCAGAAAGGGAATGCCCACGATATTGCTGGTCGTTATATATTTCAGGTATTTTTTTACTTTCAAAGATTTTGTATAAACATTACTTTTCCGGTGCGAAGAACCAGCACTAATTTTACAATGAAACGATAATTTACAGCGAAAATTGTGAAAATTTGTATTGTCGTTGGATTTAACTACCTGTTCGAAATTTCATGGTTGTAATTAGTTAAATATCCTTAGTGAAATCAAAGTTGCAAGATTTGAGTGTAACAAAATACTTTATTATATATATATATATATATATATGCATGCTTAAAAAACACACTCGCCTGCTGGCCAGTGGCGTGTACTTTTTCACATTTGGTGAGTAAAATGTGATCAATCAAAAACGTGTTTTATTCCACACAACAAATTTTAAAAATGTAATATTGCAATGCACCACCACTACCAATAAACAAAATAAAAGATTTATTGATATGTTTACTGTGTCCCAAAGTTATTTTTGTTCAATTTTACCTGGCTAGTACTTGCAAGCAAGATTTTTCAAGACCTATATATATATATATATATATATATATATATATATATATATATATAGGGTGGGTGCACCATATATGGAATACGTTCCTAATATGAAATACCAGATTATTTTGTCTGCTATGTTCTGCCACTGAGTGGACTGTACGTAAAGTTGTACACAGTGACACCCTCAGTCTGCGCATGAGTGGTTTGCTGCCGAACGATAACAAGCCATTTTCTTTTGTTGCAGAATATTTTTCTGAAGAACTTGAGTTTTTCGAACGTATCTTTCCAGACTGCTGAATGTACGCAAAGAGTTATGTATTATTGTTGAGTTTGTGATATTTAGATTACATATATAGTGTACCATAAAGGCATAAAGATTCAGTACACAGAGAATCACACAAGCGTGTGTAGGAAGAGAACTATCCAAAATGGCGATTTTCCTAATATGGAATACTAGCAGGATCCTAATTTGGAATATTCCTAATTATAATAACTACTACTCTTAAAGAAACAAATAAATACATTTATTAGCTTAAGGAAAGGAACAAAGGAAGTGTTCGGGTCTCCAACTCCGATATCACATCGGCCTTTAAGTTAAGTCTACGAATTGGAAAGGACTCGACCCTGGCCTAAGGAAAAGTATCATCCCGGCATACGCCTAATGATACTGAGGAAAAGCAGGGAAAACTTCACTAAAGGCCGGTGCCAGGATAGGCGGTCTGAGCAGGGATCGTGCCCATCCTCGAATTATCCAAATATCGCATTGTAGACAAATGAGCATGTTTTGTTCTAGTATTCCATTTTAAGAACAGGTAGTGTTCCATATTAGGAGCGGGGTGTGCCTAATATGGAAAATTGAGTTTCTTTCAATTTTGTAATATTGTAAAAAATCATTAATGAGGAACAAACTTTCATACTTGCATTTTGTTTTGCAAAGGTACCACAAGTAGTATGATGTATAATATTTTTATTCTGGAGTACGCATTTCTGAGAAATAAAGAAGAAACAAAAAGTATTCCATATTCGGTGCCTTTACCCTATATATATATAAGGAGAGAGAGAGACAGAGAGTACTATTGAGAGTTCAATATGCAAATCACATCACCAGTTGCTTCCTTGGTTTATTGCAGAGATTAATCCTATATCATTGTACTTTTCAAAGACAAGGTCTATTTATTTTGGGCTGGCAGACAAAAGTCGTCATATGATTTTAGCAAAGTCAATGTCCGACAAACAATGCCACACCTGTCTTATTACCATTTTGGCAGCTTTTCTCTAGGAAATGTTCACAACTACGGGATTTCTTTGGCCTACTTTTAATAGCTGAACAAGAAATACAACACCAAGAGAAAATGTTTTGGAGCAACCTGACCAAATTAAAGATAGGTTGTTGGATGTAGATGAAGTTAGTTCAAGAAACACCATTTGTGACAAACATCAAATCGGTAAGTGGAAACAAAGAGATTTATGAAGCTAATGTAACTGTAACTTAACTGTAGCTAAAACGATTATTATTAGTATTCTCACCAACGTTACCAGTTTTATCCAAAACGAAAAAAATGAAAATAAAAAGGACAACGCGTTCCAGGGTAACTTGTATTCTTTTGTTATCAGCACTGCACGGGGTTTAATTTTAGTTTACAAAATGAAACTTCAATGTAGGGCCTACTTTTACATTTTTAATATCACCAAAGAAAAAGGAAAGCATAATTGGCATCTTTTATGTTCAATAGAACACAAATTGAAAAAAATGAAAATGAAATTTTTGAGTTTTACGTCCCACGGTTATGCCGGTTAGGCTAAAGGAGACGGTGATAATGAGTAATGAATGAAATGGTGGAATGAAGAAAGTGGGAGGAAACGGGAGAACCCCGAGAAAACCCATGCACACGGTGTTTGTCCACCACAAAGAACACAAATTGAGTAGCAATATAATGGTAAAGATCAGTATAGAAAAACGGACAGATAAGATTCACTTCCTGGCACTACTGGCCACGAAAAGTCTACTGCCGATCAGAGTGCGCACGTACGGTTCAGCTATATTTCGATCAAATGATCAATATTTCCAAATGCCTAAATATCGATATCAAAAAAATATTATTGATCGACATATTGATATTTTTGGTATTGCAATGTCTGATTTTTTTTCAATATATTAATATTCCACACTTTGATATTTCTAATATTCGATTATTTTTAAATTTTTGAATATCCATATCAAATAACGCACATCCATGCCTCATTGTTCCTTACCTTTCAACCATAAATCCGCCTTTCTAAATGCTGCAAACTCTCTGCCCCTTGTTTATCTATTACAAGAGTGGTCATCAACCCTCAATACACTATCGTGTCACTTTCTATCTTGAATAAGACATTTAAAAGCTATTAAATTATGGTTTCCCTTATTTTTACCCCTCCCTCGTTCCGAATAAATAGGGAAGGGAGAAAGCTCTTAAGCGCGTTAACAAAAAAAGAAAAATGAATCATCTCTTAGGTTAATCGTTTTTCTATTTCATATTGAGTAGTTCTGCTTAGGGTGATCTTCCACAAGCATATCTCTAGAAAATATTGCAAATAAGTGAAGTTACTCATCAAAACCGTTTAAGAATCATTCAGGATTTCAATTGGATAAATATCAATGTTTCATCGCATTAGTAAACACGCACAGCATTACTATAAAGTTTTTAACTTTCTGTTGAGAGGTCAAAATGCACAAAGAGAAATTGAAGGAACGTCTATATTATGTCCCACAGAGATTATTGTAATAAGACACTAAAATATAAAATTGGGCAACAGTTTTGAAGAGTTAAGTGGGCAGACTACTAAATATTTTTGAAAAGCTAACAATTTTTCTCTTGCCTGTTTTTCGAAGTGAAAAGAGATAATGAAAGGTAACTTACCACAATAATAGATAACGTTATTCTACACCCGAAAATATAAATCGAATGAATAATCAATGTTGCCATCCGTAGAAATTAGTGTGACCAAAACTTGAACTAGCCAAAAATCTAGGTTAAGGCAGCGACTAGAAAAATAAACTCAACGGTAATGGATTACTTATCATGTTATCTGTGTTCCTTGTTAACTACTTTTTAAATAATATTTTTATTTATTTTGTAATAACTTACATAAGTTTTTTACAAAATAAATAAGTTATTAGAAAATAAATACAAATATTATTTAAAAAGTAGTTAACAAGGAACACAGATAACATGATAAGTCATCCATTACCGTTGAGTGCATTTTTCTAATATTGCTAGCATATCATCATCATCATAGCTTTTCTGCCATTATTGGCTGGTCACTTGTTGCAACTCAGAAGGTTCGATGTGCGGTGGTCCTCATTTAGTCTCTTCGTCTTGACGTAGCAATTTTGTTTTAATACCTTCCTTCAACTACAGTCTTCTTTGCCCCTCCCTCTCTTTCCTTCCACCATACCATCTAGCACGTCCCGCACAATAAAGATCCTCCTCAGCCAATGTCCCAAACAGTTCATTTCCCTCTTCTTATCTATATGTAAAATTCTTCTTTTCTCCGCTACTGCTACTATTTCTAACACCTTCTCATTCGTTTTCTGTTTAACCCAGCTAATTCTCTCCTTTTTTCGAAAGCCTCCATTTTTTTTTAATCGCTTTTGCGTAATGTCCATGTTTCTGTTCCATAGAGTATATATTGGAATCAGTAAAACAATATCTCAATATTTAATTGGAAGTTTGTTCAATACAAAGACTAGCTAATCTTGGTTGAAAATAAAAATATCTGACGCCTTTAGAGTGTAAAAGTAATTTAGCAATCATGATATTTTAGTTATCTGAGCCGTCTTTATTTTCTTTCATGCGTCTCAGGGGTAGCCTCGCTAATTTGGGAACCAGTGGAGTATTGAATGTTAAAAAAATATAAAAAGATTACGAAACGTTGTAATTTACCTTATTAGTAGTGAAGGATGGGGACCCATTGAAAAAGAAAAGGTTATCGCCTATGTTGTATACTACCATCATACTTACACGAAGGTCAACTACCTAGGTATATTACATTTAGAAACATACATTATATTTCCGTTACTATTGGCGCATTGTAGAATTTATCCAGAGTAAAATTTACCTATGAAAAACATAAAATTTCTTAAATGCAAGACTTGCAAGACTCTTGCAGCAAGACCAAGAGCAAGACTAGGCGTGCAAGACCAAGACCAAGACCAAGGGTTCCAGTGCAAGACCAAGACCAAGACTGGATGTGCAAGACCAAGACCAGCCGGGTCTTGGTCTTGCATTTGCTCATCACTAATGATAATCACTCCAGATAATTACCTATTATTCTAAAGCCCACCAACTTCGTGGGCAATGACAAGTTAGTAAAACAAGACTGGTTACCATATTAATCAGTTCCTTTCTTTCGAGAGTTAAATACAGAAAGCTTCGGAGAGTGATTGTCAATAAGACAGCATTATGTAAATATATGCAAGAGTTTGGTGCGACTGGTTATTGAAAGTATTAAAGACAATGTCATTCCCTTTAAAACAAAATGCAATATATGCCTAGTATAACCAAATAAGTTATTTAAAAAAAAATGAAATGAAATCTTTGAGTTCTACGTCCCAAGGTTATGCCGATGAGGCTAAAGGAGACGGTGATGATGAATAATGAATGAAATGGTGAAATGAAGAAAGTGGGAGCAAACGGGAGAATCCCGAGAAAACCCACACACACAGTGTTTGTCTACCACAAAGTTCACTTGGCGGGAGCTGGGATCGAACCCAGGACCCCAAGTACCAGAGGTGAACGCTCTACCACTGAGCCACCGCGGACCCCAAGTCATTTAAAACATATTAAAAGATGTCATTAATGGAAACGTGTGCAATTCTGATATTTAACATAGGAACGTCTTTTTTCGCCACGTCTAAATTCTAATAATTCTCCACTTCCTTTATTTGCTTTAGTAATAGCGATTAGAATCCACATGAGAGGTGATACGTGCCACGCTGCCTATCAGCCCGGAAATTACTTCATGACTACAGAACTTTTTATGATTAAGAATCCGACAACGGCAACAACTGTATATTCATACTTTACTTATTGAACATTTTTCCCCAGTCAAATAGGAAAGTGGAATTTGCATTTATTAGCATTAGTAATGAAGTTAAACACAAGCTCACTCCATCAACATAATGATATAAAGTCGTCCACCATGGCGCTACAAACCCAAAGTAATGGTTATACCAAACGCGCTGGCAGTGTGTGGTTATCCTCAGTCAACAAGCCCCGCCACAAAAATCAACATGATATCCAATGATCTGAAAGCAATTATGGTAATGGCCACAAGGTGACTAACGATATCAACTGAAAGCAATCTAAAGTCTTTAGCTTAATTTATTTAGAGTTCTTGTTCGCTTTCAAGTAGGCCTTATATCACTGCAATTTAACACCAGGATGATGCTATATACAGATCCAGAAACTTTTCCATTACTGCCAACTGTTACACTTTAACAGATTCATTTTCTGTGCGACCATTAACACGCTAACGACCAGTTTTTGAATTTTAGTGAATAACTTATATCAAAAATTTAGAATGTAAAGAAGAAATGCTATTAAATGAACTAGTAACTGTTTACAATCGTTCTCTTGTATGCTAGGAATCTGCATGCGCAGTTCATGACGTCATTAATTTCTGCACATGAAAAATCTTGAAAATAATATATTAGTTAATTTAATAGCACTTTGTATATATTAAATAGTCCATTTTTAAGAACCTTCACATTGCAACAACGACTACTAATAGTAATAAATGAGAAAAGTGGTTGCAGCGTAGGGAGATCCTTAATGCGAGTCTCCTCTCCTGACATTATTCAAGATCTTACTATCCCTTCTAGATGGTCCAGTAGGTGCCTTGAGATCCAGAGTTCGATTCCCGATGGAAAAGCATGGAAAGAACTAATTTAAAATACTGGTTTTCATGAATTGCTCTATTCTGTAGAGTAAAATCGTGACGAAACTGAGATTTCAATGGACACACTAGCGAAAGTTTCATTGGAATCGCTTTAGTAGTTTGGAAGCCATTAATGGCCAAACAAACATGAATGCACATGTAAGGCCTACTTGGGAAGAAAGGTTTTTATCTCAACCATTAAGTACTGTCATAGTACGGGAGTGAGGATTTCGAAAAGACTTGAACGATTTCAACCCATATCTTTTTTATTATTATTATTATTATTATTATTATTAATTTTGCAAATATGTACAATTTTACACAATAGCTGTCGAAGTTTTAGTGGTAAAAATTATACACTAACTCACAAATGCGCGATGTGAGCCTCCTTTGTTATCCTGCATATACTAATTAGGTATCAGTTTCATTATGTTTTCATCAACCACCAAGATAACCGAATTTAACCCCCTATGACTTCTTTCTGTGGAGACATGTCAAAGACATGCAAAAACCGCTTTTACCCTGATATCCGTGAAATGTAAGAGTACATTACTGCTGTTAATAAATACATGGTGAAACGGGTCTGGAAGGAATTGGATTACCGAATTGATGTATATAGGGTAACACAAAGAAGGCTCACATTGAGCATTTGGGAGTTACTGTAAATTATTGCAATTTTTACCACTAAATCTTCGACAGTTACAATACTTATGTGTCAAATGTTAAGACATTTACACAGGTAATAAAATATTATAAGGGGTTGAATTCGCACAGATTATTTTAAAACACGCTGTGTATATATATAATATTTACCTCGCATATTGGTTGTAATACCATCATTATAGGGCTTCGACTAAAGAGAAAGACAGGTGTAATCGCAGCGGGATTATGTTTCTTGGATGTATATACGCAGACGCTCTATTTATTGGTTTCATTTCAATTTTATATACTGCTATTATCAAAGAGAAGTTTTAAAAATCCTGTATATTATACAAGTTACGATAAAACTCTTATTACATCATGCTTATTTGCTCTCAAAATATTCAAAAAGTTATAGATGTAGTAGATCTATTAATCACACATTATGTTTTCAATAAATAATTAAATTTCGTCTTTCTTGCCATTAATTGTAGAGCTTCAACTCAGTTTGAGGGAGCTTAAGAGCTAGATGACGCTATTGTTCCCATTATGAAAACTGTGTTACTGCATTTTATAGATAAAAATGTTATCCTATTGCTTATTAACGGTATCTTGTGATCCTTGATCCGGAGACAGGAAATGAAGCTATGTTTATTATTTTGCAGGGAATAAAGCTTGCATATTCTGTTCTTTATTATTGTATTAGTAGTATTGAATTTAATTAATAAAAGCCTTAGTTTGTCATTGGCTGTAAACTTAACTTCTGCAAGACATTACTAGTTTTATTATTGCAGCTCTGTTATTCGTTCTAGATCAGTGGTTCACAACCTGGGACGCGACCACCTGAGAGATGTGAGAAGTGGAGGAACAGATTTTGCTGGAAATCAATGTAAATTGGTGACTATATTATTATTATTATTATTATTATTATTATTATTATTATTATTATTATTATTATTATTATTATTACTAAAGATTTGAGAATTGAATGCTGCATCTGAATTCGCAACAGAAGTCAGACCAGCGAACGGCAAGGAGAGCATGAAATTACTGCAAGATTCACGAAGGGGGAGCGTCAAATAGACAAGGTGGGTACCACTGTTGGACAAACCACTATCAAAATAATAATAATGTTAATTGGCCTTTGATGTCTCATATTATGACTATTAATGAGTGCAATTTAAGATCTGAATCAAAGATTCACTCAATGTCTCCACCTAATGTATATCACACTATTCGTTAATTGTTCATTAATGACTAAAAGAAGTTCTCTGCTTTATAGAAACACAATTACAATTATACAATATGAAAGATATTTAGAAGTTAGTTGGTTTCATTCTGACGAGTTTCTTTGGTGTGGGTGACCCAGGTTCGATTTCGTGTGAGAACTCATGTGGTTTCTATCCCGTTAAGCTGTAGATCCAGGTTTCATACAGCGTTGCTGCTGAACGGAACGCTAAACTATAATCATTAATTAGCAACTCATCAATTATTTATTTTACAATCTTTCAATAGTCTTTCTGGTGGCTTTGTTGAGTTCAGTTGATTTTTGTTCAGCGTCCATTTCAGCTGCGAGGCTATATGAGACGCAGACCTACTGATTAACGTGGAATCCGAACCACGAACTCTCGCCGGGAATCGAACCCGGTTCTCCAACGCCAAAGGCGCGTACGCTGGTAGCTTTGTCAAATATTGTCTAAAAATACTGTAAATATCTGTACGAAACCAAACTGCGAAATATTTACACAAATACAATTTAAGATCGGGGAACAATTCCATTTCATATGAGTTGATTTTGAATTTAACGTCCCTTTCAGCAGCGAGGCTACATGAGACGTGGACCTACTGATTAACGTGGAATCCGAACCACATAAGCTCCCACCAGGAATAGAACTCGGTTTCCCACGTATTTCATATAATGAAATCGATAATAATTGTGTCCCTCAGTACCCCATCCTATGTTTCAACCTATTTTACCTAGAATAATAAGAGTTTTGAAGATGTTATTTTCAGCTGAGAAACATAAAATGTATAATACTATTGTAGATTAATTGTGTATTTCACTAACAAGTACGCTCACGCTCATATTTTGAATTTTAGAGAACGACAATGAAGAACATCAATAATTTAGAAAGTGAGCCAGTTATTATCTGAAAATATTATATGAACTAATAATTGCTTTCAAGATCAATTATTAGGAAGGTGAGCCAGATAGTATCTAAAAATGTTATTACTTGAACTAATAACTGTTTTCAAGATCATCAATTATTAAGAAGGTGAGCCAGATAGTATCTGAAAATGTTCTTAGATGAACTAATAAGTGTTTTCAAGATCATCAATTATTAAGAAGGTGAGCCAGATAGTATCTAAAAATGTTATTACTTGAACTAATAATTGTTTTCAAGACCTTTCGTACAGATATAAATGTAGATAACTAACAGTTATGACGTCATAAATTGCGCACCCAAATTTTTACTATATTAGAAAAAAATTGGGAACATTTATTAATTTATTTAATACCACTTCATAGATACTACCTAGCTCACTATCGACATTTTTGATACTCTTTTTATTATCTTTTAGTTATTCACTAGATTTTCTTTTTTTAAAAAATGGGATTAGCTTAGGGAATAGCATTAAATAGTCCTACTCCATGTTTCTGAAGTTATTCATTAAAATGTTTATCATTTGCCCTGATTAAAATTCTAGAGCAAATACTGTACAGTGTATTCGATCGGAATTTGAGAAAATTCATTTTAGTTATGAAAGAAGATTAATGAGATACTACACTAATTTTAAACACGATAATGGGGTTTAACATTACTACTTACCAGAACGGACTTTGTTCAGATCCTTGAACTAAGGGTCTCCTAGGTGGGCTGCGAACTGCTCCAAATCTAAACATTGACATAATGATAAACAAGAATTCTTGTAGCACCGATGATGATAGTCTGCTGGAAATACGATCTCTCTTGCTTCTTTTTTCGATAGACGAAATATTATTCATTCACATTATTAATTGAATATTACAATTCGAAAAAAAAAATAGAAAATTTCTGAAGTCCCGTAATCTTGCGTTTTAATTATATTCGTCTTGATTTGTTGTGAATATTATAGAATGTTCTAGTATTGACTACTGATCACTGGGCCAATTAATTCCTTGATTCACACGCACGATTTAATAAAATTAGTAATTTTTTTCTTCTAAACGCGATATGTCCAATTAGGATAGGAACTAAGATTATAACCTAATTTTTAAAAGATTGGGGGTCAATTTTCCGTCGGGTTTTCTTGTAGATGTAATGTAATAGTTGTCTTCTCATCCCGGGGTGCTGGTTGATCCAGCAATGCTCCATCCTGGGGAATCGTCCATGCTGATCGTAGATAAAGCAACAATACTTTCTTCCGAATATCTCGTTGTTCACATGTTTGCAGCTATATGAGACAATTTCAACGACAAACACATAATAATACAAAACATGGTGTAACGCTTATTCTCTCTCCCCTCGCTTACGATGCTACAACAGGGATGCTGAAAATCCTTTGCATCTTGGAGAAGATCCGTGATCTGTAAAACTACGCATGGCAGATGCCCTGCAACTGCGCTCTCCGAACAATGTTTCAAGAAATTGATCCGACCTTTACGAGACGACTAGAAACGACGGCTACTGCGAATCAAAGCGGAACACTGGCAAAAGCAGGAAGAACGGACGTCGCTCGCTTCTTCACTTCACTCTGTAGCACACTGTCTCACTCTTGTTTTGAACTTCAAAAATTCTCCAATTTCCACTAGGATGTGATTACAACACGCACTTGCGCAGTCAAGATTTTTTAGGCCCGTGCTTTCCTTCGAAGTTGTAGCGGCAAAATACCCCTATGATTTATTTTTTTTTAATGTTTATAAAAATATATATACGTATATTTTTTTTGTCTAGGTATTATCACAACAGTTCCTTCATTGCACTCCCAAGATGTAACTTGTTTTTAATTAAAAAGTGCATAAATGACGCTTAACGCACTTGAGCCACTGCGTGATCTCAAACTAAGTTTAGATTACCAGCTGGGATCGAGCCAACTCTCCCCGCCGCAACGCTGAAACTACTACTACTGCATGCAGCGACATCAAAGAAGGAAGCATAGCGGGGCGAGGAGAGTGACAGGGGGACCATTCCAAATATATCCCACAATCATCTCCGACGAGTCCCTTGTGAGGAGGGCTTAATAATAACCGACGTCAATGGATGACAAAAAAGTTGTTCTCTCACGAAAGACAGTGTTTGATCCCGCATCCGCTCGAGTTCTATCTATATACATATATTTTATTAATGTAGGCGTATGAATGTCGGTGATGAAAATCCAAATTTCATTCAGTCAGGAGGATTCACAAAGTAGCAAAAGTACAGGCAGTTGATAAATAATTTAAAAAAAAATAAAAAATAAAAGTTACGGGCCACTGCACTATATTTTGTCCTTTCAATTTCTATAAATATTTTTTAAAATTAAATCATAGGAGTATATTTTTTTTTTTTCTGAAATGCAGACAAAATTACAGTATTAGGTGCTTTCGAAAACCTCTGCTCGAAGAAAACTCACCCCTAAGCTAAACTAATCCTTGTAGATTTTTTCATAAGAAGTGATGTCTTATATTAAGATTATTGTTTATAAAATACCATCAAAATCTCATGAGTTGTATTTGAGAAAATTGTAAAAACAAATTTTAAAAAGCACATGTCCACTGTCTCTTTTGGATATTTGCATGGAAGTGATTTACTCAACATTATACAATTCATAATAAAATATTTATTGATGAAATATGAACAAAATCGCCTGAGTCGTTTTCGAGAAAATAATCTGAAAAGAAACCTCATCCCCAAGAGTAAACTACCTCCTTGTCTATAATTTCGTAAGAAGTAATTTACGCAATATTATATAGTTATTAAATATAATAGAATTTGTGAAATATGAACAAAATATTTTGAGTTATATTTGAGAAAATTATTTGTAAATACTCACATTCAAGAGTATACTACGCCTCGTGAATTTTTTCGGGACAAATGAATGTATTCGATATTTCTGGTTATTAATGAAACATTTATTTACGAAATATGAACAAAAACCTGAGTCGTTCTTGAAAACTCGTCCGTCCCCCTCCCAAAAAAAAATCCGAAGAATAAGCTACTACTTCTTTTTTTCAAAATAAGTTGTACCACATAGTCAGGTCATTGATGAAATGTTTGTGGACCTGGGCGCAATAGTAGTCTGATCAACAATAATTTAAAAAATGAGAACAGTCTTCAAGTTTCTTATTCTCTCCTGAAAATTATGAGAGCTCGTAATTTTCAGAGCTTATATTTGACAGCTAATACAGCGAAACTCAACTTGCATGGCATGCTGCGTTGTTGATTTGTACTAGAAGTTATATATATATATATATATATATATATATATATATATATATATATATATATATATATATATATATATATATATATATATATAAAGAGAACATCATTAGAGTAGTTTTCGAGGAAATCACAATTTTTTCACCCTTCAGTTTTTTTTTGTTTTTTTTTCTTTCTTTTCACGATCACCACACACACCTTCTTCATCGTATCTCAAAAATTGTGGGATTCCACTTTCAAGTGAGATGTCCTTTTGAAGAAATGTTTCCCCAAAACCCTCTGAATAAACTGGTAAATTTATACATCACATGGGCGTCTCTGACATGTAAAAATTAAGAATGACGGTAGATCCCAACTAAATTTATATCAAAATCGTAAAGAGAAGCCACTTGAGCAAACTGGATTGAGTTTCTTCTTGCTTCCTCTACCAGTACAATTAATCTATACTACTACTAGCAGCGTTCACCCCGCTTCGCTGGGGTCACCCCGGAACGCAATAAACCTTGTTAATTAGATAATTTTTACTTTTTCGCTTTCAAGTGATATGATAAAAACCATAGTAGATTGCAGTAAATGTTAACATTATATCGCCTGTCATTTATGTTAACCCGCCCCGCTTCGCTGCGGTCACCCCAACCCGCCCCGCTTCGCTGCGGTCATCCCGGAACGCAATAAACTTTGTTACTTAGATAATTTTTACTTTTTCGCTTTCAAGTGATTTATAGCGCCTGTCAGTTATGTTAACCCGCCGAGTCACAGGGTCATGCGGGTTGCATATAAATACCTTTATTTTTATACCTATGATGAACTAATAACAAAGAATTTGTACGTATGGACACCTGAATGGTCAATTATCTCAAGACACTGGTAATTGAAAATTAAAGTGATATGATAAAAACCATCTAGGGTCCACATCCTAACAACCCCCCAAAAATGAAAGAAATCGGTTCAGCCGTATTAGCGTGATGAGCGAACAAAGGATTTTTTGTACGTATTCACACCTGATTGGTCAATTATCTCAAGACACTGGTAATTGAAAATTAAAGTGATATGATAAAAACCATCTAGGGTCCAAATCCTAACAACCCCCCAAAAATGAAAGAAATCGGTTCAGCCGTATTAGCGTGATGAGCGGACAAAGGATTTTGTGCGTTCTCTTTTATATATATAGATTATGTAAAAAGTAGAAGTGGGTTAATCATCATCCCCTGGGCCATACTACTACAAGTATTAATACAAAATGTGGACAGAATACTCCTTTTGTCACGAAGGTGAGGGATAAGGCAGAATTTATGAAAATACGCAATCTAAAGGAGTGAAGAGCATTTAAAAATTCCAAGAACAGTGTATCTTACGAATCCCTGACGTTAGAGATGAAACTTGGCATATGAACGCTTCATTAGGAATAAGAGAATAAGTGTTTCAGTATTTTCGACAATTCCGCTCGAAAAGGACAAAGAGGGACATTTATAAAATACTAAGATTTCCCTTAGTTTAATAAGAAAGTGTCGAATGGGTGGATTTGCTTAAGTTGGAGATCTGAAATTCAGTATATAGACTTTTAATTAAAACATGGAAATCTGCATTTCAGCGTTTCTGACAATGGCATTTCCTTTCTGATCAAAAGTTTTAACTTAACAATTACATCATGTAGAACTAGTCTTCAATACAGTTCATACCAAAAATCTCAGGAAAATATTTCTTACAAGTGTTAGTTACGGAGATAAAAAGTTTCAAACAACACAAAAATGCGCTGCTTACGCCACGGCAACAAACAACTGTTTGGGCGTGACGTAACGTAATGGGTCCCCTCTCTGAGCCATACGGAAAGCTTCAAGAAATGCTTTTCTATTGCAGTTTTGTTAGTAAATTACAAACAAATTTAGTAGAATAGTGAAAGGAAGATGACAATATAAGTAAAATACTAACTGCATATAAAAATAGCGTGTTAATAAGACCTATCCTCCTTGCTAATTAGACCTATTCTCTTACTTTAAAGTTCACTAATGTCATCTGCAATATTCTATCCTTAACATTCATTTTAGATGTACTGTGTGTCAGTAGGGTTATCTTATTATTGTGTTAGACCAGAAACATTATAAGGCTAACTGCTACATTAATTCAAATTAAAACAAATCACGCGCAAATTGAGAATATCTACATCACCATATCGTAGTTACAAATACAGACTTTCTTTATTTTCGAAACTTGGCTCCTAGTGCTTTAAAGGTTCATGTTCTATTGCGGCCTATACATTTCTCCCACTCCACACTGAAAATTTGGAGGCATTCATATAAATGTTACTAATTTCTATCTATTACACTATGGCTACAAATATAACACTTTCTGCACCAAAAAGTTCCTGAATGTCTTTACAAAAATTCGTATCCTACTACATTCTTTACACTGGTTCTATCACTTAATGCACATATTAGCAATTGGTCACTACACACCATTGCCATAACTATTCTTATCTTAATACTGTAAGAACTCGTATTATATATAGTATCTTTACTCTTTTACTGTATTTCCACAAGGAAAATCCTTTCGTGGTCACCGTGGTTGTTTGGACCTGAAGAAAGATATAGAAAATAGAGGCAGACTAGTACTATAGATGGTTAGATTGCCGAAAACACATTATGAATAAGAGCAGTGCTCGAAAATGTTTCTTCTGACCTATGCGCCAATTCT
Source organism: Thermobia domestica (assembly GCF_964235325.1). NCBI lineage: Eukaryota > Metazoa > Arthropoda > Insecta > Zygentoma > Lepismatidae > Thermobia > Thermobia domestica. Next base: position 76,994,478 of record NC_137455.1, read on the forward strand.
CAAAACTAGGCACGATAAAAAATACAATTACATATGTTATTACCTTGAACCTTTTTCTTTTCAACAATCTCACACGAAATAGTGAACTGAGCATACGAACATATTTATAATTTTTCCTGAGCTCTGAATCTGAGTAATATTTAGTATAAAGTAGTACATTTGCAAAAGATTAGGTCATGAGAGTATTGTGTTTTGTGCGTTTTCTGGGGTTCACGAGGGAAAAAAATAGCATAAAAGCACATGTTTGAAGAGTTTAGCGCTTTGTTTAAATAGAATAGCACATATCACGAACGTTCGTACTCATTCAGTAACCAGGGTACACGATGGATCAGTGATGGAACGATCGCCTCTAATGTGAGGAGCCCCTACTCGATCCCAGGACATATGAGTTTGTGGTGAATAACATCGTGGTGTCCGTGGGTTTTCTCGCGATTCTGGAGTTTCCTCCCACATAACCATTTCACCAATTAATTTACAATCATTCACTTTTATTAACCATCCATCTCTCTTAGCTTATATGGTATAAAGTGGGACGTGAAACTAGAAATTGCATTTCATTTCGTTCAGTAATCATCCAACTGAAAGCAGCCCGTGTCACACACACGTTTTCTGACCCATCACACAAGAGTATGTTGCATTAGGATTTGCACTCATATAACATGTAGTATTGATGCGTCGTGACTGGAATGAGACAAACTATCGGAGAAACTGTGCTCCAATGTGAATTGATTACCAATCGGAAAAGCACAATTATATTTGTTGTATGAACAAACGGAACTTTCGTTATTCGTCTACGACTAATGCACAAAGTAGGCATGAGTAACGTTGGCCACGGTCGCTCAGTAGCACACCCTTACTTCTGGTGCGAGAAGTACCTCGTTTGATCTTAGGTCAAGTGAGATTGTGGTGAATAATATCGATTCCGTACGTTTTCTTGAGGTATTCCTATTTGTTCCCAACATTTTCATTCCAATCTTTTTTTTTTTTTTTCATAAGCACTCACTTTTAACAATCATTCGTCTCGTTTAGCTTATAAGGCATATTCGTGGAACGAAAAACAAAACCTCGCACCGTAGTAGACTTAAAATCCGGGTCATTGGTCCTTTTTAAGTAGCGTCTTAATACAGGGTGGTGAAACGAAATCAAGAAGCATTACTACGGAGTAACGTACAAAAGACTTGCCCAAAATAAAGGCTATATAAAATAGTCAAAGACCCTCATTCAGTAATGGATTGATTATAATTGCTGATATATACATATATTTCACTATATAATATATCGTCGCATCAGAACCAGAAGAACGTAACTCCAAAAATGCGGTTTTCGTGTTCTTGTTTGGACATCATTTTGGAAGCCACACTTGGTGTAAATGGAACGTAACGCCATCTGCATTCCCTGTCGATCGTCTGTTGTAATGTAGCAAAATTACCATCTTATTAAAATCACATTTTTCTAGGAAAATAATAGTTTTGGCCTCTCGCTTGTAACCTACAAAAATGGAGTTACGTTCTTCTGGTTCTCATGTGACGATATGGAAAACGATCTACGTTCACCATATATGCAGATCGCTACATTTCGATCTGTGCAACTTTCTACCACCACAATTCCGAAGACGTCTGATTTTGTTTGTACGCCAAGAGTGGTTCTAACATGATAGGCACCATGCTAATGCCATAGCTGGGGATTCAGTTATACAGGGTGCGGCACGTAAAACCGGCCCGTCGTAATATTCTGGTATATTGTGTTTTTGGCAACACTTAAATAATCTACCTTCCTACCAAGAGATGTCGGGTCGACTTACGTGACCTGCAGCACTCACGTGCAGCCGCAGCCAGTGAAACTTGTCGAAACCAGTTGAGAAAAAGGCCTCGTTGTGTTAAGCCGGGTGAGTGTCAGTGTGTGATAATGCCGTATTCGATACCCGAGCGTGTTGCCATTGTTGAAGGGTTCATTCTCACTGGATCTTTTGTGAAAACAAAGAATTTGTTTCGGGAGAAATTTCCAGGACGTTCTGTGCCAGCAAAAAGCACCATTCAGGAATTGATTGAAAAATGGCGGCGTACAGGATCGGTTCAAAATGCTCCCAGGAACAGACGTTTACATAGAGAAACTACGAAAAGTTGCCACTTGAAGGAAGTGACCCGTAATGAAATCAAAAGCCATGCATCCAGCAATGGTTCAGCGAGCTATATAAAACAATTCCCACAACTATTTTTTTTTTCGTACTCGTAGTTTTTATCTGATGGACTTTATATTACTTATGCTACTGTACCCCTGCGAAGATAGATAAAGTAAGGACATTCTTGATGGTTTGCGCTACTTTTCCTCTCAAAACCTCGCAATGTTAGGGTACACCAGTTGAAAAACCATACTCTGCAACTCATGGGCTTTTTAATCCTTTTGGGATTTCCACTTTTTTACGTAAATTTTAAACTTTCAGTCAAAGAGCTACTGTTTCCTTACTATTTATCGTAGGATCACTGTTCATACCTCGTTTTTTTCCCCTCAGAATAGAGCATCCTTTCCAACGGTACCACTCGCTTGTCCGCATTATACACCAGAAATGGGAAAGTCGGGGAAACCCGGAGTTTATTCGATTTTTTTTTAATTTTTGCGCCCCTCTGGCTCAGGCCCAGGTTTACGTAGAGATCTCAGAAAAAAAAATACCCAAAGGTGTACACAATCCGTATGAAAATTTCAATCTGATATCTCGAAAACTAAGGGCGTGAAAAAAGTTTGAAATTTGACTTAAGAAAGAAAAATGTCATGCTCTTCTGTCTCCACTTGGCGCCGCCAAGTTCACCATCCGGTTCCAAACCGCATCTGGAGTGTTCTTTGGTCCATGCTTGATTTGATCAATTAAAAGAAAGAAAGAAAGAAAGAAAAGAAAAAGAAAGAAAAAGAAAAACGGGTTCAATACAGTTATATGAGCTTAATAAGCGTTTAAATACAACACTACTCCATGGTGCAAATTGGTACCAAAATCCCAAAAGGAACTATTATACCTTGTATCAAATTAAAAGTACGGAACTGAAGAACAAAATACGGAACTGGAAAAAACGACTAAATGGGCATATTTTGTTGCCCTTGCATATTGCATGAAGAAACAGCACATCGTCCTATGTTTTATGAATCAGTTTGTTTTATTTTCATTAAAATATGATACAGAGTTACACAAACACAAGAAACTGTTACAAAAGAATATATATACTAGGAGTGATATGTGAAAGCCATGATGCCACGATCCAAGAGACGAATCCTCAGATCATTATTACACAAAGTTTAGTAACATTCTATTATAGGTCGAAGGAGAAATATAAAGTACTAAAGTACTCTAAATTCAATAGTAATTTCATATATTTATTTTGGGAATTGTCTAAGAAGTAAGCTGTAGACAACTTGTTTTAAGAAAATGAAATGAGTAATGCAGACATCACGCCACTTAAATAGGAAGTATTCCTGCAAGACAATACAACGTAAAGGAATCATAACAAGGTCTGAGCTAGGCGCTATGCTGTAACTAGCAAGTTCACAGATCCCAGAAAACGAGAGATTTTTGGAGAGTATCAAGAATTAACCTCGGGGGTCTGAAATTAGGAAGAAAGGTGTAAAAAATTGGTTCAACTAGATTCATCGCAGCAGATACAACTAATAAGTACATTACATTACGTTTACAGTGTTAAGATAGCTATGATGGTTAAAACTTGGCCCAAGCAGATCTTGTTAGACGAAGTTACTCGAGTTTTATCAGTAGAGCGCTTACGTCTAGTGCATGGGATCCTTTGTTCGATCCCTGGCCAAGTTTTCTCGGGGTACTTCCGTTTCCTCCAACACACTCATTTCACCAATTCTTCCATCATCACTCACAGTAATCATCCGTCGCCCTTAGCGTAAAGGGCATAAACGTGGGACGTTAAACTGAAAGATTTCATTTCATTTGGAGTCCTATCAGGCTGAGGTATGATATCAAACGCATCTCAAATGTGTCTAGAACAATCACTTCATTTCAAATCCCCAAAAGCTGACTGATGACAATTCTCAAGTTGTCATATTTAACTGTGTTAAAAATTTCACACGAGCTACGCTCTGCTTCCAAGACATAGATATACTTTGGCTTTAATACAGGTTAAACAGAAATTTATGGCATGATGATGAAATAAACATTGCAATTATAATGATTACTAACACCCACCCTGATACTAGAAACCCTTTCAAATTCCTTATGGCGGATCTTCCACAATACAAACAAGTAATTATACTCTACAAAATATTCCAGGAATTAACAGATAACACACTTCTGCATATGAATTTTAAAATATTTAAATAAAATTCGTATGAGTGTTCGATATCAAATAATTTCAACTTATGTAAAAATTTAATTGCGTCTTTGAAAAACTCATTTGTTAATATCCCTATTTTAAATTCTTCACACAATCATTTCTATTGCCGCTGTTTAAAATGACCCTCATACATTGCAACGTGACGCAAGCCGTGTGGGTGTGGCAAACTCTTTCAACAAATCTTAATTAAATAGGTCATCATCTCTGGTTTTGAGTAAGCATGATGTGTTTCATTTTATAGTCATATATCTCGAGGAAATTGGGAGGAGTACTTTATAATGAACTTAAAATTCACTCATCACTTCCGTATTTTTCAACATTGTTTTAAGTACTTGTGTGTTATATTTGGTTTCTTCGCTAAAGACCTGCTTAGTGGGTGCTTAATTTCCCGAATAGTAATAGATCAGGGTGTCCACTCTCAAAGCGTTTTGAAATTCCCGGTTTTCCCGGCTCTACTAGATAAATTCCCGGTTATAACGGGCACTAAAAGACGAATATTTTACGAAAGAGGCGAAAGGATTATTATTTAGTTCCCACCCGAACAATATAAAATTATGCTATCGAAATCAATTATATTTTCTTACCTGTTTTCGTTACTTTCCGATAAGTGCATTGATTTTTTCTTCTGGAAGAGCAGCTTTTTTTTTTTTTTTTTTTTTGCCTCAGCAATTACCTTTGCTTTTTTAGCTTCCAATTCCAGTATTTCTCGCGTTACAAGTTTTGTCTCTCTCTCTCCTTTTTTCTTTTCACTCAAATCCTTCGCCTTTTTCTTCAAATGTTCAGTATATCGAGCATGTGTATCTCTGGCCGCATGTATCATATCTTCACTGATTTTAATTGATTCCAATCCACCTAATGCACTCACACCATCATACACTTGTCTCTTGGCAATAAGGCGCTCCTGTTTGATTCTCAAAAATTCATTCAGAATTCACAGAAAATCTCTTTACTTATGCATTTCCGTGTGACAATATCAAAATACATTGAGTTCTCGTACACTGTCCTCACTGAATACGCTAAGAAGTTTAACATAAAATGCATCCAGACGCTTCTCCTTTCTTTTAAACGTTTTGCAGTGATTAATAGATTCAGGTGACGAAAATACCTTCCGATATTGCCCCATAATTTTACCTGCTTTGCTTCCGTAAACCATCGTTTAGCTACCATCTCCTCCAAAGATAATGTCAAACGCTTCTCCGCTAGTGTCAGGTTGTGACCAAAAGCACAGGATCGAGACACGAAATAGCTCGAGTAAGTTCGTATTTCAATGGTGACCTATCCATTATTTTATTAATCATCGCTGCGATAGCTTCTCTGCACGTTCGTCGCAGTGTTAACTTGTCTAGATCCGTTATTTCCTTGATTCCACGCATGGCATCCCTAGTTGCAAAGCCTATGTCCACATCTTTAGCAGGAAGAAGATTGTTTGGATCTGATATATCTATTTTTTTAAAAGATGCACATGCTTTATTAAGAACATCACCCTTCACTATTTTTTCCATTAATCTTTGTACGAGAGAAGTAAGCTCTTCATGCAAAAAGTGTTCCATGGGTTGGTCTGTTTGAAATTCGGTCAGAAATGGTTCCACCATTGAGGCAATAGTTGAGAAAAATGCTAATTTTGGTGCTAGCATTTTGTCGTGCATTTTTTTCTCTACAACTAAGAACGTTGTCGAGCTAAGTATTTTCTTGTCCTTCTTGACACACGCAATATATATATATATATATATATATATATATATATATATATATATATATATATATATATATATATATATATATATATATATATATTTAAATGAGGTACATCATTAATAAGGCTCGAGATGCAACGTCACTGTAAAATAATAACTACTGCTAACTTATCTGGTGGTTAAAGATATCAGGAGATTGCAGAACCAGACCTATTACTAAACAAGCAATCATAACTGCCAACTAGACAATCTCATTCCCGCCATTTACTGCCCGCATTCATCTTTACATTGCTATTCATTTTAAACAGAAATAATACTAAAGAATATATCAAAGAAACAATTCGTGCTACTTAAAGTTGAATTATAGTTAAATAATTATCCATATTTTTTCTTAAAAGACCAAGGCCAAAACAAAAGACCGCACACATCATTGTTGACTACAACATAGCGCTCTTTCAGGTTTCAAACAACCCCCTTTGACGCATCACTACTCTATTGTTTTTTCTAAATACAAAACTAACATAGTCGATAAGCGAACCTCAACATAGGATTTGAAGCGATCGCCTGTTTCACGGTTGCCACGTTCACTTGCGATTCATCATTGATGCTGAATTCGGACGCAACAAAAGGTGGATACCGACAGGATGATGCTAGATCCGACCCAAAGGATCATGAATTCAGAAGCGCCGAGTGACTTATCGGTAGAAAACAACTGAGCTACGCCTTTCGTTTTTAACCTTCGGCTGTTATCGTTGTGTTTCCCGGTTCTTTGGAGAAATTCACGGCTTATTCCCGGTTTTTTCCAGGTTCATGAAATTCCCGGCTATTTCCCGGTGGGTGGACACCCCGTAGATGAGGCTTTTTATTTCAGGTCCTAACAATCTCACTTCCATTGCAACATGTTTAAAACATTGCACAAATACTTTCATTATAATCTGTCTACATTAAGAACTTCACTACACCTTCCCCAGTTGTTTTTACTTTCTACAAGCAATTCAGTTAACAGCAAACAATATACAGAAAAGTGGGCCATTTAGTACGAACAAAATGATATTTAATCAATTAATTGTTGCTTTTAAGACCTGTCATACAGGGCACAATTTTTAGGGTCTGAAAAATATGTGCACGTAATCGCTTCTAGCTTATCAAGAAGCGATTACCAGTTCACTTAATAGCATTTTGTACCTAACTATCTGCATCACTTTCTACATCTATATCACTCTTTATTGACTTTCAGTTATCCACTAAATTTTAAAAAAGTGGTGGGGAGCATATCTCAATATTAGTACCGTATTAACTAGCATCAATTACCCGCTTCGCTGGGTTAAATGAAGAAAAAAAAAAGCAATATTTTCCGTTAGTCAGTCACTTTTTACTATTACTAAAGCGCTCTTTGATATCGGTCAGTTTCGTTCATTTTTAAATATCTCTCCCCTCCCCCACCTTTAAGTTACACCGTCAAAGTGATATGACAAAAACCATCTCAGGTTTAAACTTCGCCTAGGTTGTAAATTTGATCGAAACCAGTCCGATGGTTCAAGAGTTACAGGTATTAAGTTTTATTTATTTTTACATATCCCCCTTCCCTAAGTTCTACCGTCAAAGTGAAATGATAAAAAAAAAATAAATAAATAAAATAAAAAACATCTCAGGCCCAAACCTAATCTATGTTGAAAATTTGATCGAGATCGGGCGGGTGGTTCAAAAGTGATGAAGTCATAAAGACGGTCACTTTCATTTTTATTTTTTACATATACCCCCCCCCTCTTCGTTGCACCGTCAAAGTTAAATGGCAAAAATTCTCCCAGGCCCAAACGTCATCTATGTTGAAAATTTGTTTAAGGTGGTTGGGTGGCTCAAAGTTATTAAGTTTTATTTATTTTTATGTATAAATCTCCCTTCCCTTCCCCCTCCCCTAGGTTCTACCGTCAAAGTGAAAATTTAAAAAAACTTTCCAAGCCCCACCTTATCTATGTTGAAAATTTGACCGAGATCGGTCGGATGGTTCAAGAGTTATTAAGTTTTATTTTTATAGTTCTATCCTCTCCCCTCCGCTCCTCTAAGTTCTACCGTAAAAGTGATATAAAAACCACCCTTGGTCCGAACCTCATCTACGCTGAAAAGTTGGTTAAGATTGGTCAGATGGTTTAAGTGTGATGAAGTCACAAAGCAGTCACTTTTATTTTTATATTTTTAACGTATATCTCCCCCTCCCCTCCCCTACGTTGAACCGTAAAAGTGAAATGAGAAAAACATCCCCGGCTCGAACCTTATCTATGTTGAGTTTGATTGAGATCCGTCGGATGGTTCAAGAGTTATTAAGTTTTATTCATTTCCATATACTTCCCCTCCTCCCCTCACCTAAGATCTACCGTCAAAGTGAAATGACAAAAAAAAAAAAAAACACTTCCCAGGTTGGAACCTCATCTATGTTGAAAATTATTCAGATCAATCGGGTAGTTCAAGAGTTATTAACTCCCATAGTCACTTTTATTTATATATATATTGATTTTTCTATATCTCCCCCTCCCCTTTTCCTACGTTGCTCCGTCAAAGTGAACCGGTATAAAACATCCCAGGTTCGAATCTCACCTATGTTGAAAGTTTGATCGAGATCGGTTGTACTGTTCAAGGGTTATTAAGTTTTATTTTTTATAATCCCCCTCTACGTTTTACCATCAAAATGAATAGCTAAAAACACTCCCAGCCAGAACCGCATCTACGTCAAAAATTTGATCGAGATCGATCGGGCGGTTCAAGAAATTAAGAGTCACAAACATAGTCACTTTCAATTTTATAATATACAGGGTGGTCCATAAGTCTTAGTACAGTGGATTATTTTGGAAACAAACGTGATTAAAGCAAATATGACCAGAAGAGAGTGGTCTTGGGTAAAGAAGCTACCGATTGATGCATGCGTGGTGAATGGCGGCCATCGTGAATCCAGGTTTTTTTTTTTTTTTCAAATAGGAAGGTAGGCATGTGACACATCAATTAACACTTTTTGGGGGGGGGGAATGCAGTCCCGCAAGCAGCAATGCGTTACCATGTCCCGTTCCAAAGTTATGACTCCCCAAAGCCCCACCTACAGGATGTGCTCCACATGTTGCCCGTCCATTGCAACACACAACCGGAGTCTCTTAATCCAGTACTCCTGAACCAGTAACAACACAGCGAGGGTGATACTATCACAGGCGTCCTTATACGTCCCTGTAGGTGTGCAAGATCCCGAATCTTCTCCTGATACACCAGGCATTTTAAGTGTCCCCATAAAAAAATCAAATGAGTGAGGTCCGGCGACCGGGCTGGCCACTCTACAGGGTCTCGGCGACTGATCCAACGTCCAGGAAAATGCAGATCCAAGCATTCCCGCACAGACAGCACACCATTTAGGGTACCAATAATGAATAAGGGTCCTATAATTGACGTGTTCCATATGCCACACCACACCATGATATGAGCAGGGGTAACTGTCTTGCAGGGATTGATCGCATGTGGATTTGCATTTGACTAATATTACATATTCTGGCGATTCACTTTCCCATCCAAATATAACTTTGCCTCGTCTGTGAAGAGAACGCTGGCTGGGAAATGAGAATCTCGTTCATACTGTAACAAAGCCCAATTGGCGAACTCCATGCGCCGGTCCGGATCATCCTCTGAATGGTTGTGGACAAGCTGTAACTTGAAGGGATGTCACTTGTTCGTATGGAGAATCCTCATCACGGAATCACGTGGTACGCCTGTTATCGCTGATAGTTGTCTTGTTCTGCGCTTCATACTTTTTCACACTCGCAGCAAGCACCATTGTGGATGTCTCCTCATCTGTTGCGGTTCGTGGGGAACCTGATCGTGGTCTGTCGGCAACATTACCAGTTACACTGAATTTCCTAATGAGGTAGCTAACGATGTTGTGGCTTATCGCAGGTCTTTCGGAGTGGCGCGCGTTGAAGTCCTGGGCAATCGCACGACTGTTTCTTTCTCCAGACATTAGGATGATTCTTTCCTACTTTGTCAGTGCTATCTCGCTGTACAACCCCGCCGTGGCCAGTCCAAAGCCCGTGCTGAGAAAGTGGAAGAGACCCCCTGTGTATGGCCTGGTCACATGCCTTCTGGTGGCCAGGTAACCCACAGGGGGAGATAGGGTTTTGGGAGCAGCATAGTTCATAAAGACAAAGTCTCATGGCTACAAGCCGTCAACTTTCGATGCAAGTTCGGTCGACGTGATCCCCCTAGACGCAACACACTTTTGCTATGGGTGTCAAAATAGCGTCATGTCACAACTATGCTGATGTCAGATGAGGCCCTTTTTCACTTCTCCGGACATGTAAACAAACAAAACTGTCGCTTCTGGGCTGCAAACAACTCATGTAAATTTATGAAGCGTCCTACGCATAGTGCAAAAATGATAGTATGGTGTGCCATTCCTCCAACAGACTATGGGGAATGCGTTAATCTATACGATACATACTTGCTAAATTTCATTTTTAAGTAATTGCGGTGACCTTCCTTTGGAAAGAAATTTTATTTTCAAAACCATCAGAAGTTTCCGGCTCACGTCACATTTGACGCAGAAGACCCAGATTTATGAGTAAGAGTGTCCCAACTCAAAAATATTTCGGAAAGGAAATCTCAATTTCGAAATCAGTACCGAAAATTTAGTCATTCAGAACGCCGCGCCGGATACCTCTGAATTTCTATAATTTTGAATTTCATAATCTCAAAACTTCATCCCAAAGTCACAGAATTCACCTAGATACTCCAGCATCTCGGTCCAAGAACATGAGAACTTCGCTCAGACATACCGTTGCTCTCCATGGTCCTAGCTCTTATACTTCTATTTTTGTCTTTTCTGTCTTCCTTTTTTTCCATTTATTTGCGTACGTATGTCAATGTGAACATTGTTTTATATATACATCTACGACTCTTTTGATCTGCGAAATTCCTTGCATCTGCAGACAGTTTTAGAAACTAAAGTGTCTCTTAATCACATCTGAACCGATAAGACAACAGGGAATGTGTTTTAAAACTTAAAAAAAAAAAAAAAAGTTTAAATTCTTTTCATGAAACCCATATATCCCGTTGATAATTGTTAGATTACAGATATACGATCGACTTCGGCAAAACGCCACCTCCAGGGAGGAAAACAGGCTTCAATCTGCTTTCGCGGTTCTCCAGATCTCCGAAACTTTTAAGCATAGAAATTTTAAATTTTGCTCAATCTTCTTCGTAAACCCTAAAATGGCGAACGTGCTAAGGGCTTGCAAAATCCAACGTATTTTGGAGGAAAAGGGAGGATTGAAACTTGTTTCGTCGCTCGACATATCTCAAACATTTGGTCTTAGGAAACTGAAATTTTGGAGGAACATTATCCATAAAACATGGTTTTGAGAAATCGGATCCTTACGGGAAGAACACCAAAAAGGGAACTTAAATTATTTCTCGATGTTCACCATATCTCCGAAATCGTTACGCATACGAAATTGAAATTCTGCACTAACCTCCACAAACCATAGGCTATGGACGAAGTAAGATTTTTACGTAATTCGCCACCTAAGCGGAGAAAGAGGGCTTGAATCTTTCTCCGCCGTTCATCAAATCTCCTAAAATGTTGAGCATGCAATTTTGCCTAAGTATTCTATTTAACCCTGTTATTTAGGTAAGATAGGATTTTCCGAACAAGAAGGATTGAACTTTTTGTCACCTTTCATCAGATCCTCGAGATCTTTGGTCATAGGAAACTGAAATTCTGTACAAATGCTCCTCACACTTTAGTAGACTACAAGTAAGATGGGGTGTTGCGAAATAAATTACCTAAGACAGTGGAAATAGATGTTAAATGTTTTCCTGCTCTTTGTCAATTTCTGAAACCGTTTGGCTTGGAAAGTTGAAATTTTGTATAAATTTTCTCCTTATTCCTAAGTTATTAGATCTTATTAAAAAAAAAAAAAAAAAAAAAAAAAAGAAAGAAAAGAAATCACTACGAAGAGTGAGCAGCTGGGTTGTTGAAATGGTCCCCAAGCCTTTCCCAATAAAAAATGACAACAAAAAATACAGGACTCGAATCCATGGCCTGCTGCGTTTGCAACAGCCAATCTAAGGCTTTAAAGAGAACCTCAGTCCCGTCCCCACTTTTTCACATTTTCAGTCTATTTCAGAATCAAAGAATAAGGCTAAAAATTTCTCAGCGTAACCCTTAGCATGACGATAATTCGGAAAGCAAGCTCTGTGGCTGTAAATATAAAAAACGCAAGGACTAAGAAAAAACTACCAATATTTGAGAAGTGCAACTGGCCTATATTTTCAACGTAGTTGTGTCAATAGTGTTACTCCGATTTACAAATCCCTTCTGTATAAAACACGTCCGCCTGGGAATTCAACCAATCTGTCACAGCATTTTGAAGAGTCTTGTCGTCAGCAAAGTACTGTGACCTAAACCAGTTTTTCATGTGAGTAAAGAGATAAAAACCAGAAGGAGCCAAGTCCGAGCTGTACGGAGATAATCACATACGGCTTACTTGAATTTGCTCAAAAGGTCTTGTATTCACCTAGCACTGTGTGGGCGAGTGTTGTCATGCAAGAACACAATCCCAAATGTCAGTAAATCGCGACGACTCTTTTAGATGCTCTACTTAGTTTATTCCAAGTATTACAGTAAGTTTCAAAATTGTTATTGTACCACGTACCATAAATTTGACTCGATCCCCTTAGTATTAAAAAAAAAAAAAAAAAAACGGCGACCATCACCTTCCTCGCTGACAATATTTGACGTGCTTTTATCGGTTGTTTGAAGAAGTAGAATGAGCCCATGCTATTGAATGTTATTTTGTCTCAGTCATATGCCACCCAAGTCTAGTCACTAGTCATCATTCTCTTCAAAAACTGTAGAAAAATGGGAGTGAGATTGATGAGCACAATTACGTAATGCAAAACTGAGATAAGAAATTCGGTCTAAGTGTTAAATGTAGTTTCATTATAACAGTAATGGCACTGTTCTTAGTTCTGTCAAATGAACGTAAGTCTTGGGGGTACGGTAGCTCTGGAGTTGGGCACTCACCTCCTAGTGGGAAAGGTCTTTGTTCGATCCCAGGTCACGTGAGTATGCGGTGCACAACATCGTGTTCGTAGGTTTTCATGGGGTTATTTAATACATTTTGACATTGTTTATCTTTTGTTTTCAAAAAGCGTATCATCCCTTAGCTATTTTAAACAAAGTTGCTTTACAGGTTTTATTATTCTATCAAATTTAAGTACAGAAGAGTTTATAATGCTTAAGTACTACAACAATTCCATTGTAATCCTATCATATGGCTAATTCAGATTGTGTACAGAACCTTAACACTCTTTTAATACTTATCATCATATTGGTCTATATGATTTGGAAATTGTAACATATTTATGATGAAAACCAAATTAAATTTGTGCAAATGCATATTTGGTTTGCTGAGACTTCACTAGTTAGGTAGTCAAAATTGAAACAATCCCTTACTTACTGCACGCACGTCATGAAAAAAGGTGTTCCTTTCCATGATTTTTTAAAAAAATTTAATCCGAGAGTCTGGTTCATAATGCATTATTCTGTCATAGGTACTTATACTACCTGCTTGTGGAACGCTGAACGAAGTTCTCTCTTTCTCACATTCCATTTCGGGTTGTTAGGAATGATGGCACTATGATTTCTAGGACTGGATTAACGAAATTGGACGGATGGTAGAACGCTCACCTTCTGATACGATGGGCTCTTGGTTCGGTCCCACACCATGAAAACGGTATTCGTATTCATGAGTATTCTAGGGGCTCTCCTGTTTTCTCCCACATTTTCATCTCGCTAATTTTTCATTCGTCCCCTTTACCTTAAAAGGTATAACCATGAAACGTTACACTAGAAATTTTATTTTTTTTTTTTCTTTCGGAAACGAACTTTTTGTTCATAGCTATATAAGCAGTTTTTTCAGTGCATATAGTGTAGTTATTCCAGTATTCAAAGTATATCAGGGGAGTCGAAGACAGACATCCTATCATGTACGTTAGGAGTTCATATATCGGATTTCATATCCCCAAATCTATGCAAGTCCTAATACTTAGCACTTCCAACATTAAAAAAAAAAAAAAAAAAAAAAAAAAAAAAAAAAAAAAAAAAAACGAAATTTGAATGATAGAAATTGCCCCTCTTTTCCCCTTTAAGAAAGCAATTTTAAAAAAACACTGGAACACACATGTCATTAGAGATGCAAAAAAGCCGGCTTTTTTGAATCGATGGTTTTTTTCACATAAAAAGCAGGCTTTTTTGGGAAAAAAACGAGAATTTTGGAAATTTTGGCTTTTTTCAACTTTGGCTTTCTTATAGTATATTCTATAGTTAGATAAGGATTCCATGACCTGAATGTCATATTTCGCTCTGAAATTCACCATCAAGATGGATGGAGTACATGTTTTACGAATTAAAGCTAACATGAAGAATGTAGTATTTGAAGGTAATTTTAGAGGCTATTTAACTTTATTTTAACTTTTGAGTTATCGACATCTTTTTTCTTCTCTAGTTTGTCATCCGTGTTTCATTTCTAAGAGCTTTTAGTACTCTAGCTTCTAGCGCAAAAGTTAAACTTACCCGTTTTTCTATTTATCCGTCAAAGCGTACGTTTTTCAATATATCCGTCAAACCGTACTTCCACATTTCTGTTATACTGTAGCTGTGAAGTGATTTAGCATTAATTTTCCGGACACAACCTTGAATACCAATTTATACAAATAATCAGTAGCGGATTTAGAAAAGTACTTTAGGAGGGGTTTTTCTGATTGTTTCGTTTCCTAAAAAGTCCTAATTTTATTTGGGAAGTGCTTGAAGTTTATGAGTACAGGCATAACTAATATTTCGTTTCGTTTATATGTTTAGCAATAATCTTCCGGATACAACTTTAAAAATCATTTTATACTCAGAATCAGTGGCGGATTTAGAAAAGTATTTTGGGAAGGGTTTCTTACTAATGTTTAGTTTTTTTTAAACATTCGTAATTTTTATTTGACGGGAGCTTAAAGTTTATGAGTAAAGGCATAAATAATAGGTATTTCGTTTGTTGCAGACATTCCGTAACTTTGGGGAACGGGCTTCAGTCCGAAAGACCGCCTCCCTAACCTTCGCAAAACCGTCACTGCTGGTAATTAGTAATAATAACGATTTAAAAACAATAAAGAAGAAAGTCGCCCAACTCACAGTACACGCACTATTTCTACATTCACAGATGGAATGAAGAAAAGCTTTGTCAGAATGGTCGAATGCTGGTTGAATGCCGGACTTCCCGATAGAAGCTCAAAAGCTAATTACTCAGTCATGTTTGTTGTGCAGTTGTATTTAGCTTAACTTAAATATATTCCGTAGTCTTTTTTTTGGGGGGGAGGGGTGGAGTTCCGTAATGATATGTTGAATCCCTCTTGTTAAAAATTCAGAAAACTTGAGGATTGGGTAAACTGTGATGGTGGTTCTATAAAACTTAACTGTAGAATTTCAAGAATATACAGAACCAAAAGCTCTAGATGTGCAGCCTTTAAGTGTATCATATAAATCTAAGTATTTCTCTTATGTTTTATTTTAATTTTATTTTGTTTCAAAAAAGGGTATGGAATATTTTGAAGCAAAAATACTACATACTATTTTGCTAGTTATTTGTGTATTCTTTAAAAAGAAGTGTTTGCTTTTAGGGTTGGCTGGTTAACACCAACTTTTTTTTTAATAACTGGTTTAAACCAAAAAAATAAAAAGAATGAAAAATGCGAATCGTGTGAAATTCATGGTGACGTTTCCAGATATCAAACCACCTGCAATAGTTTTATTTCCCTTTCACCTTTTAATCAAGGTGTCCCATGTTCAATTCTAGGTCGAACCACAACCCTTCTTTCATGCGTAACCCAAGTAGCGGTTCGGATGTCAGTTTAAGCGACAGTCTTCTCCTTGATAACCTCGGTATTTCGTAAGGATGTTAAGCCTAAATATACGAAACAAACCAAATTGTATATTTCTGCATGCCTAAATGCGTGTTGTTTTATAAAGAAGCCAAGATTGCTTAAATATATTGATAGAAATTGGCATAATTTATCGATTACCTACGTAGCTTCCAACATTAGCTTGGATTGGACTTTCAATGATATCTACGTACCGGTACTAAATTTGTAATTTAATACCTCAGTTTTAGCGTACTGATTATGGTACGTTGACCTTTAAATTTTACATGCAAAGCAATAACAGGATTTTCCCGTTATTGTCTTACATTTCAAGTAATGACGGGATTTTCCCAATGGCTAGGGCGGGAGATTCTCAACTTAAGAAATTTACTGACCGCACTTCTTTAAGCTTATGGGAGTTCTTCCGGCATAACCCCGCTGTTGCATAATAACGTCAAGGCGAAACAAACTTATTTCTGTGAATATGTAATATAAATACATAAAGCAAAAAATGTAAGTCAAAAAAGCCTGGTTTAAACCAAAAAAGCCTGGTTTAAAACATCCCCCAAAAAACGGGTTTTCGGCATTTTCAAAAACAACCACGGTTCTTTCCAACTCTGCTTACTTTTGTATATAGGAGGTTAAAAAATTCTTATTATATACATTGGTTAATCCTGTGGAATTCATAATGTAAATATGTTGAAGAAAAATTGTTTGAAATACTTTTTCGAAATTCATAGTTTGTTTTCGATGTTTTATATTATTATCAGCATCAACCACTAATTAAATGATTTTTTGTGTTATAGAGAAGCGATACAAAGTCTGTTTTATCAATTTAAAGCAGTATTTTGAAAAAAGCCCAAAATTTCCCAAGCAAAAAAGCAAAGCAGAAAAAACCGAGTTTTTTTCCAAAAAAGCCGGTTTTTTTCCGAGCCCTTGCATCTCTACATGTCATTGATTTTAATTAAGAATTTATATACCGAATTTCACATTTCTACCTTACGCAAATCCTCAATGGCTAATTTTGTAAAAGAAAGATTTGGAAACTTTAATATCATAGATATTATGTTGAAATACAGGTTTAGTTACTTTTAATGACGAGTTGATGTTGACTTTTATTTTAACTTCACGGATTCTATTCTACGAAAAAAAAAAAAATCCCCATGAATACAAATTTCCGTGAGACATGTGTTGCATCACTCGAAGTGATTTATTCTGACGACAATAAACGTACAAACCATGAATCCAAAGTAATAGACCTAGGGTGTGAACAGGAGATCCCTAATTTTTAAAATCAATTTTGCACTACATATATAGTTCGAAAATATTTCTTTTAACTTCTGCAGACTTTTCGTATTTCAATAATTCAAGTATTAGTTTTCGAAATAACCTTCGTGGAAATTCCAATACCTCAATCCCCTCTGCTCGAAAACAACCCTTTTCGTCAAGATTTCAGGAAAAGATCCAAATTTTGTATAGGTGAGGAAAAGTATTGCGCTACTCGATAGTCTGAGTTATTATGCTAAAGACAATGGGATAACGAACTATTAATCTAAGGCAATTAAGATAATAACAGAAGCTTCCTAATGAAACTCTAAACGATTTTCTTTTAAAAGGGTTAAAACAATGAAATACAGTATAAAAATTCGGAACACAGATAACCTTCAACACGATATTTTGCAGGCCTGTGACACTTAGCCAGAGATTCACTAACGCGTCAAACTTGACTAGATCATATATGCTAGGATACAGCTACAGCTATATGCTAAGCATGGCAGTCAACACATCGAACATAATCCTATAAATCTGTCACATCCTGGAATGATCTGGATGGTTTTACATAGTTCCAGAAGACCTTTCATGATTCGGAAGCTTCAATGGAAATTCAGAATAATAAAAACATTTCATCAGTTCCAACTTTGTTCAATATATTTTTATTATTCCATCGCATTTAACGCACAAGTCTGAGAGTAGATTTTTACAAAACTATTACGAAAAATTACAGAACCAAAATGCGGTGGCGTATTTTCCTTTCCATGATAAGTGGCACTCTTAGAGATACAACCCCTATAAAATTCTCAGAATTCTTGGGATTAGAGTTGCTAAGTCAAAAGAAAGATAAATTAAACTGTAATCAAGAGATTAACCACCAAAGTTATCACATGAACATTATCTATAAATCCTGTTAAAATTGAAAGTTTTCCTTCCCGAAGAATGTAGTACTGATCAACAGTGAAATAAATAAATAAAATAAAAAGTTTCACAGGAACACACACTTCTAAGCGGAGGATATCATTTGAATCAGTAAATTACCTTCTTTTAAAAACAAAAGCAATAAAATACATTGAACCGTTTCAGAGATAGAGTATTTTAATATTTTGCGAAAATTGTACGTGAGAGATGGCACCCGAGATGCAATTTTTGGCAGCGTATATTTAAAGTCATGATTTAGAAAAGAAAGAAAGAAAAAAAAACCGAAAAGATACGGGTTTCTTATTTTGTCCTCAAATTTAACACCTGTTAAATTCAAAAACATCTGAAACTATCAAGGTAACATACTCCTTAACTCGATTTTGACTATGCCACGAAATATGAGTAACCACCATCGTTAGAATTTCCCGATGAAGGACGTTAGAGATTTACACTAGAAAAATTAATGAGAAGTTTAAGAGTAAATATCATTCACCACTGATGGAAAACATACGGGTAATGCTTCAGGAGAGTCTTTATAATCTAGATGTTCAGGTAGGCGGCGCTTGGATGATGGCATCCCCCCACTTAAATGATTCACAGCTTTCGTCTACTTTTTAAATCTTTTATTTATTTTTTTCTTGTCTTTTTATTTCTTTCCTTTCTCATTTGATGAAGCATTTAGCGAGGAATTATAGTTTAGTTTCTTTAAGGGTATGTTTTTTTTTTTTTTTAATATATTTTGTGGTAATTAAATTAGTGGCATTAAACCAAAACTGAAAACGAACAGTCATCAGTACTACTTAATTCGACTACAACAATGTTATAATTTCTTTTTAGTTTAACGTCCCTCCTCTTTGTATCGCTGCAAGGAGACGGCGATAATGACAATGAAGGAAACGATGGAATGAAAATAGTAGTAAGGAAAATAAAACCGCACGAAACCCCCCTCACACAGTGTTTATCCACAATAAAATCCACTTGGCATGAGTTGAGATCGAACCAGGAATCTCACACACTAAAGATGAGTACTTTCACCACTGAGCAACCGCGATTCCTGCTCTTATCATGTTGCATTACATAACCAGGGTCATCAACTATTTATATCACTAGTTCGGCCAGACTACACTCCCAATATCGTTCAATGGTATTTCAAATGTCTTTTATTCGCAGGCTACGCTACTTATCAGTTAGACAAAATCGTAATTGACAAGGTACTTCACCTAACGTATCTTCATTTAGTGGAGAAAGATAAAGGAAAAGGTATGCTTTTCCCATTTAATTTACAAGTAGGGTTGCTCACTTGACTGTATGAACAGAAATAAAATGGTAGAGTCGCAATGTACGGAATAAAAATCTAACTTCCAGATTATTTTTGTCCAAAAGTGAATTAGTACGAAAGTTATGTCATAGTTACCCACGTGTGTCTTACGTGATAGATCTGATCGCAAACAAACTTCATATTACAATTACCATCAGTAAGTTTTAAGCATGATCAAATATTATATGAAAAATCGTAAAAATTTACTTAGAACGATTTATGCACGTTAAGTGATGCATTCTATGTGGTTACAACAGAAAGCACACACAAGTGACACTCTTACACTTTGAAAAAAATATCAGTTACTATGCGTGTATTTCTAGGGCATATATAGAGAATGTGACGTCAACCATATGACTTCTTTAATTTGGAAATTTACTTACGTAGACGACACACTTCTCATTCATAGGGTAAGTTGCAATTAATATAATTCAAAAGGAGTGGTGCACACAGTAGGCACACGAGAGCAAATTACTTTGTGTTATTTCCACTATCTCAAACCAAAATAACTCCGTATAGTACCGACCTTGGGCCTTCCGCGCCCTAACCAACTGTCTTACTTGCCTGCCTTCCGCTTCCATACACTGTACGATATCAAAGAATTTTCCTTGTGAAGCATACCAAGAACAACGGAAAGTACCAACACAATAAAAGTTTAAGTACGATACTAAAAAGAAAAGAAAAAAAGTCCCCTCTGACTATAGTTGTTACGACGTGTTGGCGATCAAGATAACTCACAATATGTATATTTTGTAGTAGAAAATGGAACGTCTAAAGTAACAAAAACGAAATACTGTATCAACTAAATCCAATCCAGAAGATAACTTCTGATTTTTGACAAGGAAGTCTGTGAAGCACAAAAAAGAAAATCAAAAAGCACTAGAAAAACAAAATGCGAGTTAAATGTAGAATATTGTCCTCATAGCTATTCATGCAAATAAAGTGAAAAGCCCCACCATAGTGATACAGGAAAATATGGAATGGATTTATTGCATTGTCTCTGTGGAACATTACGAAAATTGATTCTTGACTTCAGTGTATGAAAATTCACGGTTGCAGGTAGTTCAGCAATGTAAATAAGCACCGTATAATATCAAAGGTATTTTTATGTAATATACGTCTTGTTGAGAGAGGGCCAGGTCTTCCTGAGTGATACTAAGATATACTTTTTACTACTCCCGGTTGTTTAGTTCGGATTATTATTTTTAATTATGTTTGTTTACGTCCATTTTCAATGCCGAGGTTATATTAGATGTACACCTAAAGTTTACGTTGGTATCAAATTTATAATTCGCTCCCACCCGAACGACTTGGAATTAATTCAGATTTTTTAATGTTTTTCTATCCTCTTGTTTCATTCTGATGATACTCACACACCATGTTTCAAGTCTTGATTAATTGGTGCAGAAGATACGGGCACATTTCTTTTTAAAATTTACCGGTAAAATCTGTTAATTCACAAGGGGAGAGTAGTGTTTAAGGAACTTCCTGTACTATAGCCTTTTAGAGATGTATCTCAAAACTTCTAACTTTTGACATTCACTACGAAATTAATTCGAACCGTCTTACACGTTCAAATACAGAGTGCAGACACATGCTATAAAACTAGAATACAAAACTCCAACCAATACGTGATAAGTGACCATCACAAGCAAGATGTGTAACTAACCGAATCAGGGAAGGGCGAAGCTAAAGGCTAGCGTAGTAGCACAGGAACGTTAGCGAAGGTGAGCATGCGCGTAAACAAATAGTTTCAAAAAACACGAACCAACATGTGTCAGGTTATGTAGCCAGCAAAACTACTTTAACTTTCAGAACATTGATAGAGGTGTTAGAGGCTAGATTCTTATATACAATTGTTGTTGATTTCTTGCTCTTGTGAAATAACATTTCATATTTCCTCCATATTCTTTACAAATCTATGCGCTCCTAAAATGGGACAGCAATGAACTTTCTTATGTAGATGGATAACATGTCAATCAACTGTGAATATAGAAACAGCGTTACAAATTGTAGTCCATTACTATGCAATTATAAAAAGTCAGCTTGTAGTGACCAAGCGCAGGTAGGTGTGTTTTTTCTCACAAGTAATCGTTTATAAGTATACAGGTAAATCTATAAGGTTAAATTTCGAGGTGTCCTCTCAAGCTGAAAGAATTATACGAAACTTAAGCATCACCCGAACAAAGAAGATAATGTCGGTGGTGACTAATTACAAAGAAAATTGAAGTTTAATCCTATACTATATGAAGGTTGGTAATGAGGCTATATTAGGTAAACTGCCAACACAGCATAATGTGTCAAATATTTCAAACCCACTATCTTAGTAACTAACCTACGAAGTATATGGTGCAATAAGGGAGAGAAAGGTGCCGATTGATTCTATCAGGGACACTCCATACTGCCCCCAAAAATTCCACAGTGGCGATCACAAAGCGACGGGTGAATCATTGTCTGTTTTATTTCTCAGTACAACGGAGTTTGCAACAGGAAACAGTGAACGATACTGCCTTTGTGCAGTATACATATAAATTCATATGTACTTAATGACGGAAATAACAAGTATACGCGAAATACGGTCACAACTAAAGTACGAAAATGAAACAGGAGTACTACCGACTATATTAACATAACCAAAAGTACCGGTAATTAGAAAAATAGCGCTTTAAATAGAGTTCTGTTCCTGCAATCGTGGGGCCCACCAGCAGAATTTTAGCACAAATATATTATTTGTAACATATAACTGCACATCGGTAGGCTTATTTAATGTATACGATTGCGGGCATATTGCAAACCTGTACGCAATCGGTGGAGAGGCTTCGAGAAAATATGTCTAAAAGGCATTACTGAAATAATTGCAGTTTTTAATCAATTGTTTCTGCTGGTACTCCTCAAGTTTACCTGATCAAAGGAGGCTAATGTCATGCCCAACTAAAGTGTAGAAAGCATACTACTTCTATGAAGGAATGTTTCACTATACACATTTGTCCCCGGGTGTGGCCCCTAAATTAACTTCTATGGATCAATTTCAGGGCTACATGAACCGAAAATCTATTAGAAACTGTATAAGTTTGATTTATAACAAAGTTATAGCTCTCTATATAGTCAATTTAAACTTTGAAACAGGTTTCATCGCTCATAAATTTAAATTCTATTCCATTCTCTTCAATACGGAATGTTAGGAACACTGAATTATGAAACGCATACAGTATAATTTGCATATAATAGCCAAAAAAAACATATTTTATACAATGTAATATCTTGATCATAGGGGTTTCAGTAACTAATTTGTTAATAAAACATAGAAGGAATGAAACATTCAAATCGAGCAGTTACGACTACATCCTTTGCACTGCGTCAAATCACTAAGAAAAATATATCTTTAAAATAAATGACATAATACTTACGTTTCATCGAATGTTACAGACTTCCGTAATCTTTCTAGCACAGATGACGACATTTTAAAAGGTATTATTCATATACAAATAAAAATATTTCAGTTATCTTACACTATTCATATTCCACAAGCTATTCAAATGAAACTCTTAAACAGGGTTGGTTACGATAGTTCTTAAATAATCATGGTTTTCTTTTCTTTAATGTCGGTCTGTAAATTTGTAAATAAAATGTGAACAACTTTATGCTCAAATCTGAGGTATCTGACATGCAGGTCAAGTTTAGGCACATAACTAGGAATAATTCTTAAAAATTATAATTATTTCACTATTTCCTTTCCATTGCCTTCGAAAATATTTGCGCTGGACGATATGACAATACCCCCTTAACATAAATAAAATTTAAGGGGACCACCAGAAGTAATTGTTCAAAAATTAAAATTCTTTCGTGATCTGTGTATAAAACCATTGTCCGGACATATGTCACAGATATAATAGTGCAAAAGACACAAACTAACTTCTGTTGGGTGTTTAATTAAAAGCATGAATGTTATATAATTAGTCACAGCAGAGTGAAGCTTGTGTGCCCGTTTGCAGGCCCGTATCCAGAGGGGGTTTAGAGGGCTGGTCCCCCTAAATGTTTGCAGTCCCCCCTTACATTTTCACAGTAGGCTTGCAAATGAACCATAATACAGTGATGAACTATACTATGGTTGGATCGGGCCCCCCTTACTTCAGCCGCCGCTTCCCCTATGTTTTTAGGCTGGCTACAAGTCTGCCCTGTTGCACATCAGGAGTGCGTTTTACGGAAACATGAACGTCACCGATTATAAGTATGTGCGTAAATAAAAGTAATGGCAACACATAGGGGTTTTGCAGTTATACGAGTTCCTGTAGCACCTGTAATAGTACTTGTAATTTCATTGTTGTTTTACAATATCAATATATACATTGGGTGATATCAATAAAAATAAGTAACTACTCCTGAGAAGTCCTGCTCGAGAATCGGAGTAACTACACCTGGAGTAATCTCCTCCCTCAATTTCGTATCAATAAAACAAGCCACTACTCAGGTCTAGTCTGCTCCAGATTTATGAACGTTTACTCGCGCTTCCTCTGCACGTAGCACTGAGTCGTATCAATAAAAGAAGTGATTACTCATTTCTCCCATCCGTCGCGCGGTCATTTCGTTGTTTTTAACTTATGGCGTAATATCCTAAACGCCATGGAAGGGACAAGTAGCAACGACAGTTTCAATTTAAGTGCATTTGTGGATATTATAAAAATTCCAGTGGTACTTTCAAAGTCACAGTTACCAGAAAGTAAACGAAGGAAAGCCGAAGCTTTGAAGGCAATTACAGTGAAATGCAACGAAATATCAAATACATCTACAAATGAGGAGACAAATCCAAAAGAGAATCTTTAATATCCGAGCGAGCATTAAGAAAAAAAAACTAATTTGAAAAAGAAAACGGGAAACAAGAAAGTAATACTGAAACCACGGGAACGAACTTCTTGGAACTGATGGATGTTGATTGGAATCCAGCAATATCAAGATTAGCACGACAAGTGCATATCACGTGTTGTCCAAGGTCTTTGTAGATTGTTTGGCTTGAAGAACGAAATCAGACACTTGGTCCCTTTGTTTCCTTTTTTAAATAGTCCAGCCAGTCACGTCATAAAGCACATCCATCTGATTGCGTTTTCCACACCATACGCGTCCCCTTTCACCTTGGCATAAAAAAATATACATTCTCATGTATACAACCTTCCTATCAGCGTTGAGTTGAGTTGATTTTGAGTTTAATGTCCTTTTCAGTAGCGAGGCTATATGGACGGATGAATAACTTGGAATCCGAACCATATGAACTCCCGCCGGGAATCGAACGCGGGTCTCTCATGCCAAAGGCATGTACGCTATCCGCTTAGCCACGAAGGAGCTCTTCCTATTAGCGTATTCGTCTCCAAAGTACTAGGTTTCTTTATTGCCACGTGTTTATAGTCAAGTGCTCCAATAGCACCCGGAAATGTATATTGTTCTTGCCACTCTGCCTTTGCTGTTTGAATATTACACACACCTCCGAAAACAATCAATTTTCAGATTTCGCAATAATCGCATCCATTACACTTGTAGTAGTCATAGACACAGTACTTTGAGCCACAACAGAATCCCCTGACATTCAATTCAGACCTGGAATCCCGGATCACTCACGTAAAGCAAGAAAACCCGCATCTTTTTGCCATTACGTAGTGCACCATCCCAAATTTCCGTTGATTCTCCTAAAAAATGTTGTGCTAACTACTTTACATTTTCTTTCATGAACCTATGTTTTTTGTAATCTCCATTTGCAACATTTCTATGCAATTTATAAGTTTTACTACATAGCAAAACAATCATATACTCTGAAATATTTCGCACGGAGTCACCTATTTAGCTTGCTCCACAAATTTGGAGAAGTTACTAGCATCACAGAAGAGTCTTGATTTTTATTGATATCAAACGCGGAGTAGTTATTCGGCTCGAGAATAGAGGTGTGGTTACTTCAAAAGGGCGGGGCTTCTCCGAGGTCAGCCGAGACGACTAGTGCTCAGTTCTCTTTTTATTGATACCAATGCTAGTAACTACTTCAAAATTGGGCGTAATGAGTAACTTCTCCGTTTTATTGATATCACCCATTAAGAATATTCGGTATATTATCTAGAACACATGTAAGTTTAGCACGTATTAATACTGGAGTTTCTTCACGCGGTCTTTGCAAATACTCAGTCATTAAATTCATTTGTATTTTCCAGTGACGTATTTAGGGGGGTGGCTTCCGGGCTTAATCCCCCCCCCCCGAAATCTTACTTAGCATAGTAAAGTAAATGAAATATCTTGCAGAATTTTCACATTTCCAGGCAAAGCCCCCCCCGAAAGTTAGCAAAGCCCCTCCCGAAACAAAATCGTAAATACGCCACTGGTATTTTAATTTATAATACCAAATAAATGTGATCCACGTGTAATACCAATCAAACAATGATCTTTTAATTTTGAACTATGTTTTATTAACTTGTTTTTTCTTATTTTTATAATACATTAACATGCAAACATTTCAGGATTAATTTCTAAAATAGATTGAACGGAAGATTAATATCTTGGTGTTATATAAGTAAGTTCATCACCATATAATGGTTTGATTTTTTTTCATACATTGTGAAAAACTAAATGGTATATTAAGTTGCGTTAATGCAGCATACCATTCTCCATCATTAAAATCAATTACTTGCGCAAGTTAAACTCTACACATGAAGTATTATTATTTAAAAAAAAAATCACAACTTGCAATTCAAGGTAGACTAACAGAAATCAAGTTTAAACATACAACTCATTTTGAAGACTGAACAAACAATGTTTTAAATAATGAATTCATATTTGACGTATAACCAGGGCGCCCTCACGACAAATCAACAAAATTCAAGGAATTCAGGTTCTGTTGGTAAATGAATTTTAAAAAATAATGTTAAATTAGATATTTTAATAATGATCAGGCCACGGCTAAGTAAAATTTATTTATTTCATAAGGACAACGCAACAGGCTTAATGCCCAGTTATAGTGTCGTATAGATAATTATCTATCATACACTATTATACACTATCATGTGGTTCGGAATCCACGTTAATCAGTAAGTCCACGTCTCATATAGCCTCGCTGCTGAAAGGGACGCTAAACTAAAAATCAATCAATCAACTATTATACACTATTATACAAACACAAATATACGTCGTTTAATTATGAAGAAGTTATTGCCTGAGAATTGTTTTAAACTTGTTTTCGGACACACTAAATACATCTACTAGATGAAATCTAATTATTTCGTTATATGAAGTATACATTCTCCACAGAGGAGACTTATGCAAGGACGCCGATTTCTCTGCAAATTTGGGGAGAGCATTCAGATGCAGAAAGCATATATGAGAATTTTTAAGACAAATTGCATTAAAATTATGCCAAATATAAATTTACAAATACAATGAGCGGGCCCACATGAGCTTTGGTTGGGCCATGGCCCCCTTCGCCCCCCCCCAGGATCACACCCTTGGACTTATGTAATATTTTAGTTCTTGCTTATCTACAATAGAATGTCCCAGCGTTTGCTGTTTTAGTCTTACCTATTGGGGCACGTAATAATACTTCTGAAACTAATTCTGGATAGTCAAATTTACCGTTTAATAATTTATGTAAGAACAACAGATCGAACACCCATCTCCTTTTTTATAATGTTTGAAAACTAAAATTCGTTACTCTGTCTTCATAGGGGACATACTTAGGGTAGAAACCTTTTTTCTCGTATTTTTAAAAATTTAAACTATATATTTTCTATTGCATCAGAGTACGTAGTAACATTTGGTGTCCAAATAGTACAACATACGAAAAATATAACCTTATAAATGTTGATTCTTTGTAGAAATCCTGCTTATCCGATAAATTAAACCTAGGTTTCTATATGCACTACTCATTATTGCGTCAACTTGTTCAGCAATGATTAATTTGCTATCAAATATAACTCCTAGGTCTTCGATATAATAATTGGGGTAGACAAGGAAGTGCCACTTAGTGTATAGGAAAAGTTAATTGCATCTTCTTTCCTCGTGAAAGATACAGATTTACATTTAGACACATTCAGGACTAATTGGTTCTTATCACGCCATATTTGAACTCCGTGGATCCTATTGAAGTTTCACGCAGTCATCAATTGAACTTACTTTGGAGTATAATTTGAGATTGTAGGCAAAATGAAAAACTTGAGAACTTTTAATACACAGAGAAATATCATTTATAACAAAAGAAACACGAGATTAGATCCTTGAAGGACTCCCTATAGAGTATTTGAATTTGAAAATTGCCGGTAATGTAAAACATCGTCTAGGATTATTCAACTGGAACTCTTTCCAGCTTTCTGTGAGTTTTTTTTTTTTTTTTTTTTAATCTTGGAGTTTAATATTTGTATCATTATTTGTATATTCTATGCTATTACCATGTTGATGTGTATCAAGTTCAAAATAAACAAGAATATCAATCGATTTCAATAATTCAAAATCATGTTTCCATTTACTTTTATCTTTTAACTACAAAAGCAATTCAATTTAAAAATGACATAATACTAACTTCTTTTATCTTATATTATCATTTTAAATTCCAAATTTAAATTTAGGAGTACAGAATACACTCCGATTGTTTTTCATAACACAATGAGGGGCGCCTTGAAATTCTCGCCCCGGGCGCTTACAACCCACGGCACTGCCTATAACCTCACCATTTAATATACATTATATCTTTTCTAGGTTTAAATACTTACCAATTAAATATTTCCTCTTGAAATCAATAATTACTTTTTGTAATTCTTATGTATTAAATATTCCTTTAAGTTCATCGCCATTCTATTTTTTTAAAATGTATAAGTGTTAGGATCTGATGGAACACATTTATCAACAATAAATATTTGTTAAGACCATTTTGATAAATACCTTTTTTTTCTAATCTATGCATATATATACCAACACGTACATAATCCACAGTATTAAATTTACATCTTAATTTCTTTTTCCATATTTTACGAGAGTAAGTCAATAAGTAACAGCAATATCTTATTTTTTTCAGGTTGGTTCTACGGCATTGTGTGCTCACCAGATGCTAGATGTCACCCTTAGCTTCGACCGTAGTAAGTTGAAGTGTGATCACATCACTTCGTTTTGCTCTGTTGGGAAGTAAATGTTACCGGACCACTCTCTGTGTGCATAAAAGAAGAATGGCGTTCTATCATCCGATTTTTGTGGTCTGAAGGTGCACTATGAGCGGAAAGTCATAGAAAACTTTCAGCACATTACGGGGACAATTTGTTACCATAGTGAAGTGTTTACCAGTGGATTGAACAATTCAAAACTGCTAGAGCAAGCTTGAAGAATGAGGAAAGAGCCGGGCGTCCAGCTACAGCATCAACTGATGGCATTGTTCAATCCTGCATACAGTCCCCATCTCGCCCCATCGGTTTGCCAACTCTTTGGTCCAATTAAAGATGTTCTTTGAGGTCTTCGATTCCGCCCCAATCAACAGATGATTGAAGTGGTGCATTCACGGCTTGGCGCGCAACCAAAAGCCTTTTTTACAGAGGGTATCTGAAAGTTTGTACGACAGTAAACCATGTGCATTGTGAACCAGCGTGACTATGTTAAAACATAATATGAATAAAAACATTGTACTCTTGTGGTATAAAATATAAAAATTGATTGCAGGTAGTTATTGACTTACCGTTACCCAGAAATTGCGTTGTTTCACTTTGGTGTATTGCAAAGATATGAAGGGCTTCTCAATTTTTTATATAAGAAAATCTGTTGAATTATCTATCCATATAAATAATGGAATGATGTAATTTTAACATTTGAATAAAGAAAATTATTTTTTAACGTTTGCAAGAATGTTTGTACATGTATTTTAGTCTAACTTAAGGTGTTTTTATCCACCATATTTCTTTAAAAGTCCATACAAGAAATATTAGATAAAATTAATGTTCCTCATGCATGAAACAAGAAGCACGTTTTTCAATTCGAGATGTCAGGGCAAACAAGACAATTCTCACCTTGTTTTGGAGAAGATAATCAAGACAAGGTGATAAATCACGAATCTCGTAAGGAACACTAGTTCACCCAAATCTAGTACAAACACTGTTTTAGGACTATATGATTCATAGCATAAGAATTATAAATTGTTAAAGTGAATGTACGAACACAACGACTAGTATTTATGAACTTTTTAAGATATGCAAGTCATTACCCAATATACTTCAGTAACAAATTCGGTTTAACTGTTGTTATATCACACTTTTCTGGACATCTCGTGACACAGAAGGATTCTGATAACTTAAGAAAATGATCAGGGATTTTGTAAATAAATTTCCAAAATGAGACGAGAAAATGTCGAGACGAGATGATAAAAGCTTTTACAAGAAGGAACTAGAAAGAATTTCTTGAGAATTGAGACGAGACGTGACAAACATCCTGTTCTCGTCTCGTGGGCCACACCAGTTAAAATATAGGCGTACTGTGGAAAAGTACGACTATCTACAGGGGCTTAAACACATTGGGCCTTATGCAGAGTCGTTTCGTCGTATGATTAGCGACACACTAAAGACCTGACTACCGCAGGAAACATGTATTAGTCGAACTCTTTAGTATGGCACTAAACACGTGTCAGAATGACTTTGCATAAGGCCCAATAGCATTAATTGAAAAATACAGGTTATTAAAACTGTAGTTTCTTTTTTTAAAAGCAAAAGAGAACAATAACATTCCAGCCATTTTCACTTTGCACTCATATTGTGTATCTGTTTAAGAGTGGGTGTATCAGACTTCTATTCTTCCCTGGAAAATTCAAAACAAAATTTTGAAAGTCACTTTATTACTGTGTCTTAGTGTTGAATACGAATCGGTATCACAACTATTAAACCCATCCTTTCAAACTTCCTTTTCGCTATATTTCACCAAAATTTACAGATTTGTATGAATGTATCCAGCAGTTTTATGATATAAACAATATAAAAACTGAAACAGTGTGAATACTAACTGACACATCCAAAATGAATAAAAGATCATTTCTGGCAGCAACTATATCTAGATCAAGCATTAAGCATAAAACATGAATTCAAATCGAAGAAATTATTATCAATGTTTGAAGAAGCACACAATTCTATAGGTATTATTTTTATTGAATTGATGATTTTCAAAAAGGATCCGAGTTACATCTTTTTGAAATTTAGATATGAACTCTTCCGATTCTCTAGAGGAATACGCACGTTTATGTATGGAAAGGAGAGATGTCGAAGGCGCTACTACGGTGTAAAAGAACAACTGAACTAGCCCTCCCCGTTTGTATAGTGGCTAGTACATGAGTTTTAGTGCACAAGGTCCCAGGTTCAATTCCCGGTGGGAGAGTACTGAAAATAATAATTTCATAACCACGTTCATTAACTATTTGTCTCCTATTAGCAAAAAAGGTATAGAGTAATTCATGGGGAAGTGAGCATAGTAAGCATGAAAGTGAAAATTTCTTACACAGAAATGGCAGCACGGCCGATTGACAATTATGTATGAATAGGACAGACCTTCTGCATTTTGAAAATAAAGTATGATTCATATCGTGTCTGAAGTAACATGCACAGAAAGAAGTGAATCGCACAAGGTAAATTATACACCACCCCACCTGTGAGGGTGAAGTGAACATACATATGTTGTGAAGTCGTGAGAAGTGTCCTCTACATAATGTAAATAACAAGATATAGACTGCTATATAGTGTGTACACAACTAATGAAGAACACCTACATAATATAAAGGTACATAAGCTTTTGTTGTAGAGATGCTTAAGAAGCAAATAAACATACCAATCTGAGATTGTGTCCAAACTGCCGTCTCCGGGAAATTGAGTTGTCTGGCCTTACAAGAAACAGCATAATATTTGAGTTCCCAATAAATCTTGAACCTAGGTTTATGTTGTACGAGACTGTAGTTTGGAGGACACACAAGAAATAGTTAGATGTAAATATGTTCTTTGGTCCATATTGTATACATGGAATGATTAAGGCTACCATATTTTCACAGCACGAAATCGGGACATTTTTAAAAATCACATTGGTGAGGCCCAGCACCGAAATTTTGTATATATTTTATTTACCTTCTCACAATGCATTAGTAAACAAGTAAACTGGATAAACCCTGGAAAATCCTGGATGGCCAGCAGCTGAGATTGAACCTGCTACCCCTCGAATACTATTACGTCAAGGCTTAAGCCACTACGTCCGTCCTGAAAGAAGGTTCAAAGCAACATGAAAAACATTTTTAATTTTCAACTATAAGATCACTACAGAAGAGAGTGAATAAGCATAATCGTATCCGGAAAACAGAGAAAAAACAGTACGGAATTTTTGTCGAATTTCTAAAGAATTTAATAAAATAAACAAAGAGAAAATCATTGAAATTTTTAATAGAACTGCAAATTACGTTCGGCTTTTTTCTCTGTGCTTGAAGTAACTAATTTAAAATAAAACTAGGAAGTAATTTGAAATGGCAATTAATAATGGAAGATTTACTTACATAGTGATGAAGTCAATTCAATAATCCTTTCTGAGAAGTTCGCACCATCAAGATGGGTACACACAAAACCAGAATACACAATCAGTTTACAGATATTTCTGCGCGCCATGGATTCTCTTTAACAGGTCTTTCTTCGTACATAACATTTTATAAAAATCCACACAAGTGTAATCGAAGTTTATTCTTGTGATTAAGACAGATCTTAAAGTTTCGACTGAGAGATTAGACTTCTCACTTGTCCAAATGTTATTCATGATGGAGAACACTCGTTCTGTCTGCGCGTTGGTTCCTGGCAAACACAGGAGAAACTCGACAAGCTTAATGAAATTTGAAAAGGGTATTTCGTTACTTTTAAAGTGAGAGAAAATTTCCACCCAGCGCCCATCTGATGATGTGTTCCCTGACTTCCACTCGTCTAACTTCTCAAGTGTGACAATTTTTTTTATGTACACAAATTCATCATACAGTGCACATTCATCAATCTTGTGTGAATGTAGAAGAGTTTGAAGGAAGTTCACAGTCTTTTCTATTTCTTCCCACGTAAGAACAGATATGAGGGTTACCCACTTGAAATTTTCCAAATTTTCTAAATGTTCAGTCCACTTGTTCAAATAATCTACTGCAGTTTGATAAAATACATGGACGTATTGGCGAAATTTATGAACTTCGGAATGAAGTCCCTCCTTCTCTAACTTATCAAATATTCTTCTTACTGACGAGGAGAGAGAACAATCTTCAGACTTAGAAAGGAGGTTTACTTTCAAATTTTGTATTGCTTCAATAACTTCAAAAACAGTGACACACTGCCCTTCCACTCTTTCAATTGCAGCCTGAAAAGTAGATGCCTGGTTGTGAACAAAAATTAGCCATGCCTCGGACAAAGAGTTTTCGAAAAATAACTTCAAGATAAATGGACATTTATCTTGAGACTGAAAATATGACTTCAATGGCTCAAACATTTTCAGTAGTCGCTCCACAGCAGGAAGAAGTGCGAGCCATCTTGTTTTGCTGTATCCTAGGATATTTTGGTATTCCTGTTCGACAAATTGGCAGAATTCTTTTAAATTTTCTACACGCACAGTGTATAAATAGAAATAAGAATATATTTTGGAAACGATGCACTCAATATCAACTGGAAGCATGTCAGCAGCAGTTCGAATAGTGTTATGAATAATATGAGATGAACATCCCACCCCGAGTATATTATGGCCCAAGTTCTCTTGCAGTTTCTTGTACACGTTGTTAACTCCTTTCCTATACACGCCTCCAAAATTACAATTGGTGTTATCAGCACACAGAGCAACAGTTTTCTCACCGGCGTGGACATTTTTCAAACACTTTATTAAATATGTACTCACAATTTCAGCAGTTTCCCCAGGTAATGATTTCACTTCTAATAGTTTTACCTGTATACCTTTTTCACTGTCAAAATATCTTAGTAGAACCGGGAAGATTTTAATGTTTTTGTGGTTTGATGCATCGGTCATGACCGAGATGAAGTTTGACTTTCGTATGTCTGATTCAAGTTCGGATGTAGCATATGGTATTAACACGTTCACGTTTTAGTGCGAAGCACAACTAAATTTTGGCTCAAACATACACTGGATTTCTTCGGAAGTGCAGTCCATAGATTTGAAACTATGGATAGTTATACAGTGTGATACGCGAACGTCCCTTCTGTGGCAGCTAATTTGAGCTCATTTTCACCGAAACTTTCACTTCTAAAAAACGCTGTTATGGAGGAGCTGGACGCTTTAGAACTCACAGCACTTTTGTGTTTCATACTATTCACATGATGTTCAATGTCTGACCGTCCTCCGTGACTAATATTAAATGTAGAGGAACATGTGTTACAGCGTACGTCAGAATCAGAAATGGTTCTCTTCAGAAATGGATATTCTTTCTGAACTATATCGTTAAAAACACACTAACGTTTTAGTGCCATCACTGACACGTCAAATAATTCGGCACTTATAAGATCCAGATAATATTGTCAACAAGCCCATCACAGTGCTGGAGATGAAACACAGCGAACGAGAAGTAGCTCATCACAGCACAAAGCTCCCAATGAAACCAAGGTTCGTATATACACTACAGGTTGCGCCAGCCCAATCGTTGGATGTGTGACGTCACCGGGTAAGCAGATGCGAGTATTTTGTTGCAGCAAAATTCCCGTCCAAAGCCACAAAATTTCCCGATGTGATGCAAAATTTCCCACTAATCTAAATAGATATAATTTACATCTAGTAGTAAACAATTTTAAAAAATACCGCTTTAGACAGACTATGATGTACAATGGAATTCATTCTCGTAGTATAAAAAGGTATTATTTATAGTTATGCATGATAAGGTAAAAAACATTTAAAAAAAAAAATACTGTGTACACTTTTTTGTAACGAACACTATGTCGTTCTTTATGGTTTGGAAGGGAATGTTATGTGTATCACTTTTCAGTGTGTATATCACTTGTCTTCTTCCTTCTTTTAGGAATTGCAGTCTAATTTAAGATGCAGATATCTGTCCCTGTCGTCTGTCACCAATTATCTAAACGATATCAATCAATGAAAATGATCATAATTTAAACATAAATAAATGATTTAAAACAATAAACATTTCTGCTTTTCGAATATTTTTATTAGTTTTGAAGATATTATAGAAAAACTAAAATTAGCGGTAGTTTAATTTCGCTGAAGTGAAGACCCTTAAAGAAAGTCCTCGTAAAGTGAATCTGCACTCATGAATGCAACTCCTACCCTGAGAAACAATTTTTAAGGCATTAAATTAATTTCGTGAAGAAATAACTACATATAACAAGATAGCACATGATCGTTCCATACACATCATATACAGGCATATTGTCAATCTGTACGCAATAATCTGAGCATGCGCCAAAGTAATAACATGCCAGAACGTCTTAAGAAATCTTTTAAATCAAGAAAAGTGAAAAAAAAATGTTTGCTTTTTTTTTAAAAAAAAGTCACGAAATATTCTCAATCTACGCCAATTTTGGGAAGTCGCCTGTAGTACTTAGCACCAATATTCTTTAATTTTATAGTTACACAAAACAGATTACTGCTAGTATGCATCAAAATAATGTCAATTGCTTTCCGTGTTTACATATTCAATTTTAGTGCCACCGCATAGCGATTTTCGTTTGTTTTATTTGATATAATGTTGGATAGAAATAGAACAAGTTCTAATTTAGAGCAGTTGTGTCAAATGTTGTAACCAACCAAAAGTTGCATACAACTTGGTATCATAAATGTTCAAATTCCACTTTGATGAAATATTTGATACAATATATGATGGAATATTTGTTCATCTATAGCGTATTTAAAAAAGTTGAGAATGTCTCCATTTCCCGTTTCCAGCCTATTTTAAAGAAAAATTCCCGCATTCCCGCCAGTGCTCAGAATTTCGCATTTTACGGGAAATTTCCCGCAAACTGGCATCACTGGCTTGGCTGTGCTTACCACATGACGTCACACGTGTTCGGCATAGTTCGTAATCTCAGTTTGCGGCGCCCCCCTGAATGAAACTAAGCAATAAATTTCAATGGTAGTTCGTAGTTATTCTATTGATATTTTTCTCAACAACAATCAACAACACAGCAGCTTATCAACAAAGAAGACTTTACAACGGCACAGTTTCGTGATTGTTTAAATGCAAACAATATGTTTGACTTTGAAAAGCGGTTGTGTTATTGTTGTACGATTTCTTTGTTCTGGTAAGCTATAAAAGAAGAAGTTTTTAAAAAGAAAGCCTTTGAAGGATTATTTTCTAATTATTTACAATTTTTCAATACGAAGGGCACTTAACGTGTCTCAGTGAATGTTTAAAAATTGGACATTCTTGCGTCCCGACCGCAGTCTCAAAAAAGTCGGGACAAGAGTTGAAAAGAAAGGACTTTCCCGGCTAAATCGGGACGTCTGGTAGCCTTAGGAATGATTAATGATTAATGATAAATGGAATGCTTAACAGCACTATTCCCAGCACCGCAAAATATGTTATTCACTTCACCCCACCTCGTCGTCTTTTTTCAAAACACGTTCTGTAGCTTTACGTTAGCAATATATTGAGGCACACCTATATATATGCGTACTTAATAATCACCTTACGCTGCTGTGGAAGTATTGGGTACAACACGATTATTTCAGGAAAGAATTGCCGTAGTTTCTTACTGTTCCATATTATAATAGCAACAAAAAAGGCTACAAATCTACCCACCTTCCTTGCTTTCCCTGCTCGCTGCATTCAACAGTTCAGTTCTTTCCTCTGTACACTAACTACTTCGTCAGCCCCAGACTCAATACTGCACATATATTGGTTTTGCAAGGTAAGGGCCGATAATGCTTTGTTGCCACATATCAGTAACCTTAACCCAATTCACTTCACCCCGAATTACTCTAATTGTGGGACGTTAATCTAAAAGTTCATATCATTTTTAGCAATATTGAACTATCTGTTGCGCACAAGAAAAATCTGCTGTCCTGGAATTAAATAGCTTTTTTCTTTAATACCATTAAACTATACAAGATGGACTCAGGTTTTTCATGTAATTATCGATTCACTTTAACAGTACGAAATCAGAAACGCATGAATTTGAAGACTTTTTCCTGGTTTGAAAGTGCTTTCAACAGTTTAGTTGAATAACAAATCATTTGGACAACTATATCTATAGGACACTTATGTTTTAAGTAAGAAAATTAAATTATCACTTTTCAACTTCCATACTCTTCGAAAAAATGTACTATTCATTTGTTGACATTTAGAGAAAATAAATAAGAAAAGGATTGGAGAAATATTCTTTGGGAATTTCAGGAGTATTAATATATGGGAAGAATTTAAAAATTGGAGTAGATTACAAATTGTTAATTTATTCAGATTAAAACTTAATATAGCTCTTATAATAATCGTGTTATTTAATATAAAACAAGGATGACTAGTGCTGGTGCAAGAAGAAAGTAGTTCTTTAAATTATGTTGTCTTTTAATGTGAATCTTTTTAAAGCTTAGAATTGTTACAGTTACTAGCTTTTTGTTATATCTAGATTACGTTTTTCTGTGTGCCAATGAAACATTTAACAAAAGGAATTTTTTGAAACAATCAATTACTTAACACAAATAGTATTCAGTTATTTAAAAAATCATAACAATTTTACATCAGGATGTGTTTTATAAAGTTATGTTTGAACTAATTGTTTCACAGATATAATAACATTCAATATGCCACCACCTTGATTTGTTGTTAATGGAAAATAGCCATTTTTTCAGCGTCCCCCGCAGTGGATCAATTGCACCTTGTGTTAAGAAAATTCAATTGCCATTGCCAATGTACCAATATAGCATCCTAGTGTAACCCTCTCACATATTGAAATTTGTCCATTGTCTGTCCTTAATTAATATATTATACCTCATTGCAGGTAGGAGAAGCAATTACACTAGAATAAGTACGGTATTGTTCTGCAAAAAGTATATATAAAATTTGTCAAATTTGGTAGCCTGTAGTAATTATACAGCATTATTTAATTTACGAATGCATTTACAGTAAAACCTGTCAGCTTGGCCACCTCTCTAAGTTGGCCATCTACTTATTTTGGCCTGGTTCGTCTTGAACCTGCATTTTCCCATAAGGCATTGGTTACTTATTACTCTGTAAGTTTGTAAGTTGGCCACCTGTCTATCTTGGAAGTTGGCCGCATTGAAGCAGCGTTTATCCTATGTTGATAATGATAAATTTACCTGCGTATCTTGGCCACGCGAATTCGTATTCCCATATGAGAGTCAAATGTTCTTTATTTGTTACTGGAGACAGAGAAGCATAGATTCCCACGACTTGTTCTTGGAGGTCAATGGCCAGAGTACTACCCTGACAAAGGGGTGGTGAAGGAAGATGCGAATAAAAAAAGCACGTACAGGAATTCAGGAAATGGTTGTACGCATGTGTTTACCCTGTCTGTTTTGGTAAAACCATTAGCTATATCGGCTCCTTTCATTAGTGGGGAGCTTTAGTAATTCCGAAAAATACTCAAGGTTAAAGCTAACCATCCCAATTGTCATTTATTGGCACATGACTGCTTGTCGAAAGGTAGCGGAGTTTTTGAGATATCAATTCCCTTAAGATTTTCTCAAAACGTCTTTCGCTCTAAGGGAAACACTTGTAGCTCGTTAAGAAAAGGTAGTTACTACAAAATTAGAATGTTCGTATGTGCAAAAAAGAATAAAAGACATACGTCTAGAATGAATCAACATAAATACATTTGTTATTAATAACTGATTTGCTACTTTACGAAAGGTATCTACAGAAAATATTTGTCACTGCCTAAAAAAATCATATAAACTGCATATAAATTATTGAATTTATAATTTCTTTTCTTGTTTTCAATCTGAATCACTCAGTTTGCTACAATACCAATTTGAATAAACTGTATACGTAGCTTTCGATTTTATAGTTGTTTGTGTGATTGTGTTTTCCATCCGAATAATTCAGTGTACCAGACTAGTTTTCAGGAAGGAAAAGGTACACATATTAAATATACTGTAATATTTTTCTAGTACTGTATATTGTTATGATTACTCAATATACATTATTTAAAAGTAGATGTCGTGGTATTGCTTATTAAAATTTTACAACCAAATAATACTAGAAGTTCTATTCTAAAAATACACCAATCACACTTATTTTCTGTAAATTGGCCACCTGTCTAAGTTGGCCGTTTTTCAATGGAACGGATGGTGGCCAACATAGACAGGTTTCACTGTACATTTTTCGTTGTAACCAGTGGTTGACTCAATAGATTATAGTTTCCTAGAGCAAAACTGTGTTTGGTATAGAAGAAGAAAAAGAAGAAGAAAATTAGTTGGTTTATGATACATTTTGGTGTAATC
Source organism: Thermobia domestica (assembly GCF_964235325.1). NCBI lineage: Eukaryota > Metazoa > Arthropoda > Insecta > Zygentoma > Lepismatidae > Thermobia > Thermobia domestica. The sequence continues at coordinate 77,033,363 of NC_137455.1, forward strand.
TATAAAGTGTTTCATTGGCAAAACGACTATAAACCTTAAAGTAATTATTCAGGAAGTGTACTAAGCAGACATTTTACTTTTTGATATATGTAAAAAAAAAAAAAATATGTAACTTGTGAGAACATCGTGTCTGATATGTAAGTGTGTAAACATGTATTCAATGGATTAACAGTGGACCAACAAATGCAACCTACTTTTACAAATTTGAGTGTCGTGTCATCTACTGCTTATCGTCATATATTTGTGAGGTAGATAATTTCTTCTTTAAGGTGTGGTATCAATGAGGAGTGAAACATTTGTTTCTTTAAAAACTTACAACACAAGCTTTTAAACGTAAGTACGTTTCCACGTAGAGCTGACGTCGATTAAGTAATATGTTGCGTATGTTTACTTGAATAACGCAAAGAAAGAATGTTTTGATCAAAGTCAAGATATTTTCAAGTTGTGAACAAGAGGAATTACAGAATTATGTAGTTAAAAATTTTTAAGTAGAAAATATACTGCAGCATGCGCTGACCTTAGTGGTAAAAGGCTTCTTTCCAAATATTCAGAAGTCGCGCTGTTAAAATGACATTGGTGTTCAATTAAAATTTGTGGCGATGAAACATTAGATCCAAGTTCATGGTATATAGCAGGTGTAAGTAGATTACTTTTAATGTAAGGTAGGTTCTTTGACCGGCTAATCTTTCGGAGTTAGTGGACCCGTAATAGATCCACATTAACCTGTTGTTCAACGTTTTATTGCTATTTATTGTTAATGAGAAGTGAGGCTGAGTATATCTACTTTAGGGAGGCTAAGTATATCTACGGTGTGTGCGTGTATGGCATTAAAACTGCAATGCATAAAAACGAATTAACTTAGAAACACAAACCATCTTGTGCTGAGTGGCAACTAAAAAGCACGAATACTATCTAAGAGAGTCAGGGCAAGAATTCAGCAGAGCCCCGGAGGGAGTGCGTCCGTAGGGAGCAGGCGCATCAGTGACGGTGTATATAGAAATAGTGCACTTTGAGCAGAACATATATAGGAACCAATACTAAAATGAGTACTGCGGGGCTTCTAACCCCATTCGCTCGCTCATCTGTGTTTTGTGAAGTAACACTGGAGATTTTACATTTGCAAGATTGGTGAAAAAATGAAAAATACCGAAAACTACATGTTCGGCTCTTGCACTCTTACCATAAGCGAGGATAGTGTAAAACACTTTATATGATATAAAACATGCTTTGTGTGGGGCACAGTTTGCGCACTTAAATAATTCATTGTGTCTTATTTTGGAGTACTAACTGATAAAGAGAACACTTTTCATTTTATATTTCTACGTTACTAATATATGTAAGAGGTAAAATTCCGACATTTTAATTACTAGCATAATCCTCTTGTGAAAACAAATAATACATTTCTTCTGTTGATTTTCCGGGTTAAGTTCCAAAGTTGGGCGTCCGTTTTCAGCAAAATTTTAAAAATTTACAGGAAAGATATGGATAATTTGATCGTGTGTGTGCTTGACAATATATAAGGGTCTCGAAACATCTGTTTATTTCTTATATATAAGCGGTTATAAACATGGGACTATACGGCGAGCGGAAGGAGTACTTGGCGCAAGGTAACCAAACAGTTGCATTGTGGGAAAGTTACAAGCATTTATGTTATTAACATGGCAAATGTACAAGGGCAGTGAAGTAACCGTTTTAACATTTGTGAAGCACTACATTGATAACGAGCAAAACCTTTTAAAAATTTGTTAAGAGCACGGATTAATAAACTTAATAACAAATTGCAGAAAATGTGGAAAGGCGATGACACCAAAAAAACGTGCCGAAAGCGGACACCCAACTTCGGAATAAATGCCGATTTTACAAATTTATGCTATCATAAAATAGGATAGTACTCAAAATTTTTCCCTATTTCATCACATTTGGTTCAGATGCAACTCGTCTCAAATTTGCGTTGTACATTTCTGTATTTTCCTCTGTTACTGCAGCATACATCCCATGTTAGTTAATAAAACAGTAGGTTTGAAATAGTACCATATTATGCTGTATTGCATGTTTACCGAATATCGCATCAATGCGCAAACTCATATGGTCCAAAATTAGTCACACTATACTGATGACCTTTATTACCTTTTTTCGTTACTCTCATGCCGACATTTAGTCTGATTCTCTTTATTTCTCCGTAAATATTGTATTTCGGAGCCACCAACCCGTTTGACCTTCACTTAGTTTCATTTTAAATCCAATAGGTGTTTATTAGGAGTATAAAATTTATGGGAAGCAAGGTTCCATGAGTCAGTTCCGCAGATGTGAGACAACGTAACCTAACCTACTCTACCCTACTCTACCCTACTCTGTGGCTCACATTTGTAGAAAATATATCCGTTTCATTTGTTCGTTGACTGTTGTATATGGAAGATATTAAGGGTATAGTTCACTAATTGGTATCCCGAAGCTGATTGTTACGAAAGTAATTCGGTGACGTTACTGTGTTATGATATAAACTTTAAATTGTTAAACGAAGTTAAAAACTTTTTATAATCGTAATATTATTGTTATTTAGTTCTTGTTAGGAGATTGTCCCCCTCAACTAACATCTAAACTATTTATTTTATATTAAGTCTTGCCTTACCATATCATCAATGTCCGCTGTTTCACTTGCTCCTCGTACTTTCAGAGAATGTTTTGTTGTTGAATGGATACACATTGCGAGAGAGTGACTTTGTAGTAATTTGTCTTTAGTTAACTTGCTCGTTTGAAAACTAATTCAATATAAAGGTTAGTTCCTGACGCTCATTCATTGACTTGTATTGTTTCCCTCAGAATGTTTTCTCTCCATTCAGAATGATTTTTATCCCAAGTTATCAGATTTCTCGGGATAATGTGTTTTGTTTTAGGTTGATAGTAATGTGGTGGTGGTAGCACTCTTCTGTTATGATTCATGGTTTTAAAATTTTGTGTTTGGTTGATGTTGTAATGTTGTTATCCGATATGTCTATGTTGTCTGTGTTCTTGAGACTTACTTGGTCACAGAATAGGTTAGCATCTGATTTTTCGTATACTCCTCGTCGGAGGTCCATGTTATAGTTGAGTGCCTGTTATTTTCATTTTTTTGCTGTTTTAATTGTGTTTTTGAAAGATCGATGAAAATGAAAGTAGGAAGGATTACGTCATAACCGGGTGCCTTTGTACTGCGCTTCATGGAGTTTGTTACTTTTTACAGATTTGTTTCCTTTCTACTACTTAATTTTGGCGATTTTATTTTATTTCAGAAATATAATTAATCCATTATTGTTTTGCTATTTGCTAATCATTAAAATTATCAGGAGAAGAAGCAAGAAAACATCGTGAGAACAGGTCATGGAGGTACTTCGATACTTAAAGGTATTGTAATCAACTGACATATTGAAGGAACTTTACATTACAAACCATTACATTTTACAAACCTAATATTCTAGTTTACCTACCCAAATTCTGCTACATCTTTTAAAATATGTATTTTGTGTATTTCATTTATAAGTACAATATTAGCTCTGTTAAAGCTACATCCCGAATTTAGTATTCTTGCATTTTCATGAAAGATGTTTCCAGCTTTTCACAAAAGCTGGTGGTGGAAACTACATCCCCAATATGTTGAGCAACGATTTTCTTACATTTTCTAGGTTGCCTTTAAGTGCTATGCAAACTCTATATACGGTAATGCAACAATACCCATTTTCTTTGACCGCGTCGACCCCACGCTGATCCTACGGTGAGGGCGTGTTTATGGGATAGCAAGGGGAATGGGGTAAGTTCTCTTCGCAAGCCCCCCATTGTAAAGTGGCGACTTTCGTATACGCATTTTCTATTTATCAATGTATATTTAACATCAACATTTCATGGGTACTAAAACTATAAAATCAGGTCCGGGCTTATCCTCTCGTAAGAAGCCCAAACCAAACGAGATCAAGTCGAGTTTTCCATAGTGTGGAAAAGACAAGTATCGTGATGCGACAAGTATTTAATCCGATATTTTTTAATTAAATATGAAGATAGTGATAGTGTCACTGCTGCAGCTAGCTATGCGAGTGCTATTAAGGGCTTATCCCTTTTTTTTAATAATAATGTAATTACTTATGACGCCGGGCAGGTTAAAAATATCAAGAAATTACGGAATGGCACTTTATTGGTAGAAACGATCGACGAGAAGCAAACAGCGAAGCTACTCATCAAATTGAATAACATTGGACAGTGAACGTGTCGGTAGAATCTCATCTCCTACTGAACTTCTCTCGCAGTATGATATGTTGAGACCTGTTAAACGCCACCGAGGCGGAGATTAAATCGAGCTGGCTGACGAAAATGTTGTAGCGTTAACTCGCATCAAAAGTAAGAAGTCAGGTGAACTCGTTGCGACTCAGGAACTAATTCTTAATTTCAATTTGCCTACATTTCAGAACTACGTGAAGGCTGGTTATTGACTGGACCCTATATTCCCAGTCCCCTGCGGTGTTTCAAATGTCAACAATTCGGGCACACCAGCACGCCGTGTAATGGAAGAACTGTTCGTGTGAATTGTGACCAGGAGTCATGGTGAGGAAATTGTACAACGACCAAGCCCTTTTGTGTCAACTGCAGTCTGTTTGGACTTGAAACTGTAAGCTTTTCGACGTGAGAAACGTATCCGAGAGCTAATGTTCGTTAAGAAGATCACTGCTGCCGATGCTAAGGGTCGTTTAAAAGAAACCATCCATTCCTTGTTTTCTGTGCCCTTTGCTACTGTTGCAGCTACCTATTATAAATCTGTAGCAACCCAGACGTCCGACACTTCTACCCAAACAGTTCTTGTTCCCGACAAATGTCCAGAAATTCAGATAACAGTTGCATCGACTAGCGAACCTCCCGAAACCTCGGCGAGATCCAGCTCTTCACTGCTCACCTTATATGGCTGGCCTAAAAATTAACCAGTATATACGCCAAGTAATATAGTTCTTTCCTTGAAACGATTAAAATCACCTGTCCGTAAGCCTCCTACAGTTTCAGATCTGACATGGTGGAAGACGATCTGATGAATACTGTGTGGATGGTACTTGACCCGTGTGGAAAGGTTCGTCTGAAACGTTAATTTCTGATTTTTTTATTGTTTTTTTATACTCTTTATTGTTATATATTTTCTGTATTGTTACTATTTATTGTTCTATTTTAATATTTCTTTATTGTTATTGTTATATTTATATTTCTCTATTGTTGTTGTCTTAAATATTTATTTTTTAGGTCGAAATATCCAATATATTTCAATCAAAAATTTTCTTGTTTACCTTATATCTGGAGAACTACACACAGTGTAGCCAAACCCAAACTATCACTTAATATGATGTGCTTGTTCCTTAGAAAATGCGAAAACTCGATTTAGGGGCCGTTCAAAAATTTTGTTGCACCTGCTTCAGAAACTAATTATTGGCTAAGATCGGAAAACGTTTGCATCTTTGCATTTTTTGGACCATTCCTAAGATTCTTAGTCAAGATTGAAATCTTTTGATTTTTTTATCATTTCTGAACTTCTTGTTTTCCGTTTTTATTTATATTTTGCAGCAGTTTTTTTTTTTTTTTTTTTTTTGTTTCTGTAATTTTAATATGTTTGTTTTAAAACATGTAGTCCGTGTTGATCGTGACGGGGACAAATAGCCTCGATGCTGACGTCCCCATTAACCCGCAGTCAATCAGCGTGGTGCTATCCCATATGGACATACACCATAAATTTACTAAATTTACGGAAGAAGTGTATTACTTGATTTCACATTAGGATTGTATGAGTAATCAAAATATACCGGGATCTTATCTGTCACATGTATATTAAGTTAGGGATAGAAAATGCAAAATGTGCTTTTTAACAGGTAGTCTATAAGGAATACATGGTGAAATGAAGTACTATGTAAAGACAGTGTACAAAAATATTATAGAAGTATCGCAAAGCTGTTCCATACGCATATAAACGGTTTTATGCCATATAAACCGTTTTTCTACTATCCTCGTTTATGTATATACCCACCAAACGCTGACACATTTGCTTCTTACGGACGCACTGCTGCGCATGCTCTCCTCAGGTGCTCGTGCTTTGTCTTGATTAGATAGCATTCGTGCTTTTTAATGACCACTTAACACAAGTTAGTTTGTGCTTTTAAGTTTGTTCATGTTTTATGCACTATAGTGTTATATCCATATGCTGTATTTGCATTCTGGCCTTCTAAAGTCAATCAATGTAGTATGAAAGGGACATAGTTCTCTGTTGTCCTGAGCATGTAGTGCTTGTTGAGATTTCCTTCTGAATCTGGTAACGGCTCTTTCTTTAAAGCTGACGAATTTGAATCGATATGAAGTTCACTAGAATCACTACTTTTCAATAGAACTTAGAGTTTGGGTAAAGGCTTATCGAGGGAATTATTCTCGAAGGAAAGGTTGAATTAAGAGTTAGCGTTGTATGCTCGTCTGTTTTTTGAACTGTTTGAACTGTTTTTCACGTCACATAAAGCATATTTTAACAATCACAAGTGTTTCTTCTGCTGGAACTGATCATCTTGATTTTTTTATTTTGGAATTCCTGCAGAAAATTTCTACAAAAGCTCATCGCATAAAGACAGAGAAAGTTCTGCTATCGGCTAATATATAGGATCAGAAAACGATATTCACGAAGAAATTAAATATCGACTAAAAGCAGGGAATTCATGTTATTATTCAGTTCAAAATCTCTTATCGTCGCGAATTGTATCGAGGAATTTGGAAGCTTTAAAATATATTAAACGATAATTATGCCTGTTGTGCTGTATGGTTGTGAAACAAGGTCGCTTACGCTGAGGGAAGAACGCAGACTGAAAGTAATTGAGAATAAAATCCTGAAACGAATATTCGGAGCCAAAAGGAACGGAAATGAGGAATGGCGAAAACTTCATGATGAGGAACTGCATAATTTATACCGTTCACCAAACATTGTTAGGGTCATCAAAACTTGGAGGCTCAGGTGGGCAGGACATGTAGCGAGAATGGAAGAAAGTAGGAACGCTTTCAAAGTTTTAACTGGAAGTCCAATCGGAAAACGACCATTAGGAAGACCTAGGCGCAGATGGGAGGACAATATTAAGATGGATCTCGCAGAAATAAGAATACAAAATAGAAACTGGATTCAGTTGACTAAGGATAGAAGTCAGGAGAGCTTTTGTGAACATGGCATTGAACTTCCGGGCTCCATAGGTCATAGAGTGAGTTAGTTAATTTTAGGCAAAATTTACGTATTTTATATGTATTTCGTGCCGGTAGCTAGTACCAATTGTTTAAAAATATGCACCTGCCAAATATCAGTAACTTTGGTGAAAAGGAAAGTGTCATGTTGATATACATTGCTGTACTTTTTCCTTAATGCTTAAGAAACATTGTTTGGGATTGAAATAGGTTAACGATTGGGAATTAATTCAAAATTAAAACCAAATACTTTCACTTAAATGGCATAATTAACATTTAATACTAATTCCTAATGTTTTTTCTTCAGTTCGCGACTTGTATTATACGAAGAAAAAGATTTGATTTAAATCAAAAAAATCGATTTAAATCAAAAAAATCAACAAAAATGATTTTTTTGAAAAAAATCATGATTTTTTTACACCCTGGTTTGATCTCAATAAATGATATATTGTCGTACATCATAAATTTTCAACGAACTTAAAAAGTTCGTTACTGAATTCTCTATGTCTGTATGTGTGTGTGTGTGTGTGTGTTTTGCGAATGTTTCAAGTTTGAGCCCTCCATTCGGTAGAGTATCATCAAAAACAATCTAAAGAAGTGATGGAATTTTTCGCGTCACTCTTACCGTTCCCGAGATATTGGCCAAAAAAGTTCCGATTTTGGGAGATTTAAGGAGACATATCCCGGAACCGTAAGTCATAGAGAGATGATATTTGTGTTGATCAATACGTAAGAATATGGTGAACATTTTGGTACCAAATAGTAAGTGGTGGCCACTGGTTATATGTGCTTTTTCAGTATATATGTATATACGATGATAAAAAGTGACAACTCAGTATACCTAATTCAATAGATCCCCTAATACACAGGTTCCAAATATATAAATGTAGTATCTATTGAATTTAATCATAAATTTAATATACAATTTCATATAAATTTCGTTTTTTTTTTGTTCTGGTAATGCTCGTCGAGCATTCTTAACAGGTTATAAGTTTAGAAATTCATTAATTTCGTCCATTTACTTGTAAACTATTCATGAGTTTGTACATTCCCACATATTATTTTGTTCAGCTTAATCAAATGTATCTATTGGTACACAGAGTATTTGAAAATAACACCGACAACGTTTGGGAGGTGATTCCTGACACTAAGATAAGACAAAAAGTATAGACCAACCTGGGTGCACAAATGCTTCTTTTCGGAGTTATAGGCTGCAAAAAAAAAAAAAAAAAAAAAAAAAAAAAGTCCATAGCTCCAAAGCTGTGGGACCTACCGTAATCGGGTAAAGACTTCACTTAGAAACTGGTAGGTGTCCTATCCAAAAATCCAAGTTTCAGAATCTTGCGATACGTTCGCAACAATTTTTACAGTGACAGTTGGTGAGTACATCATATTATATGCCCTTAGTCGAACCTCCTCTCTAAAAATTGTTGCGTGAGTACCTTAGGATTCTGAAACTTGTATTTTTCGATGGGGCACATATTAGTTTTTAAGTGAAGTCTTGACCCGACTACGGTAGGTCCCATAGTTTTGGAGCTATGGACATTTAAAGTTCATTTTTCCATGTTTTTTTCCATGTTTTCGGCAGCCTATAACTGCGAAAGAAAGCATTTCTGCACCCAGGTTGGTCTATACTTTTGGTCTTATCTTGGTGTTAGGAATCACCTCCCAAACGTTGTCGGTGTTGTTTTGAAATAGCCGGTATATGTATGTATATTTTGCTCATATTTGGACTTTTTTTCCTCGTTAAACAGTAATAATATTGTAGTATTGAGAATTGTATTATTATTGAGTAGCATTTTCTGTTGTAGGTGAAAGTGAGAGATGTTTGCTAATTTGAAGAATAAGATTCGGGAGGAGACTGGGAGCGATCTTACAAAGCTTGGACCCATTCTCAGTAGTCCTTCACTTCACACACAACAGACTGAAAAGAGAGGATCTGGTACTTTCAAAGGACGACATTCTAGACAGGACTCAGGTTCTAGTGTATCGAGCTTTACAGAAACTGGAGGAGGGCTTGAACAAGATAACATTTCGATAGGCTCGAAGAAAGAAGAAAACGGTGATGGAAAGGTACGTTTGTTTTTGTGTATTGTGTTTGTCTGATGGCTAAATATATATAATAAAGGGTTAATGTTTGATCACTTTGCAGACATAATAATTTCTTGTTTCATATGAATAGTTGCAGATAAGTTACATGCGATCAGATTTGCAATTTTTATGGGAGCTCATGTGGTTCGGATTCCACGTTAATCAGTAGGTCCACGTCTCATATAGCCTCGCTGCTGAACGGGACGTTAAACTCAGAATCAATTCAATTCAAATTTTAATTTTTTATGTGATGTGCAACATCTTTTGCAATCGTTTCTGAATATCAATAAACCAGTGTATGTGGAAGTTCTCATGGTTGTTCGCAAAATATGTGTTGAATTATTTTAATTATTATCATCCTTCGTTTCCAGTTACTCGGTCTGTGATAAACACACACAAGACAAACACTAGAAAACTAAAATGGAAAAATTAATGTGTATACATTGTATCGCCCAAACAAAAGTTGTTTCCGGACAATGACATCATGTTTCAGGATGATAATGCGCCCATTCACACAGCTGGAGGTATTGTGGAGTGGTTTGAGCAACATTGAGATGTTGAACATATGCTGTACGTTTTAGAGACAGAAATCCGGCACAGATTTCTGCCTCCATTCTCCCTCCCAGGGAACTGAACAGTACACTACACGCGAAATGATTTAGTATTTCATTTGCTACCATTCATGACCTGTATGATTATGTTCCATGTCGCATCAGAGCTGCTTTAAAGTTGAAAGGTGATCCAATGCCATATTAACCTCGTAAGTTGCACTTTTTTTTCCAGATATTTCAATTAAATTATTAAGTATCTATATTTGTTAATGCTTATTATTGTTTTTGTCGATTCATCTAGACGTTATCCGCAAAGGACTTGAAGCGCTTGGAGAAGAAGGAGGAAGAGTTTCGAAAGAAACTGGAGCGAAAAGAAGAGGAATGGAAGAGGAAGTTAGAGAAGCGAGAAGAAGAGTGGAGGAAGAAGTTAGACACAAAAGAGGAGGAATGGAATATGATGATAGAATTATTGCAAAAAGAGAAAGGAGTCTTGGAAGAAGAGAAACGGGAAGTTGTCAAAGAAAAGTTGCAACTAGAAGAAGCTTTACGAATTGCCGAAGGTATTCAGATAAATTTTTATTTATTTATAATTTTCTTTTAAAAAAGTTAACAAATTTACTGACAAGTGAGTAAATATCTCGAACCACCTTAACAATAATTCCTTTTTGAATTTTCCATCGTTATAATCTGTTGGATAATGAAGATTGAGCTCTCTCCAGATTCGGATAATCGAATCCGGAATACATGTCATCAAAAGTCAACCACCGGCGCTAACCATGTGGCTGCTTAAAATCGCTTTAATAATAGTTCATAGGAAAATATCACATAGTACTGCGAAGTCAGTCTGAGATTTATTTATTCTTGTGCAGCACAATTCGGAGTTACGTTCGGGAAAAAAGGATGAGAAAAACACATAATTTAACCCTTATAAATGTTGGGCACCCTTTAACCCTTTTAGGCACTAACGTAGTATCTTCATTATTCGATTAAAAAAGTATCAATAAAGCTTTTTACTTCGTTTTTTTTTTTTTTTTTTTTTTTTAAGCCTGGAGGAACAGGTTGCGTATGATTTCACACGTTTCTGCGTTGAGACATAGCGTGTGATGACGTTATAATTATTTTTTCATATGCCTATTTTTATTATTTTTTGGCGAGCTTACTTGTCCAGCTAGAAGATTGAAATTTTTTGCACACATATTCAGTGCACTCAATCATCTTAGACAGTATTCTCCAAAGAACACTTTTTCCTTCGTATTTAGGTTTAATATAAAGAAATTACAATAAATATATTATTTTCTTGTTTTATTGTAAGTTCTGTAATGTACTACAGTAATCTACGTTTTTCTTTAACGTTGTGTAGTAAACGTGATGCATATTGTATAGTTAATGGCTTAGATGTGTTTGATCTGTTTTTAAATAACTTCTCAGATTTATTATGTTATTGGCAGCTAGTAAATTCAAATGCTTGATACGTCTGTGGGGTTATTTTTTTAAAAGGATATGTTAATTTCCGTTATGCTCAGATATTTGTCTTTATTCGTCTCAGGCTGTCTTAGCCACTGTTTTATAGTTTTATTAGCTTACACTTGTTTTAGAGTTGAATCTTTGAACCTATATTTCACTAACTGGAGCTGCATAATTTTGTACAAATACGTAAACCCGACAACAGTACACAGCCCCTTCGTGGCCAAGCGGTTAGCATACGCGCCTTTGAGACCCGGGGACCCGGGTTCGATTCCCAGCTGGAGCTCATGTGGTTCGGATTCCACGTTAATCAATAGGTTCACGTCTCATATAGTCTCGCTGCTGAACGAGACGTTGAACTCAATCAACTCAACCAGGTAAGAGTACACCCTAGCGTATCTTTGGACTGTACAACTAATTATTTAGAAATAATTATTGAGCTTCCGCTGCTTATACTACCAGACCCTCTCGAAAGTTTGGTTGGTTGCAGACGACTAGGTTCTGTTCACTTCATATCAACAAGTGTGGGCATTTTTTTTATTACCATAATAAGAAGAAATAGACTATTTGTCTTCCGGAATGCATTTTAAAACATTGAATAAAGGTTAAGAAATACAGGCGTTAAAAAAAAATCCTCTTGAAAGTGCACTAAAAAGATATTTTTCAGGAGTAAAATGAGGAAATGGAACTAAGACTAAAATATTTAACATGAGTGAACTACAGGTGGAGCAGAGGAAACGGATTTGTTCTAAACCGCTAGGTCTTGGCGACGATTAGAAGTATTGATTTTGTGCTACTGTCGGCAGACAACTCAGGCAATGCAGTTTCAGTCACTATGGAGCGTTGAGCATCGTGTGTTCGCGTTCGAGCAGTTCTTTAGAAACGATGATAATGTGGTCAAGGTTCAACGTCTTTTCCGTCGAAGGTTTAATGTCGAACGTCGAGGTACAGTCTCAGATCGAAACACTATACTCCGATAGGTTGCAGCGTTCAGAAATACTGGATCTGTGATGAAAAAGAAAATTTGAGATCATCATGTAAAATGCGATGAATCAAACAACGTGGCATACGCAGCAGTGCAGCCTGGCCCCTAGTGTATCGTTTCGGACTAGCAAGAACTGCCCTTTTCACTCTGTCTACGTTTTCCGGAGTTCGAACTTAACGGGGAAGACCAGGTGGTTTCTTTTTTACCACAGATCCAGTACTACTGAACGCTGCTACCTATCGGAGTTTATTGTTTCGATCTGGGACTGTACCACGACGTTCGACATTAAACTTTCGATGGAAAAGACATAGAACCGTGACCACAGAATCATTGTTTCTAAAAAACTGCTCGACCGCGAACACACGATGCTCTACGCTCCAACGCTTCATAGCAACTGAAACTGCATTGTCTGAGCTGTCTAAAACGGTCGCTCAAAATCAATACTCTTACTCGTCTCTGAGTAGTAGCGGTTTAAAAATACATTCGTTTCCTCTGCTTCACCTTATATTTCCGTAGTATCTATAAAACTAACTGTACTTTGGAAGAGCGACTAATACTTTGAGTCTTAGCCCCTTTTCTTGATTTAACCGTCTCCTTTAGCCTAGCCGGCATAACCGTGGGACGTAAAACTTATTACAGATTTCATTTCATTTTCTTGATTTACTTCCCCTCCCCAAAAAAAAACAAACTTTTTAATAGCATTTTTCTTAGTGTTCTTATTAAGGTAATAACACTCAATACCCCTTATTATTACTGTATGTACTTGCAAGTAAACATATTGTATATGTTCCGTGACTTTTTTTTCACCTATGTATAATGTGATCTTCGAAAGAACGGAATATGTGACTACTAGACAAAAAAAAAAGTTTTGCGTAATTTTAGACAGTCTTAGTTGTATATGAAACTACTGAAATTTTTAATTTCTAACTACTAGAATTAACTGAAACTACTGATGATATTATTTCACCCTGAGCATCGTACGTGTTAGAACTTACTGGTATTATGGTATTATAGATACCAAAATAATAGATAGATTCTGTCTCAGGAAATGAAAGGTAATGTTAATTATTTTTTGAGTGCGTAACTTACCCGGATAAAAAAATCAACCTAAAAATAATTAATATTCTAGTAAATAATTTGCATTATTCACTTTCCATTTTTCACGTAGTGTTGTTCTGATGCAGCAAGGTTATTTTGAAATTTTGTTCTAGTATTTTCCATAACTAAGAATGTGTTAGATTATTATTGTTTTTCAAAAATTATGTAAATGTATTTGTCATTTCAGAATATAAAAAGAAGGCATTCAAATTTCAAGAAGATATAGATCAAATGGAGGACTTCCAAACTCAAGAAATGGCTAAAATTAAACATTTAGTAAGTTGTCTTATGTTTATTTTAGTAGATACTTTAATGAATTAATTTGAAATGAGACAAGATAAAATATTACCCGCGTAACACTCCAGTTACAGACTGTAACACACTAGTTAATATGTTTCCGACAAAATTTGATGATTTAGGAAACTTCCATTATATTTGACAATGTATAATAAATTGTAAGTTACAGTTTAGACAGATTTAAATAATTTTCTTCTGACTTATATTGTGCAATACTGTGAAGTTACTGTAAGATTATTACAACTACATCTTCAGTGGTCTATTTAAATTACTGTTAAGATCGAAACATTTAGTCTTTTACTAAATCTTATTCAAAAATTATTAGCGTAAATTCATAAATTTTTTATCCTTGCTGTACATTGCCACACAAGTGTTTGTAAAATAATTTTATTTATTTCATCATTCTGAGAAAATAAAAGACTAGTATTCCTTTGGTCATCATACCACATTCCTTGTGTTACGAATGTGCTTTATCTAATATAAGATATATGTGTGTAATATATTGCAAGTTTTTCTTATCAAAACTAGAGCGCACATTTTGCACGTGTAAAATATGGTAATGAGTATTTTGTATGTATAGGTAGATCAGTTCTGGAAACTGAGAACTCTTTATGGTGTACGATCCTTTGCTAAACTCTTTGTTCTATCATACAAATAATATCGTCCATCAAATAAAATTACATTCTTTTTTGCTTTCCACCACACCTATCACACTGCTCAGATTTCGTCCCTTAAACAATGTTTTATCCAGCTTCATTTCCTCGTCTGAATTATGTGCAGATCATGTTTCTATCCTCTGTTCCAACATTTTCTCACTGTTTTTGGGTTTCATTTTGATAATTTCATTCAGTTGTTTTACCCATTTTTCTAATATTTTTGTATCCCGTACAGTACAATATTTTATGAGAGGTGTTCAAGGTAATTCTTTGTTCATCGATCTTCCTGAAGGTTTTGTGTGAACGTGGTACAATTTCTGGTGAGGAACATGTGATTTCGGATTTCACGTTTCCAACGCAAAAGACCCCAAGTTTTTGAGATGGTTTTAATTGAAAATTAAAATTATCCATCATAAATATTACGCTTTGAAACTTATGTAATGCAAAACTTGCCAATTTAAAACTCTATTTAAGAAGTTAGGTTAACCAAAACTCCTTTTTATATTTACCCTGTCCGTCCGTCCATCCGGAAGACAAAAAAAAAAAAAAAAAAAATCTCGGAAACTACTGGATTAATCATCACCAAATTTGGTCAGAATGTAGAAAATCAAAAGTATGAAACCGAGTTTGCTTTTCGACCCTATATTCAAACCAGAAGTGGTAGATATTAACCATTTCCGTTTTGGTGTTGATCACTTCAGAGCAAAAATGGTAATTAGATATGCGGTTTTCTGCAATCAATTAAGTCCCAAGGTTACAATACGTTTCATCTTTAACTCTCTACTAAAACAGGAAGTGGTTGAAATTTATTACAACTTCCGGTTTCAATATTGGTCGACATAGAACAAAAATGATGATAGATGGTTAGAAGCATTTTTTTTTTCTTTTGAATCGATTCAGCGCTCTAAGAATATATATTGTCTTCTCTCTTAACCTTCTGTCACAATTCAAAAATTCCGGTTTTAACGTTGATCACCATAGAACCAAAAGCGATTTCCTGGAATCAATTAAGCATCCCAAGAATATATTCAATCTCTACTCTAATCTATGTACTAAAACTGGAAGTGGCAGAAATCAACCATTTCCGGTTTTAACGTCGATCGTTATAGCGTGAAACGGTAACATATAGCGAGAAGCTGTTTTCTTCATCAATTAAGCGTCTCAAAATATATTTAATCTCTAATATACTTATTAAAACTTCAGTTTCAATATCAATCTACCTAGGAAAAAAAAAAAAAAAAACGGCTAGCAAGTTGTTTTTTTTTTTTTTTTTAATACATGTAGCGTTCTAACAATAGGTACTAGAATCTCTCTTAACCCTCTATTTAAATCGAAAGTGGCACAAATTAACCACCTTCGGTTTTAACGTTCATCGACGTAGAATAAAAACCATAGTAGCTAGCGTGAGACGCTTTTATTTAATCGATTAAGCGTCCCAAGAATATAGTCTATTTCTACTCTAAAGTCTGTAATAAAACCGGAAGTGATAAAAATCAACCACTTCCAGTTTTAACGTTGATTGTTATAGTGAAAACTATAACAGGTAGCAAGAAGCTGTTTTCTGCAATCAATTAAGCATCCCAAGAATATATTCAATCTCTACTCTTAATATAACGTGGGACGTTAAATTTAAAGATTTCATTTCATTTCATTTTACACCTTTTTCTTGTAGGTATCACTCCCAGTCTTCATTACCACCATCATAATCTATTCACTCACTGTGACTAACATGCCGGCATTACACTTACTCACTTATTTCAACTAAACTAAGTCTACATGCAGCTTAAGGCCTTTTTGATTGATGGCATTGATTCCATCTACTACTGGCCTTTTTTATTTTACAACAAATAATTTACCCACTCAGTACATGACGTGAAACCCAACAATCTTCTTTGCTACCAATATTATTAGTTTGAATAACCTCGCATGTACAGTCATCCATAATTAGTAGATGGATGTTTTCGTAACTGTCACCTGCTTTCTCATCTGAATTTGACACTTGTTGGTGAAAGACGACAGCAGGGAATATCTTGAGTCAAAACGAAATATATTGGAAACCTGGAAAAGTGACAATAAGGATAAAGAACAATTAAAAATTGAGAAAATAGAGAAACGCCCAGCGTTATATAAAAAAGTTCTCAAGAATATTCAGGTAAGAAGAAATTGTGAGAGAAAGTGTGTTTTGCTATTATAAGAAACTGGAATGATCTTCGAGGGATAATTGCATAAATTATTATATAGCTTGTAAAATTTTCCCTTCAGCAATCTCTCACTTATATGATGCATCCATATTCATTTTTTCTTTTTTCCTTCTTAAATTCAGCATTAGCACTCTTCGAAATCCATCGTACTGTGTCTAATCCCACCAAATTGTGATATCAAATGCAAGGCAACTTTTCTGTTGACGTCGCGAGTAGGCGAGGGTGTAGCAACAAGACTGTTTTGTCTTTGTGAAGTTGTTGATTATAGGCAACAGCGTCGAGATAATTGCACAGCTGTTTTGTCGCCAATGAGCGGTAGGCCTAACATGGTTCTCTACGTGCCTACGTGACGTCAGAAAGCAAGCAAAGTGCAAGTATTGGTAACATAGCGGTTTTTAAAGCGACTTCTGACCGAAGAACGTTTCTACAGTGGAACTTAGTTGTAGTCGATTGTGACATCCTGGTTCCAGTCTTTGGCGACAGAATTCTTTGATAGAGGCATACGAAAGCTGGTGCCCCGTTACGACAAATGCCTCAACGAGAATTATATATATATGTTGAAAAGTATTACTTCATCGTAATAAAATAATTCTCTTTTGATGTTCATCTGTCATTTTACAGTCCATCGAAACTTACTTTCTGAATGCACCCTTTAATTATTAATGTTACGTAGTATTATCGAGCTTAAGCTAGAAGTTAACATTTGTGCTTCCCAGTAGAGGGGTCCCGGATCTAAATCCAGTGACTCCCATCCAACTTAAGTTTGTCTCAGTTGCGACGAATGCTAGAATGATATTTTAAAATACAGTATAAACCATGGCGATTTCCTTCCACTGTTGTTCTCTCTGTTATTGTCAATAATTAATAATTTGAGTTTCAGTTAAAATCGTAAGCTGATGTGGTAGTTTAATTTTTCTTCTCTTTATTTTTCAGCTTCTTGTTAAAGAGCAAGAAATTACAGATAAGGAGGCTCTGTTGCAAGACTTGAGAATACAAAACGAAACATTACGTTGTGAAGTCAATAGACTAAAAGGCCATGAAGAAGAACTGAATAATTTGCAGGTAAGTTACTTCCAAAGTGAATAAAATTGCCTTACTGTGTATCAGATTTTCTATTCTGCTGACAGATACGAGATCTGATTTGTGTTTTCCTCGTTGCCACTTTCTAAACTAAAGACTTTATGTGATTAGTTGCATTATGAGTGTTATGGGTTATATTTTCAGTGGGAACTTCAGTGTAGTAAAGCTGTTTTAAAATGAAAGATAAAAACCTCAGTTTGGAAATGCGGAAAAGGCGAGCAAATTTTAATGTCGCGAGCCTTTGTTGAAATGATGGAGTTTTCGATGAATAGATTTTTTTTTTAAAAAACATGGTTTGATATATAAAAAGTTATGTCTCGTGTATTTATTTATTTTTTTTCTGCTTCTATGTGGATGGATGTTTCACTTAATGTACAGTATTAAAAAGTTTACAGTGTCAATAGAGCTAGTAATAGTGCACTTACTTACTTCATTGTCTGTAGGGACACAAATGCAATGTTTACATTTTGTGTTTTATTTTGTTCGTGTGTTTAAGTTCTGCACAGATATTAGAATTTTCGCCATTTTTTCTCTCTCTATATATAATTTTCAGAATAACAGGAAAGCAACGATTTTAGAAGGAACTAGGAAACAAAATACAGTTTTTTTTCTCTGTGTAATTCGATATTCCATGTTTTAATGTAAAAATTAACAAGCATTGGAAACTCTGTAACTAAACAATATGTTAAAACAGTGACTTGTGATTTATAGTTGTTTCTAAGTAAACAGCTGTAATGAAGTCCATTAAAAAAAAAAAATCATTTTTCGTTATTTTACAAATTAAAAATAAGTCTCATACTTTACATTAGATGTATCCAGGAATTATATTATATCAGTGCTTATCTGCGTAAAAGTACTCGTATCCAGACGATGTGACGACAAGTCATCTATACATTTCGGAAACGTGTCTGCTTTTCTTCGATTTGAATGAGTTCAGAATGTGACATCAGCGACTTTCTTCATGTCGAATTTGAATGTGCAAAGTTTCCTTGAGGAAAATAAAAAAAGAATAAACATTGTAAGAAAAGTATATTTATTACTCCAGGTTTTATATGAAACTTCTTTTGCACTATTGCATCAAACGTTTGTTGTATTTTATCCTACAAGAATAAATTTTGTATATGCAAACTATGAAATGATCAAGAATAAAGTTGTCGACTCATCATGCTGTACCTACCCCGTCGAAAGAGAGCAGACTTCCGTGATATAATAAGCTGATTGTCTTACAATCATCTGGAAACAAACACTTTAAGCAGTTTTTTTTTTTTTTTTTTTAACCTACTTACCTCCCCTTGATAGATAAGAATGAAAACTTAAAATGTGGAATTACAGAATAATTTCTCAAATGTTAAGTGTGCTTGTGCAGCTGAAGTAGATGTACAGTTTCGTTTAGTGCGTAATATTTATAATAATTTTTGCATGGCTATGAAGGAGAAAGTAGTTCTGGTGATCAGTAAAAATAATTTATTAATTTCCTGTTGGCATCGTTTTTTGAATTTTAATACAATACAATTTTGATATAATTTAAACAAGAATAAACTTAAAATAATTACCTAAAATTCCCTATGGGTGACAACACTAAGAAACACAACAATAATGAAGATAATAGGAATAACTTACATTATACATTACTCAGCATACAAGTAAACAAAATGCTGTACAACCTCATTCATTGTCAAATTCGTCAATCACAGATTTGTCATGTCTCTTGGTAAGGTATAAGAAGTCTGACAGTGTACATTTTCATTCTCCATTTACTACTTTTTATGAGGAAAGTTATCTGAATATGGGTAATGTACACAGCAAAAGAAAATACTGTTTAAAGTGACAGATTAATACTATGTATAACCGATTGTGCGAGAGAGAAGAGTTAGTCTATTTTAATTGCTAAATATAAATGGTAAATTGAAACAGATTTAGGGTTGTGCATTAATGAATGAATTTTTAAAAGCAGCTACGAACCAGTTAAGTGGTGTCCCTGCTTTGATTCCAATTATGGGAGTCTATGGTAGAAGTCTTTTTTTTTCTTTTCTTTTCTTTCTTTTTTTTTTTTTTAAGGATCTTTTACCTTATTTTCTGGTTTCTCACTCGACCAAACATTTCGTTGTAAGTCATTTATCATAAGTCTTTCAGCCGAAAGGACATAACGGCAAAACGTAAGGATTTTATTTCATTTAAATGTTTATTTATTCTTATTTTCAGTTAGAACTTCAGCAAATTCACTTTATTCTTGTGTTGTGAAATTCTTGTGTTGTTATTGTGTTGTTATTCTTGTGTGTGAGAACGTACGCGCCTTTGGCGCGGGAGACCCAGGTTCGATTTCCGGTGGGAGCTCATGTGGTTCGGATTCCACGTTAATCAGTAGGTCAAAGTCTCATATAGCCTCGCAGCTGAACGGGACGTTAAACCCAAAATCAATTCAAGTATGAGATATTTAAAGTCGTGTTATCGTCAGATCGGCACTTGGTTCCAATTACACTGTTTAAGAATAGTGTAAATTTCAGACATTACAAATCCAAAAATGTGAATTGTTTTCTGGTAAGAGTTTAATTGATAGCTTTCCTTTTAGAAAATCGTTTATTGTAGATTTAAATTACTTTCTATAACTTTAACAAGTGGTCAGCTTACAGAGCAACAATGCCAAGGTTAGCGCGACATTCAGTACCAATTTTTTCACCCAGGCATTCTCTGTCCTTGATTTTCATACTGTATAACATTGGATTTCGATGAAAACATCGGATTTAAGTCAAGTGTCCCTGAAGCCCTTTCCATTTTCTCATCACTACCAGTCCAATACTACGGGAAATTATCATCCAACCAGTGGGGCATCTACTTAACATAATAAGGGAGGAGCTGCCCGTCTTGCATGAATCACTACTATTTTAACCCTACGACTACCACGTGGGTCCATTGGACCCATATGGATTCTTTTGTCAGTAATTATAATGATACTGTGCGTTTCCAGGTATTGATATTCTTTGACTTTTTCCTGTTTGCAACCTTGTTTCAAATTACTTAGGTGTTATTTTATTTTTGTAAGTCATGTGGTAGGTTTACTAATTTATAGCATTAAGTCCCAAGCAGGTCCGTTGGACCTGACCTTTATTGAGTGCAAACATTTTTGTCAAACTTCAGCTTCGATTGAAATTGTGCATCATAGATGGTAGCATTAGCATTTTAATGTTGTCCTAGCTATTGTGGTGAAGCTAGAAATAAATACGAGGGCTCGAAAGAAATAATGACAACATCGTTTTATCCCCGCGCAAGTAGCTTTTGCAACACATGTAGATGGTGTGTGTGGGGTAATACAACGCGGGTGGCGGCGCTAATGTAGGTTCTGTAGTGATAGTAGTGGTGTGTGTTGAATGTAGGTTCTCAAATCACACCGCTCTAAAGGGGATGTTTTCCAAGTTAGAACGACGTGCATTGATAAAGATCGAAGTGGCGCGTGGAAAAAACGCCAGGGAATGTCACTCTGGATTACGTGAAGCATGCGGTAATGATGTATTGTGGTATCGGACTGCGATACTTTGGCTTGCAACATTTCGTGCAGGACGTGATAGTGCAACAGGAACCAGGTGGAGGTTGACATGGAGTCACTGCATTGATTCAATCTTTGCAGCATGTGGGCAGAGGTGGATTGGCAGGGAATTGGATAACGAGGTAAAAACATCCCACTACAGTTTTGAATGTGATGCACAATGTCCTTGGTTACGAAAAATTGCATCCCGGTGGGTATTGAACACCTTACAGGCGTTCAACAATGGCACAGATACGTTCTCGCCTGTAAACATTTAGCACATTACAAACGGGAAGGTCGCGTGTTTCGGGACAGGATTATGGCCCTTGACGAAATATGAGCCACAACTTTTGCGCCAATCCAAAGAATGGTCTACCCATAATCTCCCCGACCCAAGAAGTTGGGTCAACATGAAGTAAGTGTAACCTGGGGTGAATCTGAAGGTGATGCAGATTGTGGCATACGATGTACGTAGCGTCATATTATGGCATGATGTCTCTCTGAACCAGACCATAAATGCAGTGCACTGCCATAGGCTCCTGGAACAACATCTTCGTCCTGCACTGCGCAGGGAACAACCCAACTTCATAAGGGATCCATCCATTGTTTTGAATGGCAACGCCCGTTGTCACAACGCGGTTCCTGTAAGGAACCTGTTTGCACAATGGGAGTGGAAGGTTCTAAAGCACACTCCCTATTCACCGGACATAAGTCCATGTGACCTTCACTTGTTCCCTAAAATGAAAGAACCACTTCGAGTTTGTGGAAACTCTTTGGGAAATTTTATATAATTTTATTTTTTGTTACCTAGGAATACATTTCTGACGTGTACATTTCTATATTATGTATTTTAGCATTTGTTACTTCATAATGCTTTAAAGAAAAAAACATTAAACGTAAGTGTATTTCATTGGTGTTTTAGTTAATAAAATGTAAGATGGTAGCAATTTACGGTTTAAATGCTCTTCTTTTCAAAAAGTGTACATTATTGGCTAGAAGAAAGCAAAATAATCACCGTGGGTCAATTGGACCCGGTTGGTATTGAAAGGTATAAAATTTTGTCTGTAGTTCCAGGGTTAAACAGTATTTCCAAATCTAGCGTTAACAAATAATTCAGCAATACTAGGTATTTTGTCCAGATAGCAACAGGATATGGACGATTTCAGTAAGAAACTACTAACTTTCGTCTGTAGCAGTTAAGCTTCGTTAGTTTCTTCAGATAAATGAAGACCGACAACTGAATAATTCCACACTAAACTATGATGCGGTCTGCATTCCAAGATGGCACCGTACACTTTAGACTTGACTGCTTCTTATCTTCTATTTATGTATTTCTACTCCTTCCCCCGTATTTAATGAAACGTTTGGCAGAATTGTCATATATCAGGTATATGCAAAATGATATGATCTAAAACAGCCAGTGCTGTCAAGTAGTTTCTTATTGTTAGTAGTATCTCACCAGAACATAAGTCATAACAGTTATCTTAAAGTCGTTTGGTTTAAAAGGAAAACTTATTGCAAATTGTGCCAATTGTAAATAGTAACATTTCGTAAGTATTGTCGTCTGCCCTATAATTTTTATTTGTTTTTTGGTAGTATTTGAAAACTAAATTTGGTAGTACAGTCTAAAATATCGTATCGACTTAACCTTGGAGATCAATGAAAATTGTTTCGGAAAGCTATATTTTGTTCTAAAAACATAATATATTTCTTATCAAAAATTACTTTATAAATGTGTTTAATTTTTGCTTGTATTTGTTGGAAAGTGCGCTTCATTTTTGTTTTTCGGTTGTCTTAGATGGGCTGTGTTGCTTCCTCTGTTTCTGCACGCCTGTGACGATGTGATACCTTACTTGTAACACCAATGATTTAATTTTTTTGTTAATAATTTGGTGTTTGCTTGCTTTCTTTTGCACTTGCGACATACATGGTTGTTTACGAATGCACTCAAAATCGTTGTATTCACCCAATAGCTTTGGAGAAGTGGATGTTTAATGTTGGAGAGTGGTTTGCTAAGGTATGTAGCTTTGATAAACCTTTTAAAATATATTTTTAATTAATTTATTTATTAATTTTAATATGTTGTAGTTAATTGGAATCTGTAGCAAGATCTTATGTATGAATTTGTTACTTTGTGTAGCTTGTTTTGTTTTTTTGCATGAAAATAACATGATTTTATTTGCTTGCTACTACTATTATTCAAATATAGATTGCATGAGATATTTTTGCATTAATTTTCTGCATAATTTAAATTATTTACATTAAAAAAATTAACACGTACTACACATTAATGAAACCATACGATGATGTGTCAAAGTGAAAACAACGAAAATGAAAAAAATATGGCTTTTGACACGCGCAAAAAGAGTGATGCGTCTTCCCTGACAATGTGTAAATTAATCTATTATACGAACTTCAGATTTGCTGAGAAGTATTTTTTTAAGTAGTGACTACTGTAGAGTGTTGTATTGGATGTAACTGAGCGGCAATGCGCTTACCTTGTGGTCAGCAAGTTCGATTGCACGCTGTAGTGTTCTTTATACAGAAACGTTGTGTTGGATTTTCTCGAGACACCCACTTTATGTTCATTACGTTCATCGTCGCTTGTATTTATATTTATTATCTTTAAAATTTATTCTGCAGGGTATCACCATAAGACGTTAAATTGAAAGCTGTACTACCCTTTGAAACTTCTCCGTGGCTATATGGTCAGCGTACGATTCCCGGTTTGTGTGGTTCAGATCCTATGTTAACCTAGGTCCACGTCTCATATTGAGCTTCGTGGCTAAGCCTTTGGCGCTGGAGACCAGGGTTCTATTCCTGGCGGGAGCACATGTGGTTTGGATTCCACGTTAATCAGTAGGCCCCGTCTCATATAGTCTCGCTGCTGAAAGGGACGTTAAAACTCAAAATCAACTCAGTTCAACATCTCATATAGCCTTGGTGCTGAACGGGGCGATAAACTCGAAATCAGCTAACTAAGCAATCTACTCGTCTTGCAAGGATGGTTTTATCTCAGTATATCTTGTAAGATAGTAATTACTGTAATATGTTGTTCATCTTTTGTGGTTTCATATTTTCCATTTCCTTTCTTAATGCATATAATTTCTGTTTCCATTTCGTTATGTTTAATTTACATTGTATACCCAGTATTTTAGTAGGAACAATTTATCTTTGTACTTACATGGCTTAAGCAAAGGAATCTCAACTTGTGTATAGGAAAATCAAAAATTGTCGTGTTTCACTTTCAGTCGTCTTTCCGTTACCGAGTTGGTGCAGGCTAATGTTTAGTCTACTTGCTTCCTAATAAAATTAGAAAGTAATCTCCGTGGTTTTTGTTGGATGTTTTACGGTAATTGCTGGCTAAATGCTAATTACGTGTTCGAAATTCCAAACGTCTATCTGTCCGTAAATTTTTAAATTTTATTCAACCTTGCAGCATTTTGAGCAAAATGATTAAATCACATTTTGATTATTTCGGTTTTAGTTGAAACCTGACCTCGTCTAATCTGTTTTATCGCCCAAGAGTATTCGCACATCAATCTCTATAACTAAATTTTGCCAATCCCTTTTGCATTACACAGTGAACATATAAAAGTCCTTTAATATAAGTATATATGTAAAGCACGCCATCAGTTGTGACTTTACATATTTAAAAAAATCGGAAACGCGCAACACTTAGAAACTGACCAATTTCTGGACAAAAGTTTCAGTCAAGAATTATAATCCAGGAACCAACAGGTAATTCGCTGGCTCAATATAGAAAACCAGTGTTCTGAAGGACTGGACTTCTCACATTTTTCGCAGTAGTTAAAAACCGTTTTTGAGTTCAACGTTAGAATCGGATGAATTTACTTCCGAAGTTTCCGAAAAATCCTTTACACAAAATTTCATTAAATAAAAAAGACAGAAATCTGTAGATTTAATCTCTAACATGTTTTCTTTCAAATATAAATAATTTTAAATTATTACTGAAAGAGTAGTTCCTGTTCTTACTGTATTTTTTTTTAACGAAAGTCTATGAAGATTAATTTTTGAAAACACACACACACAAGCATATATATGAAGAGTTCCATATTTGCCTTATTAAAATAATAGTGACATACCAGCAGGAAGAAAATTGTCTGCATCTTTCAGAATTCATAATAATTTGAGGAAGAGGGACGCTTTATTTCTGTTATACTTATTTTTTTTCTTAAATCTACTTTAGAACAAGCAATTAGGAATATCAAATATAACAAAAGATGTTTCGTTTGAAATTCTTTGTATATGTGGATCATCTGGACGTGATAAACCGTAGAGTCAGTATAAGAAAGACTAAATGAATTAGTAGAAGAAATTATTTTGAATGTAAATGGGCTAACAGAGAGTGAACGTATTTCCCTTGGGACGCTGAATTGATTCCAGAAACGGCATCTCGATATCTTTTACTGTTATTGCTCTACGAAAATCTGTATTGAAACCGGAAGTGATAGTAAATTTGAACCACTTCCGGTTTTGATGGAGATGGTGTGAGTTGTAATTATATCCTCTCTTGAAATCCTGACTCGATTGCAGAAAACCACTTCGGCTGCTATCTGTTACCATTTTATTCTATTGCGATAAGTATTGAAGCTGGAAATGGCTAATTTGAACCAATTCCAGTTTGAATAGACGGCTGACGTTGAAGATGGAACCTATTCTTGGGACGCTGAATCGATTGCAAGGAACCGCATCTCGATATTTCTTAACTTTTTGCTCTGATACGTGAGCTCCTCCGTGGCTAAGCGGTTAGCGTACGCGCCTATTGCGTGGGAGACCCGGGTTCGATTCCCGGCGGGAGCTCATGTGGTTCGGATTCCACGTTAATCAGTAGGTCCACGTCTCATATAGCCTCGCTGCTGAACGGGACGTTAAACTCAAAATCAACTCAATTCAACTCAACTCTCATACGTGTCGACAGACTGTCAAACGGACAAAGCCATTCTATAGGATATGCGCCACTTACGCATAGCGTAGTTTGGAAGTCTGATAATAGTCTGTACAGAAGAGAAATAAATTTAAATACTTAAGCATAGTAATAAGAAACAATAACAGTATTAAAGACGAAATAAATATAAGTTAGTAACGAAAAATGCGCCGCACTCAGAACTGCCTTTTATCAATAACGAAATAAATTGAAAATAAAAATGTATGGAAACATGATTTTGCTTATGTTGTACGAATGCGAAAGCTTGTCGTTAACTGGCAGAGAAGGGTGTAGACTGAGGATTGTTGAGCAATGTTTTGAGGAAAATAGTGGGTTCAGAAGGAGATACGTAACGTGGAAATCTCTATAAGCGATCGTGTAAGATGCGCGTCATATATGCTCCGATGGACAAAATATACAGGACAATTTTAGTTGGGAGAGTCTTGCGAAAGGTGTCTTTGAGTAGGTAGACGAATAAGGTGGGAAGATAAAACAGAGACGGCTCTTAGTGAGTTCAGATCAGTGGAATTAGACCCAATGATTAGTAGTTTCTGCGATAATAAAGCTTCATGTAGAGTTTAATTATTGTAAAACATTAAACCGTTTTATATGAAAAACATAAAAAATGAAAGATGTGGAGGAGGTTTTGAAATTGTGCACAACGAAAGTATCACCGCAATATTTGCATGTTGAAACTGAACAGAAACCTCGAAAATATCTAGTGTGATGACTCGAATCCGGGACTTTCCAATAGCAGACTGAAAATGTTGAACATCCACATCTTCCAGCTCGGTTGTTTTCTGTAGTGTTTAGGGCTTTAAAAAATAAAATGAATTGCGGTGATTCAAACACAGATACAATCTGATACATTTCATCATGATTAAGTAATACTTATTACGTGCCTCGAAATCACAATTGGATTAATATATACGTGGTATAATTTCGGCAGTCAATCGTGTCGTTCTTGGAGAACTATTTCATGAGCAAGAGAGATTTACAGCTAGACACTAAAGAGCTTCTGATTCACAAATCTTTTTACATTTTTGAGCTTACTCCTTTTTTCACAGAGAACATGAGCAATTTTGAAATGTTGGTAATCGCCACCCATATTAATGCACAACCTAGCAGTGCTAGTATAGAAACAATGTTACTATTAACGTATGTTTCATACAGTTTAAAAGGTTTCATTTCAGTTGAGTTGTTTTCCTTTCCTTCTTTAGCTACATAGATAAATTTCAACAATGGAGAGGTTATAGCGTCATAAGTAAGCAATAGTTTAAAAAAAAAAAAAAAAAAAAAGACTTCGTACGACTACTTAAAAAATTGTGAAATTCCTTTCTGTAGAAGTCTTACACTTAACCTGTAAAAGGAACATTTAAAGCTCAATCTAGTAGTGAAATATAAGAAAGAGATAAGGAAGGTATAAGCTATTATTATAAACTTGTAGAATAAAATAGAAATATAAATTTGTATAAAGAAAAAAATGAATAGTTCTGTTTAGAATCAAATAGTTATTTCTCTTAGAATTATATTTAAAATCACCCAATCCAAAATTTAGATTGGAAATTTAGGTTCATCTGAGAAGGATAAACTCCAGTCTTAATTTAAAATGTTAAGCGTCTGGCTTAGTAAGTGTCTACAGCACAGTAATGATAATGCAGTAATAATTTGAACCGAACGTTAAAACTATGCACTAAACTTAATGGAGAACAAGAAGACCCGGTGATTTTTGATTTATCGACATTCTATTAACTTTCATTTTATGCGAATTTTGAAATAGAAAGGGAAGGAAGTTACGCCTGAGAATCTTTGCATTATACATAAAGCAAGAATATTCCATATATTGATTCAGAATCCCAGTTAAACGTTCTTTTCTCGCTTTGACGAGTACGGAAGATTTTCGAAAAGAAAGTCTTAAGAAAAGTATTCGGAGCGAAAAGAGATGACCGAATATATGAGTAAAGGAAATATTATAACGTGAAACTCCACAAAGTGTACTTTTCCACAAATATGGTTAGAATAATTAGATCGAAATTTCTTAAGATAGACAGAATACCGGTTGCATTTGGAGTAAACGCGGGGCATGTCGAGTTAAGCTGAGTTGGTTGAAAAGTTTTTAAGAAAGCTGCCCTTGATGGGTCGAGGAAATTGGAGTATTAATATTAAGCAACGTCGTAAGAAAGCGCGTAATCACGAACTTAACTGGATTGGGCTGACTAGGGAAGGGCGTGATGTCACTTAGAGATAATTGCATCAAATTTGGTGTAGGAATAGGTAATGGGAATAGAAAAGAACGTGTGGAAACATTTGTTTCGCAGGCGTTCTGGAATCAGAGGTAATGGGCCCTACAGTTCTGGAGAAGTATGGCCTGTCAATCAGATATTGATGGGACTTAGCCTTTGCTCTTTGTTGCGGCCAACGCAGAAGTAAATAAAGTAGAATGAAGACAGAAAAGATGAACTGAACAAAAAATGCGCCAATGTCCTCCCTCAGTCCACCAGCGAATGCCGGGATACTAAATCTATCAGCTGCCCTTACCATTACCCATTGGGTATGCATCACTAGTTAGCTTCACTTACAATTACCCATTTGGACACAGATCCTCACAGTGTTCCACACATCCGTACTATGTACGATTGACTCACGCTCGTCGACGTCGCGTCGTTCCCGTCTTTATCTCCTACAGCAGTTGATGTAGATCTAACCCTTGCACACACCTATCCACTTAAACATTAATACTGTTCTCTGAACTGTTTTGTTTATAATGCAATAGTTCCACAGCACGTATTGAAAGTCCGACATCAGAAACCAAGTCTGCTCTTCCAGATCTGTTTATGCCTCCTTACCACAAGTCAATTAACACCTTGATTTTGAGTAAGCCTTGAAGGCTTACTATTGACCAGTTCAGAAAGTACAAGTCGCGGATCCGAGCTTCGTCTTTGACATCGATTTATTTCTGTGTATATATTTTCTTTATTTTCTTAATATCATTTCATTAGACTAACTAGTGATGCATGCTCAATGAACAAGAGATAAGGTGGGTAATAGCAAGGGCAGTTGATAGATTTAGCATCCTGGCATTCGTCTGGTAGAACTGAGAGAGGACATTGGCGCCTTTTCTGTTCAGCTCATCTTTTATGTTTCCATTCTACTTTACCTTCTTCTGCATTGGCCGCAACAAAGAGCAAAGGCTTCGTCTTATCAATATCTGATTGACAGGCAATATTTTTCGAGAACTGTAGTGCCTATTATTTCTGATTCCGAACGCCTGCGAAATGAATGTTTCCACATGTTCTTTTCTATTCCCATTACCTGCTCCTACACCAAATTTGATGCAGTTATCTCTGAATGACATCACGCCCTTCCCTCGTGAGTTTGAACAGGATAGGCTTTAGGGGGGATTTTTGCCGCTGTGACAGTGACTATGTAAATTTCTTGTATGACGGAGTTAGTTCATGTTTCCTTCCTTACAATATTTGTTAATATAAAGTTCATCACCATTAAATCTTAATTCGAGTGTCCTATCGTATCTAAATGTGTACCTTCCAACGTCTTCCATTCTACTTTTCATCCTCGATTCTCTTATTTCCACACCTTTCTGTACTTCATTCTGCTCTAATTTCTTTGTTCGTCTGAAGTAGTGTCAAAGCGGTATATTTCCTTAAAATTTCCCGTATCGTACCACTAATCAACTTAAATAAAAAAGATAAAAGACTGACGAAAGCACGTACTTATATTAATAATCTGTGTCACATAAAATAATATAAAATAAAGCATGTACTTTAACGTAAAATAAGGCATTAATCTACCATTTTAGTGTCTATCCAAATTTCTGATATTTTTGTCTAGCAGGTAGTCCTCTAAAGTTGAAATTGAACTGCAAAATTTACATGTTAATCAATTTGGTCTTAAATAATGCACAGCACTACCGGAAATTTACAATTTACTGTAAAAATAATTAAAGGTTATTGGTAACATGAGCAATTAATGAGTATTTTTAATAATAATAATAATAAAACGCACTATTTCTTCTTAAGTTTCCATAATTATTCAGAGTAACCAATCAATATATTTGTTTAATTCTTGAGAGTATGAAAAATTGCTGAAAAGTTCGTACTAGTGATGTGAAAAATTGAATATTCCCAATCTGAGTTTAGGATTAGCAATTTCCAGTGCAAAATTTTATATATTAGTCCTGTGTAGTTTCTACAATTTTAAAGCTAGATCATCATAAACAATGCATTCGTAAACATACTAATTTATTTCCCACTCGGTACGTTAAAGTGTGTGATTTATTTCCTTACTATTTTACATAACAATGTATTAAACAAAATAAAAACATGAAGTTATTAAATCTGCTTTACAGTTTCGGTAATATATCAGGTAGTCTAAAAAGTATTGAACTTTTTGCGCGCGAGATGACGTTAGTATTCCAAATCTCAGGGCAAATGAGTCGCAGCGGGTCAGGCGTAACGCCATTTGACAACTGAAAGTTGAAGCTAGTAGATGTACAAAAAATGTTGGAATTCTCAAAATCAGAAATGGAGTTGCGCCGTGAAGATGAGAGAACTTTCCACTAAACTGCGATATAGTTACAATTTCATTTCGATAAAGGCGGAAATGCCACACAGGCCCGTCAAGGAATTCTTGCTCTTTATAGACAAGATAGTGATCAAAAGCAACAACCAAAAGATAGTTGAGTTCCTCTGTTCTGAAATTTCGATAGCAAAAGCAGATGATATTCTGGCAAAAGTCATAACATCGGCAGTGACCTAAGTATTAACCACCAAACAACATTGTTAAACCATTTGGAGAAAGCTGGCTACAAAAAGGAAGCTCGACGTTTGGGTGCTACATGATCTGACTTAAAAACATTGACTCGATCGTCTGAACCTCTACTGACACGTAAGAAACTCGATCCATTTCTGAAGTGGTTGATCACGAATGGTCAAGAGTAGATAACCTATAATTACCATATGGGAAAAAAAAGAATGGTGTTCAAAGCGAGGAGAGGGTCCACAATCCGCGGCAAAGCCTATACTGACACCCGTGGAGGCTATGCTGTGGGATTGGAAGAGCATTGTGCATCATGAGCTGCTACCGCCGGGCAGATCGATGAACTCGAACCTGTATTATCGACAGTTAGCGTGAGTGCACTAACAATTCAAAAGAAACAATCAGAACTGTCAACAGAAAGTGTGTCGTATACCTCGCTGACAACTCCCAGACCGTATACATCTTTAACGACCCATCAGAAATTAAGGGCTGAGAGGTTTTAATGCATCCATCGTATACCGTGAGCCAGGCACTGTCAGACTTAATTGTTTGTTTCGATTTCTGTAGAACTACGTGAATGGTGTTAAGTTAGTTTCAATAGAGGCCTGTGAAAACCGGGTATGTTGGCGGAAAAATGTAAGAAAATAAACGTTCAAAATGGTGCATATGTGTCTTTATAATATTAGCTTTAAATAACAATAAATCTCTTCTCAATTTTGACCTTCAAAGGCTCAATACTTTTTAAACAAACTGATATCACTGCCTTAGTTAGACACATTATGAAAATACAATCTAAGGCTATAGAATATAACTCTCAGAAAATGAGCGGTCATTTCTAACAATCAATGAGAATCTTCTGTTCATTTTTGTAGTCCTAAATTTTTATTAAGTTCAGATTTCGACTTTTAATTAAGTTAAAACTTCCAATTTTTAATTAGGGAGACCTATGTTATCTTTCCTTTATATCGTATTTTACACTGCATGTTTTTTTCTCTCTTTTTTCTGTCGTATCTAATACCTTGAATCTTGAATAAAATTAGTGTACTAATCCAATTCATGAGTCTCTCTCTTCCCTTAACTAGTGTGATCTTTCCACGCGAGCAGTATTCAGTATGAAACGGAGCGGATAAATTTCCATCAGTCTCACATGTATATACGCTTACGGTATTCCTCGTTATCGGTATTCAATTTTCCACTCACTGTATGCTTTCAGTTCTACAAACCAAAGTCAGTATAGCATACTACGTTAATTATTGGTTTCCTTGTTGCCTATTCTACTCATTCTCTTGTCATTTTTCGTGTGTATGAATTTCTTTGACACACATTTTCTTTCTCTTACCCTTTCTCAGAGAGAGAGAGAAACTTTTCCATATTTTATTATTATTATTTCCGCACTGAAATTTATTATGGGTATGAAGTGTGTGTGTTGAATAGGAGCATTTAATTTTCTAGATATGTTCGTATTCAGTATTAGGTTTTTCACGCTTGGGGAAAACTTTCCTCCTTTCTGTAGTCGTATAGTATTTTGTTCTTTGAAGTGACCGCCACTTCTAAACCTAGATGTAGATGTTTCTGCTATTTTTAATGACTTCCGTCATAGTTGTCTTGTTGAAATGATCCGAGCTTTACTTTTCTCGTGACTTGGTACCAAGTTCGTATTATTACTACGATGTCTACCCAAATCATTATGGAGAACAATCAGATTATGTAAACAGTTACTTCAACTGATAATGATAATAAAATTTACGTATTTTGCTGTTTTCATTTGACACATTATCGTATATTTTGTCACTTCATCTATAGCTGACAAGTTTGTGTGACGTGATCGTAGCCTACTAACCAATAACTTTAAATTGATTTTTCAGGATAAATTGGAATTTCTTCGACACTCTTCCGAATTACAGCATTCTAAACTTTCAAGTGAGCTTCAACAGAGCCAAGAAGAAGTGAATCACTTACAAGAACAGGTGGCCTTGTTGAAAAAACGCGAACATATCTCTGAGCTATCAGGCGAAGAGCGTTATGAAGCCTTGGTAGCTGAGAGAACGCAATTAGAACAGAAATTAGAAGAATCCCGTTTACAGTTACAAGAAATTAAAAGTTCCTGGAGTCAGAAAATAACGTCGCTTGAAACTCAAGTGGAGCGGCTATGCAGACAAGCGGGTGAAGAGAGTTTAGAACGAAGAAGGGTTGAGGAAGAGAAAGATGCAATATTAGAGAAAATGTTATTAGTTGAGAAAACTATAGACGAATTAAATATAGCGATTCAAAGTAAAGATGAAGAAATAACTTTAATGCAAAAAGAAAATCAAAAGCTAAAAGATGATATGGATCTGAAAATACGGGAAAAAGAAGAGGAGTTAGCGAGGCTACGAGAGCAGCTTGTGAGTTCACATTGAGTTAATTCACTCATTTGTGTTGTAGAATGAAAAGGCTTGGTTTCTGAAGCAGCAAGTATTTAGTGAACTATCCATGTCATCCATTTACGCACCCCTCTTTTATTTCTTTAAATTTTAAAAGCTTATTATTATTATTATTATTATTGAAAAGAACTCACCTTGCATCCGATGCTACGATATTCTTGTTAAAACTCAATAATATTCAATATTTGGCTCACACTGGGGTCGTGGAGCGAACATTCCTATCGCAAAATGAAAGAAATTGCTAGGACCTCAAAGATACAGTAGCACCGAATGCAGGGTGAGTTCTTTTGTATGTTTAAATATGCATCGTAAAGAATCTACAAATTATTATTTTTTTATCATTATTTTAAAAATTATATTTAGTTTCTGGCAAATCATGATTAGAGTCATTTTTATGTTTTTATTTGGAATGAATCAACGAAATAAATGTAGTAATTTTATTTTAATGCTCAGCATGTGCCATTTTAGTATATATTTTATTCATTGTTAATTCTAAAACACTTTGCATAAGTTACAGTGATGGTGAAACAGTTTTTGAAGTTACTAAAAGGAACAGATTCTTTCATATTATATATAATATATAGGGAAAATAAATGTTCTAGCACGCCAGTTCGTCTATAGATGCGAATTCAGTAATACACAAAATGAAAAAAATGTACGACTGGATCGATCTTCGAATCTGTCTCTCCATGTTATCGTCCCGACTAGTGTTGTAAAGGCCTGGAAAAAAACCGGAAATTTTGGGTAAAAAAACATTTTTTTACCGTTTTTTTCCCGAGCTTGGAAAAAAAACAGAAAAATTGGGAAAAATTGAAATTTTCGAATATTTTACTACATTATGATTTTAAAATGAAAACTATTTTATATTTACAGTTTACAGTTAAGATCATTGAGTAGTTATGTTTCTTGTATTAGAATAGGGAAATTTTGTGGCAACAAATATATTTGTACCACTCCATCAAAGTTAGCACCGTGATAGAATGGAGTTAATGGCTACACGAGATCCAAAAATATAATCCTAGTTAGATTAATTAATATAAATGCATTTAAATTATCTTAAGTAATCATATAAAGTTACCGTTTTATGGCAGGGAAGTGTTAAAATAACAGGGCCAGAATCATTTTAGTTAATACCAGTATGCTAAAATCAAATTATATTTTATGGAGATGCATATCTTCCATGTGCTGTGTAAAATTTCCGAAAATTTAGACCCATTAGAAAAAATCTTGTTCGGAAATATTGGTAAAACTCGGAAAATATAATTTAAAAACTATTTCTTCGCGCGATACTAATCTTATTTGCTGTAACGTGTTTGCAGCATATATATATATATATATATATATATATATATATATATATATATATATATATATATAACGTATTTTGCTAGCAGGAAAAATACTTAAAGCAACAGCTTTTAATTTTACTTTATATTTTTCTAATTTCTGATAAAAATTCCTCTTTATTATTTGTAATTATATTTTTTGAACAACTCAAAAAGAGAGATTATCTTATTTACATATACACACATACACCGCACAAGTGCGTAAATTTGAACAGCGATAAATATATTAACAGGGTGTCTACTGGTCA
Organism: Thermobia domestica; assembly: GCF_964235325.1. NCBI lineage: Eukaryota > Metazoa > Arthropoda > Insecta > Zygentoma > Lepismatidae > Thermobia > Thermobia domestica. The sequence goes on from NC_137455.1 coordinate 77,068,256, forward strand.
TGAAAGTCATGAAAGTCATGAAAAAAGTCGTATATTTTGCTTATTAGTCATGAAAGCCATGAAAAAGTCCTTTATTTACCCAACTGGTCATGAAAATCTGAAATCTCAGAGTATATTTTTATACTTCATACTTTTATACCTCATACTGCATGTACTGAAACAGTTGTATCAGGTCAGTAATTGTGAGAATTTCCCCCACCAGTTAGTGCTGGCTAACTGGTACTTTACTGTCTTCGTAGCTGCTCCCCATTTCATCTTCTAGTCTCTGTAATACAGTAACAACTTTTTACTGTCCAACTTTCTGATCTGCTATTTCTTTACTTCTAAGAAATGTAAATTGTGTATTTTTGGGCCTTTAGACTTATGCAAATAATATTATTCGTTTGAGTTTGCAGATTTTAAATTTGATGATCTATTTTTTTTAAAAAAAAACGAATTTCTTTTATAATTTGTTTTGTCTTTGGGCAGTTCTCTGAGTGCTTAATTTCAGACAAATTTCTGCTAGATGGATAATTATACTCAGAATTAAAACTTCAAATACAGTATAGAGTGATTCACTGGTAAGAGCAGGCCCTATTTAGGTAAGTGCTATTCTGTGCTCGAGCACAAGGCGGCAGAATTTTAGATTCTTTCTTTAAGATTCACAATAAGTGATATTTAAGACTAGCAACCCGCATAGTTCCGATGCACCACTGATGGTAGGGGTTTATTATTACTAATGGTAAATTTTTATCGCCATGGTTATGAAAATTTGAACAAAAAGGTCATGAAAAGTCATGAAAAAGTCATGAATTTACTTTCTGGTATTCCAGTAGACACCCTGATTAAAGAATTTAACCTGTGAAATTTCCGTTCCTTATTATGAAAGACTAGCAGAATACCCGTTCTTCGCACGGGGAGAATACGTTTAATTTTGGGTATAAAGGGCACCAGAACTGTCACCAATGAACTTAGGGGCCCCAAAAACTATGAATTCGACAGTAGTATCAGTCATTTTTGATTACTTTTACATGTCACTCTCCCCCTTTAAGAGTAACTAATGGGGGCTGAATTTGAATTTAAACGGCGTCGAAAGTGTTAATGTTCATCTCAGGACCCCCAAAACCATGGATTCAACTTTAATATTGGTCATTTTCGATCATTTTTATAATATTTCCCTTCTACCCCTCCCCCAAGTTACGAGGATGAATTTTGATTTAAAGGGCATTGGAAGTGTTACTTTTCATTTCAGCAACCCCCAAAGCTGTGGATTTATCAGTAATATCGGTCATGTTCGATCATATTTATATATCTCCCCGCCCCCAAGTTGCATGGATGAATTTTGATTTAAATAGCATCGGAAATGTCACTGCTCATCTCAGCGACCTCGAAAATTGTGGATTTGACACTAATATCGGCCACTTTCAGTCATTTTTATGTATCTCTTCCTACCCAAATTGCGATCCTGAATTTGGATTTAAATGGCATCGGGAGTGTTACCCCAAAAACTATGGATTCGACACTAATATTGGTCATTTTCGATTATTTGTATATATCCTCTCTCCTCCGCCCCCAGGTCACGACGTTGAATTTGAATTTAAACGGCATTAGAAGTGAAACTGTTCGTCTCAACGACCCCGGAAACTTTGGATTCGACACTAATATCAGTCATTTTCAATATTTTATATATATATATATATATCTATATATCTATATATATATATATATATATATATATATATATATATATATATATATATATATATATATATCACCTTCCTAAAGTTTCGGCGTTGAATTTGGATTTAAACTGTATAGGAAATGTCACTGTTCATCTCAGCGGCCCTGAAAACTATGGAGTCACACTAATATCTATCATTTTGCATCTTTTTGTATATCGCCCTCCTCCCCCAGTTTGCGGGAAGTAAAATGGTAAAATCCATCCCAGGCCCGAACCTCATCTATGTTGAATTTTTTTTTATCGAGATCAGTCTGGTGGTTCAAGAATTGTTAAGTTCCAAATATACTCACTTTCATTTTTATGTATGTAGATAATTTTAGCACTAGAAAACAGGTATTTGTTTACATACAAAATTTTATACATAACGTTTATATTAAAGTCTGTATATTTGAATGTTAAATAATAATTATATGTTTTAGTGCATCAGTATTAGTGAAATTTGCGTACTGCTCTTTCCTTTAAGAAGTAATTTGGTTAAAATTAACAAAATTTTACCAGATCAAAGAGCACATTAAGAACTGTTTCATTCAAGGGCCCTATTTGTTGCAACAGAAACGCTTCATGATGTTAGATGTGTATCTAATTGTAAAAGTTCTGTAATTAATGCACAAACATGGGTAAACAACTAGAAGGCACATAAAGGAAATGAGTGCAGACTATTAATTTTCAAGAATAATTACAACAGTTTTATTTTTGAATGCTTCTTTTTTAAATATTCACAATATTGAAATTTCTCAATTTACATTTTTCACGCGTTCGAAAAAAAAATGTTCCATTACTAGTAAAACTAACCTAATACGAAGATTTTTGTTATTTTCCCAAATTTTCCAATTTTTACGGAAAGAAACCTGGAAAAAAACTGTTTTTTATCAGCCGGTTCAAAATTTCCGGAAATTTGACAACACTAGTCCCAACGTCAAGGGCGATATTATCTATGGCTGTTCAGAGAAGTATACTGGATAGCGTAGTGGTTAACACATGGGCACGATAAGCCGGAGAACCGGGTTCGAATCTAACTTACATTCATACATTTTTCTCTCTATGTATATCATACGCTCTTATCATTAGTCAGGCTACTCACTGAGAATCACATTTTTATTTTTGTTCATTTTTGAAAGAATTCAAGTTAGAAACATCTTAGAATTGGATGAGCAAAATATAGAATGCAGTTTGAAAAATCTTAGCAGCAAATAGTACTTCATATTGTGATTTAATTAAATAAAATAAGTCTTCTAGGAACCTAATAAATTTTATCCCATTTTCATTGCAGACTGAACATAATAATTAGGTGCCCGTGTATAATTTATCTTAACTAAAAACCCAACAAGAATTTCGGTGTAAAAAATTTATACACGTCTTCTTCTTGTTTACCTCAACCATAGGTTGGTGAGCAACACGGAAATTTTAAAACTTTTCCGTCTTAGTAGAGCTGTTTTATACGTTGATAAGGTCTCTTCTTCATAACTGCATCTTGATATTCTATCCTTGGTCGTCGTCTTCCTGGTTTTCCTTCTGCTTTTCCCTCTCTTAACACGGTGATCCAATCGGAGTGCCGAATAAGATGCCAAGCATACTGTTTCTTCTTTTTCCTATTCTTCATGATCTGTCGTCCTTCAATTGCTTCGTTTAGTACGTGTTCGTTCCTTTTCCTTCCGGTCCACGATATGCGCCAACTTGGTATAAAGCTCGTAATCAATTTACTGGAAAATTGTATTTTCAAATGTTTACTGGGAAATTGTATTTTCAATGCTTCAGGAGGACATGCTTTGCCAAGTTTGTATAGCGAGCTCTGGTATATTTGAGGAAGACGCGATTTGCTAAATTTTTAGCGAAATCTTGTTACTGGTGCCATTGGAGTTAAATGTCTTTCGTCGTGTAATATGTGTTTTCTTGTCAGTTGTGTGCGATTTGAAGAATGTGCCATATATCACATTGAAGTTATTTTGTTAATTTTGCTGTTGATTCTTTTTCGTACTCAGGTATATCGGTTTTTGAAACTTTCGGGTACAATATATATCAAATATCGTTAGGTCAAAAATTATTTTCTTTTAAATTGAAGTTTTAAAAAATAATATGCTGAATTACTAGAACTAGAGTTAATTAGAATTTTAAAATTATCTAAACATAAGATAGGAATTTAAAATTAACTTAACGTAGTTTAAGAACTAGTGACAGAAGGTCAAATCTTCACTGAAGATATAATCCGTAGCATTCATTTTGTAATCAAAATAATAAACTTGAAAGTAATATATCATTGTTGATATATTCTGCTAGATACAGAAGAGTGAGGGTTTATATGTAACTGCTTTTCAAAATGTACTTACCCTATAAATAGCCATATCGCCACGACGGTTACGTTCTATCGGACCTTCAGCGTTACGGACTATCGACCAACAGTACAATTTTTGCTGCAGTAAACTACGTAGCAGGTATGGATTCCATTCCATTCCTTCCTGCAGGTTTTCTCAAACGCTAGTGAGGGTATGTTGTAGACTTCGTTTTAACAATCCTAATGTGTAGAATCCATTGGACTGACATTAAGGCTTTTCACATGAATGTCACGGATTCATGAAATAATACGGACATGCGTTCCCTGATCCATGTCACGATAAAATCAGAGAAAGGAGTGGCGGTATAGCGGGAGACTTTGTCCATGTGGATTCACACCTAGTTTCAAATAAAATTTCATCAAAATTGTAAATTTGATTAGCAGTTCGTTGTTAAAGCTGTCATTACAGGAAACGTAAAATAAAGTTAAAAACAGGCTATTGTAAAAATGACGTCTGCAAATATTTTACTTTTGTATTGAAATCAATCTAATTAAATTGCTTGCACATGTCTTACATGAAAACGTATCCTAAGGTTAATGACTTGGGCTAATTTGTGGTTGGCATCATTGAAGCCAATAAACAGATGATATGGAAGAAATGTTTAGACTTACTGTATGTATTATTCCGATATGTGGTCTACTTTTACTAAAGTAAGACCACTGGTTTGGGACTCTTTTCACTATAGTAAGGCCACTAGTTTGGGACGCGCGAAAACGATTTGACTCAGTCTCAGGGTTGCCCACGAGAGAGGTCCTCTCGTTAAACTTGAAAAAGTCTCATCTCGTCTCGAAAAATTCTCGTATTCAGTAATTTTGTATTCTTGATTTTTGAAAGTAATCTTGCTAAATTTTTGCACTTAGTAATAAAAATTTAAATGCTTTATTATGATAAATGTTGAATAATTAATATTAATTTTAAAAAAGGCACATATAGTCAAGTTTTCTTAACCAATGCTCATATCGAAACCAAGCCCATAGCTAAGGGATTGCCAGGGGGTTTGAGCCCCTTTCGACCCGCTTCATTCCCCTGAAACTTTCACTTGATTGTTGGTGTGTTTATAAATCAGATTGCTTCTATGTTATTTTCGGCCATCGGGTAATGAATCATAAAGGATAAAAGAAATATATTGTATTGCCGGAGATGATAAAATTAAAATTACCATGTATTGCTTTAGTTGTACGTGAACTTTTCTACAAGAGGAACGTTATCAAATATATCACGAAACACAAACTTGTAGTAGCATATATCAATCTATTGAATAACGCAAAAGCAAAGTGGGCAAATTATTTTTAAATTGAAAAGTGTGTAAAAACGTGCGATTATCTGCTCGCCCATACGTGAACTAAAACATTTGGAACAAGGAAAAAAAAATATTAATTGAACATTAATCGGCCACAAATATAAGGTGCGTGATCTACGAAAATAAGAGAATATATATAAAGATATGGAGTACTGTCTTAACTTGGAAAGCGCTACTCCTAATCTAAGTCAGAATCGTCTGTTGACAGATATGTTATTTCCACTAAACCTCTCCTTGACTTATTGTAAGCAGATTGAATATATCTATAACTGTCTTCAATACTTTACACGTGTCTTATGTAATTTCTCTAATTTCAACACAAATTTAATAGAGACATCAGTTTTGGTAGGGGTTCGCCTTTCAAATTTTGGGATTCTACTGTTCGTTTCAATTGTGACCACACTGTTTCAATTGGGTAAAAATATATAATGATTTGGAGGTAATTTTAAAACAACATGCACATATGATGCCGCCAGTTTGTCTATGATTTCTCAAACCAATGGTCAAAAATGTCTTCATTTATTATCCTATGATAGTCGGCAAGAGCATCATACATTTGCTTGTGAGTTATAAATCAAACTATCCACGAAACCAAATCAGCCACTATATTGCATAATAACGATCCTTCACCCTTTTTTGACTGGAAGTTGCAACTGTGGAATTGTTAGAGTCGTCAGACCAATTTTTCATTCGGGATATATTGCTGCCGCACCAAATTTCGTCTAGGTACACGTCACAGTATCCTGCGAAACGGTAAGCTTTATTTTCTTCCAGGTAACAGTATCTCCAGGCAGTAACTTCAGTAAACTCACATTTCGTGTTTTTTCTTGACACTGATTTATACGAAAATCCCATACTATGTAATAGACGTAATGTTCTGATTAAATAAGGAAATTCATAGTTAGTTCCGGATGTCTTTTCACACATATTTTGAGACAGCGTTCTTGCAGTATGTGACACTCCTTTCTTATAGCACGCATATACCGTACGTCACAGCACATCGCGAGAAAAATCATCTGTTTTATCGAACAGTAACTGCTTTCTATTCACGTGTCGCTTTGTTGACGTTCGAAAACACTAGGACCTGGAATTTGTAAAATATTTTTTATTGCAGTGACTCCAATCCGCGGCGTCTGGTGTTAGTTTGATAACATTTTTGCTGGGCAAAACTCCACCGTTTCGAACACTTTCACTCAAAAACTTTTGTACATTTCACACTATAAGCACGCTTTGCTTCCTCAGCTTTGTTCTACTTTTTGTTTCTTAAACTTTTCTCCAAAAGAAATTAGACATTTTCAAACAGCCGCTAAGACACCAACACACTGCTATTACTTTGAACAAAATGTCGAGGGAAAGTAGAGAATTCAAATTTACCAACTGACAACTATTGACAACATCGATGGTCATAAACGATAAATTGAAGCGTTCTGTAAGGAACGAAGTTTGTTGATAAAGCATTCTAAGCTAAGATTTTCACTTCCTTCTGTTTATTTCTTTAATTTTCAAAACAGTAGAACATAAAAACTCTTTTTAAGTTCTTTGTATGTGTTACTGCTTATTTATGAAAAATACCTAAGTCATATTGTTCTTTCTTTTCTTTTCTTTTGTGTATAAACTTTAAAAAATTAATGCTTAAATTTACAAGTATGTTATTCATGTTGTTTTGGTTTGCAAAATGCGGAAAACTATAAAACTCAAGAGGGAAAAAGGAAAATAACCCTACTATGTGCCTTAAGTTGTAAACTATAGCACCAGAAATAAGTCTCCTGTAGAAATTGACAATAAATATTTACCCTTTTAGAGGCTGTGTTATCCCCTTTTTCCCATTTTCTTTTCTTTTTCTTTTTTTTTTTAAACGTCATCCTCAAGAAAAGATAATCCTTTTAAAAAATTAGATTCTTCGTTAGCTCATTTTTCGATATAAATATTTTATGAGCAATAAATAAACATGTCACTTTATCGAAAACTTTCGAATATCAACATAATGCAAGTTGGTGTCAGGTTGAACTGAAAAATCAGTTTGTATTTTTGCCGTTCTCATGTGACAATTTGAAATGGAAATCTTCAAAAAGGGAGGAACAAAGTACATCAGTTTGGAAATCAGACAGCATTAACTCTTTTGCGAACTCCAGTAAAGTTTGCAGCTGCTAAGTCACAGGGAATAGAGAAAAGTTTCCTCTTCCAGGAAAAATAGTGTATTCATGACCATTCAATATTACATATATTTTTCAATATTTCATTTTCAGAGAAAAGAACAGCATATACATATTACCTGTACAGGCGAAGTACATGTGCTTTTCATGTCCATGTTCATATCGATATAAAGCGCAAGCTAGATGGCGCGACAAGCGTTCCGACTATGTTCCCCTTTATTCTGGGAAATGTGACCATATATCTTTGCTTCTTGCCGTCAGATGGCATGAATTCCTTTCTTTAGTTCTTTGCTCTCCTACTTCCCGCTTTAAATTAATGCGATCGCAGGAAGTAATTTACTGCTGGTGGTAAAAGATGTTCTGAAGCGAACTCGACTATTATTTTCTATTTATTTTACATTGTAAGTAGTTTTACAAATTAACAATTACAAATCTCCATTAGAATTAAATACGGAAAATGTACAAAATTCCGTTCACATTCTGTTGCAAACATCTTGAGATGAAATTTTCAGTCATTAAGCTTGTGCATGTATTGTGCCAGTATTTCACCGTAATATTACCTTTAATTTTATCTTTTTTGCGAAATGGTCACTATATTACGTGTAAAAAGTCACAAGTCGAGTGGTCAGTTTCTTCATATGCCACCAACAGCCTAAAATTCCAAAAAAAATATTAAAAATGCGTTTTTTTGGTTTAAAACACACACTTTTTGTAAAAAAAAAAATAAAATAAAATATTTATTTTCATGAAAATAGTTTTTTTTTTTTTTTTTTTTTTTTTTTTTTTTTTTTTTTTAGAATGGTGTATATTTTACATAAAAATAATCTCATCTTGCTCGGTCAAATCATTAAAGGTGCCACAAGTGGCTTAAAATTTGGATGGAAATGCCCAAAAGTTATTTTCTTCATGATTTATAAAATTAAGTTTCAACGTTTTTGTATCTTGTGAGCAGCTAATTTGGTAAGAAATAGATCTACATCTGCAGCTCTCCGCATATTTCTAAACATTAATGATGGAAATTGCCCAGTTTTCACCATGGGAAGATGGCTGCAGGTCGAGTTCCTACCTCCCGTACACATTTATTGTATACGTGGTGGTGTAAGTTCGTATCATTACTCTTTTGCCTTAAACTGTTTTTATATTAAATTCTGGCATGTTCTCTCTTGATTGTAGTGTTGCTAGGATAAACAAATGTAGAACTTCTTGCTTACGTTTGCTGATTCCGTCTCTATAGTCATCACAATTTCACCATTCTTTCTACAGTACAAGTGTGATAGGGCAAGAATGTAATAGCTCATCAGCTATTTACTCCGCCTTCACATTTTCTGTTAGCTTCTCCAAGCTCAAATATTTTGTCATTGGTGATTCCGTCAGCGTACATGTTGACCAGTTAATTATATCAACAAGGTTTGTTGTTTTAAAGTTGATTTTATAAACGACGAATTCACATACCAGATCGCCAGATGGGATTTTTTGTCATGCTTTGTGGACTTTCCTCCAGCCTAGCTCCCGTATCTTAACATCACGGCTAGTGAACACTGACAGAAGTATGTTTTCGGGATGGCCGTACTACGCATTTCTATGGATCACTGAGTCAGATATTTTCTTGTATTTTGCTTCCATGCGGCGAGAAGTCATGATGAGTTGCCACAAATAGTGAGCTCCGTCTGCACACGATAAATCACAAATCACGGCGAACCGGAGTGGCTTGCGTGGATCTTCATGATTACAGGACGATGGCTGTAAGTTCATCTGTTGGTTCTTTCACATCTGCGTATAAACTCAAGACCCTATTTGCTCTAGTTAGCTACCTGGCTTGAATTTCGCCAGGGTACGTGTCAGCTAACCCAACGGGGCATTCTTCTGAAGGAACTGCTAGGCAAATATTTTTGATCCGTGCTCAATGAATCCTCGGTGAAGTTGAGATTCCAGTCTACTGGAACAGGCTGAAAATTCGAGAGTGCTGATCGATTGGTCTTCTAAATGTATTTTACCCGGTAGTTTTCCCGTCTATGGATTCAATCAAATCGTTCATCGTGTGTACATACAGACGATTCTCTTAAGAGGTTTGTTGAGGAAGTCTTCAATATAAATCATCACGCCATTCTTTCGACCAGTATTGGTAGCAGTACCGTTGCAACCCAAAACGACTAACTCTGACATGGGGATATTTTGATCAAAAAGAACTTCGAGGTGGTAGTCCATATGTTTTCTCATCTTCCAGAAAGAAAGACATAGCCGAGATACTTCGATTCTGGGTCTTGTAGTAGTACGTAGTGTTTTTTCCCATTATTCGGTGACTAATACCATCTTGATTCTCAAGGGTGATTGTCTGATCCTTTCTTCCGTTGAAGTATAACATTTTTACTTTGGTCGATTCAAACGATGCTTTCCCCTTTTGAACGAGGGTGTTCGCTAAGGATTTCTTCTCTCTTCGAATCTTGTTTTTGACGATCACCTTCTGCTTATGAACGGGAGTAACCAGTCCGATTACTTTCCGTGCCCTTGAATGAGCTACCTTTGTAGCAAAAGGGTCTTTTTGAGTCCCACTTCCTATTGCGTGTTCTCCCTTTCCCACAAGAATTGCTTAAGAACATTAGCGATTGTTGACGGCATAATAAAAGTGAATTTCAATGACATCATGAGCACAAGTTCCTTATACTCAAACATTATGCCTTTTTGGATGTCATTTTTACGGACACGTAAGAGTTTATGTACTAGAACCACTTTTGAACACTAAAAGTCAATTTTGTCAACTCAGTGACTTTAGTGAACGTCAGTCACTCGCTTTATAGTCTGCCGGGAAGCACAAGCAGGACGCAATACTTCAAAAAAAGCCCACAGAAAATGCACATATAGTCTCACTGAATCACAATCACCAATGTTAACAGTTTTCACAACAAACACCACTTTTTTCTGTCAAAAAAATCAACAGCAAAATCACTCCTAATCTCATCTGCAGACACACTAACGATGACACTGCTTTCTGCTCCGTCATTGCTACTTTCACTTCCAACTTTAACAGACTCCCTTGAGGGCGATTCCATTCTGTGCAGTCCAAGAGGTAGGCCTTTCTATCAAAGCTGATTTCAAAGAAAGTGAACATTTGATGCATCCTACTATACAGTGCTTGTAAACTTCTAACATTAAAATCTATCTCTGTACCGCTAATGTTTCGGAGTCTGGAAATCGTTTGTACAACTATGTTTAACTATTGCTTGCCTAATGTTAGACATGTATGTGTATACCGCCTGTATGTTGCTGTTAACAAGAAGTATGTACAGCTGCATGTATAGTCGATACAAAACTGATACATTCCATGTGTCTCTAGATTCTCATTATTTACAGAAACATGCACTGTGCATAATACATTCACATGTACATATTAAATTCTTGTATTTAGGCTACTAAACATATACTGTACAGTGCACCCATACATTGTTTTTTCTTTTCTTTCTTTCTTTCTTAATTAAGCATGTTGAAGGCGAAACCACTGTTTCAATATGCATTGTACATTTGTGTTACCGAGTACACTGTACAGCAGCCATGTGCAACAGCCAGTATCTGCTCCCTGAATTCTTTCGCCCGACCCGTCTAACCGGTTGTCGAAAATGTATTTCTTACGTAATCTCTTAAACTGAATTGAATGTTTTCCCTGGATAACTGGTGTCCATCTTGAAAATAACCTCTATTTTGGAACATACAATGTACACGGAACGTTGAAAAGCTATAGATCGAAACATAGAGGGTCAAGTTTCTCAATAATAATAGTAATAATAATAATAATAGTAATAATAATAATAATAATAATAATAATAATAATAATAATAATAATAATAATAATAATAAGTGGTTACCATTATAACAGTTTGTGCGTTTTAAAAAAAGTGGTTACCGTTATAACAGTTTTTGCGTTCCTGTGATGTCAGTGTACGAAGAACGAGTTTCTTTACTGAATATGCGTATGTGAAAATGTTATACTTGTATATTGTCTCGTACGGCCCTCGAGACCATTAAGTTCTCTATGATTGGCCCACCTCTGTTTAACTTACACATACCTGCTGTACTGCGCATATATATATTCACTACAAAACAAATATGAACTCAGGTGTTACATAGCAGGAATCATTTATTTTCTCTCATGAAATAGATACGGATGGTTATCAGATTAATAGAAAAACTTCAAATACATGCAACTTACCAGATTAACTTGGCACTGAATCATCTTTCGTCCTCGGAACAGCTCTAGTGCGACGTGGAATGAAGTCACAGAGGTCCGGAATGGTAGGAAGTAGAATATTACACTATTCTGCTTGCAGTACATTACATTACTCAGTTCCTGGGGGAGGATAGAGGCGGAAGTCTACGCAGATTCATATCTTCAAAACGACCGCGTGTGTTCGATTATGTTCAAGTCCGGAGTTTGTAGGAAAGGAAGGAGGAAGGTTCAACTTGATTCGGTGGCCTTCAAACTACGCCACCAAAGCTCCAGCTGTTTGAATGGGCTAGCGCATTATCATTCTGGAAAATGGTGTTATTGCCCGGAAACAACATCTGAACCATAGGATGCGCATGGTCCCCTAAAATGGCGATATAACCACGGACAGTTACGTAACCTTTAAGTGTAAGCACAAGGCTCATTGTAAACTAGGATATTGCGGCCCACAGCATCACAGATAGCTGCCGCCGTGTTTCGCAGTTGGGCAGGAACACTGTGGATCATATACGCTTCTTTGGGTGTCCACTACAGACAAGCATGGCCCGTAGCATGAAATAAAGTAAACGATGAACTCATCCGACCATCACATGTCTCCAGACATCAGCGGTTTTATCCGTGTAACTGATCTCGTATGTCCATATCATTAATTCGCGGCAGGCTTTGAATGTCGACACAGGCTGTGCGAGGTACTGCTGAAATTCCTTCGTTACTTCCACCGCAGTCGCACGAAAGTTCTGAGTGATAATCCACTTTAATGCTTAGCGGGACATGACACTGAGAATTTTCTTCCGACTGCTTTTTTCTTCACTGATGTTCAGCAATGAGTTTTGTAAGGCATCACCACCTTGGATAGTGTCCCTCGCGATACATCCAACATACATACCAGTTTCGTTATGCTCGCACCACATGACTGAGCGCCTTCTTTCGAAATCATACAAAGCCCCTATTTTATACTACTACCGTCTGCTGTTTTCACTGCACACTGCCGTTTTACTGCCCTTACGTAGTACAGAGTTTGCCTTAATGCACCAGTACCAACAGTCATCGCTTCGGTTGCCGCCTGACCGTTGACAACTTCAGATATCTGACATATGTTTCCAACTTCAAATGCATCTGTTATTTTGATAACCATGCGCAAAACAGGATCTCAAAAGATATAGGAAACTTTCTCTGCACTGGCAGTGAAACTCATTACGTCCCTTGGAAGAGATGTCACGCTACGTAATTGTTTGAGTGTTACCATTACGCGTGAGATAAATGTACACCTCGTCCAATGTAAGAACAGTCTTTTTTTAACCCTAAGTGTCTTACGTTTAGCAATATGGCGCGGGACAAGATGTTGAAATTTGCCCTTGTGTTCGCACCAGGCCTAAATGGCAAGGAATAATTTGGCTAACAGTGGACTGCGCCAGGTTTAATCATTGGCTGTGTCACGTTGGAGTTTCCTGTGCTGCCAAATCCACGGCACGAATTCCACGAAGCAACTCAGGTCATACTTCCGCTGGGATCCACAAATGGTCCTCTTTTTGTTGGCAAATGTTTCTGCAATGACTTAATTTGTGTTTACTTGGCTACTATATCATTAACTATGGTCCTTCGGATGGTTAATCCATTTACCTGACACTGTTTTACTAGTTGATAGTACGAAAAATGAATGTGAGAAAAAGCTGTGATGTGCCCTTCGTAGTAATGGCTCATTTTCATTGGCATTTCACTAGTAACAGCGCGACACTCTACCATTTGCAAGCCGAGACACCACACTGACGGCAACTCGGCTTTATGGTTGTGTATCAGCTATGCAAGTGACAGTAGCTGACGAACTGTCTGTTAAGCTGAAATATCTAGCTATATTTAAATATTTATTTGAAAATCCATAACAACACATTATTGGATAGTAGTGAAAAGTGTTTCAGTTATTTAGATCAAAAGATTACCTTTCATTTTCTGAATATTGCTTATTTACGTGGAGGTTAAAGTTCATAATCATTGTTTGTACTTTTTCCGTAATCAGTGTGTGTGTCGAGAAATCGATAAAGCAGTTAGAATTCACTATGATGATATCGAATAGTACCAGCTTCTTAATTATTATTTTTCTGTTTTAGCATTTACTTGTGAGTAACTGCTGAGAAAACAAAATCATTAGTTTTTTTTTTTCACTTCTTTTATGGAGTACACATACTTTATGACCTGATAATACTTTTATGTTAGACTACGTAATTATTTGTTTTCTTTCGTAAGGTCTTTACTCTTTCGTTATTCCGATACTTTCCCGTGGTAATTTCGCTTTCTCTTTTGTATTTCTTAAACATACTTTTTTTTTCATTCATTTTTTCGTTAGATCCTAATTCAGTAGTTGCTGAATAATTACTTGATATTGCGTAAGTTAATGGTTTGCGACCGTAGCAACTGAAAATATTGTTGCAAGTAATCAGGTTAATTCTAATGAATCGTCCAGCGTTCTAGAAACATCGTTTTGTCTCCTTTGATGTGTCGATTCATGCTTCATTAGGCAAATAGACTTCAAAGTATTGTCTGTAACAGACACATCGGTAATTAACTAACCTTCAGAATTTTAGCTTCCTTCGTTTGTCGATTTTAACTTGTTTTGGAGAATAACGGAAAGTCAAGCGTTTCGTTAAGTTCTTTTCTTTCTTTGTATAGTTGTTTCTTTGACCTACTCATCCTAATAACCAGAATATTTTTATGTTAATTGTTGTGTCGGTGAATAGTGTCCCTCATTTGTTATGAAAACATTGGGAGTTCTTACAATGTGTATAGCTATTTACCGTAGAACATCTTTCCAACTTCAATTTTTTTTTCATTTTTTTCTGTTTATTTTTTTATGTAATCAATGACAACGAAGATGTTGTATCCAATAAGTTGATGTTTGTTCGCATTCCTTGTTAGTTACTAACGTAAGTTGGGTTATTGCTATTTTAGAAATAGATTACTCAACAAATTTTGAATTCATATCAATTTACCATCTTTTGGTTTTTTACATGTTTCTTCAGTTTTAAAGAAAGAAACGTCAAGAGGAATAATACAAGAATAATAGGACTATTTAAGGGACATATTTTTATTTATTTTTAAATTTACATTTATCTGAGTTAATAAAATATATAATGAAAGTAGTATGGGGCTGTACATTGTTATAAATACGTGGTGTATCAAAAAGTTTCAAGACTAGCTCTGTTGACAAGAAAGTACTTTATTTATCTGCGTATATACATTGTCACCATTAGTCCCTTTGCATAGCAGTACAGCGTTCCCAGCGTTCTTGCCACTTCTAAAATTAATTTCTCGAAGCGTTTCATACACCAAAGTGTCGTCATCGGTAATGATCCTCGACATGAAGGACGGATCATCCATAGCACGCAGACGAAGTTTTTGTCAAACTTTGACGCGTTGTTACTTCTGTTTCTGAGTCAGCAACCCAGGAATGAATTTGGCAGCCACACGACGCATGTAAGCATTGATTAGAACAGTGTTGTAGATTGTTCTCCGACTATTCTTATGCATAAGCTACCGAGTGGTTTCCATGTTTTCTGCCTTGAGGTGGTCGAAAATCTTCATCTCTCCTCATCTTTCAGTGTTGTTCTTACGCTCTTGAAGCGCACATGTCACTGTAAACACTTCGCACAACTCATGACAGCATTTCCGTAAACTGGCTGCATCATATGCAACGTCTCGGTGGCAGATCTGCCTAGTTTCAATAAAATTTCATGTTTACTCTTTGTTCAAGCTTGCTGTTCATGTTGGAATTACACGGAAGTGGTAATGCACGTGGTCACAATAGCACGAGCTGCACAACTACCGATGCATACAGTATAATGTCCGTTGGCACATTGACTTACGAAGATCATTGATGCTGCCTGTAACTGTGCGTGCGCCTTTTGCTGCTTTTTATTGGCGTGTTACAGAACTAGTCTCGAAACTGTTTGATACCATGACGTGTGCAAGTTTTTCGTTTGCATGTTATAATTACATGTGTTGGGCATTAGCATGCGTATTTCACTTTAACACACAGGAAGTGTAGTAATAGTATATTATTTTATTATACAATTAATGTATTTCGTACTGTTTTTATTTGTAATGCATCTGCTTACAGTGCCAGTTATTTAAAATAAATTTTATCTTTCATTGTTGGTCAGTACTGAACAGTATATGTTGCTTCCTTCTTTTGTTTTATCCTTCATTAAATGGAAAAATGGAGCATGCAATAAGCAGTTTTCTAATGTATTGTGCATAATCATTTTGTATACTAGTTACGTACACTTTGTTTGTCCCTGTAAATTAGAAGCTGAATAAATTCTAAGTATTTGTTTCTATGCATTGTTTTCTTTACTAACCATTCGCTTTTTGTAAGCAGTTGGGTGTAGTATTGGCTTGTTAGAATGTAGTTTCTTTTAGAGGGATTGGTTCTACTTTTCCTATCTATGGCGTGGATTCGCATGTATGGAGATTTTTTTTTTTTTTTTTTTTTAATGCTGTATTGGCTTGAATATAGTATCATAATTTTAGTATAGTAACACTTTCGTACAATCGCAATCCAATTATGCTCGCTGCCTAGTCATTTATACTTGAATAAATAAATAAATAATAATTCATTCCACCAAGGACTATATCAGGTATATGACTCTCTCGCGACCATGCCGTTGCTTGACTCGCGTTGTGTTATGGATAGAGATACAAGAGCTTGGAAGAAAACTGATTCTTTGGAGGGAAAAAGAAATAAAAGTTTTCTCACTTTTTTGCCGGGAAAGTTTCTAGTGTTTTTTTTTTTTTTTCAAATATATAAGTTTTAGTGAAGAAATAACAGTACGTCCCATCTTCCTTTTCCCATTATAACACGAAAAAATAAAATAACATTTAATTAGTGTATTATGAAAAAGAAACATGAAAAAATTAACCTCGATGTATAATCGTGGGACGTTAAACTTCATAAAAAAGTGTTAGCAATAACTGATGTGAAAATGCAATAAATTAAGAAAGTAGAAATCTAGTGAGTAATAGAAGTTTACTACCGTTTTAAACTAATATCATACAGAATAGTCATTTATGGCTTTCATTTTGTAATTTGAACTTTGTTAGGTTCTTACAGAATAGCTAAAACTCACAATAAAGTATTTCTCGAACGGAGTACGAAATGTATAACATTCTAGTTTATGGATTTATTTGCTTCGACTGTTCCGGGACGAGACGCGACTGTATGCCTACTTTTGGGCCATCCTGTATTATACCAAAACGGGAATGGCTTTGTATCTGTTTCTTCGTTTATGGTACTTTTCTCTTGCCTCCCAGTTTGAATTTAGGCAGTCAGTAAAATACATACGATAAGATGTATAACCTCCAGACATTAGGTTAGATGGTTAGGCAACCAACGCGTGATATTAGTGTTACGATGGATTGCATAATTTACAGTTGCTGGCAACAATACAATGCCAGTTTGAGAATCAATCAAGATAGCCAACTCTGGACTGAACTTGTCTGTAATCACATTTTCTTAAATGTAGAATCTACTGCAGAAAAATAAAAAAATGATAGTTTAATGAGAAAATAATAAAAAGCTTAAGAGCGAAAATTTGAGGTTTTCCCCTCAACATCCGGCTTTTTATAAAAAAATAACACCATCCCTCCGCCCCCCCCAAAAAAAAAAGACGGCTTCTCTGCATCTCTAGTTATGATTCGATTTGATTGACACCTAAAATTGCTTAATATATTTTCACTACGTTTCTACGGAAATTCAAATCAATTTGAGAGTACGGAGTGATAACCACAAGAAGATACAATAATGAATGGGATTCAAATCTTAAAAAGAGCTTTAAATTGATAGGCTTTCCATTATATAATACATTGAAACCTCCCTTTAACGGATACTTCCATAGTAAAAACAGTTTTTTTTTTCGGTAAAAATGTAATATTACGAAAAGAACTCTCTCTTTTACGGACATAAGATAGTCTTCTTTTTCCCAATAAGTTAATATTTTCGTACCGGACAGGATACTTGGCTCATATGTACATAACTAACTGTATGGCCTATGGAACCCGGAGGTTCAACGCCGTGTTCACAAAAGCTCTCCACTGACTTCTATCCTTAGCTAACTGCATCCAGTTTCTACTTTGTATTCCTATCTCTGCGAGATCCATCTTAATATTGTCCTCCCATCTGCGCCTAGGTCTTCCTAATGGTCGTTTTCCGATTGGTCTTCCGTTCAAGACTTTGAAAGCGTTTCTACTTTCTTCCATTCTAGCTATATGACCTGCCCACCTAAGCCTCCTAGACTTGACGACCCTAACAATGTTAGATAAACCGTATAAATTAAGTAGTTCCTCGTTATGAAGTTTCCGCCATTCCCCATTCCCGTTCCTCTTGGGTCCGAATATTCGTCTCAAGATTTTGTTCTCAAATACTTTCAGTCTATGTTCTTCCCTCAGTGTAAGCGACCATGTTTCGCATCCATATAGAACAACAGGCATGATTATCGATTTATATATTTTAAGCTTCAAATTCCTCGACAGAATTCGCGACGACAAGAGATTTTGAACCGAATAGTAACACGAATTCCCTGCTTTTAGTCGACATTTAATTTCTTCGTGGATATGATTTTCCTCTGTTGATATTGATTGTAGGTATTTGAAACTATCCACTTTATCAAAACTATTATTTAATATTTTAATGCATCTATAATTTGCTGTATTACGGTCCCGACGCACTTCCATGTATTTAGTTTTCTCTGCTTTTACTTCTAAACCCATGTCCCTGCAAGCGTTTAATAAGATCTCTGCATTTCTTTCTATTGTTCTCCTATCATCCCCTATTAAATTTACATCATTAGCATATGCCATAACCTGGTGAATACCGTTCAACTCTAGGCCCTGGTTGCTATCTGTGATTTTCCTTATAGCGTATTCCAGAACAAAGTTGAATAATAATGGCGACAACGCATCTCCTTGTTTCAGGCCATTTTCGACGTGAAAACTCGTGGACAAAAATTTTCCTACCCGGACTTTACTTTGGGATTCATTTAAACATATCTTAATTTAATTAGCTTTCTCGGTATTCCAAATTCTAAAAGAACGTTGTATAATGTTTCTCTCCTAACCGAGTCATACGCCTTTCTAAAATCAATAAATAGTTGATGTACCGGGCTACTGTATTCCCACTTTTTTTCGAGTATTTGGCGAATGGTAAATATTTGGTCGATAGTTGATCGATTTCGTCTAAATCCGCACTGATAATCTCCAATAATTTCATCTGCGTATGGGGTCAATCTTGCTAATAGAATATTTGAAAGGATTTTATAGGATGTTGACAAAAGAGAAATGCCTCGATAATTATTACAGTCAGTTTTGTCGCCTTTCTTGTGAATTGGAACAATGATTAATTCTTTCCACTCTTGTGGCAATTCTTCCTTGTTCCAGATGAGGAGGATGAGTTTGTGTATCTTGTTCCACAATTTTTCGCCTCCAGCTAAAATTAACTCAGCCGGAATTTCATCTACACCCGGAGATTTGTGTTTCTTTAATTTTTTTATAGCGGTTTCTACTTCTATTCGGTTGGGTTCTGGAATATACGGTTCTGCGGTGTGTATCTCCTTTTCTCCACGCACATTACTTTTTGGCTGCGTGTTCAGCAAATCGTCAAAGAAATCTTTCCATCTATTTAAGATGCTATCCGTATCAGTGAGAACTGTACCGTCAGATTTCTTTAATATATAAGCACGAGGTTGATAGCCTTTCTTAAATTCGCTGATCCCCTTATACATGTCCCAGATGTTTTTTTTTTTTTTATTTTTACTATTATCTTCAAGTTCGTTAATGCTCATATGTACCTAGCTTTTGAAAATAAATCTGCAATACAGTAAGTAGAAAACTTTTTCCCCTCAAAGTACTTTGTCATAAGACAATGACATAATAAACCACCACACATAAAAGTTGCAAACTTAATTTAAAATTCTTTAGTCTGTGCCCAATGAATTGGTTTCTGATAGGTGTAATAGAAATCATTCAATAAGTTATTTCACTTTATTACAGTGAGTATGGAAATTAAGATATTTTTGCAGGATTATGACACAATTGAGAAAACAAAATTATCACATATGCAGTATATTTTGCAGTTCACGTCCATATAAGCAAACACATACACACACATCTTTGCGATACTTTTGTTTCTTGACAGAGAGGAATTTTCCCCCTTACCCCCTCAGTAATTCCGAACACTGAGTACAATGATTCCATATTACAAGGAAGAGTCATAAGTCTTGCAATATTTCCATAACTCATAAAGCAGGATCGTATATACGCCGTAATTTACCGTAAATACAAGGTCAAAATAGCCCAAGAGGTAGTGTGGCAAGCGGACAATTTAACACAGAGGCCGCCACTCCAATCAGTATCTTCAGTTAATTTTTAGTGGCAGTGACGATGAGTGCTCAACAACAACTGTTGCTGTATGAGTTCGAACTCGGACACAAAAATACGGCAGCAATCTAGAACATTTGGAGGTGCAGTCCAGCAACTGTTTGTTTCAGAAATTTCGTAATGGTTGTAAAAGTGTCGAAGATCAACCAAAGTCCGCCCGCCCTAAGGTAACAGATTCTTAGGTCACACAACATGCCATTAAGGAAAATCCGTCTACCAGTCCACGATGATTTTCAAACCAACTTGGTATGTCTTATTTGATTTATTATATTGCATTGGGAGAATCTAAACTCATGGATACAGTTACATTTGTAATTCTCAATTTGTGTTACTTTCTAAAGTTCTAACTATGTCCTTATGTAGAATTACATATTAGATAGTGTTTCTGTTCTATCAAAACCTCTCCTGCCATTTAGGTTATATGGCTATTTTTCTTTTTAATTGGGTTATTTTAAGAAAACCAATGATACCTTTTTGAGGCTGTCTCACAAGACTTATAATACAGTATTGTAGTGCGTTATATTGCATTTAAGCTAACTGGTAAGTCATAAAAGTTTGAAATATTTAACAGTTTTGCAATAATTATTGTTATTTTTATTATAAATTTTAATGTTCCTCTGCTGCGCATTGTTAATAAACTCCCTGGGGCTGCATGCACAAAGAATTGTAACCACCAGGTGGTACGTTCATTGGAGTTGTGCGCTTCCCTCAAAGCCGTTATTTCTTGTTTTCTAGACTCAAGTTCTGTATGTCCCAATTTAAGTAGCTCCGTCGACTGTCGTACTATGATAGGCCAAGCCGAAATTTGTATTATTGTTATTATCACTTAAGTTTATATGATTCCTTTTGTTGCAGACTTGAAGATAAATAGCATTTTTGCATTTTTGCGAAATCACTAATAAAAATGGTAGAGAAGACAATGAAATATGAACCAAAAAAGAAAAAAGAAATTCATGTTTTGAGTGGTTTCACTGGCTCAACGCTTATAAAGCATGCAATTCTTATTACGTTCAATATTATAACGCTGTATAGGACAGTCTGAGGAAGATATTGTTGATAGAAGTAAATGTGAGCAAGACAGAATATTGAACAAAGATTTTTGAATAATTAGCTGTGGTAGTACTTTCAGTTTAGCTATAAACTTGAACCGATTGTAGGTGATTTGTCAAATACTCAGCGCATTTCCATTAAATGCAGAGAACCTAAAAGGCTCTTGAGGTTTGTTATTCGCTTGCTTGGTTTTCTAAATACATCTTTTGTTCGAGCCTTTAGTTACAATGTTGTAATTAATTTTACATTAGTTGAAAGGTAATTGTTCATACAAAGTGCGGGACATGAATTTAAGGACAGATTGTGTAAATTAATTAACAAAGTTTATGAAGGACATGTGCCTTCAGACTCTTCAGAAGAGCAAGATAGTGGCAATGCCAAAAACAGTAGGTGCTGAGAAATGCAAGAATCCAAGAACGATAAACTTGCTGACGCATGCTTCAACAATCTTGACGAAAATTATCTGTAGAAGATTGAAATCCAAGATAGAAGAAGTACTAACAGACGACTAGTTTGGATTCAGAAAAGAAACTGGAATGAGGGAAGTAATACTTGAATTAAGAAGATTGCTAGAAGAAAAAAATTCGAGTTGGAAGAGCAACATGCATAGCATTTGTGGAATGGAAAAAGCGTTTGATAACGTAGAATGGAACAAAAAGATTTGAGATTCTGAGTGAAGCAAGATTGAACTACAAGAAGCGAAGAATAACATATAACCTGTTCTAAAAGCAAAAGGCAACAACACTGGAAGTACAAGAAGAGAGAGAAGAAGCAGCACTTTCAGAAAGGGTTCATACAAAGATGCTCATTGTCACCGATTTTATTTAATTTCTACATTGAAGAATCAGTAAAGGAAATCAAGAACACTCACAGCCTAGAAATAACTGTTCATGGGCAGAAAGTACACATGCTTGAATTTGAGGATAATATCGTAATGTTGGCAGACAATGAGAAAAAAATTAAGGACAGATGTAAACGATATGTAACAGGTACTTAGCACCAAATTCAATAAGATCAAAATAGACATAACCTAGTGGAAGAAGTACAGGAATTCCGTTAACTTAGAAAGTAAAATAACGAGCGATAATACTGCTAACGAAATGTAAAATCCAGAATAGCTCAGACGAAGAAGGCATTTGAAGAAAAACAAGTTTCTAACCGGGAGCATTGGCATAGAACGGAAGAAAGGGCTGATGAAAGCATATGCGTGGAATGTGGCACTATATGAATGTGAGACATGGACACTAGGAGAGGAGAAAGAGGGAGAACAGAAGCCTTTGGAATATGGTGCTATAGAAGAAGGCAGAAAATTAGATGGGCGAACATGGTATCAAATGAAAAAAATATTGGAAATAGTAAGAGAAAAAAATTACTACACTAAAGAATATTTCGGAAAAACAAGATAGGATGATTGGACACACTATGAGATATGGAAGAATCACACTAGTAGCTGCAGAAGGAAAAATACCTAGAAGAAGGCTGCGATTGGCGTATGCGGACCAGATAACAAGATACAGGGGAAGAGAAACTACAAAGAAATGAAAAGCCTGGCTCAGTATAGGGAAGGTTGGAAAGCTGCATCAAACGAATCGAGAGATTGCCGACCTGAGATGACGATGAATTGAAAATAGATTTATAAATACATACATCGCGTCACTTCTAGAACACCATCAAGGAGAAATAATTTAGCCGAAGTTCACTCGACTATTTCCTATTCGTAACTACCTTGAATGATCATTGGGCCGCGGTGGCTCAGTGGTAGAGCGTTCACCTCTGGTGCTTGGGGTCCCGGGTTCGATCCCAGCCCCCGCCAAGTGAACTTTGTGGTGGACAAACACCGTGTGCGTGGGTTTTCTCGGGGTTCTCCCGTTTCCTCCCACTTTCTTCATTCCACCATTTCATTCATTACTCATCATCACCGTCTCCTTTAGCCTAACCGGCATAACCGTGGGACGTAAAACTCAAAGATTTCATTTCATTTTCATTTTGAATGATCATTGAGGTAGACTGGAGATTCTTTGACGAAAAGAAAGAAAGCTATTATTTTCAGGGAAAGTATTACAGACTTAAAAATATGTGCTAGTCCTTAACACAGTAATGCTTGTATGCGTTATCAGGTACCACATTTAATTGGCAAAAATAAAAATTGTTTGGAGTTTTTAACATCCCTTCTTATTTCACGCAAACTGCATGTGATAGAATGTAGCTTTTAACGTGAAATTGAAGCACGTGTGGTCTGGGACCATGTACACACAAATCATATGACTACATCTTGTTTGTTTTGTTATTTTTATTTATTTATTTATTTATTTATTTTTGTTATATTATAAAATCGTTCTTCATACCGTATATTTCGAATAGATTTTCATAGTACAATGCATATATTCTGCCTCATAAACGTCATTATACATTTAAATAAGTTGATTGCGGTTAAGGTACGATATGCAAAAGTTAGCCAAATTATATTCTGGTGATACAACATTGTAAAATGAATTCCATGGACACAGACCAACATGGTGTTCGGATGAGCTGCTCAGGAACACGGTGGAAGAGGGCCCTCGCAAAAACGTTCGAGCCATTGCAGACGAGCTAGGCATACCCATCCACTATCGTTCGGTGGCTCAGTTCAATCAGTAAGGTGAAAAAGTTGGGCTCCTGGGTGCCACATGAGTTGACACCAGCCAACACGAATCGTCGTTTGCAAATGTGTAGTTCTCTGAGTGTAAGGGTTGCAAAAGTGTAGTTCTCTGAGTGTAAAATTAGCCTTGATGAATCTATAATGTACATTGTTCCAGTGCTTCCTGGGGAGCATTAGCGCCCACGTTGAAAACCATTGTCCTAAACCACCTCTCCATCCACAAAAAGTGTTAGTGCTGGTGTAGTAGTCTATGGTGGGAGTAATTTATCATGTCTGAGACTTAACAATGCAGATTATTACAGGGCTGAACTGCATAAAATGCGCAAACGTGTTCAAGAGCATCCAGCAAAGGTCAACAGATATGGTGTTCTCATGTTGCACGATATTTCTCATCCACATGTCGTGCAACGGACGGAGCACGCTCTACAGGAGTTGTAGTTTAAAATTCGTCTTCACCTACTGTATTTACCCGATCTCTCTCCCAATGAGCATTACCTCTTCCAGTATCTCGATAACATCCTGGGAGGGAAGAGCTTCCCTGATTGGGGGAGGACTTTTCGTGTCGCAGACTCCAGACTTATTTCGCAATGGAATCCAATCGTTGGCTGAACGATGGCAGAAATGTCTAGTTGCTAACGGCCACTATTTCGATTAACTAGATATTGTATGTACTTTTTGTCTTTGCAAAGGACACAATTGGGGCAGACATTTCATTCGTATCAGTACAATATAGTTTCAAAATTATAAATGTTGAGTGGTTAAAAAGAAGCGCTTTTTTACTGAACAGTTTTACTGTAAAAATATTCAACAGAGTCTGTACCTTTCTATGTTGCTGTTCATTTAATTTAATTATTTTCTTTCTTTGCATTTTTTCTCCTAAATCGAAAAATCGATTTCTTATTATTAGTATTTGAAAATACATGAGAGTTGTAGTCATTATTTTTTTTTTTTTTTAAAGTAGTTATCATTTCAGTAAATTAGAAAACTGAGATGTGAACAAGAAAAGTGGCTTCACGAAGTCATTGGTAAATGCGAAAATAAAAGGTCAAACAATATTTGAATTTAGATTTTTATTATACGCTGTATATGCGAAAATAAAAGGTCAAACAATATTTGAATTTAGATTTTTATTATACGCTGTATATGGACCAATTAAATTTACTTTTGTATGTCGTAAACTTTTTCGAAAAAAGAAATCCATATATTATCTACTGGACTCTGAGACAATGTGTAGAAACTTTTTTGTTTATTTTTTTGTGTGTCAAAGTAGATAGTGTTGAAATGGGATACATAAAACCATCACACTCATGCTATTGGATGAAAAGAATTAAAACACTCACTAAATTCAAGTTAACGACATCTCTACGGAAGATTACTTTCGGAGAACAATTAAGTCTCGGAGAAATGCTGCAATACTATTAGGAGTTTCATTAAACCATTTTTTTCTTAAATATCAATGTTACTACATTCAATCTCATTACATCTCAGTGTTCTATAATCTCTGAAAGCATTGGTCATCTACACTTCTAGTGTTTGTGCATCAGTTGCATTGTTATTTCTTGTATCCGCAGAAAATACTGCAAACATCTGTATTGCTATTGACTGCACATTACATAATTAACATGCTGTATCCCAACAGTCTCCTTGGTTCTCTTTAAAAATGAAAACTAGTCTTCGTTTTTTACTGCAGCCACAATCAACTTCATAAATAAGTCCATCGGCATTTCTACTCGATCGGCAAATCACATTCCTGTTTGGATGAACTAAAACTTTTCTCTCTAATTACAATTCTTAGGCATCTTCTATGGTATTTTCTTCATCATGATCAAATTCCTTAAAACTTTGAACATCTTTGATATATTTCTTCTTCTTCTTGTCTCCTCTCTGTAGTGATCTCTTTGATACTGTCCATTTTTGTTCATTATCTTGTCTATTCTTCCTTTATCAAACTTCTTTCTTTTTTTTTCCCATTTCTACCGGTTTACTTTGCATAAGTGGCTCTGATTCAGTTCAGTATAGAAAAAGCTCTTGTCATGTTGCATAAGTGGCCGTACACTGCACTTAATTCTGCAAACTTCTTTTGGAATCTGTGAATTGCTAACATTAATTACCCGTGTATTTAGCTTCGAATCATACTTCGTAGTCCTCTTTCTTAACTTGTTTAGTTCTACAAATTTGTTCACCCTTGTACGATCATCGTTATAATAATCGAAGGGACAGTCATACGTACGAGGAGTGTTCAACAGTTATTGTCCCTGATATAGAAGGAGTTGAACAAAAAGATTGTGCTTGTAATATGTTATTCTCTAAAGGTTTAGAAGTGTGTATCAAAGTACAGGGTAAATGTCATTGCTGCCATTTGTGTTCTGTGTGTTTTGCAGGTAGCAAGTGCGTCCAATTTTGGAAATGGAGAAAACAGAAATGTGTGCCGTGATCTCATACTTCCAGATGAAAGGCCAGGGGCACTATTACTCGACACACTAACGATATTAGCGTTAATCGCCGTCTGTGTTAGACCTTCTACTTGGAAGTATGTGTATTTGGCGTGGGAGACCCGGGTTCGATTCCCGGCTGGATCTCGTGTGTTTCGGATTCCACGTTAATCAGTAGGTCCACGTCTTATATAGCCTCGTTGCTGAAAGGGAAGCTAAACTAAAAATCAACTCAATTGGAAGTATGTGATTACGACACGCACTTAGTTTTTTAATTTCATTCCGAACGTGCCTGCTATATGCAAAATACAGCGGATTTGACCGTATCGAGGCATTTCTCCGTACTTTGGCACATATACTTCCGAAGCTTTAGAGTACAACATATTATAAGCACAATATTTTTGTTCAACTCCTTTATCAGGGGATAGTAATTGTTGAACACTCCTCGAATAATAATCCAAGATAAAACAAGAGTAACATTTTCTGTTTCTAGCTGAATATTTACCTTTTGTATGGAATCCAATGCATTGAGTACATTCAACGAAGAGCGCTCTAAAACATGGCTAAGCTAATGATAACCCTGATAATATTTGGCTTCGTTGCTGTTCTGTCATTGGCTGCTTTTTCAAGTTTAATATTCCATAATGATGCTCCGAAGCTAAGGGAGATTGTGATGATAATGAATAGGTGGGAATGATAATGAAGAAAGTGGGAAGAAACGGGATAACGTCGAGAAAAACACACACAGTGTGTTTGTCCACCAGACTGCACTTGTTCCTTTAATCGTCGATTTTCCTGATCCCGTTTTTGATATTTGTTGAGTCCACACCTCAAGTACCTATCCATACAGCTTGTTTATGTTATGTTGTATGATCAGATATCGCAAAACTCCGCCATATTTGGAGAGTAAATGAATGAAATAGTTTAAAGGCTTTTCCAAGGGACACTGATTATCTCCGTCAGACAATTAAACTCATTTAAGTTTCAAAGAAATGCTGCAGCTTATATACTAATTCGAAATCTATCTTATTAGGCTTAACTGAATCAAATACATACTTCTATCAAACTTTTATATTCATAAAAGGAATTTTTACCTCCAAACATAAATATTACTACATTCAGTCACATTATGTGGCAGTGCTGTTGATCGCACCTCGTTTTTCCTCTGTGTTGGAAGGGAACGCTAGACTTCAATCATGATCGCTCTTCTCAGTATGTCGACGAAATCTTATCTTGGAACTACTTAGATAGTACCAGCACTTGCCAACTTTCATCTTACTTGTATATTCAGTTCAGTTTTCTTTTTTCTTTTTTTTTTTTCCTTCCTGAGAAAATACTGAGAATATGTATATTGATATTAACCGCTCGTTACATTAACACAACACCAAAGAAAGAGTTTTAAAAATCAAGTTTTATTCCAAAGCTCTATTTGAAAGACTGTTTCACTTCGACGGAGATTTTTTAAGAAACTGTGGTAATGGTTTCGTTGTAAATGAAAATAGTTATAATGAAGGAAAGCAATTATACATTAGTTTATTATGTCGATATTGCATTGTATGGGGTATCGAATAATGTAGATTTTTTTTTACATTGCTTGTACTTCTAAGTAATCCCACTTCATGCATATGTAAAAATATGGAGCCAAAAATACTTGCATGTAGAAATCTCAGCGCAGTTTGTCTCTCGTTTACCTTTTAAGGAACAATTTCTGGAAGAAAATGAATAAGCAGTCACTTAACTGAAATTAAAACGTTAATGGCAGGACACTTTTGCGTAGACTAAAATAAACTATATTAACTTTATAAATGGATTGATTTGAAAATTAGATGTGATATGTCCAATCAGGTTTTAAAACAACATTGTTACTATTAACGAAAACCGATAACAAGAGTCATTAATGATTCATTAAATCTTGTTTGTTAGTCTAGTTAATGTAGGAGTTATCTTTAACAAATGTGAAATATTGTGGAACAATAAATGGTAATTTGCTATATCCCTATTTTTGTCATTGATTGCACTCAGTATATGTCATATCGTAGTAAATAATTGTGAAGAAACAAAATTATTGCTTAAAACGATATGGGAGATGTGGTGTTCATGTATGGCTAATTTGAATTCACTTCAGTCTTAGGAGTTATAAGAACTGTATTTTTATGTAACGATACTTTTATATGTTTCTGATCTTTTTTTTTCTCTCTAGAAAATTCATATTAACTCGATTATTTTTAACATAATATGTGTATATATAGTAAACTAGGGAGGTTTGAGACAAGGGAGGAATGAGACAATGGTTATAATTCTGTTCACTTGGCAACACTGAAGTTGTTCTTCCTGCAGGAGATAAGGGCCCTCGATAGTCATTTGCTGAGTTGGAATCAAAAGCGGTGGACGCTACAGTTTAGAGCGAAGAATGAAAAAAACTGTTTTCACGTAGATCGAGTAAATGTAGGCTACTACTTATTGAATGTATTTAACAAGTATTGAACTGGATTCTGTTTTATTACTATATATACATTAAAAGACACGAATTTCAATGATCTTTCGAAACACTCGGAATGTAATTTAGAACGAAGTAATTTACACAAAAAAGGAAAAACTGTGAAATGGCGGGAAAGGGAGAGTTGAGACACCTTTAGGAGGGAGGATTGAGACGTCTCAAGCCTCCCTACCAATGACTGTCTCAATCCTCCCATCGTTTGTTGATTGATATGTCTGTTATTTATTTTATTTTATTTTATTTTGCTAGTAAGATAATATTGAATTTGATGCAATTCTAGTAAACAGGGAGAGAAAATAAGAATGTGAGCGTTGGTTAGTAAGCATTTATTTGAAAAGTTCTCGTTAGATAGGGAGCTATAGTTAATTTTCTGTGAATTGACAATGATTCCTCGTTTTATCATTTTCATAGGTCATTCGAGAGACAGACAACGAACCACCAAACGCCGGCAGGTCAAAAATTTCAGTTAGGTTATGTTGGGTTAAAGTAGAGGAGGGAAGGGAAGGGAAGGTTAGTTCAAGATAGATTCGTTTAGAAATATAACGTTCGCCTTGTCAGTGTTTTCCGTGTCGGGGTTTCGCTGACTGCCTTTTGAGTGTTTTTGGTTATAGATGTTTTAATCAGCACCTGAGATATTTCCTTTATTTACCGAAGGTGGAGTTTCAGTCAAACTTTTGCGTTAATGTAAGTAGACTAACAGGGCATAACTAGCATACATGTGAAAGCAATTAACACTTTGTGATTTGATGCAGTGAAACTGGGTGATTGGAATTGAAAATCAAGGATCTTTGTCTCATACTGAGCCCAGCATTTACTCATTCATATTATTGCAATATTAAAGTTAAAGTCTTAAGTCTCTAGTCTTGTTCCAATCTAAAAGTTACAGGAGGGATCCTCAGGAAATTAAAATGATTTGTTTCATTTTCACAAGTTTACAGGGGAACTGGGAAGATATTTTATTCCTCTTACTCATAAATCGTTCTCCAGATAGGTTAAAACAATAGTTTTAAAAGTCGTTCTCCATACAGGCTAAACAGTTGTTTAAATTAGTCCTCTAGCCTTAGTCAACGATTTTGACACAATGTTGTATTTTTTCATCACAGGTAACG
The DNA here is from genome assembly GCF_964235325.1 of Thermobia domestica. NCBI lineage: Eukaryota > Metazoa > Arthropoda > Insecta > Zygentoma > Lepismatidae > Thermobia > Thermobia domestica. Next base: position 77,098,125 of record NC_137455.1, read on the forward strand.
GTGTTAGAAACCTACTACAATGCCTTTTCGATGGAAGAAACGAACTGATCGCGTCACAGTCCCAGGACATATCATGGAAGCTGCTTTGCGTGAAGTAATTAATGGCAGAGGTCTACGATCAACCGTAAGAAGATTTGCAGTAGATAAGCAAACTTTTTCTCGTTATGTGAAGAAAGCAAAAGAAAGTGCTCCCTACGAAACTATATCTTATGTTCTGAACAGGAAGCGTTCCCAGATTTTTTTCTGATAGAGAAGAAGCACTTCTTGCTGCAGCAAAGACCCATTACGGACTTTTGGTATTGGCTGTGCGTGATCTGGCTTACGAATATGCTTTAGCTAATCAGAAGAAAATGCCGCCTCAATGGGAAGAGAGACGAAGAGCAGGTTATGATTAGTATTTAGGGCTTATGCATAGATATCCCAATCTATCGCTTAGAACTCCTCAAGCCACAAGCTTATCTCAAGCTACTAGCCTCAATAAAGCTAATGTTTCATCCTTCTTTACGAATCTACAGCAAGTGTTGATGAAAGAAAAGATTGAGCCTCATCAAATATGGAATGTTGATGAAACTGCAGTTACAACATGCACAAACCTCCAAAAATAATTGCAAACAAATGAGCTAAAGAAGTTAGTAAATCAACATCTGCTGAAAGAGGTTCACTAGTTACAACGTGTTGCGCAGTGAACGCAACAAGAAACACCATTCCTCCGTTTTTTGTTTTCACTTTAAACAGTATATGTTGTCTGGTTCTCCAGCTGGAAGTTCAGGCGCCGCTGACGTATCTGGTTGAATGACAAAGGAAATTTTTACATATTTTTTGATCATTTCGTTAAACATTCAGGCTGTTCTCAGGAAAGAAAAGAATCATATATATATATAGCTTTCATCCAGAAAGTCAAGGATAATTATATAATATTGCTAACGATTCCTCCACACACAAGTCACAGACTTCAGGCATTGGATGTGTCATTGAGGAGATTGAAGTGACTCAAGTGATGAAATAGAATCTGAGGATAGTGGTGAACAGAACTACGGAATGGAAGTGAACTGTATGGATGATATTGAAGTTGATGACTTCCTTGTCGTAAATTTTACAACTAAGAACACGTGCGTTCATTATGTTGGACATGGTTTTCCATGGTTATCAAGAATGTGAAATAAGTTTCTTACACCATAAGGGGAGGAGCAAATTCAATTACCCTGATGTGCCAGATTTGGCAAATTTTCCCTTGTATGACATTTTGTATAAGCTGCCATCTCCCTTGTGTTCTGGAGGAACTAAGAGAATGAAGAAATATGCCATTTTCTCAATTTCTTTCGCAAACGTTAATTTGCGATAATAATGAACATTAAAGACGCCCGTTTATAAGTAGGCCCTTGTACAGCAAGTAAGGTTCGGTTTCTTTTGTAGAATTGAGAATATTTGCGTTTGTTTTTGTGAATCACGTGAACGCACACAAATGGTCTCACTTGTGGAATTCATATCGATCCTATAGCTTTTGCCAGTTTTCAATGATTTCTTAAACAAAGCAAGGATCTAACTGGAAATCGGAGCCTCATTTATATTTCACATATGGGCTACAGGATTTCTTTTTTATCATTGTTTTTCTAGAATTTTTAATAATACATATTATAGAGTATATTATCATACAAACATTTTAATTTTGCTCTTTCTCTCTCTCACACCTACATTCTCTAACTGAAGATGGTCACATAGTAAATTTTGCATGTATAAAGGTCTAGATTATATTTGGTCTCAAAAGCACGTTCTAGTCCTAGTACAAAAGAATTATCTTAATTATATTCTAAATCTAAAATATGTTTTTTAAAATAAGTCTGCTTGGCAATAAATCCACATAATTTTGTCAATATATGCAAATTTGCTTACTGTCTCAATCCTCCCTTGCGCATGTCTCAGACCTCCCTAACTTAGGGAGTTTTGATACATTTCGGACAGTGTCAGAAAAATGTGAATAATTTTCTTCGTAACGCAAAACGGAACTCAATAAAATTTACTTATATAGCTGAAACTTCAAACTAACACAAGGCAAAAATTCATGTAAGTATCGTTCATGGTTACAAAGGAAAAAAATCTTATGCGAATTTTGTCTCATACCTCCCTAGTCTCCCCTATAGCTTAAACTACAACTGGTATGCAGTTAAATACTGTTGATCTGGATTGTTTGACCTTATTTTAATAATACCTAAATCATGTAAGAATATCTTTATCTTATCTTAAAATGTGTCACTAGAATTTAAGTATCGGATCACATTTATCTCACGTCCAGGAGTAGAATAACTTTCTTTTTTCTCCTTTTCTTGGTTCAGTGATATGTGAAAAACTGGAAGTTAGCAAGTCGGAATGAAGGGATAAATTGAGACTTAGAATTAGAAATACCATATGTACAAGAGCCTAATAATTAGTGATTCAGTCACTTGCACATGTCAAAAAATTAATATTCCATCCGACATAAAATATTTTGACTTCTGATATTGACAGAAAGCGAAATTCGTGACAGTTTAACAGATGTGTTTAAGGTTTTTTACTAGTTTCTTAAACTTTAAGCTATTTTTAATAAACTACTTAAGAGGAAGCAGGAGTGGATATGGCTCGTATGGATTAAGAGCTTCCATTTAACATAGGATATAAAAACTTTTCATTATATGTTGTGGGTTTATTGATTTTTTTTTCTTTCTTTGTTCACAATAGTTTAACATAAACAACAGATTCGTTAATGCAGCTATACCGATAGAAGTTTTACGGGTATATTAAACTTTTAATTTATTATGTTAACAGTCAATTTCGTTATGAAGTTTTCAATTTAATACAATAAATTTCATGCTTAATAGGCCCATGAAACTTCTATCGGTACAGCTGCATTAACGAATCTGTTGTTTACGTTGAACTATTGTGCCATTTTTTCGAGAAACTATGATAAACTCTAAATATAAGTCAGTTATTAAATCATGGATAAATAACCAATAAAGATTTTTACTAACTATTAGATCTTAGTAGGAGACTTCTGTGAATTGAAATAACTGCATTTGTGTCCCTCAGCTGTACTAAGTATACCGAATGAGAGTCAATCGATTAGTAATTTTTTACTTATTTTTTTTTTAAATGACATTCTTTATTAAAGGAAATTGAAAATGCAAGGAAATATACGGCGGAACTATCTGGTACGTGTTTCCTAGTTAGTTGCTTAGTTCCATTCGCTGTGTTCCCAGTTTTACTCTAAGTGATGAATCTTAAAAGTGTGCTGCTCTGCGCATTCTGTCATGCGATCCAGTCCGTCTTATGTGTGACAGCGTTGCACAATCCCGTAACGACTGTTGTGCTTATTTCTGCATATTCCGTCTCCCTTACAGCTTAAAGTAGTTATTTTTTGTATTATGAACGCGATCTCAAAGCTACACAGAGCTCCTCCGTGGCTAAGCGGTTAGCGTACGCGCCTTTGGCGTGGGAGGCCCGGGTTCGATTCCCGGCGGGAGCTCATGTGGTTCGGATTCCACGTTAATCAGTAGGTCCACGTCTCATATAGCCTCGCTGCTGAATGGGACGTTAAACTCAAAATCAACTCAACTCAACTCAAAGCTACACAACATACCAATTTGCTGCGATATCTATCGTAAGTTACCTATAGAAATATTTTAAAGGCTTATCAGTACATAATTCCTCATTTGTGATTGTTTTTCTTCAGGGTATTACGGAAAGCGGTGTGTGTGAGTTGAAGTTGAAGATCGAAGAACTGGAACGAAATTTAGAAAATTCTAAACACGAGGAATCAAGACTGAAGTCTGCATTGGATGAGGAGCAAAAATGCGTAGCAGATCTGAGATTAGATGTTTCTAAGCTACGAGATAAGCTTGAGGAAGAACGTTGCCATAATAGCGATCTTCTGCATCAGTTAGATAAGGAAAAGAAGGATAGGGACAGTGTTTTGCTTCGTAATGCTGAAGTATCTCAGAATCTGGAGTTATCGAAGCAGCAGGTCAGGAGGAAGGAGGAGGAAATTCAGGAGCTAATTCAACGACGGGATAGTCTTAGTGATCGAGTGGCTGAACTAGAGCGTGGTCTCGCGGAAAGCAAAGAGGTAAGTTGTAATAAATATGTAAATATGTGGTTGAAATGTGTAACAATGGAATTCAGCGTGTTTCAATAAATATCTACTTGTCTTATATTCAATAGGCATAACAGTGGTGGAGGAAGGATTCCCTTGCTCTGAACTCCACATTTCAGGTTCATTAAGTTAAAAATATTTGTCATTTTGACTAATTTTATTATTCTACTCATAGACTTGTTAAGAACGGCATTAATTCGCAATATTCAGGTCATGTTTCCTTGTATTTTTTTAAATCACGTATATCATTTTAATTTCTTACGCACTATACGTGTCTAGACAAAAGTTTTGATACCTATGGTGATAGGTAGTATGCACAAGCAAGTGTGAGCATGGGTGTGGTATGTACAGATTTTATTGGCTATAATCCAGTGCACAACCGACAGGATTTCAAAATGTCTGACACGGGCAATCACATCGCCCGTAAGCGCGTTTATCTATCGTCAATGACAGCACGTATTAGTTCCAATGGAAACTGCTGCTGATAGTACAAAGGCACGTTTTAGGGACGTCATATCAGGGTATCGCTTCGAATTTTTCACCGTGATAAAGTCGGGAGCATGTTGGAGCCACATCTGGGTCGACTTTGCCTTAGGTATGAGGTGAGCTGAATCTTGGTGGGAAGGCCTAGTGGTTATTGGCAAAAAAGGGTATGACCTAGAGGTTCCACAATAGATGTCAGAACATCAGGCTAGTAGTTCACAGCACGTATTTCCACCCCTGTGTCGTAGAAGTGAAGCTTTGTGACTCCATAATTTGAGATCTCCCACCATACCATCACCATGATGGGATGTTGCGCTTGTTACACTCTAGGAGCGATTGCAGCGGCTTCCTTGAATAACATTTCATACATCTGGTCATCTTGGGCGTTCAAGGACTTCACAGTGGTAAATCTTTTCGTCCGTAAACAAGATGTGATGTGAGTCATCTGTGAATTGCTGAAGAAGCTTCTGTGCTTTATTGACTGTCTCTCATGGCTTGTGGAGTCCTTATAATATGTGAACGATCCCTAAAAGTGGATGCCTGCTGACATCTGTGGTCCGGTAGTCGAGCACATTGGTAATCCCAAGTGGCTGTAGGCAGTTAAATATCTCACTTGCGGTCTTATTTGCCATATGCAGATTCACAGCGATGATCCTACTGTCGTTTGTACTACCCCATTCCATGTGAAACAAACAGGGGGCAGTTAAAACATTGTGATCGCAAACAGTCATACTCGTACGGAAGGTAGACTGAAATTTCATTAATAATATTATTTAACAATACATTTTCATTGGTGTTATATGTATTCGAAGGACTAGTTTTCATTTCATTTCTTTTGTAAAATTAGATAAATAGTACAATCGAAACCTTTACTTATGCAGAAAGATAAATATCATAATCTAATCGAAGGATAACAATAGGTGTCTGAAAATTCGATGATGGACGAAAGAATCGTGGAGACTTCAGTATCAATTTCAGGTAGATCCAGCTTGATTAATTTGATCTATAGATGAATAGGTTTTGTTTTATTTATTTTTTTTATTCATTTTTGTTTTTACTTATTTTGAAAGGAAAAAAAATCTCTGATTAAAAAAAAAATCATCCATTTACATGTTTCGATAGTGGTGTTTTGCGTCAGTGATTGTTTTTAAATTTGTTTAAATTTATTTTTTAAAGGATTTGGAGAGGAGAACGTTATCGATGGATGAATTACAGAGAAGAATGCAGGAGATGGATAAAGTAGCAGAGGAAAGGCAGCAGGCGTTGGATGCAGAGAAACGTCTAAAAGAATGTGTTACAGAATTAGAAAATCAGATAGCAGAAAAGAATAAAGTAAGTAGTATTCGGATATCCAATTACCTTCTGAAATTTTATTTTGCCAATGACGTATGAGTAAATGGTATAGTCACCAGCAGAAATGGGCTCTTTTGTGAATAACCGATTGAATTTGGAATTGGCCAATTAGAATAGGATTGTAAGTACTGTACGAAGAATTACGTTGATGTATGCCAAAGAAAACTGAATTTAAATCGGGCGACTTTTTCCGAAAGTATTAACAAAGATCGTTAATGTCAGTTTTTGTTGGTAACTGTACAATTAATACGTTTTATAAATTAGAAAGAAGGTAATGTAATCTAAGGCGTGAAGCAGTTCTACGAGTGTCCCGTAAGTCTGCTCATATAGAGAAAATGAGAAAAAAAAACAAACAAAAAAAAAAAAAAAAAACAATATATTGGCCCTTCTGTTGCACGTATTCTCGGAGCCAGATCTTCCACTCCTAACATTGAATGGTCTCAGGTATGATTTGTGAACGCTCTCCAATGATACACTTCTGTAGATATGCAAAGGGTTGAATGTTCTTAGCGTGTACCAATGCCTTCAAATGACCCAGAGGTGAAAGTCGAAAGGGATCATTTTGGGAATGCAGTCTGTTGATCTCAGCAGCCACTTCTCTCAGACTTAGTGCACCATAGAGCAAAATGACCTGAATACATTCCTCCTTGCTCAGACTCAGTTATTTGCAGCGAAATTTTTTTTTTAAAAAAAGTATGTTTACAGATTTATGGAACATCCTGTAGTCTCACTCAACCATTCTTTTGAACCCAGATCAAGATGTATATGATCATGATCTTTAATACTTCTTATAAAATAAAGTAACGACTTTTGTACTGTAACTAATTATGAGGTTAGAAATTAATTTTGTAATCCAGTGCTATAGATTACTGATCTTTCAGTTAATCTATAAATGATTTTACCATAACTGGCTAACTTCATAAACTAGTAGAAAGTCAAGCTTAACGACGAAACAAGAAACAACGAACTGGGAACTTGAGTTTAAAAGGAAAGAAAGAAAAAATAAAGAGAGTGAGAGAGGGAGAAGCCATGCCAGTGTCAGCATAGGGAATTTAAAATAGCTATCCAGCCTCTTTACCTGCAGCAGCTTGGGCTATTCTGGTTGTTTTAGTGCAAATAGTTAACAAATTATTAAGAGGATAAGTAAAACACTTATTTCATCAATTGCATCAGTTAGAGCAGCGTTTCCCAACCTTTTGTAACTTGCGGCACACTACGGGTGTTACTTGGATTCTCGCGGCACACTTATAGGTATTATTATTTGTAAATATAAAACACAGTGGTATTTTTTCTGTGATTATTGATCTCCTTCTCACAGAGAAGAAAGCTCAATCACTGGTTTTTCCTCGTGGTAAATCATTATGCTTATTTTTCATTCTAATTTAAAAACGGAAAACAGTTGCAATGAAATATTGGACTCAGGTTTTTAAAAATACGCTTTCTTTTTAAAAACTGCATCCAACCTTTTACTAAGAAGGAAGATCACTAAATAACGAACGAACAAACAAATCTCTTTTACTTTTAAAACAAATAGGTAATTTGTCAAAAGGATTACATGGTATTTTAAATTTTCAAGTCACGAAATAGTCCGCAACAATAAAGAAGCAATAATGGTCATAACAATGATAACAAATACTTTTTTCAACGTTAGAAATGTACAGAACAATAACCCGGTATGAAACTTAGAATTGTAGATTCATAGTAGAAGCTCATAGTAATGTGAAATACAAATATACAATTTTCCCTACGTTTTGAAATTTGATTGCTATAAAATTAATAATTTTGTTTCGATTCCTCGCGGCACACCAGCGTCCCATTTACAGCACACCGGTTGAGAAACGCTGAGTTGGAGTTTGTCTGAAAGGTTTCGATCACTTACACTGTTGTCATGTTCACTAGGTTGTCTACCATTTTGTGCACTTTCAATGCAAAGGTTCTAAAATTGAAATAAGACCTCTTAATAAACTGATTGTTTATTTTATTTCTTTTAACGGTGATTTTTTTAAATAAAACAACTGAAGATTTAACAATTCTTCTGTATTCAATAACAACGGGGTAGTCTCTTTTAGATGTAGCTTTTTTTTTTTTTTTTAAGGTAAGTTATAAATTTTAAACTTCAATGCAAAAATTAAATTATAATAAGTAATACAAGCATTATGCGTGTAAGTGTGAATATTATGAGCATTATACTACATTATACTACATTAAAATATTGAGTTGAGCATTATACTACATTAAAACTCAAATTCTGTGACACTTAATCTTAATAAGTGTATGTCCCAGCCGTACAGAGAAACTCTTACAGATGCAATCACTGAAGTAAGTATTCCACTTATTTCAATAATTTAATTAGAAACGGGCCAGTTTCTGTTTTTACATAAATATAAATGCAAATATATTAGAGTGAATATGAATTACACAGTTAAGAATAAGACAGTAGGAAGAAGCTTTAGTATATATATATATATTCATATTCTTTAATTCCTTCTTGGTAGAATCTACGGATTAGATGCAATATAAAACATACAGTATGCTATTGTATTATTCGAAAGAAAATATAATATTTATTCTTGTGGTCTTTTTATAGAATATAAAAGTTCTACAGCAACGACTAAGCGACATGAAGAAAACGCTTCAGCGAGAGCTCCGCTGCTCGTCTCATGCGGCGGATGGAAGCAGCACAAATGAAGCAGCGGCCACTGCAACTGTGTCACCTAATGTTCGGAAGAAACAAGGGACCAATTACCACAAAACAATAGAAGAAGAAGATGACGTGAATTTCAAGTACCTGAAGCATGTTCTAATGAAATTTTTAACTAGTCGAGAATGCGAGGTAAGTGTTTTTTTCCTTTGTTAACCACACTTATTATTTAATAACTAGTTTAAATAATTTCTGATCATTAAAAAAAAACGCTATTAATGTATATTTTCGTGGCCACCCACATATTGTATAATATATTTCCGGAAAATATTGTATAGGCCCGTGTGTATTGTTCTACTTTGACACTTTGACCCCCTTTCAACAGAAATGATGGTTTGTTGTGCCCTCGTAGCTCACACCCCACCACAGCATGACTGAGGCAGAATGAATCCTTGGAGCTTTTTCACCAACTTCTCTAGAGGATGTGGTAAATATCCTGTCAATTTTGTCATTGAAAGTCTCCTCAACACTGAAAATCTTTTCATCAGTGAAAAGGATTCGATGATGCCCATTTGCTGCGTAAGCTTAAGTAAGCGCTTTACTTTTAAAAGCCTCTGGCGCGTCAGTTCGTTTGTCAGGAGATATCCTTTGCTTTATTTGTAAACACGGAGTCCCAGATCGCTGCTTAACGTGCGAGACATTTTCGATATCTTTAGCTCCCGAGCCATAACAGACTTGTTTCCTAACTGGATTTCATCAGACACGCGCTGCCACTGCTTTCGCAAGTTTCGGCGTTCGTATTCGTACTGTGCGTGGACTTCCTTAATATGGGCGATCTTTCACAGATACAGTCCCAACAAAGCACTGGATAGTGCGGTAAACTTTTTTTTTTTTTTTTTATAACTAATTTGCAGCTTTTGGAGATCTCCCCTGCTGATTTTCTAACTGGTGCAACGCTCCATTCCATCTTGAACACTTACAACTGACACCTTTACACTTCTTCAGCTCATCCAACAATGACTCAGGCTTCACGATACCTCGCTTGTTGTTGCTCGCTTGTACGGTCTGAAGTACAGCTACCTTCAAAAGTTTGGACAGTATTTATGGTAAGACCAAGTATAATCTAAAAATGTACATTGAAAACATAAATTTTATCGGGCTGCCAGTGGCAGACAAGGGAGTTGCCTAGCTACCATGAAAGATTCGTTAATACAAATATCTTCAATCACTTTTATTTAAATTATTATATTACTCACAAACCAATGCTTACGCGATCTGACCTAAGCAGGAAAGCCGGTATAAAATTAATAAAGCAATAATTCAATACAGTTTAGTTCCTTCTCATCTCCAAGTATTATTTTCCAATAAATATTACGGTATATTCTAAGTCCGCTAATATCTCCTTGAGCTTCCTTATTGCTGCCATAGACTAACCAAAATTATAAGGATAAAATCAAATGATTGAATTAAAACTATTTTTCCTTCTTAATCTTCATTTGATACTTCGTATGTATCAAGCATTATTTTAATAGAAACAAAATAGTTGCCATATTTTCTAACAAATGGCATTTGTTGTATAAACTAGTCAAGAAAGTTCTGTCGCTTTTTGTGGAGGTCTGTGTTCAATTGGCCCGCACACCGTGAATTGAATGCGAATGGAGACAAGGCGAAGGTCAGTTGTTGGTGTGGGTATATTCAACATACTACTTGGTTGTGGCAGTTCAGTTACACCGTAAACTTGTGTAAGGACATAGTGAACATGGGACCTCCACAGACCATCATATGCTGTACGAGTTCAAACTGGGGTTAAACGCCGCTGCAGTGGGGCGGAAGATAGCCAGGTGTCGTGACTACGCGGACAGTGCAGCGGTGGTTTAACAAGTTTAAGGACGGTGACGAAACACTCGAAGACGCAGCACGTGCCGGAAGGCCAACACATGTACAAAATGAAGATCTTCAGGCAGCAATTGAGGCGAACAAAAACCAGACATGTGAGGAACTGGGACTACAATTCAGTGTGAGTGAAGAAACCATTCAGCAGTACCTCCGTCAACTTGGGAAGCACAAGTTGGGCCCCACATGATTTGACTCCGGGCCAGAAGGCATGAGGCATGGCAAGCAGATACCTGTGTTTCTTTGCTGTCTCGACTGAGGAAGGAGCCATTTATGGACAGGGTGTTGACATGTGATGAGAAGTGGGTCCTGTACGAAGCTCCATGGCTCCTCATCATTGGTTAGCATCTCATGAACCGGTTCCAAAACAGCCGAAAGCCTCACTGCACCAGAAGAAGATCCTCCTGTGTGTTTGGTGGACTGCTTGCGGCATCGTGCATCGGGAACCGCTACCAACTGCTCAGAGCATCAATGCAACTGTGTACTGTCAGCATTTGAGTCGTGTTCAAGAAAAACTCAAAACTCTGGAGCACTTCTGAATCGCAAATGGGTCCTCCTGTTACAGGACAACGTTAAGCCCGACGTGGCTAGGATGATCCGGGACACCATTCTACGCCTAGGATGGGAAACACTATTACATCCGCCATATTCCCCGAACATTGCACCATCCGATTATCACTTGTTCCATTCCTTGGACAATTACCCTAGAGGATGCCAGTTCAAATCCCTAGTAGAGGTGCAAAATGCACTTGATATCTTCTTCGCATCACGGCCCACCTAGTTCTACCGCGATGGAATCCTTTACCTTCCAGAACGTTGGCAGAAGGTCGTCGATACTGATGTTGACTATTTTTTGATCTTCCAGATACATCTTAGATGACATATCGATGTTCGAAGGTGGTGGGTGAGAAAGCGACGGAACTTTCTTGGTTACCTTTATACTTTCATGCAATTTCCAAAATTATTTGTAAAGAAGTTCGTATCCGTAAGTCGGTAATTCAATTATTTCAATGTAAAATTTCTACATGCAATCTATTGAGTAGTACATCTATATTGACCTTTTTTACAAATTATGGTTAGGTTCCGGGCTTTCGTCATATCCATTTAATATTAACAACATATAAATCAAAATTTATTTGATTCTACATTTAAACAGTGCATGCCTAATCATGCATTAATTTCTTAAAATATAATTATTCTACATTACCACCAATAAACCTTAGTCAGCTTCCAAATAGGGCCAGTATCCATGCGTTATTATTAATAACTAAATTAGAAGTGAAAAGTTCTTTTGTGGACAAATATTCTACTTGCTCTTATGTAAAAGTTTGGGGTAAAATAGATCACCGGATTGCAATTGTGAAACAACATTGGAATCCAACCATAGCTTTCGTTCCTGTCATGAATAATCTGAATAATGCAACCAAACTGTACAGATTAAGTATAAATCGAGGGGGCGCGGTGGCTCAGTGGTACAGCGTTCACCTCCGGTGCTTGGGGTCCCTGGTTCGATCCCAGTTCGCGCCGTGTGCACTTTGTGGTGGACAAACACCGTACTCGTGGGTTTTCTCGGGGTTCTCCCGTTTCCTCCCACTTTCTTCCTTCCACCATTTCATTCATTTCTCATAATCACCGTCTCCTTTAGCCTAACCGGCATAATCGTGGGACGTAAAACTAAAAAGTTTCATTTAATTTCATAAGTATAAATGGACGTGAACATAAATTTTAATTTTATTTTGCTATTGAAATACAGTTATTCTGCATTGCCAAGACATGTTTATTTTAACTAAATTGATTTAAATCGGTATAATATGAAATATTATGAATTAGACTAAGCAAAGTAACATAACTTAAGCATTGTATGGCTACTTCCTAAGTAGTAGCCATAGTTTCGAGGGAGACCAGCTATAGAAAGTTAAACTCACTGCATGATACTATCTATATCACTGTAGGATAAACATCCATACAACATATTTATATACTGCTCGTAGTCGAACTGTTAAAATTTACTTTTACCTCGTGTATTGAAAATGAACTTAGCTCCAGCAAACAGTTACTGCTTTTTGATTTTTATTCTGTGCTTCGAACAGCTCTACATTTGCTAACTTGATTAGGGTTCAACCTCCTTTCCCACTACAGGTAAATAATAGCCAATATACAGCCACGTATTTATCTTAAATCTTATCTGAACTTCTCAGAACTTGGATTATATTTCAGTTCAAATTCCTCTTGTGAGGTAATTCCAGTAAACTAACTCGTATTTCAACTAATTTAGTTTGTTCAAATAATAGAAAATTTCAATATCTTACTGCCACAACGAAACTTACAGTACTTCCATTTTGAAATCTCCTTTCAGTATCTTAATCTCGATCCAGAAACCCTTTTTCGGTGGATTAAATATATGGAGTTCTGAAGTCTGTCGTCATGGCAACGCGTAAATTAAACCGCGTAAGATTCGCAATAACAAACGAGATTGTGAAAATAATTCTACCCAAATAATTCTACCCTTTTAATTAATCATCAGTTCTTAAAATCTACCTTTATGAAAAATATGTATTATATACAGTAAAGCTGATTGTTTAGACTTAAATAGTTTTATAATTAAAATAAAATTTGAGCAGTAAAAATAATTTAAAAATCTTATTTTATATAGAATCTCGTAATAACCCCTCCATATTCATGTGCATAATATGCTCATGACGTCATCAATTTCCAATGACGTAAATGTCAACCTTCTTATATACGAATTAAATTAAAACACTTAAAATTATTACAACGCTATAAAAATGAAACTAGAAGTTTTGTAATGGAACGTCAGTGAATAGATCCAGTACAATAGGACGTAAACTCAGAATATTAAGTTAAAACTTGAATTTCATTTAAAATTTACAAAGTATGTAATGTGAATGAAAAGGTGAAGTTATAAATGAGCGAATTATCGGTAATATGTAACGGAATGGGTATGGGCGTTGTTGAATTGAGAGAATGAGCGCAACAGTGGTTTAACCCACATTTTTAAAAATGGAGAAAAATCAAGTTAAACACATGTGGTTTTTTGTACAATATATATATGTACAACGTATGACACATTCAACCACTTGTGGTTGCTTTTGGTATATTGTACAAAAAGCACATGTGTTTAACTTTAACTTGATTTTTCTCCTTTTTTTTTTTTTTTTATGTGGATTAGACCACTGTTGCGCTCACCCCTCAATTGTTAATTTTCATTTCGCAATCAGAAGTAACGGACAAAAATCCCATGACCAGTCATGAGATTTCCTTTCATTTCCACCAGGCGAATGCTGGAATACTTTCTTGAAAAACTGTGAGTTACTGTGTAGGTTAGAGTTCTCACCTTGAGTGCGGGAGATTCAGTATTTGAGTTTTATTAGAGATACAGTTGTTTGGATTGTATGCTAAGGCTTTTAGTTGAATTTTTTAACTTAAGTTTTTTCTTTTATTTTACTCGTAGTATTTAACAAAGTGCTATAATTTAAAACAGGTAGTAGTTTTAAGAAGTTCCTTTAGGTTATATTGTTTTAGATTAAACTCCAAAACAAAAACCTTTAAAACCCCTGAAGAAATTCGTTCTAAAAGTTACCTCTAACTCATTGTTAGTTCTTCAGTGAACAGCACTATGTGTCTGCAATGTATGAAACTGATAAATTAATAATGGCAAGAAGCTCCGTTTTCAGAATTAATATCTGTATTTCTTTGTTTGTTCATCAGGCACAGCATCTTACAAGAGCTGTTGCAACTCTTCTGCGATTTTCTCCAGAAGAAGAAAAACTTCTTCAAGAAACTTTAGAGTGGAAGATGTCTTGGTTTGGATCTCGCCCGAATCTTGGCTATGGACAGACAGCGAAAGCAATACCTCCGAGTTGATGATAGTGGACGGATTTTCACCTTATCTCCTGGACCAGAAACCTCATATTAGTGCACATATTATCAACTACAAAAGCACTTTTTATTTTGTGTAAAGAAAAAAAGTGGGGAAAAAAGCAGATCTTTTTAACATGTTGACGGTTTTTTGTATTTAACTAAGTGTTCAGATAGTGTATATAGATTTGATGTGAGCATAACATGTTCACGGGGCTTTTGTAGATATCTTGCCTTCGTTATAAATACTATAGTAGTTTTGTGGTGAAGAAACTTATAAAAAACATGTAGTTCTTAGAAAGAGCTATCTCAGGTGATATTGTATAAGTGGTTTGGTAAAAGAAAAGGAGTCGCTTTGTAATTTTTCTGTCGAAAATGACTGTGATTGAACGCAAGATTTCTCAGTTTCTTTTATATATATATATATATACATACATATATATACCTATGGCTTTTTATTTACCAAAGAACTTGTGATTGCTGCAGTACTATTATAAGAGAATAGTAAAGCGGTTTTGTATAGATTTTATGTACATAAAAAAAGTTCAGGGCTTTTTTAATTATGAGCCATAATGTTTGTGAAATATTTCTGAAAGCTTAGCTAGCTGTTGAAGGAATATGATATGCCTTTTGTTAAAAATATTTAAAAGATAAAATCCAAGGTTGTAGGTCTGGAAGATGTAAATATACGTTGCGTTTATTACGTATTATATTTAATTTATTACTTAATGTTTCTAATTTTAATATATATATATACATAAAGGATGTAAGCAAATTTAGAAGATTGCATTGTTTTTCATATAAATTATCTGTTAATTAGAAAGGAATAAATTGAAGTAGTAATAATTTTTCTAAAAATAAAAAGATAGCATTGTTAGATGCTTTTTCCTGTTACATGAACTCTTTAAGTTACAGTGAAGTTAGCAGTGATTGAATATTTGTTAAGTATTATAAAGATCTAATTTCTCTGTATTGAGACTATGAAATTTCATGTATTTGCTTTATAAAAATCATAACTGATTCTATCTTTTACTCTGTAGAGTTACCAACTCAATGGATTCGTTTTTTTTTTTTTTTTTTTTTTTTTTTTTTTTTTAATGTGGCGACTAGTTTAGTGATGAGGAACTTTGTTAATATTGTATTTCAAATTATTACGTAACTAAAATATGAAATGACTTGTTTTCAGTATTTCTTATTGAAGCTGGAAATCAGTTTTTCAACATTAACATTACGGAATTATTTACGTTAAGCTGATAAAAGTGAATTTGCAGACAGTTTCCAATACAGGCAGTATGAAAATTACATTCTGTTTTTGAAAAAAAGAATTTAAATACTTTTTAAAAACGTAACTGAATCCAGGAGAAACATAAACATGCTTTCATTGTGTTTTGTGTTCTCCTGTTTTAGCGATTCTACTTTTGTCTTCAATTTCTATCATAACTACAAAAATGTGGCTACTACACATTTAATTTTCTTTTTCTTTTTTAACTTAACTCATTGCTTGAAATTCTTACACTATATCGTCAAAGATCATTGCAAGAAACATTTCTGTTAAGTTCTGGTTTCTTGCTTATAAGATGTAAAATACAGTAACCTTATATGAGAGAAAAATTATTGACAAATGCAAGTAAATAACTAAGTAATATTGTCATTGTCACTTATTTTTATATTGTCAATGTATCTGCACCCCAACTACCTAATCATAAGGAAAAGGAAGTGACTATCCACCCTTCCATTATATACTTACTTTGGTTTCACTGATGTAGGACCCCGTCTAGCCCTGCAGGGCGAATGGAGTAGAACTTGCCTCTTCGGGCAAAACACACCTTCTCTCTTCTCAGTTCTTTTCTCAAAGATTTGATTTAGTTTTAGGACTCAATTTATGTCGGTCGAGCAAGTTACATTAACGATTCTTGTACTGATTGTGTGGTCCAAACAACTAGTTATGTATTTAAAAAAATAGTATTTTATTAATTTATGCTTGCATATGTTTTAAATTCCTTAGTGAAGAAAATTTCGTTCTCTTTACTGTGATAAAATTGCAATTGGAGCCAAACCCGAAAAATTTACCATGATCGAAGCAAATCCTAATAATCCAATTTTGCAGAAGTAGAGGGACAGTTTAATGTGTTTATATCTCAGATCAGGCAAGAACTAACAAAATAGCCTTTACATACTTCGTACCGAAATGTCGAACTTAATTTTTGGAGTGTTAACCGTCATAAGCGTGGGACGTAAAACTTAAAGATTTCATTTCATTTAATTTTTGGATTACAGTGTAATTGCATTAGGAGAATTATTACCAGCAAAAACCATAATTCTGCTAATATTTCTTGGTATTCTACTTTTGATTTTTTTTAACCTCAGAATTATGATCGAAATTGAAATTCAGTTAGCCATCGTAAAAAGCGTCTGAACACACAATCATGGTCGATTATTTTCGTCACTTGTAACAGAAGTTACCAATGTAAGTCAAAATAGATTATAAGTCAAATCAAATATTGGACTGGAAGATAGTAAACACAGTTTGTCTGAAGATGACTGAGAATATTCGTTCACTAGTGTTATGTATGTGTATGTCTGGAAAAGTTGGTAACTCAATTTATATTTCTTAAAACTTCCCTTATTACAGAACCAGTTCCTCAGAATGTCAAAAGACTTTAAAAGTGTTTATTTATAAATGTTGGCAGCGACTAACCAACGTAGAAAATGAGTTAAGTTTCATACAGTGATCATGATAAATTGTTTTAATTGTGTATCTAATTTTATATGCTTATTTCAAACACATTATATTGATTTAAGGAGCAGTTTAAATATAAATGAATTTCTTATTGTTAAAAGCAATAACGTTGCAGTATTTTAATATAATTGTCTGTTGTTATCAGCGCTAGCAATCGATACAAGTGAAGTGTGTTGAAAAAGTGCAATACAGGGGGTAGATCTTCAATGTGTATTGTTTGGGTTGCCTTGAACATATCCCTCATAGGCTGTGAGTGTTAGTTTGTTTACATGTGTATGTCAGTTTCAGTACGATGAGTACCAATAGTGTAACTGTTCACTTTCTGAGTGCTTCACATATGCGTTTCCATAGACTGATATGTGTAAAGGAAAATAAATGAAAGTTCTTGCACAAAACAAGATTTTTTTTTAGGTTCGACGTTTAAACAGAAATGTGCCAAATAAACAGAGCGGTGTCAATAAGTTGGTAATCAAATTTTAAATAGCTTAAATTAAGTATACTACAGTATTTTAAAATGTTATTCATTGCAAAATTGTGTGGTTTTACAAAACTGATACAACTAATAAATTCTTTTTCTGTCAGATAATTTTTAGTTTTTTAGTTACCTTTTATTTTCAGGTAATACGCCGTTATTGCTTTAGTTATATATGTACAAGCAAGAAATATTATCAAGGCTATTAAAATTGTTCTGACCAATATTTTTAGGAATAAGGAGAAAAAATGAATCGCTAACTGTTTCACTTTTCATGTAGGAGACAAGTTTGATTCTGGCAGGGACCAAAGGTGCTTTGGTTCCCACGTAACACTTTAAGATTTATAATATAGTCTTGGTATTGGAAAGGATCGTGAAAGTCCTAATAAGTAAGTGAATAGAGAAGAGCTTTTGACGCTCTATAGTACAATCGTGTTCAAGGAAAAGAGTGACAATTCTTGCTTCCTTTTCAAAGACTTCGATTTATATATTTTTGTGCAAAGTAACGTTTTGATTATTCGTCTATAAAACGATTTGAAATCATATAGCATTACGCACATGTTAACGGTACGAAATTTTAATGGATAATTGAATATTTTGATAACAGGAGATATCTAAATGCTTGGTTTCGCAGAAGAGTAAATTTTGTCCGTATCAACAAGCTTTATTTACTGACGTAACACGTTTTTGTATATTTCGTTTTCTGTCAGAGATCAGCTTTTCCTGCATAAAAGATAGTCAGGAAAAGCTGATAGTTGTTTCTAGTATATGGTTCATGAAACAATTTAATACTTTAATATTAACACTATTTATTTTCAAATAGTGTTTTATTTTCAGCGTATGTTGTGTTTACTGGTAGGATTTATATTCAATATTTAAGAAGCTTGATACCACGATTTTTACTCTCCAAAAAGCCCGTACTGAGATAAAAATTTATGTTGCACTTTTCAGTAATAAGTACACTCATATTCCAAAACCTTCAACATCTCGCTTTTTGTCGAAATGATGAACTCGTACGTAGCTGATTTTGATACTTAAGCTTGCCAGAAAAGTTTCTAAGTGACGAAGATAAAGATATGAGACTTACGAGTTTTTTTTTTTTTTTTTTTAACAATTAAACATTTAGAGTTTTTTTTTTTTTTTTCATTTCTTTCAATATCAAAATTAACGGGATATATGGGCAGTTTCTCGGTAATCTTTTACTGTCATCAAAACTGAAAAAGCTTCTAGCAAATTGTTGCCACATTCGCAAGAGTTATGGATTTTATATAGAGAATAATATTGAATTGTAAATAAATCATTTTTGTGTGTATTAGTCATGAGGGAAAGTTAAAATTTAGCATTAGACAATGCAGTATGTTTTAATTTAATTTAATCTCTTTAGATGAGATTAAGTATAATCTGTTAATAAGTTATTTTATTATTGTTTCTAATATTCCTTAACATAATTTCGAATTGGTTGCTTTTTTGGATATACTGTTTAAAAAATATATTAAAATATAGGACAATTTATATTTTATATCTAATTAATAGGCTTTCGACTAGTTCAGTTTATGGTATTGAAAAAGTAGCAAACAGCATCGTGCCCAGTAATAATTTGCATAAAATATGATTTTACATATGATTTAAATCATTATTATTACCCAATATTAAACCTAACATCTACAGATAAATAAAGTAAAATGTTGAACTTACATCTAAAAGTAGCATTTAATCAAGTGCTTTTCTGTCAATATTATCAGAGCTCTATATGCATTATTTCGTAAACTTTGTATGTAATATGAGTTACGGATAGATAGATGAGAAATACGCATGTCAAACAAATACCAATGAAATTTCAAGAATGAATTCTAAGTTTCGCAGTTCAGGTATTCGTTATAATTCGTGTCCTTAAGATCTTTTGCTCATGAATTTATTAACGTATAGATGTTAAAACACCAGTTTCCTTTATTTGTCTTCTATCTGTAGCTAATAGTCAAATATCGACAAATGCTTTTTGGTGATGAACGTAGGTGCGTGCTTTTACATTATGCATCTTAAAAGCTCATGTTATTTTGTTAATCATCAACTAGATACATATTGCTGATTTTGTACATGTACTTCTGTTGTACTAGTTTCTGCGTTGGACTTGTTTATAATTTATGGATCGTAGCAAATTCATTAATTTCTGTTTTAAAACTTTCGCTTATACTGCCTATTTTGTTAGATTATAGCGTTCTTTGGTAGATATATTGTCTGCATGATTCTAATGTGGGATATGGTTGAAAACGAACACAACAAATGCGATTATTACTTGCGTTTAATTTCCAAGTCTAGAGAAGAAAGTGTTCCTGTAAAAAGCAATTCTTATTCAGTGCCATTTCTTGCACACATATAGATGGTGTGCCTTGTTCATTTTAAAAGATCGTCATATACTATAGCTTTTAATCACTAGCTTTTAATTAATACAGAAATATAGGTTGCACATTGAAGTTAGGGGATGTGCACTTGGGCGTGTTATGTGTTAGTTATTATTATTGCCAATATATCAGTATCAGTATCTGAGTATCAAACATGAAAATACGTCAATAGGAATTGTATTTTGAATTTAATAGTCGGTGCTTTTTATGTAGAAGGGTACGCAAACGAAAAATATTTTGTCATTATCAAAACGCTTTATTTTCAGTTTATTTATTATTAATATAGTGAATAAATAATGAATATCTTGAAGATTGCACATGTTAGAAAAGGGGAAACGAACACCAGTCTTTAAGTTAAAATATGTTAACACCTGTACAGTGTACAAAATTTCATATTCTCTTGAAAATATACTGTATAATATATATTGAATTGCATACAATTATATAAAAATGTGTAATAAATATATAAAACTAACAATTACCTAAATTACTTTACCTGTAAACATTTTAACAGAATCGAAAATATATATATTGAATTGTTGGAAAAGTCACGGCGCATTTTTGCAATAGATGGCGCTAGTTCATTTTTGGAAGTACTAGACTCATCCGTATATACGTTATTGCGATGTAATTTGACAGTTGTAGCTTCATTTTAAACAAAAAATGAGTGAATTGACTGAGTAGTTTTGCAGATTTCACAAGTTGAAGATAGAGAACCAATCTTCATTTTCGCTATATTTTACTGTTTTACTTCTTAAAATTAAGAACGTGCGTCAGATTTGTGAAAAGTTGGTAAAGTTTATGGTCTCAATACGTTACAAGAACGATAGTGCCAATGGTGGTTCGGGAAATTCCATGCTGGTAATTTTGATCTGAACGACACTCCTTGGTCAGAGAGGTCCATCAAGGTTGATGAAGACAAAATAAAGATATTAATAGTCAAACTCACGTAACACGACATGAGAATTACAGGAACAGTGAACATCAATCATTCAGGTATTTACGACCACCCGAAAAACCTGGGATACGTAAGCAAGCTCTCGATGTTTGGAATGCCGGCACATATAAACATTTACAATATGCTCATTAAACGTGAGGGAAACTCCTTTCATGAAGCAACTGATAAACGGTGATAAGCAGTAGGTTAGTTACTAGAATGTGGTACTCAAACTGTCTTGATCCCGATGTGTTTATGTACTTGAAACGGCATTGAAAGCATTCATTCATCAGAGGAAGGTAATACTCTCGGTGTGTTGGAGTTTTAAAAGTGTTTTTTGTAGTACCAAGGAACCAATCAATCAATTCGAATGTGTACTGTCAGCAATTGGACAGTTTGAACACATCCATCATCCAGAAATATCTATATCTGTCGTCTCGTTAATGATAAAAATAAGTTGTTTTGTTTCAACACGACAACGCGAAACCATAACCAAATGTAATTACTCTTTAAAAATTATTGGAGCTGGGATGGGAGTTACATTTTCACATCTATTTTCTTCTCTAAGCGAACATTTGATTTGCTTTGTCCTGTTGTTTTGTTTATTCTCATTATATTGTTTCTTTCAATAGTTTGTTTGAGCGTGTGAGAGGCGAATTCCATCATCTTCCACTACTTGTGCTGTCATCAGCGAATCTTACTGTGCAGAACAATATGTATTTTGGCTTTCTTGACTTTTCTATGTAAATATTAAATAAAAGTGGTAATAATCCGCATCCCGTTTCTACATATTTCCTTATTACTTTTGCGGTGTTACAATCTACGTTATCAAAAGCGTTTTCGTGGGGAAAGTATAGGTACGTATTTGTTGGCTTTTAGACCTTGTTCAGCAACATTAATAAATTTAATCGCGCTTTCTTTGTTTCCCATCTGAATTCAAACTTGCACCCTGAGTTTATTATTATTATTATTATTTGTATTTCCAGTATGGTACACTATTTTACACGAAGGAATGCGTTCGCAAACTTAGTGTTCCGTAGCCTTTCCATTTCTGTTCTGTACCTCTGACCTCTTTGGGATTGAAAGAATAATACTTCTCTTGAAGTCTTCAGATGCTTTGCCGGCGATTAGCTTAAACTTTTTCGCAGTGGGTTTATAATCTCATCTGATAGTCTTGAAGCTTTAGTGCCATTTCAAATCTTAGTTCATCTTCCCCCTTCATACACTTCTTCAAGCAAAGACTTCTCAAAAATATGTTCGGTGTGGATGCATTTGTTATCCACAGTTTGTGTGCTGCAGCTATAATTTTCTTTTTTAATTCTGTTCACTTCAAATCATTATCCTCTACATTCAAGCAAATAGCTTTCTCGTCCATTCTTCAAAATTTGATTTGGATGTTGTTGTTTTCTTTTCAGTTTTAATATGCTTCATTTTTTGCGTGATCTGCCTACTGTTCCTTTCTTCTTCAGAGTCAGAAGACACTTTATTTGGAATGGATTGTGTTCTGAATCAGCGTCTACTTTCGACTACCTTTCGTTAATTTTCACTTGGCTTCTGAAGATTTTTCCAGACTACTATGTAGTGTATCTGGTACCAGATTTTGTCTCTTTTATTTGTTCTCTGTGTGTATGCGCTTCTAAGAAATTGCTATCGTGAGATTATGCTCTACAAATTTCGTTAGGCCTGTTCTTTTTTCATTTCTTCTATTTAGTCCAGATTGCCATATTATTTCCCTTTCCTTCACGTAAATTTTTCATATTTCAAACTTGGGAAAGTGAAAGGACTTCTATTTGTATACATGGTATCTCCTAAAAGTAAGGAGACAAATTGTGGCATTGCTTGCACGTGCGCTTGATCGGGAAACCGGTGGCGAAGGAAGGTGGTAAACTTTCAGCTTTACAACGCTTCGAACAGTAGAAACGAGTAGACAGGTTCAAGAGTACCCTTGTTTCGTCGGATGTAATTAAATTTTCATTAAAGTTGCACTATCCGGTCGTGACCTAATGTCACGTTGTAATTGGCCCACTTTCCCCACACAACTGTATTCATATAAATACGTACGTTACGAAACATAGCTGGGCGAGCGAAGGGGGTTAGAAGCCCTGCAGGGTTCTTTTGATTCTACCTTTGCGCCCCCCCCCTGATAATATCACGTGACATTACGTCATGCTCGGATGATGCAACTTCGATGTAAATCTAACCACACCCTGTTTCGTCACTGCGTTACGGGAACAATGGAGCAAACACTGGAACAGCGCTACGCGGTGAAGTATTGCGTTAAACTGAGGACTCCTATTGAGATGTTTGACATGATTAAGACAGTATATGACAATGATGCATGTATACAGATCGCGAGTATTCAAATGGCACAAAGTCTTTACAGAAGACTGAAAAGACATCTATAACGAGGAACAGTCCGGGTTCCTATCGACGATGATTACGAACGTTAATATTAATTGTGTGCTTGCTTCATTAAACACTGATTGATTTTAAGTGTTCATTTGATTGCAGAAGAGTTAGGGATTCCGAAAACGAAAGTTCATGAAATTGTAACTGAACATTAGCAAATGTTCAATGTGCTATCAGGGAGTTTTTTGACCAGAAAAGGCATAACCACGCTTTTCTAGTCATCATACGGTTCAGACCTCTCCATATGACTTCCTGTTTCCGAGGACGAAAAGCGCGTTGAAGGGGGACTGATACGACACCGTGGAAAACGTCCAAAGGGCCGCGACAAGTGCTCAACGATTGAGACGTCTACAATCAGCGGGAAAATCTCTGGGTCCATTGTCCACCCAGCGACCGAACCTAAGTCAAAAAGCAATATCGTATCCACTAATATAATGTTCCTAGTTTTGTGCATGAGCTTATCTCAACTATTTGGACCTTACGGACTTCATACTGAAATTCGCTGCACTATCAGGATGGTTGGATATTGGTTCAATATTTTCCATCATGGATCTTGACTTAATTGCAATAAGGAAATTCGTCAGAACCCTTGATTTACAGTACATTGTATATTAGTAGTAGTTTGCAAGACAAATACAAAGTGAAGTGTTTCAATTGTCTATAGCTTTATCACCTGCATGTAAAGAAACAAACAAACAAGTTTTTATTATCAAGAAGAATGACTCGAAAATAAATGTCTTGGAATAAGAAAGAAAGGCAGTTATATGAACAAAAATGAAGACGACTTGAATATGAAATAAAGTTTCAATTCAAGTGACTAATGATAGAAAAACAAACCGAAAATTATGAGGAAAAGAAAAATGTAGTAGGTATTTTTTTTATTATCTGTAATTCCGTAAATTTCATTTATTTAAAGCTTAATGTTCCGTATTTATATGATATACAGTGTATATATATATATATAATGTGTGTGGTGTGTGTGTGTGTGATTATAAATCTGTCATTCGTTGGTACTAAGTGAATAAAACTACAATAACCTAGCACTTGTACGAGTCATTAAGAAGTAAACATCCTGATGGGTGGAGTAAACATCCTTAAATATTTACTATGTAATACTTTTGTATTAATTTATTATACACTTAACTGCCCAACGGTATTTCTGCCTGGGGCATTAATTTGGTGAAGAAGAAAAATGTCTTCTGTTGACATTTTCAAAAAAAGAAAAAAATGTACTTATATGTAATATAACTAGAAATTACTGGATGAGTAATGGAATTATTTTACAAAATG
Source organism: Thermobia domestica (assembly GCF_964235325.1). Lineage (NCBI taxonomy): Eukaryota > Metazoa > Arthropoda > Insecta > Zygentoma > Lepismatidae > Thermobia > Thermobia domestica. Next base: position 77,122,744 of record NC_137455.1, read on the forward strand.
CAAACAGTTTACATAACGAAGATACTCGTGTTCATCCTTTTTTTAAAGTACTATTTTAAATATTCTTACGTTATCTTAAAAAAAAAAAAAAAAAAAAAAAAAGTTAAAATATCCGTAAGATTTGAACAGAGACTGCAGTAATATAGTCTAGGTTTAGAGGAATACTGAATAGATGAAAGAATAATTTCTCAGTAAAAATTTAATATAACACTTATTTACATTCATACGTTTCATAGAATATTACATCTGAAATATACATTTCTTTTGAGTTTTTAAAGTGCACATAATATCAAATCACATACATAACAAAACAGGTAAATACATTTTGTACATGCATGTGTAAACTTTTACTATTATTATTCATGGATACGTACATTAAAGAAAAAAAAAGGCAACAGTTCTTTTTTTATGAAAATAATGTCATGGTTGGAACATCTTCACTCAGCAGCCAGCCGAGTGATTGGTACATACATGGGAATAGCGACATTTTACACGCCGTAAGACTTTCGTGTCACAAGTTTCAATAGTTACTAAACGAAGGAAATAAAATAATAATAATAATAAAAATAATAAAAAACTAACGACAGAAATTTTTTTATAAAATAATCTTTCTTTAATGTATCGTTTCACGCAAGATTTTCGAAAATTTTTGTTCGTAATACAAAATAGCACTAACGTTACTATATTGAAAAGTGAGATTTTTTTCTTTTCTTTGATCAAGTTTTAATTATAATTTCATTTCTCCTGTAACAATGCTGTTATGAAGATCGTTTGTTAGAGGAAGATACTGGCCTTTGTTTCTGAAATACAGTTTATCTTTGATAACAGCTGGATCAAAGCCTTCCTTCTGAAGCTGGGTTTTCTTTAGTTTGAATGTACCTGAAACAACATGATTAATTAATATAAAAGAATGGTCATTCATTAACATTCAAGTAATTTGTAGATGCTTAATGTTGAAAGATCAACTTTCTCTAGGCAAAGTTCTAGGTAAATCTTCAAATTTAAAGATATTTTTGACCCGATACTTGGTAGAAGCGTACCACTATGCAATTTGTGCCAGAAATAAACCTTATTCAATTTTTGCTTAATCCTACAATTGACTACGTTGATATATTTACAACATATTTGTAGCCGTTTCTGGATATCTCCTATTCCCACCGTTCGTGTTATATTGTTCGCTTTTCTCCTTATCATTCTCTTATTTGAGATTATGTTCATTCCATATTCTTTCAGTTTCTTTCAAGTCCATATAGAACAATTATCCCCTTCAAAATTCAAATTTAGTTATATCTTTTGAGCGTTACTCTCACTCTGACGTTCAACTTAAAACATAAATTTTCAAATTTCAATGTTGTTCATTTGGATATTTGAATATTTCTGGGAGCCTACATATGTAGCGCATATACTACTTTTATTAAATTTTAAGTTTTCCGGTATTGAATTCCTTAGATCTTCAAACACTAGGCGAGCATTGTTTTAATTTCAATGATTTGATCATTTTCTTCTCTGGTTTGTCTACAGAAACGAACATGTTTCTAAATTAACTCCTTCCGCTAAAATTAATTCGCATTTTATTCTATGTTAATGGTATTAGCAACGAAGATAAATCTCAAGTATGACACTCGGTTTAGCATTTGTTTCGGAAGAAGCAAACGGCTTTTTTTTATCAAAGTCAACCTTGGCAAGTAATGTACCCAGAATGGAACAAAGTAAGAACGCTTTCAAAATTTTAACTGGAAATCCGATCGGAAAAATGCCATTGGAAAGACCTAGGCGCAGATAAGAGGACAATATTAAGATGGTTCTCGCAGAAATAGGAATACAAAGTAGAAATTGACTAAGGAGAGAATAGAGAATTTTGGTGAATGTGGCCTTGAAACTTCGAGTTCCATAGGTCATACGTACGTTACATTTATATAAGGATGGTCTGGCGGTGAGAACCTCCTTTTCTCGCTAACAACGTCTCGCATTATCTTAAAATGAAGACTTAATGAAACTGTCAGATTCGCAGCCAAGGAAAGTATGAAGACTCCCAACACCACCAATTTTTTTTCTACTCATGTAAATTGTCAAATTATATTATACAAGACACGATGTATCTCCATGAGTTTTATATTAACTCCCCTGCTATTTGCTGCTGGCTGGTGGCCTGGAAAGAAGGGTTCCGTTGCACAGGCTAGATACTAGCATTACATAGACTATGTTCTTCGTCTGTCTAGGCAATTGAATTCATTAGTAAAGGAACCATACTTGATTCACCAAATATAAAGGCTACAATAGAAAAACGAGAACCACAATAAACTGATTGCTGGAATCTCACAATATTGAGTACTATAATAAGCTGTACAGGAAGTTGATATCAGATTCCAATGTTTAAACTTTACCTCAGCTCACTCCCATTGTTTGATAAACGCCAACATGAAACATTTTTTCTTTCCACAGAACTTTTAAATACACAGAGAAACACTTTTTTTTTGGGGGGGGGGGGGGTAACAGCAGATGAAAATAATGGATATAAGCGACGTACTAGAAAAAGTGGTTGATGAGAGTACACGAATTCCTTGGAAATAGGTAACCCCATCACAGAAAAAGAAAGTGCTTTATCCAGAAGTATTCCTGTATATCCTGGTGTCACCGAAAGCATAGACAAGATTTCTCTCATTTTTCAAAATCAAACCAATTTTTCAATGCCGAAAAACTTGAAGAAACTACAAGAGTTAACAGTTTTGGATGCTTATTATAGTGTGTATGCAATGCAGTGCCAATATAATGAAGTGCATTCTTCAATAATCTTGATGAAAATAATCTAAAGAAGATTGGAATCCAAGGTAGAAGAAATATTAGCAGATTACCAGTTTGAATTCAGAAAGAAAGGGAACGAGGAAAACAATACTTGCATTAAGAGGATTGCTAGAAGAAAAATTTCGAGTAGGAACAGCAATTTACTTAGCATTTGTGGACTTGGAAAAGGCGTTTGATAATGTAGAATGGAACAAAATATTCAAAATCTATATATATAAAAGAGAACGCACAAATCCTTTGTTCCCTCATCACGCTAATACGGCTGAACCAATTTCTTTTATTTTTGGGGGGTTATTAGGATTTGGACCCTAGATGGTTTTTATCATATCACTTTAATTTTTAATTACCAGTGTCTTGAGATAATTGACCATTCAAGTGTCCATAACGTACAAATCCTTTGTTAGTTCATCATAGGTAAAAATAAACGTATTTATATGCAACCCGCATGACCGTGTCACTCGGCGGGTTAACATAAATGACAGGCGATATAATGTTAACATTTACTGCAATCTACTATGGTTTTTATCATATCACTTGAAAGCGAAAACTTCCGGGATGACCGCAGCGAAGCGGGGCGGGTTAACATAAATGACAGGCGATATAATGTTAAGATTTACTGCAATCTTCTATGGTTTTTATCATATCACTTGAAAGCGAAAAAGTAAAAATTATCTAAGTAACAAAGTTTATTGCGTTCCGGGGTGACCGCAGCGAAGCGGGGTGAACGCTGCTAGTTCTGAATAAAGCAGGAATAAACTATAAGGAGCGAAGAATAATATATAAAACCGGTACAGACAACAAAAGGCAACAATTGAGGTAAAAGGAGAGACAGAGGAGAAGCAGCAATTCAGAAAGGGGTTAGATAAGGATGCCCATTTTCACCAATTACATTGAACCTCTAAATTAAAAAAAAAAAAAAAAAAAAAGAACATTCATATCATACAAATAACTGTTCATGGACAGAAAGTACACACGATTAGATTTGTGGACGATATCATTATATTAGCAGAAGTGAGAAAAAATTAGAGACACGTGTAAACGGTATGCAACAGCTATTTATCAGCAAATTCAACACGAATATCAACAAGAGCAAAACAAAAATTATGAGGTGCGCTAAAAAAGGGGAAAAAAATCAAAAATCGAAAATTTGTGAATAAAATTGAAATACGGAGAACTGAAATTGGTTAATTCCTTTCATTGTGAAGTTCACTTGCGTCATGACAAAGCTTCACCAAGTTAAAGTACAGTTACTGCATCCATATTTCCAATAATTATTACCTGTCAATTCCGCTACTTTAATGATTCTTACAAAGAGAGGTTGTGCGTAGAGGGGTAAGTGTTTCGAGACTTCCTTTGCAAGATGCTCTAAGTCGAGATTTTCTTCAGGATCCACGATAGCTACCATTCCTGCTTTCCCCTCATTGCCGGGTACCTGCAATGAAGAAAATGTTTATGATATATTACTTTATGATAACTACTTTTATGATATTCCAAGACATGAATTAACTCATAATTAAACATAATGTTAGGGTCACCTCGAAGTAAGTCTAATATTACTTTCCTTGTACCATATTAACTAGATAAGCCCCTGTCTGAATTCTCTTTAGGATACTTCTTAATGTCAAAATTATATATTACGTAGTCAGAGGAATGCAATGTTAGCAGTTCAAAGTATTAATGGTGCTAATTTAACCACACTTTATCCGAAATACCAGCGTCGACCATTGCTTGAACCACTGGTGCATACTCTAATTGGGTACGTTGCAGAGCAAGAGGGACTTCAGTCGGAGGATGATGATGCACTTGGAATGCACAGCATGGATCACCCGGAATTCAAATGATACTAGAGTAGGCACTACACGAGGGGTTTTGAAGAATGCAATTTGAGATTCACTTTGCACTTGTTCCCTCTTCTGATTCTCTAGACACTTTACTGTGTTGATCATCACTATCGCTTTGTTGATCTTGATCATCTTCAGGTATTTCACTAAGATTTTGAAGCAGCTGACCTCAGAAATTCCAGTCGTTCGGAAGAAGCTAAAACGGTTCGTGTATCGTGGTGATTGTTGTGATGAAAGAACTCATTCTAATGTTTAGCTGAAATAGATGATTTGTTGATGATTGTAGGATGTGAATTTATGTAAATAACCAACATTGAGCATTTGCCATTGTTTTAGATACTTTGAAGATACAAAAGTCTCTGTTTGAGTGGATTAGGAAGCAAGACAGATTTGGGAATGTTCATCCAGTAGGAGTTTTGTATGAAAGTAGCCTTCATGAGAACTAAATGCTATTATCTTCCTTTAGACCTAAGTCATTTAGTTCTATTAATTGAACTCGAGATGTGGCTAAATTTGTATTAATGCTGAAAGTTTCAATGGGAACTCCCACCTTCGTCATCGGCTTATTTATTTATATAAACACACATTGCTATTTTAATCTCACCTCAGGCTTCCATTGTAAAATGAAAAATTATTTTATGAGATACGATTGAAGCAGCAATGTGTGCTTATGTTAATAAATATGCTGCTGACGAAAGTAGGAATTCCCTTGAAAGTTTCGAAATTAATAAAAAATATATATATATATATATATATATATATATATATATACGCATTCCTGAATTTAACTTAATAGTTATAATCATTGTGTCAGTTTAGTTTCTTCAGTTGTCATTTATTCCTAGCTAACATTTTGAGAAATCTTCATCCTAATGTATTGGGTTCATTATTCAATGACTCCGTTTTAGCACTATTTCAGTGAAGTATCATCACCCAACAAAATTAATATGGTACAGTCTATAAAAGGGGTCTATAGCGACAAGGAACAGAGTTAAAATAATGGATGTTAAAAGAATTAGCCCAAAGAAATAAGCACGTTCAAAAGAAATGAAAATTCTGAATTTACAAGAAGAATGAAGAATAAACACAGTAGGCCAATATAGTTCATGTGGGTAAGGTTTGATAAATGTAAAATTTATTACCATTGTCACATCGAGTAAGAATGTCTAGCGCGTCTGAGATGTAACTTCATCTGCTATGTGAAAGCTCCCTTCGCATATGTCTGGCGTTTCTGGTATGAAGAAAATAATGGTCAGTATGAATCAGGTGTTTAATGCTTTGGACATTGCTTCTCATAAGAAAGATGATGAAACTACCATTAAAACATGTTTCAAGCAAGTATAGGAAGATGCTTAGAAGTCGGCTATTCTAATGACGTGCCATAATTAGTCTGCTGCTGTCACAACAGTAGTCCAAGAAAAGCAATGCTATTGGATGTATATCAGAAAATAAGCTAAATATAATACTCAATTCACCAAAAACATCATTATCAGTGAAAGTTACCATAAGAAGAAGAAAGACAGACAAATTAATTGGTATAATGGAACTTAAATCAGGTACAGCGGGACAAGAGACGAAGGAATTCGATGAAAAGGGAAAGAAAAAAATGAAATGAAATCTTTGAAAATTACGTCCCATGGTTATACCGGTTAGGCTAAAGGAGACGGTGATTATGAGAAATGAATGAAATGGTGGAATGAAGAAAGTGGGAGGAAACGGGAGAACCCCGAGAAAACCCACGAGCACAGTGTTTGTCCACCACAAAGTCCACACGGCGCGAGCTGGGATCGAACCCGGAACCCCAAACAAAAAGGGAAAGAGAATCAGGAGGAATTGGCTAAGGAGTATAGGCCGAAAAACAGAAACATACTTGAATCAGAATTTTCTGTAAGAAATGAAATTTTCCACTGGCTGGAAGAACTACAGGTATTGGGAAAATTAGTGATGTTTTGTAAGAAGAGAAATACATTTTTATTTTTCAGAAGAAGCCTAGGAGGTTATTATATTGACATATTGCATCGTAGTTTGTGGCAGTGTTGAACTAAAATATATAATATAGTTTTCATTATTGCATAGTGTGAATTTTTGTAAACAGCAAAAGTTGAAGAGTTGATATTGCTCTACGCAGTTCCAGGGTACAGGAATCTCGGAGTAGATTTTGGAGCAATACAAATTGGAGACTGTGTGTCTAATATAAGTGGTGTGTAGAAACATATAACTAAAGCCCAGAATTAATGGCGAAATAAAGGCCCGAAAATGGCTGGCAAAATTGTAAAATAAACATCCAAAAATGGCAGGTAAAATGGCAAAATAAAATAAACAAGCAGTCACGAACTTTGGGGAAAAAATAGATACTAAAATGTGTAAAAGCTATAATAGGCTATAATTCGTTTACTAATCGAATAAAATGTTTCATTTTGCACTTTGTACTTACCATTTTAAATTCTGGAAACTTGCGCAATCCGAGAAGGGACGACATCTAACAATTCATTCGCCATTCTTCAGTAGTAACAATGAAACAATAACTTAAAAACACTATCACATTTTACTCACACGCGGTTACATTAGCACACACATTCAAAGCACAAGAAAAACTAAAGTGAAGCCATTTTACACTACACTAGCAGTTTATTTTCACTTACGAAAGGTTTTTCATATTCTTGTTCTCTAAAACTATTAACATATTTTTAAGATTTTCAAAGGAAAGACTTTGTCTCCTGTCAGAAAGAATTCGCTTAAGATGTGAAAATGATCTTTCTACATATACAGATGTCATTGGAGCATACTTGAAACATGTAATTTGGGAAGGATCCATGTCACTTTTAACAGTTGTATCAGCATCACCTTCCATAACACTAGCGATGTCCTTCAATTTTCCCAAATCTGGATTAGCACTTACAACATGATCACACTTACGCCGACTGTACTCGCCCTTGTCACCAGGTACAATACTCAGATCGTTGAGAGTATCATTGAAGATTTTCAGAGAACTAGCGAGAGTTTTTTTTTTTTTTTTTTTTTTTTTCAAGCTTGGCAATAACATCTGGTAACTTTGCAAAATGTGTTGCAATGAAGACTAAGCTTTTTTGTTCCCAAGGAATTCTTCTTAAGCAAACTTTGAGCAACCTTAATTAAAGAAGCATCATCCTCATCAAAAGTATCAATGATTCTTTTGATAGGTTCAAAGTTGTTAGCATAATAGAGAGAACAGCTATAATCCATGTACCCCATCTCGTTAAGACAGGCTGTGGTGGAAGCGGAAGTTCAGGGGCTAATTCGCGAAATGCACTTGTTCGCGAGGGAGCTTTCAGAAATACCTTTCTCATATTTGACACAAGAAGGTCAACGTCAGGAAAATGAGAACGAACTTCCTCTGCAATTCTATGTAGCGCGTCTGCCAGACAGGTGACATGCAGCATACGTGGGAATAGAACCTTAAGGGCTTTTGCTGCATTTTTAATGTATGCAGGACAAAAAGAAGAACATTATCGTATTTTGCACATTCTGGCCATAAAATACTCAGCGATTTTGTAAAAACCTGTGCAATTGCCGTGCCATTTACTTTCTCCAGAACTTCTAAGCAATCAAAAATGTTTGTGTGCCTTCTCCTCCCAAAGTTCCAATTACAACGTTGGCAATGGAACGTCCTAGAATATCGCAAGTTTCATCAATTGAAATCTATATATTTTCGTCAGCAACACTTTTACGGATATCGTCAATAGTTCTGCTGTACGTGCTATCAACGTAAGTCTTTCTCAAAGATGATTCACTTGGAACTTTTTGCTTTGTTTATTTCTCGAGAAAGTTTCTAAAGAAAACATTTTCTAACTTCCATATAGGAATGTCTGCGTTAATTAGAGCTTCACACAGACCATTCGCAAAACTGTTAGTACGCGAAGCGGGATTTGTGACTGTTCGAAGAAGATTTTGAACCTTTTCACCAGCTGGTTTGAGTGTCTTTACGGAACTTTTGGTTTGCAGAATTGTGTTTTGCAGTGTTATAAAATAACGCTTTTCAGCGGAAACCACAGTTTCACATAACTTACAAAACAGTACAGAACCGTCTGTTAAAAACACAGTACGCCCGAACTCACTCACAAATTTTTCCAACATCTGTTGCCTAGAAAGACCAACTTTCGGCATCTTGAAATTCTGAAACGCACATAAATACCAGTTCTGTATCACGCACGCCTAAGATTCACAATAACTGTCCACCTGGCTACTTCTTGAAAATAAGCATCTTCGTTTGTCATTATAAGAACCGAACACTGCTTCAAAATTCCAAGAACTGAATACGCACTAGCATCCCCGCCCCAAGGGCACCAATTCTTTGTAAATTTGGGGAGGGGGGCATTCAGATGCAGAAGGTATATATTTGAGGATTTTAAGACAAATTGCATTCAAATTATGCAAAATATTGTATATTTATAAATACAACATGGGGCCCACATGAGCTTTGGGGAGGCCCTCGGCCTCCCCAGGATCGGCGCCCTTGCCTCGCCCCTTCACTTGTCACATTCCAACGGGAATAGACCAGCTATTATCAGACACCGAGATCACTTGGCCAGATAAGAGCGACTCAGATCTGTGGTATGCTGTCATTCATGAGTAAATAAAGAGTAGTGGAAGAGAAAACCTGTGACAATGGCAACAAATTGCTTCTAAATTGTGAAATTGCACTTTTCCTGAAAATATCATGAAAATTGTAATAATAGCACTTATGGCATTTTGCCATTAATTCCGGGCTTTACATATAACTAAGTGATATTGTCTTTTCTTAAGCTTACGTAAGTTAGCCAACATTCTGCAAAATCTTCTTCCTGATAATAATATGTGCTTCACTACTCAACGACGTATTTTAACGTTAGTTCAGTGACTTTGAACAGTATTTTCATTCATCACTTACACGAAAGAATCACTGACTAGTTCTGAACTTTACCAAAACAAATGTTCTGATACTTTTTTGATGCTGTTTGATGAAATGTAAAATACTTTAACATAGACTTATATGTATACTATTAAAACATAGACTCATATGCAAATACGTCTTTCATGACTTGTGTTTTACGTAGTACAATATACACTTCTGGAGATAGACATTTAAATGTTATATTGTCACTTTATTAGTAGTGTATAACATCTAAACACGATCTCAAGTCAGCTGGGGAAATTTCTGATTTATTTCGTTTTTGTAAATGAGTAATGCTTATTTTTATAGATGAATAATTCGTTTAGAAATATAAATCATCAAATATAAATTTAATCTTAATTCTCACTAAATTTTCGATTCTAATATTTCTTGAGTTTTATATTCAATCAAAGCATTAAAACAATATTAATTCCCATTTGCATTGACAAGACGTATTACATATATATTCGTCCACCAAGAATAAATTTTAATGTTATACAATTATAACAGAAAATATATTTCCCTATTGAAAAGCTACAATTTATTTTGTAAGCAGAATAAAAAAAAACCCTCTTAAAACAAATTCGTCATATTCATAATTCGTTATTCATTTTAATCATATTTCGTAAAAAAGGAACAAAAACATTATTATCCAAATGAAAATTATACAAATTAATGTCTTGAGTCGTCCACTGTCTTCAATTTTCCGAATACATGAGGCAATTAAGAATATTCGAAAAATAACTCTAAAAATATATTCCATTCTCTTAATTTTTTATAAATAATAAAAAAATATTGTTCATATTAACAAATTGCTAGTTAAAGTAAGAAATGCGAGAGAGATAACTTCTACAAAGTCTTACCTCCACGCCATAAACAATGGAATCTCTGAGCCCAACAACAGAGGTAATAATTGATTGAACTTCTGTCGTGGATACATTTTCACCCTTCCATCTGAAAAGAAGAAATGCATTTATTGTAATGTATTGGGTAATTTAAATAAATAAATAAATAAATAAATTTTTCATTATAATAATAATCTTTCATCATAATATTATTATTTCAGTGCCGCGAACAGCTTTTCGGCAAAAATACAGCATGTGGTCACAGAACACTACATTGAGATGGAATAATAATACTAATGATAATAATAATAATAAAATAAGAAGACAGTGAAAAGATGACTATTAATATAAAACACGATGTCGATAAAAGTCAGTTAAGCAGAAATAATTCCTTGTCAATGCTGTAAAAATTATCAAGCTCTCTCTCTATCTAAAACAACGTAAAGCTAAGAAGAGCAGTCTTAAAATTACATTTTTGCTTAATGTTTCTAAACGTCATTGCTTAAAAACTATCAGACAGATCTCATAAAACATTCACTTGCTTTAATACAGTAAGTCTAAAATGTGCTTAAAGAATCTGTCAATGTTTTTAAAATTTCACATTTCCAATTCAAAGGAACTAAAATCGTACTATTTCTAATGCTATGATTGGGTACTTTAAAACCTTCGCTGTATAAAAATTATCTAGTAGATTTTTTGCATGCATGCATAAATTTTTCTTCTATTCATAAGACTTCTATTCATATTCATATTCATATTATTATTATTATAAGATAATACTACTACTACTACTAATAATAATAATAATAATTCCCTTATTTAATAGCTGTAATAACTTAGGAACTTCTTTTTTTCTTCAAATAAAGTCATTTTTCTAAAATCGATCTGCATACCATGAAATAATTGCACACCGCAACGGAAAAAGTTAGCGAGAAGGCCATTTATAGTTTTAGTGTATAAAAGTAAATTTTGATTTCAACATTTGGAACTATTTTTCTTGCTACATATAAATGTAGGTGACAAGTGAATGCCGGTACTACATATTTAAGACGCCTATCTGCTGTATCATTTCTTTCGTAACAAATCAATTAGTTGTTGGAAACATTCGATTATCATTCGATTTAATATTGTCCCTAGATACAACAATCACTTTCCCTTGGTAAATATCCATTATGTTCCAAGAGACAAAATGAGCTCTCCGACAAACATTGTTCTGGTATTCTCCTCATTGGTGTAATTTCGTTGTAATTTATACAGTACGAAGCTGGAATATCAAACTATCAAGAAAACACTTTTTCTTTAGCCTTGCACGAATATACCCACATTTATAAAGCAATATATATAAAAATAAGTCCTTGGGATAAGCAGCTTCCTCTGTTACGTGTCTGGATATTGTGCAAACGGCCAGATTGCAAACAAATTTCTCCGTTTAGATATATGACAGTGTTGTCAGAGGTACTGCTTTTACGTGAAATTTCTTACGTATGCATACATATTTCAAGGAAACAAAATGCTTCACTACATAGTGTACATACTTTTAAGTCCTTCTGTGTTAAGTATTCAAAACTATTTAACATTAAATCATGCAGAGGCCTGCTAACTTAATTGTTCTATATGAAAAAGAACTTGAAATATTAAACAATGTTTTAAAATCATTAACACTAATACATCTGTAGTATAGGACTTTTCTTCTCTATAAAATTTCAATACTTTATATAAATTTTCCAAAATGCAAATTACTTTGTGTAGCATTTTTTTTCTCGCGTTTCCAATTTTCACTTCAAATCACAACAATCGTATATAATAACAGAATAAAATGAGAAATGGACTATGTCTAATGATTTTTATTATTTTTTAATATTCTAGCAATCCTAAATACAACACCAGCGACTCTACCTAGGTACAAAACACATGCAGAAATGCATCAGATACGTAGTACCTACTATCTATTACTTATAAGTCACTCTAAAGCATGCTTTTATTTATTATGAATAAGGGCGTGAAGTTTTCGTTTTAACGATAACATCGAAAACTTGAAAAAGGAAAAGTAAAGTATATAGATATACTTAAATATATTATAGAAGGCCTCTTTTGGTGTTTTTAAATCGTGAAATAACGTGAATTTGGTACTTTTGTCAAAATAACACCGGAATACACTGCATAAAGCGATAAATTCTCGAAATCGCCATGTTGGCTGGTAATACTAATAAAATAACACGTTTCCTTTGCAGCAAAATGTGATTCACAGAAGACCATCAGTCCTTTTATTTTTAGACCAGTTGGTTAGTGAAAGTTTACCCCTGAGATTTTGCTGCCTGTGCTCTTGAAGCAAAATCTTTGCCAGCTTCCAACGTTGATTCTGAAAGATATTTTTTAAAATACAGCTCCGTAGTTACGGTAAGGGGGCAAAACCTTCAAGAAGAAAATGTGGAAATATTGACAATTTTGTCCTTTGAAAAATACATTGAATAAACTATAAATTAGCCATTAAGTGAAAATGTGTGTTGATAATGATATGAATTGCGTTTTAAATAAGTACATTGTGAATTGATTTTTTTTTTTTTAATGAAGAAAATGTTAAGAAACACTGCAGTGTGGTTTTTAGTTGATATATGTATTTAAATCATACATTAATTAAATCCAAGTGTGGGAGGAATATCGAACCATTTTTCTCAGATGGTAGGTCCAAAAATATAATTTATTCTTTTAAATTGAAGATGTGAAAATTTAGAACTATTCGTTTAATTTTAAAATTATATTTTATTTTAATTAGCTTTCACAGACCACTTTCTCTATGTTTACAATATACTTGCTTTTCAAAACCATATTGTTAAAGCAAATAACCCCTATTGGCTTGTATTAAATCGCGAAAAATAACACCAATTTTGGGCAAAAAATAACACCGATTTCAGGGATAAAATAAAACAAAAACTTCACGTCCCTAATTAAACGGCGTGACAAACATCTTAGCATTTGAAGGCGGCGTTCCAAGTTCCCTTTAAATGCTGCTAGTAAATGAAATACCAGCGGTATTGCCACGTTTATTTTGTACACATCCATGTCTATCCCCCGTCACCTGATCGCGCTGTAGTTCGTCTGCTTAGCCATAGCCACACCCCTTTACCACTTGGCAACGTCGCACCAGAGCTTGCGTTTTATTTGTTTAGTTGGAATGCCAAGATGTTTGTCACAGGTTTTATAAATAAAATGTTTTATTACCTGAACGTGTCACCTGTTCTATCTTTAAAGTACAAATAGCCAAATTCATCTCGCTGTAGCAGGTCACCTAAAGAAAAAAAAATGTATTCAGAATATTATGTGGATTAGTTTTGTTCTTATAACTTTACACTCACAGTTATGATCAGAGTCTCTTTCTCTACCCGAAATAGTTAAACATTAATTTTAATATTTATACCCTAAAATTTCTGATGATGACTCTCACTTTCTTTATTAAATCTCTGCTGAAAAGAAACTATGTGCAGCGACTATTCTTGATAAGTCATTCATGTACATTGATATGTTCATAATTTATAAGTGTATAGAGCTTAATTCAATACAAGCAGAGAATGTTTAATACAGGTACATGCATTCTTGCAAAGGCAAAATACAACAATAACAGAACTTTTCGAGGTGTTATTGCATCTCGCAGCAATGACAAGGCTCACGTGGGTCACTTTTGTCCTAGTTATCTGGCTCTGGGTCTCGTTTCTCAAACTTGGTCTAATCTGATGACTGGGACAGACCTCGTAACCTGCAAGTTGCCGATATATTTATTACCAGCTCTACAGTATTACTGCAGTATTTTATAGTGGATTAATGATGTCCGCTACTCGAATTCGAATATTCTCGTGTTTAATTCGCTATGTGACATTTTTCAATCAAAGTACTGTCTCGAATATTGCAAATTTAATTTTACGTTTATACACCTTCACATATTAAAAAATCCTATACTGGTGTTTAGTGTGCAACGAGTTCAAGCACTTTATCTCATATCCTTTCAGAACACGTAGTATTGTTGTGTATATACAGTATATTACTATACTAAATGTTTATTTTTCCATAATATCTTGTTCAAGGCAGAAATTAGAACCTCGAACATTCCTTGCTTACGCCACTGGTGATTTTGAATAATGACTATAAAAGATTTAACAAAACACTGTGTGACTCACTAGCATCTCTCATAATCTACGCGACAAGTTGTACAAAGTCGTTCTCTTAAACTCTGACATCCCTAATAAGGAAGACAAATTGCTTTTTTGTGATTCTCATCCGCTTACTCTTTGATAGACCTTGCAGTTATCTTTCTGTGTAATGCTTTAACACACACACACACACTCACACATATGTACACAATAAGAGAGATAATAAATTATAGACTTTTTAATAAGAAGAGGGAGAGGAGTGAATCATGCATTTTAGAATTACATTAGCAGCCTGCATACTGTTCACATGTATGGCGACGTTTTATTGTCTCTGGGTCACACTGGGTCTGTTCAGGTTAGATTGGGCCACGGATCTGTCAAGATCATTAGCTCATGGGTCACGGGTCTTCCTTCTTGCTGATCACGGGCCACGAAATTTGTGAGCTGTTCCATTACTGGATGTCACACAGCATTCGAAATTAGGATCAATATCTCACCTGGAATGTCAGATACGACAATTACAACCGTCTGATAGACGAAGGACTACAGACATTGGTGGTACATAACTCACCGTCACCGTGTAGCATGCCTTCAATGGTATTGCTATCGAAGCAATTGGTATGGTGAATGGCGTGTGAATGTGTAGTAATGTGATCCGGTTCCACCTCGGGCGGTAATAACGGTTGTTTGCAGATGCGTCGCTGGTCGGTAAACCCGGTATTTACTACGATAGCAACACACACGGTCAATGTCAGGCAGTATAGTGTGAAAACCTATATCCTACAATGAGTGCTCGTAAATGAACACCTAATACCAATGTGGCGGAAGTGATTGACCTAAGTGTACGTACAAGCCTATTGTGGAGATATGTTGCCAAAACAAATAAACTATTGGTTAATTAATGAAAGTTGATGTTTTAATATTGACCTGGGACTTCAGCACCATCATGGCACCCAGCATTACTCAAGACTTATTAACTCACAATTATTTCAATTCTCTCCTACTTAATTCCACTTATTTGAATACATTTTACATTAAGAACTTTGATACCTGTGTGGACTTTACAATGTTATTATTGTCTTTTAGGGCGATTAATTAAGATAATTAAAGCTGCACAAAACAGGCAATTCAGACCTTGCTCTGTGCCTCCATAGTTACAGCTTATGCTAAACTTTCGTTTTACTAACGAACAATTAAATACATAAGACAGTTTAAAGCTCGTAGTAACCTGGTAGTTAATAGGCCTATTTACGACAATATATTAATCTTTTATGCTATTAATGATAGGAGAGTATTGACCTGTGTAGTCCGGCTTGGTTATATAACATTTATTTAAATATGTTTAGAGTAGAGTGTTATTATATAAAGAAACTGAAACCCACATTGGCATAATACTTTGTTTCTTGGTGTTGAAAAGTAAAAATGAGGTGAAATGCATAAGAATCGACAGAATTTCTTCTATAGAACACTCTTGTGTCCATAAGGCAAGATTGGCCAGTGCAACGTAATTTAGAACATCTAACCCGTTTTGTTGCAGTTTCTGTACCATCAGGGATATGTCTCTTGCAACAGGGCAATGCCTGCCCATCTACACTCGTTTTACCTAATCATTCTTCAAGGCATATAACAACGCCCCTGATCTGCACTATCACAAGACCAACACCTCTTGAGCACGTATGAGCTTGATTGAACTTCATCTGGTCTGGTCCGCAACCCTGATGACAAATTTTGACCAATTGCGCTAACAGAGGCCCGGTAAATTCCGAAAGATGCTAATTGAAATCATGGCAAAATTATAGTTATATTTTTAATAATATGCTGAGTTGTATTTTTGTTCTAAATAAGTTATATTATCATTGTTATTAATTTCTACATCATCAACAATCAAGCAGTTGCTAAGAATTGAGTTTATCTTATTCGTGTAGCAATATGAAGTGGACTAAGGTAAGTGTTTATATTCCCCGTTTATTTTCTGAAAACGTTCCTAGCAATGGACAAGAAATTATCTATTAACTAAGAAGAAATTAACTAATACTCAATTATAAAGATGTTAGTTTATAACTTGACTGTTAAGATTACTTAGAAACAACAGAGGGATGGAGAATAGCGCCCTGGAATAAAACCCTCTGCAAAGGAAGCTTCGGTTGTAGTTCACCTTAATGCTATCTTCCATAGCTTTAAGTTTGTAGGTCATGAGCGCTGAGGGGCTTTATAGAATCAATTGGTATTATCTCAGGCTCGGCAAATTCCCCCAAAATACCATATTTTGTAAAATCATGATCATAACTATTCTACATTATTATTATTATTATTAACTATTTTTAGTGTTGTGAATATATCTTAGACAAAAAATACATTCCTTAGTAAACTATTAATGTACAATAATTTTCAATTGACTAAAAAAATGTTATAGTACTTAATGAAATATAGCGTGATTTCAACTGTACTGGATAAGGCTTTCGTCAGAAGATTAAAATATCAAATTTCTAAGGTTCAAGCTGGTTTTTTTAAATAAGATAAACAAAATACAATCAATTTCTTAATATACCATTTTCAGAAAAATGTAGTTAAGTTAAAGTTTCATTTAGTTTTCTTTAAAATAAGTATTCTTTTATCCTCTTAAATTGCATATTCAGCAAGCTGAAAATTCAAGTTAACTTTTTGGTAGTATTAATCGGATCTGATGAGGTAATTTTAGGAAAGCAACTTCGGGTAACTGAGTTACTAAGACTTAATGGTATTTTACGAAATATGATGAATCTACCTCTTTCGAGTGCAATGAAGTTACTAATTTAAACGACTTCTTTAAAACTCTTTCGTTGGGATCAAACAAAAGGCTACAAAAAGCTCTCTTAATTTAATTTACTACAGACAACCTCATTTAGATGGCTAAATTTTAATTATAAAACTTATTGTAAGAGACAGATCTAACGATTTTCATGAAATGGATAAATATTTCTTCTTCAAGTTCCAGAACATATGTGATGCATACTAAAATTACGCACCGTTTTGCCATAGTTCAACAACTAAAATTGTAGATTAATACAATGTACATGAATTAATTTTATATTTTTATGGTTTGACTGTGCAAAATTCTAAGCTTCTATGTTCGTTTCTAATAAATTCCTTATGAAGGAAATGTATGAAACTGACCTGAAATGACAGATTTCACCGTAGAGGCGCAACATTTTGTAACAAACTTTTTTCTGCTCGTGTGAAAAAGCTATCTATTCTCAATGTTCCCAATTAAAGGATGTTTGTGGGGACCCTTACTGACTGTACTGTGCAGAATTGGGTGCGTGAATTCATGGGAAAGGGGGATATAAACTGAAAATCTGCTAACGTCTGGAAACCCGATTTGTGTAACTACTGCACAATACGTCAGCTGAAAGGAGGGTCAAACGCATTTTCTCAGGACATCTTAGACCTTTATTATAGTATCCATTCAAAAATGAAGCCCTTGAATTGGAGTTGGAGGAGGGTATATAACATAGGCCTACATATTTCTTTTGACACATCCATAGGCATAGGATCCTGTGCCATCATTATGTGGGAAGTGCATGATGTGTGTTCTTAAAATGTCATTCACGTTGAACCATGCTTTTTAACGATTTTTATTTTCAACTAGTGTACACTGAACTAATTATTCATATTATACACAAATTTTAGCTTCAGAACCCAAGATTCGAAGTTCTTGAAGCTGCTCTTTCCCATTTCTTCTGTTAATAGATTAGTGATACAATAACAAGTATTTATAATCAATTTAAGTTTAGATAAAACAAACATCGTTCGATCAAGGTATAAAGACAGATAATTTCGTACAAGACTCTAAACTTTTTACTTTACAGCGACGAAAGGAGAGAGAAAAAAGTATGGTGGTCGTGAAAAAAAAAATCGAATCCCAAATTTCAACGGGTTCACATGTTTCATAGCCCACAGGTTTACATGTTTCACGGCTTATAGGTACTGAAGAGGTTAATTTTCGACATCTGTCCATCTGTTCGTCCTGATGTAGACTCACCTAGAGGCCACACCATTCAACGTATCTCAACCAAATTTTAATTTTTTTTTCATGTCTTCCAGGGTTTTCTTTTTCGAATTTTCTTCCTACCACTAAAAATAAGAGTAGTTAGGGTAAAAATTTTAGGGTAAAAATTTTAAACAATGCGATTTTCCATAAACAACCCCATCATATGGTGAAAGTCATTTCTCTGGGAAAAATTGAGGAGGGATAGTTTATTCTTGCGGTGAGTTTTCCTTCGGACGATTTTCTCGAAAACGATTCAGATGATTTCGTTCATATTACATAAATATTTCAAGAATAACCTGAAAACATGGCATAACTCATTTATCCTAAAGAAGTGGATAATTTATTTTTGGGGGTGAGTTTTTTTCGAACAATTTTCTCAAAAACGGCTCAGACGATTCCCTTCATGTTACATAAATAAATGTTTCATTTAATATTATGGCAATAAGGCATGACCCTTTGTTCTTTAAAAATTCTACGAGGAGTAGTTTATTCTTGGAGTGAGTTTTTCGAACGATTTTTTTTCAAAAACAGACGATTTTGTTCACATGTCATAAATAAATATTTCATTAACAACTCTATAATATTGTGTAAATTATTTCTTACGAAAAAATCACAAGGGGTAACTTACTCTTGGGTGAGGTTTTTCTCTGACAATTTTGTAATATTCGACTGATGTGATTTTGTTGTTTTGTAAACAAATATTTCATTAAGAACCATAACATATGGCATAAATTATTTCTTATGGCAAATTCTACAAGGGTTAGTTTACTTCTGGGGAGGAAATTTCTTTCGATGAAGTTTTCCGAAAATGCCTTATAATTTTGTTCGTATTTCATCAGAAAAAGTTTCATTAATAACTGCAGCATGACATGATGTAGTTTAAGGAATTGGAGCAAGAAAGGGGACATGGTGGCTCAGTGGTAGAGCGCTTATCTCTTGCGCGTTTGGTCTCTGGTTCAATCCCCAGCCAGGTAAGTTTGTGGTGGACAACATCGTGTTTTCTCAGTGTTACTCCTGTTTTCTCCCACCATGTCATTCCAGAATTCTTCCACCATTATTCACTTGCTTTAATCATCGCCTCCCTTAGCTTAAAGAGCATAATTGTTTAAAATTGAAGATAGAAAGAACAAATAATAATAATAATAATAATAATAATAATAATAATAATAATAATAATAATAATAATAATAATAATAATAATAACTATTATTATTATTATTATTATTATTATTATTATTATTATTATTATTATTATTATTATTATTATTATTATTATTATTATTATTATTATATTTTCAAGAAGAAAGGTAATTATTATTTCTCTAAAAAACGGTGGGTAGTCGATACATGTTATACGAGATACACACCAAAAATACATGCTGTTGTGTGACGTATGTCCAAAACGCGTGGAATAACTCTAATGAAACTGCAAATGATTGAACTTTAGAGTATAGGGCAGATTTAAAGCTTCTATGTTCGTTTTTAATATATTCACCTGTGAAAGAAAACCTTTTTTGATACTGTCCTGAAATGACTGATTTCCACCATAAGGGTGTCTAATAAAGATTTTGTTCACATGTGAAAAGGGTATCGATATTCACCACCAGTTGAAAAACGGTGTGTACACTGCCCTTATTGACAGTATTGTGCGGAAGTGGATGAGTGAATTTACCGGAGGGAGGAGGCCAACTGAAGATCTGGCAAGGCCGGGGATCCGAATTTATGCAATCACCTCAGAAAACATTGCTCCTGCTGAGGTCCTGATCATAGGGAAAGAAAGGACATCTATAACCTTACTGGATTATCTCATTGCATTGTGGAAAGAATTTTGACAGACCACACGAAGTTGACAAGGTTGGTTCACGTTAGGTCGCTCGATGCTTGTTTTGTACTTATACTGTAGAATTGGGCATTAATACTCGCCCTTAGTTTCTTTCGATGTATTTGACTAGACGCGTGTAATAAACACAATTGATAATCTCACTACGGTAATTGTACTTTCCTTTACATGACATTTCAGAAGTTCTTCCATTTTAAAAAGGTACATTGTATTTTACAAAACATAATTATTTTTTGGAGTGGTTACACAGCCCTTGAGGTCTATGAAAACAGCACATCTATTGTATATATATTGAAGCAGCTGCTGACTTATTCTCATTATGAGTTGTGGCACATACGATTAGCGTAACTCGTCTAAAAAAATTAGAACGTAAAGCAGCACATTATTTGTTTGGACTTCTCTATTTAGATAATAAACAGAAATACTTTGCTAAGACACTTCCTATAAAAGTTCTGCTTGTTTATCCCTCCTTTATGTATTAGATACATACTCACAACTCACAACTACTCTGTAATTTGTTTGTATTATAAATAAACAATACAAGTCTTAATAAATGGGAATCCTTTAATTATTTTCAACTCGGCCACACGAAATATTTAAGGCAATCCAAAATGAATAGCATATTCTTATCTCCCCCTAAACTCAGGGTTTGTCTCGATGTCAGAATCCCTCATTACACTACTGGTAAACATTGCTCATGTCACAACCCCTTAAATTATTCCTAACATCCACCTCGCTATTTTTTACATCAATTTCTCATACCACATACTGACATTATTACAATCTTTTCTATCATCCTCCTATAAGAGTTCATAATAGTTGTTCAATCATTCATAAAAATTACGCCGCCAACATTGAACCTTTTTTAACGTTTGTCTTTTCCATTTATTTTCCTTTAGTAAGTTTCTCCTCTGATATCCAGTGACTTTTTTTAAACATTTTTCTATCGTTAATTGAGTATTTAAATAAAAGGACTCCTCGTTAATCAAAGTGAACAGCGTCTCACCATCTCTGCTAGCTGTGATATTACGTCCACATGTAAAGTATTATCCTCTGCCTCTCCTTATTGCTTCCTCCTGAACTTCTGTAATCAAAGACGACGTGGTAATTACTTCCCAACTATGACTTGCTATAGAACAAAAATTCAGATCTTCTATGATACTTTGTGATTGGACTTAACGTCTTTATCTAACTTGCAAATACCTTGAACATCTGTAGCGAGTTCTTCCTGAGAATCTACTGTAAGTCCAATGTAATTAATATAAAAATGCCTTCCAAATCCAATATACTTGATTGTGCACTACTCATCTGGTATCTGGTATTTTTATCAGGATATATACAGTATCATTTTCTGAATACTTAGTTTGACCTGCGATATTAAGAAAATCTGTATCGTTAAGTACAAACTCATCATCAAAATGAAGTAACTGTTCCATCGCGAGAACTCTATTTTCTCGAAGTTATAAATTCCACGTGGCCCGGTGATGTAGATGGGCAAGATTGGGTAATCTCTTGAGTTGGTAGTGCGCTCCAGAACTTACGAGATGCTGACAAAAAATAGTTCAATTGGCCACTGAAACATATATTCCCTGTGACAGGACATAAGTTGTTCGGATGGTAAAGAGCACAGTTGGTACATATTTTGTCTGATTAAGTTGATCAGTTGTTCTATCAGATGTACAGTCAGGCTGTTGCTCTTTCTATCAGATGTTCTATCAGATGTACAGTCAGGCCCAGAGCAACAGCAAGATATCGACAGT
This sequence comes from Thermobia domestica, assembly GCF_964235325.1. Classification (NCBI taxonomy): domain Eukaryota; kingdom Metazoa; phylum Arthropoda; class Insecta; order Zygentoma; family Lepismatidae; genus Thermobia; species Thermobia domestica. The sequence continues at coordinate 77,144,913 of NC_137455.1, forward strand.
TAAGTCGTATTAGAGTTATTCTTGAATCTTCTTAGTTTTATTTTGGGTTTTCTATGGTCATTGCTACATCTATAGCTTTATGAATGTTAATTCCTCAGTCGATAGTATTTGTCTTTGGGAGTTTTTATTATGTATTCAGAAAATAAACAAATTGGTCTCTCAACATTTATTTCCTCAGGAAAAGAACCACAGACTCAGAAGGTAGCTTAAGTATTTAGTACTATTACACAATGTAGACCTGACTGGGATTTTTGTTGAAAAATTCTGTAAAGCTGATTTTTATTTTCTGAAATAAGACTTATTTTACGGTCAATCCATCTGAAGTGGTCCAAAAATTGTGAAAATGGTTGCTCGACCATCTCCGAAAATTATAAAAATTTGAGTGTGATGAATCTTGTGTATGGGAAGGTCAATAACATGTTTCATGTTTTCGTATGTATAAGTGTTCCTGAATTTCGGCCGTCTTTGTTATCGGTGAAGTACCAATTTTTGCATTTGCAAGCGTTTACGAAAATTACAGTTGCTCAGGACGTACGAATCAGACGAACACCAAACAAAAACGAATGTTTATAGGAGATATTGAGGTACACGAAAAATATAAACTTTTGCGTCTGAATAAATATGTAGGGTTGTAAACCTATACATGAAATCACTGAGAAACTACAGAAAATTACACTTTTAAAGAGGCTGTATTTTGGAATGGCATAAAGAGGGGGAGAAAGTTTTGTGCTGAATACTATTGCATGTGAAGAGTCTGCAGAAATATCCACAGCTGGCATCATAGATTTATGGGGGTCCGAAAGTTTGAGTTTGTGATTTTGATGCCATTTTTGGGGCGTAATATCTCAAGAGGGCAAAGTGGTAAAAAAAAAAAAAAAAATGCTGCTTATGCCACAAAGTAATTCTATATGTGAATAAACTATTGCAAAAAAATCATGACTGATATTACATAAAAAAGTGAGGACATTGTAAAAACGCGAAGAAAGCACTTCGTGACGATGGTCGTAGCCCGGAAAAATTTTAATGTTTGGATTATCTTTCATGCTAGATCTCAAAAACTATGCATGGTGCAGCAATTAGGTTTGCTTTTGTTTGTGTTCAGTTAGGTAAGGGCTTGCGAGTGTGGTGTGTTCCATTTTTCTAGCTCCATGATCATTGCCACGTCTATATAGTATGGGGGTTAGCTCTCCCTTGCACCCATAACATCCATCGTCGAACTGGATTGCGATATTAAGGCACTTAATGTATCAGCAAAGTGACATTAAAATCCAATCCCAGTTACGGAAGTTAATATGTTCAAAAGGTTGCGTTATATCTATCCTAACTATATATGAAACTATTTAAATACAAGAAGTGACATAAAATAAAGGGGTACTTCCGGTTGACGTGGAAAGTTGAAATTTAGTATGATTATATCTTTCAAGTACTAACCCACAGAAAAATTTCCAAAAGTTATTTTTTTTTAAAATTTTATGGGGTCAAAGGGAGAGGGATGAAGAAATTCTCTATGTTATTTAAATGAACCCTTTTTTTGGACTTATAATCTCATATTTTAGGTACTTGGAATTGGAATAAGAAACTTGAAATTCGATATGCTTGTATGTTTTCGCTAGAATTACTTAAGTCAAACAACAAAAATAAAAAAAAAAATTAAACCGTAGAGAAGTTTTATGGGGAACTGAAAAGTCTACCTAATGTTACTTATATGGGCATCTTCTACACCCCAAAATGTTTAGCGCTTCCTGCAGGATTAGAATAATGAAATTTGGCATGATTGTAGATTTCCGGGACTAAGCAACAGGAAAATTGCCAAAAGAGAATTTTTTAGTTTTTAAGATATCTATTGAAGGAATGAAGTAATTTCCATGTAATTTAAATGGGTGTTTTCTTGTGATACAAAATATTATCTTTTAGATAGTTGAAAACGAAAAGAAACTTGAAATTTGGTAGAATTGTAGGATTTAGAGGTTCGAGGCTGCAAGCCGAACAAACAAGGGGGTCTGGGGTCGGAGTCCCAAGCTAGCCAAATACTAGTTTATCCAATATAACACAACTTTGTGAACATATTTACTTTCGTAACTGTGATTGGATTTCAATAATACTTTGCTGATACATTAAATGCCTTAATACCAGCGGTTCAGTTCGATCATGTGTGTCGTCGGAGCAAGGGGGAGCTAACCCCTTACCATATAGATATGGCAATGATCATGGAGCTAGAAAGATGAAACTAATGCCACTCGCAAGCCTCTACACAACTGAATACAAACAAAAGCAAACCTAATTGCTGCACCATGCATAGTTTTTGAGATCTAGTATGAAACGTATCCAAATATTTATTTTTTTCCAGCCTACAACCATCGTCACGCAAGTGCTTTCTTCGCGTTTTTACCATGTCCTCACTTTTTTCTACGTGTAATATCAGTCATGATAATTTTGCAATAGTTTATTCACATATAGAATTACTTTGTGGCATAAGCAGCAATTTTTAGCACTTTGCCCTCTTGAGATATTACGCCCCAAAAATGGCATCAAAATCACAAACTTCAACTTTCGGTCCCCCATAAATCTATGATGTCAGTAGTATCATAGCTGTGGATATTTCTGCAGACTCTTTACATGCAATAGTATTCAGAACAAAACTTATGAATCCCCCTCTTTATGCCATTCCAAAATACAGCCCCTTTAAAAGTGTAATTTTCTGTAGTTTTTCAGTGATTTTATGTATTGGTTTGCAACTCTACATATTTATTCAGACGCAAAAGTTTATATTTTTCGTGTACCTCAGTCTGTAACCACTCCGTGTAATCTGGTTGCTGTCCGTGGCTTGTGGTACTACCAATAAGTATTTTCCTGATACTTTAACTTACCTGGACAGGACGATGAAGGACCTCTCCAAGAAAAGGTTACAAACTGTTTTCAAATTGCTTGTTGGTCTCAATAATATGAGCATTAGGCGCCGAGAGGTTCGGGTGTCTTGTCTCGAAAACCTTACGGACGATTAGACGGTCATCCAGACCATAACGCACACAAACATCACTCATACAAACAACGAAAACACATTGGATTAAATAACACTATACTTATTTATTAGAGCACTATTATATTTAAAAAAAAAATAAAAAAATAACGAAGAGAAATGAACACAACACTGAACACTGAGGATGTATAACAATTTTAGTCGCTGAAATCACGCTTACCCTTTTCGGGCAATATAGCCCTTTATATATATATAATTATGATTCAAATATCTCTACAAATGCTTCTCTCACACCATTGACACACTTGGGGGATAAGCGCTGGGGAAAAGTTGTCTGGATCGTCCCACGATAAATCCAATTGCTGTGCCGACAATCCTGCGGCGTAAGGATAAATCTTCAGCAAATTAAAAAAAGTAGAATGCTGATGTGGAGGGCGCGTGTATAACTTACGTGTACGCACAAGGTCTGCGGACCTGGGACTTCACTAGTTGGGACTAGCCGTAATAAAACGTCCTTCACCGGCTAAATAGCTTGTGCCCCTTAACAAAAAGTTACATTTGAAGCTCGACGCGATATGCGTGGTTATGGCTTCCAGACCTGGAGTCAAACTCCCTGAGCATCAAAACTCAAGGTACGGGTTGCAATGATCAACTAAAAGTGTTGGCAGTTCATTTTAAAAATCACTCAGCTAACTCACCTGTATGCACATACAAACAGAATACGGAAAACAATTTATGTTAATTTTAGTCAACTGCCTATAATGCACTAGATACGGCGATAACACTGGCGTGAGAAAGTACAGATAACGAACTGCAAAAACTGTGAGGCTGGTACCACTTTGGCCACTGGGACATCTGGTCAGCCCGTATTTCTCTAATCTATTGTAATGTTTCCATAAGCGATTAAAGAAAACACTTAATTCAGTTCCCAATAACTATAGCATATATACTGTGCATATAATGAATCAGGGAGAAACACTAAAATGGTTAGTCATTCGCTAAAATGTTCTAAGCAAAATCAATGTTTTAAATATATATATGAAAAAAAGATGAAAGACTTCTTTGTCCAATTGTGTGGGGAAAAAAGCAATTCCCACCAAATAAAGAACTTATGTGCGTTGCAAAATAAAGTATAAATCAAAAATAATAATCACTGTCTTCACGAAATATACAGGGCGTCCACAAAAAATACTTCTATAACCTGGTGGCGGTTATAAGTCTATCCTGTAAACATTCGTTTTTGTTTGGTGTTCGTCTGATTCGTACGTCCTGAGCAACTGTAATTTTCGTAAACGCTTGCAAATACTAAAATTGGCACTCCACCAACAACAATGATGACCGCTATTCAGGAACACTTATACATACGACAATGTGAATGATGTTATTGATCTTCTCATATATAAGGTCCATCACACTCAAATTTTTATAATTTTCGGAGATGGTCGAGCAACCACCTCTGGACCACTTGGTATGGATTGACTCTTTAGCACCATACTGATCTTGTAAAATTTGCTTGAGTTGTGCGAAGAGTTGGTAGTTGGAGCATCTGGTCAAGTGAGATTTTGAACTTCAGTATTTGCTTTTGGGCCGAATAACATCAAGCAAAGTTAATACCTGCTTATAAGTAGAAAGATCAGATGCTAAGCACAATTTCTAAAACTTTTGCAAGCAGCATGATATATTACGTCTCGATGTCAAATGGCTCAAACTACAATAAATGGGATATTATGTAAAGAGTGTTGAGATACTTTCTTCCTTCAACAATACCAATGAAGATTATATAGATATGATGATACATGCTTAATGTGATAGTATATTGTACAGATCGTAGTTGGGGATCTATTCTATTCTATGTTTCAATTTATAAACCTGTTGCTGACTTATTCTCAATGTGAGTAGTAACACATAAATTAGTGCAACTGTTATCCACAAAATACTCAGATTGTGAAGTAGTATACCATTAAATTGGGCCACTTCATCTAGACTCTACACAAATTCGTAACTACTCTACAATATGTTTGTGTTGTAAACCACATCATGGTTCAACTACCAATACAAATCGCAATAAATACAAACTCTTTAATTATTTTCAACTCAACTCCATGAAATATTTAAGGCAACCCGAAATGGATAATGATATTCTTACCTACCAACCAAACTCGAGATTTGGCCTCGATATCAGGAATAATTATCCCTTATTTAGCTTAACAAAACTACTGCTAAATATTGTTTATGTCACAGCCCCTTAAATTATTACTTTTCTGTTTTTGTTTGTTTTCTTACCTGTTGCAAAGGCAAAATCTCCCTTAGAAAAGACATCTCGAAGAACTTTCTTTTTCGTTGCTTCTGGATCAACGTAACCACTGAATTCCTGGGTCAATTTTCCCTTCACTATCTTTCCAACCATCATACCAGTTTCACCTGAACAAAAGGAAGCGTAATATAGTTTCTTATAGTTACAAGATTACTTCACTATTAGCTTCTGCTTATATTCTTGCCGACGAGTTTAATTTATCTAAACGACAACGAACTTAAAAATATCTTTCGTTATTTTAGAAAAGTTTGAAAAATTCTACATAATTAAAAATATAATATGTGATGTTAAACAGTCTCATACGTATACAATTCCTTAAAAATCCTTATTCATAAGTCATCTGGAATTAGTTCTGCAATGTGTAATCTTCCAACATTCATTTGTACTACTAGTTCGGTAGTCAGCTGCTACTACCACAAATACACTAGAAATTTTCTCAATTCAATAGCTAGATCAAGAAATAAATTGACGGACAGTAATAAATAAAATGTTGTATTTGCAATGCGATATCTGTATTTTTTTTAATGTACGAAACTTCAACAAATTTCTACTTACCCCCTTTGCAACGTACACAAAGGCCGTCCTTGTTTCTGATTGGCTCTCCAGTATCTTCATCAATTTTTATCAAGTCAGTAGGATAAAGGAAACTGGGTAGACATAATGGAAGAAAACCAACTGCACCAATTGTGTTATCGAAGTTAACTACACAAATACATAATATTTAATTATCATAATAGTAACTTTTCTTGCTTGAAGTTAAGAGTAATTGATAAAAGATATATTTTCTATTATTATTATTATTATTATTAAATATAATAATAATAATAATAATCATAATCATAATTTATTGCATCCGTTCATCGTCATACAACGAAATTGGACATGTCATTTATATATATACCAGTATACATAAACATACATACTATTATTACATATAGATTCTTATGGTTTCACTAATTTACTTACTATACATTTAATTTTACGTATACGAATTATTTTCTACATATTCTTCAACCGAGTAAAAGCAATGTTCTATCAAGTACCTTTTAAGTTTGGATCTAAAGCTATTGACAGAGACCTGACTTTTTATGCATGATGGAAGTAGATTGTATAATAGAGTACCTTTGTGCGTAACTGATTTATTGTATATATTTGTCCTATGTGCATGCAAGTGAATGTCGTCTTTACTTCTTGTGTTATAACTGTGAATGTCTTTGTTAACAATAAATTCACTACTATGTTTTTTCAAATACATTAATATTTCGAACAAATACATTGAGGGAAGAGTCATTATTCCAAGTACCTTAAAAATATTTCTGCAAGAAGAGTTCCATTTTACTTCTGCAAGTATTCTTACTACTTTCTTCTGTAGCCTAAAGATAGCAATACTTTTAGGTGCATTTCCCCAGAACATCAAGCCATATTTTATTGTAGAACGAAAATTTGAGAAATATATACACTTAGCTGTTTTTACATTAATCTTATCTCTTACACATCTAATTGCATAGCATAGTTTGCTTAGCTTACTTCTTACATGTTCTATATGTGGTTCCCAGTTGAAATTATTAGATATTTTAACTCCGAAAAAGGTAGCAGTTTCTACATATTTAACTGTTTTATTATTTATTTTTATTATTGCATTGACTTGATTACTTTTACCATTGTTAAAATTTAAGGCACATGTTTTATTTACATTAATGATTAGGTCATTTTTATTCATCCAACTTGAAAGTTGGTTCATTGCCGTTTGGTAGTTTGAAGCTAATTCGCATTCATCTTTCCCACTAACTATTATGTTTGTATCATCTGCATATAAAGTCACACATGAACTATTAATACTTTCAGAAAGATCATTTATATAAAGAAGAAAGAGAAGTGGTCCTAGAATTGATCCTTGTGGTACTTCACGATTAATAATTTCTTCACTTGACACACATTTTTGAATTTTATTTTTAACTATTCCTGTGATTTCAGTTACTTGTTTCCGATCTTTAAGGTATGATTCAAACCATTTATTTGCTAAGCCTCTAATACCATAGCAACTAAGTTTTTCTAGCAATATATGATGATTTACTAAATCGAAGGCTTTTGTTAGATCTAAAAATATTCCTATAGATAATTTTTTCTCATCCAGTAACTTTCTGCAGTTTTCTAGAAAATGAAAAATTGCTGTCTCAGTATATTTACCTTTCAAGAAACCATGTTGTGTGTTGGATATAATAGAATATTTATTAATGAAATCCATAACCCGATTGAACATTATTTTTTTCAGAATTTTGCCTATAATGGGTAGCAATGATATCGGTCTATAGTTTTCTATTTCATTGAGTTCACACCAACTAGTTTTGTGTTGTGCAAAGGTTTAACTTTAGCAATCTTTAGTTTATCAGGAAAGGTTCCTGTGGCGATTGAAATATTTGAGAGATAACATAATGGTTTAACTAAATATTTGTAACAACTTTTTACTAAATTGTTAGATAATTCATCCGACCCAGCCGAATTCGAATTTTTCATTTGTCTTATTATGATGATTATTTCACTCTCTGTTACTGGTTTCAAGAATATAGATTTATCACATTTTTTAATTTTAAGTTCCGATAAGTTAGTTTTACTAGTTTCTTTGTTTTTAATAAGAGTTTGCCCTACATGTGTGAAATATTTATTAAAAGAGGTTGCTATGTCCTTTGGATTTGTCATGTTCACGCCCTCATAAATTATGCTATTTATATGGGTACTACGTGTTTGCATGTTGAGCTCTTCTTTAATTATCTTCCACATTGCCTTTGTTTTATTGTGTGACTGAAGAATTTTCCTACTGTTATAATTTTGTTTCGCTGTCTTCAACAATTTTTTATAACTAGTTTTGTGTTGTCTGTAAATTAATTCATTCATCCCGGTAGGGTAACGCTTCCTAGTTTTATTTAGTTGTATGTTTACCATGTTTGCTTTTAATATTTTAGGTGTAATCCATTTTATTTTTTTCTTGTTTATTTTACTAAAATTGTTTTTTTATTGGAAATGCTACTTCAAAACTATGTTTTACAGTATCATATATTTTCTCATATACGTCATTCACGTCGGTTAGTTCATAAATATCATCCCACGTCTCCAAGCTAAGCAAATAAACAAAATAACTAATGTTATTTGAACTAAAACATCTCGTTATTATAGGTGTTTCATTGGGTTTCTCTATAGTTGCAGGTGTTTGATTTAAAATGTTTACTTTTACAATTTGTGCTTCATGATCTGAAAAACCTGTACTTATAACTTCTGAATCATAATTCATGACTAATGGATTTACTAAAATCTGGTCAATGTTAGATACTGAGTTTTTTGTTATTCTTGTAGGTAATTTAATTGTGGGATTTAAGTTGTATGTTTGAAGTAAAGAGTCAAAGCTTTCATTGAGTTTTTCACTTAGAAAATTTACATTCAAATCACCTACAATAATTGAAAAGTATTTTTTAACATGAAAATACGCCAAAATTTTATCCATCTTATTGATAAATATTTCAATGTTCAATATTTCAATAATAAAAGTATGTGTTATTTGAAAGTTTAAATAATATATAAAGGAGTTTACTAAATGCAGTATATCTTAGTTTTTGCTAATTATACATGGTAACTAATCTCAGTGCGTGCCACATCAGTTATCTGTATATTTTTTATTTTATGTATTATTTAGGTAACTATATGTTTTAGAATTCTACTGTATGTTATCCAGATAGATCGTATTAATTTTCATGCGCTTGATGTATAATAGCTTTCTCTTTTATATCTTTATTCAATCTGTTCTGTGCTATATATAGTACTTTATTGAGTTTCTGCCTCTTTTTTAAACACTAACAAGTTATTATAAATATTGACATAAATTATTATTATTATTATTGGACTGAAAATGAAATATTATAAACTAAACGTTTTAAAATACTTTTTAAAATCCTGTAAATGAAATCACACTGTAAATTTAAAACTATAAATATCATAGTTAAGAAAATGTGGACCCGAACGTATGGAATGAAAACTACAGTACAAAAACCAATAACGAACTTGTGCTAGGTGGCCACTAAAAAGAAAGAATTCTGTCTAACCGAGTCAGGACAGAGAGCAGCAGAGGGCGCCATAGGAACCAGACGTGTCAGCGACGGTGGGTATGAACATAAACACCAATAATGGAAAAATCTTTATATGGCATAAAAACAGATGCCTTACGTGTGGGATAGCTTTCGAAGACTTGAATGGTTACACATGGTCACTTTCGACATTGTCTTCAGATAGAACTTGATTTCATCAAGGCTTTCTTATGGGTTTATGTATGGTTAAGTATACACTTTGCATTATGTATGTCTACCTTTACATGTTCGAGAGAAATAAGATCCGCATATATTTTTATTACTTATGTCTATATCTTTCTATCTATCTATATCTATATCTATCTATCTGTCTATGTGTATGTGCAGAGAAAACTAAATACATGGAAGTGCGTCGGGACCGTAATACGGCAAATTGTGGAGGCGTTAAAATATTAAATAATGCTTTTGATAAAGTGGATACTTTCAAATATTTAGGATCAATATTAACAGACGAAAATCATATTCACGAAGAAATTAAATGTCAACTAAAAGCAGGGAATTCGTGTTACTATTCGGTTCAAAATCTCTTATCGTCGCGAATTCTGTCGAGGAATTTGAAGCTTAAAATATATAAAACGATAATCATACCTGTTGTTCTGTATGGTTGCGAAACATGGTCGCTTACTCTGAGGGAAGAACATAGACTGAAAGTATTTGAGAACAGGATCCTGAGAAGAATATTCGAACCCAAGAGGAACGAGAATGGGGAATGGCGAAAGCTTCATAACGAGGAACTACATAGTTTATACGGTTTACCCAACATTGTTAGGGTCGTCAAGTCTAGGAGGCTTAGGTGGGCAGGTCATGTAGCTAGAATGGAAGAAAGTAGAAACACTTTCAAAGTCTTGACTGCTAGACCCATAGGAAAACGACCATTAGGAAGACCTAGGCGCAGATGGGAGGACAATATTAAGATGGATCTCGCAGAGATAGGAATACAAAGTAGAAACTGGATGCAATCAGCTAAGGATAGAAGTCAGTGGAGAGGTTTTGTGAACGCGGCACTGAACCTCCGGGTTCCATAGGCCATAGAGTTAGTTAGTTAGTTATGTATATATAATCTTTTATTAAACGTAAAACTGAAGAATACTTTGTTTAGGAACTATGAATAAAGGAAGTTTCTGGCACAAATATTTAAAAAGCAATAATTTTGTGATAAATAAATGTACTAAACGTCGAAGGATATTATATTATCACCTAAATATATAAAAGATTAGGTTAAGAAGACTACTAGAAGAAAAGCTAAGTTAAAGTGATTTCAAAAAGTTACAAGCTTTTCACGTTGAATAAATGAAAATGTTTTAACCCTTATGCAAATCGCTTCAACTGAATCTAAGTAAACAGATATTGTAATTTTATTCTATAAATATTAATTAAAATAGACTATATTTTATCTAAAATCTACTGTATACAATTATAATTTAAATAAAATATGAAGAATTTGAGGTTTCTATTTAAAAATGAAACTTATAAAAATATAACAGTTGTTTTACTTTTAAAAGGTCAACATTAGAGTAAGTCCCGAAAAATACTACGTACTCTTTATACGGCATTTCCATATCCAAACTAAATGTCTATATTTTTATTAACCCTTACATAAATTGTACCAGAAACAAAATTTTTCTAAAGCAGAAACAAATACACTACTATAATTGGTTCTCTTATCCAAGTTACAATACAGTATGTATACAACCTATGCCATTATAGACAATGCAGAGAAAATATTAATTGCACATTTTCCCTAGTAGTTTTTCACAATTTAACTTTCCATTCAAGTGCCTAAATAATATTAGCACTACCTTAATTGTGTTTTAGTGCCTAATACCAAGCATGCAAATTTACAGATAGGGAAATAAGCGTGAAGTTTCTTTGAACACTCAATTATGGATTTAATACGTACTTAAATTTGCGTTTCCTTCAGTAGACCCATAAATTTCACAAACGTCTGACACGTTAAATCGGTCGAGCATCTGTCTCCAGATTTGAGCTTTCAAACCGCTGCCAAACAGTAAACGCACTTTATGTTTAGTGTCTTCTGGACGTGGTGGTACTCCAACAACATAGCGACACATTTCACCTATATAAAATGCCACCTATAATGAAGTAAGCTGTTTATCTAGTATGGGTCAAGATGTATATGATATGAATATATTATTAATTTTCAAGATTAGTTTCTTTTTTTGGCCAAGTACCACGATGTTCGTATCAATTTAAAGTTCCTAATTGACAATCCAAATCTTGTTTAAATAGTCGTTCAGTTTAAACAAGAGCAGAAATAAAACATTCCTGAGAGTGCAATACAACGAAGAAATTATTTATCCAGTAACTTCTCAGTTATAAGCATTTTGTTGGTAGATGAAGATATTGCTGGTAGCTTAATGCAGAGTCCGTCAGAAAAATGTATATACTGTTTTCATTAATCATTAAAAAAAAAAACTATACATCATATTTCTTAATTACATTTAATTATTGTTCAAACATGTGTTACAAACCTTGAAGTAAGCGCATATATACATTAGATGTTGAAAATGTTTGCCTTTGACAGCCAAACACGTAACCGAACGACGAGCAGTCGCTGCAGTTACAGCGGTCAATGGAGACCGATGCACTTGCTTCTGAAATCCCCATGTGCCTCAAACTTGTCAACAATGCGTTTGATTGTTAGGCGGGTTGGTGGTTCAGTACCAAACGCCTCTCTCCACTGACGCTGCATTTCGATGGCATTCCTAAACCTGATAATACACTTCAAAATGTGCTTAAGCTGCTCGAGCGTCAAGCGTGCTCCTGCCATTTTCTTATCTCACTAACCATGCTGACAGTACCGACATCTGTTAAGCGAAAAACCGTACTACAACATAATTTTAACTGAAAACAATTGACAACGCCAAATACTGACATGTATTGGGCGAAAAACAATACTAAAACATACTTAAATTTCAGAACAATTGTTAATGCCAGTATCCTAATACAGGCTGACAAAGAGTGTATACATTTTTCTGCCGGGCTCTATATTAAGAGTCAATTGTGTCTAAAATTATAAACTTGCTGACGCAAATTCTGAGGATCTGATTGGCTTAAGCACTTCAGGTCTTCATGCCACGATGCTTAGTTTTCAGTTAAGACATCATTGTCACTTAAATCGTATTGAGCTATCAATAATACATCCAGACATCATTCAACCGAGTTAAAGGAAATTAAAAACTTTTTAGGTTAGTACCTATATTCTAAGATATTTACTAACTACAGAATATTGTACAAAGTCGAAGATTCACTTATTGCTTTTCAAACCATTGCAGGATTTTAAAAATCAATGAACTTCACAATAACAACAAAGATTGTCAAAGCAGTGTGTAGCTAATTTGCCAATACTACTACTACCACTACTACTACTACTACTACTACTACTACTACTACTACTACTACTACTACTACTACTACTACTACTACTAATAATAATAATAATAATAATAATAATAATAATAATAATAATAATAATAATAATTCAAAAAATGAAATCGGAAAAGTTCTACAATAGAGAAAACATATACAGCTAACAACGTTGAAAAATAATATAGAAACTTTTAATTGGGTTATTAGCTTAAATAAAAATTACAAAAATATATTCTAGTAATTACAGAATTGCAATTACGTGTTACAACTATTAAAAATGGTTTGGAATTATATTTTCATATAGTCCTCTAGCATAGTTCTAAGCTTATCTTTTCTCATGTATATGTTAAGAGGCTTCATCCCGGCGAAATTAAAATACGCTAATTTTACTGTAATTATGTGATATCTTCAAATAGATAAAAGATAATCGAAATGTGGAACAAGAGCGCCCTGGACAGTATCATTTTACATGAGATACCGTTATCACGACTCACTTATCTGCTTTCGATTTCGAGCCATTTTGAAAATCGGCATTTATTTTCGCGTTTCTAAACGGCTGAAAACGGAAAGCCACTAGGTGACTTGTGATAACGGTATCTCACGCAAAATAATATTGTCTAGGCGCTTTTGTTCCACATTTCAGTTACCTTTTATCTATTTTAAGATGTCACATAATTACTGTAAAATTAGCGATTTTTTAATTTTGCCGGGATGAGGCCTCTTAAGGAATTTGATTTCTGAATAAGTTTCAATCTTGCACCTAGTATTCGTGCATATTGAGTTTCATTCCATGTATTCTTCATGTTGACAGAAAAGAAACTAATGTCGTTTCTATATTCAACTAAACTTAAGTATAATATTCATACACAATAATTATAATATTCAACCAAACTTAATTATAATAGGTGATGAGGTTATTACAATTCCTAGGATAGTATTCAAGATGTGATGTAATGTTTTTAAAAATTCACATCCTTAAGAAAATTTAAAATATAATCCCAAATCAAATTATACTACCGAAACTGAAAATATAACATACCGTGCAGTTGTATTTTATGCAGTCTGTAAAGAAATTTGAAGCAGAAAATTTCCATCGAATGGCCACTGGAATTCCGAATAAGAGTGCTAGGGAAATGGCCAAGAGCCCACCAGCTGAGTGATACAAAGGAAGTGCATTATACACAACATCATCTTTCCTTATTCCTGTCATATAACGAGTGGCCATTGCTATCATCAGGAACCTAAAGGAAATGATTTCGTTCCCAATAATGATGCTTTTATTCTCAATGCTTTAAAAACAGATAGTTTTCTTTAATAACTGGAAATTATGTTACTATTGATATTTCATATTTATCTCAATAATACAGTGAAACCTGTCTATGTTGGCCACCATCGGTTCCATCGAAAAGTGGCTAACTTAGACAGGTGGCCAACTTACAGAAAAAAAAGTGTGATTGGTGTAATTTTAGAATAGGATTTCTAGTACTACTTGATTGTAAAATTTTAATAAGCAGTGGCACGACAGCTACTTATAAATAATGCATATAGAGTAATCATAAAAATATACAGTACTAGAAAACATTACTATAGTATGTTTAATATATGTGCATACCTTACTCTTCCTGAAAACTATTCTGGTACATTGGATTATTCGGATTGAAAACACAACAACACAAACCACCATGAAATAGAAGCGTATGTACGCAGTTTATTGAAATTGATATTATAGCACACTGAGTTATTCAGATTGAAAACAAGAAAAGCTAAGTTATAAATTGAGAAATTCATATGCAATTTATATGACTTTTTTTCAGTCGTTGCTGAATGGTGGTTCATTCTAGACTTATTTGTTTTATTCTTTTTGACAGATATGCACATTCTAATATTGTAGTTAACTACCTCTTGTTAATGAGCTAGAAGTGTTTCCCTCGGAGCAAAAGATGTTTTGAGAAAATCTTGAGGGAATTCATATCTCAAAAACTCCGCTATCTTTTGACAAACTGATAGGTGCCAATAGTTGACAATTGAGATGGTTTGAGAATTTTCCGGAATTACTAAAGCTACCCACTGATGAGAGAAGCTGATATAGCTAATGGTTTTAACAAAACAGACAGGGTAAACAAATACGTACAACCATTTCCTTTGTTCCTGTACGTGCTTTTTCTTATTCACGTCTTCCTTCACCACCCCTTTATTAGGGTAGTCTTCTGGCCATTGACCTCCAAGAGCAAATCGCGGGAATCCTTGCTTCTTTTCTCCAGTCACAAATACAGAACATCTGCCTCTCATATAGGAATACGAAAGAGTTAAGAAAAATAACAAAACTGTATTTTGCATGGGCAAGATGCGCAGGTAAATTTATCATTAACATCATAGGATAAACATTGCTTCAGTGTGGCCAACTTCCAAGATAGACAGGTGGCCAACTTATAGAGTAGTAAGTAACGAATGTCTTATGGGAAAATGCAGGTTCAACACGAACTAGGCCAAGATAAGCAGGTGGCCAACTTAGAGAGGTGGCCAAGTTGACAGGTTTCACTGTAATATGAAATAAAATAATACCCTTAATATTGAAAATGTTATTCAGCACAAACACAAATACTCAATATTAGGAATTCTGACATATATGATAGAAGATTGGGATAATCGCCCCATTAGAATATCTCTGAAGTGTCGATCAGTTCTTTGATATTTAAACTACTTGGAAAAAGAGTGAAAGGCGAGAATGGTATTAGTGAGCGCTTTTAACTTCTGTCTTTTTGATTAAAAGAAAACTAAAAATTAAATTAAGTTGTTTCATGTCCCGGCGACTACGAGAATTGTAAGTTGTGAATACAGTAGTTTGCTCAAGAACGCTTCCGAACATGGTACTACTGCTACAAAGTTCAAAAACACTCTTTGTTAAAAATTTGTATGGATTTTTCCCATTATAGTTAATTTTGTAATGTAGAACAAACTTGGTGAAGTTTAAATAATAAATAAAGAATATATCTGATTTGTTTTCACATCAATTCCTTTCATGAGCCTATTCCACTATTAAATTCGGCAACTTTTCACTTTGCTCTTTGCAATTTGAAGGAAGGTTTCTGTTTCACGAAAATTAAATTCTGTAAAGTGTAAAACGAAAACTTGAAAAGCAGTAAAGGTATGAATTGAATGATTTTCAATTACAAAAGGAAAATTAGAGACCTGGGTTCGATTGTATCCATTGGAATAATGTGCAAGCAGAAAAAATAGTGTGCATCTTTTATCTATTTTAAATTTCATTTATCTTCATCAGTGTATGCATATTAACACACTAAATTATATTAAAGAACAAATATTTTTATCTGTGTGGTGCATCAAGGGATATTTTTCTACAATATTTATATTATTTGCTTATTTATGTAAACAATATTTTCCTGATTATTGTTTGAGCTCCATATAGGTAATAATATTTACTATTCACTGATGTAGTGTTTACCAGAAAATCTATATGTGGAATGTTATAAGCCTATCATATTAGACTACAAAAACTATAATTATTACTTTATGTACTTTCTTAAGAGGAGGATTCACAATATATGCTTCAGTTTATGGTATTATGAATCTTTTCCATGTGATCCCAATTACTTCTAGATGTTTTTCGTGAACACTCGGTAGAAGAAAGAAAAGAAGTCCCCAAATATGAATAAAAAGTACCGATCTTTGTATCCTGTTGAAAATTTGAGTTTATATGATTTCGATCCTTCCTTGTATCTTTGTCAATAACAACATTCCTAAGATACATTGACTTCACTGCATATGAAGTGATCCTAGATATTTGAAAGATACTGAACCGCCCAAAACAACAATTGTAGTATACACCAATTTTTTTTTCAGCTAATTCAGTTCTCTTCAAATCTTCTAGTATCATTTCTTTCTAAGATCATTATGTACGAAAGTCAATGTAATTAGGAAAATTATTAGTGACAAAGATTCCAGAGATAATCGAAATTATATAAACTCAAATTTTCAACAAAATACAAAGGGAAGTACTTTTTATTAATTTATGTGAAATGTTTCTATAACGTTTATTAATAAATATTTTCCGAGTATTACCTTAAGTAATTATTTAATTTTTCATTACAAAGTTTGTAGTTCATATAAATAAAACTTCCTCTTACCTTGTATTGGGAATAACAGCAGCTTTGGGTAGGCCTGTTGTTCCTGAAGTATATATATAAAGGAGTTTATCACGAACATGTGATTTCTCTTGAAGTTTAGGGGGAAGAATCGAGGCAGAAGGCAAAAGTTGTTCCAGAAACCGGATCTCATGATTTTCACTTTTCCATTCCGACAGACCATCAAACTGATACAAAATAATTCCAGGATTGAGGGAGTCTGCTACATCTTTCACAGCTGATAAAATAATATTACCATAAATATTACAGATTTATCTTACAGCAGAATTGTATTTGGTATTGAAGCAGAGAATTATTATAAAATCAGAACACAGATTATAGAAACAATTACGCGGAAGAACTTTACAACTACAGTAATTATTTTACGACATTCTCGAAGGATAATTTGATGATTACGAACTAGTTGTATTGCTTTTGTAACATTTGTCCTTTCAATGAGACATTTGAATGATTCTATATTTCTTAGAATTCAAATATATAAATTATATAAGATACGTACCTCAAATATATATATACCAGTTTTTTGAGAAGTCTCCGTATGCAGTAATTATATTGAAATTCATTTTTATAAACTTAATAAAGCTATGCATTTTATTATTATGCAATTAAAAACTCATTTTTAAAATCTTCATTTATTTATTTTTTTATTGGTCATAGTTTTAGAACTTAAAATACGTAAACAAACAATAGTATTAACTCTTTATTCAGGAACATCCCTAAACACACACTATTTTGTTTTACAAGTCAAGAAAGTACATTTGTCGTTTATAATAATGATTTGAAGCTCTGATGGAGTGAAGGGGGCCGCGGTGGCTCAGTGGTAGAGCATTCACCTCTGGTGCTTGGGGTTCCGGGTTTGAACCCAGTACCCGCCAAGTAAACTTTGTGGTGGACAAACACCGTGAGCGTGGGTTTCCTCGGGGTTCTCACATTTCCTCCCACTTTCTTCATTCCACCACTTCATTCATTACTCATCATCATCGTCTCCTTTAGCCTAATCGCCATAACCATGGGACGTAAAACTCAAAGATTTCATTTCATTTTATTCTGATGAAGTGAAAACTAGAATATACAAAGTTAAAAATGTCTGTGATGATATCTATGAAAAAGTTCTATATTATTTACTTACTAAGTGTGTGTGCGCTTGTGTCCTGTTGAGTTAAAATGGAAGATTTAATAAGAAAAAAATCATAGGTACCTGAAGAAAATTCTTCACTGAAAATTACAGCGCTGCAATCTGCCACTTTGATGCTATGAAGCAAAGAAAGCTGTCTTAAATTTGTATTTACGAGTGCTGTAGTTACTCCTATCTTGGCAAGTCCTATCCATATACATACATACTCAGGTCTGTTTTCCATTATAAGTGCTACCACTTGCCCTTTGCGAAACCCTGCTGCCTGGAATACATTGGCTATCTTGTTGCTGAGATCTTCAACCTATAATATGTGTGTCTATATTATACATACAGTATCAATATAATCATACACAAAATACTTTGAACTGTTATTCTTTTACCATGAAATATAATGTCCTTTGGCTTATTATGACTAATTATCTAATTCCAATCAATTGCATGCAAATCATTTTATGTGCTTTTGTTAGTTTCTTCATTTTAGGTTAATATATCTTTTCATTACCGATACTGTGTGAGATGAAAATGTTGATAAGATGCAAGATGGTTACGAGGGAAAAGTTGGATTAGTTCCATAAGTATTTTGAACATTTATTTTTACAGGTTTTAAATTTCAATAATTTTTCTCTTATATTGTACTATTAAATATAAACAATATAAATTATCAATATAATACAAATGAAGTAACAAATTATTTGCAATTACTTTATGGAAGAAGTTTATAGAATATTTGACTGATTGATACATTAATTAATTTCAAACAATAACTGCTAGTATAAATTATATTATACTGCAGTTAATATAGAAAAAATCCATTAATATTGAAAAATATTATATACTTTATCTGAAACTCTTGAAGATGATGTGGAAAAATTATGTACAATTATAAAAGAGAAATAATCTCTACCAGAATATGATTCAAGGAAATGAGAAAAGGACTTTATAACAATTGTTACTAAGATACCTTGATAAACTGACACTTATACGATTATGTGGACGAAGTGTAAGTCACTTTTCCAAAAATGTTGTGTTTGCATGAATATTAATAACTGTTCCTACATAATACATAGCAATTATAATTATATTGATTTTCCCCAGGAACTCATGTGGTTTGGATTCCACGTTAAACTGTAGGTCTACATCTCATATAGTCTCGGTGCTGAAACGGACTCTAAGCTCCAATTCGATCAACTAACTACGCAAGCTTTTAAATAAACACACAGCAGATAAACAAGGAACAACACTTTATGCTTTATTATGATTTAATTTTCTATTACAATTTGTATATTTAAAATTTCCCTATCTACCCGAATGTCTTTCAACAAATGGCCACATTTCGTAACGGTCTTCGCAAAAATTGCGAATCGTAATACAACAAGCTATAACTTTGCCGACTACTGGAAAGTTTGCTTTGCGTTAGCGGAAACCGTTGTGAAATATGGTCATCTGGGATTTATAAACATTTATATCATGATATTTCTCTCTGACACATAGCACAAACGCTTTTAGTTAACGACAATCTCACGATAATGATGTGATGGTAAATACACAATCAAATTGTTATCACAAAGTTGATATTAAACAATGACACAAGTATTAGAGGTAAGTGCATTATAATACTTATTTTAGCTTTCACACCAATACTGCATATATGCTCCCTATACTTGGCAATACTAACTGCAGAAAGCCTACTGAAATGCGCATGTGCAAGAGGCTAGAGCGTTTCTATTTGAAATGTGTCCTCGGAAAAATGTGAAACATACTTCGGCCCCACCCTCGCTGCTCTATTACGGAGGAAACCATCCCTTTGCTTTGGGGAAAGAACTGAATGATCTCAGCTAGCTGTGTTGCCAATTTCTCACTCAGTTGTTTGATCTTGGCGAGTGAAGATCATACGCTACGTAGAATAACTAACAAGACAGCGCGCAGTGAAGCTCGTGAAATAATTCGATGTGTCAATCCTGTTCGCATCAAACTATTGAAGAATATCGGCAACAGCAACTTGTCCCTCCTCTTTCGAGTGAGGTACGGCTGTACGTGAAAACACACATTGACAGCAGCGCCAGCAGGGGCACACTTGAATTAGAAAGGCTGTTCTCACATCTTTCTCCGTGCGATTGCTTGTAGTCAAATGGATAGGCTCCCCACCTAGAGCCTTTCTATTTGAACTGTGCCCTTGCTGGCACTGCTTCAATATGTGATTTCGCGTACCTCCCTCAAATGAGGAGGAACAAGTTGCTGCGGCCGAAATCTTTCAATTGTTGGATACGTAAGCGTTGCCACAATGAATTATTTCACGGACTTCACTGTGCTCTGTCTTGTTAGCCACTTTAAGTAGCCTACGATCTTCACTCGACAAGACCAAGCGACTGAATGACAAATTGGCAACAAAGCTCATGTCATTCAATTCTTTTCGTTACGCAAAGGGAGGGTTTTATCCTCCAGTGTGTGCCAGAGGTGGGGCCGAAGTATAGTTCGCATAGTTTCCAAGGGCACAGGTGGAATAGACTCTCAGATATCTAGAGTTTTCAATGGTCGTTCGCAAACTAGAAAGTGTGCTACACACAATATAAAGACGAACGAACAGTATTTGCAATATGTCTCGCTGCTCGTAGAAAGTGTTGTGATTCATTTAAAGAAAAATCATATTTTATGAAAATTATATTAAAACTTATTCTACATTTACTAAGTAATTTAAAAATAGTTCCAATAAATTAATGTGCGTATCCACACGCGTATTTGCGTATAGACAGAAGCCGAGTTTGGGTAACATTGATTGTTAAATATTGAAATATAAAATTATAACAATAACAATTAAACTTATATCAAAATTGTACAAATTTCCCTAAATTAGTACAACTCCAAATATAATAACAGTCAGCGCCGTAACTTAGATTTTTTCTGGAGGGGTAAGCATTAATACGCGTCTTGGGCCCCCTAGAAAAAGTTGTTTTTCTAATTCTTGGGCCTCCTCCTTCCATCTTTCTCTTACTCTTTATGGTCCCCCCGGAGCCTGTTTGCCTTCCCGCACGGCAAGGTCTGCAGAGCCGTTAGTTACGCCCCTGGGCCCGTTCCATACATTACAAAATTAATTAACGGGACAATATTGACAAATCTCAAAGCCATACGAATAAATATTATTTATAGGGCCCCTAATAGTAGACGCTGTTTACTAAAATGGGCCCCATACTCATTTTTGTTTTATTTACCTTTTGTGTGCTGTTTTGTTTATGTAATGTAGTAAACCTGTTTGAAGCTTCATTTGTAATTTCATGTTCGTACCAAATATGGAGTAAGAAAATTTTGTCTTAAAATGGGCCCCCTCGAACGGATGGGAGATTCCCTGGGGGGCAGTTGCTCCCTGCCCTCCCACAATTTACGGCCCTGATCATAGTTAGTCTAATAAGATAAACACAGTTGGAATATGAAAAGTCACATTTATTCAATTAAAAACATCTCCGTGAAAATTATGTGGAATATATCTGCAATTGGTATACTGTATATGATCTTATCATATAGATATTTACCATTTTATTGGTCCATTTTTGATCCTCAAATAAATAGCAAATTTGGTTAGGATAGCGCGCTGCTCTTCTGCTAAACAGCCATGGCGCTGTCAATTTACTTCTTACCATTAAGAGCATATTTAAATATGTTTTTCCGAATCTCCATAGAAACCTAAAAGAAAAAAGAAGAAACTTCTGATTATCTCACCAATTCAGTTTAACTTAAACAAAGAAATCTCCATGACATTACAGCCAGTAACGACGCTAGAGGGGTGGCAAGGGGTCGAGCGAGCACCCCTAATGACATCGTTCGCTCCTCTGATATCCCCCTAGACCAGGTCTATACCCAGGATTATTTGATAGGAACCACATCTTCTTGAAGGCCTACTAAAATTATTTTCATTATATAATTATTATAACATATCAGCGCTTCTTTTAGATTTTGTTTCTTAAGTAGTAAATTTAGGAATCCAACTTAAATTTGCACCGCAATTTAACTTTTTTGTATCGCACTTTCGGAAGCGAAGGAAATTATTATCTATGTATTTTTGGACATGAAATAACAAACACAAATAAATTTTATAACTTAAAACAAAAACATATATACGAATTGCATAAGGTGGTAGCTGGTTTAGACTTTTTTCTTTGCTAAATCTGTAATATAGTCAAGAAACGGAGAGTTGGCATTATGTAGTTCACAAAGTAAACCTTGATTTTTATGGCAAAAACACAGTGACTTAATTCGCACAAGTGTTAATTTCCTAATTCATATTATAGCCAAACGCTATCTCAATCAAGATCATTTTTCCATTTTTTTTTTCAAGTTGTAAACGAATGGAAGCCAATGGAAAGCAAAACGAAGTAGCGTGTCATTTACAAATTAAATACCAGAGAACAAAAATGGAAGATATTGCTAAAGTTACCTGTTTTTGTCTAATCTCCAAAACGTAAGCTCAGGGCTTGACTTTGAGAGACCATTGAAGAGCTTTATTTTTATTATAGTATAAAATGTCGAAGAGCGCATTGTCTCTTTGTCGTCAATTCTACAGTCAGACTCAAATAATATATGTGCATTGGTATGTATTAGTGAGAATCGAAAAAGAACCTGAAGGAAAAAATGCCGTATTTTCGAGGGGAGAATTACCTAAACTATATTTTTTGTGGACACTCTGTATATTTCGTAAAGACAGTAATTATTTTTCGATTTATACTTTATTCTGCGACGCAATAACTTCTTTCTGCGATGGGAACTGTTTTTCTTCCCAAGCAATAGGACAAAGAAGTCTTTCATCGTTTATTCATATATATATTTAAAATGTTGCTTTGTGGTGAGAACATTTTAGTGAACGACGAAGGTTCTTAGTGTTTCTCCCTGACTTATTAATATGTAAACAGTATGTTCTATGGTTATTTGGAACTGAATTAAATGTATCTTCCAATCATTTATAAAAATACTGCGACCTACAGCACACCAGGTGTCTGAGCGCCAGAACGACGCCAGTCACATCCCTTTACCAGTTCGTTATCTGAATGTTCCCTCAATCAAGTTATCGCAATGTCTCGTGCGTCGTGGCCAGTGGACTAAAATTAACGTCAATTCTTTTTATATTCTATTTGCATGTTGTACATACAGGTGATTTAACCTGAGTGCTTTTGAGAATGAACTGCCAACATTGATCAGGCGATCAGCGCAGCTCGTATCTCGAACCTTTGAGTTCCAGGAATCTTACTCCGTAACTGTGAGCAGCAACCACGTACGTTGCATCGGGCATCAAGCATATTGTTGTGCTAAGGGGCATACATTATTAGCCAGTCAAGTACCTAGTTATGGTTAGCCCCAATCAGTAAAATCCCAGGTTCACATACCTAGTACCTTTAGTTATAAACGCGCCCTCCAACTTTCTCATTCCATTTTGGTTATTGTCTATATACTATTGCTGAAGACTAACGTCGACCTCCAAGGATTTTCTGAAGCAGCAACCATACTACTTCATGGAATCATCCCGATATTACCCTCATAGTGCTAATTCCCCATGTGCATTAACGGTGTGAGAAAACTATCTATAGTGGAATCCCAATCATAATCTTCCATATATATATATATATATATATATATATATATATATATATATATATATATATATATATATATATATATAATATATATATATATATATATATATATATATATATATATATATATATAAGTGATAAAGGGCTATAGTGTAGTGAAAAAGCAGTGTGATTCTATTAGTGAAAATCTGTATATATATTCAGTGTTGAGTGTTGTGTGTTTTTCTAATACGTTCTTTTTTTATAGTATTTTAATAAATAAGCATAGTGTCGTTTAATCTAGTATTTTTCTTGTATGTATGAATAATGTTTGTGTGCGTTGTGGTCTGAATGACCGTCTGATCGTCCGTGAGATTTTCGAGACAAGATATCCGAACCTCTCGGTGCCTAATGCTCATCTCATCATTGAGACTGGTTGACTTCCTTTATAAATCTCCCGTAAGGGAGAAAACTGAAACTGAAGATTCTCCAATAAACTTTTAGTAGTTATAATATAATGTTAATAACATTACCTTTATGAAGGAATAAACATGGAGGATCCATTTCAAATGAAAGAATGACTTATAGTCACTAGTCTAAGCATAAATCCAAGTATGGTTTTAAGAGTGGTTGTAAAACGCTATATTTTCTTTATTAGTATGAATGCTCCCACCAAAAATATGTTTAACATGTTCAGTATAAAACAAGTGAGATTCGGAAGGACAACTGAACAAAATGTACAATGAGTTAATTTAGAATATTGTACTGTTCTGATGTAATACATCTTAGAATTTATGCTAAAAACTTTTGCGAGTCAAACCATGCCTAGTGTAAATCTCAATGAATAACTTCAGATTAGGTTAAAAATCCTTCTTTTTTTTTTTTAGGTTTTGGTCCTTTTGTGACCCACAGTACCCCATTACTTCAATCTTTGCTCCATTTGAGCCCCGAAACAACGAAAATTATCACCGATCGATGAACGATATTTCTAAACCAATACACCTGATATAAAATATATCAAACAATTTGTGCTCGTCTTTAACTTAGGGAGCACGGCTAAATTTTGGGAGCCTGGCCCCTCGTAGCAATGAGTCTGCCTCACATGTGTTGTATTGTAATGTAGGTTAACTAATATAAAACTATTATTTTCGGCTCTGCTCAGTGCATTGTAGACAGCATCTTCTGAACACTGGTGAATTTGTCTACGTTTTACTTTCAAGGCCTCCCCTTTTCTTCCTTTTTCATTTGTTTCTATTTACTTACCTGAGATGAGTATATATATATATATATATATATATATATATATATATATATATATATATATATATATATATATATATATATATATATATATATATATATATATATATATATATATATATAAAGGCACTTGTGGGTATTGATATTTGTAATTGTAATAATAACATTAGGACTTACTAATTGGTTTTCGAAACACAATTGAATTTTACAATTTTTTTCTTACGTTGCCTTACTTTACCTTGATTTGAGACTCAAATTTCATCCTATTTTCCACTGAAAAGTGTTTGTAATTCAACAAGGAAATAATTATATATATGATAATTAAATTGAAATTCATCGCAATATGACCCATTACAAACACTTTATCATTTCATATAGTAAAGGTCAGATCCATCGGTATTGTAACAGAGCGGTGCTTGAGCGATTGACAGTAGAAATTCATATTCTGATTAGTGATAATTTCACAGCTTTGTTTTACTACAAGTGCAAACTCTTTAGTTAGGGAGAGGAGGGTGTGAATCACGAGTAAAAGTTGATGACAATGAGTTTTGGTGGGCGGTGGGTCAGAGTGGATCACGATGGATGGTGGGTCAGTGGGTCATGGGTCAAGTTTTCATTTATCCACGCCATCTGTGTTCTAGTATTACACGACTCATAATATAAAACCTATATATTGATAAAGTGATTATAAATACAATGAATGAGCATGGATCAAAGTTTAAAGATACCGTAAAACGGGGCTACTTTGACAGGTTTTGTACTATTTTAAATGCGTACAGGGAATACTGACTGCAACCAGTCAATGATACTATTCTCATCATAACAATAGGTATCCAGGTTATCACATCCACCACTGAACTTAAGTTCCTGCAAGTAAGTTTTGGCGGGAAAAATTAAATAATTAGCCCTCGGGATCTTTGACATTTTATGTATTTGTTGCGTAAAGTTCCAAGTAACCAGACGTATGGGGTTACTTTAACATGGAATTAATGTAAATCCAGTGTAAAACACTGTTTTGATCATGCGTAATGTATGCTGTATGCTTTTTAGCCAGGAAATCTTTATTTATTTATTTATTTATTTTACATCATTATACACAATTATACAGGTTTTTCTTAAAGGTTTACTTTTAACATACCTTTACATGTAACAACGGAAAGAAAACCTTAATTGTCAACATCACAGTCGAAACAAGCATATTGTGGATTTTTGGATCCAGTATGGCAAAACCCACACACTCATGTTTCGCACCTGAGACACTGAATCCACTCTTTTCCGCCATTGAAGTTTCGAAAGTCAGACATACAGATGGCACAGGTGTTTTCGTCATACCGTTTTATTTCTTCGCCTTGTTTCCCAGACGGAGTTCCTTTTGGAGCTATGAGGTTGTCAGGTG
Source organism: Thermobia domestica (assembly GCF_964235325.1). NCBI lineage: Eukaryota > Metazoa > Arthropoda > Insecta > Zygentoma > Lepismatidae > Thermobia > Thermobia domestica. The sequence continues at coordinate 77,171,236 of NC_137455.1, forward strand.
TCCAGATCTTCTATCAGGAGTTGCTCGACCACCACCTCTTCCGTCACCAAGGGGTCTCCAACGTCTCCCTCTTCCACCCTCATATCTAGTCCCAGTTTCCGGTTCTTCTTCCCGTGGGAGGAGTCGCTTTCCAGGTGAAACCAAGATCTTTTCACTTGCTTTCCTCCGCTTGTCCTCGCTCTGGTACTTGGCCCACTCGTGAAGAAACTGCAGGGGACTTGCGTCCATGTCTTTCTTGACCTGTGTGCTATCGGGTTCTTTTGGTACCTTTGAGAGGGGACCTTCAACGTTTAGGGTAACCAGATCTGTAGCGCGGAATTCTGCCTTCAGGTTCTCGCCTATGATGGAAACCAGGGAATCCATGCATCGCAACAGTACAAAAAGGGAATGTTCCTAGAGAGTCGATCCGCTTCATCGGGTCTCCTTCCGCCATGAGCTCAGTATGGTTCTCCACTTCTTTAGTGGCCTATACACGGTCATGTCCAGGGGCTGAAGCAGATGCGTTGAGATGCAACGACTCTTACAGAAAGAAAGAATCACTCATATGTCAAAGTAGCCCTGTTCTATGTCAAAGTAACCCCCAGTGTCAAAGTAGCCCCGTTTTACGGTACTCAAGTCATTACACAACATACTGCAACAAGAAGAGTATTATGTCCAAATTTAATATTTCTATCTGTAATAGTCCTGAGCAATGATGAATCAGCCACTTTTACTCTTTTATATAATAGTATAGATTATTGTTTAAATGTAGATCTTACAATTGAATAAACTGTAATTACTCTATTTTCTATATAACTTAACACTATCGAGGCCCATATCCAGGGGGTCTAGGGGCCGGGCCCTCCTAAATTTTTGCTGCCCCCCCTAAAAGTTTCACGGTAGACTTGCAAATGAACTATAATATAGTTGGATCGGGCCCCCCTAACTTCTACCGGGCCCCCTCTACATTTTTGGGCGGGCTACCGGCCTGACACCATCTAAATATATTTTGTAGCTATATATAGTGCATTCTGAAAATATAATTCCTTCTTGTAAATAGATCAAATGAAATAATGAAAGTCTGAAGTTGAACCCTCGTCAGATGTCACAACATAATTTAATGATTTAGGTCAGAGTTTATCAAATTGGGGGCCGCGAGATGAATATATGGGAGTTGCGAAGGAAGGTGAAAAGGATAGATGTAATTTTGATCTAATATCGGAAAATAATGTATTTTTAAAGATACTTTTGAATTTCTTATTTTGATAGATATATTTTCATTTCCATAATTAGTGTCAATACAGTAAAATATATTGAACAAATGTTAAACCATTAAAGATGATCGTTTAAAAATCAATTAGAATAAAAAGAGGAATGAAGCTGATGATAAACTGCATATTGAGATATAAATAAATACAAATACTGTACAACAAAAACTCCATATTAAAATACAATTCACTCACAATAAATGCTACACATAGATATATATATAATTATAAGCGATAGGCAACAATATTCAAAAAGCTGTTTATAAACCGAAAAGAGTCGCTTGCACAGAAAAAATCGTATGTGGTGTACTTAAAAACGTATGTTACATGCGTAAATTCTGTAGTTTTTGGACTTAACGTATGACTATAAGTAACATCCTACAGCAAACGTATATTCCGTAATACTTTCCGTATAAATATTTCATCTATACGTACTTTCCGTATGACTATAAGTAACATCCTACAGCAAACGTATATTCCGTAATACTTTCCGTATAAATATTCCATCTATACGTACTTTCCGTATGACTATAAGTAACATCCTACAGCAAACGTATATTCCGTAATACTTTCCGTATAAATATTCCATCTATACGTACTTTCCGTATGACTATAAGTAACATCCTACAGCAAACGTATATTCCGTAATACTTTCCGTATAAATATTCCATCTATACGTACTTTCCGTATGAAACAAAGAACTGTATATAGGCGGTAAAGATCTTACATACAGATGGACGTATGTAACATACAGCTGACGTATGTAATATATGGAAGACCGTTAGACATCTTGCAGTGGCATAATGTAACATCTAAGCGGGAAATAGGCAGTACGTATGTAGCATATGTATAACTTGTGTTCCGTAGTAAACGTATGAATTCCGTATATTTGTAAAATATACCTCTGTCTGGATAACGGGTTTCTCTCAGTGTTCAAGACGATGTGAGAAAAGTGAGATCGCGATGCGAAATAAGTTGAGAAAGACTTGGCTTTAACTATTAATGCAATACTATTTATACTGAATTCCTTAAACCATTCATGTAATATTTAATTGTATTTTATTCAGGAAATTAATTTGAATTAATTTTTAATGGAACGCTTTTGTCTAATATTTGATATATTCTGTTACAACGCTTATACTGTAAGAGGCCAGACGTTTAGTCACTAGCAGTTAGGTGCTATGAAATACTTTTATGTTTGTTTGGGTATAAACATTGATTAAGGAATCTCGGTTATGTGTATCCTTTCTATTATTATTATTATTAATGCTAATTATTCAACAGATATCCCTATACAGTATTTGAATTTCCTATTACTAAATGCAAAAATTCTACCAAGACTACTTCCAAAAGTCAAGTACGTTGGCCTATACAAATTTACAAAACGTAAAGAGAAACTTTTCGAGAATTCAAGACAACATTAGGAAGAATTCTTTGAAGATCGAGACGAGACAAGACCTCGGCAAATTTACGATACGAGGCGAAACGAGAAAATTTTATTTCTTGTCTTGTGAGGAACGCTATTAAACATGCGCAAGAGACAAGGAGCGCGGTGGCTCAGTGGTAGAGCGTTCATCTCCGGTGCTTGGGGTCCCTGGTTCGACCCCAGCTCGCGCCGTGTGGACTTTGTGGTGGGCAAACACCGTGCTCGTGGGTTTTTTCGGAGTTCTCCTGTTTCCTCCCACTTTCTTCATTCCACCATTTTACTCATCTCTCATTATCACCGTCTCCTTTAGCCTAGCCGGCATAACTGTGGGACGTTAAACTTAAAGATTTCATTTCATTTCAAGAGACAAGGATTGAGACTGTCTCGTCTCGAAAATATGATGTAACAGTGATGTATCGTCTCGAAAAAGGTATGTGTTTGTATTGGAAGAAATCTGTCTTTCTCGAATCTCGAGAATTCTGTCTCGTCTCGTCTCGTGCGCAACTCTACTCGTTGTGCTTTGCCCTGTTTTTCTCTGGTTATATATTTTCTACGTGAGATTTTGTTGTCAAAAGTGCTTGCATTTCTCTCACTTCCTTTCCATTTAACTTCTTCATTTGTTCAAAACCTTCAATGTATTTATTTCATTCTTGTAAAATTTTCCTGTAAACTTTGTATCTTAGAATGTATTGCAGTGTCATACACATTTCTCCATTTAAATTTCTGCTTCTTAGCGCGTGTTGTAATATACACACTTATCCACGCCATTCTTTCTTTTCAATAATACCTACTTATCTGCGGACAAAATCTACCTAAAATAATGAAAGTGACTACATTTATGACTTAATAACTCTTGAAAACCACCCAACCGATCTCGATCAAATTTTCAACATAGATGAGATTCGGACCTAGGATGGTTGTTATAATTCCAATTTGACGGTACAACTTAGGGGAGGAGAAGAGGCTATATATATATATATATATATATATATATATATATATATATATATATATATATATATATATATATATATATATATATATATATATATATATATATATAGTGGCCGATCCAAGGGGAGCTATAAGGGCTATAGCCCCACCCGCTTGACGCTCAGGTATACACTGGATAAAATTGACTTCAATCCTGCTTTACACTGGATAAAACGGCAAAATATGATTTAGCCCCTCCCTTGATCATATCCTGGATCAAAAATAATTATCCAAAATGAGCGATATTAATGTCGAATCCATGTCTTTCGGCGTCGCTGAGATGAACAGTGACAGTTCCGAAACTATTAAATTCCAAATTCAGCAACGCAATTTGGTGGAGGTGGAGAGAGGAGATATATAAAAATGATCGGAAATGACAGATATTAGTGCCGAATCCATAGTTTTCGGGGCGCTAGATGAACAGTGACACTTGCGATGCTGTTTAAATTCAAATTCAGGCCCACAACTTACATCGAGATATATAAAAATGATCGAAAATGACCGATATCAGAGGGCGCTTCAGTAATAGTAAAAAGTGACTGACTAACGGAACATATTGCTTTTTTTTTAATTTATCCCAGCGAAGCGAGTAATTGACACCAGTATCTAATATAAATTTATATTATGATACCTACTCAATAACTTTCTTTCTTCAAGTAGAATAAAGTATTCACTCAGACAATAGAGCTACAATTTTTGGATTGCAAGATTGCAACTGGGAATAAACTAATCCATTATCTGCAAAAATTATATGTTATGATAAATGTTATTTTTCTATCAGTTGGGGGAAGAACTCTATTTATTGGGGCCTGGTTGAAGTAGACCAGATACGTCACTGTAGAAAAAGAAAATAATACCAAAAATAGTTATACATTCTGCATGGCCCATATGCAACAGGAGACGGATCATGTTAACGTTCTTTTTTTAAAAAAATATCACAGCAATCAGCTTAATATTTATGTTGTCTACAAGAAGACACATTCATTCTGATAAAAGTATAGTCCATCAGTTCATTGGTACCAATCTTTTACTACTTGTGTTCCACACGTGTTGTGTAACTGAGGTTAATACACGCCAATTGGCTTTAGATTTTCATTCCCTAACTCGTTCAATGATCTGCTACTTTTTAGTCTATTGAAAAACATTCCATTCCTACGCTGTGTGTGTGTTGGACGCTGGATAACACTTTGAACCCAAGTCTGATGATAAGAGGAGACAAGCAGAAAAACGTGACCTCTGACAGGTTGGTTATTAACATAAAGGCTCTGTTTCGTTCTTTGACTGTTGCTACAAGATAAATTTCGTTAAAATAAATAAATAGCTGTCTGGTTTCAGTACAGATAGGAATTAGGGAAGATGATTAGTCAATGGCAGAGTATTCATCTCTAAAATGTCGGGCTGATGTGAAATAATAATAATAATAATAATAATAATAATAATAATAATAATAAATATTCCACAACTGCGATATAATTAAAAGGTGGCTAATACAGTATGATATTGCTACTGTCAGGCACACTTCCGGGGTGGTAAAGTACCCCTGAGTTGGCCAACTGCTTCCCGGGGCGAAGATAAATGAAATTGTTATTCCATGTTACTACATGTCTTTTAGCATATACCAGCCCCTTTCACATTATGATCCCCATGGACAAAATTTTCTAAAAGAAAACCCGATTATAGCATCTGGATATAACCCCATTAATAGGCTTTCGAAATTCCGGGTTTCCGGGTTCGATTCCCGGTGGGAGCACTCGGTTGGAAAAGTGGGGTCAACCCATGCCAAGTGATCAAGAAAAAAGAAAAAATTGCCGCTCGACCTTTCGCCCCCAAGAACAATATTTTTTTCATGAATGTTTATACTATATCAGGGTACTTCAAAACCACAATTAATTATTTTTTAAAACATTTCGTAGTGACGGAGATTCTGCCGCCATTTTGTGTTCTGTCGATTTCAGGCGTTTACGTTGTTTTGATCAGTATGTATTCGTCCTACCATCAGCGCAAATATGTCTTCAACATTGGGGGGGACGGGTAAGTCCGTTCCCATATTATATACAGTATATATATATGCGATGTTCAAAATATTTATGAAGTTGAAAACAATGCTGTACGTATTTAGGAAGCTATCGGGCTCAAGCTCTCCCCCGAAATAAATTTTGTTGGTTTTCGCATTACACGTACAACAAAAATCCTTCTTACCATTTCTAAGAATGTCATTGACTTTTCTTATGGTCTTTGTTCAGAAATAATAGCTACTGTATTTGTCAAATTTCATTTCATGTAAGAACTGCGTCCTTTTGTTCTTTCTTTCGTCCTTTATACTTTTCTGTTTCTTTTTCTTGATGTTACTATCTTTCGTTTCGTCTATCATGCTTTATCGACCGTTGTCAGTTGTGATTCAAGTTGGCCGTCGTCAGTAATACCAAAACTAAGAGGAGTTGATAAGTGAAACTGGTGTTCCACACCTACTTGTGCGGATATCACATGACGGGACTTTACTTATTATAACAAAGGAAAAATTATATCGTTCAGTTATTTTTAAAAGGAGGAAATGTTTGAATTAAAGAAAATCAAAACGGGGGAATAATGAGCCCGGAAAATTAGGTAGGCCAAGAGGATGCTTCCTTTTTCTTGTATGAATAGAATAAAGGGTTAGATTCACTCGTAAATTTTTGTATCACATATAGGATTTATCGGTCTGCAATTCTTGCCATTATAACTTCAATTTATGCGTATATAAACTAAAATATATTTAATTCTAAACTCAGGTTGGCAATTGCCCACTTCCTTCCCTGTGTTGGGCATAACCCCTCGAAACAAAATCCTAAATACGCCATTGGTTGTCTTCAACATTGGAAGGTGGGCAGATTTGAGGCTTATTCTAGGGAAGGGAGATGAAACTCATATTACGGTAGATGAATCTGAGGTGAACCTGTTGTAGAGTATATTATATATTAGGCGATGTAGATGAAGTAGTAGTACATATCAGTATTACAAATAACTGCCATAAACACATTCTGAAATCCGAATACATGCATATTTATAATTGGTATATTTCTAATTAGACATACACAAAGATCCACGTTAAAATTGTTTTATAATATGCCTAATATAAATAATGACTTCCCCAAAACTACGAAGAAAGAATATCAATTATGTATGACTCCACATTATTTGAGCAAAATAATGATAATCTCAATAGCATTACAGGAATCGTTACAGAAATCTGCCCCATGTCATGTACTCTTTAGTTAACAGATGTAACCTTATTATTATGGAGAAAAATATTCCACCAATTGAATTCTTTTCTGGGGCCGCGGTGGCTCAGTGGTAGAGCGTTCACCTCTGGTGCTTGGGGTCCAAGGTTCGATCCCAGCCCCCGCCAAGTGAACTTGGTGGTGGACAAACACCGTGTGCGTGGGTTTTCTCGGGGTTCTCCTGTTTCCTCCCACTTTCTTCATTCCACCACCCTTTCATTCATTATTCATCATCACGTCTCCTTTAGCCTAACCGGCATAACCGTGCGACGTAACACTCAACGATTTCATTTTGAATTCTTTTCTTTGCTTTCGAAGCATCCTCTCTCAAAAGAAAAATTGGTACACGTGGAAATACGTAGGAACAAACCATGGTTCGACCAGGAATGCATTAAACTAGCAGAGAAGAGAAAACAGGCAAAATTACGTTGGCTACAAAATCCAAATGAAATAACTACATAAAATTTCGTAGACATCAGGCGGGAAACTTCCAAAACATTTAGAAGAAAGAAACGCAATTCTTTGAAAGATAAAATTAAGGAACTTGAAGATAATAGTAAAAATAAAAACATTCGGGACAGGTATAAAAGGATCACGAATTTAAGAAAGGCTATCAACCTCGTGCTTCTATTAAAGAAAGCTGACGGAACAATTCTCACTGATACAGACAGCATTTTAAATAGATAGAAAGATTTCTTTGACGATTTGCTTAACACGCAGCCAAAATCTGTGCGTGGAGAAAGGGAGATACACGCTGCAGAAACGTAAATTCCAGAACCCAACCGAAAAGAAGTGGAAATCGCTGTAAAGAAAATAAAGAAACACAAATCTCCGGGTGTAGATGAAATTCCGGCTGAGTTAATTTTAGCTGGAGGCGAAAAATTGTGGAACAAAGTACACAAACTCATTCTCCTTATCTGGAACAAGGAAGAATTTCCACAAGAGTGGAAAGAATAAATCATTGTTCCAATCAACAAGAAAGGCGACAAAACTGGCTGTAATAATTATCGAGGCATCTCTTTTCTGTCAACATCCTATAAAATCCTTTCAAACATTCTATTAGCAAGATTGACTCCATACGATATGAAATTATTGAGGACTATCAGTGCGGATTTAGACGAAATCGATCAACTATCGACCAAATATTTACCATTCGCCAAATACTCGAAAAGAAGTGGGAATACAATACCCCGGTACATCAACTATTTATTGATTTTAGAAACGCTTACGACTTGGTTAGGAGAGAAACATTGCACAACGTTCTTACAGAATTTGGAATACCGAAAAAGCTAATTAGATTAATTAAGGCATAATTAAATGAATCCCAAAGTAAAGTCCGGGAAGGGAAAATTTTGTCCACGAACTTTCACGTCGAGAATGGCCTGAAACAAGGAGATGCGTTGTCGCCATTATTATTCAACTTTGTCCTGGAATACGGTATAAGGAAAATCAAAGATAGCAACCAGAGGCTAGAGTTGAACGGTGTTCACCAGGTTATGGCGTACGCTCATGATGTAAATTTAATAGGGGATGATAGGAGAACAACAGAAAGAAATGCATAGGTGTTATTAAACGCTTGCAGGGACATAGATTTAGATGTAAATGTAGAGAAAACTAAATACATGGAAGTGCGTCGGGACCGTAATACGGCAAATTATGAATGCGTTACAATATTAAATAATACTTTTGATAAAGTGGATACTTTCAAATATCTAGGATCAATAACAAACGAAAATCATATTCACGAAGAAATTAAATGTCGACTAAAAACAGGGAAATCGTGTTATTATTCAGTTCAAAATCTCTTGTTGTCGCGTATTCTGTCGAGGAATTTGAAGCTTAAAATATATAAAATGATAATCATGCCTGTTGTTCTGTATGGTTCCGAAACATGGTAGCTTACTCTGAGGGAAGAACGTAGACTGAAAGTATTTGAGAACAAGATCCTGAGACGAATATTCGGACCCAAGAGGAACGGGAATGGTTAATTGCGGAAACTTCACAACGAGGAACTACATAATTTATACGGATTATCAAACATGTTAGGGTCATCAAGTCTAGAAGGCTTAGGTGGGCAGGTCATGTAGCTAGGATGGAAGAAAGTAGAAACGCTTTCAAAGTCTTGACTGAAAGACCAATCGAAAAACGACCATTAGGAAGACCAAGGCGCAGATGGGAGAACAATATTAAGATGGATTTTACAGAGATAGGAATACAAAGTATAAACTCAGTGGAGAGCTTTTGTGGACGCGGCATTGAACCTCCGGGTTCTATAGGCCATAGAGTTAGCTTACGAAGCATGAGTAGATGCCTAGGCTGATACTACAAATAGATGAAATGCGCATTTACTGAAAAGATGGGTTCTACTGACATTGGGTAGTCTATATACTCTTCGTGTGCTAGGGCCTAGGGGAGAGGAGGAGATAAGATTTCACATCAGGTTACGTCATGCACAGTCGCACACCTTCATTTTCATTAAAAATGGAAAAACCAAGAGAAACCAACTTCATCTCACTTTCCTTTGTGGCAGTCGGACACAAATCATCACACTTACCTTCAAAAAACACTTTTCAAATCGGATTATTGGGAGAGCCTCCAGTTCCAATGTTGGGGGGACATGTCCCCCCATTTCCCCGGAATTGGGGACCGGAATTGTCCCCATTTGCCCGTACCTACAGCTGAGACAACTTTCCAGCATGAGGAGAGGGGCATATCCTCCTCTGCCATTTATTGTAATTTGTGCCCAAGTAGTGGAAGTGGAATTAATACATATTGATAAGACTACTAAACGCACTACAGCAGGAAGTTCAGTTTGAAATATTACAGAATACGATTCTTTTTTTTAAGAAAATGGAAAAGCCAAGATAAATCAATTTCATCTTACATTCCTTTGTGGCAGTCAGTAGTACTTGGTCCTGAATCTATCCAAAAAGGGGGGTGGTAAACACAATAGAAACCTATTGTATTTGTAATAGTGAAGCACCAGTGGGGTGCCCTGCAGACAATGGGAAGAGAGTATAGTTGTATAGAAATACACTATTGTTTAAATGACATATGATGACAGGTAATGGTTGTTGTACTATTGTATGTATAGGAGTGACATAAAAGAGAATAATAAAAGATGTCAAAGTTGTAAAGATAAATGATTTTAAAAAACCTTGGGAAAAATATTGAACAATGCTAGCTTGTTATAAAGAATAATAAAAGAGAAACCTTGGGAAAATCGTTGAACAAGGGTATAAAGAAATAATAGAACTATAGAATACTTTGCAGGTGTATGTAAAGAATAATAAAAGAGAAACCTTGGGAAAATCGTTGAACAAGGGTATAAAGAAATAATAGAACTATAGAATACTTTGCAGGTGTATATAAAGAATAATAAAAGAGAAACCTTGGGAAAATCGTTGAACAAGGGTATAAAGAAATAATAGAACTATAGAATACTTTGCAGGTGTATATAAAGAATAATAAAAGAGAAACCTTGGGAAAATTATTAAACAAGGGTATAAAGAAATAATAGAACTATAGAATACTTTGCAGGTGTATATAAAGAATAATAAAAGAGAAACCTTGCAGGTGTATGTAAAGAGAAACCATGCAGCTGTATGCGTTAAAGAATAATAATTTAGATGATGAACAATACCGGATTGTTATAAAAAGATTTTTAACCCGGCGGCGGCGGAAACGCGAACGGTTGGCGTGGATGGTAATAAATTTGAAAATGAAGTAAAAGAGAGGACGATTTACCTTGAACGTATATATGAAAAGAATTTTGGGATTTTTTGTTAATGTAAAGAAAAGTTTTTATGTTTTTGTATTGTGTTATTGACATGTTTAAATATTGTTTTGAAAAGGAATAGGTGACTTGTATGAACTTGATGGTACTGGAGGACGCCATCTTGTTTGTTTGAACTGTTTAAATACGAGAGTTTTGGAAAATGTTGTATGTATTTTAGCTATGGCTGCTATACAGAAAGAAGATTTTGTGTACGCGGATGAAGAGACGTTGTTTTCTCCGCCATGTGTGGAGAATAACCCGAAGACCGAGAATAGCAATTTATCGGTAAACAGCAGAGCAGACTCTCCAGAGAGTGTAAAAACTATTTATTTATCATCATCTTCGGATGATGATGTTATTGATATTGAAGAAGATGAAGAATTTGTGGGAGGTTCACCATCCTTATTATCGAGGACATCAAGGTTTTGGAGGCTGAATTGCCGCTGTAATAATTATAAAGTGGACATGAAGTGCATTGTGAAATCGATTAAAGAGTGGGAAACAGATAAAATGTTAATTTGTAGCGGATGTTATGAAAGTGTTAACAATCAAATGGGCGATGAGTGTTTATTCATGAGTGATGAAGAATTGATGGAACGTGCCATATCAACTTTAATAGATATAGAAGTTGAAGAACTGTTTTATACATATGCCAAATCGCATATAATAGGCATATGTACTCAAGAATTGTTTTATGAATTATACTATGATTTGGTTGAAGAAAGGGATAAGACATTTTTAAGTGATGTAATTGAAATTTTTAGAATGAAAGACAGAAAACATGTGTGAAGTGATCTACATATGAAAAGTGAACCTTGTGTTTGTGTTTGTGTAAAGACATATAAAAGTGAAAGAAAGAATTAAATTTTAAACTTTTAACTATATATGTATACATATTACGTATTTTGAAAATAATTTTTTGTGTATTGTATAGTGAACAACATACAAGTGCATACTTACGTTTTAATAATAATAATATTTTTTGTGAACAATGTTTATTTCATTATGATATTGGAACTTTTCCTGTAGAATATTTATCCAATGATATAACTTTGATTGATTTATATGAAGAACATGATAGTGAAATTTCAAGTATAAACTTTACACGTAAAATGCGTGAACACCGAATTTGATGTTACGTTTTTTGTTAGAAAACAAGATACAACCTTTTATTGTAAAGGTGTAGAAAAATTACATGTATTAAAAATATTTTTGTAATATCTAAAAAATTTTTTATAACATTAATTGTATTGTATACAAAGAAGAAATAATAATTATTATTATTTTATGTATTGAATGAAAATAACATCGAGTTTTTTTGTTAATGTAATTTTATTGTATTGTATTGTGATGAAAATATAAAGAAATAAACTTATGCATTATAATAATTTTTGCTGTTTTTCTTTTTAAAATGGTTAATGAAATAAATAATTAGAAAAATTTGAAAATGATTGCAAGTAACATTTGTTTGATATTTATTTTCTTTTGCATTTACTTATATTATTTTACAATTAGTATTGTTTCACACGTTTGCATTTTTTTAATTTTTCATAATATTATTTTAAATTTTAAGAAAATATTTAAAGATAAATAGAAATAATAATAAAATATATACGTATATAAAAGTTTAATACTTAAATAATTTATGTTAAAAAGAATTGATTTTTGAAAATACTAAATTACTGGAACACTTTGTATTGCCGTGTTAAAAATTGCCAACAAAACTTTACATTTGTATTTTATTGTTTGTTTTGGATAAACTTTTTTTTGTATTATGTAGAAAATGTTTGGAGAATTTGTTTTACTAACTAATTTTTTATTTTTAAGCTTACATATTATTATCAGAATTGTTTTACGAAAAGTATTTATTTAACATTGCGTAATAAATTACACGACCATGTTGTGTGAACTAATAAAATTGATTTGAAATAATAAAATGTGCAAAACATATATTAATATTTATTGTTTTGGATATACAACACAATTTTATTTTGTTTGATGTTAGTATACTTTAAAAATACATGTAAACATACATACATACCTGCATAATGAAAAGTAAAAAACATATGTTGCAGTTGGAAGCTCTGTTAGCCAATGGAAACTATGTTTACCAATGGAAAGTAAAATACCAACTTATAACACGCATGCGCAATCGTTAAAAGTTTATACGCATGCGCAAATTTATTTATTTATGAAAAGGAAAACACATAATGCAGTTGAAAGCTTTGGTATCCAATGGGAAGTAATTACAAAGTTTGTAATACGCATGCGCATTCGTTAAAAGTTTATACGCATGCGCAAATTTATTTATGTATACACAGGAACAATATTTAAATAGTATAGTATTTGTGAAGATGTGTAGTAGAAAAGTATCCCATTCCGAGTATATTTCGCCACGAGAGAAAGAACTTAAACTTGTTAATAGGAAGAAAGTTATTTGTGAGGTGAAATTATTATATCCTAATGAAGAACATTGTAATTCGTTTAGAAGATTTTATCGAAATGATGATGAAATACAATTTGAAAAAGTGTATCCTAATACAGATATTGAAATTCGTGAATTAGATATTGTAAACTGTAAGTGTAATCGCTTTAAAGTAAGTAAGTTGTGCATAAAAGAACTTTTTGAAAATTATAAATTGAATGAACCACTACTTTGTTCTGCATGTTCATTAAGAATACCAGATGAGCGCCTTCATTTATGTTTATTAGCATATAATAATCGATTGAAACGTGCTGTGTGGGAATTTGTAATTAAGAAGACAACTCGTGACATAGTGTTTGAACTGTATTTGAAGAAACATTGTTTACACGATAATTACAAACAAAACAAAACGCTTTTAAATAGATTTAATTTATCATATGAATCACTCACATTTTGTGATAGTTATATTTCTGAGTTAGTGGAAGTGTTTTTAAAAAGTGACAAAAATGCCTACAGGAATCAGACCGTGTCTGTATAATTGCACTTCTTTTTTTGTGAATGAACAGTGCGTGATGGATTGTATTTCAAGATGGAATCCAGAATATAAACTTGTATGTGAAGGATGTTTCGAAAACTCTCATATTATAGAACACCATGATTGTATTACTTGTGAATATGAAATGATGTGCTTTAATGCGTGGCGTGTTATGGTACGAGGGCGTACTTTTGATGAACTGTATGAAATTTTTTCATCATATCATGATATTGAAATAGATGATTGGACCTTTGTTTATATGTTATATAATATTTTATTAAACAAAAATTATGTTGATTTAATTACAGAGCTTTTGTTAGAAAAAGATTTTGCGTACAATTTTTATAATTTTTTTAATTTGTTTGATGTGTAAGTGATATAAGTAAACGAAGTAAAAGTTATACATTGTAAATATAGTAAATTTGAAAACAATACTTATTATAATTTTAGTATGAATTTAAAATTAAAATAGAATATAACATTACATATTTATTTATATTATATACTTTGAAACAAATTTTTTATTTATATGTAATCAGTTTTAAATTATGTGAAAAATAAAAATATTATTTCTATAAAAGTATTTTTGTTATTTTTTATTTGATTTTTTTAAAATACCTAGTTTGTAATTTTTGTACGCACAAATAGTTTGCATTGTTATGTGCAAACGGATTTAGTTGTAATTTTGCATGCATTGGAATTTATTTTACATACATGGTTTTATTTTATAATTGTGGATAAAATTGAATTACATAATTATTTTAATATCATTAGGTAAATTATAAAAAATGAAATAACATTTGTAAAGAAAAAAAAGAATAAAAATAATCATGTTTGAAATACAGACATAGAAAAAAAAACTTTTAAAATGAAAGTAGAAAAGAACTATTGTTTATATTAATACTTTAATATGATAAGAAGAAATTTTAACAACGAGTTTGTTCTTTAGTATACGTAAATATTGTTATACGCAGTCATACACAAATCATCACACTTATCCCAAAAAGCACTTTTCATTTCAGATTATTGGGGGGACAGTCCCGCCAAGTCCAAGATTGGAGGGCATGTGCCCCCGGGATTTGCGCCAGTGCGTCCTACTAATTCGAAAATTGCTGGGCGTGTCCAACTTATGCTGAACTAAAACTTTGTCTTCTTAACATTTTTGCCTAAAACCACTTGAAAGGGGTAAAATCAGGATCTACAGTAGCAATATTTTTGGACATAGAGGACATGTTTGGGAAAAGGAAGCAACTGACGTAGAGATCTGAATTTTTGTGTACATGTAGTCCGGGGTCATAAGTTTATACTCCAAAATTTGCAGATCTGTAGCTGCCCCCAAAGGCCTGAAAAAATATTGTAAAGTTGGGGAATTATGCAAATTTGGCATATTTCACTGTCTCTAATATCTCCAATGGGCCTGGATAAAAATATGTGAAATTTTGGGGATAGTTACTCCTTTACCATACCATAACACACAACAAAGTGCGTTTTATGTTTTTGAGCAGAAGGGGGTAAAAGTATTAAGGAATGTCACGGGCCTCTGGCGGGAGGACAAGGGGACGCGTCCCCCAATATTTTGAAGTACAAAATATTTAATATTTTATTCTAATTTAATTTATTTACCATCATTTTCACAGTCTTCCTTAACCCTCAAGTATAATCATGGGAGGTTAAATTTTAAAACAAATAAATGAAAACATGTCCTATTAAGCATTTCATTATAATACTAGCAACGTAGCACATATTACAGATGCTACTATTTTACGTCCTTCCTTAGCTGATAAGGTTTTATTCACACAGCAGACATGCGTTCTGACTTTACTCTGTTTCAATCACTTATTGTAAAAACAGCAGAAAATATCAATTAACCAGAAGAAAACAAAGATAACTGGCTATAATTTATTGGCCATTAACGCCAGTACACCGGTGGCGCAGATTAAATATAACCCAACATTAACTTACATAATGAAATAACAGAAATAATGGCATGAATGCAATATTAACAATAACTAATATGCCCTAAATAATCTTGTACTGTAATGGAGACCAGACTGGTCCATTACAGAATGGAGCTCGAAAGGGAACGTTTTCGGGCAATGATCCTTTACGATTTTAAAAGTGGTTTGAACGAGACACAAAGCCTTGACCGTTTGCAGGGGGCATTTGGCGACCTTGCTCCTTCCCGTGCTACAATTTTTCGGTGGTTTGGTGAATTTAGAAGAGGCCGGACATCGCTTAAGAATGAAGAGAGAGCTGGACGTCCGGCAACAACTGTGTCAGATGAAAACATTGCCGCTGTGGAACAAATGATTCGAGAAAATCCTCTAACAACTTTCAAGGACATTGAATCTACAGTGAACATTGGATCGCCAGCAGTAACAAAAATTCTTCATGATCATCTTCGGCTCAGAAAGGTTTCATCTCGTTGGGTGCCTCACACTTTGACTGAACAGCAGAAGCGCATGCGTGTGGAATGGTGTGAAGAAATGCTTGCAAGATTTGATAGAGGCAATTCTCGACGCGTCTCTGACATTGTTACCTGAAAATAAACGCCAGTCTACAGTTTGGATCTTTCCAGACGAAAATCCACCCACGAAAGTGAAGCGACCGCAAAGTGTGGGGAAGAAGATGGTCGCAACTTTCTTCTCCAAATCTGTCCATATTGCAACTGTTCCACTTGAGGAAAAAGGACTGTTACTGCTCAGTGGTACACTACTGTTTGCCTAACAAAAGTGTTCCAGAAACTTCGGGAACGGCGTCCAAGAACTGGATTGCGTGGGATCCTGCTTCATCATGACAACGCGTCTGCACACACGACCAACATCACAAATCAGTTTTTATAATCTATGGAGGTCAAACTTATGACTCATCCGCCGTATAGCCCTGACCTGGCCCCGTGTGATTTTTTCTGTTCCCCAGGATTAAAGATCGTATACGTGGGAAGAGATTTTGCAGCCCTGAAGAAGCTGTAGTGGCTTACGAGAATGAACTTTCAACACTTGAAAAAAAAAAGACTTGCAACACTGCTTCCAAAAGAGGTTTTCTAGGATGCAAAAGTGTGTACAGTGTAATGGTGAATACTTTGAGAAAATGTAAGTCTTAAATTGATTTTAAGTATGTAAGTTATTTCATATCTCAAAAGTTTCGTAGTGACCCTCGTATGAACAGTAATTAAAATTAAGAATTTTGACCTCATTTCATTGTAAATGAAGACGTAGACGAAGCTCAAGGGCATATAATTAAGATGATTTATCATTTATGGTTATTATGATATAGCTACAGACGAGGTCACTACAGCGTATAGAAATGTTAGAAGCTTTATTTACCAATGCATTAAGTTGATCTTGAAACTCTAGATGCTGCTTCAACATCGGGTAAGCGTTTGGAATATACGTAGTATATTTGTTACTTAATAAGAAATGTGATTTGATCACTACGCCAAATTATAAAGCATTTTATTTTATTCCATTTATATAGTATTGTATTCTTAGTATCATTTTTATGCATATAGGAGAAATAAGTTAACTATCGTCCCTTGTTGTGAGGTGTTCTTGGTTCGACCCCAAGCCATGTAAGTTTGTGATGGAATTCGTGTCCGTGGGTTTTCTATAGGTTTTCTGGCTTCCTTCTACATTCTCCTCCATTAATTATGTCACAATCATCTATTTCACGTTCCGTCAATGACCTCATCATCCCATTAATTTTGTTCTATACCCTATCTTACCCCACCGAATGGGGCAATATGAAGTTTTGCTCTTCTATCAAAAAATACATGTTTTTTTAGTTAATTGAAAATATGAAATATATATATTCAATTTAAACACTAATAATGCACTTTTTTAAAAAAAAAAATTCTGAGCATAACTGTTCTATAAGCCCCGTTGACCTATCACCATGCAAGGCTACGGTTCTCACTTTTGGTACATGAGGTCTTTGGTTCGATTCCAGTCGCGCTCGGTGCGTGGGTACTGTGTTGATAACACCATTCTGTCATTTTTCTCGGATTCTCTTTTCTCGCACTTTCTTCATTCCACCATTTTCTCATCATCATCGTCTCCCGTCATCGTCGTCATAAGACAACTGGAAAACTAGTTAAGAGATAGTGAATCCAGCTTTCAGAGTGCCACACACCGTTTGAATGGTTAAAAAAAGAAGAAGAAGAAGAAGAAGATACAGTAGTTAGCACTTGTGTCGAGTTGGGTTTCTATCTTCATTTCGATTCAAATATCCATCCTAATTGGGTGGAAAAGAGGATTGAATTATACTTTTCATATATTTGCGATAAACCTATTCTTTCAATGCTGAGAACGGGTATTCACAAAGGATGTTATAGAATAGAGGAATTGACCCATATGTATCTTCATCCTATTAACTCAATGAAGCCATAAAACAACCGAGCATCGGCACGTCTACACTCGTTCATTGGCTATTCTCGTTTCCGCCATGATTATTGGCTCAAAACATTGCGATCTTATTGGGCGGAGCGAGCTGAGTAGGAGTGACGAAACTGTGACGTATCAGATCTATTTTATAACATCCTTGGGTATTCAGCTGTCGTTAACCCTTTCTGACCTGAATTATATTTTGGAAATTGAGAATGTTTTTCTTTCAATGGATTTATATATTTAAATCTAAGGAAGTAAGAAATCAACTTTTTTCTCAAAATTATGTATGTATTGCCAGGGCGCTATAACTACAACGTACGAGACAACTTGGAATCATTCGGCACGATATATGCGTTATAAAAGCCAAGGAAGCTTGTGATTCCAAATGGAATCATACGGTCAGAAAGAGTTTAATACTATAAATAGGAAGAAAAAGGAAATATATATTTGAAAAGAAAACATTAAAAAAACCTTTCTATTAAAAGATCTTGTATGTTGTAATATTTTTGTTATATTGAGTGCAGATAACTTGAAATCAAATATTTATATTCATACATAATTCACGCTGATATGCAGGTTTACCTTGAATAATTTTACATTTTTAAAGCAAAAGGTGATGATAAAAGTAGTATTTAAAAAAATGTTCAATTTATTTAAAAAATACTTTTAAAAAGGATATACACAGTATATATTCGCTATGCAACGTAATGCAAAACGATAGCTTATTTTATTTTGGCTCTTTACTAATAAGATGCTTAAAAAGAAACACATACCAAGATTATCGTAAGTATCTTTCTTTCGTGCAACTATTTTGAAGTGAATCCTAAGGATCATTATGACCACCCATTCACAAATGTTGGGAGCAGGGATGAATTTCGGGTGTCCAAAGATTTTCGGGGAGTTCAAATTTAATATGACTAAAATTTATTAAACTAAACTATATTAAACTAAACTATATTAAACTATATATTAAACTATATTAAAATTTGTAAAATTACGCACAAAA
Organism: Thermobia domestica; assembly: GCF_964235325.1. NCBI lineage: Eukaryota > Metazoa > Arthropoda > Insecta > Zygentoma > Lepismatidae > Thermobia > Thermobia domestica. The sequence goes on from NC_137455.1 coordinate 77,190,288, forward strand.
TTAGTTTAAATTTACAGAAAAGTAGGGATTTTGTGGGGTCCAGACCCTCATGACCCACCCGCTTCGTACGTCCCTGGTTGGAAGAATAATAATGCGCTGTTGCTGAGTAGGTTTCACGTGTGAGAAACATCTTGAAGAAAAACGTAACCTAAATATCAAAAAGCCCTCAATTTTATTTTTATACTAACATTACATTATAAAAGAAAGCTGAAACTCCCATAGTTTACTACTAAAATCGGAATATCATTTAAATCGTATTTCGTTTTTAGAAAATCAAGTACAAGCTATTTAAATTTGCAAAAAATTAACAAAAATATTTTTTAAAAAAACAAAATCGTGATTTTTTCAGCCCTGGACAGAATATAATTTGGGAAAAATTAGCTTACTGACTCTCTTATTCCATTATCCAGAAGAATTCTAAATTTGTAATTGGAAACGATCAAAGTTTATTACAACAGTCACGTGGTATAGTTATCGTTGTCTATGCTAGAAGTCACACTTAGTTCGTCAATGAATTAAAGCCTAGAGATTCTGCCATATTAATCGTATAGCCTAGACCTTGCGCTAACTTCTTTCAGTTGCTTCTTTCTGTGGTTCTTGTGGAAAAGAATCTACTTTCAAGAATTTCTGTGAATTATTTAGTGACACACATGAGTTCCGTAGATTCCTAATGAAATAGAAAAAAGAAATAAAAACGAGGAAATTCTAATATTTCACTGTATTTCTTAAATTATGGCAAGGCTCGATTTTTTCATAGCTTGGGGAGAAGGATATAAAGATTGGATAAATACTTTAGCAGGGATCAAAAATTCCTAGCACTGCATTTTCATGAGAATCAGTTTTCAAAAGTTTTCGGGGAAGATATTCGGTCCTCGCTAAGCCTAGGAGTATTCCGGTTGTAGCCTGTAAATTGGAGCACCTCACTGATTTTCAAAACCCGGTGCTTCTGCTTTGCAGAACAGCTTTCTGTTGTAAGCGCGTGATAGAAAAATAAATATTTTACCTCGAAAACGTACGAACTTATAATTTAACTCTTTATTTGGCACTGTTGCTTACAAGCAACATCACATTCTACTGCGTTATTCGTCCGAATTATAACTTTAGTGATCATTTAATTGGCATTATTGCTTTCAAACAATATTCATATACATGATTTGCGGGTTGCTTGTTTAGATATTTCTCATCTTCGTCAATAGGGGACCGTCAAATTTAGTATTGTAGTAGCTTTATCTCCTCCTACGTTCCGTGAAAGTTTTTAAATTTTTTTTTATTTGTGGTTTCTTGCTCTGAGGAAAATATTTCAATGAAACTGCTGCTAATTACTGAAAATATTCTTATGATATTTGACCATAATAAGGCAATGCTGCTCAGTAGCAATACATAAGACCTATTTTATGGCAATGTTGCTTTGAAATAAACATCCTATATTTGGTAACCAAACTACAAAAATACTTTAAAAATTACGAAATTATAATCAGGAAGACATGGTTCAACCATAAAACAAACTAAATATTTTAATGGTAATGCTATCAATGCTTGCCAATTGTAAGGTTAATTTCATTTCATTAGTTTAACGGTCTTTGATAAGTTCTTATGATGAATAAAATGGATAAGAGTAAGTGAATAAGGAAAGATTGGTAGATTGAGATCAAGGGAGGAAATGGAAAAATCCCGAGAAAACCCACAAATACGATATTGTTACATTACAAACTCAAATGGAACAGAACAAATTTTCTCCTTGTCATAGGTAAACGCTCTATCAGTGTACCAGCGCATATCCATTACGAACTTTATTCACTTCAATCAATAAACAAATACACAGAATATCAACGGGGGCACGGAGTTCAAGATTCCAGATTCATATTATTTCATGATTTTTTAAATACATATCTTTATAGGATAAATGTTAGTTATTTACCAATATTTTGTTCAGGAGGAAGGGTTTAAAAACCAGGATACTTCACTTTGTGTACGCTACTGACTTTCAGTACAAATTCACTTCACCTTCTAATTTGGAGGTTTGCTTATGCTTCTGGTAGTAGTAGTAGTATAGGGTTGCCATTCGTGCCGGAAAATTCGAGACCGTCATGGAATCAAGATCTACGTCCCGGCGTCCCGGAAATATTTCACGGGACGCTTAAATGTTCCGGATTTCAGCGAAGAAGAAAGGAACGGAATATTATAGTTTGCTTTTTTTTTCTCACAGGATTGGGTACATAATTATTCTTTCCCACCTCTGACGTAAGAATACATGCGAGTTATTGAGTTGTTAGTTTGTTGAAAATAAAAGAAATAAAGTAAAAATTCAACAAAAGAAGTTATTTGAAGATAACAAACGCCGCCAGAACATATTGCCAATTAATTAACCGTTCTTAAAAGAGGATACAACACGAACAGACAAAACGTGTGAAAGGAAACATCATATCTTAAATAAACTCAAACAGACTCTGAAAGCCACGAAACCTAACAGATCCTGAGAAATAAAAAAAAAAAAAATACCAGAGGGGAGAAGGTAAATCATTTGCTTACGTTTGCTTAACTAGGAATGAGAAGGTCTACTAAAATGACTAAAAATGTGATTACGTAATACTTGAACAACTCTATCTAATGGAAGAAAGTGAATTAGCATATAACACTTCTTTTTATTTTAAGCATTTCAAAGATTCTCGTAATTTAGTAGCGTCCCGGATTTTCATTTTTGAAATATGGCAACCCTATAGAATGAATGAATGAATGAATGAGGGTTTAATGGAGACGTCAGCAGCATGGCCATTTGTCCCCGTCACGAATAGTAGCAATAGAGTTGATGGTGATAGTAGTAGTTGTTGTTATCTTTGTAACAGAAGTACTAGTAAAAATTGTATTAATGGTATGATATCCCTATTTAAGTTAATAAATTTTTCAATAATCACAATACATTATGTGTGAACTTTCCTGGTTGATATTTACGAACAGGAGTTAGAATATATTAACAGAACGTTGAATAGTTAGTAATAGCTGTAAAAACATGAGGTGTAATCTGTTTACATGTAGCCACGATATATTTGCTAATACTACAGCACAAGGCCAAAGCTTTTAAAAATTCTCATGCAAGTTTCGTAATGGTTGTTATATGTACTGTTCTTTCAAAAAGATTTATCATATACAGTGCGTAAATAAAAGTCACGTAGCTTAATATCAATAGAACAAAAAGCACTTTATGACAGTATTTTCGAGAATAACACATTTCGGAATAGAGGCGGATCTAGAAGGTAAAAACTGAGGGAGCAGCCCAGACTATGATAAGTAGCTATATCATGGGTTTACTATAAACTTTCAAAAATATATAAATAATAGCTTAAATTAGTTTTGTCACTCAAAAGACTGGGGGACTTAGGTCCCGGTCCCGGGCTAGATCCGCCACTGTTTCGGAATTTGTATACCATATTTATTCGAATATAAGCACCCCCTGAATATAAGAACTCCCCTAAAAATTTAATGTCTATCTTGAGAATTCGTTTAATATGCGGATATAAGCAGGGGTAAATGTGGATCTGGAAGGGTAGGGGAGCGCTTGACGTCACACCATCCCCTGTGCCTACCTTTGCCCATTGTAATTTTTTAGAAACTGGGGGACGCCATAGATATTTTTTGAAACTGGAGGAAAGACGTCCGCTGGGGGTTCCCCCACTCCAAAGAGAGTTAGGAATATCTTTATCCATTATGAAAAACACAAGCTTAGACTTACATATGCAGTATTATGAACTGAAGAAAACTTAATTTTATGTTTGTCAATATATTCAACTCGCTTTTGTTCTCTATTCTTACGGTATTTTGTGATTGAGAATGGAGTTACGATCATTCTCACCAGTCGTTCCCATTTCGCAAAAATAAAGCTAAATCAGCGACAACAAAGCAACTTTAAGGAAAAATATAATAATTAAACAGCACATGTGCGATTATAAGTAGGGATGGGCAAAACCAATTTTTATGAAAATCGGAAACCGGTTTCTAGAAAAATCGAAATCCGAAAACCGATATTCGGTTTCTTCAAAACCGGTCCGGTTTTCACCGAAACTGGTTTATGTTTTCTCCTTTATAGTTGAGTAATAAGTGAACAACGAAACACTATTCAGAAATAGAACCAGTTTTGAAAAAAAACTGAAACCGGTTTCGATGAAAAACTGAATCCTTTTTGAAGAAAACCGAAACCGGATTCGGTAAAAACCGAAACGGTTTTTTGATAAAACCGATAACCGGTTTCGGCGAAAAACCGCTTCTTAAGATTTTCAAAAACCGGTTTTGGTTGTCCTAAAAATCGGAAACCGAAAAAGCGGTTTTTGTGCCCACCACTAATTATAAACGTCTTTCAATAATTTTAGACAAAACATTTTGAAAAAAGGGGGCATTTATGTTCGAGTAAATACGGTACATGGATATTTGTATATGTTTTCTTGACAGTAGTCCTCCTCACTGGCCTAATCGCTAGCGCATGCACCTTTGGTGCATGTGGTCTCTGATTCGATTCCCAATGTGAGAGCATTAAAATTTGAACTCATTATTGTGGTTCAAATTCCATCTCAAATTAATGGTTCACGTCACGTGTAGCCTCGGTGCTGAATAGAGGCGCTAAACTTCAACAAATATATTTATTTTGAAAATAGTTCTAAAGATTTTCACCAAAAAATCGTAAAAAACAAAAGAATATATAATATGAGAAAGCGATTTAGCTGTGACTTGACTTTTTTTAAAATATCATTCCGTGGCATCAGTAAAAAAAATAAAACTGTGGCGCCTGATTTGATTTTCAAAACGGTTCTAATAATTTTCATGAAATTTGAGTATTTTTAAAATACATAATTATCAACTTCTGAACTAATTTAGAAAAAAAATGGGAGTCCTAAATCTATGTTAATAACGGAACTAAAGAGTGCTCATGTTGCAAATGGAACTAAAGAGTTTTCATGAAATTTGATAAAATTACACTTTCTAGCGCGAGATAAATCTAACAAGATGTTTTAATGAAAATTAATTTCGGGGTAATCATTTTTCTAACACAATGTGGAACTATTCTCATATAATTTTGACTGTCAGCAAGTAGTTTAACTCTGTTCAACTTATTTACAGAAGGCTGATAATTTTATGGAGGAGAGGGGGAAGAATGAACTTCATATGATATGTACGGACAGCAGTGTAGTCACATCGGGGGGGGGGGGGCGGCCTGACCCACCAAATGATTTCCTGATTCTCCCAAATAAGGTTTGTCTGTTATGAGTTTATTAAACATGTATAAATACAGTACTTATAACAAATGAAGAAGATTATAAAAGAGTGTGAAAGAAAAATATTTAAAAATATGAATCCCAGGCAGCAGCTTAAAATAATTCAAACGAATGAGATTGGTAATTCATTTTTTCACTCTTATTTGACTAACTGAACTCACAGAGTAGGCCTATTAATATTCTATTACATATAAATACAAAATGTTAGAAAAAATGAGAAAGGGCTTTGAAGAATATGGGATGAAAATAAATGTTAGAAAGACAAAAGCCATGGTGATTGGAACAAAGGGGTCTGTGTCAAATATAAAAGTAGGAGGGGAGAAAATAGAACAAGTGAATAGTTTTCGATACCTGGGTAGTATTCTTAGTAATGACATGAAGTGCGAACGTGAAATAAAAGCAAGCATAGGAATGGCGAAAGAAGCCTTTAGGAGGAAGAAAAGTCTGTTTTGTGGGACCTTAAATAAAGAGTTGAGAAAAAGACTCATAAAATGCTTCGTGTGGAGTGTTGTACTGTATGGGGCGGAAACGTGGACATTACGTAAAGGTGACGAAAATCGACTGGAAGCCTTCGAAATGTGGGTGTGGAGAAGAATGGAAAGAATTAGTTGGGTCGAGCGGAAAACGAATGAGAGAGTGTTAGAAATGGTAGGTGAGAAAAGAACACTTTTAGATAGTATTAGGAAGAGGAAGAGAAACTGGTTGGGACATTGCCTAAGAAGAGATTGTATCATGAGGGACGTCCTAGAGGTTATGGTGGCAGGAAAGAGAGGGAGAGGGCGAAGGAGACTACAATTAATGGATGATATTAAAACAGAAAGATCATGCGCGAAGACGAAGAGGTTAGCGGAGGACCGTGGAGCATGAAAGCTTCTCAGCTGCGGCAAGTGACCTGCCAATAAAGGCAGAATACCTATGATGATGATGATGATATAAATGTCTGACTAGTGAGTTTGATTTTATTTTCAGTTTATATATATATATATATATATATATATATATATATATATATATATATATATATATATATATATGGTTTTATTTTATGAGAATGAAATCTTTGAGTTTTACGTCCCATGATTATGCCGGCTAGGCCCAAGGAGACGGTGATGATGAGAAATGAATGAAATGGTGGAATGAAGAAAGTGGGAGGAAATTTGAAAACCCCGAGAAAACCCAGGAGCCCGGTGTTTGTCCACCACAAAGTCCACGCGGCGCGAGCTGGGATCGAACCAGGGACCCCAAGCACCGGAGGTGAATGCTCTACCACTGAGCCACCGCGGTTTTATTTTATTTATGCCCATATAAATGCAAAGTTAACAAATGGCCTTTCATAAACAATTTTGATCTTACGAGTAGTTTATTGATACATTTCCTACAACCTATAATTCTAACGTCACTCATTTTTAAGAACCATCTTTCAATTATGGTAATAATAATAATAATAATAATAATAATAATAATAATAATAATAATAATAATAATAATAATAATAATAATAATAATAATAATTTTGTTTAAAACCTGGCCACCCACCTCCATTTAAAAAGCACTAAACTCTAACCCACAGTTCGAATTAAATCAAATCTATTGAGGCCTTTATTTCGAGTAGAAGTATCAGAATTTCCTCAGTAATATTAGAGGAGGCAAGAGGGGAGGCAAGAAAAATTTTGGGGAGGCGAAGCAACCACATTTGTTTTGCTTTAATTATTATTATTCGTCGGCTGTACATAGAAAAATGTGGGCGAAGGAGGGCCGAGAAAAAATATTGGGGTGGCGGTCGCCCCTCCTCGCCCTCCTGTAGCGCCGCCATTGAATTTTCTACGAATAGTTGGCAAAGAATTTTTGAACAATACTGAATGTTTGTAATATTTGTGTGTGTATGTGAGTTATTAATGCTTTGATACTTAAAAAAATAAACTTTTACTTTGAGTATATACCCCATCCTCTGACTAGTTATACCCCCCCAACCTTAGAACAACTTTCTAGCTACACAACTGTATGCATTTGAAAAAAAAAAGTAAAGAAAAAAGAATGTTTCAGCAGACGTTCCCTTTCTCTGTCTACTTCATACTTGAATTCATGCAAGAAGAGAATAACAATTTCATGCCATGTGTATCCAAAGCTTCCATATAAGAAATTTTCTGCCTAGAAATCTAGAATTAAACCCTTGGTCACGTGCATCAAACGCATGAGTTCTAACCGATCATCTACACGACAGAACGAGAAGAATATTACCGACGAAATATCCATTCGTTCTAATTATTTTTGAACCCAAAATCAAAATAGAGTAATTTCTATGCAATAGTTTCGAGCAAGTGATAATGAGTTCTATAAATAGTTTAAATAATAGTTTAAAGAAAATTGAGGGTTCAGTAGTAGTATGCTTATATCTAATGCAAAGAGTTCCTGATCCACTCCAGGTCATGTGAATTTGTGGTAGACAACATTGTGTCTGTGGGTTTTCTCGGGGTTCTCCAGCTTCTTCCCACATACTTATTCCATCGGTTCCTTTCGTAGCTACTCGCTTTCATTAATCATCCGTCTCTAGCATGCACGACATAATCGTGGGAAATAAAGCGATAAATTTTATTTCATTTTACTAAAAGTATTTTACGAACTTTCTGTATAGGTGGTAAGTTCTGAACTTCAGCTCTTGTTATGTTTTTTTCCTCTTACTTTCTGAAAGTATGTATGTTATCAAGAAGTGTTTAGGTTCTTCATGCCAACTAATTTCTTCAATATATGCATAATAGCTACATTTCATTACTGAGTCAGCCGACGAGCACATAGGAAGAGAAACGAGAACCCAATATAAACCCTGGATAACAGCAGAAATATTGGAAATGATGGAGAAAAGAAGACAGTTCAAGATAACAAACAAAGAAGAGGAATACAGAAGGTGCAGAAAACACATCAACACAGAAGTAAAGAAGGCCAGAGAAAACTGGATAAACAATTTATGCAAAGAAATAGAGGAAAATGTAGTCAAAGGCAATACAGAAACGGCATATAGAAAGGTTAGAACACAGTTCGGTGAGAAAAAGAAACGCACAGACATTATCATAGACAAGGACGGAACAACGCTAACAGAAGAGGAGCAGATAACAAGAAGATGGAAGGAATATATTGAAGAACTCTACAAAGGAGACAGAGTGAACGAAGAAGAGATAGACAAGGAAGAAGGTGTCGATGAAAATGAATTAGGACCATCAATTGAATCGGTGAGTTGAAAAAGGTACACATTCCAAAAATATAAACTTTCGGAAAACTAAGAAAAATTGTTTTGTGAGAAAACTAATTGTTCTACCAAAACATTTACTATTGTCAATTTGTGTCGTTTAGTGTAGCAAACCTATTGCACATGGTACCTGTACATAATTTTTTATATATATACCATATAATTGTGTAAAGATGTTTAGGAATATGTTCCTTTTTCAACTCAATGTTTTTAAATGCGCAATACTTTATCCCAATTAGTGGATTATGTTAAACAGGTTTCAGAAATAAGTGAGTAATATTATTCAATCTTTGTATAAAGGCAAACAAATGTATTTCAACACTGTTAGCTACACATATTGACAAAAATAACAATGTTTTCCGATAAAACAATGGTCATTGATGAATTTTTCAGAGTAGACAATCGTCAATCATCTTGATCTAGCGGATCAGCAGCTGAAAAACAAAAAGCCTTGATCGAAAAACATTACAAAAACATGTTCCCTTTCAGTTTGACCATCATTAGTAATTTTTTTATGTGATTAAAACACACCGAGCTGCGAAAAAGTGCTGAGATAATAATATTAAAACGATTTATTTTACTTTGCCATTGCAACTCAGTCTTTTTTTGTTACATACACGGTCCAATGTCATAACCTACCATAAAATATGTCTGTAATAAAGATAGCAATACTTAGGTTAGGTTAGGTTAGATTGTATTATGAAGTTTCGTGTTATATTCAGACTGTAGTTAGGATAGATAAGTTCAGGTAAAATGAAAATAGTCTAAACTAATTTACAAAATATAAAATACTGAATATAAAATTTACATGTTTTTCATTGTCATTAAGCGTGTTTGATTTAATTTTGATCTTCAGGTATTCACAGGTACTGCAGACACCGACCTGAGGTCTGCCAAATCGGTAACCAAAGTTTTTCTTAAAATATTCTTAATAAAACTCATACTTAATTACATTCTTCAAGTTAGGACATTTTTCTATGAAAAGTTCATGCATTAGACTGAGCATCGAGATATATGGTTGATGTAGACGTATAATGTGCAACTTATTTATAAAATTAATCAATACGGTCATGTATTTTAAGTACATGTGAGGCTGGAATAGCATTAGAACGGTGTTCCTGTTTACCTCTCATGTCAATAGGGAATTTCCAAGAAGCCAAAATCTTTGTCAACCTAATAACAACTTTGTGTGTTACTGCATGAAGGCTTGTGTACGCATTACGATATACTTCAACTCTGCTCGTCCCTTTCATGGCAAATTATTTGAAAGAGGACTCGTATTGCTTTGGGTTTTGATTTGATGGTGTGAGCCTTGCAATCTCATGCCTCTCAATTAGGCTCACTAATAATGTGTCCTGCTCGTTCTTAGGTCTGCCACTATATAGGGTTTTAATAATGTTCTCCTTTTCCTCAATAGAGAAACTAGGGCCTATCCATGCATTTTCTCACAGCTTAGACCGGTTGTTTTGGCTGGAACAAGAACGCCTGCTGAAGTTACAAACTCCTCTCCTCGACGCCTTGCTAACTTTTCCATCTTCCGTACACGTTTTTCTTTGTTAAGTCTACCCTTTTTAAGGCTTGGTTCACCACTGTCACTATCTGTTTCGGACATTGTTACTAAGTTAAAGCAAAGAAACATTAATTAACTTCACTACACTACTTTTCGCAATGATCTTCAGTTTCCAATTTAAACATAACCAACATGACCTTAAACAAGAGCTCACCTGTTAAGTCATAACACATAACTGAGCACTAGCGCTGTGGCGAGTGCTGCCGACACTAGCACGGCTGTGAGTTGAAGAAGGGACATATTCCTGGAATATGTTCCTTCTTCAACTCAATCGCATCTACATATTTTTGGCAAGCTCATTGGCAATAGTGAAATACGTTTCTTTTTCTGCTCTATGGATGTAGATACGTCCAAAGAAAAAAATGGCTATCTCAGTTTAATTTGTGATATTTTTGGAATATGTACCTTTTTCAACTCACCCATTCAATTTTATAGTGCGAATTTCACAATGCTTTGGGGAAAATGCAACAGAGTAAAGTCCCAGGAACAGATCAAATATCAACGGAAGTGATTAAGAATCACGGAATAGAAACAAAGAAGAAACTATTTGATCTTATTAATGAAATGTACTTCTCGGGAAAAATACCAAGAGACTTCGAGAAAAGCATATTGGTACCTATCCCGAAGAGGAAAGGCGCACGGAAATGCAAAGAACACAGAACGTTAAGTTTGCTTTTCCATGCATCAAAAATACTGTGCAAAATTATCACACAACGAATAGGAGGGAAAATCGAAGAACGGCTATCGGAGAACCAGTTTGGATTCAGGAGGGAAAGAGGAACAAGGAAAGCAATACTGAGTCTACGGTGGATCATGGAACAGCACATCAGATTAAACAAATCAACTTGTGATAGCATTTGTAGATATAGAAAAAGCTTTTGACAATGTTGATAGGAATATCATGTTCAGAGCGTTGAAGAAGCTAGGAGTAGATTACAGAGACAGAAGAATAATATACCAACTTTATAGGAACCAGACAGCTGCTATAGGAAGAGATCAGAAGGAAGCAAGAATAAGTAAAGGAGTGAGGGAAGGATGTGGGCTTTCACCTCTCCTGTTCAACGTCTATATAGAAGAAGCTATGAAAGAATTCTTCGATAAAAACAAGAAAGGCGTAAAAGTAAATGGTCAGATTTTCTGCACAATAAGGTTTGCTGATAACATACCATTGATAGCGGAGAACGATGAGGACATGCAGCAAACACTTTCAAACTTGAACGACCAACTGGAAAAAACATGCAAAATGACGATAAATAAGAAGAAAACGAAAGTGATAAAGTGCACAAGAGCAGGACAGGAGAGGGCAAACGTATGGCTAGATGGAGAGAAAATCGAAGCTGTTTAGACATTCCCCTATTTAGGAAGTCTAATATCCTCGGACGGAAGAAGGGAAAAAGACGTAAGTTTCAGAATAGCGCAGGCTAAACAAGCATTCAATAGGAAAAAGAGGACAACTAACGTCAAGAAATGTGTCGCTGGACGTTCGTAAACGATTTATTTAAGACACAGGTATGGAGCGTGGTGCTGTACGGATCAGAGACGTGGACATTGAGAAAAGCTGGAATATCAAAGCTGGAAGCATTTGAAATGTGGTGTTGGCGCAGAATGCTGCGCATATCATGGACCGAAAGGAAAAGGAATGAAGACGTACTAAAGAAAGCTAATGAAGGATGACAGATATGAAGATAATAGGGAAAAAGGAGAAACAGCATGCTTGGTTATCTTATTCGACACTCCGATTGGATCACTGTGCTGATAGAGGGAAAGACAGAAGGAAAAACAGGAAGAGGAAGACCAAGGATAGAGTATCTAGATGCAGTTACGAAGAAGAGACCTTATCAAAGTATAAAACAGCTCTCCCAAGCGAGAGAAAAGTTTTAAAATTTCCATGTTGCCCACCAACCTATGCTTGAGGTGAACAAGAATAAGAACAACATTTTCCAACAAAGACGATACGAATTCTCATTTTACACTGTCGGTAACAATGAAAGTTAGAAAGAACTTTGTAATAGAAGTCAGCCAAAGTTTGAAAGAAAGTATCCCAATACTTATGATTGTGAAACACAAGCGGAAGGGAATTCGGAAAATCTTATTGAGAATGATTCTACAATACTTTACGAAATATTTGGAAGTTCTACATGGACTTGAGATATCCTAATTATGATCCGAGAAGTATGACGATTCCTATATTGTTTATTACTACCAGGCTTGTAATTAATCCGTTAAAAGAGTATCGATTAAATTAATTTTTATTTTTTAATTTTAAATTTATTCAATTAAAATTTTCAGGAGTTAATTTTTAATTGATGTTCGTTAAAATTAACAATTAATCGATATTTTTTCTCATAAACCATGTGAAATGAATATAGTTTTATCATATTCAACGAACTTAAAAAATTCCTTAGTGAATTCTGTGTGTCTGTGAATGTCTGTGTGTCTGTCTGTTATTTGCGATTTTTTTCCAATTTTGAGCCCTCCATTCGATAGAATATCAAAAACTATCTGAGAAGTGATGGAATTTTTCGCGTCACCCTTACCGTTCCCTAGATATTGGCCAAAAACTAGTTGCGATTTCGGGAGACATAAGGAGCCATATCTCGTGAATCGTAAGTCATAGAGAGATCATATTGGTGTTGATCAATATCTAAGAGGATGGTGAACAAAGGGTAAACGGAGGCCACTGGCCAGCTGGCCACCGTTCCCAGATATTGGTCAAAAAAGTTCGAATTTCGTGAGATTTAAGGAACCATATCTCGGGAATCGTAAGTCATAGACAGATGATATTTTGCGAGAAACAGAAGAAGGTGCGGATAAAAAGATTTACTTTTATATGTAGGAACAATGACAGTTATCGTTCCCGCTCCATCTCTCCATTCTTTTTAAGTTTGTTCTGGCAATGCTCTTGGAGCATTCTCAGCTGGTTTAATTTTACTGTTTATTAAAAGTTATAAGTTTTGTTTTCAAGAAGAGATGGAGCGGTTGCATTGCAAGTATTGCAAGTTTTTAAGACAGTAACTTTTCATAACAGTATACTAATTTCACCATTCCCATTAACTTTATCCATTCAATTTTACATTAACTTTTATAACGCAAGACAATTCTTTTATTGCATAGTTGTTGGAATTGTTTTAATTTTAATTTTGAGATAAATTTGATTTTAGCCATTACTTTTAATGGCATTATTTTTTAATTTAGTCAATTATATTTTCATAGGCTTAATTCTAAATTTTAATATGTTAAAATTTTTATTATTTTTTCCAACTGTGACTGTGACTACTTCTGCTACTTCTATTACTCCTCCTCCTACTACTACTACTACTATTACTACTACTACTACTACTACTAATAATAATAATAATAATAATAATAATAATAATAATAATAAAAATAATAAATTTTAATATAGCATCATTGTTGTTGTTAACATTATTAAAATTAATTGAGCTTTAGTTTTTTTAATACTATTAGGCCTTTTAGAAGACGACTGAGAAATGCAAATGAATGAATGATGTAGAGGTTGTTAAAAATGAAAATCGTTGGAATCCCGAGAAAATTATCGGTTTGAAAGTTCTCAGCTGAGTCCAGGGATAAAAGCAGGGATTCTTCACTGATGAACTAAGGCGAAGTATCCTCTGCTGCATTGTTAAACTACAGAATATAACTATCATGTAGAACTTTTAAATATTTCATTTTCGTACATATATTGTAGAATCATTCAAACTTTTCCCCCCTGTTCTCACATTTTAATTTTTCTACCTTAATACTAAAATTTATGAACAGATTTTGAAATGATGGATGGAAATTCTTTTCGAACTTTTCTAAATCATTTTGCTATAAACGGAATCAGATGTATACAATATAGTGTTTTCATGAATTTCTCGCGTTACAGTTATATCAGTATATTTATCCTTGATTCTAACACAGAAAATAAGCGATACTTCGACAGCTTTAAATTTTTCCATCTTGAAAAACTGTACATTATGATTTCCGAATAAAAACTGTTCCTGTTTCTTCTTCTTTTTTTCCTTTCAGTTCAACGTCCCATGATTATGGTCTTTAGATTAAGGGAGATGATGATTAAAGTAAGTGAATTGTGACGGAGGAATCGATGGAAAGATAAAGTGGGAGGAAACGGGAGTACCCCGAGAAAATCGAGGACATGATGTTGTCCTACCGAAAACTTACTTGGCCAGGTATCGAACCAGGGAACCCACGCATCACTACCATTGTCCCCTCTTTTTCTTCTTCTTTTTCTTATTATTATTGAACCCATTTTATATTTAAATTTTTTTCTGCCTGCTATATTCTTTTGCATTTTAATCTAATAAAAAAATAATATGAACCAAATTTAAAGAAAACACTAAAAGGCATAACATAATAAAAGCGCTAGAAAACAGAAATAACTTATTAAAATTATTATTATCTATAAAACTATTTATGAAGTCGTGCCAAGTCGAACAAATTAATACCAAATATAAAATTATTTCGATGGTAATTTTATAGGGTATTAATATATTTCTGTTTTTTAATGCTTTTATTATTCTCTGTTTTTAGTGTTTTTAAAGTCAGTTCATATATTTTTAAAATGTTTTTATTTTTTGCTTTTTAGTCCAGTTTTGAAGCCAGTTATTTTTAAGTTTGTTTAATTTTTCCACTTTAGGTGTGCAAGATTATTCTCACAGTAAGCAATGACAAAAAAAAAAAAAAAGTGGATAAGATTCTGGCAAAAGTCGAACAAGACTGGCGTTAACTATGCAGGAGAAATCTATCTACAAAAATGTACTTAACCCCTTAGTTATATGCAACCCATCAAAGCCTTAGTTGATTATCTGGTTGCCGTATATTTCAGGATATTTTTCATCATTTTCCAGGAGTTATTTCATATTTTTAATCTTTAATAATTATTACAATATTTCAAATATTCTATACATAAGAACCTTCGTTGGAAATAGCTTATCCAATTACTGAAAACCATATCGCAATATGACCAACGGCTCTCAATATAACTGCGAACATACCTACATAATACATACAGATAAAACTGAAAACTTCATTTTTTTAAAAAGTCGGTTAAAAAATAAAAGTAGCAAAGCTCAAACATTGACAATGATATCCATTATTCAATGGGATAAAAGTAAAGAAAGGATGTAAAGACCACATAGAAGAAAAATTAGCGTTTTGTGTTCCAATCTCGGGAATTTCAACTTTCAATTCCTAAGCTACTGGAGGTTTTCCAGTAGGGATGCGCACGAAACAAGATTTGTGGCTGCCTCATCTCGAAAATGTGCTGTAAAACTGATGTCTCGACTCGAATTTTGTCAGGAAAATCCTGTCTCGACTCGTCTCGTTTGCATCCCTATTTTCCAGTACTTTCCCCCTTAGTTCCATCAAGCAAAAACAAATGCTAGAATAGTACCTTGAATAGATTGCCCTGGTCAATTTCAATGTCAATATTCCCTCTCATATTACGTTGGTTATTGTTTCCAACGTAAGAAGCTTTCACGGATGGATACTGTATTTTATAACTAAATAAATATCCAGCTGAAACACCCAGATGATTTAGAAATTCATCGCGACATCGAAGTTGAACTCTGACGTGCCTTTATCACATTGACACAGTTACTCGTATTACGCATTACGTAAGTACAGGCCATGAACAGAACAGTAATACAAATAATAGTTCAGTATGACTACGACAAAACTTTGTCAACAATCACGAAAACAAAACGGTTGTTATTTGAATTTGCAACTGAAGGATATATGTGAATGTTTCAACTTATCTTCTGTAGATAACGACCTATAGAAAGAAAGTCTAGGGTTAATAGTCTTAGTATTTGGGGTTAAAGTAGTGTTGCTTACAAGACGTGTGTTCGATTCCCGGTGGGAGTTCATGTTGTTCGGATCCGACGTTAACTTGTAGTGCTGGCATATAGTCTCGCTGCTGAAGATGAAACGAAACTCTAATCTAACAAACCAATCAGTGAGATGATAAGTATATTTATAAAATTCTAGACAAGATGATAAGCAATACAATTGTCGTCTATTTTTCTAGATGATAATCGAGACGAGACGAGAAATTTCTTGAATTTCTTCGGCAACACTAGTTCACCCAAGTCTTGGAACTCAAATACTGTTTTAGTGTTGCATGGTTCTCAGTTAAAAAAAAAAAAAAAAAAAAAAAAGCCATGCATTGATAAAGTACTTGTATAAACGCAATGAAAAGCAGATAAGTCATTACACAAAATAACTCAATAATAAATGTAGTTTAAATGCTGTTATATTTAAATCCTTTGTGGACCTCTCGTGATGCGGAAGGATGCTGATAACTTCTAGATTAAATTAAGACATAATTTTTGTACATAAATTTACGAAACGACACTAGATTATTTTCGAGATGAGATGGAAGAGGGTTCGAGACAAAACTTCTAAAAAGTACGAGACAACATGAAAAAGCCTTATTTCCCTCCACGTCTCGTCTTGTGGGTAACGCTAGATTCAAGGAAGGGTGCGTACTAATAGAGAATTGGATTATACTATCATTTGAAATTTCCCTGATAATATTCCGTATACTACAGCCCTCCACTAATCTGTTATTTTCACATATGAATTAATGCAAGGGATACACCCATATGAAGCCCAAGAGGCGGGTGAAAGTAAAGCTTCAACTATCTAGACTTCAGCACATACAGGAGTTGATGAACTCAATGCCACGCTTCGAGTGCCTATATCTCCCTTCTGCTTCCCAAGATTTCTATTTTATATAAGGTACGTGAAGCAGTGAAACGCACTAGAACGAAAGTAAAATGAAAAAAAAAAAAAAAATCCACCATCATTGGTTACCAAACTCGAACTGTCCCGTTATAAGATAAATGCCTTATCGACTACTCTACCGCGTGGATCTTTACATAATGCTTGCTCTTTAGGTCATTTTCTCCACTTTTCTACATATTTATAGGCATTAGTAGAAACCAAGAATTTGAGATCTCGATAGAATTTATGTGCACACAGCCGCAACTGAATCCACATAGCCGGCGGGAGCTCATGTGGTTCGGATTCCACGTTAATCAGTAGGTCCTGTCTCATATAGCATCGCTGTTCAAAGTCAACAAAATCAACAACTCAAAATCAACAACGAATCCACATAGAACGATAAAGTTGCTGATGTAGTCTAGCAGTCCAAGGCGGCTGGTGGGTTCGAATCGAACCCTACTCAGGGCATGAAAGCTATGTGCGTTGTTTTAATATTCATTTAATCACGATCATTCATCTCTCATTGTCTATTTTAGCCTAAAGGAAAAAATCATTGGACGTAAAACCAGAGCTGTATTAACCATTTTTTTTTACCATTAAAAAATGTCTCCACTCAATATCAATTAATACCGGTGTAGGAAATTTGTGTCACTGAAGTAAATAATCAATATTTAAGTAGAATTGGAAATAATAATTATAAGTTCATAATTAACATGTTAATTACCTTTCTCTAGCTAAACAGATTCTCGTCACTTGAATATTTACAAATGTAAAAATCAGTGTTATATCAACATGTATATATGCATAATAAATTATCCCTGTGAACCTGGGCCCCCCACCTCTCGGTACAAACGATTTGCGCATATCAATAAAAAGTACTTCGTTTGTACCGGTTTGTACCGCAAATATTTTTGTTTGTACTGTACTGCAGTACGACAAATTAAGAAAAGAAAGTGGGGGCCAAGTTCACGCAGCCCCCCACAATGTCCTAGGATCGATTTAATTGGTTCATTTGAAAGATTTTCGTTTGTACCGGATTGTACCGTAGTTTGTTTCGTTTGTAACGTTCAGGATTATGAAAAATTAACGAAACAAAATGGGGGCCCAGAACATGCAGGCCCCCAAATCACGACTTAATACACCGGGCACATATGACTTGCATGTCATATGAAAGTATTTGGTTAGTACCGGATTGTACCACAATGAGTTTTAATTTAACCATAATAGATTATGAAAAATTAAGAAAAAATTGGTGTCGTCCCACTTGCGACATTCCTATTAGCGACAGGAACTGTTAACTGTCCTATGAGCGACCGATTCGATCTGTTAACTGTTCTATGAGTCACCGATTCGTTAATAATAAGATAACGGAAGAAGACAAGGTTCTCTCTTCTTTAAGTTGTTACATGCTAATGCAATTTAGAACCTAACAAAATGTACTATGAAAAATTTCGCTCTACCTGAATTTAATATGTAAGACTACTCTCATTACACTAACAATATTTTCTACGTTTTTCCTAAATATTTTTGAATTACTTTCTATGAATACACTGATTATATCAAGGGGAAAACTAACTAAATATTTAGAGTAGCTCCGCCTTTGTCTATGATTCTAATATAATTATAAATTTCATGTTAAAATTATGCGGAGCATAAGTTTAGATTGAATATGTTTATGGCATAAGAAAGAAATCAGAAAGAGGTAGGGGCGCCCGAAGAAAATTTTCTAGGGAGGGGCATCTTCATGGTTGCTGTACCATGTCTGGTATATCTGGTATTTAATATACGTGGTTTGCTATATTACTTATACATTTTCGTGAGCCAAGGGGGTGATCCCTGCCTTCCCATCGGGCGCCCATGGAAAGAGGGTGTTCACCACTTGAGGATATCAAAGAAATCTTTAAAAAAAATGTATTCGAAGAAATTATTACACAAGTTACAAATCTCTCGCAGGACTTAACAGTTCGTCTAGTTATAAGAGATTTCTCGTATTTCAGATTGCTGTACGACAAGCTTTTATGTATAAGTCAAAACAAGAAAGGAAGGCAAATTAAGCAATTAGTTTACGTTTTAGTAACTTACAATAGGGAGGAAGGTAGTTTAAAGAGTTTGTTTACCTTTTGGATTGTTTAGAGTGAACTGCATTGTAATTGGTGAGATTGGTTGAGAACAGCCAATCAGATGTAAAGGATCTCAAAAGCTGTCTTTTATCATTGACTTTATTTTTTTCATTTTATTCAGTGTCTTTGGAAGTCTAAAAAGTAGATAGTTGGCGAAACTGTTACACATTTAAGTTTTTCAAAATAAAATATATTACTGTGCTTAGTGAGTAATGAGATTTGAATCAAATTAAGTACGGAAAACAGAGATTTTGAAGAAAGGAGATATTACAACTGGCTTTTCAATAATTACATAAGAATATACTTTTCATGGTAATGTCCCTGTTGTCTCGCTAAGTTATTTGATATGTCTTATGTCAAATCTAACTCAAAATTAAAATAAGTTTTATTTGCACTCACTGTAGAGGGAAAATATATTTGATGAACTGTGTTACTGGCACGTACATTTTTCGTAGCAAGGTTGTTCGGACGCTAATAACGCCAGAGGCAAACATATTTCACGAGAGGGAATCATATCATCTTCCATCATCTCAATGTAAATGAATCGGTCGCACATAGGACAGATAACAGTTCCTGTCGCTAATAGGACTGTCGCTTCTGGGACTAATTCAAAAAATTGGGGGCGAGTGTGAACCTGGCCCTCCTACCACACTCTTAAGAAATTGAACTTCGCTTTACAACTACTTGCAGCCTCATTTTAGACAATATTTCATTTTCCTGATCTAAATGGTAATATTAACCTAAAGCATATTTATTTTATATTTCTCACATTAATCTATGAGAAACAGTTTGCTTTGAATATTTGTAAGAACCAAGGTGCTGAAAGAGGCATTGTTTGACTGCGAATTTAAAAAAAAGTTATAGTTGAAATATAGTCCTGCATATACAGTAATATAAATTATTTAATATATATAATAATTTGCATTAATTGCTCCCTAATCCCCGTATTTTATACCTTTGAGTGCCAGGAAAGTGACATAATTCCACAATTATTACCACTAAAATAGGAAAACAAAAGAGAGAATTAATATTAATAGTGTTTCCTTGTTGCTTCCTCTGAATCTGCTTGATGGTTTATATTCTGTCATTAAAATAATAATAATAATAATAATAATAATAATAATAATAATAATAATAATAATAATAATAATAATAATAATAATAATAATAATAACAATAATAATAATAGTAGTAGTAGTAGCTAGTAGTTGCAAGTAATTTCCTTTTACGTACACTCATGTCCAAAATGATTATCGCATATCTATAACTGTCTTCTTTTAAGAATATAATTTGATATTGATTTTGCAGGATGCTTTTAATATTGATGCTATGTTTATAATCGGGAAATGTATATTTGTGGTAAATTTCATAGGAAAAGAATTATAAATAAGAAAATTAGAATGAATAAAACAGTGTTGCTAAATGGACAAGAAAGTTTTACTTTCGTTTTATTGTTCTTATTTACTGCTATTTTGACATGAAATTTTCCACATACATGTCTGCCGATTATACACATACTAACATGATAAGAAATATCAAGTGAATTTGTTACCAAATTATATTCCTACAGCAACATATTTATAGACATGCGATAATAATTTTGGACATGAGTGTACTTACAATAAATATGTGATGTCCACTTACAAGTAGGAATTACATGGTGTCATCGCACAGACCATTGGCCTATAACCACACATTACTGAATTAGAATCCATTTATCTGACTGCAGCTCTTATTTGAAAATTAAATCATTATACCTAAATATGATTGGATGAAGTGTACTGCAATCATAACTTTCAACATCAAATTATAATATTCAAACGTTATAGGGCTTTAAATTTATGAAAAACATACCAAATTTAGGTTTACCTGGTGTAATAATAACATTCCATATATTTCTTGATATTTATTTAATCTGAATTGATATTAATGGAACTGAAACGAAAAGTAAGCGAGAAATTCCAATTACATAAGACTGCTCAATATATCCAATACCATTATGATCAATAATAATTGAGCCCTCTTCCATGCGAGATTTCTGGGGTTCTTACCAGGAATATATAGGTCCACCAACTAAGTTTCATGCGACAGATCTAGGTTTGAAGCAAACAATTGATGCTTAGTAGATAATTTTGATTTTACTATTAAACTGGCGTTATGTATATTCTAGTTTAGTTTCATGTTTCATTATTATTTTAAAAAATAAAAGATCCACATGCGGATATTCCCATTTTAATGAAATTTGTTGCTGTTTATAATAAGTAATAGTGATTCTCTTCGATAGCATTTTTTTTCATTGGTTTAGGTTTTTTCAAATAACTTGAAACTAGGAATGGAAGAAAGTTTCAAAGAGATCAAAAACATATAAGAAACAATATTGTAATAAGAGAATACAGTCTTGATTTTAGTTTACTAAAAAAAATGTTATTGAATTTTTCTATGATCTTCTCAGAAAATGAAGATATTTTTAATGTCGAAAATATTGACTATGGTTGTATTAATACATGCATTTAAAATTGTATAAGTATGCATTTGAGCAATATTGAATTTGGTTAAAAGTGTAGAATGTGTTAACAACAGACCCTTTCTCCAAAGTGTATGTGGTCTCTTAGCGTAATTGGTATTCATAATATTAATTAACAGTGTTGAAAATTGCCGTGTCTATTAGTGCACAAAATGAACTAGTGCTAGTACAGAATAGTAAAATATTTTATGCTTTTTCATGAAAATTGAAAAGAAAAAAGAATGGTTTGAAGCATCTGCTTGGTATACAATTGCAAACCATTCCTCAATAAAACTGAATTACAAAATTTAATTCACCTTGTTAGGGGTCGTAATGCTTTAATTTCTTACTTAATTTCAAGTAGCATGTATTTCTTGTGATGTATCTTAATTACAATAGATGTTTTGATCTTTCTCTTTAATTTTGTAAATCATGCATTTTTACTATATTTGATTATGAATATTGTGATTGAGTCATGAATGTTATTCGAGTAACGTGAAGTCATGATACTTACTTTCGCTTGCACTAACGATACTTTTATGCTTATAACAGAGCGATAAACTTTTTTGGGGAATATACAGAAATATTGACTAAAAACAATAGTAACTTATTTGTCGCAATCTGGGAAAAGTTCTTTACTTCCTCTAATTTCTTTTCTTTTTAGGGTTTTATGTCACAATGTTACTGATGCACCTTCTTATTTGGCATATAGGTAGTTTAAGAAAGAACACGTAAAAGGGCACAAATCGAGCACGAGTGCTACGTAAAACTAAATTGTAATTTCCCATTTCTGAAAGCTATGAAGTTCGTAGCACTCGGGAAATCCTCTACTCAGCTGGTAAGACCACTTATGTGACGTCACTGTAGCAGCCATCTGGCCTTCTCAAATCTAGGTGGTGTTGCCGGGATAAGGCATCATAACCTGTTATGGTTAAACTAAAACTCATTGTGGTAGAATCCGGTACTATCCAAGTACTTTCATATGACATACAAAAGTCATGTGTACCCGGTGTATTAAGTCGTGATTTGGGGGCCTGCATGATCTGGGCCCCCATTTTGTTTCGTTAATTTTTCATAATCCAGAACTGTACAAACGAAACAAACTATGGTACAATCCGGTACAAACGAAAATCTTTCAAATGAGCTAACTAAATCGTTTGTACAACGTGGTAGGGGGCCAGGTTCACACTCGTCCCCAATTTTGTTTTCTTAATTTTTCATAATCTATTATGGTTAAGTTAAAAATCATTATGGTACAATCCGGTACTAACCAAGTACTTTCATATGACATACAAAAGTCATGTGTACTCGGTGTATTAAGTCGTGATTTGGGGGTCTGCGTGATCTGGGCCCCCATTTTGTTTCGTTAATTTTTCATAATCCAGAACGGTACAAACGAAACAATCTACGGTACAATCCGGTACAAACGAAAATCTTTCAAATGAGCCAATTAAATCGATCCTAGGACATTATGGGGGGCTGCGTGAACTTTGCCCCCACTTTCTTTTCTTAATTTGTCATACTGCAGTACAGTACAAACAAAAATATCTGCGGTACAAACCGGTACAAACGAAGTACTTTTTATTGATATGCGCAAATCGTTTGTTCCGGGAGATGGGGGGGGGGGGCAGGTTCACAACGGTTAATAAATTTATGAAATGTTTAGAACTGGAGTACAAAAAAAAAAAAAAAAATAGTGTGAGAGAATAAGTTGCACCTCGAAACCTGCCGCTCCGGGCATAACTTATCTTGGCCAATGCGTAGAAACAGCTCTGCGTGTAACTCAAAAATACAGTACTTGCACAACAAAGATTTGAATATGTAAACAGGTACTGAACATGTCATCAAGTTATTGTGATTTCACGAGAAAGCAATGGCAGTAACAGGAATGAAATTTAAGATGTTTTTTTCTGATGCTGAGTTCTGTTGAAATTTAGCTTTTTCAAGTATTTACCAACCAACTAAATTGCCAATGTAGCTCCTATGAAAGAAATAAAATTGCAATTGGAAGTGTGAGGCCGAAATTGTTGGAATGGCGGCAAATTGTTAGTTGGCCAATACGCACTTCAAAATTACGTTCAGCCGAATCTCTTGGATAAATAACGGCAAATTGTTAGTTGACGAATATACACTTTAAAATTACGTTGAGTCGAAATTGTTGGATAAATGACGGCAAATTGTTGGCTAATCAACATACACTTTAAAATTAAGTTGAGCTGAAACTGTTGGATAAATAACGGTAAATTGTTGGTTGGCCAACATGCAACTACGTTGGGCTAATGTGAATTACAACTTTATTATTGCAATTACTGACGCCAACCATGCCGACCAATAGTCTTCCAAGTGCTATTAGGGAATAACAACGTTGAAATGAAATTAATAACTACATCAGGCATGCACCTAGAGTTCTTTTCTTGATAGAGGCCCAAAGTTTGGGGGAGGGGGGGGGAGATCCTTACTACAAGATACTACGTATGTGTAGAATTCAACTAGTGTTATTGCACACTCGAAAAAAATAAACAATAAGTAATTGTTAAGTACTGCCACCTATACTCACAAAAAAAAATGATAGAACTAGATTCATTTTATAAGGAAAGAAAGAGTACAAATAAAGTGTACCAACATTAGTAAGTCTTAAGGCTACATCAATAATTTTTCTGCTAAACAAGTAGCCTATATGTCGACTTACCAAGTTTTTTTTAAGCACGGGAGGGTTCAGACCCGATAAACTCCCATGTGGGTGCGCCCCTGAATTACATATATTTTTCTTTGAAAAACTAAACCTTTACTTAACCTAGAACTCTATATAGACGAAGCCCTCAATTCGTGAATTTCTGTTTATGCTACTGTGAAGAGTAGTTTGTCGTCTTCTTGTGGTGACTTGTAAATAGAGATTCTCTGGTTTCTCTTAAATTGACCCTCGACATTGTCCGTTAAAACTAGAAATTGGAAGAATATGAATTCTCCTGGAGTAATTACAGCATCTTCTATAATATATAAATTTATAATATTGAGTTCATTATTATATAATAAATTTAGGAAGCGATTCCTTTTATTAAGTGAAAGAAAGTTGTTCTAAAAATATATGGGTCTAAAAACGCCTCCTTTTAGAGCGTTAAACCGCAGAATCAGAAAACACGATAAAATCACGTTTCAAAACGCTCTGGCTTGAAAATTATTAGACCTCTAACGGATCAAGGAATTACACAGGACGTAAAATGCGCTCGCTATTTAAATATCAATGTTTCACAATCCTCTGGCATCCAGACCCGATAAACCCCCATGTGGGTGCGCCCCTGAATTACATATATTTTTCTTTGAAAAACTAAACCTTTACTTAACCTAGAACTCTATATAGACGAAGCCCTCAATTCGTGAATTTCTGTTTATGCTACTGTGAAGAGTAGTTTGTCGTCTTCTTGTGGTGACTTGTAAATAGAGATTCTCTGGTTTCTCCTAAATTGACCCTCGACATTGTCCGTTAAAACTAGAAATTGGAAGAATATGAATTCTCCTGGAGTAATTACAGCATCTTCTATAATATATAAATTTATAATATTGAGTTCATTATTATATAATAAATTTAGGAAGCGATTCCTTTTATTAAGTGAAAGAAAGTTGTTCTAAAAATATATGGGTCTAAAAACGCCTCCTTTTAGAGCGTTAAACCGCAGAAAACACGATAAAATCACGTTTCAAAACGCTCTGGCTTGAAAATTATTAGACCTCTAACGGATCAAGGAATTACACAGGACGTAAAATGCGCTCGCTATTTAAATACCAATGTTTCACAATCCTCTGGCATCCACGCCACGAGTACTCAATTAATAATTAAAAGTGTATCCCCGTACCCCAACTTACTGTATACAATTCATTACCCTGGTACCAGGAGATTGTCAAACAGAGATATTTAGATAGAGTGCATAGTAGTTTCTATGTAATTCCTTGAGCCAGTTTCGAAAGTTTCCACCATTTTCAAGTAAGAGCGTTTCAAAACATGATATATCGCATTTTCGGCTTTTGTATAACTAAAAGAGGCGTTCTTCCACCGATGTTTGTTAGAACATTTTATTTCATTTACATAAGAATTCTCCTAAATTTATAACACTGAGTTCATTAACATCATCTATATATA
This sequence comes from Thermobia domestica, assembly GCF_964235325.1. Lineage (NCBI taxonomy): Eukaryota > Metazoa > Arthropoda > Insecta > Zygentoma > Lepismatidae > Thermobia > Thermobia domestica. Next base: position 77,215,868 of record NC_137455.1, read on the forward strand.
AACACAAAGCATCCTATATTATATGTATAGTACAAACTCATAAACAGAGAAAGAAAAAGATAAATGCTAGTCAATTTAATTTAACATGTCAATTCCTCTTACGACTGGTATTATCTGTCAACTTCGCACCGATACAATGAAAAATTATCTCTGATATTTATCAATCGCTGTCAAGAGAGTGTTTTGTAATTCACATAAACACACACGCACACAATATACTTATCATAAACATTATACTATTAACAGAAAACTTATCGAACTATTGCATCTAAATAGATTGTAGCAACCAAAAAAACAAATAAATAATCATTAAAATTACCTTATATCTCTCGGAAACACTCGAATAATAATAGACCATTTCTGCCAGAAAGTTGCAGTGACTGCCAACAACAGCGCCAATTGCAGGGCAGTGAAAAATTTTAATGCCATCCCCAAGAGCAGGGCTAGCAAAGCAAATGGTAACACTTGCCTCATTTTGCAGCGTACGGATATGGACTGAAGACTTTGGTCATGCAACTTCGGATAATGTAGATAAATACAACGAAGAAAACATTTTTTTTTTTCTCTACAGCATTACGCATGCGCAACATATGCAGCGAGGGGGGAGAGTAGAAAGAAATGATATAGAGTGTCGAACACCAAGATGAAGCTTCAGCATGACAAGATACGAGGTGAAGGTCAGGTTCATTTCCATGACCTGCAATTATTTACTTCTTTTGGTTCATGAATACTTTTCAGAGAAGAAATGGACCTGATTACAACAGACTTCAGAGTTGTTTGGGTACATCGAGAAAGCAAAGAAAAAAGTACATAAAACAGAAATAACAGTGATTTTAGTTTATATTGTCAGTGGAGTGACCGAAAAATTCACATCAAAACGATTTCTGATATCCGCTCACTATATTCGGCGTTTTGTTCAAAAAACAAAAACAAAACAAAACAAAAACAAAAAAACGGAATTATGAGTCTCGTGCGTCATGGTCATAGCTTTCTTTGCCTTCATGCTACGTTAACCATTAAGTATTGCGATTAAACAAAGCGTTAAGACAAGAGCTACTTTAAGAAAAAATACTGATATAATACGATATGTTAAAGATGAAGTTAACTTCAAGTCTCTTTCTATTCTTATATTCGTTGTTAAAACAAGTGGTAAGAATGGAATGTAGCCTATATTACCCATGGTCATGACATTTCCAGTTAGCGAGTTTTGATAGTATAAGAAATTATCGAAAAATAAAAAGGCTACAGAGCCTATTTGGCTTATGTGTGAGACAGCTGGAAGATCAACACACCTGATAATAAAGGTCACTCAACAATAGTCCTCGACGTAATCACTTTTTTATGTATGTATTTATTTATTTTTGTGTTGAATCACTTGTAACAACAATATATGAGGTTTTCCATAACGGTTCCAAAGAAATTATCATCAAGCTCTCATGACCACCGTGAGACAGCGGTTTCGACATCATCATCTGTCAGATAATGCTGGCCAACCATGTTCTGTTTTAGAACAGGAATAAGGTGGAAGTCACTAGGGGCTAGATCAGGACTATAAGAGAGTGATCTAGTCGTTCCCAGCGTAAACGCTGAAAACACTTAACAGTTTTCTGTGCTGAATGGGATCTCGCATTATCATTCAGTAGAATCACACCACGGTGGAGGAGAATACGACCTTCTGTATGTGTAAGCCTATTCATTCCATGTATTCCTCTTTCCTTGATAGAGTAAGGAGACGCAATATTGTTTCATCACCAGTCACTACCTGGTGAAGAAAATTGTTCCCTTCCAATGCGTGACACTGCAGAATGTTCAGCGAAGTCGCTATTATGGTTATCTTATGATGTCTTATAGTTAAAGGATAATGCCCGTAACAACCATTTCGCGCAAACTTTCCTATACTTAAGGACATCAACTACGTTCTGCATAACACCATATGGTAGTCACAGCTCAGCTGTTATGGACGTCTACACAAATACAGTCATCCAAACGAGCACAGTTCACGTCAATAAATCAGGTACTGATCTACTGTTGTGTTCAGGGTTGTCATTAACAATACTGGTCGTTCCTTCTTTGAAGGCACAACATCACTTAGTTAAATGTTGCCTTGAAATTAAGCCCTCCCAATCACCTCCACAATCTGCTTGTGAATGACAGCAGATATAGTATTTTTGGCCCACAGTAACCGCACCACCCACCCACCCAATTTTCCACTCGAGTCCCATTTTACATGTCCGCATTTCGGGTATATATGGTCAGAATTCAGAATCCTCAAACCTGTAACAAGACAAACATGCCATTAAACTACAGACAAATAATTTTCGTTAAGTCACAGTGAAATCACAGAAGTTCTATGATTTGTAACCTTCTTTTACGATATCCCTATTAATAATAGTTTAACTAAATGTGTTGATGATTAAGATTTGCTGCACTTCCCAACACTGACAAACATCCAGAAGGATCAAGCCAATTTTGATAAAAAGAATAGCATGGATGTAATTTCAATGTAGCCGCGTTCTAAGCAAAGCTATTATAATATGTACAGTCATGTCCAAAATGATTGTTGCATACCTATAACTGTCTTCTTGTAAGAATATAATTTCATAATAATTTTGCAGGGTACTTTTAATACTGACACTATGTGTATAATCGAGAAATACATATTTGCGGTAAATTTCATAGGAAAAAAACATAAACACGAAAATTAGAATAAGTAAAACAAAATGTTGCTAAATGGACAACAAAGTTTTATTTTCGTTTTATTGTTCTTATTTACTGCTCTTTTGACATGAAATTTGCCACGTACATTTCTTTGTCGATTATACACATACTAACATAAAAAATACCGGGCGAATTCATTATCGAATTAGGTATTCCCGCAACAACATATTTATTGACATGTGACAATAATTTTGGACATGAGGGTACATATTACATAATTTATACGAAACTTTTTTTTTTTTTTGGTTACTGTCTCTTTAATACTGGTATTAGTGGCTAGCGCACGCATCTTTAGTGCATGTGGGCCTAGGTTCGATTTCCAGTGGCAGAATATTAAACGCATTACGGTGGTTTGAATTCCACGTTAAACTGTGATTCAATACAAATAAACTCCTGACACAAACAAATCTTTTTGGATACACTTTTATCGTTAACACACTTAAAGATTGGATACCTGTGTACGTAATAATGCATATAGGAAATCCTAATACAAAATATGAAGTACTATCCTATACTTCATCATTACAGAAAAAGGAAAGAAAAAAAGAAAAAAACAGAAGCGTTCGAAACGCAGGTATGAAGAAGAATGAAAAAAATTAGGTAAGTGGAACAAAAAAAAACTACATTGAGTAAATGTTAACAAAAGTTAAGGAGAGAATAACACTTAAAAATAGGAAATCTTTCAGCTTTACGTCCCGCGATTTTACCGGCTAGGATAAAGGAGACAGTGGTAATGAGAATGAACGAAACCGTGGAATAAAGAAAGTGAGAGGAAACGGGTGAACACACGCACATGGTGTTTGTCCACCACAAAATCCACTTTGGAGCGAGCTGGAGAACAACACTTGAGATAGTTGAAAAGAGGAAAGTATCTGATTAGGACATGATATAAGAGCTCCCTCATATCTAAGCGGTTAGCGTATGAACCTTGGCGTGGGAGACCCGGGTTCGGATTACACGTTAAGCTGTAGGTTCACGTCTCATATAGCCTCGCTGCTGAAAGGGACGCTAACTGAAAATCAACCAAATCAAAGGACATTATATGACAAGAAAGGGGAGGAGATGTTTTACAATGAATGGGCGATAGTAAAGAGGGTAATTTTTACATTAAAATTAGGAAATCCGCGGAGGACCAAAGTTTTGAATTCGTACCAAAAAACCTGAAGAATAGTTTTAATGATGATGTGTACTATTGATACAAATAATAGGCGGGCAAACAGAATGTGTAAACTAGGCGAGCAAACAGAATATGAAACTTGTTGGACAGAATAAATAGATAGGGAGTCAACACTACTTAAGTTAGATTATCGTAATTAGTCCTTTTTGCGTCCGGTAACTTTTGTCCTTTGATGTGCAACTACAAATAGTCATGAGCTGTTTTGAAGGATCGGCTCCAAGACGCACTCTTCACTATAATTATAGCTTTGAAGGGATTTAGACCTATTTGGAACAATCAGGAAGAAGATAGTATAGCATCAGGCTACCTGAAGGCAACTGTGTGGTTGATGGTTGAGACTTTCTGTTTTGTTGAAGGTGCAAAAGTAAGTATCAAATCTTATCGGAAGTCAACAGGGTATTGATAACACAGTCAAACACACAAAAACAAAAGTTCTATGCACCGGACCCCAGGATATGGATTCGATGTATTTTGTTACAAAGAATCCAAATTTGAAACTTCAGGACTATCAACAGTGTAATTTTTTTTTGTTATGAGCGAAAAACTTAACCGACTTTGGATAGAAAAGATACACGTAACACAGAACTTAAGAAAAAACTGTACAGTGGACCCTAGGATATGAATTCGATGCATTTTGTTACACATAATCCAAATTTCGAAACCTCTGGACGACTGACAGCGTCAATTTTTTGTTATGTGCGAAAAACTTGAACGATTTTGTAGAGGGAGGATACACGTAACACAGCCATACAAAGAAAAAATGTTCTGTGCAGTGTACCCCAGTATATGGATTCGATGTATTTTGTTCCATAAGATCAAACTTTTGAAACCATAGGACGATTGACCGTATCAGTCTTTTATGGGCGAAAAGTGACACGGATATTGGTCCTAAGGTTTCAAAATCTGGCTTCTGTGTAACAAAATACATCGAATCCATACCCTGGCGCCCGGGGCATCTCTGGCTGTGTAATCGATGTTTTCTCCTGCATTACAGTGATGTAATGTACCATGAAACTAACCCAGGAGAAGCGAGTTGAAATCATTCTTATGTCTGGGAAGCAAAAGGTCACTGTTATTGTCGAAGTTTATAAGCACTGATATCCTCCACGTGACCCTACCGAGTATTGTCGTCAAACTGCTATGAAAGTTCTACCAGATTTGTTCTATTGCTGACCAACATTGTTCACGGTATCCACAGACGTGAACGGATTAGACAATGATACCGGTCCGAGTGACTGCTGTTCTGGTGTTACTGTATGTGAGCCAACAACGCAGCACTCGTCGGCAGGCCGCCGAAACTAGGGGTCACTCAGATACCGATCATAAGGATACTCTGGGCGAATCCCTATAAGTTGCGAACACATTTTCTCATCGATGTTGATTCCAATTATCATATGCAATTTGTAGAATACATGAATAACGAAGGTCATTTTCATGAGAGCGACGAAGTAAACAAGCAGTACAGTACAGTACTGGCTGGACACAAACCCTCATTAGGTTGAACCGTCAAAAGTTTGCGGCGAGGGAAAACTCCTGGTATGATATGGCAGGATATGAGGAAGCCAGCTCATTCGACCATAACCCAATCAATCATCCAGAAGATCTGTAACTATTGGACCAGTTCATTATGTCAGTATCGGGCCATACTTTTGTCCAATAAGTCATTTCTCCAATTCTTTTAGCCCCACTATGTCAACGTGGTTCTGGAGTACATTGATGTGCATTCCCTGGAATGTGGATAGGTTGTCGGCGACCAAATGAGAGGTAATCACATTCCTCCTACCTTATACCATCGGACTTCTGCCTATGGGTTTGCTTAAAGCAATGGTTTATGCTATGAAAATATTAGACATTCATCCCATGAGCACGTTACAAAGAACTTATTTCCAAATATTTTAAAAGAAAACCTTGATTATCAAGTGCGACGTCCCCTTCATATAAAATCCAGTGTTACAGACTTCTAGACCAACCCGTATATTTATTTTCATTTCAAGAAGAGTAGTAAAATGCTAACATTGTATTTGGAAATCTGTCAAAGACTTCCTTCGCTATGCCACTGGCGGCTGATAACATTCGTTTTGATAAACAAAAATTACAATTGTATACATGGATTCCTTTGCGATTATTTCGATATATAGATAGATCGATAATTTCAGATATTGAAATGTGTATGTCAAAATTCAGCCATTGATATTTTTAGTTTTATTTTTCTAATAATCAATACCTCGATGTATCAATGTTTGGATATTTTTCGACATCGAATTTGAATATTCTAGTTCAAATATAGCAGTTCTAACTATATATAAAAGTGAGTCACAGATCTTACAGTACTTTCACAACCTAAACAGCAGGCGCTGGTATACGCCGTGATGAATCAGACGATTTTGATATATGATGATAATGCAGTGGATGACTCATCCACCACCAAAAATTGTCGGTTTTAACCAGAGCTAAAAGAATAATAATTGTCATATTTTGAGACAATAAGGATATCATCTCATCACTATGCCCGTTAGAGCACGACGATGATGTCTACGGCATACAAACATTGCAGTTCATTAGATTGCATCCAACTTCTACCAAGATAATTCATTCGGTTTTTCAAGAGGTCTTCTATATAGTATATATATATATATATATATATATATATATATATATATATATATATATATATATATATATATATATATATATATATATATATATATATATATATATATATATATATATATATAATGATCGAACTGATTGTGCATGTGTCTTAAGCTGGGTTGTCATGTTACAAGAATTTTATAGCTCTGAGATAGTTTCTGGGAAATTTCGACACACTCTATGCAAGCTGGAGAAGGGCGAACTGGTAATACTAACGCAATGGACTGAAGATAACCACATCAATGTCAGGATGCCCATGAATAGGAGCGGGTATCGTAAGTTTTGGTTATCTCTTAGAAATTATTTAGGTATATGATTGAAACTTTGGCAGTTTCAACATCGAAACTTTGTCTTTAATAGTACGATGATGCAAAAATGGTCTCTCCACATTACTTATTTTCTTTATAGTTGTTGCTAGATGTTAGTTACTTGCAACATATATGAAAAGAGGCCAGAAATGTTTTACCCTCACCATGATAGAGATGAGCTGGGGATCCGAAATTTAGTTCATAGACGCGTCCTTCTCTAGATATTTACCTCGTATTGCCTTACATTTCTCACATCTACGGATTAGTCCGTAATACAGTAGTATCTACATAAAAGTCTGCGGAGTTGGGAGGCAAATCAGGTTTCCACTGCTTTGATGATCTTATCCTCCATAAAATCCATATTCTTCAAATGTTTCTTCATATCTGGGAAGAAGGCCTGATCGGGAACCAGATTTGAGTTAATATGGTGGGTGAGGCAAAGGTTCGTAGCCACATTGGTGGACAAAGGTGGGTGTTCCTACTGTGGTATATCAGCAAAACATCTTTCGAGAGCAAATCACTTCTTTCCTTTGATAGCATCCCGCAACTTGTCAGCAGGTTCTAATATGCTTCTATGATTGTAGCCCCTTTTTGTAAGTAATCAGTGAAAATCGCCCTTTATGGTTCCAAAATATGAACAACATGACCTTACTGGATGAATGCAGCACTTTAGTCTTTGGAGGTAAGTTTCCATGTTTCACTCATTTCTTTGGTTTCAGAATCAAATAGATACACCCAGCGCTCATACACAGTCACTGATCTCTTTATAAAAATATCCTTGTCCTTGTGGTATAGGTTCAAGATGGTTTGCGCACTTGCACAGGTTGCTGTATTTGAGATGTCATCAATCGGGGAACTCATCTTGCTGCCACTTTGCTTATATGCAGAATGCCATGTAAGATGGTGTGAACGGACTCCGTAACAATTTTCACTTCCCTAGCTACACAATTAATAGTCACACGTCTAGCTTCAAGCACTAGCCGCTCAACTTCTACCATTACGCTGGAGTCTGTAGCCGTTGAGGGACAACCTTTTCTTGGGTCATGTTATCGACTTGAGTAAATATATTTACATTCTCTTTTGCATCATTTCGCTGTGTCATAAGATGGACATTCCTCACTTTACTCAACTGCCATCCCTTCATGTATCGTTTGTGCCGATTTTTCTTAAAGATAAAGAAACCTAATAACAGCTCGGTATTCGATTTTGTCCAACAAGTTACCGCAGTCTAAATTTCTGGTTGTAACAGCAGTTCAATCGGACCTGTAAAGATACAAACTGACACAAATATTAGTAACATGCCAACTTACCATTGTATACCTTTTTACATTATCACGGTAAGGGTTAAAGCGTTCTGTTTCTTCCCCTCTTTCTCGTAGTGTGATCAAATTTCTGCATTTGAAGGATCACAACGTCTGACAAATTCGTGATGAATTTAAAGCTATGGCCACGATCGTTCATCTTGTGGTACGTAATACGACAGAAAAGAGATTTCCAACTGGGCACATGTTCTAACAGATAAGCAAAGAAGTGGACGATCCTCACTCACAGACGATGCATCCACAGTGAAGAAAGTGGATAATCTCACCCTGGACGACCGATGAGTAATCTTCCAAGTGATCAAGTATGAAACTGGTCGTATAGTTGTGTTAATGGTTGTGAAATTATTGATAACGAACTGTACATGTCTAAGGTGTCAGAATGTTGGACTCGTCTCCAGAAACAAATACAAAGGGACATGTCAAGGCAGATGCAGGCTATGTTCGAACAGGATTTCTTTGGTAGTCCACTTCTCCACTTCTGTTATCCGAAAACCAGAACGAATAGCGAATTTACTTTCTTTCTTCGTCCCCAAGAAAGCTACGGTGCAGAGGTCAGCTGTAAAGTCATGCTGTCGGTTTTCTGGGACTATCGTGGAGTCATTCCCAGATATTACTTTGAGGTAATCAGATCATTTACTACAAGCTTTTGAAAATGTTGTGACATGTCTTGAAGGAGAAACACCATGGTATGATCGTCAAAAGCATCACTCTCCTTCCCAACAATGCATCCACTCATGTATATCAAGCGATATGTCTAAGAAATATTGCCGCATCTGCCATATTCCGCCGATATCGCCCAAAGTGACTTCTTCGTGTTCCGGGAGATGAAAAATCCATTGATAGATCGGTGATTTGATTATTTCGATTACGTCATTCAGGAAGTAGAACAGTGGTTTTCGATGCAATTGGAGGACTTCCATATGAAGATACAATAGGAGAATATGTTCCTCTGGATGCTGTTGAAAAGAAGAAAAAAAAACTGAAACTGACTTTCCTTCATGGTAGTAATTAAAACTTTACATCCTTTTGTATTGTAGTAACAAACAACTGAAAGGCTATTACTAAGGATAAGAGTCATTTGTTGATCGACACACGAAGGTAATTGGCACAAAACAGCTCGGAAATTTCTGCATTGAATTCAATTTATTATTTAGTCACTTAATAGAGAAGACAAACATAACAAAAGATAGATAAATAAACATTTATGTTGGGTCAGGTCAGGAGGCATAAAGCTTAGGTTGCAAATGATTAGTCAACGGAATGTTTATTCATTTATGAAAAAAATTAAACTCATCATTTCATTTTGTTATTAACGTTTTTTAAAATCAAAATTTTAAAAAACAAAGTGAACTAAGGATTTTTTATATGTAAAAAAAATGAACTAACGATTTTTAAAATATGTTTCCTAGTTGGGATTTGTTTCCATGATGCGCCTGATGAGTCAATAGTGATAATATTGTAAAAGCAAATAGATAGCACAACATGTGGTGACTCGCTTCAGTTCAATAGTTTCGAGATGCACACACACACACACACACACACGCTGGATATATATATATATATATATATATATATATATATATATATATATATATATATATATATATATATATATATATATAAGTGTTTTATACCTAATAATGTTATCAAGAGGAGTGTAAATCTGTTAAGGTGTTACGAACCAAATGTCCATCTCAGATGTGTAATTTCCTAAGGAAAAAAAGTGCAATGCCTGATTAATAAAAATAGTCAGTCGCCATCTGCAACCACATACTTTTGCCATCGCTCAGCCAACTATTGGATTCCGTGGCAAAACAAGTCTGGAGTCTGTGATGCGAAGATATCTTCAATCGCAAGTTGCACCACCCGATCATCAGGGAATGTCTTCTCTCTCAAGAAGTGACCAGATACTTTAAAAGCTGATGGGCAATGGCAGAGACATTGGGAGAATACGATGTGTGAGATAAAATTTCATACTGCAGCTCACGGAGAACCTGCATCGTCGTTTGGGCAACAGCATTGTTGTGCAATAGGAGGACACTATGTCTGTTAAACATTGCTGGATATATGCAGTGCGTCATGGAATTCAGAACTGTAACGATCTGCATTAATGGTTTCACTTGCCTGAGAAAGTTATCATGGATCACCCTCCATAGACCACCATACTAGCAACAACACTTTCTGTAGATGGAGAGGCGGTTTAGGAAACCGTTCTAAATGTTGATCACGACCCAATCATCGCTCTGACTATTTACGATTGTCATAGCAAATCTATTATTAATCTGAAGTAACAATTCGATACAAGGCACTTTCACGGTCATACTTAACACTCAGGGGACTATACATTTACAAACAGTGATTCTTGTTGGCTGGTGTCAACTTATGTTACAACGAAATTGATGTTTGATCTATAAATTACTTCCATTTTTAATTGTAGCTATTTTGGGCAACGGTGCTTAAAAGTGCACAATATATTATTATGAAGAAGAAGAAAAATGTAAAATAGTTGTTGATATAGATTGATATTCATGCAGTGTTGCCACACTTGGTACAGTTGTACCAAATTCAGCCCTTTTTGTCATTCATCGGCCCGTTGGTACCAAGCTGGCATTTTCAGCCCCTTTTGTGAAAAAGTTGGTACAATTCTACCCAATTCAGCACCATTTGACAAATACTTGTCACATTTTCAAAAGTGTCAGTAAGACTTTTCCTAAATCTCACGTTACTCATACTGCATGTTGGACTCCTAAAAGATGCTATTGAACATTCATTCTGTGACGTTGAACCGCATAATGCTACGAACTTTGTGTGAAAAATTCGTAATTCGAACTATATCGGGAAGCAAATGACGCTAGATGGGCGCATCTGTGCCCAGGCCCGTATCCAAGGGGTGTCTAGGGGCGGGCCCCTAACTTTTTACCGGCCCCCTAAAATTTTCACGGTAGGCTTGCAAACGAACTACAATATGGTGATGAACTATAGCATGGTTGGATCGCCCCTCCCCCCAAAAAAATTCGGGGGTGGCTACCGGCCTGTCTGCGCCTCGCATGAAGGAGTCGAGCAAGAAGCTGTGTAGTGGAAATTTTAATTTACGACCTCTGCTATACTTCCTACGTGCGAGATAAGTTTCATCTACTTCCACGCTTGTTCGGGGTCCTCCTATTTGGATGTTTCTTTTAAAAAAGTAATTTCTAAAAAGAACACTTTCTTGATTTGGGCTCTTGGAAGGGGGGAGTGTTCTAGAACTTCACCTCTTTTAGTTTCGTGTTATAGAGCCATGTACCGGTATTACACTACTATAAAATAATGAATTCAGCCCTTTTTTGATTCAATTTGGTACTATTTTTCAGCCCACTCCAGAGCTTTGAATGTGGCAACACTGTATTCATGTAATGGTTGTGGTTATAAATATAGATAATTGTTTTTTTCGTGTTGCTATGGCAATATAAAGATTATTATTTATGGAATTTTGAGAATAAAAGTTAGTTGTATTGAGTAAAAAAATATTTGACGAGCCTAATTTCCAAGGTATGCAATTGCTAGATTTTGAATTAAGTGTATAAATTAAATTACCGAATCGTGTTGACTTACTAGAACTGTGGGCAAAATATATGTAACAAAAAGGGAATCTTAAATAACGTTATATATATATATATATATATATATATATATATATATATATATATATATATATGGTGTTTTCCGCCAAGGAACCTTGAGATTGTGTGAAGTAAAGTAAGCAAGCTCATAAGTAACTGTCAACACGGAGTACACTTTACTGAGAAGTAAAAGGAAAATTTATAGGAATATTAAAATGGATTTACCCAGATCGAAAGTAATAATGCTGAAGTTGGTGATGTTGGAACACCAGGATCGGATACATCAATGAATGTGGCTGACCTTATAAAACAGCTAAGTGAATCCTTGTCACAGCAAATGAATACTAAATTTGAGCAACTGATTCAGCAAACACAACAGATGGATACTAGGTTTCAACAAATAAATAACAAATTTGAACAAATTACCCAGCAAATGAATACTAAATTTGAGCAACTGACACAGCAAACACAACAACTGACACGGCAAACACAACAGATGGATATTAGGTTTCAACAAATGGACAGCAAATTTGAACAAATTACGCAGCAAATGAACACTAAACTGGAACGAACAGACTGTAGGATGGAACAAATTTTACATAGATTTACAATTGTACTAAGTTCAGTGGAAGTGGTTGAAACCCAAGTTAATGAGCACAGCAACCAACCTAATCAGATCAACAATAGTGACCATAGGCAGAATGAACCCAGATTAACTTTGAAAGAAAGTGATATACCGGAAAGTTGTACTGAGAGGGAGGATAGTGCTTCTAGCACCGGGAAAGAAGAAAGAAGACCGTATTCATCTCATCGCCGGAAAACCAGATACGTAAAATCTAATCATTTGAAACAGCTTCATAATCATCACCATTTCAGATTTAGTGAAATAAGGTCTTTAACGAAATTTAGTGGAAGGTCAGAAGACATATCTGCCAGTGTATTTTTTTAGAAAAGTTCGAAGAAGAATGCGATTTAATTGGGGTAGACAAGTCTAAATTTCATAATATTTTCCCACACGTTTTACTACCACCCTGTTCTGTTTGGTTCAAAGCAATCAGGGAGAGTTTACGCGTTTACTTAGATTTTAAGAACGCACTGCTTTCCAATTTTGAACATGATTTTATGTTGGCAAACTGAGACGCTTTGGTTCGAAACAGATGGTATGATCCAAAAATTGATAAGAATCTTACTGATTTTGTGATTTCCGTATATAATGAGTTGAAATTAATTAATCCATACCAACAGGAATCACGAATCATAGCATTGATCCAGATATTGTTACCTTTTAGGTTGCAGCAAATATTGATTTATGCACAATACATTAATTTCAATCATCTAATAATGATAGTACAAAAGTTTGAAAATCAATCAATGGTGCAAAGTAACACTAATCGAAACCAAACTAATAACAACCGAAGCCAAGCCAATCATATTCCAATCCGAAATATCAATGTGCGTGAAGAATGTAGTTCTAATGTAAGAAGTAATGATAGATTCAATTATACCGGTAACAGAACCGAACCTAATTTCAGAAGAAATAGAAATAGTAATCGTACAATATTTAGAAATCAGGTAAACATTATATCTATTTTTTCTCGAAATGGATTTCGTATCAATTTCATAGGTGGCAGTAATTCTCAAAATAGAAACCAAAGATTTGGAGGAAACCAGAATATACAGAATGGTACTCAAGATTGCGCTACTCAATGCAACCTAACCGAATCATTTGGTAATGGCAATTTAAACTAGATGTGGCTGACTTGGAACGGGTTAAAGCCACGTCAGCAATTTATTCGCAAGAGTGTTTTTCTGTAAATGAAACTAACCTTAAGACTTCGGATTTTAGTGATAATTACCAAAATATTCCCATTAGTAATTGTCATTGGATGTTTGATAATGAGATAGAAGATGTATGTACGCCCGATAATGATTTTGTTTTCTTGAAAACATTTAGTACAGCCAGAATAATGTGAAAATTAATATTCCCCTTCAAGCTTTGATTGATACTGGAGCCAGTGTATCACTACCATCATATTCATTTTGTCGTGAACTTACAGAAGACTATTCCAACCCTAGATTGCAGAAAATAGATAATTTAATTTTGGTTGATTACACAGGTAAACAAGAAAAGGGTTATGGGAAAAACACAAGTGATAATTTCAATACAGGATTACGAAATTTCAATTCCCATTTTGATTATTAATGAACTAAACGAAAATGTACTGATAGGTCTATACATTATTCGGCGTAAGCTCTAAACTGCGATAAACAAAGCCACGTGAAACTAAATCTCGCTGATTTGCTGTTGTCCTACCGACGCTTGTATTCCTCCGCAAAATAGTTCATGTGATTGCATTATTACTTTTACTATGAAGCTTCATATAAAACTGCTATATTATTATAAGTGACAAAAATATAATACGGATTATCTAATAATACTGCAATCGAGTGTGGCTAACGAAACAATAGAAATAAACACTAAGCATGCTCAGTAATTATGGCGCCAACTCAACTGTGGACGGGTGTTCTGCTTTTAAAGTATGAAAGATGACTGGCATGAATCCCGGTTCCGCGAGTGTTGTGGTGAAACACCAACAAGGCAAACCTTTACTCACTAAGCAACAATTGTTTACGAGCGAAATTCAAATACTTTTTTTATTTAAAAAAATCTTTCGAGTTTCTTTTCTTTGTTTTCTGCTGCTGCTGTAAGTATCTGGACAACGCGAGACAGTATTGTCAAAATGCGCATGCATAATTTGCTCCTCCCCGTGGGAAGTGGGAGTGATACATCACTAGCCAATCGTATTTGTGACAAGCGGAAGGATACAAATATTTTTGTTTATCGGAGTTTAGAGCTTACGCTACTCAATTCCGTGCGGTTTTAGATTTTGAAAATAAACCCTTCTCAATACATACCCTTTATTGCAAAAAAGTACAAAATTTAATTCCTGTTAGTGACAACTTTGCGTGCCAGTATCAACCCTTTATAAATAATGTTCTTAATGTAAGTGAATGCAATAGTAAAGGAAAAGATATAGTTCATGAAAGTAAAATGCTTACTACAGACAACAGTGATTATTCATTTCATAAGTGTGTGGATGAAATTATAAATGCCGTAAAGAATACTGATGAAAATTTTGTAGTACAATTCAGGAATATTCTCTATAAACATAGAAAAGTATTTTTAAGGAGACCGGGATGTAAAAATTTCGTGTATATTGAAGTCGATACAGAAAACCCAATTATAAGAAAGCCCTACATTATATCTTATAGATTTAGAGAGAATAAAAGAAAACAAATTACAGAGATGTTGCAAGACGGAATAATAAGTCCTTCACAGAGTGTGCATTTAAATCCATTGCATGTGGTACCTAAAAAGGATGGCAAACGATGAATAAACACAAAATTACAAGATATTCCCCGGTGGAAGAAATCCTTAGTCCATTACAAGGAAATACCATATTTGGAAATCTGAATCTCGTGATGGCGTATAATCAGATCTTGTTAGGAATAAGTTCAAGACCCTATACAGCTTTTTCATTTGAAGGGCAGTTATATGAATATAATCGAGTGGTTTTTGGTTTAATTAATGGTAGTGCTGCCTTAGCATCATGTTTAAGTAAAGTGATAGGACAAAATCTTCGTGCAAATGTGATTTTTTATGCTGATGATATTTAAATTATGGGGAAAACTCCTAAAGGCTATTTGGAAAACTTGGATTTGATTTTGGAACATTTGGAAAAAGCAGGCTTAACCGTTAATATAGAAAAATCCAAATTTTTCAGGGAGTCCATCGAGTTTTTGGGTTATTCGACGCACAAGGAATGTGTTTTACTTCCAGATACAAGCTACAAGCTATAAGAGATTTACCTGCTCCCACTAACTTAAAAGAAACACGTCAAGTACTGGGATCGTTCAACTGGTTTACAAAATCAATACCTAGATTTGCAGAAATTGCTCAACCTCTATTCTCTATAATCAAAAAGGGAATCCCGTGGCAATGGGGTACTTTACAAGAACATAGTTTTAACCAATTAAAATATATTATGGAAAATATTCGTCTAAAACATCGTAGATATGATCTTCCATTTTATGTGCAGTGTGATGGTTCGTTATCTGGAATTTCTAGTATATTATGGAACCTAATCCAACCACAGATGAACCAGCTGTTATTCACTGTGTTAGTCAAACATTGAAGAACGCTGAAAAGGGATATACGACCACAGAAATCGAATTACTTGCTGTACGTTTTGCATTTCAAAAGTTCGCTCCGTACATCAGTGGCTGCCATTTCATTGTCTTAACTGATCATGATTCTTTGCGTCATCTCAAAAAAGTACAAGGATACAACAGTCGTTTGTTAAGATGGTCTTTAAAACTTCAATCTTTCGATTTCGAAGTACAGCACATTAAAGGAGCCAATAACGTCCCAGTGAATAGCTTATCTAGGTTATTTCCGGATGACAATCATCGAATGTTGTCCATATACGTTTCTAAAACCTTACAAGATGAAATAGCTAAGATATCCATAGAGGAATTGAAAGAGCAACAAAGGAAGTATGAGTGTTATGCTAAAATTATACGTCATTTAACATCTTGCCCTAAGGACTGTGGTTGTCCTCGCAATTGGGATACAATGTATCAAATGTCTAACGACGTATTATTGATTAAAGACTTCAAATATAAAAACAGAAAGAAAATTTGCATTCTTAACACTCTTAATTACTCTATAAAGCCAATAGAGCAACATTTTAATATTAAACTTAATGAAGATGATGAAATGGATTATTCGCATCTTGTTAGTATGGTACATCTTCGTAGGACGCAAAAATTTGTTTGCGAAATCAGAAAATAGAACATCAACAAGTAGGTAAATCTAGAATTCAGACAAATAATCTAGTTTTTGTGAAGTTGCATCCACAAAGCGATGCGTTATTAAAAATTTATAAGTTTTGCGATTTATACGCAGGACCTTATTTGTGTACTAAACAAATTAACCCTAAAGTTTTTGAAT
This sequence comes from Thermobia domestica, assembly GCF_964235325.1. NCBI lineage: Eukaryota > Metazoa > Arthropoda > Insecta > Zygentoma > Lepismatidae > Thermobia > Thermobia domestica. The sequence goes on from NC_137455.1 coordinate 77,232,658, forward strand.
TAATGGACGTAAAGATTGGTAAACTTTTGAGTTTGGGTAATGTTGATGAGCTTAAATTATGGCGTCCGTCAAAGTATACCAAAGGTAAATGGATACAATTAATTAAAACGTTAGTTTCTTCAGAAGTTTTATCTAAGATTAACATATATAATGTTGAGTTTTCAGATTGATTTTTATATAATAATTTCTTTATTTGTATTATTCTTGGTTAATGATATTAATCAAGTCTTGTTTTGTTTCACTTTGAGTGTTGTTAGGATTTCTTTGTAATTCGCTTCACTTATCAATATTGTGCTTTCAAAGTCTTTTATAATTATCTTAATTATGCCCAAATGGAAGAAATAAGTTATGTAGTATTTCAATATAAGTTAACTTAATTTGTCTATGAGGTCCAATGATATTGAATTAAAGAATCTATTTAAGACCTAAGTAATCAACAAAAGGATCGTATTTTGAATAAGTCCTCTTCGTCGATAATATTATAAAATTAAAATGAAATTGATTATTAAATGAATGTAAGATTATTGTTGATACAAAATAAAATTAATATATATATGTATTATAATTTATATCCGTGTAACGTGGGTTCCTGACACCACGGCAAGGCGCGTCCTCAGGTTGCGGATCGAGGAGAAGGCCTCTAGATATAGAGGTTAGCTGCGAATATACTGAATAAGCAGTCGCGGACAGCCGACTAGGAGTGGTCCTCCAGCTTGGGGGTTTGGGTAGGGCTAACAACCTCATCCTGTAAAAAAAAAAAAAAACACTTGTTCAGAAATATTCACAAAAGCCTCGGACAGGGACTGATAACTTGCCACGACCTCAGCAAAAGAAAATGGACATGAGATTTGGAACATGGAATATTAGGAGTCTTTATAGGGCAGGCGCGTTAAAATCCGTAACGAGTGAGTTAGAGAAATACAGGATGGACGTAGTAGGGATGGAAATGGATCAGGAAGTTAGGTGGGATGGAAATGGATCTGTGAATTCCGGAAATTTTACGTTCTTTTACGGGGAAGGAAATAAAAATCACCAGTTAGGAACAGGGTTTTTTGTTCATAAACGTATATTACCAGCAATTAAACGGGTTGAATTTGTTACTGACAGACTTTCTCTTATTACTCTTAAGGGACGCTGGTGCGATATTATTGTTTTAAATGTACATGCCCCAACTGAAGATAAGGATGACGATATAAAAGACAGTTTTTACGAAGAAGTGGAACGGATATTTGACCAACTCCCGCGATATCATATGAAAATTCTATTAGGGGATTTCAATGCGAAGGTAGGACGAGAGGATATTTTCAAACCGATTATAGGGAACGAAAGTCTGCATAAGGAAAGTAATGACAACGGTGTTAGACTCGTGAACTTTGCAACATCCAAAAACCTAATCGTGAAGAGTACAAAATTCCCACATCACGACATTCATAAATACACTTGGACATCACCAGACGGGAAAACACATAATCAAATTGATCACGTTTTAGTAGATAGAAGAAGGCAATCTAGCATAATTGATGTCCGGTCGTTTAGAGGGGCTGATTGTGACACCGACCACTACCTGGTAGCAACGATAATACGAGAGAGGTTATCGTTGAATAAATGTAATATTCATTGTCCAAAAACGGGGAGATTCAATTTAAACAAATTAGAAGAGAGCCAGGTAAGAGAGAAATACCAGATTGAAGTTTCGAATAGATTCTCGGCTTTAGAAGATTCGGAGTATTGCGAAGATTGAGGATACCTGGATTGAAATTAGAGATAGCATTAAAATTTCAGCAAAAGAAAAATTGGGACACGCGGAAATACGTAGGAACAAACCATGGTTCGACCAGGAATGCATAAAACTAGCAGAGAAGAGAAAACAGGCAAAATTACGCTGGCTACAAAATCCGAATGAAATAACTACACAAAATTTCGCAAATATCAGGCGGGAAACTTCCAAAACTTTTAGAACAAAGAAACGCGATTTTCTGAAAGCTAAAATTAAGGAACTTGAAGATAATAGTAAAAATAAAAACATCCGGGACATGTATAAGGGAATTAACGAATTTAAGAAACGCTATCAACCTCGTGCTTATATATTAAAGAAATCTGACGGTACAGTCCTCACTGACACGGATAGCATCTTAAATAGATGGAAAAAATTTTTTGACGATTTGCTTAACACGCAACCAAAAACTAGTGTGCGTGGAGAAAAGGAGATACACACCGCAGAACCGTATATTCCAGAACCCAACCGAATAGAAGTAGAAACCGCTATAAAGAAATTAAAGAAACACAATTCTCCGGGTGTAGATGAAATTGCGGTTGAGTTAATTTTAGCTGGAGGCGAGAAATTTTGGAACAAGATACAAAAAATCATTCTTCTTATCTGGGACAAGGAAGAATTGCAACAAGAGTGGAAAGAATCAATCATTGTTCCAATTCAGAAGAAAGGCGACAAAACTGACTGTAATAATTATGAGGCATTTCTCTTCTGTCAACATCCTATAAAACCCTTTCAAATATTCTATTAGCAGGACTGACCCCATACGCAGATGAAATTATTGGAGATTATCAGTGCGGATTTAGACGAAATCGATCAACTATTGACCAAATATTTACCATTCGCCAAATACTCGAAAAAAAGTGGGAATACAATACCCCGGTACATCAACTATTTATTGATTTTAGAAAGGCGTACGACTCGGTTAGAAGAGAAACATTATACAACGTTCTTACAGAACTTGGAATACCGAGAAAGCTAATTAGATTAATTAAGATATGTTTAAATGAATCCCAAAGTAAAGTCCGGGTAGGAAATTTTTTGTCCACGAGCTTTCACGTCGAAAATGGCCTGAAACAAGGAGATGCGTTGTCGCCATTATTATTTAACTTCGTTCTGGAATACGCTATAAGGAAAATCAAAGATAGCAACCAGGGCCTACAATTGAACGGTATTCACCAGGTTATGGCATATGCTGATGATGTAAATTTAATAGGTGATGATAGGAGAACAATAGAAAAAAATGCAGAGATCTTATTAAACGCTTGTAGGGACATGGGTTTAGAAATAAATGCAGAGAAAACTAAATACATGGAAGTGCGTCGGGACCGAAATAGAGCAAATTATGGATGCGTTAAAATATTAAATAATACTTTTAATAAAGTGGATAGTTTCAAATATCTAGGATCAATATTAACAGATCAAAATCATATTCAAGAAGAAATTAAATGTCGACTAAAAGCAGGGAATTCGTGTTACTATTCGGTTCAAAATCTCTTGTCGTCGCGAATTCTGTCGAGGAATTTGAAGCTTAAAATATACAAAACGATAATTATGCCTGTTGTTTTGTATGGCTGCGAAACATGGTCACTTACTCTGAGGGAAGAACATAGACTGAAAGTATTTGAGAACAAGATCCTGAGACGAATATTCGGACCCAAGAGGAACGGGAATGGGGAATGGCGGAAACTTCATAACGAGGAACTGCATAATTTATATGGTTTACCCAACATTGTTAGGGTCGTCAAGTCTAGGAGGCTTAGGTGGGCAGGTCATGTAGCTAGAATGGAAGAAAGTAGAAACGCTTTCAAAGTCTTGACTGCTAGACCCATAGGAAAACGACCATTAGGAAGACCTAGGCGCAGATGGGAGGACAATATTAAGATGGATCTCGCAGAGATTGGAATACAAAGTAGAAACTGGATGCAGTTAGCTAAGGATAGAAGTCAGTGGAGAGCTTTTGTGAACGCGGCATTGAACCTCCGGGTTCCATAGGCCATAGAGTTAGTTATTATAATTTATATTTGTGAGAGCTATTCGGAAAGTAAGGTAACCACGTATGTAAGATGCGTAACGATCCAGGATTCTTTCTTCAATTGTAATCAATTTAAGAAGTCCTCGTCGGGAGCCATATATACAACGAGTTTGTATATTTGACCTATAAATTACTTCCATTTTTAATTGTAGCTATTTTAGGCAACGGTGCTTAAAAGTGCACAATATATTATGAAGAAGAAGAAGAAAAAATGTAAAATAGTTGTTGATATAGATTGATATTCATGTAATGGTAGTGGTTATAAATGTAGATAATTGTTTGTTTCCTGTTGCTATGACAACATAAAGATTATTATTCATGGTATTTTGAGAATAAAAGTTAGTTGTTCTATATATATTTGACGAGCCTAATTTCCAAGGTATGTAATTGTTAGTTTTTGCAATTAAGTGTATAAATTAAAGTACCAAATCGTGTTAATTTACTAGAATTGTGGGCAAAATATATGTAACAAAAAGGGAATCTTAAATAACGTTATAATGTGATACCCATGAGTCCAACTTTTTCACTTTCCTGATTGTATAGAATAGTCGAACGACAGTGGTATGGTGTATGTCTAGCTCGTCTCCAATGGCACGAACTCTTTTCCGAGTCTGTGTCCATGGTATTCTTGAAAAGTTTATCCCTGCATCATATTGGTCGGTGCTCAGGGGACTCATTTTGCAATTCTGGGTTACCGGAACGAAACCCAGATATCAACTCGCTATTTCTGGCCCAAATTCAGTGTTAAATGTTTTTTTCGCGGCTTGCTGTGCAGAATATCTCAGCTTGAAGTCGTAAAGAAAAATTATTCGCAATTGTGTATTCCCCATGGTACACTTCTATACGATCCTGTTAAACAACACATTGCCTCCTGTCTGTATACCTCCAACCTGTGCTTGTGACATTAGACGCGTGACCTCAATTCATCCGTGTTGTTTCTGAGTTGAGTTTCCCACAAGACGTCAAAGTGGATATTTCATTCGCACCAAGTTATGAGGCAACTTTATTTCTGTTGAGGATACTACAAAGAAGGAACGATATAAGTATGTACTGAATATTTTTCTAATTTCTCATATAAATTATCATGTCTCTAACTGTAGCAGAAGCAACGAATAAAAAGCATTGGATTGATTAAGGAACAGTGTAGACATTAATATAACAAAGGGAATAAGATCTATAATGTAAAATCAGGTAGTAGATAATTTCTTGGTGAAAGTGCGTATACAGCAAGTACAATAACATGATAACGAAAATTAAAAGCATATCAATACTATTCAAAATGTAATTAAGGCAAAATGTAATGAATGCAACAAAACATTAACAATTCCATCTCAGGCTGAAATAAATCCATCAGACATAAATATACTAAGTCTGGTAATAAATAAAACTTGTAAATATTATTTGCAAACTTAAATAAAATCATAAAGCACAAGAATTTTTCGATATTCATAATTCGTTCTCCACCCACTGTATACTAAAGCAGTTCCGAATATTTTGACAACAATCGCTCTTAAATTAAGTAAAGGAGAGTGTTTGAGTAGCGAACACAATCTTATGAGCTTGGAGCGTGTGTAGTATCAAAAGGGTTATTAACACTGAACTTCCATAAGTGATGACGGTAAATAACAGATTTACACACAAGTTTTGGATTTAAAAACTGTGTAATTTTTCACTAAAAAGAAAGAAAAGAAAAAGAAAAGAAATCAGTTGGGAATTTTGGGTTCAATTTCGTATTACCTATTCTGGTGACTAAATTATACTGGAATGGTTATTTACAGCGATGCAACTAAGCTAGTTGTCGCCCGGGGCAAGAACTCGCCTTCACCCGCTCCCCTCCGCGACCAACCAAACCAAAACGCTCTCCGACTACACCTGATATTGGGATCACACACTAATTCTCCTATTCCATTTTTCTTCAAGTGGTAATGCTTCCTTTCAAAATTGCAGTACGTTAATTTTTATTACAAGATAAATCACCAAGCTAATTACTATTATTTGATTGTCAAATAATCTGAGAATAGCATGCTTGACATATTCTTATAGTCTTACCAGAATAACTGTAATACCATAATAACTGCAAATTACAATGCTTTTGAAATTATGTCGGGGTGTGCATAAGTGTAGAATGAACCAACAGTCTGTTGCTTTAGAATAGAATATTTAATCATGGCAAACAGTCAAGCTGTTTTCTCGATTATTATACTCGAATATTTTGCAAATCTCTTAATTTAATCTCTTAAACATAAAAAGCTGGAAACTAAAGTTAAGCTTTTCGGGCTCTTGGCCTGCAAAGGTTTTTATAATGTCCTCAAAAGATAGCTTTGAAGCTAACTTATGCTCTATGGATATGAGCCTAAGGTTGGTAAGTCATTGTTGTCCTGTTAAGTTTCTGAGATTTTTTTTATGTTCTTTAGTCTGCTAAAACTCCTTTCCTTGTCTTATAGTAAAAATAAATATTTGCCTCTTTTTGCGCCCTCTCAATCCGGCGCCCGGGGCACAAGCCCCATTCCCCCCCCCCCTAGTTACATCATTGGTTATTAATTTATTTATTTACTTTAAGATAACTACGATATTTCTGTCCTGGCCTATTGTTTCCTAAATACAACTAATTCATTGAATTTAATTTTTTCATCACTAAAGCCGTATGAGACGGGATTGACTAGGATTCAAACCAATAGTCGGATTTCTATCCGACGCAACCAATCTCTCAGGAATCGAACCCGGAGCCACGGCCACGAAGAAGAACTAAGAATAAAGTTCCAGTACACTCAATGTTCACTGTTCTGTCTTCGTTGTCATCTACACAGTAGCAGCACTTATGTAAATAAACACTTTAATGTTAACAATATGCTAAGCATAAACAACCTATTGGTTTTTATCACAGCTGAAAAAAAAAAAAAAAACAGTTGTCATTAAGTCATACAGTGAAAGGTGTCGAAAAAATCTTATGAAACAAAAATTAATTTCTTAAGCAAATTTAGACATAAAATAGAGGAAGCCCATAATATACAACAGGTGTTTGGTTACTGGTTGCAAAGTGCAATTTCTGTTTGTGAAGTTTCATGCTATATATAATATACGCTCTGCACACTTTTTCAGTTATGAATAAACAACCCTATGGGACACTATCATCAATCCACAAATAATTTCTTTAGAATTAATCGTAAGTATTGCCTGTGTCTGACACAATTCAAGCATGGGGAGAGGTGTGCAAGATTGAACACACACACTCACTCTTTTATGGTAACTAAGAACAACAAAAGGTACCTAGCTTCCTCGTACTTATATAATTAGCGTATGTCTTCGACACGGGACATCCGGGTACGAATTAATGTGGCTCGAATCTCACATTAAGCTGCAGATCCATGTCCCATATAGTCTCGCTGTTGAACGGGACGCTAAACCCCAACTCAACGAACAAAAGGACACGTCTGAAATCTTTGTCCATAAAAGACGTCATCATTGAATCGAAACGGAGTGCAATGAAAAATAGTCCATCTACAAATTAAATGACGTTCATGTCGGCAGTTGTCAGCGACGACTCGCCATGTATGATCCCAAAGCATCACATCGATGTAGATTGCCTCCACTGTGCTCTGAATATCTGAAAGACATCTAATTTCAGGCATTACATCATGGCCTTATCACTGCAATCATATTCTCTGCAATATTACACCAACACATAATCAATTTTGCTGGACAGAAAACAATTTTTCATGAAGAGAAAGAAGTATATCATTTTTATACATGATTCATACCCGCTCTCAGTAAAAAATCAATTAATACGTAAATATTCAAAGATTTGAATCAAATAGTTTTTGTCTGGTCTACTATTACTATAATTAACTTGACAGCGTATAATTCCTTCTGGAATGTAGAAAAAAGTGCTAAGAGAGAGAAAGACTCTGGAAGTCGGAGACTGTCCACATGTGGCATATTTTACAGAAAAAGCATCCATAATCTCAGTGGTTAATGGCGGAAAGTCTCTGCAATGATACTTATTTTGAACAGTGAAATGTATAGTGAATTTAAAATCCCAGTTTTCTTTCACCAACATAAAGGGCAACAGAACGTTTTGTAAGATTTAATATGTCAAACATGAACTTATTTTCTTTATTTGTTTCTATGAAAATTAAAAAAAGAGTTACTTACCCCCACCCCAAAAATCTACCTAATTTGACTATGCAAAATCAAAGGGAAAAATGTCAGTATTACCAGCACTAAGGGCTCTTATGCCATCTTTGCTCGGTAACAAGTAACACAAAGTTAAATTTTAAACGTTCATGTCTAGAAGATCTGCTATACTGAGAACTAAGCAATTAGAAAGGAAACAATATATTTTAAATCATTTTTATTTAACATTTGTTTCTTGTTCACTCTTGTATAATTCTAGTTCGCATACAAACAAAACTCCCACTAGTTGTAAAAATAGAACTATCAATATATCAAATAATCTCTTCTTCATTTGCACAGCACATCACAGTTTTGACTAATTGCAATAATAATAATAATAATTAAACATGGAACCATGTATATATTATAGCCTATACTGTTCTGTAAAACTTCTTTTACCACAACAAACATTTCATGAAAATAAAGTAAAAACCATTCCTATAAATGTACGAAATATATTGAGAAAACCAAATTGTATATAGAGACTTCTTATATATTTCTATATATACATGTATAAATATGACTAATCAGGAATTTACCTTTCTAATATGGTAAAACACAGGCGTGGATTAATACTAGGTGCAAAGCACGCTGGAGAATATCGAGAAATATCTTCATGTAAATCTCTTTTTCTGAATTCTCATAAAACTTGAACGAGCTTTGGCCCATAGTGATTAACATATTATATAAAGAATAACAACTGCGACATAGGTTTCTTGTTTATTGGAGTCCTCGATCCTGGCACCCATCTTCTTATTTTTATTTTATTTTTTTACATATACAGTTTTAAAGCTTGTTGGCATCCTTAGCTTTCTTTTCATTCGCTCTTTATACCTGAAAATGATTCATTTTGAAAGTACCTGTACTCAGTTCCTTTCAGGCCACGTACAAGTGGAGAAGAAATTACTAACACATGTAGAAGTCAACAGTTCTATTACGTGAGCAAAAACTGAATGATATATGCAATATCTTTCCTCTTGCAGGCTATAAGGTTTATCACGAATGCCCTTATTATATGTGCGTATTTGATCGTCATGGTTGAGTTTGGAATGTTTTATACACCAAGTCAAATATATTGACCTCTTATTCAAAAATGAAAAAAACAGACGAAGTACTCTTTCGTGACAATTTATATGGAAGTCCTAACATTTTGGCTATACATTATATAAACTATGCAATGGATATTTCAACTCCTAAATGTCTTAATTTGTATTCTTCAAAATGAGAATAATACCTGGGAATTCAATGCAGTGTGACTATAAAATTTTAGAGAGTACAATAATATAGTATAAAGAAAAATAAAATATAAAACGTAATTGTAATAATTTACAATTGTTCATTGATAATTCTGTTCTTGAAATAATACTAAATTTCCGAAGTAATCAAATTAACAAAAAATTGGCTACTTTCCAAGGGAGGATTCATTGGTAAGTAGCCATTTTTTTTTTTTTTTTTGATTAATTTGAATCATCCTCTCATGCCCCCATATAATTATAATTCCGAAGTAATCATTTACAATAACAACGTGGTGACAGATCTTGAACTCATGAAACATATTCGAGACAATTCAATTATAGAAATTGTTAATTGTAGCAGAATATTAGCAATTAGAACATAATATCATATAAATTGTCATCAAGACAGAATAAACATATCAATGAACATGAACTTACAACTTATGAAATGAGGATTACACTTGATCTGCTTAAAAATTATATAATATTGCTTTTTTTTTTGGGGGGGGGGGTCAACACAAGAATACTACAACATAAAAGTATGCTTAGTCTCAAAAATATTTTTAAAACACTTTGTGTAACATCATGAATTCAGACCTTTACAGGATATGAGTATCACAGTAAATCTAATTTTTTTAATAAGTTACATTTTCGATTCCTTAATATCTTATTCTTAAAAAGGTAATATTAAATTTTATTTTCTTTAATAGTTTATCAAGCATGATCTGCTTATAATAACATTATTTTAATATTTGGGATTTATTCTTAAAACTGATTAAATCAGTCTTCAATGTTTAAACTCTAGTAGAGAGTACATTTGGAGTATTTATAAGGTAAAAATAAATAATTTCATGTTTTAACATTGGAATTATTATTGTTAACAAACTAACGACATGTCTAACACGAATTTTTCTTTATCATCAAATAAAACCCCCGCCGCTTTTTCTTATATTTTCATCAAGTAAAGAATCTTTACATTCCATAAATCTACTCTCCTTTCAATCTTTAATGCATTTCGAAATGTTTGATAGTACTGACCGACTGGAGATTTAGTAAAATATACACTTATTAAGTGAGAGGAGAATTACATACACAAAATTTTAACGAAAAATATAAAATGAAATAAATTTAAAAAAGAAACAGTCGAATCTATAATATTAAAAAAAAGCAAGATGAGATATGGATAGTAAATATTAATATAAATGCAGCAACACTAATAATTTTCTATGATAAATACATTTTGGAATGATATGAACTATATAAAATATATTGTTTACTTTACTCTTTCCCCAATAATAAAATATATTCAATCACTTTTACGAAGAGAATTTTGAATTAAAATCTAGTTAAACTTTTACAAAATAATCAATTGTATTAAATTTCAAATTACTGTGAAAATGCAAAATTAGTTTCTATTGACAAGGACTTTTCCTAACAGAAAGAAATGTTTGGTTTACATTCTGAAATCGCAGTTCCGAATTAATACTAACCAGAACTTTAAATAAAAATAAGGATTTTCAACAAATTTGTTGTTTTTTAAAATTAATTATCAATTCATAACTAAAATTTAATACAATTAGTTCAGAAAGTATTCGAACAAGTTCCTAAACTCTATTTTAAGCATTAAAAAACTATTTGCGAATTAAAAAAAAAAGAAAAAAAGAGAAAAAGAAAACATTTAGAACTTGTTGACAATAAATCTATCGAGTTTTAGGTTTATTATATCCTCAGTACTAGATATAATTTCGAGTTAAAATTTTATCAAAATAAACATATGATATTTGAGGAACTCAGCAAATTCTTTCATATTTAAGTGAAAAATTATATATTATTTTTTATTATTCAGTTTCAGAATTTCTGAGTCTAAATTCATACAAAAATTTTAATTTAAAGCTCTACTAAATACAAAACTAATAGTTATCAAGAATCTTTGATTTCTTAATCTATCGGTCATCGTGTATGTTCCGTGATTACGACTGCAGTATTATATTATAATATTCTTTAAAAGTATCTCGAACAGTTTTTTTTTGAAAGAAGTCATTTTTAATATATGATATTGTAAACTGATATTCTCCTCAAAGATGTGCAGATCCTTGAACATCTTTTTCTTAATGAAGTTTTGAAGGACCAAATATGAAGACATTTATAGAATTATAAACCACACTCCTAAACAAGACTGCACTCATTTAATATAAAAACACATTTACACGTGACGTTTCGATCTTCTAACCAAGATCCTCATCAGACGTACACTGGGTTTACGTCTGATGAGGATCTTGGCTAGAAGATCGAAACGTCACGTGTAAATGTGTTTTTATATTAAATAAGTGCAGTCTTGTTCAGCAGTGTGTTTATTTTTCTGATTTTATTTGTAAGACGTATGACTATGAATCAGGGGCGAATCTAGGACCGACTTCTTGGAAGGGGGGCGGTGGGTTGTCATACTGCTACTTTTAAGGGCTCCAAACTTAAGGATGGGTTTTATTTATATATATAAAATAAGAAAGTTTCCTCTTCTGGGGGGGGGGGGGGCGATCGCCTTCCCCTGGATCCGCCCCTGCTATGATTGTGTGTCAGTTATAGAATTATATTTACACTATTCAGACAATTGCATTACCGATATATTGTAATTACTTATTAACAACTGTTCGACATAATGAAGTATCATAACATTTCAGATACGAATTATTATCATAAGATATTCCGTCCATAAGATATCTATATTAAAGTTTAGGTATAAATATGTATAATTTTTAATAAGTTGCGGCCATTTTTTTTTCATATATTTCAGCGAAGATGGAATGGTTTATTATATTATTTTGGTCTTCAATAAAATATGTCCTTCATTACATGCTATTCTTTTGAATCGTTTTATAAAAAATATGTTGATAGGTAATACGCTTTTGCCTGCAATATTTCGAAATGATACATATCTATTCCCGTGTAACATCTCTTCTCAGTGCTGTACCATTTTCCTAGTAACGTACATTTCGTTTGTATAAAATAATAAAAACATAACAATATAGCAAATCTTCAAATATTTCCTTTCTCATAAATATATCACAATGGCACATTAAATCAACTTACGAAGCTTTGTGTTGTTTTCTTTTTACAATTAACTTTGTGTGATGAGAAATAATATACTGAACAAACATACATATAAACAACTGTACACCCTCGAAGCACTCACCAAGATAACAAGCACCCGTGAAAACTAAATGTTATTAAAGTAAATTTTCATTATAATACACAGCAACAATGTATAAAGTATGAAAGATATGCCACTTCCAACTCAGTGCATCAGTCAGAAAGAATTGAATGAAACAATGTCAAGAAAAAAAATGCAGGTCTATTATTTAAAAACAAATACTCTTACAAGTTCGAGCAATCATAAAACGTAAGTACAAAAGAAACACACTTGTGACTGCGACGTATATCACCACCAACCGTTGATTTTACTTTTTTTTTTTTTTTCCTTGTTTCATGAGGAAATTCAGAATGGACGGACAATTCATAGGTGGAACGGAAAATTCATTCCAATCTATTTCGTTTTTCTCTTCACTCATACAGATCTTTCTCGTCTCTTGAAAGACTGAAGTAAATTGATACACGGGTTTAGCAGCCATCCATCACAAAAGCGTTACAAACGCTTACTTACAGTCATTTCGAACGACTTCAACTTTTGTGTTTTGTGTCCGTATTTCATACCAAGAACCCATTAAATAGCTCTATGTTCTTCTTTTTTATAGCCGGATCTTCCCAGATATGATTTGCTCATAGATCTGTTCGGTTAATGGCTCATAGCATCCTGAGGAACTCATATAAAACAGTTTATCCTTGATTTGTGATGCATTGAAACCATCGTATTGAAGATCCTTTTTCTTCATTTTGTACGTTCCTGAAAATATATTATTATTATTATTATTATTATTATTATTATTATTATTATTATTATTATTATTATTATTATTATAAAATTCATTTTATAGGATAATGGGGAACAATATTTATCACATGTGAATGAATAACTGAAAGAATTACCAGAACAATATTGAAATGAAATGAAATATTTGATTTTACGTCCCACGGTTATGCTAGGTGGGCTAAAGGAGACTGTGATGATAAGAAATGAAGGAAATGGTGGAATGAAGAAAAGGGGAGGAAACGGGAGAACCCCGAGTAAACCCACACAGACGGTGTTTGCCCACCACAAAGCTCACTTGGCGCAAGGTGAGATCGAACTAGGAAACCCATGCACAAGAGGTCAACGCTCTACCACTGGACCACCGCAGCCCCCATCAGAACAACACTGATATAACTTCAGTCTACCACATTAAAATCGAAATTACAGAGTGTCATCATTTTACATTATGGTTATGATGTCATAAATAATTTTATGTAAAACTAGGTTAAGAGAATGATGCATGGTAGTTTAATAAATATTGCTAGTACAGTCAGAGCAAGCAACTCCTAAGTCCAAATGTAATTTCAATTTAAGAACTACTAAAAATATTGATCTAGTCGACGCACCGAAACTCTTGTGTCATTACTTTGCGTTTCTTATACCCCTTTAACTCGAGAACCTATAAGTAAGTTCCGTTTAAGATTGTGAAACTACGGTGAACTTAAAAATTGTAAGGATTCAATACTACAGATAACATCTGCTGAGATGATAAATCCATTACTTCCGGTTTCAATACGGGGATATGAACGGAGATGGAATTATTCTTGGGATACTCAATCCATATCAAGAAAGGGAAAAAAATCTCACAATCTTTTTGCTTTTGCTCTGATACCTGCCAACAGACACACGGATAAACATTCGTTTTATAAAATAAAAGACAAATTCTGACGAAAGCGTATATTATCCAACAGATAATAGCGTTAAAGTTTTTGCAAAGTATCATTCTCTTCATTAGACACATTATCTGTTGAAGGAATATATACTTTGCCGAAATTGTAATGTTATTATTTATTAGATAGTGTGTGTTTTGGTCGGAAGTTGTTTTTCATTTTATACAAGAAGTTCCAAAGCTCGAATGTGTGGTATTCGTTCTATAAGACTACACATATGCATAACGTTTTGAAATGTGAAAACTGAAAAAGATCAAAATTTTGCAGGATAATAGTGACTATTGGCGACAAGTTTTATGAACAAACGATTTTCAATAATGTTGTATTAAAAGACTAACAACCCAAAACATTCCCTCATTTGATTAACACTAAAATTTTTATCATAACTTTTACGTATGTGTAACCAAGTAATAATGCAGATAATAATGAATCGCATACCAGGTTTGATTGGTTGGACTTTAGCATTCTTTTGCAGCACCGAGGCTATATGAAACATGAACTTACAGTTTAAGGTGGAATCCGAACCATTATAACGCGTTCAAATTTCAAGGCTCTCCCATCGGGAATCGAACCTGGAAGCTCGTACACTGGAGGTATTCACACTAACCACTAGATCAGCATGGAGGGCTTATCGCATAACAAGCTGGGTGGAAATCAATTAATGCTGTTTATGCGTTTCTTTTGAGATTCTGATTAAACGTTCCTTACACAGCACACTTGCGGTTCACGAAGTTAATTTATCTGACACAGCTAATACTATAGCCATGCTATCAGAATACAGACTTTCCGTCATCTTAATTTTACACTTCAAATACCATTATCCAATCATTTAAAAGCATTATCCAACCATAAGCTACACAGTGAAACTGGCATAACTCAAATTACATCAGAAGTTTTAATTATACAATATTAGAAATAAACAAATAAATAATAATAATAAATTTTGTGACTTTCTTCATAATAATCAGCTTATAGATCACAGAATGTAAACACTTTAATAAGTTGAAAATTATTACGCAAATAACATTACTTATAATATTTAAACAAATGCATACGTAAACAGTGTTTAAGCCGAAGCTTTCAAATCTTGAAATGAAATGAAATCTATAATTTTAGATAACACGGTTATGCCCTACAAGCTCAAGGAGACACGAAAACCCCAAGAAAATCTACGGACACAATTTTAATTGTGTGAAGAACTGTGAATATTTGTTATTTCATTATCTGTGGATGCAGATACTATGGCGGGCAAAAATGTTCCACTAGTGGATAGAAATATTGCGAATGTAAACGGGGGACTATATCCGCGCAGACTTTTAATTATTGCCTATTAAACAGTCGTAAATTTAACAAACTATATGACTAATAGGCAGAAATACTAGAGGAAAGTTGGTGGATTGATGTTTCACTTATGTTGGTCACGCAGTATGAGTATAATTGAAGACCAGAGGAGGGAAAAACGAGAAATGCCACAAAACTATGAGAGAAGCCGACAGAACTGATGACAAATTTAGGTACCTTTCTACTTCATATAACGGAATATGAGAAATGAGTACTATTTGAATGAATGTAAAATAAGTGTAGTTTTACTATACAAGATAAGAAGTAATAATATTCAAAACATTAAACTGTATGATCTCAACATTTGTTTCTTACAACATTTTTAACTTTTTTTTTAATCCTTTGTCTTCAATTAAAAAAACTGACTTATACTAAAAGCTATAGCACATTAAAAAATATGAAATATTTCTCTCTTTACTGTACAATTGTTAGAATAAATGTAAACAGCAAAAGGAAATGCAATTATATGAGTTGAAAGAATTTAACAAATCTTTTCTAATAATATGCTGTCTGCCATAATTCTCTAAAAATTATTACAGGTACTAAACTACTTAAATATCAAGCAAATGAACATTGCTTTATACGTACCGGTCATATCAAGTTCTCTGACTATTCGAATAAATAATGGACGAGCGTATACGGGCAGGAGTTTCTTTACGCCATCTGCAAGGGTCTTTAGGTCCAAAGAATCATCTTGATCAAGTATGGCAGCCATTCCCGCGCGTCCTTCCATTCCAGGAATCTACAATGAAAAGTAACATTTAAAAAGTTAAGATAATACAATTATTATATTCAAATTCAGGAGAATTAGCTCCGTAGTCTATGCCACAGTTCAGTGGTTATGAGGAAAATGTACATGAATTTACAATAAAGAACAAACAAAAAAAAAAAAAAAAAAAAATGAACTTTTTTCTATCGTAACAAATTGTCATTAACCTTCCCTTTGTTTCCATATTTTTGTTGGTATTCAACTGTTCTCAATCTATCTTTACTATAAGATTGTGATTACTTGATACGTTAACAGTAATAATAATACTAAAAAATATCAATAATTTGATATTTTAAAATGATAAATTGTATTTGCACAATGCCACTGGCAAAATATATATTACTTTTTTTTGAGGTAGTTGTACAAATAGGCAAGCTCATGTTTTGTTAATAGTAGTAAGTTTCATTTATAATCGGATTTAAATCACTCTTAAATAAGGGTTTTTTAAGTGATTGTGTAGGCGAATAGGATGATTCCATTAGACGAAAGGAAAGGGAAATAAGAAAGTCATAAATAATATCAAGAAAAAAAATTATACGCTGTGATCTATATCAATATTATTGTGGTACGATATAGCAGTTATTGTTGCATAAATACATCACTACATATAGTCCAGACACATAACGTTTATCTAGATAGTAATAAGAAGGTTTCAAACACTGTATTATATAGAATTATTGCTGCCTATCAGTGTAACAGCAACTGCAAAATAACGACTATTGACAGTTGTTAGATTTTTTCAGCCCATATTATCAAAATAGCTATTTGCTCTCCGAAAACTATTGAATCAATATGTTTGCATATTATATTTAAGATCTGAAATTATAAAAGATTTAATAGACAATACTACTTGAGAATTATACAAAAGCTTTCATTTCTTAAAAAATAAATAAATAAATAAATAAATAAATAAATAAATAAATAAATAAATAAAACCTGTGAAATTTCGGTATAACGTAGGAAAGAAGAAATTTATTTAATACCAGTATATTGGTAACCGTCATTGGTATTTATTATATTTACAAATTTGATTTGTAATTTGAAAGAAACCATCGCATCAAATTACAAAAGAGTCGATCAAATTATTCGAATTAAAAAGAAGGAAATAAAGATCACTTGCTTAGATAGTTCTAATTTTAGTCAACAAGGACAGCCAAATTCAGTAGTGCAGAAGCTTTATTAACCGAGTTCCGAAAAAGATTGTTTTATTTGTAGTTGCTTGGTCTGTACGAAAGTGCTGCTAATTACTTTCTTTAGAAAAATAATTATAAGTGACCAACGGGCAATGTTGCTTAGAAATAAACATCAAGTATTTCGTATCCAAAATACAAAAACTTTAAAACTTACGAAATCATAGTCAGAAAGACGTGTTTCAACCACAGAAAGAAGCCAAACAATTTTACTACAATTTCTCAATACTTTCGATTAAAGGGTTAATACAGGGTTATTGTAAACGATCTTCCCGATTTCAAAGTTAAATGACACATTTGTTAGGGCGGCAGTAAATCAAGATGGCAGGAAACGAAGACAGTAGAGCATTTATGTTCTAGAATTTTATGTAAAACTGTCTGCAATTACAAAGTTTCAGGGCGAAGTTCGGGTTAGATCCATCAAGCGGGCACTCAATTCCGAAGTAATACCGACAATTTAACGAAAGTGGGTGTATCTGCGAGAAGAAATCAACAGGTCGGCCAGGAGTTAATGGAGAAACAGTTGATTGTGTGCGTGCGACTTTCACCAGAACCACAAAAATCAACGTTCATGCTAGTAAATAACTGAGCTTGAAGCAGTCAACAGTGTGGAAAATTCTGTGAAAACATTTGAAATGTTACCTATAACAATTGACATTATTGCAGGGGTTTAAACTTACTGATAAGGCTAAGAGATTTGAGTTCTGCGTTGAGATGCAAAACCTTATGGAAAGAGAGAGTTTCATTGGGTCAGCTGTGTTTAGTGATAGGGATGCCTTCCATCTTTCGGGAAAAATAAATAAACAAAATGTGAAGATTTGGGCTTTGGACAATCCCCATGGTTATGAAAAACGTATTTGTGATTCTCCCAAAAGGAACGTGTTTTGTGCAGTCACCCGTGAAAGTGTGTGGTCCTATGTTTTTCGAGGAGGACACTCTAAACGGACTTTCCCCACTTTCACATGTTGTAGACATGGCTTTTCTCGAAGCTGAAAGATGACATGGAAAATTTCATTTTTTAGCAGGATGGGCACCGGGATGTCACAAGGAACTCAACAGAAGGTTACTAAATCAATGGATAGGACGAGCTAATCGTGAGGATCACATTCTGCTACCTTGTCCCTCCCCTTCCCGTCAGATATAACTCCGGGTGACTTTTTTTTTTTTTTTTTAAATATATATAGGGTTATGTTAAAAATCGAGTATATTAGCCACCCCTATCTAACAATTTACCTGAAGTTCGAGTGTGCATTCAAGAAGCAGTTGCATCTCTAGTGAGGCAAGGATTAGACTATCGGATTGATGGGTGCCGAATTACAAAAGGCACTCATATTGAGCATCTTTGACGTGGAACACAACA
This sequence comes from Thermobia domestica, assembly GCF_964235325.1. NCBI lineage: Eukaryota > Metazoa > Arthropoda > Insecta > Zygentoma > Lepismatidae > Thermobia > Thermobia domestica. The sequence goes on from NC_137455.1 coordinate 77,251,386, forward strand.
CGTATATATTTAAAACGTTTTGAGTTTTTCTTTCATTTAACATAAGTTATCTGTCGTTGTGAATTAAGAAACGTGAGTTATTAAACTTTGAAATCGGGAAGATCATTTACAATAGCCCAGTATATATAGATGTTCAGGTGAGTTAAGGGGAGACTTGAAATAGTGATAGATGTCAAGAGGAAATATTTTTTCTTATAAATCCTTATCTGAGTACGCCTCATTGGAGCTCTATAGGTCTTTAAGTTGCCTGCATGCGGTATGCTTTGCCATTCAGATTAAAGCACAGCACCTGCTACGTCCCTCAACCCACTATATGTAGCTTTTTTACTGGTTGCCTAATACAAAAATATCAACTTGAGCAACATACTAATGTCAGTGTAAATTTTGTGAGCTCAAAATGACCTCTAAAACATTTAATAGAAAAATAACGGCATGTTTTCTGAAAATCTGTGTGAAAACTGGCAAATCCATAAAAATTTGGAATCGGCCAATGAAAACGGCACGTTTCTAGAGCTGTAGTTTCCGAGATATGACTGACGAAAGGAATTGTCCATAAACATATAAACGCAGCGTTTTAATATATAGATTATTTTCAGTATCTTAAAAAACTGACCTAAAGAAATATCTCACGAAATTAATGCTAGTGTTAGTTCTAATGCATATCCCCACACACGTTTTATTTCTCTTTGAACCAAAATTTGAGGAATTGTTCGTTGCTTACAAATGCATTCGTTTTCCATTCCAAGGTTATATGATATATTTTAACATGGGATCCTAATCACATATACTCCCGATGAGAATCGAATCTGAATATCCTGCACGAAAGTTGGGTCAATCGACAATGAGCAAGCTCAGTTTAGGTAATTACTAATCCTGCGTGATTTACTGCTAATTGTTTGGAAGTACAAAAAAATAAATAAAATAAAAGTTTTAGGTTTTCTGTAAAATAAAGTAAACGCGACCTTACCTCGACACCGTATACAACTGCATCTTTGTACCCTATTATATTGCTCACTACAGCTTCCACTTCTGACGTAGATACGTTTTCACCTTTCCACCTGAAATAGTGAACAAGAGCAAAATTAGCATAATAATACACAAGAATTGCGGTTTTCGTAAAATCAAGCTTTTAATTTTCAGCAATATTGTTGAGAATTTTCAAGCAAAAAAATATTCCTCCCAAAACATTAAGGGATATTTTCTCCTAGTACAAATCTACCTTGATTTATTAACATGCTTATATGACATTATCCATATTACCATATCTATTCAAAAACAGCTTTCACTTTGAATTCCATTTCCTGCTCTTAGATATTTTTGTTCTGATTTTATACCCAGTATCACAGTTTCCTACAAGAATACGGTGCTGAAAACAAAGCTGTATGTCTCTATTGATCTAACAAAAATATAATTTATTATATTTTTTTCAATTTATTTTGCTCCCTTCAATTTATTTTGTTCTATTCGAGCTATTTAGTGTTTAAATCGTAATTATTTTTACGGAGTTACATTAGATACATACTTATCAAAATGATGGAAATATCTATGTACTGCAACAAAACAGTAATACGATCATATGAGCAGAGATGCCCATTTTAATCTAATCTTACGCTCACGCCATCAACCTGACATCAGGATCATTCGACTTCACAGTCACACCATTTCGACCTCACACTCATAGTATCATCTTGATATCAAGCTAACATCATCAGTGATATCATACTTATTTAATGCCACGCTCACAACACCACTTGACATTACGTACGTTCACTCGCCTCAAACTCACATCATTTCAATATGACGCTCAGTCGATCTCACATCAAGATTTGGAAGTCGCGCACATGTAAGTTCATGCTCAGTTCAAATCAGCGTGAGCTCTGCGCTCTTAAGCTCCAACTTCATGAGTTCGGGCACCAATGCCTATGAATTATCTCTCTACTTGGTTCGAGCATCAGTTAATTTATATATGGCGGACATGCACAGACGAGTATGTTCCGGATTGCCAAATTCCTTCTGTTAAACATGGCTGCGATCTGTGCTGGTGTGAGCAGCAATTTCATACAAGTAACATCCGTTGATCATCTTATTACTCTTAACGGAGATTACTGCTGGTGATTATTCGAACATTTAGATGTCTAAGAGTATGCTATGACCTCTTTGAAGGTGACAACACGCCAATACGCACAGCCAGACTTATTGAGATGGTTTGAGAAACATCAGAATTAACTTGGACTACTTCCATGATTCGCTCACATTCCTGATTTGAACATTATTAACCTTTTACGATAGGCGTGGCATAGAAGCACACAGTTGAGAACATGTGTGGTTCATAAGCCTTATTTGAGTTTAATTTGTTAAATAAGTCATTTAATACCCAATCATACGCTTAGATGGCTTTTAGAGCGTCTATTTCTTTTTCGTCTCTGAAAAAAGATTGATAGCCATTCCTATTATCGCTAATGTTAACGAATGCTTCATTGCATAAAGAACGAACAACTATTACTCTGAAACGATTCACAAATTATGTGCTACAATTCTGGGCGAATACAATATGTACTACCAGTGATCTAATGCCATATTAATCAGGTAAATTTCATTTTGTTACTGTGTTTCCTTTTAACTACTCATGTTTGTACTCATTTAAGCACCTGTTTCGTTAATCTTCATCGTAGACGTTTCAGTAATTGGCTTGTCGCTTTCTTTCGTACGACTTCTTTAAGGAGTTTTACATTACTTGAAGAATCACATTACTGGTAACACTGCTGCACTATAGAATTAACTATTATTTAAACTATCTTCGTACTGACTTTGAATTTACTCCTTTACTTTTTAAAAGATGATGTAATGATCCTAGTTTCTTTCGTTATTTACTTGTGTTGCCTCCTAGTGAAGATTAACTTTCTACAGTTAAAATTAGTAAAACGGGTGCTTAAGCAAGTATAAACATTATTAATATTCAATATGCATCGTAACAGAGTATTAAGTACTTGTATTATTTTGATTATATGTAGTCAAAATAAGAAAAATATTATATAGTTACGTTTATGTAAGCTATTCTTGGAGCTGTATTAAAATTTTGACTACCATACAATCTACATGGTGAGAGTTGTTGAATAGCATGTTCTATCAATGAGTCAGCATCGTCGTTTCCAGAGCTAATTTATGTGTATCTCGTTATTAAGTATTATTTTTAAAGCCTTTCACGAATGCTACAATTAATTTCAGATCCATTTTAACGCAGGTTGCAGTAAAACTATCTTTAACGACACTGCGCGTTATTTTTTACTTCCGCTATACTGATTCCCCTTAATGTACAGTATGTTAAAATAAACTGTACACTATTTGAAAATTAATGGGACAATACAACGATTCATTTGCAGACAGATTTCGGATGCATATTAAAAAAAAAAAAAAAAAAGTTTTTCTCTTCTGGAAAATACGACCATCCTCTACGGAGGAAAACCAATAAAATTTTGGTAACATTTTTCCTATCAATACATTACATCTCTTTTGGACATATATGAATATTTGTTTGTGGGAAACGGTGAATATTTATCTCCGAAAACTTACCTGAAGGTATCACCTGTTCGATCCTTGAAAAATAGATAGCCAAATTCATCCATCACTAGAATGTCACCTATTGGAAATAATAAAGAGAATAATAATATTAAATGTTCTAGTACAGAATTACATATAATGCTATTCTGCGAAACACTATCAAACAAAACGCCTGCTACCAATTAATAAAATTACAAAGCTGCTCAAAGATTCGAAAGCTAGTTAACCTACCAACAAAAAGACTTTTAATACAGGCCACTTTCAGAATCATTGAACCAGTACATAGTATTATATTGATTCCCTCCGTTTGACAAAATCCACCCATCAACTTCTGTTGAAGCTACGAATGGTATATATATATAGAGGTAAGCAAGAAAGTTCTGTCGCTTTTTGTGAAGGTCTGTGTTCAATTGGCCCTCACACTGTGAAAATGAAATGAAATGAAATCTTTGAGTTTTACGTCCCCCGGTTATGCCGGTTAGGCTAAAGGAGACGGTGATGATGAGTAATGAATGAAAATGGTGGAATGAAGAAAGTGGGAAGAAACAGGAGAACCCCGAGAAAACCCACGCACACGGTGTTTGTCCACCACAAAGTTCACTTGGTGGGGGCTGGGATCGAACCCGGGACCCCAAGCCCTCACACTGTGAGTTGAATGCGAGTGGAAATAAGGCGATGGTCAGTTGTTGGTGTGGGTTGGTTGTGGAGTTCAGTTACACTGTGAACTTGCGTAAGGACAGAGTGAACATTGGACCTCCACAGAGCGTCATAAGGGAGTTGTATGCTGTACGAGTTCAAACTGGGGTCAAACGCTGCTGCAGCGGAGCGGAATATATGCCAGACCTTTGATGAGGGTATCGTGACTACGCTGACAGTGCACTGGTTCAAGAAAAAACTCAATACTCTGGAGCCAGTACTTCTGAATCGCAAAGGGGTCCTCCTGTTACAGAACAGCGCTAAGCCCCACCTGGCTAGGATGACCCGTGATACCATTCTACGCCTTGGATGGAAAACACTATTGCATCCGCCGTACATCCCAGACATTGTACCGTCCGATTATCACCTGTCCCATTCCTTGGACAATCACCTTACATATATACAGACGCAAAATTTCAAAGTGAGACGCACTCGTCAATCCAAAAATGTTGGTCGTCAGTACCTCTCACGTACAAATTATGAGAGGTCCAACCCCCTTTCACGGCCTTTGGTTTGACGAAGAAAGAGATTACATCAGGGCATAAAATTTCAGTCTGATTTTATGACGCTACTCTCTAACTTATTTTGAACTTGTACATATTATACAAATTACTGTTGGATTGTGTTCTTTTTGTGAGATGAAGAAATGTTCTAGCATTTGCAAATGAGGAATATAATTTACGAATTAAAACGAACGGATAATATAATGTTAAAGGTAAGACGTTAAAAGTGTGAAACTAACCAGAAATAAATGCTGAGTCTCCTTTTTGGAATACATCATAAATAATCTTTTTCTCGGAGGCCTTTTTATCAACGTATCCCAAATATGCACGTGCAGGGTTGTTAGGAATGATTTTTCCTATAAATATCCCTGGTTCACCTATAAAGAAAGAAAATGAGTAAGTAACACATTACTTTATTACAAAATCAACATCATAAATGAGTAAGTAATACAGAATAGACTGCACACAATAATATCAATTTCTGGCAACACTAACTCATCATTGCCTTCCAGTTCAAGTGCTACCTCGAATTCGATAACTTCGTTATATTTATTGATAATCTGTGTCTAAAAATTGGAAGAAAACTATACTAATCTGTTTTAACAACAAATATATTCTCGTAGACACTCTTAGAAAAAAACAAGAGAATAACCAAGTGTACTAAAAAAAATGAAAGAAAAAAGAAAATGCTCCGTACTATGTAAAATGCACGTTAATTCTTTTATATGAATACTTTTGTGTGTATCCTCCCCTCTCTCTCAAAACATCTATTACAAAAACAATTTATAGTGAGACATACTAATCTAACATTTGGAAACATAACTTTTAACTTCCTCGTAAGTTTTGAATCACAACCGAATTAGAAGTTTATTTCAAATAACAAACACAAATCTTAAATCGTAAAACTTATTATACACACAGCTACAAAGTGTAAATTACCATTTCCTAAGATGCGAAATCTTTTGTACAATAAAATTCGGTTAGCAAGTTAATTACTTAAAGTACATTGTAACTGATCTTACGACTATGTAAAATAAACTAAGTTTAAAATAAGATTTTGTTTTTTATACAAATCACAAATTATTCTTTCTAATGTTGGTGTTTAAATAAATTGTCTGCGGCAACTTGCAATTTATTATTTACACTGTCAGTTTTATATGTATTAAAAATTATGCTAACATTTTCAATTGGCAAGAAAAACTGGAAAGTAAAATCAACAGACTTCATTTGTCTATCATATTATTAATATATTATGTAAAATAATTTTCTCACAATTTATATATATATATATATGAAATTTATGTAAAGTTACTCAAGTTACTCATGTACCCGCTCTTCAATAGTCAAGGGGTAGAAGTTATATATATATATATATATATATATATATATATATATATATATATATATATATATATAAGTGAATGGCAAAGCTTTGTAACGGAGTAAAACAATACTAAGATCATATCAAGAGCGATGGACGTTTGTCAAATACATTAATAAATTCTATAGAAAAGAAAGAGAGGGTGTATTAGATGAACTAGTTAGTTTATTTCTACCATCACGAAATGCATTTTTGAATTACAGTTACAAACCTGGTTTACATGTAGTGCATAGTCCTTTCTCGTTTCTGATTGGTTCTCCAGTTTCTGGATCGGCTCGAATAATGGCTATAGGATATACGGTAGGTATGATACGGGAAACAAATCCAACAGCTCCGACAGTGTTGTCGACGTTCACTGAGGAAAACAAAGTATAAAACAGCAGTTCAAATATACGAAACGATCATGATACACAAACAGAGATAGTATACGATTCAAATATACCATAAAGTAAAGTCACAAACAATTTTTTTAGTGATAAATTGTGCTACCAATCAGCCAGATACAAGATTTGGCCAAACTGAAAATTCCATACATTTAACAAACACAGATAAAATATGTTTGCCTCCTTACTCCTAGCTTCGGATCTATTAAAATTTACAATTGTAGCTCTTGTATTGAATTATATACACTAAAATACATGAAGATATAATTCACGTAACATGTTTGCGAAAAATTCTTAACCAAATACCTGTATACTTTCAACTTTTCTCAACTATTCACAGCAATAAGCGATAAAATCATATCTGGTTTTAAAACATACAGTATGTATTAGACCAGTAGTTCTAAAAGTGGGGTCTGCGGATTCCTGGGATTTAACACGGGACCTATTCAGGGGGTTCGCAACGCCTAAAAAATTGAAATGTGTTGTACTAAAATGGAACTCAAAACTGTTATGCAAGAAGTTGTTTTTCAGTCACAAAAAAGAAAGCAATTAGAAATAACACCTACGTTTGTAAATTTAAATATTTTCCTACTTTACTAAATTTCTGCCGTGAAGCCGGTCAACCGTTATATAGGATTACTTCAAGTGAGAAAAATTACTTCTTTGTTACGGCAATTTTCAAACGCAGTTGTACATTAACTGCACGTCGTCTCGGAATTTCATGGATTTCATCTTCAAGTGGCGGAAAGCTCTCAGCACTAACACCAATTCCAGATTTAAAAAAAAAAAGTAAATGTTAGTCATTCTTATGCTTATAAACATCAAGCCTCCCCCCAATTCTGCGATTTTTTAAAAAATATGAGAAACCCCTCCCAAAATATGTTCCTAGATCCGCCACTGCGAGTAACTCTTGACTCAAATTGCGTGCGGATAATGTAAAATTGCTTTGGAAGATGTATCGCAACAGAAAAACAAGAATGTTGCTTTGATTCAATCAATTTGTGAAAAGATAAAAAATATCAAAATGACATACACATACAACATTGGTTTTTAACCGCTTCCTTCAACAAAGATAAGAACAAGTTTGAAATAATAATATTTACTAATTCTAATTAGTATGTTTTTTTTTTAAATACCATGTAAAATTTCAGATAGCATTGCAAAGGGGTCCGCAGATCGCTTTCCGAATGAACAGGGGGTCCGCGTTATCGGAAAGTTTGAGAACTGACGAATCTCTCTTGTATTTTCCCTAAATTTCGGGAATGAATTTGGCTATAGAGTTCTATACTTGTGATGTATACTCTAATATTGTTTAAAGTAAAGTACTCTACAAATTAATACATACGTCATAATATTTTTATTCTTATATTGGTTTAGAAGAAAATAGTTTTCTTAATCTTTACACTATCTAAATTTCTTCATCAAATGAAAATTGTTAATCAAATTTTTCTCCTGAGGAGTTTATATTTCTAACTTTCTTTAAATTTTCACCGCTTACCTAATATTTAGTCACTACGTAGTGTTTTCGTGTTTAACATTGTTTTTACGCATATTATTATTATTAGGAATAATCTATTCTTACCTATGTTTGCATTGCCTTCTGTCGCTCCATAAAACTCCGCAATGCCGCGAATGTTAAATCGATCCACAAATTCCTTCCATATTTGTGGACGCAATCCATTACCGTACATTACTCGGATTTTATGTTCTTTGTCGTCAGGCTTTGGAGGAACGGATAACATATATCTACACATTTCTCCAATATACTGTCCAACCTGTAAGGAAAATGAAAGAATGAACATGCGTTTCTCTTCTTTCATAAAGAAAGAGCAACATCATCAAGTATCATGGCTTCAGCTGTCTTAAGAAATAATAATCCATTACATAATGAACAAATAACGCATATTTAATCACTAAATAGTATTTTACAACACTGCAGTTCTCTGCGATAGACACCACCTTTACGGAGATAGATATTTGCTGGAAACATTTTCGTGCTGTATTGAAATATAAAGCTACATGTACAGTAGATTTGCTTAGTTAGTAAAATATCTTTCAAAACTTAAAAAATGTGTTTCTTTTTCCACTAGAATTCGATTCTGGTTTCTGTGCTATGCTACAAACCAGGGATGCCCATCCATTTTGATACATGTTGCACCCCTCTAAAATTAACTCACATGTTTCCTAAAACAGCAGATATTGCTACTGGAGCCGGAGTCGTGTTCCTGTGATTCAACTCTCTTGACGGTGATATAGTGTGGTGAGGAATGACCTATAATGTGAGCTTATCTTGCAGATGGTCTGTACACCCCAGATGCACCGGGTTTAATCCCCAGTCATGGTTGGGAGTCTACGTTAATAAAGGTCTCGTCCTTCGTAATCACAACGATGCATAAGGGCGAAAAACACAGAAACTCAAAAAACTCAAATCCAACTATTGCTTCTAAAGTGATTCAATAGCTTCTTCCCCCTCAATCCTGGTTATAGTCTCGATTAAAATGTGTTTCTTGTATTAAGTATACTTATTTTAAATACATTTTTAAATCTCATTAATTTTAATTAAGTTACCTTTGAAAGACACAAAAAAATTTCATTGACGAACCTCTACTACAAAATACAAACTCAATTTTCGATAAAACACGGCACTATTCAATATCTATGCGTACTGCTTCTATAGTATTCTTAGCATGGACGCGATGGTAGCGCCACACGAGATTTTTAGGACTTGTGCCATTTAAGACTAGAGTACGTGTGAGTCAATGCAGTTCAGGACCTGTGCCGCGTCCTCCTTGGAAAGTATGATAGAAATGGTAAAGAAAGCTGGGATGCAAGAATGAGAACTTGAACATGAAGCAAGGAATAACAGTGAGAATAGAAGAGTAAGTGACTTAGCCAGGTATTTGATAAGAGCAGTGGCGTATTTAAGGGGGTGGCTATCGGGCTCAAGCCCCCGCCGAAATAGTTTCATTATTATTTTTTCGCGTTATACGTACAATACAAATGCTTCTTACTGGTTCTCAAGCCCCCGAAACAAAATCCTAAATACGCCACTGGATAAGAGTGTTGCCCTTCAACAACCTTACTAAATATAATATTTGGAGAAAGTAGTGAATTAGGTTTAGCTAGGGAAGATAGCATTGCGGTGGAAGGTTGAAGGATTAAATATATTTCATTAGCAAACGATATGGCTCTTATTGCGACTTCTGAATCAAAGATTAACAGGATATTAGAAATACTGAGTAAAAGCTGTGAAAAGATTAACATTATCATAGGTAATTTACAAGAGAAAAGGAAGCTAGAGTGAGGACATTATTTGACAAAAACTGTATGAGACATGATATAAAATATGGAGAGGAAAATAGGAAGAAGAAGAAGACTACCATTCATGGACAGTAAAGGGCAACTACAGCATTAAAAAGATTTAACTTTTTAATTTTCAAGTGACCTGTCAGTGAGCAGACTAAACCATTATTTACGTATCGTTACTTTTATATGTTGTTACGTCACGTCTTAATCATTTGATATTTGTAGTTTTTGTATTTGTACGTGTTTCTACCTTGTTCTCTACGCAGAGCATAAAATACTAAAACAAATTATATGAGACATGTTGTTCAGTAAAACACTGTACTTTTCTCTTTTAGTTTTGACTTCAATACTACATTGTGATTTGCATGATACTACAAAGAACATGTCATGTCAATTATAAAGTTACCAACCGTCCAAATTTTGCCTAATAAGTTTGGCTGTTCAACATTTTTTTTTAAATCACCGGCAAGCTCTTTCGTTTTCTTTGAAATTGCCTGGCGAAAAAGGCTTCATAAAAATGCATGAAAAAAGAAGAAAAAGACTACTATAATTTTTGTGTTCATTAGTATGTAACTTTCGTCTCTATGCCAACAGAAGCCAGTTTTAAAAAATTACAGATTAAAAGTTAATGATAATTTTATGTTATATCTCACTACCGATGTCGTCATGCTAGTGTCATGAAAGACTTAATGGGGATGTATTTTACTATGAGGTTTATATTAATAAGTGACAGGTTCTTGTATATCACTCATAGTTTTCGAGAAAATTGAGAACAACAAACAGTAGACTACGTTGTTTGTTGCTAATAATAACAGCCACACACACAAAAAAATAAAAGTTCTGTGCAGCGGATCCCTCGGCATGAATTCGATATATTTTGTTACACAGAATCCAACTTTTGAAACCCAAGCACGAATTTCATTTTATGGGCGAAAAACGCATTTCCTCCCTATCCTAAATCACTGAAATATTACGCCCATAAAAAATTGACACGGTCAATCGTCCTGGGGTTTCGAAAGTTGGATTCTGTGTAACAAAATACATCGAGCAGAGAAGAAAAAACAGTCAAAATTACGTTAGCTACAAATTCCAAATGAAATAACTACACAAGATTTTGTAGACATTAGGCGGGAAACTTCCAAAACTTTTAGAACAAAGGAACGCGATTTTTTGAAAGATAAAATTAAAGAACTTGAAGATAATAGTAAAAATAAAAATATTCGGGACATGTACAAGGAAATCTACGAGTTTCAGAAAGGCTATCAACCGTGTGTTTATATATTAAAGAAAGCCAACGGAACAGTTCTCATTGATACAGATAGTATCTTAAACAGATGGAAAAAATTCTTCGAAGGTTTGCTTAAGACGCAGCCACAAACTGTGCGTGGAGAAAAGGAAATGAACACTGCAGAACCGTATACTTCAGAACCTAACCGAATAGAAGTAGAAATCACTATAAGGAAATTAAAGAAACATAAGTCTTCGTGTGTGGACGAAATTCTGGCTGAGTTAATTTTAGCTGGAGACGAAAAATTTTGGAACAAGACACACAGGCTTATTCTCCTTATCTGGAACAAGAAGGAATTGCCATAAGAGTGGAAAGAATCAATCATCGTTCCAATTCACAAGAGAAGCGACAAAACTGATTGTAATAATTATCGAGGCATTTCTCTTCTGTGAACACCCTATAAAATCCTCTCAAACATTCTATTAGCAAGACTGACTTCATACTCAGATGAAATTATTGGAGATTATCAGTGCGGATTTAGACGAAAGCGATCAACTATCGACCAAATATTTACCATTCGACATCTACTCGAAAACAAGTAGGAATACAATACTCTGGTACATCAATTATGTATTGATTTTAGAAAGGCTCACGACTCGGTTAGGAGAGAAACACTGTACAATATTCTTACAGAATTTGAAATACCGAAAAAGCTAATTAGATTAATTAAGATATGTATAATGAATCCCAAAGTAAAGTCTGGGTAGGAAAATTTTTGTCCACGAGCTTTCACGTCGAGAATAGCCTGAAGCAAGGAGCTGCGTTGTTGCCATTATTATTCAACTTTGTCCTGAAGTATGCTATAAGGAACATCAAAGATAGCAACCAGAGCCTAGAGTTGAATGGTATTCACCACGTTATGTCGTATGCTGATGGTGTAAATTTAATACGGGATGATAGGAGAACAACAAAAAGATGGAGAGGTCTTATTAAACGCTTGCAGGGACATGAATTTAGAAGTAAATGCAGAATAAACTAAATACATGGAAGTTCGTCGGGATCGTGGTGCCACAAATCATGGTTGCGTTAAAATATTAAATAATATTTTTGATAAAGTGGATATTTTCAAATATCTAGAATCAATATTAACGGACGAAAACCATATTCACGAAAAAATTAAATGTCGACTGAAAGCAGGGAATTCATGTTATTATTCAGTTCAAAATCTCTTGTTGTCGCGAATACCGTCGAGGAATTTGAAACTTAAAATTTATAAAACGATAATCATGCCTGTTGTTCTGTATGGCTGCGAAACATGGTCGCTTACTCTGAGGGAAGAACGTAAACTAAAAGTATTTGAGAACAAGATCCTGAGACGAATATTCAGACCCAAGGGGAACGAGAATGGGAAATGGCGGAAAATTCATAACGAGGAACTACATAATTTATACGGATTATCAAACATGTTAGGGTCATCAAATCTAGGAGGCTAAGGTGGGCAGGTCATGTAGCCAGAATGGAATAAAGTAGGAACGCTTTCAAATTCTTAATTGGACGACCAATCGGAAAACGACTATTAGGATGACCTAGGCGCAAGTCGGAGGACAATATTAAGATGGATCTCGTAAAAATAGGAATACAAAGTAGAAACTGGATCCAGTTGGCTAAGGATAGAAATCAGTGGAAGGCTTTTGTGAACGCGGCATTGAACCTTCGGGTTTCATATGCCAAAGAATTAGTTAGTTAGTAACAAATTATATCGAATCCACACCCTGCGCTTTGGTGCACACGACTTTTATTTTTGTATGGAGTGGGTGTGTAATTGTTAGTTTTTATCGTGTTGAAACAAATTGTTTAGTTATTTCTATACAAAATAGAGAAATACTGTAGTAGATTGTGTGCATTGTTGTTTGCCTTCTCCTAATGATGACACATGTACTGCTAATAGTAAAGCACATACTACTTCTAATATTAGATATATAACATCGTCTATCTATTACTCTAAGATAAATGCAATTTTATAACGTATATCCTATTAAGTTTAAAATAATTACATAGACAAAACATATTTACAGTAATTGATTCTAAATATACAAAGAAAGTGGAAAGTATACGCACCGTGCACTCATACTTCTTGGCTTCCGTAAAGTAAGCAGATGCGGAGAATTTTTTCCTGATAACCACAGACGCACCGTAGACCAAGGCTTGTCCTACTGCTGTCACTCCACCCGCTGTGTGATAAAGCGGAAGAGTCATATACAGTCTATCTTTTGGAGTAACATCTACCAACCAATGAATAGCTCCTGCCAGGAAAAAGAACCTGAAAACGACAATGAATTTCGTTATTTCATTTCACGAAAAGTTTCTCCAAAAGTGACAAAAGTCTACGCAATCAAATCAATTAACAGTAATTCAATAATTTTCAGCAAACATATACTACTAATTAGCATTAGACTGCTCTAGTTGTTGTTGTTGTTGCTATTTTTATTATTATTATTATTATTATTATTATTATTATTATTATTATTATTATTATTATTATTATTATTATTATTATTATTATTATTATTTTGTATTTAGATAGAAGACACTAAGTAAAGCTTTATCACATTTTTTGTTAACAATACATGGTAACAGAAAAAGTTACAGACAAAACTGTACGCAACGGGTTGTATAAAAAGGAAGCCTATTGTGTTAGTAAATCTAGAAAGCTTTTGACATGATGCAATGGTAGTATCAGTTCACCTACGCAGTTCAGTTCCATATTTTCACACGAATTTAAAAGCAACTAGCGAATTAACTGTTCTTCACAGTGTATCGAAGACGTTCATCCTATTCCAGTAGTTAATTCTTACCTAAATGTTCTTAAATATTATAGAAATAGATGTTATGAAATAGTTTATTACATGGTTTTCGTTCTTCGATTGACCTTTTCGAAAGAATTTTATACAGGAAGTAATACGTGTTACAAGAATTCAATGAACATTGCAGTGAAGACTCTTGTTGACAAGACTACGGTAGATGGCGTTGATGTGTTTCTTTACAAGTTATGGATAAGTTTCGTAATAATTTTACAAAAATCGCGATGATCCTCTGAAATTTTTCATTCCGAAACAGGGGTGTAGCCAGTAGGTTTATGTAGGAGGGGCCCGTCGTTTTTCAGGGGGAAGGGGGCAGCTAGAAAGCCAAAAGAAATTATGCTAAAGCTAGTTTTTGAGGCCTGAAAAAAGGAAAATTTTGGGAAACTAAAAAACACTGGTTTCTAGCTATTATTATTATTATTATTATTATTATTATTATTATTATTATTATTATTATTATTATTATTATTATTAGCTTTTTCTCCATAAATTATATTCCAGGCAGTTTTTACTATGTTTAACCAATAATTACTGTCCCGGACCAAACATATCTTTGTGCATAAATATTTTAGTTTAAGCCCTTGTGCACAGGCCCTCAATCTACATAAAGCTGATTTTCTTTGAAATTTCACTTAAGTTATTATTTTCTTTAAGATTTCCTGACAAATATATTTATTTATTATTCGTAACTAAAAGAAAATCATAATTATTTTATTAACATCTATGTCTCATTTCCTGTTCTAGAAACCGTCCACATATTACGTAACGCTATTTTGACCAATTTTTACCCCCTCCCTCCCTCCTACTTGTCACATCCGTAACGCAAGGCCAAAGCCCTCCCCTTTGTTACGTAACACTTTTTGATTTTTGTTTTTTCATTATTTTGATTATTTTAGGAGTTATTACAATAAAAAAACTATTTTGAATGGTAGAACTTTTTATTACAAAATGCTTATATTATTGTGAATATATTTGTAGCGTTTTTCGCCAACAAATCGAAGTATTAGAAAATGGTAGACTCGTAATATTTTATTCTCATAAGGTTGTTTAATTAACCAATCAAAATTCTTCCATACTACGGTCGTTTCCCCCAGGGGCGGATCCAGGGGGAGGCGATCGGGGCGATCGCCCCCCCCCAGAAAAGGAAACTTTCTTATTTTATATATATAAATAAAACCCACCCCAAAGTTTGGAGCCCTTAAAAGTAACAGTATGACAACCCACCGCCCCCCGCAGAAGTCGATCCTGGATCCGCCCCTGGTTTCCCCAAGGAGATCGCACCCATCATTTTAGGTCACTGGTAATTGGCAAGGAGAAATTACTGCGGAAGATGCCAGTGTCAACGATGCAAAGTTCTGTTCCTCCTCGACCATAGATTGAGAGTGGCTGAACACATGAAGGAGCAGGACATCTCGTTTGTGAACAAGCTTTCGAGCATCTTCAGACTTCAGTTTACCACTTTACAAATTCCTTTTTTCCTAAATCAGTGCGAGAATGCGAATAAACTCGATTTCTTCAGAAATATTCAAATCCAAAAATAATAATAAAAGAGTAGTACAACATTAATATCCGACGAATTAGGTTTTTAATATCCTTAGGTCTGCAAATCGTGTATCGTTCCGTCGCGGAAAATATTATTTCATAAAAAAAAGTTTCTTTTGTTTCACATGCGAAACTTTTTCGAAGAAAAGAGTGGGCAATGATTCGAATCAGAAGTTTTAAATACCGGTAATATTCTCAGAAATAGCGATACAAGTGGGTACGCGAAGGAATGTTAAAGCGGTGGCTACGATCACTAACAACTAACTCCAGAAAAGCGTGTGGCGTGAATGCAATGCTGCGATAGCCACAAAATGGAGTTTTATTGTATTGTAATACACACAAGGTTCTTCACCAGTCATGCTAGTGTCTAGTGCGTCTTCGAATCCCTTCTGTATGATTCAATTTATATAGGCTATAGTTCGCAACTTTTCAAAATAATGGAAATATTTATCTATCTATATATCTATATATACAGGGTGAACGGTAACTACGTGGACGAACTTGGACGGGTGATAGTACATCTTTAAAAAAAAAGCAAAAAAAGTCCTAGTGAACATGGAGGAAATTCCGTCCCGTTTAGGAATGACAGTGTGTTGAAAGCGTGGAAACATGAACTTCATAGGCCAACAGCTTAAAAACAACACACCGTAGAGAGTGCGGTTAAAAACGTCACTTATAAAGTCGTATTTACTCTATTGAAAAATGCATATATGAAAACGCAGCTACTTGTGCGCACGAGATTAACAACATGTGACACTTCTTTCCTTTACAGCATGTCCGGGAATCCCTCCGTTCCTTTGGGGAATCCCGTGCTCATGCATAGCCATTAGTACCATTGTTTTATGGTAGTATTTAGAGTACCTTGTTGAAACGTTTGTCTTCAAAGTGCCAAATATGAATCGCAGTAAATTGTGTAATCTGCTGTAAATAAATAAATAAATAAATAAAACATAAACCATACTGTTTTCCGATTGGTATGAGAAGGAGATACCATACTATTTTTCGATTGGTATGGTAAAATAGTAATTTTCCATACTATTTTAGCGTAAATTATTAATTATATGTAAACTTTGTTACTTTTAAGTGACTGAAGAGAGGTAATCTTACAATGATGTTTTAAAAGCTGTTCATTTGGGGGGGCCTGGCCCCGATGGGCGTTCCCGTGGCTACACCCCTGTTCCGAAAGTAACCCTTTTACTGTATATTAGCTAATCCCATTCACTGATTGATAGAAATGGATGCATACAACAAACCTTACATGTGGCGTAAAAACTGAAAATCGATCTTTTCCGCTTAAGCGACTTTCACTGAAGTTTAAAACAGTTGCTGTAAGTGTCTATAAGGTTCTGATATGCAAGTGAAATTTAATGAATATCTGCTGTCGAGACTCATGTTTTCTATTCTTTTTTAATAATAGTTACAACATGCTTTCTAAAATTTGAAAACAAGGTTTACTTTACATGAGTACATGAACCCAATAATAAATATTACGAATAGTTGTAAAAAATTGTTTTTCGATTGATTCAAGGTCTATCACCATATCAAATTTGACCAGATTGGATGAGTTTGGTTAAACAAAAAAGAAATATAGTGTCCCTCTCATAGATTTTAGAGAGAAAAACAAATGAAGGGTGAAAATGACACCCTCATACAGTTTTTAAAAAAGAAATACACATACCAGAGATTGACAATAATCGAACGTTTAATTAAGATGGGAGGTACGTTATTAATTAAATTGGCATGATACTTGTACTTCGCCTGGAAAATTAACTATTAGTACACAACTATACAATGTAAGTAATTCTGAGAAGAAACACTCTATTGAATTATTTCCCAATATTATGTTGAAATTCCATTTAGATCGTTTCTTAGCAAGCTCCTTAGTCACGAATAACAACCATGCCAAGTTTCATTTTACTGAGTAAATAACTTTCAGAGATACAATAATCAGTCAATGAATAAGTCAGTCAAGTCATTAGTTAAAAATTAGTCAGTCACTAGTTAAGTACTACACATTTTTTTCTCAATTCTGATGGCATTAAAACTTTCGTCAGCATGTATCAAACAAGTGAAAGCATTTTTTTTTTTTTTTTTTTTTAATGATGAGTGGATGTTACCACATAACACAAGAGTATCCAAATTGCATGAATTATTGCATAAGACTAACTCACCTTGAATTTGAAATGACTGCTGCTTTGGGCAACCCTGTAGTTCCTGATGTGTAAATATACATGAGCTTGTCGGAGAAGCCTACAACATCCGTGACAGCGGGATCAGATGCAGTAGCTTCTTCTAGTAGAGCATTGAGATTCTTTGAGCCAAGCTCACTAATGAGCGCATTTGAGCCTGAACCAGAATGGTAGAGAGTGATGTTGGAATCAAGAGATGATGAGATCTCCCTTATCGCTGAAAACAGACAAACAAATGCATATTTACATACTATTTTTAAGGAAGTTTTCATTTTAAATTTACGATTTTAAATGTATGTAAAATATCAATTTATGGAAGATGTAATTGTAATATACACTTTTCTAGAAAAACTGACTATGCATTCCGAAAGGAGATAATCACACTATAATATATTGTTTTTTATTACAGTGGGTAATGTTTGCAAAAAATGTTACCAGATACATAACGTATAATCACAATGCCAATAACAGTAACTTTGCTTACATTTTGAGAGCTCTCATAGAGATTTACAATGATTCAAAATGTTTCTTGTTTCTCTAAACTTTCAAGATTTATTAGCGTTTTTTAATATTTTTAAAATATCGTTTATTATATAAGGCTTAAAATCCCAATAGAATTTGGTATTACTTTTTAATATGATTATAAAATTCTCTATCTACTTAAATTTGCTATTACAATTTTCACCATATTATTTGAGTACTGTGGTGGTACTTTTGTCACCACATTCTAATATTATTTCTCTTTTTTGAAAGATGAAATTAATTCCTTGCTTTTAACGTTTCCTGATTATGCTAACCAAAATGTGAGTGAAATAATAACAAAAAATACTAGATAGAAAACAATAAGTATATTTTACTCTCAAGAAACAAACAATTTGATTATTTACTTCGTTATTCTAAATTATTCCTTTGCTTTTTATATTTTTGGGGGACATTTTCTTTGCATCTTGTATGTGTCATTTTACCACCAAACTCTTTTCAAAAATTATTTAAACGTAATTAATAAAATTGTTTACCTTTACTTGAATCCCACATTTAACTAAAGTTAAAACACAAGATTTTTGTCTTCTTACGAAATAAGGTTGAATAAACTTCGACGAGAGAATGTGTTTGTTCAGTTGGAAGAATGTATGCACTGCAGTAATTTATCCAAGTAATTAATTTAAAATGTCGTTTTCGTAACATCCTGCGTATAGTTAGGGATGCGCACGAGACGAGTCGAGACAGGATTTTCCTGACAAAATTCGAGTCGAGACACGACTCTTCCAATCGAGAAATATACATTTTTCGAGTCGAGAGATCACTTTTACAGCACATTTTCGAGTCGAGACAGCCACAAATCTTGTCTCGTGCGCATCCCTACGTATAGTAGCCTTACCCAAAATGTTTCCACTTTATTTCAATCGAATTCCGCCCTATTCAGTACGTTCTTTGAATTACAGTAGTTCGTTTGACTACATATTTTAAGATACCATAGCCTAACGCAAAAGGTTTCTACTTTGTTTCAACCGAATTCCGGCCTATTCAATAGGTTCTTCGAATTGCAATAATTCGTTGTGTAACATCTTGATGTATTGTCTAAACGTTTCTACTTTATTTCAAAGGAATTCCGCTCTATGCAATGGATTCTTTGAAATTTCATCCGCAAATCTTTCCGTCTGGAAAAGTTACGAGTACAGTCACCAGTGACGACGCTAGAGGGGGCAAAGGGACGGGTAACCCCTGCTGGCGTCGTTTGCCCTCCCAGACATGTTGTATTGTAAGGCAAGTCAAATAATACAAAACTATTACTTTCAGTGCACAAAAAATAGCTGTTCTCCCCAAGAAAGTAAAGCCGGCGTCGTCACTGGTAGCCACTATACAATCATGCTGATCTAACAACATCTTACGATTATTAACCACACTATTATAATTTCCTCTTTCAACTCAACAGAACAGTATTTACTCGCCGCATGTAGCGATATGCTACACATTGCAAATATCAATCTTACATCTAGTTAACTTACCTTCAGCTCCTTCTGTTCCAAATATAATAGCCTGGCAGTTAGCTACATTGATTGAATGGATGAGCGTGTGTAATCGTAGGTTGTAATTAATAAAAGCTACTGTAACACCTAACTTAGAAAGACCTAGCCATATGCACACATACTCTGGCCGATTTTCCATAAATAAAGCAATGGTATCACCTTTTTGATAGCCATGATTTTTAAACACGTTGGCCACTCTGTTACTATAATCGTTCACCTAGAAGAAAAACAGAAGTACTCATGACAAAGAGAAATACAACCTTTTCACAATGATTCAACTTGATCTGTGATCACTGAACCTTGAATCAGTTACGATACATACAGAGTATTTGTATACTTAATTAATGGAAAAAGTATTGTTTCACTGTTTGCGAAACTGTGCGCCTTTGCTGGCTCAAAGGGGCGGCACAAAATATTTTGGAAATTTCACTGCAATGACAATTAGTCTTAGAAATTTACTTATTTACCAACATGAACAACACCAAGGAAGTGACAAATAAAATTAATTGTGAAATAAACTATTTAAACAACTATTATTCTGAATGAACTCGATGCCAATGTAGCGTAGTGTAATATTAAGACAATCTTATTAAGGAGGAAAGATAATAATAATAATAATAATAATAATAATAATAATAATAATAATAAAATGTATGTGTTTATATACTTTTCGCATAGGAAGGAGTCACCTAGGGCCACCAAATTTTGTACACATGTAGATCTTCATCAGATCTAATCGTGTACGAAGCTGTTTTTTTTAGTCCAGAAGGTTAGTGAACGGGGTCAAATTTTATGGACGTTTCTGGTTGTTTTTAAGAATGCCTTGCATGTATGCGACCAATATTACACATTTATGCGGGCTTACATAACAACACAGAATAAATACTCGGACAATTGCTTACAAGACGTTCCGTTAACGACATTCTTCTCTTTTTATCCAGTATCTTAATTAGGACTTGGCAACGCAATAATTTAAAATTTCCTTATTTACAAATACTAATATATGAAAACATTTATGTTCTATCCAAGCTATGCCCACCTCTCTTAAGTGTTTTGGCGCAATTCCTCCAAATTTACAATTCTTTCCTTCCCAAAAAAAAAAAAAAAAAAAAAAAAATCATCGAAGTTTACTTCACTGCCTACTTTTTTATATATAAAAAATCAGTCTAGGTCGACTTACGGCCGCCTCCTACTTCAATTTTCTTCTTCAAGGTATCTACTAAAATTCCAAAATGAAACTTCGTGACCTTTTCTTTACCACATCATAAAATTTCCTAACATTTTCAAGAGCGAATTTGGGTGCGGATTAGGTCGAATTTTCATCCATGCGATAGATGTACTTTGCTTGCGATTCGGTAGAGTCTAAAGCGTCTATTGTCTTGAGACGCTGAATCGTTTGAAAAAAAAAAAAAAAAAAAACATCTCGATATTTCTTGCCGTTTTTGATCTGATACTTGTGGACGGACGGACAAAACCGTTCTATAAGACGTTCTACACTTATGCATATCATAGGTAAAACATATCGACAAGAGTCTTTTTTAAATCGATTTAGTGTCCCAGGTGTAGGTCTCATCTTCCCTGTTAACCCTTTATTCAAACCAAAAGCGGTAGAAATCAACCGTTTCCAGTTTTAACCGCTTCCAGTATTAGTTCTGCTGATAGAAGTATTACTAAACTTACAATCGCATTTAAGTATATTTTTGTTTCTGCTACACGATAATACATTATACTTCTTTATTTTTACTCCAAGTTTAGTGACTAAACATCAATTCGCAATACTCTCTAAGTCGTGTTGTAAATCAAGACAATCATGCATGGATTTTATCTTGGCGTATACAGTATTTTGAGAATATCAGTGAACAATATGTTTTCAGTATTGAATATGTGATCTAGGAGATTGTTGATAAATAATAGAAATAGAAAAGGGCCTAGATTGGAGCCCTGTGGAGCTCCTGATAACGCAAAACACTTGTTTGATTTTAATTCTTTATATGCAATTGTGTGCTTATTCCAAAAGTGCAATTATGCGCTTATTCCTAAGTGAACGTGTATGCACATTCACTTAGATATGATGAAAAGAATTCGCTGAGGGCTGATGAAAAATGATAATGATTTAGTTTGTTTAACAGTATTTTAACGACCCGTTCGGGAGAGTAATGTTCCAAGAACGTTTTTTCGCGCTATCCTAGCCAGCTGTTTTAAGTTACACAAAATTTATACCATGGAGTACAAGGGGAACAAAACGAGCCCTGCGGGGCTTCTAACCCGTTCCTACTGCTACTATTACTTATTTGCACAAAAGTAAGTAAATAACTTTTTTGAGTATTATTTTCGTCTTATTTTAATTTAAAACGTGTTATAAAAATGTAAAAAGAAAAATCCTTGGGTCGCGTTTGAACTCACACCAAAAGCGATATTCGTTACTAGCATATAGCACTAGCCCACTCGGCCACGAAGACCGAAAGCAACCACCGTTTGATTTCTGCTATTTGAGTTGAGTTGATTTTAGTTTAGCGTCCCTTTCAGCAGCGAGGCTATATGAGACGTGGACCTACTGATTAACGTGGAATCCGAACCACATGAGCTCCCGCCGGGAATCGAACCCGGGTCTCCCACGCCAAAGGCGCGTACGCTAACCGCTTAGCCACGGAGGTTCTGCTATTTGAATGCCATGTGGCACAAAATGGATAACACCAACCAATCAGAACTGTTTTTCGTTCCTACTTCTGGGAGCATTACTCTCCTGAGCTAGCCCTGTATTTTATGACTTACTCTGTCAAAAATCTTCACAAAATCAATATATATTACATCAACTTGCCATCCTTCATTTAACAAATTAGCTATAAAGTCGGCGACTGTTGTTAGATTAGTTATTGTTGATTTACAACTAACAAAAGTTATGTTGATAGGTTGAAATTGCTGGTTTAACATAGTCAATAATACGTTTATACAATATCTATTCAAATACTTTCGCACAATACATAAAATTGATATGGATCTAAAATCATTATCACATTTATTATTAGATTTAAGTATGGGGTAGACTAATGAGAATTTCCATTTATCAGGAAAGGTGCACGTTTTATTGGAGAAATTGTTGCAATTCACAGAGAATATTTAAATATGTCAATACAGCCTTTGATTACATACAAGGGTATTCCATCAGGTCCTACAGCTTCTTGATTTTAAGTTTTTTATTGACATAGCGGCTAGATTTTAAATATACAGAAGGGATTACACACACAATACAATACAATATATATATATATATATATATATATATATATATATATATATATATATATATATATATATTAGGGATGGCCAAAATTTTCCGGAATCCGGAAAAATTCCGGAATTCAGAAAAATTCCGGAATTCAGAAAAATTCCGGATTTCGGAAAAAATCCGGAATTCGGAAAAAATCCGGAATTCAGAAAAATTCCGGAATTCGGAAAAATTCCGGAATTCAGAAAAATTCCGGATTTCCGAAAAATTCCGACATTCGGAAAAATTCCGGAATTCAGAAAAATTCCGGATTTCGGAAAAATTCCGGAATTCGGAAAAATTCCGGATTTCGGAAAAATTCCGACATTCGGAAAAAATCCGGAATTTAGAAAAATTCCGGAATTCGGAAAAATTCCGGATTTCGGAAAAAATCCGGAATTTTTCCGAGATCCGGAATTTTTCCGATTTTACTTTCCGGATTCCGGAAAGTAAAAATTCTGGAATTGGCCATCCTTAGCTAGTAGTTGTTAAAAGAGAAACACAATAATGAATAGGCTATATATACTGTATTAATTTCTTGTAGTTGGATATGTCTTTATCATTTACGTAGACAATTGCTACTGCAGTTATTTACTACTTTATGAGAAAGATCTTATTTTCACACACAAAAAAGTCGCCGGTATGTCTCAAACATTATCGCGTTCCCACCTGCAGCTGCTCCAAAGCACTGCAAACTACTTTTAAATCAGGCGAAAGGCAGTGAAGGAAAATAAATCTCAACAAATATTCTAATAACATTCGCTTATTGTCAACATACCTACAGTGAGCGCAGAAAGTGTTCGTACACCGTGCCTACTTTATATTGAAAACAGCTAGCATGAGAACGGGAGGTGGAAAATATATATATAACCAGAATTAAGACTACAGATTCATACATTTTATTTCTATATACAAGAGAAAGGCCAAACAAACACAATCACTGTTTTGTTCAGAAGAAAAGAGAGAATTCCTTTTTTGTAAACGCAAAAAGTCACCGTACACTTATGCTTGAATTAATGCTTATAAAGTATATTACGTTATTTAATATTTTGTGGGATTACCCTGTGCGTTAATGATTGTCTGTAGTCTTCGTGGCATTGATTTCACCTGGGCGGGTCCAGAGGGGGCGATCGCCCCCCACAAGAGGAAACTCTTATTTTATATATAAATAAACCCATCCATAACAAGTTTGGAGCTCTTAAAAGTAGCAGTGTTACCGCCGACCGCCCCCCCGCCCCCAGAAGTCCGTCCTGGATCCGCCCTGGCAAACCTTGCAGACAGGCCTTGTTCAACAGTACAAACAATAATTGCGATGTATAATGTTTCTATCACTGTGCGAAACCATAAAAAAAATAATAAAAAAATAATAATAATAAAAAAAGAACTGGAAGACCAAGAGTGTTGAGTGAACAAGTTAAACGTTACATTATTAGGGAAAGAAAAAAGGTTCCAAAAAGTAGTGCTGTGCAATTGGCAACGGATCTGGAAACACGCGGTGTTAAAGTATCAGCCAGTACAGTGCGGAATATTTGCAGGGTATCATGGTCGGATAGCCAGGAAAATGTTCTGGGTGAACAAGACAAATCGTATAAAGAGACTAAAGTTTGAAAAAGAGTATAAAGATAAGGGATCAGGCTTCTTTCTGGAATAGGGTCATATTTTCTGACGAAAATAAATTTAATTTTATCGAGTCCAATGGGAGGCGTATGGTATGGCGCAAGGTGAATACAGAGATGAATCCTCAAAATCTCGTCTCTAAAGTAAGACACGGAGGAGGGTCCGTGCTCGTCTGGGGTTGTATGAGTGCCTCAGGAGTCGGTCGTCTCCACCTTATCGAGGGAGTGATGATCCACAAAGTGTATATTAACATATTAAAGGAATATCTCCATACTAGTGCGCAGAAGATGGTTCTTGAAAACAATTTATTGTTCAGCAAGACAACGACTCCAAACATACAGCGGAAAATACTCGATTGTGGCTACTCTATACAGGGGCGGATCCAGGACGGACTTCTGGGGAAGGGGCGGTCGGCAGTAATACTGCTACTTTTAAGAGCTCCAAACTTGTTATGGATGGGTTTATTTATATATAAAATAAGAAAGTTTCCTCATGTGGGGGGGGGGGGCGATGGCCCCGATCGCCCCCTCTGGATCTGCCCCTGAGGTTTGCTATCTTTCTCAAAGACTTACCCTTCTTATGCACTTTAAAAATTACTTTTCTTGTCTCCTCATTTGTTTCTGTTCGGTTGCTTCCCATTTCGACAGCCCACCGTGCAGTTTTTTCACTCCTATTCACAACTAAACTCATTCTGTTACTCGTCATGCTATACAGAGGTGTATACTCAGGTGAATACTAGTGAACCCCAGTTGTGGTATCTTTGTTTCGTATTCGTACGTCAAGTGTACGATCACTTTTTGCGTCTACTCTATATATTTTCTACGGAATTTATTTACTTTCTGACCATTAAACTTTTCTTTGTGTTTCTTTATTGATATATTCATAAAGCTTAGTTTTCATTATTCATATTGTGTGTGTTATTACACTTCTTAAATTTTCTGTTTCTTTTTCGCAGGCATTCTCGTTTCAATAGCATAGGTGTACGAACACTTTTTGCGCTCACTGTATGTACAGTAAATACAAATTTATAATTTTTGACTTACAAATTTATAATTTTTGACTTTACGAAGTATACAATGTAATTGTTCAATAATTAACATAAGCAGGCATTCATTAATTTATATTAATATAATAGTTAACAAAACTAATAAGCGGGTGATTGATGACTCAGTGGTAGAGTTTTCATCTATGGTATTCTAACCCAGGACATGTGGGTTTTCGATGGCTAATTTTGTGTTCGAAAATTTTCCCGGTGGTACTCTTGGTTCCCTTTCTTATATTTGTTCCATCATCACTCATTAACGAATTTAGTTTATCAAAACTCTATAGCCATATATTCATTCTGTCCGTCAGTGAAACAAACAGTCTCAAGAACTATCTGATGGATTACCAATCAATTTTGGCCATGATGTACAGAATCAATAGTTAAGAATCGAGTTCCCTGATGAATGTAATATTCAAACCGGAAGCGGTACAAATCAACCATTTCCGGTTTTAACGTTAATCATTATATAGTAAATATGGTAATAGGTAGCGAGAAGCGGTTTCCAGTAATCGACATATATAACATTCATGTAGATAGAGTGTTACCCAGTTTGTGCATCTGCTGAAAATAATGAGCTTAGGTTTTAGAGAGCATTTTCCGCTTTAGAAAATGTGTGCTTGGTAAAGAATGTAGAGAATTAGCTGAGTCAGGCACGTAGCTAGAATATGGTAATAGGAAGGGGGGGATCTGTCACGAAATACTGTGGTTATTTACCAGGGGCTCAATCATTCTAAACTATTTTATTGGCAACATATATTGGTTCGTTTAGCCAAGATTTCTAATGGGGGCATGATATGAAATACTGTGGTTACACACCAGAGGCTCGATCAATCTAAATATTTTACTGACAACATACCCATATTGATTGGTTAGGACAATAAAATGAGGATATATTAGTAAGTATTTTAATAAGAAGCTATGAAGAAATCTCGAGTAAAAGAATATAAAAAAAGTATTGAAAAAGATATCGTCTTCCGAGGTCATTCGAACGGTGTCGAGAATTTTGCGTCTGGGAAATTTGCGCCCTACCTCAAGAACAGGGAAAATTGCGCCTGCGATGTACCTCCACCGGGAAGTTTGAGCCCTGCGAAATAAAAGAACCTATTGGAGCTTACGCATTTCCTCGGAGGGGCTGACATTACAGCATAAACAATCCTCCCCCCACAACCATGCCATTTGTGATTTATTTTCATTGTGGCTATATAAGGGGAGAATAAACTTCAATATAAGCCAAAAGAACACAACGGATCAACGCAATCACTGCTTCTTCCAGAGATGATTTTGGGGAAACACTGGCCTCCCCAGAGCTCTCAGAGTGCCCCCTCGGAGGAGACCAAAATAATACGTCTATAATATAATAATAAATAGAATAGTACCAGCAGTGACCCCCCTTCGGAATACTAAATGTGCCCCCCGGAACATTTTTCCTGAAAGAACGACTGAACGCAATTGTGTGTTTGAAGTGTAATTCCAGCAAGTAAACACACTGTACATAGTTTTCTTGATAATATTACTGAACTGATTTTACATTCACTTTACATTTTCTTTTCTATATTTTGTGTCCTGAAAAGCCAAACAACTCTCAAGGATTGTGAACAGAGATATCTGGGTAGAGCCAAACAGCCTTTTGTAGATTAAATTATACTCTTTGATTATATTAATAAATAATTATATATCAGTCATTTATACGTTTATTGTAAATTTTGTAGTATAATGAAAAATTGTATTTGTATGGATTGCCCTTTAGTGAACTAAAATTGTATTTTTTTCATTTGTTCGGAATATTATAACGGATGGAGTAACTCACTGAGACGATGAGAGGCAAGCCTAGCTCAAGTGCGAGTGGAAGTTACTTTACACGCAGTGGTGTAATGCTAGAATTTTTGGTAGGTATACGTTCGATCGATTTCAAAAGTATAGCGTATACGCAAGATTACTTAGCGTATACTCACGCCAATTTACACTCATTCTTTCGTAAATTTAAGGTGAGTATACGCTGGAGTATAAAAATTTAGGTGGGTATACGCCGTATACTCCCGTATACGCCCCATTACATCCCTGATAAGTTGAATTGTAGGGCGCTAACATCCCAGTGCAAATATATAGCCGGCGCATTTTCCCCTCTTTTTGGGGTAGGGCACAAACATTCCAGTGCAAATATATTGCGAGCGCATTTTTTCCTATTTTTGTGGTAGGGCGCAAAATTCTCGCATTCAAGGAAAATATAATGTCCGTGAAGTTGACAAGCCACTTGTGTCAGACTCCAATTTCGACTTTAAACGTCGCTAGTGCTACGCTAGTGTTCGATAGTGACGCAAATCGTTAGTACTCCAACTGCATGCCAACACGCCCACTTCTAAGAATCATCTCAAAAATGAAGTTAACCGTTAGAGCAAGTAAGTGCTCATTGGTGCCATTAACATTAACGTTAAAGCCTCCATCGTACGGCCCTTTGAGTAATAATAACACCACGTTTTTTGCTAGTCTCAATGCGTCCCTATATTCTCGCGAATATTCTGACGTGCCCAAGTTAGTTACTTTTTTTTGGGGGGGGGACTATTGTTTATGTTATTGTTTATTGTTTATTGCTAGTCTGCAGAGTAGTCCTTACATTAATATGCCATTGTCCTTGATAATCATTGCGTATTTACAAGCAATTTGTTATTACTGTTAGAAGATATCAAAAAACAACAGATAAAATCTACTACTTAATGGTTCATATTTTTCTTTTACAGTACATAAACGATTAATAATAATAATAATAATAATAATAATAATAATAATAATAATAATAATAATAATAATAATAATAATAATAAGACTATTCCAGCATAAAAGTTATCAATTGCATCACACTGGCAACAAGCGACGCATATTTTAACTTCATAAAAAAATCGTTTCTCACGATTTTCTGGAAAACTACGTATGATATCTTCATTATGTCAAGTTGTTTATCTCAGTGTGATATATGTCTTACATCTGGACAATATCACAGTAAAACGAAAATTAAATATTAGGAGTACATCGTACTTTTGGACTACATTTCATTAACCATGGGAAGATTGAGTAGTGTATACTTTAGGATGTAAGTTTCAGCTTAACTTGCATCATACATTCTTAGGATTACAAAAAGGAAATTTGTTCGTTTGCATTTGAACAAAATTCTTAGGATTACAAAAAGAAAAATAATTTTTCCGAATTCCGGAATTTTTCCGAATTCCGGAATTTTTCCGAAATACGGATTTTTCCGAATTCCGGAATTTTTCCGAAATCCGGAATTTTTCCGAAATCCGGAATTTTTCCGAATTCCGGATTTTTTCTGAATTCCGGATTTTTCCTGAAATCCGGAATTTTTCCGAATTCCGGAATTTTTCCGAAATCCGGAATTTTTCCGAAATCCGGAATTTTTCTGAATTCCGGAATTTTTCCGAATTCCGGAATTTTTCCGAAATCCGGAATTTTTCCGAAATCCGGAATTTTTCCGAATTCCGGAATTTTCCGATTTTACTTTCCGGATTCCGGAAAGTAAAAATTCCGGAATTGGCCATCCCTAATATATATAATTAAATAACACATTAAATAGTATTATATAAATATTTTACCTGCTGAAAAGTCCATGTTTGGTCTTCGAAGAGAAAACACACTTTGTTTGGATTTCTTGCAACTTGTCGTTCGAATACCTTCGCGACTGACAAATTCTTTCTGTGATAAGCTCCAACTTCTAACTGCAGTCTCAAATACTTATAAAGAGCCCTGAAAAGACAACCAAAAAGTATTTCGTTATTGTCAAATCAAGTAAGACAGAAGCTCAAATCACATAAACTTTTTAGAGAAGTATTTAAAATAACAGCTAATTATCTTTAATTATGGCATACATAGAATTTCATCAAGGGGGATTATGCACCCAAGCTAGTATGGTTTCAGGACACACGTGAAATTTGTACTGTACACAGGGACGTACGGAAGGGGGAGGACACGGGGGTCCGGACCCCCCCCGAAATTTCGACTTTTTAAAAATTTAGCCTAATTTTAGGGGCAATTTTAGCAATTTTAATATAAAATAGCTTCATATTTAGTTTGAACCCCCCCCGAAATAAATTCCTGGGTACGCTACTGACTGTACACATATCTTACTGTAGCAAATGTTTATTTCTACATTATAATTTGCTGAAAGGGGACCAGACCCTGACTCCCTTTTAAGTACGCCATTATTTCTCTCTATTCTTTTGCTCTTAGGGTAAAAGTACCATATCTTCTAGAATACAATTTGTGCTTAATTAATGTTGTAATCAGTTTTTGTTCATCTTTTCAATTAACTCCAATATTGATTCTTTCAGTTTCACATGAAGGTTTTTCAGCACTTCTTCATCATTGCTTTACTAAATCATCCAGCTGTGTTTATTCTTAGCCATACATACATTTCAAAGACCTTTAAACTTTTCCACCTCTTTTTTGTAACTTTGGTCAAGAACTATATATATACAGGCGCGGATCCAAGGGGGGCTATAGCCCCTCCTGACGCTCAGATACACATTGGATAAAATAGATTTCAATCCTGCTTTCCACTGGATAAAGCTGCAAACTATGGTTTAGCCTTTCCCTTGATCATATCCTGGATCCGCCACTGTATACACACACGAAGAATCTTGTTGTAGCTCTTCATTATCACAATATAAATACACAGTTACTTAATCCCTTCAAAGTAGGAACCTTTGGAACACATATTTGCTCCACCACTCCTATCATTGCTGGAAACACCGATAAAAGTCCTCGTTTCATATCTTCCGAAGTTCATCCGTCGCGGTGGTTTTGATCTCTTCTACGGTGGCGAAACGGGTACCTTTAAGGCCTATTTTTACCTTTGGAAAGAGCCAAAAAATATTCAATGGTGCTAAACTGTTTTTAAGGCGATCAAAGTCTCTGAAACAATTTCCCCAATTTGCACATGAACTTTACGTTTGTGCGTTGCTCGAACTGCGACACTGCGCCAACTAATCACAACACACTCCTCCATTCAGCTACATTACTCATACACTGTTTATTATGACCTGTTCACAAATGTGAAATTTATAATTAGGGTTGCACTGGACAAGATCCATTGTGCCTGCATCACAAATGCCAAAACTACAACAATCATTCCGGGAACTTCTTGACTGTTCATCCTATACGAAGAAAAAAGTACTCACGAACGAGTTTATGTATATATATATATATATATATATATATATATATATATATATATATATATATATATACGAGGATCATTCAATAAGTAAAGAGACAGTCTATATTTTTAACACTAATCATTTTTTTTTTTTTTTTTTGTTTCAGGGGTGTTAGCTGGCAACCTTGGGATATGCTCTTATCTGCTGTTTCGCAATTTTATGTCAACATAACTTCAAAAATATCAATTCACCATGGCAAGTCCTCTAGAAGATTGCACCTTAGAAGAACAGCGCTCAGTCATTAGGTTTTTAGTCGCAGAAGGTGTAAAACCAAGTGAAATTTTTTCTCGAATGTTGAGACAGTACGGTAACAGTTGTATGAACCGTGCGAATGTGTACAAGTGGGTTGATCGGTTTAAAAGTGGCCGAACAAGTGTAGGTGATGAAACCCATGTGGACGTCCAGTGGAAATTTCTGGTTCTTCGTTGGAATCGAGGATTGACGGACTTATTCGGGATAACAGAAGGATTACTGTTGAAATGATAGCTGAGGAAGTTCAAGTAAGTGTTGGAACTGGACCACTCAAAGACGCCCTACGTGGAAAAAGATTTGCTAACAATGAGGAAGTTAAGGCAGCGGTGCAAAGGTGGCTTCGGGGTAAATCGAAAGATTTCTTCGCCAAGGGAATTAGGAAGCTGCAAGAAATATGGGACAAATGCATAACTGTAAAGGGTGATTATATTGAAAAATAGCCTCAGTTTTGAAAGATTGAAATAAATCTTTATTGAGCTATAGCAATTTGTCTCTTTACTTATTGAATGCCCCTCGTATATATATATAAACTCATTGCTGAATATTTTATGTTTATCATATCTTTGCTTTTATTTCTACTTCATATTGAAATATTACACATATTTAAAACATTTGAAAATGGTAGATACGAGCCTCTGGCGTGGAAGACTCGGGTTCGATTCCCGGCGGGATCTAATGTGGCTCGGATCCCATGTTAAGTTGTAGGTTCGCGTATCATATAGCGTCGCTGCTGAAAGGGACACTAAACTCAAATTAAAACAGAAAATACTAGAAATAATAACAAAGTTTTCAGGGCATTGTTAATTGTTGAGAAATTTACCTTCGCTGTGAGATATTTCATAAAAGAAACTTAATAAGACGAAAAAATAATTTTAATTATTTAAGTTACATAATTATGAAACGAAAAAGTTTATTTATTTACTATTTTAAGTTACTATTGTGTGGTATAGTCATTTGTTCAGAGAAAAAGAACCAATGCTATTTATTTTGCAGTTAAAAAGGTATTCATTAAAAGTGCTGTTAATAGGCTATTTACGATATCTGATATCTGATTTTGTATCTACACTATTATATTTAACTAACGGGCGTCAATCGCTTTGAGTAACTGCAATAAATAGGTTTAAAGACTCTTCCCAACAAGTTACAGTTATACAAGTATAAATTAGCATCACTTGTGAGTTTATGTAAACGAAGTTCTTAGTTGCTGAAAGGGATCCCCGTCTCGTAAGTTAAATGCAACATAATCCAGTAGTATCCTTAGAATAAGTTAACAGTATCCAAGTATCCATGTGAATAAAATCACTAAGAACTTTCACTGATAACATCTACTATTACATATACATGTACTATTTTTCCCAACAGACTGATACAAAAGTTTTTTTTCTTTCTTTCTTTTTAAATCATTTTATATTCCACGATCATCAATGTCTTCCGTGAAATCTTAACTAACACTGCCCCCTCTTTCCAGCACGCTGCATACATTAAATTGGGTGCAATTTTTACATATGCACTACAGCTTCCTATCTCTTTAGGAGGGGAGGGGTAACTACAAATTGCTTCCTGATTAACTTTCTCATTGAATAAGCAGTCAAGGTTTTTTAATAGAGCCACAACGTAAAGTAATGGGACAATGGAAGCTAACACATGCAAGAGAATATATACATCATAGTATAATATAGCATGGAATTCAATGCAGAGATAATCCAAAGTTATTTTTCAGAATTTTATTTACTATTATTATTATTATTATTATTATTATTATTATTATTATTATTATTATTATTATTATTATACTCAATTCCCTCGTGGCTACATAGTTTGCGCGCCTTTGGCACAGTAGTCCCAGGTTTGTTTCTCGATGGGAACTCTTATGGCTCGAAGCTTACATTAAGTTGTAGTTTTGCATCTCATATAGCCTCGATGTTCAAAGGAACGTTAAACTGCAGTTCAATTACTATTTTAATATTAATAATTATCTTTTGCTTCCGTTGTAAATAGAAAGTCCATAATTTTGCATTATTCACGCTGTAATACCTAATTAAAGAGCAACGACTCTTTAACTTTCTATTCACATGGACTTACACAAAAAGTTGCGAGGGCTCATTACGTGTATTGGTTAAACGAGTAATGCGTAGTAATAATTAAAAATGACATTATAGAAGCTTTAAATATTGTATACAATAAAAGAAAGTTAGCAAAATAGTCCGTAGAGAAAATGTTATTTAACCAAAAAAAGAAAAGAAAAGAAAAGAAAATAGTAGAACTTGTATGCATTTCAATAGTTGAAAATCACTTCATATACTCGTACGTAGCTAAAGACATTAAATGTTTTGACTAGAGAGTTCGGAACCCCGATAATAATTCGAAGAGAAAAGAATAAAATTTTACATAAAGCGTAACTGTATTTTTTTAAAAACTCGAACTTGGTGGGCATCACAAAGTCAGTTACCGGGCCTAATTTATCTAGTTTAAGCTCACAGAAAGGAACTTACGAGAAAAGCAAAAGATAAACGAAACAGACCAATGTAAAATTAAAGGTGTGTGAGAAGATACGGATTCACTCTTCCATGATCTCAACATATGAAGGTTGTGTGTCCAAGACCACGTTTTGGCAGCTTTTATCACCAGATTTTCTCTGCCGCCAGCTGACAAGGGTAGAAAGACAATAAATCTAGCTTTCAACGGGAATGGAACCCCGGACAGTCAGACGTCTTACCGACTGCACCAGCACGCCTCTTACATTAAATTGTTTTTTTTTTTTTTTTTTTTTTTTTAAGTCTTGTTCCTTGCATTTATATGCTAATTTGTGCTCTGTACTTGAGTCAAAAGTCTGACGCAAGTCAACAACTGTTATATG
This sequence comes from Thermobia domestica, assembly GCF_964235325.1. Taxonomy (NCBI): domain Eukaryota; kingdom Metazoa; phylum Arthropoda; class Insecta; order Zygentoma; family Lepismatidae; genus Thermobia; species Thermobia domestica. Next base: position 77,285,321 of record NC_137455.1, read on the forward strand.
CATAAATACATTATTTTTAAATATTTTTCGTATCACCCTTGACATAGAAACATACATATAGATACTGCATTACTCAGGGAGAAATGCACAGATATACCAGTAGTAGCAAAAAATAAATAAATAAATAAAATTAAAAAAAATAAAACGGAATAGCAAACAATAAAAGTAGATTAAATAGTATTTAAATTCTTCTACTTACACTTTTCTTTAATATAATAAACGTTAAGTGAAAATAACATGACCTTCGTATGTAAAAGCGTATTTTGATTTCGTTCTACAATAACAAACTCGTTTTCTTAACAAAAATTAAAATAAAAACAGAAGTGAAGACCTTGAGTTAAAGGAGAAATACATACTATAAGGAAGAACTGTGTACTATCATTTTCATTCTGTAATAACTCTAGAAATAACGCATTAAAAAAATTGAGTTGGAACAGATGCAAGATTTTGCTCACATATTATCCGAGTAGATAAAAATGTAGCAGCTGTTGTGATCGAGTTTTTTTTTATGTTTAATGCTTTGAAAAGCACAAATATCTACCGTTGTTTTCCCAGGATAGTGAAACCTATTATTATTATATAATTGATTACTATCAAAAGATTTACATACACAATATTTTTAACATTAAAAATGCTTTATTATTCAAAAATATACGTTTGCATGCTTTTAAAAATTGGTTTGGCCTAGTCACCAAACAACTCTTTTTATAGTTACTCATGTGAGTAATGAAAAAAAAAGTACCACAAAATGCGGAATTTAATTTGAAATTCAAATACAAATTATAGAAGTATTCATTGACATAAACAGAAATATGTTAATTGCATGAACAAAAATACTCGTTTCTTAAGCTAATTATATATTTTTTTAAATAAATATTTTTAATAGACATGTTGCAAGAGATTACATAACAAGAATGTTAAAACATCAATTATTATCTAACTAAAATTTTCCTGTTTTAAAGCCTTAGTCAACTACATAAATCTCTGATACTAGTGGATAATTGACTTATTACTGTTCGTTAACAACTCTATGTAATCAAAATATTTACTACAAATAAATGTCAAGGAAATTATTGTGTTTTTTATTTATTTATTTTAGAACTTTAACAGGATGTGTAACTTTCCAGCTATTATCCTCTTAGCCACGTTTCCGAATAGCCTTACTTAAGTTTATTTTACGATCAATAATTAAGAAATCGAGTACAAAGATTTCGTTTCCTAAATTAATATGTAAGAGTGTTACTAAATTACACCTTTGAGGAGCTGGTTATATGTTTACTGCACCTCACTTTAATGAAAATGCCATATTTTGCTTAAAGAGATCTCTGAATGTTATGATGCTTTCCTGTGCATAATAATAATAATAATAATAATAATAATAATAATAATAATAATAATAATAATAATAATAATAATAATAATATCACAATGAAATACAATTTTCGAAAACAAAATATAATCCTTAGTTTAAAATCCTACGCTTGTGTATTATATAAACGCAAAAGGTCATTGATTGATATGCGCAAATGAACGATTAATGAAAGAATGGTGAGAAGAGAATGTAGGAGAAAACCCGAGAAGAACAAAGGACATATTTTTGTACACTACAAGCTCAAAGGACCGAGCTTTGAACCAAGGAACCCTCGAGATAAGCTGTCCATCACTGAGCCATCTTGTGGTTAAATGGTTGATTTAGTGCCACAATGCTCCCTCATGAATAATAATAATAATAATAATAATAATAATAATAAGATTTGAGTTAAAATATCTCTTCCCAGGAGATAAACATGATTTCATTACAAGAAGTGGAAATGCCATTTCTTTAACTCAGTAATGTCTTCCTAAATATTACTCTATTTATTTTGTCCTTTCAGCAATAGGTTCTGTATCATATAGCTTGGGTGATGAAAAGGAGCATTAATATGAGACCAATTAATCAACTTAACAACGAATATCGAGAAGAGTAAACTGTGAGTAACGCACGAAGGAAAAAGATTTTCAAACTAAATTACGCTATACACTCAGTTTCTCACTACTTCCATGCAAACTCTCCACGAAACAGTCGTTAAACTTCGTCACTTGTTTTACAGCAGAGAAATTCTCTTATTTTTCAGTTATTTGTATGTTGGTTGGTGGTAGGTACATACCAAGATTGAAACCTTCCTAATGTGTTGCCTAACGACTTCGTTGCCTCTGAACAGGGCACAATGCCGAGGTCCTGTACCTTTCTGATAAGTAATGTTTGAAGTGAAATTCATACCCCAGTACAACACATAACGAGAAAAACTTCTCGAATTGTCTGGATCGCCGATATTTCAAAGTTTACTTTTATTATTTGTGATATCTATGTAGAAATGAGAGACCTAATCAAAAGAATAGACGAACATATGTCTCCCAGCTTTTGTTGAGGAAGAGACAGCAGAGTACATTGGCCTTGCTAATCTCATGACCTCAGCATAAACTAAATAAATCTGGCTGAAATGTTTAAAACAATTTTAAACGTACCGTTGGCTATGGTTAGATTACTATTTACTAAACTGTCAATATCCAACTTGATGGCAAAAACAATTCTCCCCTGGGGATTAACGTATGCATTTGTCAGTAAGAAGCTTTCTCTACTATCTTTCACACTGGAACCTGCAAATCTAATTTCATTTACGGAATTTACTGAAGGCGGAACTTCTAGTGTTTTTCTTCATACCCTGTATATGCTTCATATATGCAATGAATAAGATGGCATCATACACAACAAATCAAGTCCTGCATCCTTCGCTGTCTTAAACTATTCCTCAAACATTTTCAAGCAAAAGATAAATAGTGCCTATACAGCCTTTTAACCTGACCAAAACTTACAATGATGAAAATCCAAGCTATTCAGCTAATCCCATGCAAATATTTAACAAGTTAACATTAAGTCAATCATTATGCCAAATCAATTGAATTAATTACAATAGAGAAGACACTCCATATCTGCTTGTACTCTATGGAACTATGAATAATGCGCAAGGAAAGGCATTCTGGCATTTCAGAAATCATGCATTTTTATGAGGGGATTGTTTTGACACGGGGCGTTATGACACTTCACTAAATGTTTACGTTTTAGCCTTAAGTGTTGCAAGACCCAGGGTCTATTCCCAGTGGAAACATGTGGTACGGACCTCATTTGTAACTATACGTTTCATATAATCTTCAAAACTCGGAATACCCAAGCCAACAAATCAGAAGCCTATAATGCAAAACTAATTTAAAAACAGAGAACGTTTCTGAAAGATCGTATGCTTTTATACCAAGGTTTTTAACTTTTGTCATATTCCACAAACAACTTTTGATCCCATGTTAATTTGCGAGAAAACAGCACAATGTACACAAATAATCTCAAGTGAAAAATAAATATACATTATTCTTTCATAAGATGATCTTAGAACAAACTCTGATCTCTCCCAATTGGCTGGTCGTAATGGAATTGCCCAGTGATTTATCTACACGCCCCTAACAACCCTCAGCCCTCCTAAAATTTTCCGACACCCCTGGAAATAAATTCCTTACACCCTCTCAAGGAGGGGGTGTAATATTAAGAAGATTCATTCTCGTTCTGCCTAAAGCCATCCAGGACTTTGTAGAAAATATTTTAAATGATCTTATCTTTAGGCAGAACGGGAATTCCCGTTGTGTTTAATGTTTGGAGACAGAGAATTCTATGCGAGGAGGAAATTTTTACGGAAATGCATCACTGAAAAGCTTGACTCCTAGCGTGTTTGTATGCAGATCGGAACTCATGTATAAAATGGCTGTAGTAACAAGAATGGGAACTAAATCCAAGCGGCCAAAATGCAAGGAAAATTCTGACGAGGACATAACCCAAGCGACAAAATCACAGGAGTACATATTGGATATACCAGTGCACACCCTATATGATTATTTTCCCCTTCAATTGTCATATATTCTAAAATGTTATCTGTATTCTTTCAACTGAAATAATTTTTTCTTTCTTTTAAAATGCTAAAAACTCAATAAAAAGTAAAAATGTTATCATAAAAGGGCAGATTAGCTTTAATTACTTTCACACATACCCATATGAAAAGTTCTGCGTATTCCTATTTATTATACCTTTAATACATTTGAAATACGTTTAACATATTACAGTAAGACCATTTATTTTAGTTACGAAAAGTAACTGTGATACTATTTAATATTTAAAAAGTCATTGTTGTGTGGTAACATGTAGCAGTCTTTTATTTTGAGTAATGTATGATATATTTATTTTAATTCTGAAATACTGATGAAGATTTTTTTTTTTTTTTAGAAAAGATCAAAATGTGAAATATGTACTTAGTATAACAGTCTAACGTCTTTTATTGGGTTTTCAGGATTTTAAATTCCTGATTTAAATTCAGGATTTTAATTCAGGTTATTTCCGTAAAGTGAAGAATTTCAGATAATATTTTACAATAGATGCATAACAGTTGAAGAAAAAAATAATCATTCTTTTATTAATCTGCGCCTATGATTCTGTCGCTTGAATTTAGTCCGTTTTGTCTGAATTTTCCTTGGGGTTTGTCCTCTTGAATTTTGTCCTGCATTCGTAATAATCTGTTTGGTAATTCTAACAGAGGCTGTAAGAAGAATACCTATTTTATCCAGTTTCATCATAAATTTTGGATGTTATTCTTCATGTTCTTGTCGGAAAAATAACGAGGATACAGTTCTTCATCAGCAGTGTTATTCACATCTACTTTGGTAGAGATGAATGTGATTTTGTTTAAATACCTGCGGGCAAATGTGAAATTGACTCAATTGCAAGAAAGCCATTTGACAGTGTAACCGAAACGAATATAAAATAAACTTAATTCGGTATAATATCAAATTATTTCACATCAAGATTTAATTCAAGACTTTTTCAGTAGTTCATTTCTAACATGCTAAGAGTCGCAGTATGTGAAAGGTGCCACAGTTCACATCCTCAAGACATGTTTGGCTATATATTAAGTAAACAATGCAAGAGGATACATAAGGCGACTCTTAAGAAAGAATGTTAGTGATCTACATCACAACTACTTTTTCAGTATCACCTTATATATATGTCTTATATACATAATTCTATACTATATGAAATAGTATATATAAAGGGTGTGAGGCAAGAACATGGTAACCCACAATTTTACTATTATAAGGAATTGGAGGTTTTCTGCTGCACAATTCATTTTCAAAGTCGGAAAGCTGATTTTTCACATAATAATATATGTGAAGGATTAAACGGACAAAGTTAAACGAAACGGTATGCGTTGCTCTCTATCGGGTGCTGCAAAATGCAGCAACTGCAAAATTGTGGGTTACCATGTTCTTGCACCACACTCTTCATATGTACTTCTATTTTCATATTTATATTGTCAATGTAAATAGCAGCAATACAAAATGTCAATATCAATATTGAAATACTTGTATGCTTTTGTAGTTTCAATCAAATCAAAAGGTCAGATAGTTGGGGATAATGGCTGTCTTACTATTCTTTTTGCATTGTTTGCTTAATATATGGCCAAACATGTCTTGAGGATGTGAACTTTGGCACCTTTTACGTACTACGTGCAGCGGTGGTTTTAGCGGATAGGTCGGGTAGGTACGGGCCTACCCAAAAATTCTGAAAAATATATAAACACAATAAATAGTACAATAAATAGTAAATATATTTTCCACTTTTGATATTAATGGTAAATAATTATTTAATAAACAGCATCAACGACTACTGTAAAAGTAATTTCATATTGTCAATAATCAATCACATGTGCATATGTATCCGTAAGTGATGGAGTGGTTCTAACCAAAATTAAAATCCTAAAGCCGCCCCTGACTACGAGCCTTAGCATGCTGGAGGTAAACTACTGGTAAACTGAATAAAAGTTTGTTGAGAAATGACTATACTAGACCCAAGGAAGTTTGTTTTATCTTCGTTTCAGGTATAATGCCAAATGACTTTCTTGCAATTGAGCCAATTTTCCATTTCTCTGCAGGTAGCTTATTTTTTCTTTCTTTTTTATTTTTTTAAATCACATTCATTTTTACTGAAATAGATGTGAATAACACTGTTAATAACAGAACTGTATCTAGTCATTTTTCCGAGAAGAACAAGTAGAATAACATCTAAAATTTATGATAAAAGAGAAATAGTTATTCTTTTTACAGAATCTGTTACAGTTACTAAAGAAAAATTCTTCTGAAGAAATCCCTCTGTGGACAGAAATCCTCGTTTCGAAAGATTATGCAGAATGGGAATTCTCGTTTTGTCTGAATATAAGATCATTCAGAATATTTTCTGCAAAGTGCTGGAGGGCCTTTAGGCAGAACGGGAAGGCACCATTAAAATTCTTGCTATTTTGGTTTTTAAAAGATTTTGAAGTCTTGTTTTTAAGTGCCAATAGAATAATACAACATAATTTCGACAAGATAAATTTTCAAGCAAATAAATAAAAGCTAATTAAAAAAGACGATAATAGTATAGGACAGCGTTTCCCAACCTTTTTCAACTTGCGGCACACTATGGGTGTTATTTGGTTTCTCGCAGCACACTTATAGATATTATTTCTAATATAAAACAGTGATTTTTTCTCTGATTATTTATCTCCTTCTCACAGAGAAGAAAGCTTGATCACTGGTTTTCCCCTGTCGTAAATCATTATACTTATTTTTTATTCTAATTTAAAAATAGAAAACAATTGCAAAGAAATACTGGACTCAGGTTTTTAAAAATACGCTTTCTTTTTAAAAACTGTATCCAACCTTTTACTAAGAAGGAAGATCACTAAATAACGAACGAAGAAACAAATCTCTTTTACTTTTAAAACACAAATGTAGGTAATTTATCGAAAGGATTGAATATTTTAAATTTTCAAGTTACGAAATAGTCTGTAACAATAAAGAAGCAATAATGGTCATAACAATGGCAACAAATACTCTTTTCAACATTAGAAATATACAGAACAGTAGTCTGGTATGAAACTTAAAATTGTAGATTCATAGTAGAGGTTCATAGCAATGTGAAATACAAATATACATTTTTCCCTACGTTTTGCAATTTGATTGCTATAAAATTAATAATTTTGTTTCGATTCCTCGCGGCACACCAGCGACCCATTCACGGCACAAGTGTGCCGCGGCACACCGGTTGGGAAACGCTGGTATAGGATCTTAATGCAAGATTGCATCCGCCAGATTTTTTGAACTTCCCCCTAAGTTCAAAAATTCTGGAAAAATCACTGAATGTGCCTCGTTGGAAAGAAAAGTAAACACACGATAAATACGAATGAATTCTATTCATTTGCTAAAAAGTTAAATGATCAAGATTGGATTAAGATTAAATAAGAAAAAAGAAAAAAAGAAAGAAAGGAACAGTATGAACTTTAACTCCAAAGTAGTAATTTGCAACTGACAACCCTTCTTGTCAACTGAAGGAAAGATTAAAAATTAAATAAATCTTTCAGTTTTGAAACCCACTGTTATGCCGTGTCGGTTAAAGCAGACGGCGCTACTGATGAAAATGAATGATAATGGAATGAAGAAAGGGAGGAAACCAGAGAACACCGAGAAAGCCCACTCACAAAGTGCTTCTTTACCACAAAGCCCACTTGGCGCGAACTGGGATCGACCCAGAGACAAGAGCGCCAATTTCTCTGTAAATTTGGGGCGGCACATTCAGATGCAGAAGGTATGAGGATTTTAAGACAAATTGCATTCAAATTATGCCAAATACTGTATATTCATAAATACAATAGGGGGCCCACATGAGCTTTGTGGGGCCCGGGCCTTCCGTTCCCCAAGGATCGGCGCCCTCGCCCGGAGACCTCACGCACCAGAGTGCAGTGGGAGTTCATTTAGTGCAGTTCTGAGCAGTGACGATTTCAGATTTTTCACGGGGGAATTTCGTAGTTTTGGAGGATATTCACCCCAGGCCAACTCCTGAAATCATAACTTGTTTCAGTACTTTTTCCTTTTTTAGCTAATTAGTAAAGTTCATTGTATCAGTGGCGTATTTAGGGGGGGATTCCGGGCTTAAGCCCCCCCGAAATCTTACTTAGTGTAGTAAAGTAAATGAAATATCTTGCAGAATTTTCACATTTTCAGGCAAAGCCCCCCCCGAAAGTTAGCAAAGCCCCTCCCGAAACAAAATCGTAAATACGCCACTGCCTTTAATACTTAATATCCTCAAGGTTATATAATAACTGGGTTATTTAGAATTCCATTTGCTTTTTGTAACACAATATTATTATTATTAAACTTTCCTATCATTATGGTTGCATAATGCTTTGACACTAACATAGTTGTAGAAATATGTCTTTATTATATGGCATTATTGATAATTTAAGTGAGTAATACTGCATTCTCGTTCATTTTCAATACACAAGAACCAGTGGCGTATTTACGATTTTGTTTCGGGGAGGGCTTTGCTTACTTTCGGGGGGAGGGGGGCTTTGCCTGAAAATGTGAAAATTCTGCAAGATATTTCATATACTTTACTATAGTAAGTAAGATTTCGGGGGGGGCTTATGCCCGGAAGCCCTCCCCCTAAATACGCCACTGACAAGAACAATGATGTATATTATGTTACATAAATATTGCCTATCTTTAACATATTATGTTGATGATGTAACTTGTTTTTGTTTGCAATCCAAACACAGGAATTATGCTTAGGCCATCACTGCATGAATAGTATATATAATATTTCATTAAGACTTTTATTGATACTTTCACACAATCTCATGTAATATACATGTAAAAACACCATTAATAAGTTTTCACTCTGCAATAATTAACATAATTTAAAGTAAGTAAATAACACTGTTATAACACAGAGTATAACAAAAATCACCTAATTTCACTTTTAAAATGCATTATTTAATTACAAAATACTACGATATTACTCTAAATTCCTACGTACTGAAAGTACATCTTTGTTTCTCATTAACTCGTCTCTCTGAAGTTACAACATACGAGCACATGAACATATGTGGCCGCTTCAGTAATGGAATGGGTTATGGGTCATGACTTTCTGTCCGGGTCATCCGGGTCTGGGCCTTGCTTCTCAGACCCGGCCTGACCCGGTGACCCAATCAAATCAGGCGACGCAGATGGAACAGAAATATCATGTCTGCGGCATTCCTGCAGAATTTCATAGTTGTTTAATGATGTTCACTTCTCGAGCTCAAACATTTATTTGTTTGATTCTCGATATGGCATTTTTTAAATCAAGATAAAATATTTTTTAAAATATGTTTCATGTTTTCACAAATATAAATTCATGATTATTCGTTTTCCCATGATTATTATGTGGTTTTTGAACAGCCTATGGAGAAAGAATTACAAAACACTATTTGGGCTCAGTGATATCTTTTATATTCTAAACGAATTACAAAACACTATTTGGGCTCAGTGATATCTTTTATATTCTAAACGATAAGTTTTACTAGTCGATTAAACTTATCGAGCTTATCTTTTCTGTGATTCTGACGAGTCTGCACTCTCATGATCCTTGCTGTTATCTTTCAGTGCAATGTTTGTTAAAATTGCATCAGTAGCTTCACACACTCTCAATGTGTATGACGACATTTCGTCTCTAGATCTTACCGGCTCAGATCCGTTCTGGTGAGTCATGGATGTGACTACCTCTGGGTCTTCCGGGTCACGGGTCACGAAATTCGTGACCCGTTCCATCACTTGGACGGTCAAAATTTGCATTCTCTATTATAACGGAGATGTGTAGTCAACGCCATCATCTCTCATATAGACGCCATTTGCCTGGATTTCTTGGCAGGAGTTCGATACTACGTAATTTAAGTATTTTCTTATTTTCTTTACAATGTGACAACAGTAAAAATCGATATCTCCACTGAGAGGAGAACAAGGGCATTAATAATTCGGTTTCGTAATTTCCACTGTATATTTTAAAGCAATTATCTCTTAAAAATAGAGGAAATATTCTTTACTTTGATGTTACGTAAATCCAGTGTTAGAAAAATCAAGAAACGACCGACTGAAATGTGATTATAAAATATGTACAAACAGTAAATTTTTAAAGTAGATCTACTAAAAAATATTAACATAGCTACAACCGTGTTCATAATCTCACAATTTTGTATCTAGATATCGACATTCTTATTCTCATGAATTCAAATAATAAATTAGTTTATCTACTATGGGCAGATAACATGTCAGGGGCTACAGCAAAAACCGTAAAACACATAAAATATAAATACTCTCAGTGATAATTTCTGTAAAGATAAATAAAGTATGTTCTGACGAAAATTCAACCGGGTGTGTCGAAACAGCTCAGTCCCATACTTTGTGCCGGAAAATTTTACAATTTAGAAATCACGGAGTATTTAACAATTAACTAAATCAGTTTTGAGACAGACTGTACTGGTCAACCTCCAGCGGCAGTGACACGCTCAGCACTATATATTCACTACTTTATAGAAACATAGGTTTACACTATTGTAATTTATATTATTATTAATAATAAAATCAAGCAAGTGTGCCGCGATGTTATGGGAGTTTAATAAACTGTCACCTCAGTCAAGAAAGGTTGAGAACCACTGTGCTAAATTATTATCTTGGTTAAATATTTTAGCCATTGAGCTTCTATTGCGTAACATTTCATGACAGTACGAGTGTTTTGAATTATTAAAACTGTTTTATCTAGATATAGGATATTATTTATTTGATCGAAATTAAAGTACCACTGAAGTCAAGAGTAAACCCTAAAATATTATCCTATTGAATATATAGACAAGTGTATCACAGCACGCAGAATAAAGCTGTTCAAACTCTCAATGGACGAGTTTGATGCAATAAGGGCCTCAAGTCTGAAACATGCAGTTGCAGAAAAACGATGTTGAAAATTTAGGTAGTGTTCCTTCTTACATAAAACAATGTAATATGCAGCATTTTATTCCGATATTGAATTGAAATGTTACCAGGAGGCTAAAGAAGCATGGCAAAAGCCACAAATGTGTTTGATGCAGAAAGGGCGTAAACTCGCTTACATCCTTATTACATCAAACTCCTTAATTGATATATTTTGTGTTGAGTCTGTATACTGTAGCATAGTTGCATTCCATACAGGAGAAAATGAAAGATTTCTTTTTTCTGTTAGGTAAGTTCTTTTTCCCTTAGACGAACTATACAAACAGAGGATGTGCGTTAAGTACATTCAGTGACTTCTCACACAATAGTAGAAAAATGCACTGCAGCCCAGGAAGGGCTATAAGCAGCCAGATACTGCACATTCAATGGAATGACGCAAGATTGATGCGTTGACCCTTCGTTACCAGAGTTCGTTACCTCTTAATTCGTGTAGCTTCCCAATCATCTCAAAATGCTTGTTCAACACTGACAATTTTGTGCCTAAAACGGAAATTCAATTATACACCCGCTAACCACCCGACTCTCAGGCAACTCTGTTAAAAATTTTGAAGCCTTCACTAAGGAAATCTGCAATTACAAATAAACCTATGAACAGAGGAGAATCGAATTCCCTACGAGTTAAATATAGCTTATTCGCTGGTAGATATTCTGCTTCGATTCCCGAACGGATCATTAAAGCTTTTTATCTTTCTTTTATGGCAATTACCTATGTACAATAAAATCTCGTAAATCCGGACCCCGATAAGCAGGACTTCGCTTAATCCGGATAGGTAAAAAAGGTAGAATGCAAGGTTTGTAATGCGGCTAGAAGTCAATCACGTTCGTCACATAGTTTCGTGATGGTTGAAAATAGTGTACTGTGTTTGTCTATTGTTGACAAATACAGTACACGTATATAATAAAATTGCTACTAAACTGTAGTACAAAACAGTAGTATATAAATTTATAAATTTAGGCCTATGCTCTTGACATGCACCATATAAATTTGTTTTGTTGTTATAAACAGAGTTTAGTGCATTTTCTACTGTTCTTTTAGGTTATTTCATTTAATCCGCACTTTCGTTAATACGCTCAACTTATTACCTAACTAGAGCATTCATCTCCGGTGCTTGGGGCCCCTGGTTCGATCCCAGCTCGCGCCGTGTGGATTTTGTGGTGGATAAACACCGTGCTCGTGGGTTTTCTCGGGGTTCTCCCATTTCCTTCCTCTTTCTTCATTCCACCATTTCATTCATTTTTCATCATCACCGTCTCCTTTAGCCTAACCGGCATAACCGTGAGACGTAAAACTTAAAGATTTCATTTTTTCCCTAATTAGTCTGGATTAAAGAGGTTTTACGGTGTTTAAAAATTGCTACATGTAGAATTCAAATTCTTTATTGTTTCTCTCTTCTTCTACAAGCAAATCAATTTATTTGTAGAACTACATACTGTTCTGAAACTTAGAAAGTTTTACGAAATATGGGCATAGTTTTGAACATAATACTTGCAGCTGTGAAATTCTTAGCAGTACATAGTATTTTTTAAAATTTTATAGAACAGTCGATATTGCATACCACATTATTTTATTGCTGTCTTTTAGTTTACACCAATTCTTTTTTTCTAGAAGTAAAATGGCACGGGATTTACTTACAATGGCTGTTTAATTAGACATTTTAATCAATACCTATTTCAAGTTTTAACTAAATTTACGTCAAAATAAATAATTTTCTTCTGAGTGTAGCCTTGTTCAATACAGAGTATGATTTTTTCTTGTTAGACGGTCTTGGCTTTAATAGGAACATTAGATTCAATTGATTAATAAGTTCTAATAAACAATAGCTTTCAACGGTTTTAAGAAACCATTGCTATGAATACGTATATTGTATTCTTCCACTCAGAGGCTGCATTAGGTGCGCGCGGAGCCTAGTGCCAATAATGACCGCACGGGGCCAGAGTACTGGTAAAAATCGCGACGTGCTTACTTTGGTATCTACTTCTTGGACGACCCATGCTCAGAACATGGGGCCTGGGACGATTGCCCCATCAGCCACCCTCAAACTCCGCTTCTGCTTCCACTGTTATTGGGTTAACTATAGGAATGACAAATCTGTTCCAGTAGGAGTTTCTTGGATTCCTATGTATTTGATTACAACTTTTCCCAAGACAATAGAACTGCGCTTAATACTTCACAGAAGAAGAATAACAATGTCATTGGCACACAAGAAAACAACTTGCATGGAATTCCATGCATGTGCTGACAGCACAGGGAAAACAAAAATGCCACAAAAGAAAAAAAAAAAATACAAGTCGAGACAAAGAATATGATTCTTCTTTTAATGCACGGCAACTATTATCGTTCCAGCTTTGCAACAAATCTGTTCCCACGTCATTGTTATCGCATGTATGATCGCTATACGGTGAAACACTAGACGCATCGCATACAACTTGACACTGAGCCTGGCTTGTAAACCATTATCTTGTTGCTGTACAGAGGACAACGTTTAACATAAAAATGTAGAATAGTAAACGAGTGTAGCATGTTAGATTAATAACCAATTAGTGCATAGCATCCAATATATTAGATCCTCAGAAAGAGATTGCGAATTCACAGGAAAATAATTTTAGAAGTGTTAATTTACAGTAATCAGAAACTGTAAGTTCCCTAGAGTTTTAACATCGTGTTTGAAATGAATGGACTTGTCTAAAATTAATATCCTCTGAATTAGCCTGTCATTTCTGAACGTTCAATCTTGGCCTAAACGGCATTTAGAGCGTCATTATTCATTCATTTCAGCAATCCCAAAAGCTATGGACTGAATATTAATATCGATTGTGTTCGATTATTTTTACATGTCGGAAATCAATTTTCGCATAAATTATGACCCCCGCTTCTCCCTTAACACGTTACTTTTGAAAAACGCTGGGATAGGACCCATTTATTTTTATTCAAAATTTCATATGCCCAGTTTCATCTACCTAGCTTGACAGGCTCGTGAAATACTAAATTTCTGCATAAATTATGACCCTGGTCTCTCCCCTTTAGAAAACGATTTTCATAAATTTAATAGTATATGACCTTTCGAAAGCCTGCCTTTGATAATGAAGCAAAGTATAATTTTAATTTTAATTGGTAATACATATAACAGAATTTAATTTTCACAATTAAGACCTGTAGAAGAGAACAGTAAAACCGTTAAAACCCCCGTTCATTTCAAGCAAAACAGAAAAATACTTTCCCATATAAATCAATGGATTAACAAATAAAGATTACGTGGGTACTCAACACTGGTTTAACCATTCTCAGATTATCCGTTCACGATAGTTGTTTTATTGCCTACAAGTCTTTATTCAAGGAAGGACTAGAGCGAGCGGTGCCCGCCTTACATTATATTTTGTCGACTCTAAAACAAGACCATGTACAGACTTTCAGAAAGTTATCCAGAACGGAATTACAAAATGACATCATACTTTATATATATATATATATATATATATATATATATATATATATATATATATATATATATATATATATATATATATATTTAAAACACATTTTTCTGACCAGAACAAAATGAATTATTTAATAATTATACGATTTTTGTTACAGTATGCTAACTAACTAACTAACGGAAAAATGCTAACTAACGGCTGAGGAAGATATAAGATTTGCTGTCATCTGTCTTTTCTCAATGTCTGATGAAGAGGACGTTAGGTCCTTGAAACTGTAACAAAAATCGTATAATTATTAAATAATTCATTTTGTTCTGGTCAGAAAAATGTGTTTTAAAATGTTATTGTGATTATCCAGAACCATGGAGTATATTTAATATTTAATATATATATATATATATATATATATATATATATATATATATATATATATATATATATATATATATTTAATATATTATATATATATATATATATATATATATATATATATATATATATATATATATATATATATATATATATACATGTTAATGTTACATTCGTAATCACCGTAATCTGTCTGTCAACAGATTTTCGCAAAGGATTATCTAGAGCCATTAAATTTTGTATACAGATACCAAGGCTAATCGCATACGAAGCCGTTTTTCGATTTACGACTCGGGAGAGTTAGGGAGGGTCACATGTTTTGGAGGTTCAAAAAGTATAGAGTATCTCAGAAGTCCCTCAAGTTAGATAACCCAAATAACTTTACGGTGTTGCAGGTTGCATTCTGTTCCGTCTGACGAAGGTCACTTCTGCTAGTATAAACAGCTTCGAAAAAAATCTTTCAGTTTTACGTCCAAAACAGCTTCGAGGTGATCCTTCATCTGTTTGAAATTGCTCTCTCAATATTCATTTGTGTCTGCCCCTTCTAAGAGATCGGGCTGGCTACAGACTTGACTGTCTACGACCAGCAAGATTACTAATAACTCAAATATGAACAACTAGTGCTTGAACAGCAATATACGGGCTTCAAATATTTTTGAGAATTGTCGTACAGGTGGCAGTAGTGGAAAAGCAAAAGAAATAATAGTTACTCGTACTAACTGGGGCTTTGGACTGAAATTTTATTTATTCCTCCAAAATTAGGTGTTTCAATGTTTTTAAGAGATTTTACAAAACCTAAAATTATAACGGTTTCCCAGAATAATCGTATTTAAGAAGTATAGTTAATTTTACACTAGTACTATCTACGGGACACTTCTATCAAATACTTCATTGCTAAATAACTATTGTACATCTGGATTTTCTGTAGCAGCATCCAAGTTGCACTTTTTTCTTTTTAGCACTTTTGCTCCGATTATCTTCATATGCAATACAAACACTTCTGCACTTTTTAAGTACTTTCCAAATCTTACTTAGTAAAATGCGAAGAAAAAGAGTGTTCCTGTTTCACAGAAAGGGGTTCAAACTGGTTTTTCACGCTCAGCGTTGCCATGTTTCAAATAACAGAAAAATAATCCAATGCGTGTGTTCCTGTTTCGCAGAAAGAGAAATTTTACTTTTTACATACGTTTGTGGAAAGCCTGTACTGCACCAGAAGTACGCCGATAGTTGTATTAGATGTTGAGAAATTGATTCCATCGTAATATTGTAATCACATATCCAAATTGTAACAAAAAATATTTCATAAATTATTGTGAAAGTCAAGATGGCTGGTATATCAGCACATCGTAAAGTGAAAGGAACCAAAAAGTAGTGACAATGGAACACTTAAAATTTGTCCATATCTATTTTCATAGTTACGAGGGCGGGGGAAAAGTTCTCGGCCTGACAATGAAAGACTGCGAATTTCAGTTCAAAAATTATTTTATTTTTCGACATAATCTCCCTTAACTTCAATACACTTGGTCCAGCGTTTCTTCAACATCAGTATTCCTTCCCGGAAGTAAGAGTCTGGGAGGTTGTGGAAATAGTCATCCACGACCCTCTCAACTTCTTCATTCGATGTGAAGCGCTTCCCAGAAAGAAATTTCCTCAAGTTTGGGAACAGATAGAAATCCGATGGTGCCAAATCAGGAGAATATGGGAGATGACCAAGCATATCATACACCAAATCCTGCATTTTCCCATCGTCAACACACCCTTATGCACAGGTGCGTTGTCCTGGTGAAAGACGATTTTCTTCTTCAAGCCAGACCACTTCTCGAGAATTTTGGCATCCAGCTGGTCAAGAAGGTTGGAGTAATATTCGCCTATAATTGTTCTCCCTTTTGCAAGGTAATCAATTAACAGGATCTCTTTCGCATCCCAAAACACACTGGCCATGACCTTTCCGGCCGATACGATCGTCTTCGCTTTCTTCGGCGCTGCACCACAGGCTTCCACCCACTGCTTGGATTGCTGTTTCATTTCTGGCGTGTAGTGATGAGCCCATGTGTCATCCATTGTCACAAATCGCCACACAAAATCGGTTGGATCCCTTTTGAATTGGTCCAAACATTGCTGTGAAAATCGTTTTCGCATTTGCTTTTGGTCGGTAGTCAGCAAATGAGGCATCCATCTTGCGTTCAGCTTTCGCATCCCTAGTTCTTTGCGCAAGATGTTTCGCACCCATTCCCCCGATATCCCCACACTCTCAGCTATCTCACTCACTTTCACTCGCCTGTCGTCCAACACGATATCCTGCACTTTTTCGATTGTTTCCGGTGTGGTTGAGTTTTCGGCCTTCCCTCACGTGGGTCATCTTCGAGGGATGTGCGACCACGTATAAATTCAGCGGCCCACTTTTAAACGGTTGACATGAAAGGAGCAGAGTCCCCGTAAACTTTTGTTAACTTCGGATGAATTTCCGTAGGGGTTAATCCATCCAAAACGAAAAATTTGATTAGTGCATGATATTCAAGTTTATCCATTTTCACAACTAACACGCAAGACGTCTAACTGCAACAATGCCTGCAAACAAACTACTTGAGAGAACAAGTTGACACTTGTTATACGAACAACTGAAAAGCGCTCCCAGGCAAGAACAATAAAATTTTGCAGATTGGAGTGCCATCTCTGGATCAGGTCGAGAACTTTTCACCCCGCCCTCGTATATACATTGCAAGGAAAATATTTCGGACATTTTTTTCAACTCCTCTTCTGCTTATTACAAAGCAAAACTCAGTCCTTGTACACACTCATGCTTCAGCAAATCAAGAAAAAAGCTGAAGGTTGTTGCTTCCAGTTTCGTGTGCAAGAATTTATGACTGACTTTGAACAAGTGGCAATAAAGGCTACAAGAGAAACATTCCAGCAAGCGACATTATGCGTTTATTTGTTTCATTTTACCCAATCCATATGGTGAAAAGTACAAGATATTGGATTGGCTCCATTTTACAAGGCTGATAATATGAAAAAATAGGTTAGGAGAGCAGATGTACTTCCACTCACTCATCTTGAAGACATTCCTGATGCATTTCCATAGATACAAGACGATGCACCCGACATCCCAGAGGCACAGGTTTCCTAGACTATTTGGTAGACATCTATGTTGACCTGAATGCAACCTTCCATCCGTTAATACACCAATATTTGAAAGTTTACTTTTTAATATTGGATTGTTATTTGACTTCTTACGTTGTACTAATCATATTTTTGTTAATGTTAAATGGCAATAAGAAACCAATTTGATAACAGCGATAAAAGCACGAACCATGCCGAGATTTAACATTTCAAGTTTAATAGGAAGTAGACATAAATCATCCATATATATATATATATATATTGATTAATTCGAATTTCGAAGCAAGCACTGTCCGAGAATGCGGCTGCTGGAAGAAGGCATTTTAACTTTCGGAGAATATTGTGGAGACCTTTAGACAGTCGTACTCGGGTTCTTAAGAGTAGGTTTAGGTTTGGCGAGTTTGGCCTTATTCCATACCTAAATGCAGTATCTCATTGCATTCATTCGGATAGTTGAAATTACAATCCACTGAAAAACGGTGATATTAAGAGTCTCACCTGTATACTAAATTTATTACGTAAAGTTCATACCATTATTGTTTTTGTATTTGTAATTCGTTTTTGTTGCAGTAAATCACGATTGCACTTGTGCGACAAGGCTCTATTGCGAGCCGGACCTCTTATAGTATTTTGTTCATTCCACCAAATATTTCTAATATTGAGGTCCTATCAAAACTTTTCATACGATTCTGCGAAACAGGAATCTGCAAACTTGGCAACGTTGCACAGCTTTAAGGCATCCTGAGAAACAGGAGGTAACCAAGAAAAATTACAATTTACTGTTTTTCTTCTTTTTCTTTTTCTTTCTTTCTTTTTCTTTTTTCTACAATTTTCGAGCAAAAATATTTCGTTGTTTCTACTCTCTCATTTGCAAGATATATAAATTTCAATAATAATAATAATCAGAATTTTCTTCTGGTGGTATGCAACAGTATGCACAATTTCTTTAAACTGAAAAATGCTATTACCCTAGCTATTTTTTATTTTAAAAAACAACTGCGTATATTCTAGCTACGTTCTGCAAATGCCTGCTTTAACAACATCCCAAATGAAATGAGAAGTGCAGGTATGGTGGACATGCTGAAAGTATGGGAGTTACACTGATAACATATTCATGGTGAGTATCGGCACCTTTCCTCTGAGAAAATAGTATTATTATTAATACTAATAATAATTATTATGTGCATAATTAGTAGATTTATTTCTCTTCTTAAAAATAAAGAATAGAATAGAAAAAAGAAATGTACATGCTTACTTTGAAAGCAGTCGTTTTTAAGTGTACAGTCATAATTTTGCACGACGTTTTTTCCCAGTAATCCGTAAACTGAAGAATAGTCCACGTATGCTTTTTTTTTTTAATATCATTTTATGTTTCCAAGCATGTGGGAAATTACACAAGACAGATAATAAATGTTCTATTAATGATAATAATAATAATAGTAATACCTCGATAGTCAAGGCCACTTGATAACCTTGGATGAGTTCACCTTCTCCACGGATTTTCTAGTTCGATCCACGTGCTGAAACAGAACACCAGACTCCGTAGCCAAAATAAGTGCAAAAATTTCTCTTGAAGGTGAACTGCATACGTATAACAACTGACTTATTTTCTTGCACCAACATAGACTGTTTGATTATTGTGTACAGAACTATTCTTCCACAATTACCATCCTCATCTTACGGTTGTGTCATCAAAACAAGGTTAGAAGGAAAAGAATAGGGTGTCGTCACACCATATGGAAGCCTATCAGCAAAAAATATGTTTGTTGACCAGGTAAAATAATGCGAGGAAAACTGGTTTCGTGCATTTTGCTGCACTGAAGTGAATACTAATAAGGATAGTAAAAGAAACAGATCGTAGTGAGTGTAAAGAGTACAAAAGCTACCATTACATGTTGGGAGTAGAAAATATTTTACTAAATACAAATTCTATAAATTAAATTTGATTCAAACAAAATATTGATATTATATTAAATTTAACATTAGTTGATCCTCCGCTAGTATTTTAAAGAAGGAATTAAACTCTGGCGTACGATGTATCTCAATAGGGCTATTGCTTCTTAAATCTTCCATAACTTGTCACTCAGTTTCCCTTACAACTGTTCTTTTCAACTTACCATGTTTTAAATTCCTAACTACAGCAATTGATTTTTTTTTCAGAGCACGAGCGAATGTTGGGATGTTATCTTTAAATATAGCCTCAGCCAGTGGCGGCGGTTGGACGTTAAAAGTGAGGGGGCAAGACATGATCTGAATATTTGCATATGAATGTTAGTTTTCCTCCTCCTTTCTAATATTTTGTTTGACGAAAGGTTGTATAACTAATAGGATACTATCTTTTTCAGTTAAAATACCGTATATAGTATTTCATATTTTATTAAGTAAATTGACAAGAACAAGAGCAACGCCAGTAGGTAGTAGCCATTTGTACTCTTAAACAACAAAAGTGTAAGAAGAGATTTGATGTCTTGCTCATGAACATCTTAAAATTCTGTCTGGAAAACTGTGTGATCAGATTATTGAAAAACAAATATGCAAAACAAATAAATAGAAAGGATAATATTAATCATAGTAGCAAATAATGACGCTTGTTTTGCAAAAGTCATCTTGAAACAGGGATTAATGAACAACTTAATTTTTAATTCCACACATGCTATTAAATGTATGTTATTACTCTTAGAAAATGAAAGACAGTAAATACTACAAGCATATGCTACGACATTTAAAGAAATATTTGCTTTTGCAACTTTCCGAAACATGTTCGTTACCATTAGGTACAGTTTTCACTTTCTTGGAGCACATCAAAACACAACAATTCTTAGGGTCACTCCATACTCCAGTTATACAAAATAATCCTAAAAATTTGAATTATATTGAATTTACTAAATTTCATTGTATATACACTCGTATTTTCTACACCCTAACACACCACTTCACTCATATATTCCAATACAAAACAATGGAAAAGATAGAAATTGTTTCTTTTTACGCTTTTCCCCCTTACTTTAGAAAAAAAGAAGAAAAGATATTTTAGAAACTGTCAATTTTTGTGCAATTAAAAAATAACTTGTGAAAGACTTTTTGAAATGCTTTCTGAATTAGTTTCAAAGAGGCTGACTAATATATCGAGCCCTTGTAAGAAGTAAAAGTATGCTGAAATTGTTGTGCTCCAATAGGTTAATTCTGGGGTTATTTTCTGTGCCAATTAAAACGCAATTCCTGTAGTTTTCTTTATTCTACAGGAAGACAACCAATACATACTCACGGAACGGCAAATATATGGCACCATTTTTCTATGAACCAGTAAATATATACAAAAACTTTACTTTTCTAAATGAAACTATATACATTAATGGGTTACTTCAAAAAAGTGCGGGGGCAACTGCCCCTCTTTGCCCCCCCCCTAATCGCCGCCCATGGCCTCAGCCCAACTTTTATTTTTCCACAGTCCATCAGGTGAATGCTGGGATATTATCTTTAAATATAGGCTCTGGCCGATTTCCAATTTTTCCAAAGTTCCATCGGGCGAATGCCGCGATATTATCTTTAAATATAGACTCTGGCTAATTTTTAGACTTTTCAGTCCCATCAGTCGAATGCTGGGATGTTATCTTTAAATATATGCTCTGGACGATTTCCAGTTTCTTCACAGTCCCATCGGGCGAATGCCACGATCATATCTTTAAATATAGGCTCTGGCTCATTTCTAGTTTTGCACAGTCCCATGAGGCGAATACCAGAATGTTATCTTTTAATATAGGCTCTGGCCGATTTCCAGTTTTTTCTACAGTTCCATCAGATGAATACCAGGATGTTATCTTCAAACATAGGCACTGGTCGATTTTCAGTTTTTCATAATCTCATCAGACGAATGCCAGGATACCATCTTTGAACATAAGCTTTGCTCGATTTTAAGTTTTCAGGTGAATGCAGGGATATTTATTATCTTTAAAAATAGGCCCTGAACGATTTCCTACATGTCTCTTCCCATTGTTATTCTTGTTGGTTGTTAATGATTCCAGTACATCTGGAAATTTGTTACGTAAATAAGAAATGATAACGAAATACAAATTTCATTCCTCTTATCCCCTTCAATGAAGGTTATTTCCTTTTCAGCGAAAAAGTGAGCCAAATGCCAATCTGGAAACTTCGGATTACTCTTGCACACTCTTCCACACTTTACATTTGTTCCTCTGAGAAATTTGTCTAAAACTTGTACTACTTTTAAGATATACAATATTACATATACATACCGACATTCTGCCATTCACAAAATAATCTTTCCACAAGTGTGTAATATAACAATATTGTACGCTTAATGAACCATTACCGTAAAAGAAGCAGAACAATGTCCTGCAGTGATACAGACAATAATATGGACTGTTCATAAAACATGGCAAACAGTAAACGCGTCTTTCATAGTTCATGGTTTGGCTGATAAGACAACCTGAAGACAAGCACGTAGAATAGGATTGCAACTGTAAAATTGTTAATTGTAAATGCTTCCTCCATTTTATTAGTTTTTTGCTGGTGTCATGGACACACGAATAAGCAAGTTGTAAATAAATCGCTCAGTTATTAGAAATGTTATATTAAAATGTTGCTATTCTTTGAGTCTTTTTGACTTTTATATCCAAACTATAGTTTATGAAACGAAAGTGGTATAAACCAAAATCAATAATAATTCCACACATTCTATTAAAGAATGTTAGATTTTCCTGTATAGTTAAAACAGTAAATCAACCTCAAGAGAAACTTTCATCACAACCAGGTAATTTGCCGCGCAAATTAAGTATCTTCCTTGTAGCACGTCATCTCCAACCTAATTGTCCTGAGAAAACAATAGTATTATTTAATATCATACGAGATTATCGTCATCATTTGTACATCATGTGTAACCTTTGATTTCTTTTCCTCGTTTGCCTTACCCAGGGGCGGATCCAGGACCGACTTCTGGGGGGAGGCGGTGGGTTGTCATAATGCTACTTTTAAGGGCTCCAAACTCTGGGATGGATTTTATTTATATATATAAAATAAGAAAGTTTCCTCTTCTGGGGGGGGGCAATCGCCCCGATCGCCCCCCCCCCTGGATCCGCCCCTGGCCTTACCATATATTCTAATATGCCCATCAAAACTTATTTCTTTCCAGTTCTTTTCTTCTCTAGTAAAGTAAAGGTTACCTCTTCTTTTTTGGGGTAGACCATATGGCTAGGTGGAAATAAGGCTTCCACTCTTCCGCGACTTGGTACTCATGAGACGTGACGTAATCAGCATCAGTCCCACGCTCAGGTCTTCTTTACCATTTGCCTTACAGGTTGCCAGGGGTGCACACAGGCAGGTTTAGGGCACAAGTTCTGCCCACGAGGTTGATCAGGACAAAATTTTCCATTGCAAATAGCATAAAATGGCGAATGGTAAAGTTTGGGAGGTGCGCCAAAGCCGTTTGATGTTATCCCTACAGCAGGTTGCCCGGTACCCATTTCAAAGAAGATGGGTGATCCTCAGATACACATTAGACAAGGTTAGAACGAGAAAAATGTTGCAGATAGAATCTGGGCTGCCCGTTTAATGAGGCAGCTTCCTTACCGTTTACGTTACCGAATCACAGCTCTTCTTCTCTTCCCCCTACGAGCTCCTTCGTGCCTAAGCGTTTTTGGAGTGGGGGACCCGGGTTCGATTCCCAATGGGAGTTCGTGGTTCGGATTCCACGTCAATCAGTAGGTCCCGTCTCATATGACCTCGCTGCTGAAAGGGACGTTAAACTCAAAACCAACTCAACTCAACTCTTTTCTCTTCTACATCTCCGAATATTTTCTCTCCCTATTAGTTTTTCGTCCCACCCACTTAATTTTCCCATTCTTCATATATATATATATATATATATATATATATATATATATATATATATATATAGTGTTGTAAAAAAACGGTTTTTTTTCTGTGAAGTTTTTTTTCAATAAAAAACCGTTCTTTTTCATGTTTTTTTTCAAATGTCTGTTTTTTTTCTGGCAGCTATTATTTATTGATGTATGTTGAAGATTATTGAAATAATCAATAGAACTTGAGTCGAAGCCCTCGTAACTTACAAATCGTTTGTTTCCTTGTACATATACGAGCAAAATCGTGTGATTATTCCTTTCGGACCCAGATCATTTTTGGCGTTTTCCTACTTTGTCAGTTAGTGACGTATTCCTCAAAAACCATTTACCCTATTGATATGGTTAAGACCTTGTTTCTTAGAAAAGGAATGTGGCTATTTTTTGGTGTACGTTACATTGCAGTGTTGCGAGCGGGTGGGAAATTACTGAGGGAAATGTAGGGGTGAAAATTTACAAAAAATCCCTAACCGAAATTCAAGATTTTTTGTATCTAGCACCACTGTTGCCATATGGGTCTAAGTCACCTAAAAAGATTCTTTGGTGCGTTGACAAGGTACAGTGAAAACCTGAAGTCGCTGGCTTCCATTCAAAGAGAGAAAGAAAAAAATCTGTTTCCATACACATGAAATTTTGACACTTTTTACGCCTCAAAAGCAAAAATCAACAGATATGCCGACGCTACAGCTTCTCTAATTATCCTATTTGAAACTTTTTAGGTGTGTTCTGTAGGCTAAAGAGAAGGCTTTCAGGTAGTGGTACATTTGTTCCAACGTAGCGAGCAAGAGGGAAATAATAGAGGGGAAAGGAAAATTTGCCGAATTTTTCATTTAAAATCTGGAATTAATTGTTTTGGCTGGAAACATTGCCATAAAACATACGTAAACTATCTGAAAGTAAACCTTGGTACCCTAAGAATGTATCTTACAAGTATCATTGCGATATCTAACAAAGTAAACATGAAATTTAAAAAAAAAAAAATCTCATTCTAACTCAGAAATGCACAATTTTCTTACCATTTACAGAACATGGTTTATTATAAGCCACAACTGTACTTCCCCTAATTATTCTACCGAAACTTTTTATGGTGCGCTGTGTCGGCTAAGGACGAGGCTTTCAGACAGTGGTACGTTTGTTCGAATGTAGCCAACAAGAGGGAAATAATAGAGACAAAAAGGGAATTTTTCCAAAATTTTCTGTAGCTGGCAACAGTGCTAGCAGACACACACAAACTATCTTAAAAGAAGCTTTGGTATGCCTATTATATACCCTACAAGTATTGTGACGATATCTAATAAAGTAAGCAGATCATTAAAAAATATTCCAGTCTACGTAAAAAAAAATCAATTATCTTTCCACTTAGAGAACAAGGTCTACTGTAAACCTCAACTGTACTTCCCCTAACTATCGTATTGAAACTTTCTATAGTGCGTTGTGAAGGGCAAAGACAAGACTTTCAGAAAATGGTACTTTTGTTCCTATGTAGTCAACAAGAGGGATATAACAGACAAAACACGTAATTTTCCCCTAACATCTTGAATTAAAATTTTCCGTAGCTGGCAACACTGCTACCAGACAGACGAAAACTATCTTAAAATAATCACTGGTACATTACTAATATATCCTACAAGTATCATGGCGATATTTAAGAAACAATGCTTTTAATTGCCAAAAATATATTTCGATAAACAGAAAAGTAGGGAAAATCAAGAGTTAGAACCTAAATCCGAATTTTTTGTGCGTCCCCTAATTACTCCACTGTAACGATATGTACCCGAGTTTGTTCAGTAAGAACAAATGTTCGACTGGCGTAAGTTGACTTGCATTGGGACGTATAAGTAGGTTTATAACAAAAAATTCGAATTTTTTGCCCAAATTTAAGGAAATTTTAATTTCCGTAGTTGGCAACACTGCGCGCGAGCCCATCCAATTGATGTCAACAATTAGGTATCCATCCGACGTATCTACCTGACAAGTCTGAAGGAGGTCTCTCAACAACGAATGAAGCTACAGGGGAAAAGTAATAAAGAAAATTCGAAAATTCTTGAATTTTTGACGGGTGAAATTTGAGAAGGAAATTCGACACACAGAAGAAGAAGAAACTAAAGTGATAAACTATGGACCAACCATATTTGGCAAAAAAATATATATATACCGATATCTTAATTAGCGACCATACAGGAGCGGATTAAAAAAGTGACACACGCGTATGTGCCACTTTGGCCATGTGGGTCCGAAAGGGTTACGAGTGTACATTTAATTACATTTTTTGACTACTAACTTGTGTTGTTGTAGTAATTATAGTCTTGACTAATAATAATATCTTTGTTGTAAACAATCATAATCTCTCCTTTTTACATCTTAGTTCCAATACTGATGCTGAGAAATGCAGGGTGTTTCAAAATGAATATCGGGGAATTAAGTCTTCGTAGTACTTATTACATTTTACGCACAATTATAAACAATACATCAAATAAAAGAACACCTCAAACAGTTTTTGCTTCAAGTGTTCGATGTGAGCTTCATTCGTCACATGGCACACATTGAGTCAATAGGCGAGAAAGGCCCATAAACTTTCCGCCATATGGCACAAAACATTCAATTCATACAGACGGTTGCACTGTAACTACAGATTCAGTCTTTGCAAAATTAAAACACACAAAGCTTTCTAGTCTCTAGTCTCCATCTTTGCTACTTGCTCTTTCTAACGGCAGACAGAGGAAACAATGCATGGCATGCGTGTGTTCAAAACTGTTTGAGTCATTCTTTCATTTGATAAAGCTTATAATTGTAAGTTAATTGTAATAGATACTACAAAGTTTCAAAACCCTAATATTCATTTTGAAACATCCTGCATTACTTCAAATTATGTCATTCTATTTCATGTCTTGTATGTACACTCATGTCCAAAATTATTGTTTCATGTCTATAAATGTGTTGTTCTAGGAATATAATTTGATAACGAATCCGCCTGGTATTTCTTATAATGTTAGTGTGTGTATAATCGGCAAAGACATGTATGTGGAAAATTTCATGTCAAAACAGCAGTAAATAAGAACAATAAAACGAAAATGAAACTTTCTTGTCCATTTAACATTTTCTTTTACTCTTTCTCATTTTCGTATTTATAATTCTTTTCCTTTGAAAGTTACCATAAATATACATTTTCAGATTATACACACATCATCAGTATTAAAAGTACCCTGCAAAATCATTATCAAATTATATTCTTACAAGAAGACAGTTATAGATATGGGACAATCATTTTGGACATGAGTGTAGATGTCATCGGACCGGCCCAAGGCAATTTTTCGCCCGCGCAATGACGTAATTTGCCGCCTCCCTCTTTCTCCAGAAAGAACAAATCTTAAAAGTCACGATTTTAAATATACTACTCCAGCATGAACAACGAAAGGGAGGAAAACTACACTCGCACTCAGAAAGGCTTATATACTTACTACAAATACAATATTGTTGTGTCTGTTTTTTTCTTTAAATATTAATCTATTATGTTAGTGAAAGATAAAGCAAATACATCTGAAAGATGGTAATCCATTTTATGGAATTCAATATCAAGTTTCAATCTCAACATATCAGTTTGCAATTATAGTGCAACTAGCTCTTTTACCTTTATTTCTTGATTTTCCTTCTACATCTGTTTTTTTTTTTTTTTAAGTGTTTCCACCTTCAATGATAACGACCCTATTTGCGACAAAGACAAGAGCAGCTCTGCTAACTAACCAAAGGGGGCAGGCATTCGAGAATTGAGTTCCTGTATTTGACAACAATCAAGCAGTTTTTTCTGGGATTTATTTTACTATTTGGTTTAGCACTGACCATGTGACTTAAACTAATGAGACCTAAACATAATTTATGAATGTAGTATTCAAATAGAAGGTCAGCTTAGTAAATGTAGCTACCATGATCATGAAGTCTGTCTCCAACAAGAAATATTTATTTTAAATAAAATACTTATGACAGATATTGCAGCCCCGTGGAAATGCACGTGTTGCACATGTGATAGAGCCAGCAATGCATATCACATATAAAGTCTACAAATTATTTATATATGATATTCAGAAAAATATTAGTAGGCAAATTAGTTTTAGTTTTTACCTTTAGACAAGTTATTTGCGTTTTATACTGTTCGTTATATTATTTTCGTACTTATTAAAGGCCTACTTTCACGAAAAAAAAAATGTTCATTTCTACTTTTATTTCTTCGTTGATATTGGTGAAACAATACAGAAACCCGGATTCTTAGTAGGTACACTACTCATATAAATTGTAAAATATTTGTACCGCATCAGTTTCTAGTGTTTAATTTATATTGCATTTTATGGTAATTACACCTACATAAAAATACTTCAGACTTAAATGACGTAAGATACATTACAAATGACTATTTGAAAAAAAACGAAATTTAGAAAAAAACCGAGAGGCAATGTTTTTTTTTCTAAAAAAACGTACATTTCTGAAAAAAAACGAACGGTTTTTTTTCTATTTACAACACTATATATATATATATATATATATATATATATATATATATATATATATATATATATATATATATATATATATATATATATATATATATATATATATATATACAGAGTGAATCAAAAGTCTGGACACGGTGGAATAAATCGAGAACTTAACTTCGGATCGAAAAATCAAAAAACACGTGTTTAGTAATATTAAAAAATCTATCTGATGAAACCAAACTTGACCCTCTAGACCCACCCCCTGGGGGTTGGAGTGGGGTCAATTTTGAAATTTCTAATGGAAACCCCAATTTTTGATTGCAGATTTGGATTCTACGGCCCAAACTATGTAAAGTTTCATCAACACTTTTCCGTCGATGCATAACATGGCGCAGTAATCGGCGAAAATAAATGGCCCCTAAATACTCCCATTTCGTTCATGAGCTTGGTGGTATTTCCGACCTCTGTTCTCGTTCAGTGTCACTGGTTCACTTCTCTGTTCCTTCTCGTCACTGGATAGAAGCACACTACATACAGACAGAAGACACAGAGAAAGGCACACCTTCTTCATTCGTGCTTCGGGCAGTATCAGTGTTGCAAACCAGAAAATTCAAAAGCGGCGAGTAGAGGACAAAAAATAAAACAATTAAAAGTAAAAGGAAAATTGAAGAAAAGTATAGCTATTGAAGTATCTGCTTATTGCACTATGGTGTTTTTTGACTTCTGTATCTAAGATGAAAATGTATTGATATAACTGTTTTCTAATCGCTAAAATATGACATTCATTAGGGTCGATTGTACCATTCTCTGATAAAGATAAATTATCGGAATGATCCAACCTTGTCGCGGTAGTAGATCTCATCTTACACAAAATAACACATGACCACTGCGACCAGTGTTATCTTATCTGACGGTTAAAAAGTATCAGGATAGTGTAGAATTGGCCATATAATGTGCAAATGTTCGAATGGTGTGAAATTATCAAAAATAGCCTGTAACTGTCAAGCTAATTTATGTTTGAAATAACGGGTGAACCAAAAGTTTGGCCACGGTAGAGTAACTGGGGAAATACACTTCTGATCATAAAAGCGCAAAAAAAAAAAAAAAAAAACCGTATTTAATATGTTTCAAGAAGCTATCCGATGATATCAAACGCAACACTCCGCCCCCACCTTCTGGAAAGGAGTGGGGGGGCATTGATTTTTCAAATGGAAACTCCAATGTTTTATTGAAGATTCGGAGACTGCATCTCAAATAATGTAAGGTATAATCAAAACTTTTTCATCGATGTGTGATATCATGCTGTAATCGGCGAAATTAGATGCTCCCCTCTTCGTTTATGAGCTTGATATTAGCTCCGACCGTCTGTACAAGGTGCAGTATTTTGAGAAATACGCGTCGGATCAACAAAGTTATTCAATGGTACCAAACACGATAGCCCACCATACCGCTAGGTGGGGTTAGCTGAAAGATTTGAAATGGAAGCTTTTATTTCTTATTGCAGAGTCGGATTCTGCGCTCAAACCTGTATAAGATTTAGTCGAAACATCGTTGTCGCTGTGTGACGTGGCGCTGTAATGGCGAAATCAGGAGAACTTCCTATATGAACTTTAATTAGCTTCAATGCTGTGGACGTGATGAAAGAAGTATACATGTGATCAAAAAACAAAAGAAAATGTGTGACTATTGGGTTTGTTAGGATGTTTATCGTTCCTTTTCCGCAGTGGGACGAGAGAGATGGGACCTACAGTTGAAAGTGAGATCCGAACCTCTATTAGGTTTCGGAACCGAGACGTTCCCCATGAACAATTGCCGACGAAGTTTGTCCAACCGTCGTCGATTATTGGGTGACAGCAGCGAAAAGGATGTGCTAGTGCTGGTTCAAAGGCGGCTGCCTATTTGTCGGCTTGGCAGCGAACACCGTGACGGCCCCGGCGCTGTTCAGGAACGGCAGCTATGAGACAGACGGTTGTCTTGGTCCAGCAGTGGCACGACGTCGTCCCCCGAAGCGACGGCATCATGATTTTCGCCATCATTTCGCCTGACTTTTGCGAATAGTCGGACTGCGACTCACGAGACTGCTCGCAGTCTCGCATAGTTTTAGATGGGTGAAATTATTATTGAATTCTTTCTTTACTTCTTCTTCTTTCTCTTCTTCTTCTCATTATTATTATTATTATTATTATTATTATTATTATTATTATTATTATTATTATTATTATTATTATAGTATATTATATTATTATCTGCTAGTAGTTGTAGTAGTAGTAGTAGTAGTAGTAGTCTGTAAAGGATAGCAGTCTGTAGTAGTATGTTTTATTTTTATTTTTAATTCTTTCATCCTTTAATTTTTAAATGTCTATAATGTGCAGTGGCGTATTTAGGGGGGTGGCTTCCGGGCTTAAGCACCTCCCCGAAATCTTACTTAGTATAGTAAAGTAAATGAAATATCTTGCAGAATTTTCATATTTCCAGGCAAAGCCCCCCCGAAAGTTAGCAAAGCCCCTCCCGAAACAAAATCGTAAATACGACATTATTAATGTGTCATCAATAAATTGATCACATCGGACCCTAGACAAGATTAGATTCTGTCGTTCCAATATAATTTCAAAACTAAAGGAGTTATTACTAAAGAGCATTGTGTGAACAGAGTGCACATTTCAATACATATGAATGGTAGCACCTTAATTTCTTGGCATGAATAGGGCCACGGTGGCTCAGTGGTAGAGCGTCCACCTCTGGTGCTTGGGGTCCTGGGTTCAAAACCTGCTCCCGCCAAATGAACTTTGTGGTGGACAAACACCGTATGCGTAGGTTTTCTCGGGGATCTCCCGTTTCCTCCCACTTTCTTAATTCCACCATTTCATTCATCTCTCTCATAATCACCGTCTCCTTTAGCCTAACCGGCAAAATCGTGGGACCTAAAACTCAAAAATTTCATTTCATTTTCGTGGCATGGAGTCCTCTTAAGTACGTTGATCGAACTTTCGTTCGGGATAGACATGACGAAGGTTATAGGCGTAACCTGTAATTTGGGCATTATAGTGGAGCATTTGTACAAGAAGTGATACCTGTGTGTGAGTGTGTGTGTGTGTTATTCATTTCATTATTGTTCTCTCTTCTCACATGCAACGTATGGATGTGAGAATTATAACACGTTTAGTGGCACGTGACATGGGATTGCAACATTGGGATGGCATTGCTCGTTCGTTCATTCACATGTTAAAGCGACGTTCACCTGAGCGATTCGTTTATAACTGGCAGGTCGTTAACGGTGACGGATCTGTTGGTAACGATTCTCGGTCTAACAGCAAAATGTCTTTCTTTTTCACCCCAAACAGTTAATTTACTTTCGCCGATTATGGCGCCATGTAATGCATCGACGGAAAAGTGTTGATGAAACCTTACATAGTTTTGGCCGTAGAATCCAAATCTGCAATCAAAAATTGGGGTTTCCATTTGAAATTTCAAAGTTGACCCCACCCCAGCCCCCAGGGGATGGGTCTAGAGGGTCGAGTTTGGTTTCATCAGATAGTTTTTTTAATATTACTAAACACGTGTTTTTTGGTTTTTCGATTCGAAGTTAAGTTCTCGATTTATTCCACCGTGTCCAGACTTTTGATTCACTCTGTATATATATATATATATATATATATATATATATATATATATATATATATATATATATATATATATATATATATATATATATATATAAAGCAGTTTTTCATTGGTCTTACTAGTTTCCGTATTTCTACAACCAACAAGTATAGGCTCTACAGTCAATACCCGCGAAAAAAGACTCCGTGAGCCCTTTTCTTTACTATTGATTCAATGATCCACAAAATTGTTTCATAAACGTTCTTGCACAATTCCTAACATTTATTGATTTCTTTCTAAACACGGATTAGAACTAATGATTTTATTACCAGTGCGAAGAGTATAGGTTTAGTTTTGATTTAGTTAACATATATAGACACTGATGCTTTCAAATATTTGTTGAAATATCTTCAATCGTTTGTAAATTAGTTGTTATGCTTTTCATACATATTGTTATTTACAGAATATATATAGCGTATATTAGCTCAAGCATCATCATGAATACTATAATGTACATAACTTTAGTGAAACATTAACTGTTAAAAGCGAAAAGTGAGTAATGAAATTGTTTTATATGACGCATAGGAAAAAGTCGTTAAGTTTTACTTGATACATTTTGTGTCATAAATTTATTATTACTAATTCATATGACTTATACTTGCCAAGAGGTCATTTGAAGAGTTCATTGGGTTAAAGTCTCATATAATACATTTGAAATTTTAGTGGATAACTTTTTTTTTTCCTTCTGCTTAATTTTCGCGTCATGTTTTACAAATTAGCTAGGTATATTATGTAATTTTGACTGTTTAAAGTCTCCACATACTCATCTAAATTACTAATATAATATAAAATATGACAGGGAAACCATATATATATAATATATATATATATATATATATATATATATATATATATATATATATATATATATATATAAAGAAAACCTCTTCCGTCTCAAAATATTATCTTCTTTTTGTTTTAATTGATAACAATATATATTAATTTGGACTTGATACCAGAAAGGTTTGAAGATAGATCTATTTTCTTTTTCTAAAATTGCACAAAAAAAAAACTGCATTCCCAGGGATATAATGTAAAGTAATGTGGAAGGTAATGTATAGGGAGAAAATAAAAATTTTAATATTCCTCAATAATCCCAGTACGCACAAAAATAGATATCAATGAATATAATAAATGATACTGGACAATAACGGATGAAAAAAGAGAAGCGAGGAAACAGAAGAGCTCCAGAAAAATAAAAAAAAAAATAAAATCAAAAGTTCTTCATCACAAACTCACATAGCCTGGAATCAAATCAGGGAGATTTCTCATCAAAGGCGAACGTTCTACATTGAGCAACCTTGGATGGTGGATGAATAAGATTGTAACTGATAGAGAGAATTAACTAGGATAATTCTTCAGTAAAACTAAAGAGATTAGCAGAAATCTTAGTACATATAAGCTTTCCAGTTTACTTATCCAAGTGATTCTTCAATGATAGTAGAACAATTATGATTTTTATATAAATCAACAAAAATGAAATTTCAAGATGGTCTTATTTACCCTTTAATTTCACATCAGGTAAAATATTTGGAAAGGAACGTACATATATATTTATATCTTACTTTATATCTACATGTTTCAATCCTTTAATTATATTCAGCTTAAATAATCAGGACAAAGCAGGAAGTATTAAATAAAACGGGAAATAAATGACTAGGTATGACCTCTAAGGCAATGCAATTTAAATATATCGTTAACTGAATATCAATTTCAGATAATTAAGTCTAACAAGATATTCAATTGTGTTGACTGACAACTCTTTTTTTCTTCTTCTTTAATCTGCTGTTCAGAAATAAAAGGCAAACAATATTCGTACCGATTTATCAAACGCTAAGATAAGCGCGCATCCAGAATTTTTTGTTCGAAGAGGTCCAAACTTTTTGGGGAGGCTCAATACATTTATGTAGAATTGAATCTGTGTTATTCTGCACCCAAAAAGACGATAAGCAATTGTTAATTTCTGTCACCTATATTCTCAGAAAAATGTTAGAACTATACGTTATATATATATATATATATATATATATATATATATATATATATATATATATATATATATATATATATGTATAAAAGAGCGCATATGAGGTGTAAAATCAAATCTTTAGGTAACAGCAATAGTTTCTCTGTTAAAGAATATAGTTTTTTTTTAAACCTACAAATGTATGTCGAGTAATGAAGTTTGGGGGAGGGATCCAGACCCGGTGGATGACCTCGAAGAACAAAATTATCGATCACCGCGTTTAAAAATATCGTATATTACAAAAACAAATCGTATATTTGTTATGCATGTGATAATTGTAGAAAAAGGTATAATATTACTAATAATAACAACAATATATAATATAGTTATCTAGTAATCTTCAGTTTGAAATCCAAATCAGTGTCACTGTCCTCATCATTTTCTTTAAAGCCCTTATTGACACTGCTCTGAATAACAACATTTCCATCCCCTCGCAAACGTTACTGAATTTAAAGATTGAATGCAGGGCTGACATTTGCTAATTCTCAAATCGTTATTGATTTATTTTAGCGGGAATAATTGTTGAAAATTTCCGAGTATGTGTTTTAAAATTATTTCATGCACGTTTACAATTTATCTGTCTAGTCAAACTTGCAAAGAATAAAGTGTGTGTGTGTGTGTGTTATCGTATCGTACCTATTATCGCAAGAGCATTATCGTGTATATATATATATATATATATATATATATATATATATATATATAGATAGATAGATAGATAGATAGATAGAGATAGATAGATAGATAGATAGAGAGTAAAGGGGGGCGAATCCGGACATTCTAAGGTTCTTGAACATTTTCTTGGGAAGTAAAATACGGAGCGTAACACGAATTTGCCAGTTGAAACACCGTACTTCCCTTCATGCTCAGTCGTAGAGTTGAACTTCGTGGAAGGCAGAGTAACGCAGCAGTGCACTGTGTAAAACAAGTCTGAAGGCAAATAACACCATAAAATTTGATTCTTCTAATTTTTGAACAGTTTTTCTTAAGGTATTATTAGAACATAACTGAGTTTTTCGAAGTGCAGTTTCATGTCAGTGAAGAGTCACTTATGCTTATCATTTATGTCAAGGTCAGAGGCCAGTTACTCCTCGACACCACTTCTGGTAATAAATAAAGTTAACGGTGCTCAGGCGGGGCGAATGCGGACAATAAATGAAGGTGAATTCGGACATCTATTTTCCATTGGGTCTATTTCGGGCATTTTCATATGAAATCTGAGACCAAAATAAAAATAGTTTAGACTATGTATTTTTGTAGAAGGTGCGTACACATATACATAAGACCATATACACTGCAAAATATTTCTAGAAATAATAAACAAAGCGAGAAAAAGCTTCGAAATAAAAATTTAATATTTTGGAGAGAAAAATTATAAAATCTGTTATAAAATTAGCCCACCCCGTCTTTCCTAGGGTGGGGTATGGAGCCACTTTGAAAATTTAAATAGGGACCCCATTTTTTATATCAGATTCGGATTCTACGGGGGGAAATATGTAAATTTTATTCGATAAGCAAATGGCACTCTAATCAATAAAAGCTAGTTGCACTAAGGTTTCTTCAATTGGAAATCCCCATGTTGTCATTTCAGAATAAATGTGCAATAAAGAATGTCAATCTGAGTTATACTTCTTCATGACTGGTGCTAGATGGCTCTATATTCTGCAAGGAATATTCAGTGAAGAAATACTTGTTTTATTTAGTTATGCTTCATCGGTAATAAAATTTATATGACGGAACCTGTTTTCTGAACGTTATTTTAGTATAGGCGTGATTGTTTTTGGTATAGCTCTTCACTTCTCATCTTTCAGTTACAGTAAGTGCACGAACTGACTACCTCTAACATTCATGAATTTATTGATAAGCATTTCGAATAATTGTGTACGACTTAAAAGTGTGTCTGCAGTAGAGTTTAAATCGTGCACCTACATGTGTACACTGATAAATTTTGTAGGCACATAAAGTGCTACTTTCTGTGAAGGGAAGATGACAGTACACGTTATATTCTACTTTATATTAAACTTTACACAATACATTGAAATAATTTCGGGACGTCTAATTAAACTATTTTTTTTTTTCAGATGATTAGACAATACGTAAGGAAACAACATAAGACATGGTCAGAAGATGACTTCACAATACTGTGGCTGCATCTAGGGAAGGCATGTCAATCCGGGAAACAGCTGAACTGTTTAAAGTTACCGAATCTACTTTGCCTGACTACCGGAAGAAATCAAACAAGAGCTTCCAATTAGAAAGGCTAGACGTGAAAGTGTTATTAGTGCTGCAGCAGAAAAAAGTACTTACAGAAAGAATTTCTACTTTACAAAAGAGAGGATTTGACCTTACCCACTACGATATGTGAAAGTTGGCCTTTGATTTTAAGTACAAAATATTCCGCATTCCTTTAACACAAACAAACGATTAGCTGGTTCTTCATGGTTCTCATTCTTCGTCAAGAGGCACATTTTGTCTCTGAGAAAAAACACTAGGCTTATCCATTGCAAGGGCGCAAAGGTTTAATAGAGAAACCATGGTCCGCTTCTATGAGTAGTTGAGAGAAACTGACAGAAACATCGTTATGGAATCACCCCCGAGCGGATGTATAATGTGGACGAATCGGGCTTGCAACTCACAAACAGGTCGACAAAACTGCTAGAAAAAGGTGGAGAAAAATCTCTTGTCCAACTAATGCACGGAGAAAGGGAACGTAGCACCATTGGAACGATTTACCTGTGGAAAGTAATTGCATTTTACAGAAGAAATTCCTAGTGCATCGACCAAAACAAGTGATTGTGGTAATTGTAGCTTTTGTGGTAAAAATTATTACGCATGCGACTCTCATAAATATGGTCCTTGGATAGAATGCACAAACTGCAAAATATGGTATCATGTAAGATATGTTGTTGGTAATGTTAATCTAATCGTTCATTCGTATGTGGAAAGTGCAATTAACTTGAATTGTTCATATTTCAACAGCGTTTTTATTGCAAGAAATTATGTAGTATAATCTCTAATGTATTGTAACCATACTGTGGTTAACTTGACTGTGTGATTCACGTTTAACTAAACAAAAGCTATTAGACTTATCCTTACTTATAAGTGATTTGTATTAATAAAACATCGCAATTAATGTGTCTGATGATTTTGTGACTATATTTTGATTTTAAGAATATTTTGTGTTTCGTCCGGATTCACCTCCTTTAGTGTCTGTATTCACCCACCTCTTTTGCAATTTCCAGGAAAATGACATATTCTCTTTTCCTGGATGCCATTATTAAGAGCAACAGGCTAGCACTATATTATCACTAGTGGCTCTTTGCGCTGAATTAAGATGGCTACAATACAAACTAAACATTGTTCGGCGTAAGCTCTAAACTGCGATAAACAAAGCCACGTGAAACTAAATCTCGCTGATTTGCTGTTGTCCTACCGACGCTTGTACTCCTCCGCAAAAT
Source organism: Thermobia domestica (assembly GCF_964235325.1). Taxonomy (NCBI): domain Eukaryota; kingdom Metazoa; phylum Arthropoda; class Insecta; order Zygentoma; family Lepismatidae; genus Thermobia; species Thermobia domestica. The sequence continues at coordinate 77,322,663 of NC_137455.1, forward strand.
AGTTCATGTGATTGGATTATTATTTTTACTATGAAGTTCCATATAAAACTGCTACATTATTATAAATGACAAAAATATAATACGGATTATCTAATAAAACTGCAATCGTGTGGGGCTAATGAAACAATAGAAATAAACACTAAGCATGCGCAGTAATTATGGCGCCAACTCAAATGTGGACAGGTGTTCTGCTTTTAAAGTCTGAAAGATGGCTGGCATAAATCCCGGTTCCGCGAGTGTTGTGGTGAAACACGAACAAGGCAAACTTTACTCACTAAGCAACAATTGTTTACCAGCGAAATTCAAATACTTTTTTTTTTTTAATCTTTCGAGTTTTTTCTTTCTTTGCCGCTGCTGCTGTAAGTATCTGGACAACACAAGACAGGATTGTCAAAATGCACGTGTATAAGTTGCTCCTCCCCGTGGGGAGTGGGAGTGATACGTCACTAACCAATCGTATTTGTGACAAGCAGAAGGATAAAAATATTTTGTTTATCGGAGTTTAGAGCTTACGCTGAACAATGTATAGATGAGCTGTCCGGATTCGCGAGCCTTTACTCTCTCTCTCTCTCTCTCTCTCTCTCTCTCTCTCTCTCTCTCTCTCTATATATATATATATATATATATATATATATATATATATATATATATATACGGCTAATTGGGGCGTTCAGATTACAATTGAATTAAGTCACTTTACTACAGTTGTAAGAAAAAGAGATAGAAAGTATCTGTGGTACGCTTAAATACCACTATATACTGTATATATAAATATATATAGTGGTATTTAAGCGTACCACAGATACTTTCTATCTCTTTTTCTTACAACTTTGGTAAAGTGACTTAATTCAATTGTAATCTGAACGCCCCAATTAGCCTACGTGGGCCGTGTTGAGTGTGCTACTACGGTTTATATGATTTGCTTTATCCAAGTCATGGTGCAACTGAATCCAAAATTCAGTGTTGTGTATTATTCATGTATTTGTAAAAAATATTTCATGAAAGTATAAAGAAACTAAAAGAAAAGAAGTCACGTACAGTACTTCAAGGTCAATTTTTAATTTGTGACGTCAACACTGTAGCGAAGAATTAACAAGTAAAAAATAAATCCCAAGAAATGAAACCATGCAAGTGCTAGTGTAATACGTCAAGTGAAGTCACCGTCGCAGCTGCTGTAGTAATGCTCCAAGCCGTCAACACAATGATTAGTACACTTGAACCTATTTTGTTTCACACAATTCAGAAGCTACGATTCGGTATCATAACACTCAATGGAATAAATGGCCAATTGATTATCCACATAAATTTTATTTGCTTCAAACTTTTTCCTTAGAGAAATGTACTTTTGTCTTGTGGTTTGGTCTTACCTCCGAAAAGTGAACATGTTCACGACGCCGTCTAAATGTTAAACATATTTTCCAACTCCTCAACATGTAAATCTCGTTGCGTTCAATTTCAGACTAATTTCTCTTTCTCTCTCTTTTACGTTAACCTGACGTATAGTTATACAAACTACTTGATTAGTAGCTACACAAACACAAAACATATGGATGTATTGCATATACGTACTCTTAAAAGACAAAAGAAAACATGGAGATTAAAAGATTAAATTATTTTGTATCCATGTTCACAGCTTTCGAATTGCATTTTGAAATTTTTACTACAACAGAAAACGACCAGTCAATTAAATAATAATTATCGTCGTTTCTATCAGGTGAAGTGACAGCAATGCTTGAATATTAAGATAAAGGACAAGAATTTACAGTTATGCATGTGTGTTTATGAGGGTGTTTTGCTTAAAGCGCATTTGGAAAGAATTGCAAAAAGAATAATAAAAATGACTAATGAAATTGAAGTTGGTGGCAAGTTTCAATGCCTTGCAGTTTAAGAGTAATTATACTTGTACATATCTTTTATGGTTATACACTTGTATATTAATTTTTATAATCATATCTCCGTAAACGCAGACAGCCTTGTACGCTACCGAAATCAGAAATGCTTTGTCTTCTTAATTTCTAGCAGGCTTACATTTCACAAGGTTCAATTTTAAGACCTTTGCATTTTCTATTACATATTAATGATTTACCTTATGTAATAAAGTCACAAAAGCTGTTACATGCAGACAATTTAAAAGATTAGCGTGTCATACATTCGGAAAGAGACTATTACATGGGTTTTCAAACTTTTTGCAGTTGAGGCTCCTCTCAACCACCAAAGTCTGAACGCGCCTCCCATGTCAAAAATGACATGTGTCCCTAAAAGAAATGAAATGAAATGAAATCTCTAGTTTTACGTCCCACGGTTATGCCGGTTAGGCTAAAGGAGACGGTGATGATGAGAGATGAGTGAAATGGTGGAATGAAGAAAGTGGGAGGAAACGGGAGTACCCCGAGAAAACCCACGAGCACGGTGTTTGTCCACCACAAAGTTCACTTGGCGGAGGCTGGGATCGAACCCGGAACCCCAAGCACCAGAGGTGAACGCTCTACCACGGAGCCACCGCGCCCCCCTCCCTAAAAGAAAGACTAACACTATGATAAACTATGTTTCAATTATTAATCATTAATGGAAATATCTCATTAACACAGGTGATCTACATTATACACACTGACTACATCTTTTAATGTTATGTCAGATACTTATGTTAAAATTGAAAAATACGAGCAGAGACGGAATTTACATAACAAAGCGGCACATTTAAATGTTGAGCAAAGTCAATGGGATGTATGAGCTTGTTTTGAGTCACACAATTTATCAAATCTCGACAGATATTTTGAAATGACAAGACGCATCTTTTTCTGGAGATTTAGTTTTGACCTACACTTGGATTTGATCACCGCCATGACTGAAAATCCGGTTTCGCAGAGATAAGAAGTTGCAAAAGGAAGGGGCACTCACAAGGCCTTTTATAATTCCGGATACTCACTTCTCACTAAGCTCCAAAATTCAGGAACGATGTAAAGAGAAACTTAGTCTTGAATGTGCTGTCTGAAGAGAGATCAATGAGCTGTCCCTCTTCTCAGGTGATGGAATTTGGTGGATTCTCTGCGTTAAATGAATTCACGATCCAGTTGTGCTGCGTGTCCTCTGAAAAGTACTTCTCGAATTGGACATAAAGGTGTCTTAAGAAGACATATTATTGTTCAGAGATAAATAAAAGATCGTTAGTGGCCATCTAATAAGCATTATACACGTTTAAGCCAAAGGTGAAAGGGTCATCCCTGATCGTATGTGGAAGAGAGGTGATACAAAGGCTTATCCTCTATGTATTACTAAAGAAGAAGGGTACAGACTCAAATATCCATGTTGCATTATAAATATGCTCCTTTGTAGGATCTTTTTTTACAACTTCTCACGCCTTCCCCTGCAACCTTTGGCGCCTCCCCAGGGTGGCGCGCCGCACAGTTTGAAAACCCCTGGATTATTACTTTTTGTAAAAAGGTACTAATGCACTTTATAAATGACCCATATTTAACAAAACAATTTCAGGTACCGTTTACAAACGATTTTACAACGGGAACATCAACAGTGGAGGAAACCACGAAATTCTGGAAGAAAAACGACTACAATATATGTAATTATTCCGGTATTTCACTGACAGAACTAAGTGAAAACTTTCAGGAGGCTGTCCTATCGTAGATTTGAACTTACGACCTTCAAATCTATGAAGTAAGAAAGTAAAACGTTCGCCCTTTGATCTTTTTAAGTTTTACTTCCCACGATTATGTCGGTTAGGCTAAAGAAGATGGTATTGATGAGAAATGAATGAAATGGTGGAATGAAGAAAGTGGAAACGTAGGAATGGGGAAGAAACGGGAGAACCCGAGAAAACCTACACACATAGTGTTTGTCCACAAAAAGCTCACTTACTTTGGTCCTTTAAAATATTAATACTACGAATTATAGGAATGATAAAAAATTGATCAAAAGATTGCGACCTTGACCAAGAATTTTAGGAATAATCCCAAAAAATGCATTAAAAAATTGTGATCTTGGCCAATAATTAGCATTTGGATCAGGGTCCACAAAAATTTTGAATGGCCCCTAAATCGAGTTTTCGTATTATTTTACGGATTAAGCACATCATACTGAGTTAAGTGATAGTTTGGGTTTGGCTACACTATATGTAGTCCTACAGATATAAGACCTACAAGAAAATTTTTGATCGAAATAGGATGGATCTTTTGACCGAAAAATAAGGACGGAATACATAATTCTAACTGAAATTCTTTACTCAAATATTTCTATTTATCTCGACAAGGTGAATCAAGAAACAAGGATACACCTTCGTGCTGATCGTACGTAGGTAGAGAAACATATTACACTTCACTTTAGGATCATTGACCTTTTCGGAGTATTCCATAACACCGAGATCAATGCAACACTTGTAGTGGTTGGTTTACTTTCTCCTGCAGAAAAAAGATTTGAGTTCTCGTAAATAAAGCAGTTTCTCCCGTTTTGCTTCTAGTTAACGAGAAACTTTCTCTTGGTTCTTCTTCTTTTTTAATATCTTGTAAGATTCTCTTCCTTTCTGGAATTGTAATCTTTCAGAGACTACTGAAACGTAATGTTCTTTTGCTGTTTTCTTTTGATTTTTGTTCTTTGCTTTTATGTGTATTTCTTTTCTTTCTTTTTAATACATTGTTCTACATATTTTACCTTCACAGTTATAATTTTTCTAATGTCTCTTTAATGTGGTACAAATCACTCAGTTGAAACACTACAGAAACAAATATTATGTTTTGACAACATAATTTTTTTTTATTCTTTTCTTGTGGTATGATTTGCAGCTGGAAATCCATGGCAAATTATCTGTAACACCACATTGTTTTTAATACTCAATGCTTCATTATGTCAGATCACTAATCACACTTTTTATGAAATTATTATTTATATAAAGCATACAATGAAACGGTCACTATTGAGAATCTCATAAAGAATATCTACTTCACACAGCAAAGTAAAGGTTTTGCAAATTATTTGCCGCTCGTAATAAACAGACGCATTATTTGGCTCGAACATTTGTTATACAGTGCCTTATGCCAGTGGTTCTAATTTTTATTTATTTATTTATTTATTACTATTATTGTTTTTTTTTTTTGACTGATGATACATTTTACTGAACGCCTGTGACATCGTGTCGTGACATACTTGATTTTTTTTATTAATAATAATAGGATAAATGATAATAGTGTAAGTATGTAGTAGTGTGACTCGATGTAGTACTGAGCATTATTGATAGCCTTGGCTGGTACAGTTTATTTCAAAATTGATTTTTATAAACTACCAGCAAAATGCCGTTTTTCGCACGGGGAGAACACGTTTCATTTTGGGTATAAAGTACTGAATTTGGATTTAAACGGCATCGGAAGTATCACTGTTCGTCTCAGCAACCCAGAAAACTATGGATTCGACACTAATATCGGTCATTTTCGATCATTTTTAAATGTCTCTCCCTCCCCCTTCCCCTTTCATAAGTTGCACTGCCAAAGTGAAATGATAAACATTCCAAGCCCGAACCTATCTATGTTGAAAATTCGATAAAGATCGGTTGGGTTATTAAGTCACAAACGTAGTCACTCTCATTTTTATTTACCTCCCCCTCCCCTAAGCTGCACCGTCAATGTGAAATGATAAAAAAAAAAAAAAATCCAGGGCAGTGTTGCTCTGAAGCAACATCGCATTCTACTGCTTTATCCGCACGAACTATAACTTCAGTGATCATTTAATTGGCATTATTGCTTTCATACAATATTCATATACATGATTTGCGGGTCGCTTCTTTAGATACTTCTAATCTTCGTCAACAGGGGACAGTCAATTTTAGTATTGTAGAAGCTTCATCTCCTACGTTCCGCGAAAGTTCTCTTAATTTTTTTATTTGTGGCTTCTTGCTTTGTAGGAAAATATTTCAACGAAACTGTTGGTAATTACTGAGAGTATTCTTATGATATTTTACCATAATAGGGCAGCTGCTCAGTAGCTACACATAAGACCTATTTTATGGCAATGCTGCTTTGAAATAAACACACTATATTTTGTAACCAAAGTACAAAAATACTTTAAAAACGAAATTATGATCAGGAAGACATGGTTTAACCATAAAAGCAAACTAAATATTTTAATGATAATGCTATCGATGCTTGCCCATTAAAGGATTAATTTTTAAACTATTATATCATCAAAACGAAATTATTATTTAACCTCTGTGGCATAACCGTACAATATTACAATTAGAAATTTTAGTTTTAGCATGTAGTATAAACAGTATGAGGAGATTACATAATGCGGAATTTCACAACAGCTACAGTTCATGCAATACTAGCTAATAGTAAGATTGAAGTGCGTGAAGAACAAGATAGGTCACACGCATGGGAAATAGTGCGAGGTCGAGTTCTAAATTGTTAAGTCCTTGACTAAGACCTTTAAGTAGTCAAGAAGGTGAGGGAGGATAACATTGGTATAAAGATGAATCTAAGGAACGTGGGTAACATATACTGCATGAACTGAACTGGAACATGATAGGATACAATGGATTTTTTTCTGCCATGATGAGTCTACCGGTTTCTATGCCATATAGGTAGTTCGTTACCTTTGTATGTACTGAGGAAGTGACGAAATGAAATAATAGATACGTATAAAAACAATTTACAAAACCGAAACGTATTGTATTTAAATTGCTACTAGCATACTGTTTTGTTACTGAGACTTAAGCCATTCACAAATACGAAGAATGACATTCCTTACACAAGCAGCAGGCTTCAAACTAAAAAGATATGGACAGTCTGTTTAAAATAATATCTCACAATTTGCTTCATATGACTAAGAAGTCGGTTAGAAACCTTGTTAGAATGGCCACCCAGAGCAAAGTTCAAACAAATTCCACATATATATATGTAATCCAAGACTTCATAGTGATATTAGCATATTACTTGTACTTACTAGCCACTATACTACTGCAAATTGGATTCTGATGTTGCAGTTAGTCCGTCAAGAATGAATGAAAATATGACATACCGTAAGTCCAAGCCCGCTATTACTACTCAGTATTTAGAAGTAATGGAGAACGTATTCAGTACAATTAATATTATTTGAAAATAGCCAGTGTGTATAGTAGAATAATGGAAATTACTTCGATTCATTTGTTGATCAGAGTTAGGGTTGCCATGATTTTTTGATCCAAAATACGAACAAACTTAAAATGACGACCCATCCAAGATACGGTACCCAAACACAGAATAAATATTTTTAAATTTCTTACCTAAAAATCACCTTTTTAGGTTATCACACAATTGTTTACTGTAATACTTAAAACACTATTGGAAACTAACATGTTTTATAATATTTTTTTTCGTTAACACAAATATAATAAATCATGCCATTAAATTGCGTATATTAAATCTAACCAAAACAACCCTGGAATGCAAAAATGAGACACTTTAAAAAAAAAAAACAGTACCTACTTTATTAATAGTAACTAAAATATATTATGAAAACCCAATTCTTTTCGCCCGAGATTTTAGCGATTCCCGACTCCGAAATTTTCGGGCAGCTCCAAAAACTGTCAAATATGGACATTTTCCTATTTCATGCTTTGTACGATACGGACACGGACCCAAAAATACAAACAGTCCGTACAAAATACGGACATATGGCAACCCTAATCAGAGTTCCTTGTTCACATCAAGGTTATATGAGACTTACTGGGATTCGAACCACTACTCGAGTTATCAGAGACCAAAAACACTCATTAAGAATCGAATTCGAGCTTACATACTCGAAACATACTTCTTAACAATTTGAGCATAAAAGAGGCACCATTTTCAGGAGGTTCCCCATTGTTGGCGATCAGCCGAATACATAGGACTGGAAATTGATTTAGATACGTATTACTCTCGTGAAACCACGTACTGCTTTATATTACAGTATTTGAATTACTAAAATGATATTTTATAAAATTATATATTTTTTTACAGTATTTTGAAAAAGAAAATACACAATGAAGTTAATCGAAGTTTTTCCGAACACTAGTAAGAGCCCCTATTATGAAAAAAAAAAGTTTTTCGTGTTTTTTAAAGGCAAATCTTCAGGCAATCAAATAAGTACATACTTCTGTAATTTACAAATACCTAATCAACCGTCTATCCATTTGCTTTTTATTCCTCAAATTCACGTTTAGTAGCAGCTTTGTTCCAGGTATTTATGTTCTAAATTCCATTTTTTTCTTAGAAACCTTTACCTAAGCTTTGATGACCCATCACTCGAGAAAAAAAGAAGCTCTGCATACCATAATATTTTATATGGATAATAAGCTCGTTAAGATCTATCATATGCTAAACTTGATTAAGATCGGATTGAGTTGCAACGACTGAGTGCGATATATAATTTATATACATATACTGTCTTTATGATATTTTTAATTAAGTGAAGGACGGAAACGATTATATAAGAGATCGAAAACAAATTTCCCTTTTATTAAATTTAAATGTATTTTTTTTCTACATATCTAGCTTGAAAAGCTGTATATTATTGACGCTGTTTTTAAGCACCTGCAGCGGAAGAGAAATTATTTCAGATAGGTATTTCCGTGAAGTTATTATTAAAAATGTATGATTCAGGAACTATCATGAATATTTCTTTCGATGTAAATATGCTGGCTTCACATTACTGACCTTGGCCAAGTGTTAATTGATGCCTAGACGATACAACTTTTCCTGTATGATTGCATTACAGATTGTATTTTCTGACTACATATTTTGTTTCCCTTTCGTCACATATATAGGATATTTATCATAGTAGGCAGTTAATTACTGGTTTGTATGTCTTTCGCAAGGCTTTTATTCCATACAATATAACCAACAAGAGTACTCATTATTGCAACTGCTACAAGTAACTAATCGTCTTTAAAGCTTCTGTTGTAAAATAATAACAGTATTTAATCTTCATAACATCGAATAATTAACCTTCAATCCCCAGCAATCAAAATACTTGTAACACATTCATTTCATGAAGGAAATGACCAAGACGAGAAGAGTAAATACGGGTATAAGGAATACTAATTAATAGTGTATGATCTGCTACTGATAATTAATTAGCTTAAAGGCAGTGGTTTCCAACGTTTTTTTTAACTGATAACACATTTTACTAAACGCTCATGATATCACTAACACATATGACTCTCCACGAGACAAGACGAAACAGAATTTTCGTAACAAGATATGAGACGAGACAGCCTCAACAGTTGTCTTGTAAGCAATTCTAAAATAAAAAAACACGTTTATTTGATATGTTTATAGGTTATAATATAAATCATAATATTATAAGGCCATAAGTTTGTATAGACAGTATAATTCCAACTATTTAGTCCGATTTCCAGTGACCTGGATCGATATCAAGAAATAATATATATACACATTTTAAAAAGTAAATGAATAAATGAAACTTATTGATATACAAACTGTATTCGTAAAAGTATAATTTTCTTGAAATTATTTTATTGGCCAATGTTAAAATGTATGTTCAATTGGAATTTTCGAAGTTGTTTTTGGTAATTGTTTATATATATATATATATATATATATATATATATATATATATATATATATATATATATATATATATATATATATATATATATATATATATAGTTTGTAATAGAAGTGTCAACACGTAGAATAAGCTTACCATTTTAGACTTCCAAACTATTCTATGCAACGCTTTTGTCTGTCCGTCTGTTGATAGGTATCAGAGAAGAAATGGTAAGAGACATCGAGATGCGGTTTTTTGCTATCGATTCAACGTCCCAAGGATAAGTTTCGTCTCCTTCGTTAACTCTCTTTTCAAGCTGGAATTGGTTCAAATTACTCATTTCCGGTTTCAACGTTTATCGTCATAGAACAAAAACGATAACATATAACAAGTTTTTTTTTTTTTTTTTTTTTTTTTTTTTGCAAACGATTCAGCGTCTTAGGACAACATATCATGACTACAAAAAACATTCTACTAAAACCAGAAGTTGTTCAAATTTACTATTACTTCCGGTTTCAATACCAGTTACAATCAAGCGTCTGTTGTTTAGTTCAGTAGCTGTCATTATAGCGATCAGGAGTGCTTCAAACCTCTTTAATATCCTTACGATATCACTGCAATGGACTCAAATATGCATTATGTGTCAACTATAACATTTACTCACATTCGGTAGAGCCGAGAACTGTCTTTTAAATATTGTACTTTACTTATGAATCTCATACACTAACACTGTACAATGCATATAATCCACTAACTTGATCTCAAAGATATGAGAAATATGTGTGGTATCGAAAATTCTTGCAAGATAAAATAATTTATTTCGTGATGATAACTAACATCCAGACATAATTAACAGTTTTTTAGTTATATTTAAAAACGTAATTTAAACATATTGCAACCATTTATTGTTGGTAAGAAAACAAGTAGCTTTCAAGTCGTACTTTTGCTTCCGATGTCATGAGAATACCATATGCTTCATTTTACGTAACTTCGACCATGATCTGATTCTTTTTCGTAACATCAGTCATGACACTTCCTCACTTAAATATATTGTTTCATTCTCATTATTCAGTTCTTATATAAGAAGTGTTTCTTCATTGAGAAGACGGTATGAGTCTATTGTTTTATAATATTGACTTGGCATACAGATAGTGTCAGTTTTATTGTTTCACTGCAGCTAATATGCGACAATTATACTTATGAATACACAATCAATCAGAAACTCTTATTGTACGTAAATTGTTGTCTTGTATGAAATTTAGTGGTCATCTCAAAAACTTCCAATAAGTTTAAAGTTAGAACAATTTGCACTGGGAAAAATCCGTTATCTGGACAGCGGTATATTGTAAAAATATACAGAATCAATATTCTTTCTACGGAAATCTGTACGAAGCATATGTTATCCATATGCTACATATACTACGTACTGGCTTTTACCCGCTTAGATGTTACATCATGCTGCTGCAGGATGTCTGATATCTAACATTCTTCCGTATATTACACACGTATACGTATGTTACATACGTCAGCTATAGCCTATATTACATACGTTCATCTGTATGTGAGATCTTTACCGCCTATATACAGTTCTTTATTTCATACGGAAAGTACGTATAGATGGGATATTTATACGGAAAATATTACGGAATATACGTTTGCTGTAGGATGTTACTTATAGTCATACGTTAAGTCCAAAAACTACAGGATTTACGCATGTAACACACGTTTTTTGTTCGTTTTTTTCTCTGCGTGCAGACAGCAAAAGAATACAGTCTCTTTATTACGCACGAAGATAACTTTCTTGATGTGGACGAAACAGGTTACTATTTTATGAATTCAGTAACTATGAAACAGAAGATAAACTGCTAATGGAAGTATGCTTCTCCTTTTTATCAAGAGAACCTTTGTTTATTAGTCCCATCACTACGTCCTCATACAAACTTGTAGATAGTGAACATTTTTTTTTCTTTTTATTCCATCTAAAGCCAGACTGAACTCTTTTTTTTTTTCGTGCTGTGGGAAATTGGTCCTTATAAAAACAATAACTACTTCACATGAACTGGTGCCTTGGAAAATGGGCTGCAAGTGACTTGCGTCAATTTCTACACTTTTTTGAGGCATAAGGTTCGATGTGAAATACGCGAGACGCGAAAGATTTCATGTTTAAACTCACAGTCAGCAATCGGTGTAAATGTAGTTGATGCACTCGTGTTTCGAATAGCTCTGATAAATAATAGTATAACAAAGTGTAATTGTTATTTCTTTCCCTCTTTTACGTAGACATACAATTATATATATATATATATATATATATATATATATATATATATATATATATATATATATACGTGTGTGTGTGTGTGTTTGACAGCAATTCGTGTCAAGCTGCCACTGTTTCTATAGGGGCGAATCTTCCTCAATACGAAAATATAGTTAGTGCGGCCTGGTTTCAGACAACTCACTTATGTCATTGATCATCAACTGCGACGTGCTATATGCATGACTACTTTTCGAAAGTGCAAATTCCCATTTGCGGACAGTGTCATATACAGGCATATCAAAAGTTTCCTGATATGGACACGAGGAAAATAACGTGATATTCATAATTTTCTTTCGAATATGGAAAAAGACTTCCTACTCGTGGACAAATCTGATGATTGGCACAGTTTATGTGTACGCAGAGGAGAATCTGGAACAAGTATTAGTTGTAAAGAATCACCGAGAATCAATGGGATTTCAGAAATTGTTCGTTTGAAAACTTTAATTCGAAATTAGATATGTTCGTAAAACCTTCGGAATTTCTTTACAATACATATTCGATTAAAAAAAGGCCTTTCTATATATATATATTTGTTGCTGTTTCTTGCTTTAGCCTACAGCTTCGAATCGAAGGGAACAGGAGCAATTCGGAAAGGTGTAATTGTACTATATTTACCTTTACCTAATTTTAGACTTTAACGCTTACCAGGCTTTTCACTCGACTCTTACCGCACTAGAGTGGTCCTTATTTTCCGATTTCAGAATTTTTTTTTAAGTCTCACCCCCTAAAACGGTTCCATATCAGAGTAACCAATGAGAAAAATTTGTTCAGCTGATATTAAATAGTGTCGCACACAAAGTTGCACGTAAACTCTTGACACAAAAACATGATGTCTGAAACTGCGTGTGCCAAATCGATTGTGGTATTTGTATTTCGAACTTAGCGTGTGGGCGTTGCACAAGCTGGCAACAACTGCAATGACAGTTTAAAAACCAATCCACGCAAGTACTGGATGTTGTAAATGTATTTTCTTAGTTGTAGAATCCAGTACAGGAAAACAAAACTAATTTTTGAACAAGAAAACCATATTTTAAAAAAAGAGGAAGATGCAATGCATCTCTAGTTAGAATGTCTCCCTCCTTATACGTATATCAGGTTCGACTCACAAAGAACAAAATACTATATTTTCAGTTCCATTAAAATTAGGAAACGGCGAAATGAATAGAATTAACAGGTGTTGAACTCTGATGTAGAAGCTTACGACAGTGATTGAAGTGGAGTGTTCATCACACATCACTTAACTCAAAGGCCTTCTAGTCGGCCAAAGATCTTGGTTGGTAGAAGCACTATTAGATTACTACTGTTGGTGCTGCTTCTGCTATTATTATTATTATTATTATTATTATTATTATTATTATTATAGTTTAACGTCCCACGACTATGCACCGAGGATACAGGAGACGATGATGATAATAAACGAGATGATGGAATGAAGAAAGTGAGAGGAAACAGAAGTACCGTGAGAAAACCCGACGCATACGGTGTATATCCATCACAAAACTAATTTAGCTAACCGGGATCGAATCAGACACCCAATGCACCAGAAGTGACTGCTCCACCATTGAGCAACCGCGGCCTAATCCTTACTTCTCTCCATAAATAAAAGAAAATAGCATAAGATTATATGATCCATGTTTATCAAATTTTCTTTTGATGAACTTTGAATAGTGTGTGCGACCTGAGGTTATGAATAGATCATTGCAAAAATCATGTCAAGCAGATGAGTCAAAACATCAATATATATATAAAATTTATTTGTGTATCATTTTGTATGTGGTATCATGGTCAAAGGTCTCTGTGAAATTCATTCGAAAGATAATGATAGTAATAATAACAACAACAACAATAATAAAATGGCTAAGAACGTATGACACACGCAACATTCACATACCAATGTCCAAAGGTTATTTTTCCATCAACAGCCTTTCTTGCATTGCTGTAGGTTCTTTATACCAAGGAAAAGAACGAAAAAAATGAAGATATGAAATGTTATGTCTATCAGATTCTCTTCTTCTACCAAACAACTAGAAGGGTTCCTTTGAACTTAGTGTAGTGACAGAAAATATAGATAATGTCATTTTGTTCAAATTCAACATACATAATTTTACTCAGAAGTGGAGGTGGAATCATAGTTGCTATGAAAAATCTTCAAAATGCTTTAATTTAGACGAAATTTCTAAATTATTTAGACTTAAAAGCTCACTAGAAATTTGAAGAAATTGGTGGCTCTCGACAATCTTTCTGAAATATGGCCTCTGCAAGGGACCTACAGCTTAACATGGGATCCGAATCACACTGGGAATTGAATTCAGGTCTCTCGTGCAGAAGACGCGTACAGTAACCATATAGCCACGACGAAGTTCAAAATGTATAGTTGGTACCTGTCTATTTCATTTCTAAGTCTGCTGTCTATTTTCTAAGGTCAAAGTACGTTAAATAAATTTTAAAAATAAAAGGAAAATTTACTTTTTTCTAAACTTTCAAAATGGAGCCCTGGGTCTTTAAGCTCGAGCCTGTAAGTAGACTTAAAATTCTCAAATTATAAAACAAAATCTCCTACACAAATAACGTATTTATCTGAAAGTACCCCGTATTTCAAGAGAATATTGGTAAGCAGGAATCATATTTTTCAACATGATTTTAGTTATCATTATTATATTCGTACCTGATAACAGGGGCTTCATTTAGGGAAGCAAAAGGGTAATATCACCTTGAGTTTGAGTCATACATGTTTGATTGGATAGTAGATTGAAGTTTAGCAACCCTTTCAGCACTGAAGTCTAAGAATTTATGGTGGAACCCGAACTACCATAACGAGTTCAAATTTCAAGGCTCTCTTGTCGTGAATCGAACTCGGAATTGCGCGCACCAAAGGCGCACGCGCTAGCTACTAGACCAGCAGAAATGACACACATGTTTGTTTTAATTAATAGTATAATGATATATTAATGAAAAAACGTGAAACTATTTATACCAGTAGACAACCCTCCCATCCAAGCAAAATCTGCAATGACCCTCTTGTAAACTGCATTATTTCCTATATAATGTAAACGAATATTCTTTATATATTTCTTGAATATTCATTCACGATCATTAAATTATTGCTACTATATACAGTAGTCACAACCTATATTAGCTTTACATTCTTGTCCATAACCCTCTAGAAATAGAAATGGAATCTAAAATATGAGCTTGGAATAATCTGAAATATTATGTGGGAGCATTTCAGTATTCTTAAATGATATTAACCCCTTGGTATTTGGGATGTAATGGGTCTGTTGCTTCCAAATTGGGATACATTAAATAAATTTTAAAAATAAAATGTCTAGGACGTTTAAATAAAATGTCTAGGGGTAATTCCCTGCCTGTTAAAAATTATAAGTATATACTTGTATTAGCAGTATACTGTGAATAAAAATAAGCCAACCGGCATAGTTAGAATTTGGTGCATGCTAATCTGCATTGGGGATCTCAAGTAGACAATCTCACTCGGTTTGGTGTTATTTTTTTGTTTGCTTGGAGTTGAACGTCCCTGGACCTACATTAATGTGAAATCATAACCATGTAAATTTAAACTGGAAATCGACCGCCTCTTTCGCACTAAAGTTAGCAAAAAGAATCATAATTTTCAGAGTTTCTTTTTTGTCAGTAGGTTAATATTTTCGACTCAAACAATTTTGGCGTTCTTAGAATTTTTTACAATCCAAAAATCTGAAACACTAAACACTCCTTTAGGACACAGTTTCACCCTTACCCAATTTCCCTGTGAGTAAATTAAACTGAAGTTTCAAATTTTTAGGAAAACCTACAATGAAACCTCCAACTTTACATTTTCCAAACCGAAAATTTAATCTGCACTCTTATAGATGTATGCTACAATTTGTGGACATCTTAACACTTCTTGAAGAATATCGTAAAAGATTTGTAATTCATCTTGGCGTTAGACTATCCACGATCTTCAGCACAATGAGTTCTCTGTACAGGTGTGACACACTTCTGTGAGCTGTGAAAATACCTTATACAATAGAGCGCACTTGAAACGAAGAAAAGCACAAGAGACAATCGCCCGGAAGACAACTTTTCAGCTAAGTAATAACGGTATAAAGAGGAATGACCCAAAAACACAAAAGTTTTCTTACCTTAAATCTCGTGGGGCTGTTCTTAGCATAACATACACAAATCTGTAGCCTCCTCCGGCTGCCAAATACGCCACCAACGCTACAAGTCCCAATTGCAGTAGAAACATCCAACCCATGAAATAGCCGATGATGGCTGCCACTGCTATCACCACAGCCACCTTCGCCATAATGACCGCCGCGCTCCGAAGCTGACGACGTACTGAGGTGCAAGTGCCGAGTCTTACCATCTCATCAGGCTGCTGCTGGCGCTCCGGGTCCTGGAAACCCACATAAACAATACAGTCACTTCGCTACAGACGTTTTCGCATTTACAAGGGTTATTCATATAATAATAATAATAATAATAATAATAATAATAATAATAATAATAATAATAATAATAATAATAATAATAATAATAATAATAATAACCTTATTTTGAGTGCTGAGAAAAGATCATAAGCAAAAAATACAATAATTGTAATAGTATTACATAATAAGACCTGACATAATAGGCTACAAGTAAAATAATAATTATAATGAACTATAAGTCAATTGTAGCGTACGCGCCTTTGGCGTGGGAGACCCGGGTTCGATTCCCGGCGGGAGCTCATGTGGTTCGGATTCCACGTTAATCAGTAGGTCCACGTCTCATATAGCCTTGCTGCTGAAAGGGACGCTAAACTAAAATCAACTCAACTCAACTATAAGTCAATTGTAAACTTAGCAGGTTAGGTCAGAAAGTAAAAATACAGTTTCTCTAATTCTTCTTTAATTCATCTAATAAAAAATTGTCAATATACTAAAACAGTATTTTCTAAACAATGCAGTTTAAAATTTCATTTAAAATAAGATAGTATTACTTTCTAAATTATCACGCTCATCAAGCTAACTTTTCTTACATTAGTTAAAATATACTGAGATACATATAATATTTTTATTAAAGATTGGTAGATAATTCTTTATCATAAATTTAATATATTTATTAATCTATGTGACAGATACTCTGTAAGATTTTTAAAATATATTATTACGGTCAGTCTAAATTATAACATTTTGTAACACTTTTTTTTTTCTCATATTTTGAATTCAACGGGATCATCGTCGACTGATTCCTTACTCTCTAATTTAATCTCTAGTTACATTTTCTAAACAATATTTGCTACAGTCTAGTTTTAAATTTAACTAGTGTCTTGTATAAATAAACATATGAACTACTATCTTTAAAATCACGCCGTTGATTGAATATAAATCCTAAAACTTTTCTTGCCCCTTGTACCATATTATTTATACGAGTGCCAAATTTCAATTATCTGTTTATACAATACCTAGATATTTTATTTTTTTTCCTTGTTTACTGTTACTCCATTTATACTATATGTACTAACAAAATATTGAATCTTGTTCGTAAATGTCGTACACTTAGTTTTTTCACAGTTAATCTTCAATAAATTACTTTTGTACCAGTATCTATGCATTTTCTAATAAGTAATTATTGTATTCGTTGTTTACTATTCTGAAAAGATTTATGTCATCTGCGCATAGATAAAATTTTTGAATATTTGATTTTTTCGGGTAAATTATTTATAAATAAGGAGAAAAGAAGCGGTTCTAAGGGAGGCCTTTGGGGTATATCCCTTCCGTACTTGACCTTCAGTATGTGATACATGCCTGTTTTTACATAAAAAGTTCTATTTGACATATCTTTCACACCATCTGCTAATGATAATTCAATATTTGATCATAACATCGGACTATCAATAATCAATATCAGTCTAATCAATTATAATAACAGAGATTTGAGTATATGCGGATGTATTCGCAACAATATAGCTTTTTGCGGATGTAGTTTTAGTTCCTTTGAGGATGGCGGACAAAATTGCAGATACTTGTGCAAAGACTAGTATTGACGTCGGGAATTAGTGCTTTGACCTTTAAGGAGCAAATAACCGCCAAACGAAAATTGTATTTTGTTGGATTTTCTATGATTTCAAAGGTCTTTTTGTAAATATAACGGTAATGTGATTCTATGTAAGCTTGTTTGGAGTGACTTATTCTTGTTTCTGAAGAACAATTTATCTCTGTTTCACTTTTGCGTTCTAAACAAAGACGCCCATGTCTTATAAGTAATGAAATAGATTTTTTAAAAATACTCTGAAATTAACTGACAGATAAGGTCTTACCAATTTGACAATCTTGTTGTTATAAATCTGCTTTTGAGGGGATGTTAAGTGTGTATGTTTTCTATTAATTCTGTGAGTTGTTTCTGCATGCATTTTATTCCAATTTATTTCGAATAATTGACTTACGAAAAGGAAGACTCGTATTTAATGTTTAGCTTTAATTTTATTGATACTGTATTATACCATAGAATTGAAAAACACATAAACGAAATATTCACAATTATTACGTTAGCAACTATTTTTGAAATCATAACTACAGTAGAACAAGCAAGTTAAATGTATTTGTTATCTCATTATCTACGGATGCGGGTGTGGATAGAGATGTTGCGGATGTAAGTGCAGATTGAGATGCTGTGGATGCGGATACAATATTATATATCCGTGGAGACCTCTAATAAAATAATAATAATAATAATAATAATAATAATAATAATAATAATAATAATAATAATAATAATAATAATAATAATAATACATCAAATATGGAAGGATACGAACATAGTTTCAAACCTTGTAAGATATTTACGTGACATGTTTCGTGCGATATGTTTAAAATGAAAATTAAAGACCGTTAAGATGGGTTTGAAAAGCTTATCTTTTACGTGCTAAAAGTAAACTGCAATGCTTCCATAATAGTTCAATTAAAACGAAATAAAATAGGATGGTAAAAAACTAGCATGTCTAAGGGTTAAAAAGTATTTTATCTATTGTTGTTTCGTTTCTTCTAACAGTGACATATACTGTACTGCATAGTCCTATAGCAGGGCCAACAAGAGATTGTTTCTAAAGTTTCTTGCCACATGCGGAGGAACAATGCAACACCTACTTTACTGGTAGTTTTGCCAACCACGGTCACTTTGTCTTACATCATTAATTAAATTGGTGTTATAGATGGACCGTAAAAAGCCCTGGCACGTGAGTAAGGGTAACACCGCTGCGAGCTGTCAGAGACCTTCTCTTACTGGCTTCTCTATAACACTGGAGTACACAACCCTACCACTGACCCATATTCTACTTGTAATACAGTAATTAAAATATTTATGTTTTCTTTCTTTCTTTTTTTTTTTTTAAAAAAAAAAAGAGTACTCGGATACATAGTTTAAATTCATTGTTAAGAACGAACTTTCTACAAAATCGAAAGTTGCCCACAAGGAGGAATCATGATGCAAGATGTGTCACAAAAAATTTAGGATGGTAAGCTAAAATATTCAGGTCTAAGCCGGGTAGGAACTACAAATTTCAATAAAAAACATGTATAAATTAGCCAATAGTAACATGTTTTAATCAAGGACATATTCTGAAAGGGATTAATGGAGATGAAAACCATTACAAAACTTTAAAAGTAGATATTATTTTTGCGTTGACTCGTGAGGGGAACTTCGGGAAGTGGATCATATAATTTAAAGGGAGGTTAGATACCCTTGATGAAATACTTATGTATGCCTTCTACTACTCAACTCTGCCCGAGTTCGAGTGGTTATTTTCGCTTTTATCAACTTACTTCATTAACATTTAGTAGGGAAATTCGACAATATTATAAGCATATAACGAGACCTTTCCCATTCAATAGATTTCATTGAACTGAATAAAATCATTTACCTTGTAAATCTGAAAACATGATCCTGTACAATAACGACGGCACATGTTACGATGAAAATGTCACTGAAGTATAAACTTTTCATTATGGCGCTAGAAAGATAACAATATGTACTGACATCTTTAACTCCTAAACTCTCATTTCTGTCTTACTATATTATCCATAGATGGCACACTTATATCAATCGATAAATCATATCGAATTGAACAAGATAACATGCTTGAGGGCGAATTTTCAAGCGTAGTATTAGAGAAAATTAAGTGAAACGAAGTTTTATTACACTTAACAGTACTCGTGTGTTATTCGTAATCAATAATAATTCATAAGTTTTTATTCTGTTCGAAGAGATTGTTAATTTATTTGTACTATATATATATAGAAAGTCGTCGCAAATTCTGTTGAAAAATTTGAAGCTTAAAGTGTATATAACGACAATCACTGCCTGTTGTTCTGTATGGTTGTGAACCATGGTCGCTTACTCTGAGGGAAGAACATAGACTGAAAGTACTTGAGAACAAGATCCTGAGACGAATATTCGGACCCAAGAGGAACGGGGAATGGCGGGAACTTTATAACGAAGAACTACATAATTTATACCGTTTACCAAACATTGTTAGAGTCATCAAGTCTAGGAGGCTCAAGTGCACAAGTCATGCAGCCAGAATGGAAGAAAGTAGGAACGCTTTCAGCTTTAACTGGAAGTCCAATCGGAAAACGACCATTAGGAAGACCTAGGCACAGACGGAAGGACAACATTAAGATGGGTCTCGCAGAAATAGGAATACAATGTAGAAACTGGATCCAGTTGGCTAAGGATAGAAGTTAATGGAGAGCTTTTGTTTATGCGGCATTAAACCTCCGGGTTCCATAGGCCATAGAGTTGTACTCCGCGTCATCTGAATTGGCGTGTGGCGTCAGCCAATGAGCTTGCAGTGTGCTGTTACCATACCTTCACTGACGAATCTAATCATTCATAACTGTCCACAAATATGAACACAATCAATTTTGAATGATTAGATTCCTCCCTGAAGGTTTAGTAACAGTGCACTGCGAGCATATTGGCTGATGCCACATGCCAATTCGGGTGACGCGGACTATAGTTAGTCATTATATGTAGAAAGTACAGTGTTAACTAAGAGATTGGTTCAGTTGTTATTTATCTTCTAACAGTAACACAAATACTAATAGTGACACAATACAACTAATAATAATGCATATATTACTTGCAAAATACATTATTTTAGCTGACAACTACATTATTTTACCTGTTGATTGTGTGGATATATCTAGAATTATTAATTTAGGTTTGTGGATAACGCTTTGGAAGAAAAGAGCGGCACCCTGATGTCTCAGTATAATTTCTCTTTCTTTCTTTCTTTTTGTTTGTTTGTTAACGGTAGCTTTTAAGATTTGTTTTTCCCTAAATAAAAATAAATCAAGAACCACTTCTCTTACTATGGTAACTATTGCGGTGGAAATTGCAAGTTCGTTAAATTTTATAAAGGTGGTGAAAGAGTTTTCTCGAAACAATGTTGCAACAGAAAAATTGTTTCATATATTCTATTCCTTATTATTGTGATAATCACTGACTAAAAGGGTCCCTTTCGTTGATTTATCTTGGGGGGCAGTGTCGGCTCAACCACTGGTTCGAGATAATTCATGACTATTTGGTGAGATAATTCATCCATTGTAAACCATTATGGAGTAATTTAGTACAATTAACACACACACAAACACACTTCAGAAAAGAGCAACTTCCTTACACAATACAGTAAAAAATTGAATGCTTAGTTTGCAATGAAAGAATAAGAAGAAAATGACGATATAGTAAGTGGCAGCATAAAGTGAAATAATGTGACCTAAGGCAATGGAAATACCACACAATAGATTGCAACAGAGCTGGTGATTTTGAATTTAAGACGGTAAACAAACTAGGAAAAACTTAGCAAAGAAAAGCAACAACACACATAGATGTCGGCCTGAAACATAACCTTTCTTTATATCTTATTTTCATTTACTTTTATATTTATCTTAAGCATTTGAAAGGAAATTATCAAGAAATGTATTAAATAAATAAATGAATAAAAATAAGACCTTTTTAAGAAAAAGAAATAAGATTACAGAATAATTAGTTACGGACAATAATTAATATTCTGTTATTTTGATTTTGTCAGTAGATTTATATTTTAGAAACTTGAACTATTGAAAGATTATTGTGTCTTCTATACAGAATATCAGTTTTGTTTATAGAAAATATATATTTACCTACAACATTGTACACGACTATAATAATAATAATAATAATAATAATAATAATAATAATAATAATAAATATAAATTTAAAAAAAGATTACAGAATTAAAAGTATTATTTTAATTAAAGATATAACGTACAGACATTATCTCAATATTTTAAATAGTGATTTACACATGTGGTGGACACCAGCGATGGAAATACGTATATTAGCAGGTCCATACATATTCGTGACTCAGAAGCAGTCAGACCGGTGACCCATCAGACTCGTGACCCTGAATGACCTGTTCTAACTCGGAGACGACGAAACATCGTCACACACATGCAGAGTATGTTTAATGTTTCTAACAAAAGAAAAAATCTCCTCTATCTCTCTTTTCTTCTTAAAACATGTTATGTGTCTCATGTATGTCAAAGCATTGCACTGAAAGGTAACTGCAGGATAAAACGCATGAGGATCACAGAAAAGAAAAGCTACATTTTTTCTTATGAGGAATCGTCAAAATTTAATCGAGGGAGTCTGTAAAAACTTGTTATATAGAATTTAAGTGATACCGCTAAGCTCAAACAATGTTCTGTAAAATTCTTTTGTGCTCAAACCAACCGCATTATTTTTTCAGTACAGGAAGACGAATAAACATGAAATTGTATTTGAAATATTCAAGACATGGTACCTTGATTAAGAAATGTCACTTCGGGAAATGCAAGTTCGAGTAGTGGACATTTCTAATCCACTATAAAATTCTATAGTAGTGTTGTAGAGATGATATTTGGCTGCTTACGTGTTATCGAGCCTGTTCTAGCCTCTTTGGGTCTATCTGGGTCGAAAGTCTGTACGGGTCATCAGCTTTGAGTTTCCGGCTGAGAAGCGAGACTTATACCCGGACAAATAATGTCTTGACACAAGTGATACGTCCCATCATAGGTAGACATACCAGAAATTACCCGTTTATCATGTGTTACGAAGATGGACATAATTAATATGGGTAAATTACTTAAAATAACAAAAAAACTTTAGAGCGCGGTTTGAAGCTAATGAAATTAACTTTCCTCCCACCAAATTTTATTAACCTAGTGTTTTTTTTTTAATAATAAAAAGGAGGCTTAGGGCGTCACTTTTCGACAACTGTTGTATATGACAAATGAAGATTCTTATTTCTTGGAATTTAAAAAGGAAAAGAAACAAGAGAAATTCAGCAAGGAATGGTAGAGCAAGATATTAATGATTTATTGAAACCAACACAATAGCATTTATTTCTCGATGCGGTTATTTCTCCTAGCATAAAATGGTATAAGCGTTATGCTATAATGTAAAATATAATGGATTTTTTTATAGGCTTTCTACGGGACAGAGCATGTGATAAGCTGTAAAATATTTATTTATAAAATATCTAAACTCCTAGAGTAACACCCCTTAGAGTACAAGGGCTTACAAGCAAGCTTGTACCTCTCATGATTTTGAGATTATGTTAGTTAGCACATTGGTTCCCCTCGCCGTTAACACAGGCTTTCCACACCGAAATTCGCTATTTTATCAAGTAGCTCCCCAATTGTCCTCACGATGTTGGACCCGTAATACCAACACCATCTGGTAAATACGAATGGTCTTTCGTCTTTCTTCTGGCCAGAACAGGCAATATTTAACTTTGCTGATCTTACGAGAAGCAGTATTTTAATGCGGCTAGAGCGTTGGCTATTATTAATTTAATTTCTGTATCATCTTGTGGCACTCAACTGAAACAATTGATTCATCAAATCAAACTAATATGATTAGTTTATCTATAATAGCTACATACTAAGTTTATTTAGGACTCAATTATTATTACACAAGAATAATTGTACTCTTAATACATATGATATAATCAATAGAAGAACAAACTACAGTTGAAATTCTTACACAGCAATGAAAAAGATGTCTAACTTGCTAATATGTGTGACTGTGTAATTCATAATAAAATCTATGTATGACAATAAATTTAAAAATAAACATATAAAGATCGTATTCTTCACTGTACGATAGAGTAGGTTACCATAAAAGAATTCATGGTGAAGCGATACAAGGCATTCTCAAGTCACCACACATAAATTGGGTTTTTGAGCTGTAAATTATGCAAATATATGTTCTTTCTATGAGTTGAAAGGATGAAAGCGACGAGCAGGATAATTGAAACTTTCATTTCCGGAGCTGTTTAACTGCAAATTATTATGTCAAAATATTTTATTATTCTAATAAAATTGCTGTATTTACCCTTATGTTAATAACATTTATTAATTTACCTTAATGTAATTAACTGACTCCAAAAAATATATTCTTTTGGATAAATTTGCCACAAAATACTCTTGCTGCTAACGTGAACGACTTTAATAAATTCGCATTGATTACATTTTGTTGAACTCTTGTAGTAAACTGAGGAAAAGTGTAATAGAACTATGCAATTATGAACTTAATAATTTGAAGCGCAAACTTAAAATACCAATATATGAAAAGAGTAAAGTGCAAGCAGCTATTTACTGAGTAGTATTGACACATGATGTATTGCAACAAGTGTGTTGCATAGTTAAAATGCTTTAGCAAGAGCTAAAGAGATTAACTCTATTAACAAAAACTGTATTTTTGTATTAGTATTTTTGATGGCGTAGCTCATCTCTAAAATTTTACATCAGCAGTGTTTCTTTGCAGCACTTCACCTATTAAACTTTCAACTGGTTGATGCTAACATTCCTAACCTTCTAATTTCGAAAGTGACGGTAATAAAACTACGTAGTAACGTACATATCCTCAGAAATATGCAACCAGTACATTAATTAAGACCAGTGGGTTGTATAACATTCTGGGCGAAACGCGTATTTCCTTTCCCACACTACTGAGAAAATTGAGTGCTTACACTTCCAACATTAACTCAATTCTTTATAAAATTCGTTACGGTCTTCTCTGCAGTAGAATACATCAGTAAGTTAACTCTTTAGGACACGAATACAGAAAAATTTGTAATTTGGCATCCTTCAACCCTGACCATCTACTTAACTTGACCGGTATGTGAGGAATCCTATAGACACATCTAAGTGGTAGTATATTACTTCATAATTTGTCTATTTGTATGAGTTGGACATTTTCGGCAGATTAGTATACAAAATCCGACAATTTAAATATCTAACGGTCGTATTTACGACTAGCAAACTAAAAGTGCTTTTGATCGGAATCACATCGTTCCAAGCTGCAATACATTCATGTTGTGTGTTAGGCACTTTCGGGAATTAGCTTGTGTCGTAGAGTCCTTCGGGAAAACCCCATACCGTTCGTCAACGGGGAAGAATGGGTTGACAAGAAAGGAAATTATTTTTAATATATAATTTTCAAAAAGTAGAAGCCGTGTGTTTGATACTTGATTGTTATATAAGCGAAACGCTTTGAGTTATAGTTCTATTCGGAAATAAAACAACATTTGTAAAACGATTAATGTAGTTACAATACCAATTTGAAAATCGTCATATTTTTCTGTCAGGTCCTATAAAGGACAGGCTATATTTCCATTATCAAGTAGCCATTGTTTCGAGTCGAAAGTAACCTGAAATCGAATTTTCTTTTGTAGATTCGGACTCATAATAGTAACAGCACAGCATAATTTATCTTTCATGACATGCAACACATTATTTTTTTCTTTAGTAAATCGCCACTGTCTCCTCTCCTTAAAATTTTAAAATTCTACAATATTATTGGGGTTTAACGGGATAAAATGTCCAAAGATGAGGCATATATTAATCGATCGATTTTATTGGCCTGGATAAAATGACATGATTAAGTGGAAATACTCATTCGTGATTTTCGTGAAAATCGATGAAAATGAACTCTTTTGTAAATCTGATGCTGAAAGATAACCGCACCTCTTATTGAGACGAAACTGACTGACAGGTTTAACGAGGACGTCAGCATCTAGGCTATTTGTCCCCGTGGCGAGAGACGAAACTGATGATGAAGTATATTCTCGTTCATGCTTTTTCATTATGACAGTACCAATACGCTAGTACACATTGTAGTCAATGAAATGCACGCCAAAATTGTCAATAACTGTTGCGCTTTAATTTTCATTTAATTATAATATTATCCAAGGTGACAAGACCTATAGATTATCAATCGGTAAATGACATCGTGCTGAACAAAATGACGTGCTTCAGAATACATTCTTATGCGTCGTTTACGAAAAAAAAGCTAATCTTAATCGTGATTACAAGTACGTCGTTCGTTGCCAATCTGTTGCAAAAACTGAAATGAAATTTTTAAGTTTTACGTCCCATGTTTATACTGCCTAGACTAAAGGAGAAGGTGATGAGAAATGCATCGAATGGTGGAATGAATGAATAAATGGACGGAAACGAGACACCTCCGAGAAAACCCCCACACACGGTGTTCGTCCACCACAAAGTTTACTTGGCGCGAACTGGAATCGAACCAAAGACCCTATGGACCTGAAGTGAACAGTTTACCACTGAGCCACCATGGTCCTGTCAATCTGTTGCAGCTGATAGTTTTTTTTTCATTCTGCTGGATTAATTATTTATAAATTTATGTACTGTATATGAAAAATAAACACTGTTGAGAAATAAACCGTATCTAGTTGTTTGATGTCTCTTAACAGTGCCACAATCGTAACAGTGGCGCAAACACATATTACTGTAATATTAATGTAAAACAAAATTTGCAATATTGTCTCATTAGCTATCCAGTATATACTAACAAGAGATTATGATAGGAAATCTTTCAGCTAATTCCATACTACATTGTATATGATTGCGTTTTATCATCATTATTATTATATATTTCTCTCACATAACCAATAATTCAAAGTGCACATTAATTTCATTCATAATACTCGATAAGTATTAGACTGCTAACACATTTAAAAATCTTTACTTTACAATGTTTTTTAACCGCATAGAAATTAAGCAACGGATTTCGCCTTCTCCATTTTGAAGATTGTTTAAATTTTTTTAAAAAAAATTTAAAAAAAACTTGCTCAACATGTAAAACCTTGGAAAAGGTTCACTCAGTTTCCTTTTAAAAGAAAAAGAAAGAACAATAATAAATTTAACACATATTACAAAATCGTTCTACGTATAAACATAGAAAACGGTAGTACTCAGAGTGTAAAACATACGAAAGAAATTCTCATGAATATCAATCCTCAACTTGTCCACGTACCGTGAATTGCACCTGGAATCACATAATAGGTACATGTAGTGGCGGATCCAAGGGGGGCTATAGCCCCCCCCCCTTGATGCTCAGGTATTCATTGGATAAAATGGGCTTCAATCCTGCTTTATACTGGATAAAATGGCAGACTATGGTTTAGCAACTCCCTTCATCATATGCTGGATCCGCCACTGGGTACATGTGTATACTATTATAAAACATTATCATTAGTATACCAATGGCCGTGAAATGGAGAGACAGAGTGAGTTAGTGATAGGGTTAGTGTATAGCCATGTTCCAAAACCTGATACACTCAGCTTCATTTTGCAAGTTCTCTAGTGGTACCCGTGGATAACAAATTGTCACATAAAGGATTACAAGAAAACTTTGAAACAGAAAAGAATATATTTTATATCATCATCAAGTTTACCAAAAATAATAGTACAGAGCTTCCGAAAAAAGAGATGTAGGTGATAAATATTTTTTTTTTTTCAGGAATGCACACGGTAACTAAACCGTTAGTGTTCTTCCACTTGATGCAGAAGATTCTTGGAGGAAATACAGTATATATAGTTGGTATTCTACGTTAAACTGTAGATTCACGTAGCTTTACCCTAAAAATGTTTAACTTGTGATCAATCAATCATTCCCATGAATCAATCATTCACTCATTACGGTGGTTCCGATTCCACCTTAATGTGGAAAAGCGTAAATGCCAGTGGCGGATCCAGGGGAGGGGGCAATCGAGGCAATCGGACCCCACAGAAGAGGAAACTTTCTTATTATATATATATATAACCCATCCCAGAGTTTGAAGCTCTTAAAAAGTAGTTCTAAGTAGCAGTATGACAACCCAC
Organism: Thermobia domestica; assembly: GCF_964235325.1. Classification (NCBI taxonomy): domain Eukaryota; kingdom Metazoa; phylum Arthropoda; class Insecta; order Zygentoma; family Lepismatidae; genus Thermobia; species Thermobia domestica. The sequence continues at coordinate 77,350,707 of NC_137455.1, forward strand.
CGCCCCCCCCAGAAGTCGGTCCTGGATCCGCCCCTGGTAAATGCATATCTCATTTTGCTTCGGTGCTAAAAGGGGCGCTAAACTTCAACAAATGAACAAATAATAAATTGAACAGTTCTGTTTTCTCTCTCTGGGTACTAATGGCTTACGCTACATTTTAGGGCAATGTTCGATCCATAGTTGTGTCGGTTAAGATATACAGCAAGTTTCAAAACAATACCGACAACGTTTGGGAGATGATTCCTGACACCAAGATAAAACAAAAAGTATAGACCAACCTGGGTGCACAAATGCTTCCTTTCGGAGTTACAGAGCGGCTATTTGAAGCGATCGCAAAGCGTTTTTATCGCTCATGCTTACACTTGGAACACGCTGACCATGTATTTAAATGTGGATGGCTAATCACAAACGCGAAAGCAATAAAATCGCGGAGAAAACGTCAGCTCGAGCGTATTTGGTGCGTTTCGGAACAACAGACCGCCTGTTGTTTAAAAGATGTCAAAAGGAAGGGAAAAAAAGGAAAGACACGTTGTCAGGCAAGGGGATTTTAGCAAAAAACAGCTGCTTTGAAGATGCTTTGTGCAGAGTACTGGAAGCCTGCTATTATAGACCTGGACTTGGCAAGAAAGACCTGGAAACCCTGACTGGCTCACAGTATGATTTATAACTCTGGCAAAAGTAAAGTTACCAAATAGCCACCTTGGTCGCGTTCGCTCTAGGGGATAACGCTTCGAAAACGCATTCTCAAATAGCCACAGACTTATAGGCTGCCGAAAACATGACAATATGAACTTTAAAGGTCCATAGCTCCAAAACTATAAGTCTTGACCCATCTACGGTAGGTCCCATAGTTTCGGAGCTATGGGCCTCTAAAGTTTATATTTTCATGTCTTTGGCAGCCTATAACTCCGAAAGGAAGCATTTGTGCACCGAAGTTGGTCTATACTTTTTGTCTTATCTTGGTGTCAGGAATCACCTCCCAAACTTTGTCGGTGTTGTCTTCAAACACCCTGTATAACTAGTCAGTTTCTCTATGCATGGTATCCTTGCTCATTTGCTCCAACTCCCCAATTTCTAGTTTTCCATATAATCTTTTGAACTAGAAGTGGAAAGGATTAGTTCATCGTACCCTTCCTTTCCTCCCTAAGTTATCCCATCTTGCCATGCTAGGGAAACATGATAGAACTCGTCTTTGAACAGAATTCTCAAACAAACAGATATCCAAAAGTTAAGTATTTACATTATTCAAATTGATATAAAGCTTGAACCACAAGAACATAAATTGTTAATAAGGGTACAACATTATAGACTAATTATGTATTTTATGGGATACTAATATGCAAATTTACATAATGAATGATGGTTAAAAGCATATTTTATACATACGTGCAAAAGCATAAGAAATAGGCTTCGTATTTTTGTTCTGAACTACCGGCAGCTACACATCCGTTAACCTGACATTATGTAACTGCGGTTGTTGCACTGCTGGACGGTGAATCAGCACATTCACATTATCAGAAAAGAGAGAGAGAGAGAGAGAAGGAAAAGCTATTGCGCGTACATAAATATTATCCATAGTCATGATGCTAGCAAACCATAAGTTCAAGGAAGCAACATATGTGTACAATCCTCAGTTGTTGATATTTCTACTTAATGACGCGTAAAATGTTTCTTCTTTTCTAGCAGTGTGTAGCTAGACTATCTGTTTCAAGTTTCGTTCAATATACAATTCACACTCGAACAGTTGACCACATATTATTTAAACACAAAATTAATACTAACGTCAATTATGTTAATTTGAATAAGAGATACTTTCTGCTTTTAACTTTAAATAATTTATCTTTTTTTTTCGGATCATAGTGAAATTTTTTATATGGTTGACAACACTTAGCATGTCTTGTAACATTAATGCGTTGTCCCTGAATCGAAATTTACGCAGTTCTAAAATAAATGTCTAAATATCAAACGAAAGTAAACGCCTATAATTATGCTACGCTTTACGCAATCACTATACAAAGTGCCCCTGAAAGTATGCTTACTATTTTGCAAGTACGATAAAATATGACGAAAATGTTACATGAGCACTATTCACCATCACATAATACGAAGAACTTTTAAATGTCACTTGGGTTTAGGGATGGGCAGGAGTGAGTTCGAGCGAGTTTTCATTGAAACGCGACTCGACTCGAAACAGACACATTTGAGCTCGACTAGAGAACTCAGCTCGAAAAATTTCCTCCAACTCGACTCGAATTTGACTCGAGTCGAGCTAAAACGAACCAAATGCTGTGTGTAGTTTCAAGTACTTTCTTCAAGTATCCTACATAGACAATATAATTATTATCAATGATAGTTACTACAACTTATTATTATTATTATTATTATTATTATTATTATTATTATTATTATTATTATTATTATTATTATTATTATTATTATTATTATTATAACACCACCGTGTATAAACATGAAAGATAGACGGTTTGTATCTGAATACTAAAAAACAGAGCTGACCTCGGCAGTCGTGAAGTCTAAGAGGCAAGGACATCGTTCACGGAGTTCTGGTTTTGAATTCCGAAGGAGCAAGTATCCAGGCTCAAACCAAAAATTGTTAAAAGTTAGAGGGCGCCGGCCAAACATGTTCAAAACTGCTCGGCCCGGGTTTAAGGTTCTCAACGGCTCGAGCGTCTCAGCTCATAGCTCATTCACTATCGAGCCGAGCCAACAGCTTACCCAACGGAGCCGTCTCGAGCTGTTCGCTCAGTTTAACCGCCCACCGCCCAACATCACTACCCAGGTTGGGCTTCTGCTTTCGCTCGAAATTCCGACCGCGCAGGTCTCAGTCTTGGTGGTAAGAACTACAGTATATATTTATATTGGTGCTCACGACATTTGAGGCTGTCTCGTTATAAAAATCCATTGTCGTCTCGTTAATTGAGACGAGACGAGATGCGAGCAGTGTCCCATTTCGTGAGCATCAGTAAAAATATTCCACATTACTGCTTACATTTCTCATAGCTTTCGCTTTCCCGTCTAATCAGGCCATGATTTCAAAACGAGCTGAACGAGCGAGCCATTTATCAAATTCGACTCGACTCGAAACTCGATCTCAAAAGTAACTCGGTTCAGAACTCGAGAAAATTACCTTTGACTCGACTCGAATTCGCTTCGAGTTTCGAGTCGAGTCTAGTTTTAGCTCGACTCGTGCTTATCCTTACTTGGGTTCATGATTAATTCACAACAATTCAATTGTAAAATATAGTACTATCTGACTTCCAGATGACTGCCATATGCACGACATTCGTCATGTAAATGAAATATATCCTGGATCCGCCCCTATAATATTATATATATATATATATATATATATATATATATATATATATATATATATATATATATATATATATATATATATATATATATATAATTATATAATATATATAATAAATTAAGATCTAGTATGTTGTATAATATTTCCCATGAAGCCCGGCCTTCATCTAACGTGTTCGAGATAGTATGAAATTCTGCCAGTAGTTTTTCGTAGTTTCTTCGATTGTCAAATGAATAAGATAAAATTACATTTTCAGGACTGGAATTTAATCCGCGAAAAGCAATTTGTTATACTCATTTGTCAATAATGTCAATCATTATAAAGTTGGGTTGCTAAATGCACACTTAATGCAAGTTCATAGTGTTCAACAGCTTCGATTTTTGCACACCGAGCAGTGGTTCGTATCTCACTTCAAACAACAGATCTCCGTCTCATATGGGATTGCTAGTGGAAAGTAACGTTAAACTTTAACCCATCAATAAATCAATTACTCCAACAACCAGACGGTCTGATTTACGTCGGATGATCGAATTCCATTGTTTATACAGAATGAAGATAGCTTTCGAGATGTCGTTTAATGATGAAAACTGTCTCACAGTCAGTTGCGAAGTCATATAGAGTTATTCGAGGACTTCGCGAAATGCAACTGCAGATTGGTGATAATTTTATTAGTAGAGATTTTGTAATTTAAAGAAAAATAATTAAGCTACAAAAAGAAAAGTACAGTAAAACCTACCTTCAACGGACCCTTTATTAAACGGAAAACTGTCTTAAAGGGAAATATTTCATGGTCCCATGGATTTTGGAATAAAAGACATGTAAAAGTCCCTTCATTAAGCGGAAACTGTGTTATGCGGACAACGGAAAGCAAAATAAACCTTTAACGGAAAATTCTGAGTTTCAGACTACATAGTTTAGAAAATTTTTAAACATCCTGTGAGAGGGTAAACATATACTGTCTGCGATAAATACTTCGTTCTTTTGTTAAATCTTTATGGGAGGTGTTGACCTTCGTCAATCACTACTCATATTCAGCACCCACAATTTTTCGCTAGTCCTACGTAGCATGTCAGCTGTCAGTCTTCTTTGTAGGCGTACTTCTGTTCCGCTTGTGTAGCAACTAGCGACAGCCAACAAAAATGAGAAGAAAACTGACAAAACAAAGTTCTGGAAAAAAGTAATTGAGGTAAAGCAGAAGTTATATATCTCCATCACGTGTCGTGAAAACAAGGAGGAAAGAATTCAAAGGACTTTCAAAATTCCAGAGATAGCTTTTCTGTGTCCTGAAGTATACCGCAGCCAAGTAGTAGCAATGTATGCAAAAAATCCTGCTTGACTATTGGGAAAAATAAAGGAAAGTGTGCACAGCATATTGTGTGTTTATTTTAAGTTTTTTGGGGTATTAATCCGTAGAAGGAAAAAGTACTGTAATTGAACAAGTTCCGTACATCAATATATTTTCTCGTTATGTCCGTTATAAGCATATATATTTTTTAACGGAAAGGTCTATCTCCATTAAGCGGAAACCTGTCTTTAACGGAAATTTTTGCGAGTCCCGCTCGATTCCGCTGAAGACAGGTTTCACTGTATATAAAGTAATTCGGTTCTTATGTTTCATAAAATATGGATGGCTTTTAAAAAGTATAGTGGAACTCGTGACGTATGTCAATAATTAATTTTATTTAAAAAGCAGTAGTTCTAGTACTTTTTAGTGTTAATTTGAAGAAAATAGTCTATATTAAAAAATTATAAAGAATAAAGCACTTACTGAAAACAAGAACTTTAGGAAAATCAAAAATGGATCCAAATATTGAGATCTTGGCCAATAATTAGTTTCTGGATCAGGGGCAACAAAATTTTTGAACAGCACCTAAATCGAATTTTCGTATTTTTTACGGGATAAGCACATCATAGTGGATTAATTGATAGTTTTGGCTACACTATTAAATAAGGTCTACAAGAGAATTTTTAATTGAAATATATTGGATCTTTTGATACAAAAATGGTAGCTGTTGTAGTTGTTCCTAATGTATATTGATTTAATTTAATGTGCTTTAGTGGTAAGTTATGCTTTAGTGACTAAAATCATATATTGATCAGGAATAAAGAAGAATGGAGTAATTATCTAACTTCCATTCTTATTCGCCACTACAGCCCATTCTTCTTGGTTTCTCTTACAACAGTTCTTCACGATTTCTCTTCTTCTGCCTCGAGTTTCAAACTCTAAAGGTATTCTTCTACTGATTCAATACATCTGTTCTGCCTTCCGTTGCCCCATTTTTCCTATATTGTTTTAATGGGACATAATACGATACCAGCTACAGAACTGGGTCCTAATCTGGAACTACATAGATAAACACACTCAAGGTGAAAAAGATTTTTATAGAGATTATGACAAGTGAAGCATCAATGCAGAATGACGGAAGATAGACTATCAAACCAATAGGGATGCGCACGAGACAAGATTTGTGGCTGTCTCGTCACGAAAATGTGCTGTAAAAGTGATGTCTCGACTCGAAAAATGCATATTTTACTATTGGAAGAGCCGTGTCTCGACTCGAATTTTGTCAGGAAAATCCTGTCTCGACTCGTCTCATGCGCATCCCTACAAACCAACCACGCTTTACTAACAAGGGACGTATGCGAAGCGTGACAGCTATTTATGACAATTGGTACCCTGACTAATCGTGGATCGCTATCATCGTGGTGATAGTCACTCGGTGCGGAAATGACTTGTTTACCCGCTACGTACGAGAGTATAATACCTATACCAAGCAGTGACCGGGTGAGGCTGTACCGAGTTATACTCCAAAAACGCCGGAAAAACGCAGAAAGTGAAAAATGTATGCAGGTAACCTAATACCTACGGGAGCGGGACGTGTGACCAAGAACACTGCAGTAGTGTCACACAAACAGTGTTGCCATCCCAACACAAATTTATAGTTTTTTCAGATAGAACGTATACCATTTTATGGCATTAAAACAATTGCCATGAAACATTAAAGAAAATAAGCAAAAGGTGGGTTATCATTGTTGCCAAATAAGGGAGATATGAGGTTGTAAAATTGAGAAATCATGGGGTCCGTACAAAGAAATGAACAATGTACAACAAAAAGAAAAGTGCAAAAGGACGAAATGTACAGTAGAGAGTAAAGTATAGCATGCGCTGCATCCAATAACTAACTGACTTGATACGGGATTCATCCAAAAAGGACACAGGTAGAGTTGCCGTAGAAAGAAGAAGTTTTATGAGACATTATACGGAAATGTGAGAAAAGTCTTCCTGTAGCGCAGCAACTCCAATAGCATTTGTGTGGAATCGATATCTCGAACCGTTCCCGAGAGCTATAAAACTAACTGTCGTGGGGTTGCAACACTGTCCGAGCCATACAAACGAAGGCTTAGCGCCTGGAAAGAGTACAGAAAAGCTGTGGAACGAAAAGCAACAAATCTGTAACAAGAAAGTACGTCAGAATCGATTCGCAAAGTTAATGAACTGCGATTGGTGTCAGTCGAGAGTATAGGAAACGTATAGTTAGCATGTGGGACAACGATCAAAATAAAACACACCGCATTCACGTTACCAGTAATATACACCCTCCATTCCAAAAGATACCGAACGTTTTAAAAAAACAAAAAAGCAATGTACATTTTGGAACAAATCATTTTTATTAATCAATGTATTCCCCTTCTGCATCGATACACATATTTGCACGCTCCAACAAGTTGTCAAACGACTTCTCCATGTCCTTTATTGGAATGGTCTTTAGGACGGCGGTCGTCGCCTTCTCAATGTCATCAATCGATGCGTGCCACTTTCCTTTCATCGCCATATGCAGTTTCGGGAACAGATAGAAATCGCACGGAGCGAGATCTGGTGAATAGGGCGGATGATGCAACCGAATAATGTGATTTTTGACCAAAAATTCAGTTACAAGTCGCGAACGATGTGATGGTGCATTATCGTCCAAAAGAGTCCAACTGCCGATTTCGCGATATTCGGGCCGAATACGACGAATTCTTGCCAGCAAACGCTTCATGACGCCTAAGTAAAACTCTCCAGTGACTGTCTGGCCGGGCTGAACAAATTCTTTGTGGATAATTCCTTTTGAATCGTAAAAACAAATCAGCATCACCTTAATTTTTGACTTCACCAAGCAACTTTTTTTGGGTGTTCCTTCATCCGGCGCTCTCCATTCAGCACTTTGCCGCTTTGTTTCGGACTCATATTCAAAACACCACGTCTCGTCACCAGTTACAATCGATTTCAAGAAGTTTCAATCCTGCCGAGCACTTTTAACGATGTCTTTGCAATGCGCAATTCGATCAACTTTTTGGTCTTCGGTGAGTTTGTGTGGTACAAACCGCAAATTAACCTTCTTAAGGCCCAAAACTTCGGTCAAAATGCGGTATGCGGTTGTTTGATGAATGTCTAATTCCATTTCAATAACTTTCACCGACGATTTTTGTTATGTTTGATGAACTCACGCACTTTTTCGATGTTTTCTTCCGATAATCCGGTTCTGGGACGGCCTGATCTTTCGTCATCATCAGGCGTCTCTCTACTCGATTTGAATCGCCTGAACCACTCGTAAACTTGCGTACGGGATAGACACTCATCACCATATGCATTTTGTACCATTTGGTGTGTTTCACTAAAAGTTTTACCCAGTTTAACACAAAACTCAATTGCAGCTCGTTGTTTGAAACTCATTTTCCGACCGATGTACACAACACACTGACAGTTGAAACGCAATAACTTTGTTGCCGTGCATCCAAATGTCATGACATTTATACCAGTTGTCAATGAGGGACTACGCTATCTACCGGTAAAATATTACAACAGATGGCACTAGTGGTACTATTTGTTTTCAAAAGTTCGGTTTCTTTTGGAATGGAGGGTGTACAGGTGCAAAAAATTTTAATATAATACACCAATTCATACAACAGAGAAGCCACAGATAGTATGGCAAAATACGTACATTTCTCGTCCTACCCGCACACTCGACATGACGTATCAAGCCCGTTAGTCACTGGATGCTATGCATGCAGTGGTTTACTCCTATTGTATATTTGATCCTTCTGCAGTCTTGTTGTTGTTATACATTCTTTTTTTCGTTTTATTGTACGGACCCCATAATTTCTCAACTTTAAGAGACTCATATCTCACTTATTTGGCAACAATGATGACCCACTTTTTGCTTATTTTCTTTCACGTTTTATGCCAATTGTTTTAATGCCATAAAATGATATACGTTCTATTTGAAAAGCTAAAATTTGTATTGGGATGGTAACACTGCTTGCGTGATACTACTGTCGTGTTCTTGGTCGCGTGTCCGCCTCCAGTAGGTATCAGGCTACCTACATACATTTTTCATTTTCTGCGTTTTTCCGGCGTTTTTGGAGTATAACTCGGCACAGCCCCACTCGGTCACTGTTTGGTATATGTATTATACGTAGCAGGTAAATAAAGCATTTCCGCACCGAGTGACTATCACCACGATGATTAGCGATCCACGATTAATCACGGTACAAAATTGTCATAAATATCTAGTTGTCACGTTTCGCATACATCCCTTGTAAGAGATAGTTCTAAAATCATCTGGTAAGTTAGTAGAGAATTAAGTACTGGATGTATGTATTACAATTGGATCGTTCAGAGCACAAGAGAATCAAGTTCAACTACTAGAGTTTTGAGAAAGATAAACATGAAGTTTGTACAGAACGCTTAATTACACGGAAAACTTTACACTTTTTTCTTCCTTTTAAAGTATTTGCAATATCTGGACATAAATCCTTAAAGTTCTAAAAGGAGTTTCAGATAGTGATCTTAAAGATGTCCAAAATTGCCAAAAAAATTGGGCCTGATTCCCTTGTACACCGAACGCTTCAATTGTCTAACAGTAGTAGCTAGTAATATCAAATATAACTGTTTGTCAGTTAACAAATTGAAAGTTTATCTTGTAGAACCGAACCTAAATACAATTTTGTCATTTACTGTAATAATTAACCGAGTCAAACAGGAAATGAAAACGATATTCTGCTTTAAATATGTGATAAGCTAAAAAGAAGAACGAAGGTGGGATTCAGCACCTGAGAACTCGGCAGAAAGATAACAGTACAGTAGCCATTGATTCTCCTATCTAACGCTATTTGAATAATTTATAAGTAGCGTGGGTAGATATTACTTAATATTTTGTAAGTGTGCAATAATCTTAAACTTATTGTCAACTTTAACATTCTATCAGTGACTTGATTTATATAAAGAAACACCTAATAATAGTTCTTAATCGCAATTACAGCTCCTTTACATTCTGCAGTCAATTTAAGAAGTTCAACTATAGCTACGTAAAAAATCACGAAGTAGTTACGCATTGCACAACAGAGTTGTCTAGCTTGACTCGACCATTCTTGTCCGTTATTTTGTTTTACTTTTCTTAAGTATTAACACAAACAATGTGTTCTTAATATAACACAAGGCTTTTGTCTACTAATTCAATGTAAATTATGTTATCTTTAACGCTCGCTGGGAACTTGCTATACATATGCTTATAGTTTAAAGTTCATTTACAAACAATAATTGAGAATCGAAACGCTAAACACATCCGCGTTGTTTTTGTACGCAACTATGAACTATATACAGCGCAGAGAATTCATAGGAGAATAGTGAGATTTATAAGTAATTGCAATCTTGTGTGGATGTCAGTCAGCTGTTGGAAAGGCTCTCTAAACTTGAGACGAAATCATAGTCCTTCAATATGGGTATCTTTGGTCAAGTGCGAAACATATCCAAGAAGTAGATTTGTCCTAAATATAGTCGTACATATGTATCAACTGTTTATTACATAACATCCCTATTTTCCCACAGAATCGCCGCCAGCATTCAAACATGTGTTCAATCGTAGTACTAGATTCTGGATTCCTGCGAACCATCCATTCATAGAACCATTTTCGATCCAACTCTTTCACCCCATTGTTGTAGTAGAACACTTGGCTACTGACAAGTGTACAAGTTACTTCGTATAGACAAACAAGTAATAACTGCTGATGAGACAAGTGGACTGTATAGCAGGTAGTTCAAAACACTTTGAGTACGAGTCATGGTGACATGTGTAGTATGGTTTCTAACATTGTCATGAAAGATGCAGTCACAATGTATCGAGTCCCCTCCCAGTGGTTTTAAAGCAAATCAAAGCATCGCATTGTTGCACAATAAGTTTCGTCAGTACTTCACCTTTCATGTGCATAAACCGTGGTACGCACTTCGCAATCGGTGGAATTTCGAATCGGCGCTGCAACTTCTACGTCAATTCTTGCATGACACATGTATGGACGATATTGAAAGCTCATAACTCAAGAATGGTGTCAGTATTGCCATTTCTAATCTAACGGAGAAGGTATATCCTTGGGAAAGACATTTTGCATACAGGCCTGGAGCACAAGATATCCTCCGGTAATCAATTCTGTCATATTTCGAAGAACCACGTTTAAGTCATGGCAAGTAGTGTACGTGTTATATGACTAGTAAGTACTAGTAAAACTTAAAATGTGTTCCAAACAATTCTTCAGAAGAAAAATCTCATCACCACGATAAATCTGGCGACCGGTATGGTCACGAAAGAGTCGTCGTCATCTGTACTCTGTAGAATTGTCCATTTAGCGCTATGCAAATGCTTCTGCATTTGAATATTTCTGTGAAAATGAATGAGATGGAAATTCCGAGCTGCTGGTAAGATATCTCAAATTTAGACGGTTGTTCTTAACGATGCAGGTTATACTCGTGTACGATAGTAATCGCAGAAGCGTAAATGGTTCAACTCACGATTACTAATACTATACATTACTTGTTCTGATAAGTTTATATTGAGGATTTGTTATTGAACATTCCGTGGATCGCACAAATACTCCATGGCACACCCAATGCAGAAAAGTGTCAGGAGTCGCTCCAGGTTATAAATAATGTTATATAAAATTATGAGTTTTAAACGTAAATAGCTCTCAGTAAAAGAGGCATATAGAATAGTACATAATAAGTGCATTATATGGTATACATAATAATCAGGAAATACGAGAAGCGAAATGAGAAATTGTCAAATTGTTATGAAGATTTTTTCTGTCTTTGGAATGTGCTTCAGGCTCTTATAAGTTATCTCGGCTCATACATTCTTCTATTTATTTTCCTGATGAAAAATAGTAAAATAGTATGAGGAAGTAATAAGTATTCCATCTCTTTAATTTAATTTCCTCAAAATTTAAGCTTTCATCCTATGAAACCTCCTAATATTGACAAGAGCTGCTACTATGATTCAAGGTTTCATGGACACAATTATTATTTCATTTTCTCTTCTAACTATTACCGATTGTTCAGGAACTAACATTTTATATAACATGCTGGTATTTCCTGTCTCGCCGTTTCGTGTAGATATGACGTCAACATTACATAAGCAATTATTCTCATTTCTAATTACACGAAAACTATATCATTTTAATTAAGAAACATTACACGTTAGATATGAGAAACCGGATTTTGACTCCAACTAATTACAAAGTAATAGGGAACGTGCAATGCCGAGCACCGATGTGAAAAGTCAACAAAATCTGATGCGAAAGTATGCATTATGCAAGTTATTGTGTGTGTATATATATATATACAAAACATCCTCTAACAAGCAAATACACATAAAAAAGAACCTTGAACATTTTAGCAACCTTCACTGCTTCTAAGGTATTACCGTAGATTACTTATTAACAATATTTTCGTTTACAGGAAAGATTTGTTTGCAGTCTCTTAAAATATTTCCCATATTTAAAGAGGCATGCTGTTTGTTGACAGGCATTTAATAACAGTATCAACTATTCTAATACACATACAATATACCATGAAACTATGGACACGGTGACCCAGTGATAAACATACTGGGTGCTGAGATAATGGATATAGTCATCTTGTAGGAGAACTCGGAAGAAGCAAAAAAAAAAAAAAGTGTGGTGAACGGGGCGGGTTATTAAGCTGCCGGAAGCGACTTTAAACCTCCATAGCTTAAAAAAAAAAAAAAAAAAACTATGACATTAGTATATTCCCTACCTTGTTCCAGAATTCTCCGATAAAGGTGCAACGAATTTTATAGAGGAAGCTGGGGTACGGGGAGTACTAATTAACAATATTCATGTAGTTGTTATTTTAAAAAATCATTTCATTTCTCCGTTAGTAATCGAGAATGACTAATATCACTTTTCCCTTTCATGTAACAACCAATATTATTTTAGTTATGCAACCAACACAACATAGTTTAACTTCAAAGAAAAGTATTTCGTAATAAACTGGAATTAACAAACAAGGATTTTAGATTTCTGGGCTCTCGGCATCTAAGGCCATTTAGCCCGTCACATTTTTGAGGGGTGACGTCCCTCGGCGAGCACACTACCCGGGAGAAAGGGAAGGAAGAAAGGATTAAATTTCGATATTAAAATATAATTAGGTAACGTTTAAAAACTGTATTTACTAATTTGTTCTTGCTTAAGAATGAAATGATCAAAATACGTAATATCTTTGAGTTTAAAAATCGCCTCTATCTGCAAATTCGTTGTTTCATAAGAGCAGAGACGGAGTGGATCAGTGAGTCTTGGGTCAAGTGGGTCACGATTTGTGAATATCACTGGGTGGGTCAACTAGTGCGACCCACCACCCATCGTAACACATGCTGACCCACCATGACTCACCGATCTTCTCTGCTCAGTGCATTGTAGACAGCATCTTCTGAACACTGGTGAATTTGTCTACGGTTTACTTTCAAGGCCTCCATTTTTCTTCCTTTTTTATTTGTTTCTTTTATTTTCCTGAGATGAGTATATCTAAGTGGAAAAGAAACTTCAGACACTTTTGGATATTAATATTTGTAACTGTAATAATGGTAATATGACTTACTACTTGTCTTTGGAGACAAGTCGAATTTTACAGGGTTTTTTCTTTACGTTGGCCTACTTTATTTACATTTGAGACTTTCAAATTTTATCCTATTTTTCACTAAAAATTATCTGTAATTCAACAAGAAAATAATTATATATGATCATTAAATGGAAATTCATCGTAATATGGCCCATATCAAACACATTACCATTTCATATTGCGAAGGTCAGATCCACCGGTATTGTAACAGAGCGGTGTTTGAGCGATTGATCGTAGAAATTCAAACTTTCGATTGCTGATAATTTCATAACCTTGTTTCATTACAAGTGCAAACTCTTTATTCAGTTGAGAGGAGGGTGTGGATCATGGATCAGAGTGGGTCATGATGGGTGGTGGGTCACAGTGGGTCATAGTGGATGGTGGGCCAGAGTGAGTTACGGTCGGTGGTGGGTCCAGTGGGTCGTAAGTCACGGTAGGTGGTGGGTCAGTAGGTCGTGGGTCAAGTTTTCATTGACCTACACTGTCTCTGCATAAAAAGAGCTGACGATTGTTATCTAGTTGGTCATTATAAGAAATACATGTATTTCAAAACCAAACATCTTATCGTTTAACTGGCTGAAAATTGAACCCAGTTCTCTGATTTGCCGACTCTTGTATTATCACTGAATTACTAGAAAAAATCCGACGACGCTTCTTGGCATTGTGAAAACTAAATGATTTAAAATTATTTCTTGCACGTTTACACAAAACAAATACGCGTGTTTGCAATATACTACTAATAATAATAGTTTTAAATATATAAACTACAATATCTGGTCAATAAAAATAATTTCTGTCTTGAATCACATACTTTTGCCATCGTTCAGCCAACGATTGAATTTCGTGGAGAAGTAAATAGGTCTACTGCATTTCTGATTTCCAACTTGAAATCATATATTTTTTAAGCACAGCTTGAGCATCATCACTCGAATCCTGTTTGGCTGAAACTGAATTATGTAATTAATGACAAGTCACAATTATTTTTTAAAAAGTCAATGAAAAGATTGTTTAAGTAAGTGGCAGAAAAGCAAATGACGTGTAACTATCAGTCGCCAAATACCGAACTACAGAGTTAACAGGGGGCCGCGGTGGCTCAGTGGTAAAACGTTCACCTCTGGTGCATGGGGTCCTTGGTTCGATCCAGCTCGTGCGAGGAAGCTTTGTAGTGGACAAGCACCGTGTGCGTGGGTTTTCTCGGGTTCTCCATTTCCTCTCACTTTCTTCATTCCACCATTTTTCGATCATTTCTCGTCTTACCGTCTCCTTTAGCCTAGCCGACATAACCGTGAGACGTCAAACTTTAAAAATTTCATTTTTTAATAGAGGTAACAACAGAACAACACTTTTTTTACAATGTTATTTGTGCACAAATAACAACAATCACCATTTTAGTTTGTAAATAATACTTGCAGAGTACGTCATACGTTGAAATCAGCCTCCTGACATGAACATAAGGTCCTAAAAATTCGGCAATGTATGACAACTTTTCATATACCTCATCATAAAATTTACAATGTTTTTACATTCCTTACCGGAGTGCCTTTTGCAATCCAGAAACTTCTATTTTTTCCAATGGACTTGTCCTCAAACCTAAATGACTGTACTCAATTTTCGAATTCAACATTTCATTTTCCACCGAAACAGTCATGCAACTCCTTTGATTCTGATTACTTCACTGCGAACAGTGATGATACAACTCTCTGCCGACAGATGACGCCTCACACAAACGTACTGCTGCGTCACCTGGTGAGGAAACCAGCAACTATTTGCACAAGGTAAATGACCCGGAAAAGAGAGAAAATTAGAGAACCTGTTGAGAGTGATCTTATTTCTCTTGGTAGCTATGTAAAAATGTAAAATAAATATTGTTGATGCAGAGAATTACGACAACTGAATTATGTATATTCAGAAGCAGGAAAAACAATACATAACTTATTTAAAGGAGTTTACGCAGCCAACTCGTGTCAAAGAAAGGTACGGTTAATTTCAGTTTATCTCAAGTTGATTGCTCCAAGTTTCTCCTAATTTTTGTCCCCACCAGAATGATCCTTTAAATTAGGAAATTAGAATCCTTTAAATTAGACATCTCCTTCGCAAGAATTTTATTGTAATAGAATGTGGGTTTTCTAAAGGACATAACCATCCTCTTGGGACCAGTGCTTTATGTTTCGAGTTCAATCTCGGGTCGGGATACTAGCCTTGTCTAATAAGCAAATGCTACGAGTATAACAATAATTCTTAACGATTACTGGTACCCTTACGCAAAAGAGTAAGTGCTGAGTACTCGTATGTCCCTGAAAACCACTTATATCTGCGAGATGCGAAATCGTGGAAGACAGAATCCCACAAACGCAAATTGGATTACAAGCAGTGGCGGCCCTTGAGAGAAATCACATCAGCAAAAATCAAAATTCTACCGCTACAAACGAAGGGAAGAAAAGCACCCCAATATCCCAATTCGTACAAGAATTGGTACACCAGACAAATCCTTATCTCCCAGAACGAAGTGATAAAATTTTCACCAATATGACTTCCCTGAAGAGTATGACCGGGCTTTTCACTAGGCCTAGGGAGACACATTGGACGAAAACTTAATAAGCAGGACGAAAATTCAGAAGTTGAATGATAATGATAATAATAATAATAATAATAATAATATAATATAATATAATATAATATAATATAATATAATATAATATAATATAATATA
This sequence comes from Thermobia domestica, assembly GCF_964235325.1. NCBI lineage: Eukaryota > Metazoa > Arthropoda > Insecta > Zygentoma > Lepismatidae > Thermobia > Thermobia domestica. The sequence continues at coordinate 77,366,697 of NC_137455.1, forward strand.
ATATAATATAATATAATATAATAATAAAAATGACAAAGACATAGTATACACCCCCCACGTAATAATTTCTTTAATGAGTCTATTGGTTTTAATCATTGGTAGTTGAAGTTGAGCGGAATTTTAACGTTGTACTTACAGTAGACAATTGTGTAAGGGAGAACGCGCAATGCTGTTGTGCTGGTGCGTGAACCGCCGACGCGCATGTGCGCCTCACGACAATCTATCATCATATCAAAATTCATAAAACGTACACAAAAATGTCGAAATAAAAGATACGCATAAAATAATAAGTTTATTATTTAAAATTTATACAGGGTGTTTCAAAACAACACCGACAACGTTTTGGGGGTGATTCCTGACGCCAAGAGAAGGCAAAAAGTATAGACCCACCTGGATGCACAAATGCTTCCTTTCGCAGTTATAGGCTGCCGAAAACATGAAAAAAATGAACTTTAAAGGTCCATAGCTCAAATACAGGTAGTTGGTGAGTATTTCAAATTATATGCCAGTAGAAAAAACTCCCTCTATAAAAATAGTTGCGGAAGTATCGCAGGGTTCTGAAACATGGATATTTGCATAGGGAACATAGTAGTTCCTAAGTGAAGTCTTGACCCGACTCCCATACTATTGAAGCTATGGACCTTTAAAGTTCTTTTTTTCACGTTTTCGGCAGCCTATAATTCCGAAAGGAAGCATTTGTGCACCCAGGTTGGTCTACACTTTTTGTCTTAACTTGGTGTCAGGAATCACCTCCCAAACGTTGTCGGTGTTGTTTTGAAACACCCTGTATTGTACTAGCAGAATACCCATTCTTAGCACGGGCAGAATATGTTTCATTTTGGACATAAAGGGCAATTGAGGCTGAGTTTGGATTTAAACAGCATTGAAAGTGTTACTGTTCGTCTCAGCGACCCCGAAAATTATGTAATCGACATTAATATCGGTTAATTTCGATCATTTTTATATATCTCCCCGTCCCGAAGTTGCTGGACTGAATTTGGATTTAAACAGCATCGGAAATGTCACTGTTCATCTCAACGACTACGAAAACTATGAATTAGACGCTAAAATAGGATGAAGTATCTCTCCTCCTACCCCTCCCCTAAGGTGCACCGTCAAAGTGAAGTGATAAAAACGATCCCACGCCCGAACCTCATCTACGTTGAAAATTTCATCGAGGTCGGTTGGGTGCTTCAAGAGGTACGAAATCACAAACAGAATTAGTCTAACATTTTGTATGTCGTGGTGAAGGGTGGCAAACAAATTTCAGACTAAGGGCGGCAAAACTAAATTCGGCCCTGCTCAAGAGCTGTCAAGAGAATGAAAGAAAGATATTGTCAGTACATTGACCCTTTACAGTGGCTTTACGGAGCTACTTTTCCTTGTTGGTTGAAAATTCTCATATTCTTTTTATTAGTACTATTTATTAATATTTAACGACTATCGCTAACAGCTCTAAAGTTGAGTAAATTATTTTCGTAACTAGTTGTTTCCTTGTCTTAATGGACAAGAAGTTTAGAACAAAGCTCCCTTTTATGTAAATACGTCAATGCAACCGGTCCGACATCTTAAGCGGGAACTGGGAAATCCCCATGAAATATAAATACCAAGCAACAAGGAGAAATGGCTGGATCTGCATTACTTTCCAGAAGAAAGCAAGAATGAATTTTAGTAGTTTTTAAGATAATTTTACCAGAAATCCTTTCCCCTTAATTTGATGATAATGGCAAACAGTAGTGTACCCAAAAAAGAAAAATTGTGTTAAAGCACGCCTTAGTAACATTTTGAAACGCAGTTTCCACAAACAGCACGAACTTAGTCAAATTCAAATTTCACTCAGTCTTTTTCTCCAAAATCATATATTCGTTACAAGATTCATTACAAGTATTTAAGACTTTAGAAGACGCATACCAATTACTTAAAATATATATATATATATATATATATATATATATATATATATATATATATATATATATATATATATGAAATAAATTACTCTTTCGTGCCATTGATCTAGAAATGATCAATGAAAATAATTTAGAAAATGATCACTAATTGTGTGAAGTATTCTACCTCTTGTCAGGTCCTGGGACTGTTTTTTTTTTTTTCAATTTTAGGTTTGGGTTTGGAAATGTTTCTTTCATTTTTCTCGATCTTCATCTTTCTCTTCTTACTATTCCCCACTTTCCTTCCATTTTTCCTTCTACAGCGGTATGAAGAAGAAAATTTCTTCGCAAGATGTGTCTAATTCAATTGGCTTTCCTACGAAGGATGGTTGCTCGTAGAAGCGTTCTCTTCTCTCCTATCCGTTTCAAAACATCTTCAATTTGTTACTCTCTCTGTTCATTTTACCTTCTCCATCTTCCTCCAGCACCACATTTCGAAGCTCTCTAAATATTAACAGTCTATATTTTATTTTTATTTTTTTACTAGTTTTGTAAAAACTTCATGTTTTAAAATTCGTTTGTTTCAAAAACTACTTCACACTACATAAAAAAAAAACTGGTCAGAAAATTTATTGATAAAAACACTCTCTATTTGCACAACCACGTGTGTTTTCATTTGCTGGCGAAGAAGGGCTCGAGTGCGTTACTTTATACCATAGAAGTGAAAATAGCATCGTAATGAAAAGCTAGTGTGAAACTTGATTTGTGTATATCTCACCATCAGTTCTGTTTTAATACGTGACATCATTATCGTACAGCATACACTTTTAGGCTTACAAAAAAGAATCTAGTTATTACTGACTTTTATCGGAAACGACGCATAAGGATTTACATTCATCCATACAATCTGTTATGTTCATTGAAGTCTATCGATTATTATGTATTTCATCTTTGGATATTATTTTCGTTTAATGTTAATAATATTGTAGGATATCCAGTACTGACAGTGCGAAGGTTTCATGAGTACGAGATATTTTCCTTTACTTTTAACGTAACAAATAGTTAGGAGTCATAAGCTCCATTTTATAATTTTCCAGAAAATACACACACTTCTTAGAAGCCCACTGATCTTGCATCGTTTGGCCTAATCCTCGTTTCGCCTAACCAATTATCTGACATTTTTATGGCAGATGAATTATAAGATTTATGTCCGCCATTTTAGGCGAAATAAGTATCCTCGTTTGGCCTAATCCTCGTTTTGCCTAAAATGCCGGACTATAAAAATATTCCCGGAAGTAAGACTGGAGGTAAATTTCGAAAGATTATTCCCTACTATATGAAGAACTGAGAAATATTTTATGTCCACAAAACTAATTTGTAGTACGAGCATTTGCAGTGGCTATATTTCAGATGAGAGAAAAAGAAGTTACACATACTTTATTCCCTATTATTAATTTCGATTAAAGGTGTGTGTTTTAGTTTGCAGTTTGTTTCCAAATATCTGATATTGTCAAATGGTACTGCTAATAGGCATCTTAAAGGAAATATAGTTTGCATATAAGTATTACGAAAATGTGGATTTTATATTTCTGTTTCGTACTAATGTGGATGCAGAAATTATATTATTGTAGGTTTTGCTGGTTTTTCAGAGGATTTCATACCAATTTCAATGCTTTTTTAGAACTGTTAATCCATTATAAGAGATCATATTGTGATACTAGATTGTTTTAATTAATATGAAATTTGTAAACATTTCGAGCTAGATCTGACAAGAGATATCTCAACTCATAAAAATTGACAACTGTGATTGAAATGAGTGATTTGGACAAATCGCTCTACTGGCAAGTTGATCTTTGCATAATTCCACAATACAAATATCTCAATGTGTTACTAACAAAGAAAAAATAAGAATACATTTGAGTTCTAAGTAACAATTAGCAAAAAGCTATTGAAAATCTGTTAAGGAAATAAAATTGTATAAACAAAAAATATATATAAGTATTCCTAGACATTCCCTTCAAATATCGTGGATAGGCATTCGCACAATCACAGATAAGGATTTGTTTACAATTTCCAGTTTTGGCCAATCAGAAGCAAGTATTTGTTTACATCTTTCAGGCGTGTCTATCATGTATTCAAGTAACTGTCCTTTTACTTTTCTATAAATAATCCTTATATTTATGTTTAAATCTTAATTACTGTTCTTAGGATCTATGAAAAAGATTTGTTATATATACAGTATTTATTATATAAATTGTTATTTAAATTAATGTTAAGTTTTAAAAGCAATGTTATCAATTACTGATGAAACTATTATTTATTTTCTTATTTGGATGCATGTTTAAATGAATCCCAAGGTGAAGTCCGGGTAGGAAAATTTTTGTCCACGAGCTTTCACGTCGAAAATGGCTTGAAACAATGAGATGCGTTGTCGCCCTTATTATTCAACTTTTTTCTGGAATACGCTATAAGGAAAATCAAAGATAGCAACGGTATTCACCAGATTATGGCATATACTGATGATGTAAATTTAATAGGGGATGACAAGAGAACAATAGAAAGAAATGTAGAGATCTTATTAAACGCTTGCAGGAACATGTGTTTAGAAGTAAATGCAGAGAAAACTAAATACATGGAAGTGAGTGGACCGTAATACAGCAAATTATGGATGCCTTAAAACATTAAATAATACTTTTGATAAAGTGGATAATTTCAAATATCTAGGATCAATATTAAGAGACGAAAATCATATTCACGGAGAAATTAAATGTCGATTAAAAGTAGGGAATTCGTGTTATTATTCAGTTCAAAATCTCTTGTCGTCGCGAATTCTGTCGAGGAATTTGAAGCTTAAAATATATAAAACGACAATCATACCTGTTGTTCTATATGGTTGCAAAACATGGTCGCTTACTCTGAGAGAAGAACATAGACTGAAAATATTTGAGAACAAGATCCTGAGACGAATATTCGGACAAAAAAGGAACGGAAATGAGGAATGGCGGAAACTTCATGATGAGGAACTACATAATTTATATGGTTTACCAAACATTGTTAGGGTCTTCAAGTCTAGGAGGCTTAGGTGGACAGGTCATGTAGCTAGGATGGAAGAAAATAGAAATGCTTTCAAAGTCTTGACTGGAAGACCAATCGGAAAACGACCATAAGGAAGACCTAGGTGCCGATGTGAGGACAATATTAATATGGATCTCTCAGAGATAGGAAAACAAAGTAGAAACTGGATCCAGTTGGCTAAGGATAGAGGTCGGTGGAGAGCTTTTGTGAACGCGGCATTGAACCTCCGAGTTCACTAAGCCATAGAGTTAGTTAGTTTCTTATTTGGATGCTATGTCGTACTGCATTCATTTAGAATGCTAGATGACTGAAATGCTAAGTTGTGTTTTACTTGTTTACTTTTAATGCAAACCTTATTTTTTAGTTACTCATTTTACATAAAATTTTGGGAAATAAAAGTAACGTTCATTCTGAAAAAATAATAGGTTTCTCATTTTCCTTTCAACATTTCTGAGAATTCACTATTGAAAATAAGCATAATATTTTATTTTTTCTTTTGGTTTAAATCTCATTTTTATGCTCCAAGGCTAAGAGAGGCGGTGATGATGACAATGAACGAAACTGGTGGGGTGAAGAAAGTGGAAGGAAACGCATGAAGCCCAAGATAACCCTTACACAAAATTTGTAACGTGCACTTGAACATGGCATTTCATTCGATTCAAACATATTTGCTATTTGTGTAATTATTTAGTTATATGATGTTCCGTTATAGATTTTTTTTTTTTTTTTGTAGCAAGTGAATTTCACATGATACTGGAATATTTCCCAGTACAGTATTTGCTCAAATCTTAGAAATTCGAATGCAGGAAATGACTACAAAGCTCTTCCACTACTTTCAACATTTGTATTTTTTATTGCAAAATGTTCTGAAGTACATTAAAGTCAGATGTGCAAGAACACATCTGAAAGAAGCTCAAGATAAACAAGTATTCTTTATACTCTAGCAGTTTTTTATACATCTCTGGTTCATTTAGAGTTTTGTCGTTCCAATACATTACAACTTGAATTTTCTCAAAGCACTTAATCAACTATTTTTTTATTTGCATTGGTGAAATTATAACTTTTGAATTCAAATTTCACTCGTTTGACATACTACCGGAACTTCCATAGCATAAGTCTCTGATTAAGATTGCTACGTGTCGGAGATGGTGTAAAAATTGAACAAATTTTAATTATACTAGTTAAGGATAATCCTTTAACTCGTGTGCAGAATAGTGAATCTAACATCCTTATTGCATAATAGTGATCTTTTTATCTCCCGGGCGGATTCACTCTCTCTCTGATACAGATACACACACACACACATTATATATACGGAGATGGTAATTACATAAAGGAGTTTTGCTAATCCTAACTGCTAGAAAATATTGACCACAGATTAATATAATATCAATATTAATTTAAAAAATTGCATTTCTTTCTAGGGAATTTTCTTTTGTAATTACCCTCTACTTGAATTTCCGTGATTTTTTTATTGTCCGCCACTTTAGGCGTAACGAGGATTAGGCCAAACGAGGATCCTTTCTTCGCCTAAAATGGCAGACTTCAGTCATTTATCTGTCATAAATTTTATCATTTATCTGTCATAAAAGTGTCAGATAATTGGTTAGGCGAAACGAGGATTAGGCAAAACGTGGCGACACGAAGCCCACTACACCATTAACTTATCTTATGAATCACAATCTAAAAATAAAATCATTTCTACAGAATAACAAAGGTTTTTATTTTTCCAATCACTGAGTATTGCTCACCTGTATGAGTTTTCGATAGTAATGATATGAAGTGTGAACGTGAGATAAAAGCAAGGATAGGAATGGCGAAAGAAGCCTTTGGGAGGAAGAAAAATACTATTTTGTAGGACCTTGAATAAAGAGTTGAGAAAAACTCATAAAGCACTTCGTATAAAAGTACTCTAGTAAGAGATTTTACAATTACTTTTGTTCCGTTGCAATAACCCAATGACGGATTAATATTTCTTAAGAGGCTTCCTCCCGGCGAAATTAAAATACCGCTAATTTTACAGTAATTATGTCATATCTTCCAATAGATAAAAGATAATCGAAATGTGGAACACGAGTGCCCTAGACAATATCATTTTACATGAGATACCGTTATCACGACTCACTTATCTGCTTTCCATTTCGAGCCATTTTGAAAATCGGCATTTATTTTCGCGTTTCTAAACGGCTGAAAACGGAAAGCCACTAGGAGACTTGTGATAATGGTACCTCATGCAAAATAATATTGTCTAGGGCGCTCTTGTTCCACATTTCAATTATCTTTTATCTATTTGAAGATATCACATTAATTACTGTAAAATTAGCGGTATTTTAATTTCGCCGGGATGAAGCCTCTTAACAGAAAGTAATAAAACTGGGTGAGCGCAAAGTGCAAGCCAAATTCTAAACAGCAAAGCATGTTAATGTTCAGTATCATCACCAGGGGCGCATCGATGGGGGGTTCACCGAGTCCGAAACCCCCTCCAAACTTCCTAACTCAACATGATTGTACACTTTCTCAATAAAACTCTATTTGTTTAACAGGAAAATGACTGATGTAGCACGAAAGTTTGCTCTTACTCTTCATCTATACCCTTTTTCTTTAAAAAACACTCTAGTTCTATAATTTTTTTTTTCTGAAAATACCGATGAAAGTATTTTACAATTACTTATCGTCTTTTCGGGTGCAGAATAATATACCCGTTCAATACTACATAGACGTAGTAGCTTGCAGTATTGCTACCCCCCCCAACACACACACACTTACACACAAAGCTTGAAACCCTCCCAACAAAAATTTCTGGGTGCGGGCCTGATCATTGTTATCCATTTTGAAACAATTTAATCGAAACAACACAGTTTAAATGGCAAGTCAATCTCGCAATATTACTGTAGATTAAGTTTCACGTAAATCTCACAATATATTACTGTTAGTGTTGCCACGAGACGAGACATTTCTCGTGTCTCGTCTCGTCTCGTCTCGTAAACGAGACGAGACACGAGACGGGACAGAACCCTCTTAGACGAGACGAGACAGACTGCTTGTCCCGTCTCGAAAACGAGACGAGACACGAGACGAGACGGGACGTCTCGTGAAATGTCTCGTCTCGTCTCGTGTCTCGAAAATGAAAATGCTGGCGGGAATGGCCAAGATTGAAATTGCCAGTGGTCATATAGATTGCAAAAGGAAAATCCCCTTTGTGAGAAAACATGTTGAAAAGCCTTCATAGAAAAGTGTCCTCGGTTTATTGAATGAAACAATCGTGATACATGAGCTTCCAGGAATATCATCCTTAATGTCTTGTCCGCAATTCCCCTTGTTGTAAACTGAGGAATTCTCATTTTTTTTCATTTCTGGCTGGAATGATGACAAACAAAATCAAAGACAGGGAAGATTTTTTACAAGGTCAAGAAACCGAACTACCACCACCATCTATTCAATTTGAAAACTGGGTAAGGTCTATACTCATTACAGGTTGTAGTTCAAAGTTCTGGCTGAGATGGCGGAAGAGAACAGAACAGACTACACTTGTCTTTATTCTCTGGTGACGGTATTCTTTTTGCTATATGAACCGAAATGAACCGAAAACGGCGATTGAAGTACGTCATCTTGCAACTAAAATTTTGTTTTTTCTCTCTCTCTCTCTCTCACACACACACACACACACATACACATAAAAACACACTTTTACCATTTTACCAATCGCTCGCTTATTATACAGCAGTCATGTTGTAAAATTCACCTCTTCGTTTGGAAGGCGAGCGAAGGACAAAGAAAGCAAAGATATTATTGACGAACCCTTCAAATTGTTTGCTTTCAGCAAATTTATGATACTAACAATAACACTGGAAGTGAAGAGGTTTTACAGGGGGATCTTCGTTTTGTTACGCGGAAATGTTTCATCTGACCAGAGTGCGAAATTGCCCTCTGCTTCCATGTTGTGAGGAGGGAAATACTTCCCTTTCCTAGTGAATAATATTCATTAGGACCTGAATTATCTTCAGAAATGGTTTCTTACAGAGTGTAAAGAACATTTGGTATAATATTCATGGAACTCCGTTGAAAGCAGAAAATATCATGAGAATGGTCAAAATTCAAACATTGAAGAACATAATTAACAGAAAAGAAATAGGATACCCAAACCATATTTTTAAACCTGCTATAAAATGTATATCCTATATTTTTACTAATTCCTTACTCCCATGAAAATATCCTGGGGAGGATATTCTCTCCAATTTTTTTCAGACTGAAATCCTTTTATCCCGTACGATTTCGCCCCCTGACATAATACGAAGAAACAAATGCTGTTAAAATCCATACACATGACCCTTCCGGGACTCAACCCAGGTCCTTCAAGCCGATGGTCTATCGCCGCAGACCGCTCGGCTTGGTATGAAGATGTACGTTGTATGATTGCGAATAGATCACGACAATATAAGAAACTTTAATCCAAAATGGCCACCCAAAAATCAACTTTTTTTAGACCACTAGCTAATCTGGGTGTACTGTCATGAGTTTGTTACACAAACGGGGCAACCACCATATAGTGTCACACAACCCCGCTGTTATGGGAACAGATTTGTACCATGGAGGTGAAGACTGGTCCCAAGCATTCTTTCGTCCGATGTGTCGTTCAGCTCCCATTACTATGGCACTTTAAGTAGAGCTTACTGTACAGTAACATATAAAATTTCAATCAAATACTTTCCATTACTCAATAAAATTATTTGGTTCCGAGCTTTCTTTTTTTAAAAAATAATTGCAACAAATCTAAACATGCTAAAGTGGAAAGTAGTTTTTGGTTTGGTGTGGTTAACACTGTGAAACCTAAAGGCTGGAATATATGAAATCAAAGTGTACACACATATCTATTTCTCTATTTATCTATATATCTTGCCATCTCTCTCTCTCTCTCTCTCTCTCTCTCTCTCTCTCTCTCTCTCTCTATATATATATATATATATATATATATATATATATATATATATATATATATATATATATATATACACTATAAAGCAAGTGGACTGATAGTATACGATAGTGTCGGGGATGGTGACACCTTTAGATCGAACTTTGCTTGTCCTGTAAACATTATTTGACATTAGTGTCTTCATCTTCGACGTACCTATGAGCAACTTACTGTATATTCGTGTATTGAAACTGGTTAAACAAATTTCAATGTCTCAGAATGTAAAAATAATAAAAAAAAAGCCAGGGTCGAGAAGCCTCAGACAACTAACAGCAGAGATATATTATCTTGTAAACTATTTGTCCTTGCCTTGTGAGCTTATTTGATTTTATTTTTAAGATCTTTAGGCAACTTTGGCTCACCCCAAATAGATGATGATGGGAAAATTAGTGGAATGAAGAAAGTGGTAGGATATTAGACAACTTCGAGAAAACACACACATTCGAAAAATGAAATGAAATGAAATCTTTGAGTTTTACGTCCCACGATTATGCCGGTTAGGCTAAAGGAGACGGTGATGATGAGTAATGAATGAAATGGTGGAATGAAGAAAGCGGGAGGAAACGGGAGAACCCCGAGAAAACCCACGCACACGGTGTTTGTCCGCCACAAAGTTCACTTGGCGGGGGCTGGGATCGAACCCGAGAACTCAGGCCCCAGAGATGAACGCTTTACCACTGAGCCATCGACAATCTCCTTGTTAGACTTAAGTCTGATAACGATATTTCTTGGTCAGTTTTGAAATACTCAGCAAGAAGTATCATCTCTCTATCACCATGCAACATCTTTTCCATATCGACCATGTTAGTTGTCAATTTCGACTCATGGAGAACAGAAACTTCACGCCTTCGATAGGGAATCTTGTGAATAAATTATCAATTAAAGCCTGATAAACTGATGATTTCTTATTTGTTTATAAATTTAATTTTTGTAATTACACATGGAGGTTTGATGCCATTCCCAAGTTCCCTCCCCCGTCTAGAAAGCGAAAGGGAACGAGGTTCCTGGAAAGTGTTCATAGGTGAATAGGAATTTCCCTCCTTCTTCCTGTTCAATTACCACATTACTGTTTACCCTGTGCCAAATTACGATGAATTTCAATTAAATTATCATCGATACTTTTGAGTGGAACAAAGGATGAAATTTGAAACTTCCAAATTAAGGTAAGTGTACGAACGTAAAGAAAAAATAGTGCAAAATTTTCCATATAATTATGCGTACAATCCAAACTTAAAATTTCCGTGTAATTAATCTTACAGTACAAATTTTATGCCTATTTTAGTCACAACTTTATGGGTTGATTGTCCTGTGCTGTAAGCGCTCTATATAATAAACATAAGCTTCAGCAATTATTATAGTAGAAAGCAATGGATATATGAAGCCAAACACTGTATTTTTTGCTTCTGATTTTTTTTCTTAAATAACATCGATCGTTTTCGATCATTTTTACAAACCAACTCACTACCAATTTTCCATATATAGAATGTGCCCCCCCCCTCCCCCATAAAGGAGAATTTTAAAAACTGCTAGGATGTTTATTTTCAATAAACAGTTAATACACTGAATTTCAGCTCCGTAAGTTTAACGGCTTGCGAAATACTCATTTTGTTTCGCAAAAATTCGGATTCTCACTACCTCCTTAGGATATTATGTATTATAATGAAAGCAATATAACATCTCAGTTTGGATTAAGACCTAACTATATACCAAATGTCATTTCATTTGACTTTGCAATTTGACCGTGATAATCAGGCACACATAGTTACATTCATTTTTTCATATAATAATTTATATATTACAGTGATTCAAAAATGTATTTTTTCCAGTAGTTAGCTCCTCTAAAAGCCACAGGTCTCGAAAGCCAAGTAGTAGTATAAGCCCTATTGCTATTATTACAATTAAAAATATCAATATCCAAAAGTGCCTGAAGACCTTTTTTGCACTTGGTTAGATTTACTCATCTCAGGTAAGTAGACAGAAATAAATGGAAAAAGAAAGGGAAATGAAGATCTTGAAAGTAAAACGAAGAAAAACTAACATTCTTCAGAATATTCTGTCTACAGTGCAGTGAGCAGAGTGGGTCGGTAGATCATACTGAGCCGGTGGGCTGCAGTGGGTCATGGTGAGTGGTAGGTCGCAGTGGGTCACGGTGGGTGGTGGGTCGAAGTGGGTCACCGTGGGTGGGAGGTCGCAGTGGGTCACGGTGGGTGGTGGGTCACAATGGGTCACATGCTGTTGCCCCACGACCCACTGATCCACTCAGAAAACTTGACCCACTTGACCCACTGACCCACCGATCCACTGACCTAATCCATCTCTGTTCTTCTCTTGTGTGTCCAGGGTAATAACTTAGTTGTATCTTGATTAGCATAGTGCAGCCTGCTAGATTTTACTTTCGTTCCCATGGTATGCTGCTATATTTTTTACGAGACAAGACGAGACAAAACGAGACAAACGAGACGAGACGAGACGGGACAGAACCTCTCGAGACGAGACACGAGACGGGACGAGCACATTTTTTCGAGACGAGACGCGAGACGGGACATGCTTTGCACGAGACGAGACGAGACAGGCTGAAGTCTCGTCTCGTCTCGTCTCGTGGCAACACTAATTACTGTAGATTAAATTGTACTTATATAGTCACTATCTATTACTGAGATTACGTTGTCACTAAATAGTCACAAGATGTTACTGTAGATTAAGTTGCATTTAAGTCGTCACTATTTGTTAACGTAGTACTATTGTACTACGTTGTACTTAAATCGTCACAATGTTTCAGTAAAGATAATGCCTCATCAAAGAGCGACAAATCAAAATAGGTGTGATTCCAAAGAATACATTATATATTATTTTTATCCTGCAGCCATCCATAAAATGATAGTGCTTGTAGTAACTAAACCATATCTGTACAAAATAAGCCTAATTATGTTATTAGGTAAATAAACATCCAGTTACGCAAAGTCTTACGATTCTTTTCATATTTTGAAGTAATTTAATTGGAACATTTCAGTTTTTAAGTTGCAATTAAATCGTAACAATTATACATATAAAATACAAAATTTGTTGCATTTCACTACATGAATTATTTTATATTGCAAGAATACTGTTACATGTTGGTTTATACCTCAAGCGGTGACTTAAGTAGTTTTAAATCCTCAAATTCTTCGCATGTTAGTGCCATCTATCGGTAGGCAGACAGTGTACGTAGCGATACGTATTAGAACCATTGTTAACTATTAGGAATTAGTGTTACTCACAAACTGAGATGATTTTGTATTATAAATAGAAGAGACGTTCTACAAATGACGTCAGAATACTATTGTTCACTTTAATTACTGAATATAGCCTTTTTGTTTAGCCCTACCACAAAAGTATTACTTACGTATTACGAGCCATTATTATTATGGTTTCTTTGTAAACACAAAAAAGATAATTTTTTCTTCCAATAGTGGTTAACAAATAAGTTACACTGATGCAATCACCTTTATATTGTGGTAGTTATGAGGGATAATAATGGATTTCGTTGGTTATTACTCCAATTTCGTCATTACTTCACTTAAGATACAAGAACAAGTCACGTTTTTATTATGATCTGATTTAAATATTTCATTATATCTATATTCACGGTTCATAGAAAGAATGAAACGACGACATAGGGATTTCCCATTAGTAAGAAACCAACAATATCTTACGCAATACTGTTCACTCTAGCATTGCAACCAATGGTGCTTTCAGAAGATTAATCCCTCCACAGGAGGGTGATTTCAATACAAAGAGGAGGAAATATAACTGCGAAAATACTGGTTATTTATATTAGACAAGAACAGAGATGAAGCTCCGAGAGGATTTTTCCCCATAGGACACCTCCTTGATTCATAATTGATTGGAACTACGCGTATCTAATCTAATATAAATAAAATAAAGAGTTTGTTTGTGTGCTTGTTTGTCCGTCTGTCTGTGTGCAGCCTGGGGACCAGACAAGTGGACCGAGAGTTACCCAATTTTGGTCAGGGGTACCTTGGTCCAGGCCCCAGATCAAGACGAAGCGTTTTTGTCAAAATTCGAACCAGGGAGGGTCTCAGGGGGGCGTTTACCGGGACAAGTAAAAGCAGTAGAAAATGACCGATATTAGTGTCGAATTCATAGTTTTCGTGATCGCTGAGATCAATGGTGAAACTCCAGTCGCATTAATTTCCAAATTCACCCTATTCGGTTGCGGGCCGAGAGTCACCGGGAGGGAAGATATCGAGACATGTAAAAGTAATCCAAAATGATCTATATTAGTGTCAAATCCATAGTTTACGCGGTCACTGAGATCAATGGTGACACTTCCATTAGCGATGACTTGCAAATTCAGCTACCATTGTATGCGGGCCGGGGTCGACGGGAGGGGGGATACCAAGACATTTAAAAATAGCCCAAAATTACTGATATTAGTGTCAAATACATAGTTTTCGCGGTCACTGAAATGAATGGTGATACTCCCACAGGCGTTCACTTCCAAATACAGCCTCCATGCGAAAAATGGGTATATTCAGCTAGTTATTTAAATAAAAATAAAATTTGATCAAAATATATATTTATTATTAATAATCTGTGTTACACTATTGGTAATGTATTAGACATTTAAAGGTAAAATGAAAACTACGGGTTTCGTTTCTTTAACATCCCATTGTTATATCCTTTAGACTAAAAAAGACGGATGATTTAATGAAAATGAATGACTGTAAAACTAAAATTTTTGTCTCCCACCGGGAATCGACCCAGAATCACGAGAACGAAAGCTACACGTGCTAGCCACTAGATCAGCGTAGGACTCTGATATCAGAATGTGTCTGATGAAGTCAATGATATACTGCCGAAACTGTAACACAAATTATTATTAATAATAAATGCATTCTGTGGTCAATTTTATTTTTATTAAAATCATACGCAAACATGACACGGCAGTACACGTTAATTCATTATATTGTAAAGTTCTGCTTGTGTACGTAGGTATTGGTAGAGCATAGGTAGAGCAAAGTACAGTTTGGAATTATTTTTTTCACTATTGCCTTTTATTACAGAATTTACTATAAACAGTATATTACATAATATTACTATAATGTATATTTTTAAATATTTGGTTAATAGAGAGGTGATCCAAGGCCCTAGCAACCTAGGGCAGAATCTCCACAGAACTCCGAAGCAAGCTAAATGAGTGGATTTCAGGATTCCCAATGCGCCATGCAAGCAGTGAGGGGGTTAAGAGTTATAGAGCTCCGTGCAAGCAAGGCGACTGAAGTTAGGATGCCTGACAGAGCTCCGAGCAAGGTAAGAAGGCAGATGGGAAGCCTAGAATTTCGAAGTAAACTAGAGGCTTTGGGATAGGTATTTCCTAAAGTTTCAGAGCAACCTAAAGGAAAAATGATCAGTCGCAAATAATGTCTTTCCTTGTAATCCTCTTGGTTATATAGGTGCTCTAGGTAAGGCGGTGGCGCTGCTGTTTTCTTGTTGTCATGTGACCAGTGGTGTTGCTGTTATTTCTGTCGTTTGCAGCCATAGTAATCCATAGTAAAACGTACGTGATTAATGTTTGTAAATAAAAGTAAATGTTGGGTATTTGTAAACACAACCATGCAATGTATTATAGTATTATCACTGTATTGCAAGCGTTAATTATTAGAAATTACGTAAGTAAAAGGCTAATAGTCACCGCAAGTACTTCCTAGTAATGTGGTTTGTTTCTTGCGGTGACTATTAGCCTTTTACTTACGTTATTTCATTGTACAATATTCTTTATTCAACTGAGCGACTGAAGTTCTTTAGGTTTTATTTAAGCGTCTTATGGGGGGAGGAGGAGGGAGAAGTATTACAATACTATTCTTCGCTAAAGTAGTCTTCAACAAATTTTGCATGATGCTAGAGGTCACCGAGGGAAAGGCTTATTTCACATCAAGAGTTTAAGCGTATGGCTATTTGAGAATGCGTTTTTGATAAGTTATCCCCTTCAGCGAACGCGACCTAATTTTACTTTTACCAGAGTTATACTGTGAGCCAGTCGGGGTTTACAGGTCTTTTTCCCAGGTCCAGGTCTATAATAGCAGAATTCCAATACTCTGTACAAAGCATCTTCCAAGCAGATGTTTCTTGCTAAAATCTCCTTGTCTGGCAACACATCTTTCATTTTTTTCCCCTTCCTTTACACATCTTTTAAACAGCAGGCGGTCTATTGTTCCGAAACGCACCAAATACGTTTGAGCTGACGTTTTCTTCTCGTTTTTATTGCTTTCGCGTTTGCAGCGCATTGTGATTAGTCATCCACATTTAAATACATGGTCAGCGTACTCCAAGCGTACGCATGAGCAATAAAAACGCTTTGCGAACGCTATGAATAGCCACGGTATAAGGATTCACTACTACGAAAAACTGTGACGAAGAACTTTCTGTCAAATTTAAATTCGAAATGAGGAACGTGGTGGCTCAGTAGTAGAGTACTCACGTCCCGTGCGTGGAGTCCTTGATTAGAACACAGCTACTGCCAAGTAGGCTTTGTGGTAGACAAACAACGTGTGCGTTGGTTTTCTGTTTGCTCCCACTTTCTTTTATTTCGCTATTTCATTCCTTATTATTCTCACCGCCCCCTTAGCACCGGAGAATACTCATAGAACGTTGAACTTTAAATAATAATAATAATAATAATAATAATAATAATAATAATTGGAATGTATGAATTGTAATCTTTTTCCTCTAAGACAGTGGTTCCCAAACAGTGTCATGCATTCTTATAAGTCACGAAATTTTAGAATCAAAAATCGTGAAACATTTAATAATTAATTAGAACCAATTTTGAGACAAACTGTACTAGTAAACGGCAGCAATGCTCAGTAGTCAGTACTACAGTAACTACCTCATACACTATCATAGTTTATATTATTATTTTGGCTTAGGAGATCGGGTTTGATTCCCAGCGGGAGCTCATATAGTTCGGATTCCATGTTAAACTGGAGGTCCAAGTCTCACAGTCTCGCTGCTGAAGGGACGCTAATTTAAAAATCAAATCAAATCAAATCAAATGTATTATTATTAATTAAAAAAAAAAAACAAGTGTGTCGCGATGCCGTAAGTGCTCAGGAAAGAATCGTCAATCACGAAAGGTTGGGAACCACCGGTCTAATATTATTAGTTGAATATTTTGGCACAAGAGAACTTGCTGCAATCTGCTGCGACTAAGTTATGAAATGTGTTCACATAGGACATATGCTATTAGGTACTTAGTAAGTATTATGAACTAGGTTTCCCTCAGTCTAAATACAATGGCAATCCTTGCTTACAGAAAGCTAATCTTAATTTTATCGCTTCTCGAATCACTGAATGTGTATTTCATCGTAATGCATTCCCCTTTAGATACTTGTAAGTATAACTGTTGCAGGTTGAATTGTTCGAGGCAGAGTAAGAAAACACAAATAAATTGATTAAAAAGTCAGAAATCCAAATACCCCGACTTCAATCCACGCTGCCGACAAATCTATTTAGGTGAAGGCCGCAAAACTAGGAAGAGCAAGCGGGGCATGTGCTCGAGCTTCAGACGTGCGGTTCGAGGGGTACACAAAGGGCAATATATGTATAAATTGGACGGCGCCGAATTTCGTGTTTGCACCGGATGACAAACCCTAGCTGCGAGCCTGGTTAAGGTTTTCTATCATATGAGATGAATCATGAAATCCTACTTTAATAAATAAATAAATAAGTCATACAGCCACGAGTACTTCTTGGTCACTGGTAAGGAATGTATTATAGTTTATACTGAGTACAAAGAAAATAAGAATTTTTAAGTACAAAACACTTTTCTTCTTGTGTAAACAAAGTGGATGTGTACACGTGAAAGATTTAAAAATAGCACACGTTCGTGTTTAGAGACAATAAACATGAGACTTCCTGTTATGTTTTCAACTTTTTAATTGGCAATAAAATAATGCACTTTTCACTAACTTAATAAAGAAAAAAATAAACAACGGAAAGAGTAAAGTTATTATTTAAAGAATTAACGTAGTTCAATACTAACACAGTTAAAGTTGTCCATGACACGAGGTTTGGAACGAGTAGTATTTCAAATTTTGCAAAGGGAGGGATGGTGTGGCAAAATTGTCCACCGACATAAGAGTTTCACATTTTTTTTATTAATATATTATTATATAATTTATTGAAAATCATTTGTTTCGCAAACTTAGCGGGCAATTGACCGCTTCCCTCTCCAAATGACGCTCCTGTTTAGAATTGTCTCGTTTCGAAAATGTGCCGTGAAACTTCTGTCTCGCCTCAAAAATATACTGTATATGTTTCTATTGCTAGAGCTCTTGTTTCGTTTCGTACCTCATCATATAAATTTCTGTCCCGTTTCGTGGGCAACACTAAACTCAGGAAACAATAGTACTTTTGACAATGCATATAAAAATAATCATAAAATAAACATAAGAATTAGAAATATAAATGTAAAGCGAGGAGCAAAAACATGTTTCTTGTCCAGTGACGGAAACTTGCATAAGCATGGGAAAAATAACTTGAGAAAGATGTTTATTATTATTATTATTATTATTATTATTATTATTATTATTATTATTATTATTATTATTATTATTATTATTATTAATAGTTATTATTATTATTATTATTATTATTTTCTGAATTGCCCGTTCTTCGCACGGGAAGAATAGTTTATAAAAATAATTGAATTCTTCCTCCTCAAGATAAATATTCCAATGAAAATATAATAACAAAACACAGAAGATACCCTATTTTTTGCATAAATTTTGAGACACTTTACCACCTAAAATACGCTCCTTAATCGAATTGATGTTATATATATATATATATATATATATATATATATATATATATATATATATATATATAGGGTGTTTCTAAACAACCTCGACACGTTTGGGAGACAATTCCCGACACTAAGATAAAACAAAAAGTATAAGCCAACCTGGCTGCACAAATGCTTCCTTTGGAGTTATAGGCTGCCGAAAACTTGAAAAAATTAATTTTAAAGGTCCATGGCTCCAAACCTATGGGATCTACCGTAGTCGGGTTAAGACTTCACTTAGGAACTAATATGTGTCCTATCCAAAAATGCATGTTTCAGAATTCTGAGGTACTTCCACAACAATTTTTATAGAGTGAGTTTGGCTACAGGCATACAATTTGAAATAGTCATCAACTACCTCTATAAAATTGTTGTGGAGGTACCGCAGGATTCTGAAACATGCATTTTTGGATAGGGCACGTATTAGTTCCTAAGTGAATTATTGACCCGACTACAGCAGGTCCCATAGTTTTGGAACTATGGACCTTTAAAGTTCATTTTTTCATGTTTTCGGCAGCCTATAACTCCGAAAGGAAGCATTTGTGCACCCAGGTTGGTCTATACTTTTTGTCTTATTAGATTCAGGATAATCAATTTTGAATTGGACAATTCATATTCATGTTTAAAAAATATCTTATCTTAAGACCAGAATTACAACGTTGTGAAGCCTTCACATCCCGTGTTTTCACTCACTGAGTGACAACTATTTTCGTGCGAGAAACTGGGCAGCCCTGTGAGATTAGGCAGAAACAATTTCTACTGAACACCGATCGCCAGCTCTAAATTTCTAGTCGCCAATGGCAACCTGGCGACCGGAAATTTTGTCCCTTGTATATATATATGAACAGCTTGAGGTAGATACTATGCTACAAGACATTTTAAACGGATCAGCCATTTTCCCGACTCCGAAAATTATGAATTCGATACTAATCTCTGTCATTTTAGACATTATTTTCCCCTCCGACATATTATTTATAAATAAAGATGTGTGAAAGAGGTAGGTAACACTATACATAACCCCGGTGTTTCTGAAAAACGTAAAACTCTAAAACTAAGAAAAAGAACAAAACTGAAAGTAGTCCAATGACTTGATATATTGTTCATTATTGTTATTAACAACAAAAAATATATTGTGACTAAAGAAGTGCATAAATCGTTATGTGCGCTAAAATAATAATGATAATTCCGGTACGGAATGATATAGTTGACGAGGTTATCTCGTATTATTTCCTATTGCATTTCATGTTATACGCAAAATATATTTTCTGTGTTCAAGCATGTACGGAAGAAATAAAGAATTTGAAGTACATATATATTTTACACGTAGAGGAAGGCAATGCGTGAAATGACTGTGACAAGCAAACAAGCATCGCTCAGCAGAAACTATACGAATTCGTCCACTCCGTCAGTTGTTGTTGTTATTGAAAGAACTTGACCTACATGGAAGTAGACTTACAGAATGACCTGCATTCTACAGGACATGGGAAGATTTTATTATTGGGCTGGTGTCAACAACTTTCTAATCATGTTTGACGAGTATCATCATTTCATATTTTATCTATATAAACGTATGTACACATATACAATAATAATAATACCACATTGCGAACAAAACGGTAATTCCCATCTAAGGTGTGAAAGACACTGGGAAAAGAATGAGAAGCCTTGTTACTGAGAAAAATCGAGCTTCTGTTTCGCATATTTTAGTGGTAACGCGATTAAGAGCATTATTTTCATCCAATTTTCACAAATAAAATTCATGTTTGTCTCTAATAATGGATAACTCTCAACCGAGAACACGCGAACTCTCAAAGCATAGGGCTATTGTGGAATATCAAGGCAGTATGATGATTTGTGTATTGGACATATATTTACGGGTTTAACAAACAAGTATTAGCCATACTGTTCTACAATACTATTAGCATTAACGAAAAAATAATCGAAAGATCATACTCCAACCAATAGGTCTTATTGAGCTGAAGAAATCTGTATACTGAGTGTAAAAGCTCTTTCCCAGAAAGTGGAAAACAAACATTTCTTTGTAAACCTGAAAACTGATGCCGTACGAGAACTATGACATTGTATTGAGGTGAAATGGATATTGAAATTTACCCTTATTAAGAGGGCCTATCACTGCGAAATTAAAATACCGCTATTTTTTACAGTAATTGTGTGATATCTTCCAATAGGTTAAAGATAACCGAAAAGTGGAACAAGACCTCCCTAGACCAGGGGCGGATCCGGGGGGGGGGCGATCGGGGTGATCGCCCCCCTAGAAAAGGAAACTTTCTTATTTTATATATACAAAAAAAAACACCCCAAAGTTTGGAGCCCTTAAAAGTAGCAGTACGACAACCCACTGCCCCCCCCAGAAGTCGGTCCTGGATCCGCCCCTGCCCTAGACAATATTATGTTACGTGAGATACCGTTATCACGACTCACTTATCTGCTTTCGATTTCCAACCATTTAAAAAATCGGCATTTATTTTCGCGTTTCTAAATAACTGCAAACGGAAAGCTACTAGGTGACTCGTGATAACGGTAACTCATGCAAAATAACATTGTCTAGGGAGGTCTTGTTCCACTTTTCAATTATCTTTTATCTATTTGAAGATATAACGTAATTACTGTAAAATTAGCGGTATTTTAATTTCGCAGTGATACAGTCTCTTAAGTTCTCCATTATGATATTAGCAACACAATAGTACAATAACTTAAAATTATCATTTGCTCTTATTCTTTAAAAACTAAAATATTGTTCAAATATAAGACGCAAATCAACCAATAGATTAAATCGAGGAGAGTTGCACTAAAAGAGATGCTTGAGGATAAATTCTCATGTGTAGTTTTTCAGAAAATTGAAAAAAGAAACCAACTCTTGTGGCGCTAAAAAAAACTATATTGTTTGTTGTTAATGATAATTGAAGTTTTTATTCTGTTGGAAGAAAATTATTACTTACTTACGTACTGCTCTATTTAACAAAATACAATATTAACTCACAGATTGTATCCCTTGTAAGTTGACAATTTACCTAAAACTATGTTTAAAATATAGTAGTGTACAGTTACAAGCAAAAGTGGGTGGCCCTGCATAGCGTAGTTGCTAACGTTCTCGCCTTCGGTTCGATTCCTGGTGGGGCAATTGGTCGAAAAAGTGTAAACATCTTCTTCAGGCCAGCCATCCTGAATGAGGTTTTCCTCATTTACACCAGGTAAGTGCCGGAGTAGTACCTAATATATAAGTCCCAGGCCGCTTCCTTCCTTCCCCAATCTTCCTCCCATGCCCACCGAGGGACGTCATCCCTCAAAACGTGACGGGCTAACATGTCCATTGATGCCGAAAGCCCAGAAATATAAATTCTAAATCCTAAGCAAAAGTGGATGCATTCTACATATAGTACCTGTTGCTCTGTCACCAATATAGTCAGAAATTTAAGTTCAGTTTTTTGGGAATGAAATGGAATCTTTAAGTTTTACGTCCCACGGTTATGCCGGCTAGGTTAAAGGAGACAGTTTCTTGGATGCACAGAAAATGTAATTCTCTGTACAATACTGAAAACTATATTCCAAGTCGTCAATTCGTTTGGATATTACTGACAAAAGAATATAACGGAATTATATCCGTTTGTGCCGGTGACTGTACAGCCATACACAAATTTGCAATTAATATCGCCTCCGGGACAAGAAAAGATGGGAAATAAGGCTGTCTCGTCTCATATCGTTAATTTTGTATGTCTCGTCTCTTCTCGATTCTCGAAGAATTCTTTCTCCAATGACATTTTTAACATGTTTTGCACCTCTGCCAGTACTACAATATTATTTAAATATGCACACCGTTTATTTTGTCTGAGTAGATGATTTCTGAAGAAAAACCAATTAAATAAAGTAAATTATAGACTTTCGAAAACTAGAAGAACTCCTTTTATTTAATCAAAACCCAGCTACAAAGTGAAGAATTTGCGCCGAAAATACAATAATTCTTATAAATCTAGAGGCAGAGTTAAAAGTGTCACGCAGACCTCTGCGGTGCAGAGGGTAGGATTACTGCATATTAGCTGCCCACAAACAACGATATACACAAATATGATTATTTATGGAGTAAGATAGTTTTGCTTAGTTGGTTGAATACGGTTTAGCGTCCCTTGCAGCAGCGAGGTTATATGAGACTTGGACCTGCGGGATCCAAACTAGATTAATTCCCATAGAGAATCAAACCTAGTTCTCTCGTATCGAAGACGCATATTCTAACCATTTAACTACAAACAAGCTCGGATAAGATTGTTTTATGTACTTTAACAACCTGATTATATGGTATCATGTAAACCAACTAATAATTTACATTTCACATTTTTTAAAAAAATATTTACCTAACTACAACTTAACTTTGTAGATAAACAAGTTATTGGATGCAACGTGTAATTAATAGCTTTTCCAACGTTATAGCTTTTTATTGGTAATTTTAGCTGATTTTTAGACAGCTGTTAAGACAAATAATAATCTAACTGAACATCTCATAGTTTCACCAGTATTTCCCAACGAAATTATATATAAAACATATAATCGATTTTTTTCTTATTTTCCTTTTATATCCTAGAGTTCATATCTACATCTTCAATCCAATTTATTGGCTTCCTTTAACTAGTGCCCATTTATCTTTAACTTTGATCTACACTATTAAATTATGGTCTAACCCATCGCCGGCTACCCTTCAGCACGGTTCTGGAAGTACAATCTATGCGACGTAAATACTTCAAGGCCTAAAACATCATGACACTCAATGCGACAGATCAAATCATATCAAAATACCAATAAATACTTTCCTAAGTTGCTGAAAGGACTAATGTGTCACATGTCAGTTCTTATGTTCACTCCTACGAGTGATCTGATTCAAAGGTAACTCACACGTATTATCTAAACGTTTTATTGTCATTTGCAAATTCCATCTGTTTCTAGAAAGAAAAATAAAATACCTAATCGACTATTCTTTATATCAAGACGAAGAGAATTGCAGGAACTGTGGTGCATGTAAACCTTTTTAACATGTGCCACAAAGTAAATGACATGGCAAAGAATGTCAATTATGCATTCCTCATAATCAATAAAAGATTATGCATGTTTTTGTTTGTTTGTTTTACATCCCATGTTGATGCACCGAGTCCAAGAGAGACAGTGATGATGAGACGGATGATAATATGGAATGAAAAAGGTGGGAAGGAATAAGAAAACCCGAAGAAACCCCACGCATACGGTATTTGTTCACTACAAAACCTACTTGATACAAGCAGGGATCGAACCATGGACCACACAGGCACTACAGGTGAGCGCTTTACTACTGAGTTCCTGTAGATTAGTAATAATAAGTATTTGCTTTGGTCGAATTATACAATATATATATATATATATATATATATATATATATATATATATATATATATATATATATATATATACGGTACTCACGCAACAATTGTTCTAGAGAGAGTTTGGTTGCGGGTATATAATTTTGAAGTACTCAACAACTACCTCTACAAAAATGGTTGCGGAAGTATCGCAGCATTCTGAAATATATATATATTTGAATAAGGCACATACTATTTCCTAAGTGAAATCTTGACCCGACTTCGATACGTCCCATAATTTTGGATCTATGGACCTTTAAAATTAAATTTTTCTCGTTTTTGGCATCCTATCACTCCGAAAGGAAGCATTTGTGCAGGTTGGTCTATACTTTTTGTCTTATTTTGGTGTCAGGAATCACCTCCCAAACATTGTCGGTGTTGTTTTGAAACACCCTATATCTATATCTATCTCTCTCTCTCTCTCTCTCTCTCTCTCTATATATATATATATATATATATATATATATATATATATATATATATATATATATATATATATATATATATATATATATATATTCAGACGGTACGTAAGGGTATGGCGAGCCGGCACCTTTTAAATGAGAACGTTCTATCTTAAAAAGTGGTTGACAAGAAACTTCTAAAATATCTATATATATAAAAGAGAACGTACAAAATCCTTTGTCCGCTCATCACGCTAATACGGCTGAACCAATTTCTTTCATTTTTGGGGGGTTATTAGGATTTGGACCCTAGATGGTTTTTATCATATCACTTTAATTTTTAATTACCAGTGTCTTGAGATAATTGACCATTCAAGTGTCCATAACGTACAAATCCTTTGTTATTAGTTCATCATAGGTAAAAATAAACGTATTTATATGCAACCCGCATGACCGTGTCACTCGGCGGGTTAACATAAATGACAGGCGATATACAGCGGAAAATAGCTTGAATCTTCTGTTTAAAATTTTTTAATTGATTTGCTTATTTTTACAGACACTTTTACAATATGCCAGCACCGGGATGACCGCAGCGAAGCGGGGCGGGTTAACATAAATGACAGGCGATATAATGTTAAGATTTACTGCAATCTTCTATGGTTTTTATCATATCACTTGAAAGCGAAAAAGTAAAAATTATCTAAGTAACAAAGTTTATTGCGTTCCGGGGTGACCGCAGCGAAGCGGGGTGAACGCTGCTAGTCAAATAGTAAATATATAGTTTTATTGAAAATGAGAGTTTTTATTGTTTTCCTTTTCCTTTTTTCTTTCTGCAGAAAGAGTTGCGGATTTTTGCTCCTTCTTGAAGTCAGTTAATTGTTTTCAGGAACTAGAAATATTTGGGCCCTTCTGTCTCGCTCGTTAGCACGTCCTCACGCCTCCCTTTTTCTCATTTCTTTTTCGCACGATAACATAAACCATAAAGGCTCTGAACCGACCAGATTTTTTTTTCTGAAAAGATTGACATCCCATAACGAAATAATCCTAGTAAATTTGTCAGTGGCTGAAGTTCTACTAGACTGAAAGCCAGTACAAAAATCTGTTGTGACTCCACTTCAGCGGTCAATGTCTACAGAGAAGCCTGTGATCAATTCTTATTTTAATGTATCCAATTAATTGTTTTTATTCACTATTAGGAAGAGGATTAAGTGGAAACATCCTTTAGATTTTTTTCCAAAGTTTATTCATTAATTTAGTGGAGATTTGTTGTAGAACATTATGTGAACAATGTAC
Source organism: Thermobia domestica (assembly GCF_964235325.1). NCBI lineage: Eukaryota > Metazoa > Arthropoda > Insecta > Zygentoma > Lepismatidae > Thermobia > Thermobia domestica. Next base: position 77,392,577 of record NC_137455.1, read on the forward strand.
TGTATGTGTGTTGTTATTGAAATTTAGTGTTTGTGGAACTCTTGACGCCTTTTGAAAACAAACAATAGCAGCTTACTTTCGCCCGATTACAAAAAATTAAAAAAAAGCAAGACACATATCACTAAGAAATATTATCATTATGTTTATTTTACAATTAAATTAAGATGTAAGAATCAGACATTTTTAAAGCATCTTTAAGTATATGTACTTAAAGAGTTTTATAGGATTGCACTGATGTGCTACTGGACATTATTATATTATTATTATTATTGTATTAATACAATATAATATAAAATAACAATAACCTGAAAGGATGCAACTTTTTAACATTTTGAACCTGAGGTCCATCGTACCGGCACCTTTTACAAATAAAACACTATATATATATATATATATATATATATATATATATATATATAGTGCCGAGCTCAGTTTCAAAACGTCTCTTGTTTACAGCAACATGGCGGCCATTTTCAAGCAAAATAATTTCAAAATAAAATGTCCCTTTTACAATGATTTTTCATCAAGGTTTCAACTGTTTTGTTTCAAAACGTCTCTTTTCCCTTATACTTAACTGACCGTCAATAGAGTTTTAAATACTATTAAATTTTTGTTTTGTAAATTAGTGATGCTCTATTCGTTGATACAGACGAATTTCGCGGGATTTCCTTGAATTACGCGCCAAAATACCTGAGGTTTCAACGATAGGTTTTCTTTCTGCTGTAGTGTTTTTAGGAGGCTTGTTAACTTATGTTCGTTTGTTCGATTGTGAGTAAAATACGTTATTTTCAAGAAAGATCAGATGTGGTTTCTTAGTTATGGAACGTATCGAAGAAGGCCAGCAGCAAAGTATATTGTTGCATGCAAACCTGGAAAAGGAAGAAAGAAGAAAGTCAACCCTGCAATGTGGCAACGAAATATAGCAAAGAGACAACGGTATTTGTCTAGAGCATTACCTCGGCTACCTCACCGTATGACCGTATCCACGTGGGAAGGACTTTTGAATGTAAAGAATTTTCTCTACAAGATGTGAGGAAGCTCCACCAGTGTTGTTGTGAGGAGAAGAGCAAAGTGGTCCAAGGCAATTTCCTACTGAAACATACAGTATGCAAATCCCTAAACGGAAGCGAGTATGGAGTGAACCAAAGCAAACTAATGAACTCTGGATTCGCTATTTTGTTCCCAAATCAGAAGGAGGTAAGAAATCACTTGTACAGGTTTGTAAGAAAACATTTTGCAATATACTTGGTGTATGTGAGAAAAGGGCTTAGCGTGTTTGTAAACGTTATTTTAGCACTGGTACGACGGCAGTAGAAAACTAAAGAGGGGACCGCAAGTCTCTCCTTTTTGAAGCTAAAAGGAATGCAGTTAAATCGTTTATTGCAAACTGCGAAAGGAGCTCCTGTGAAAAAGAAGGAACTAGAAGAAGTTGGGAGATTGCTGACACTACAAATTGCAGAAGAATGGATAGCTATACCGGAGTTGCAGTTTTACAAGGAATTATTTCATAGGGAAACCGAAGAAGCTTTTGAAGATGAAGGCAGAATGATGGAAGATCTTGAAGACCTCTAGTGTAAAAGTAGATACACTCCATTGTATATTTTCTAGTTTCATACTCAACTACTCAAAACATTCGTGAGAATTCTTATACTACAAGGTGTTTTTTTGTTTCTTTGTTTGTTTGTAACATATTTAGTGACATTCTTTCAAAACGAGCCATTTTTCCTCCGTGGAATTATTGTGTTTTAAAGTAATGGTAAACATGTACACCACATTTCCGATAAATAAAAACCCTTTTCCTATTATTGCATATATTTGAACGAAAAATGTTTCTTACCAAAAGGTTTTTGTTTTCAAACCGTCCTTTGCCCTGAGTTTAGTTTCAAAACGTCCCTTATCCAAACAAATTCACTTAATTTCTCTTTAATAGTGAGCACTGCCAAGATATTTAGCAGGAAAATGAAATAATATTGGCCTCGAAAAAATTTCTGAGTAATAAAATGCTCACTTAATGACACAACGAAGGCATTAAACGTTTTTCTTGAGTTCCCTAAAATTTAGAAAAGTGCAGAAGAGACGTTTTGACATTAAGCTCGACATATACTGTATATCCAAAGCTAGAATGAACAGCATTCAAAAATATTTCTGTTTTACTTCCTATAGTTTTGTTCTATGCTAAAGTAAACCGAAACTGAATCATTATGAAGTAATTGGTGGATTGAGAATATGGGAGGACATGGGAAAACCTATGGACATGATGTCCAGCAAAAACTCACATGACCTGGCATAAACCAAAGACCTCTAAGGTAAATGTTCTATTACTGACGCACCATGTACTCTAACAGGCTGTTAAATTAAACCAAAGTATCATAATGATACTTTATTTTAAAGTATTGGTAGTATAAGCCCGAATTTTTTTGTTCTATTTCTCCGTTATTTTCAAAAGCGTATGAGTAACGAGGATTCACACGTTCTTTTGGAAAAAAGGAAAGAAAAAAGAAATAATAACAAGTGAATCTACTTTTTTGAATTATAAGTTTAATAAATCTGTTTTTAGCATTTGTGGATCTAGGAATACGAAAAGAAAAATTTTAAAAATGCGGGTGAAGAAAATATGAAAGAGGAATGTGAAAGTAAGATATTTAAGAAGAACCAAGATTTTCCTCTTTGGTACTTCCTTTTTCCTCTCTCGCTTTTCATCTAGACGGATACAGAATGTTTCGAGACGAGATCATTTTCCTGAACAGGAAGCATGGAAGAGGGAAATAAAAAAAGGTTAGAAAGTTTGACCTATAGAAAAACATGTTACGTAACGCAACCAACAAGCAATTTGTGCCGCTCTGCAGAAAGAACTGAACCTCTCCTCCACTGTGTGTACAGTACAACGGGAAATGAGAGACAAAACATGTTTTTGCCAATTCCACGATCTCACTCACTATTCCCAGACGCAGAATAACATAACAAATATTCCACAACTCACACTGAAACTAATGGCGTAATGTTAGAGAGTGTTTCTAAAATTGTGGTCCGCCGATGACAAGTGGTTCTCGAGGTCTATCATTATGGTCCTCTTAAGCTGAATATTAATCCAAAAAGAAACAAAATCAAGTAAATTGCATGTCACACACTACAGCTGAGAATCTCAAACAGGTATAGATTACAAATTAATATCGTAAAAAATTACGCAAATTCTAATGGTTTATAGACATGAATTATTATTATATTGTGATAACCTCCAATTATTTTTTAAACTACCTAGGCTACATATATTTTCTTCCATTAACAACAATGTAAATTACGGAAAGTTTAATTAATCTACATAAATAAAAATGAGAGACTATGTTTGTGACGTAATAACTCTTGAACCATCCGACCGATCTCGATCAAATTTTCAACATAAATGTTTTTTTATCATTCCACTTTGACAGTGCAACGTACGGGAGGGGGACGGGAGATATATACATAAAAATGATCGAAAATGACCGATATTAGTGTCGAATCCATAGTTTTTCGGGGGTCTCTGAGATGAACAGTGACACTTCCGATGCCATTTAAATCCAAATTCGTCCCGCAACTTCGGGGAGGGGGTGGGAAATACATAAAAATGATCGAAAATGACCTATACTACTGTCGAATCCATAGTTTTCGAGGTCGCTGAGATGAACAGTGACACTTCCGACGCTGTTTAAATCCAAATTCAGCCTCGCGACTTGCGGGAGGGGGAGATTTATAAAAATGATCGAAAGTGACCATTAACAGAAAGCGCTTCAGTAATAGTAAAAAGTGACTGACTAACGGAACACATAACTAATTTTTCTTATTTTAACTCAGGGAAGCGGGTAAATGACGCTAATACTTTCTAAAATATGAGAACATTGATAAAGTGGTGAATGCTCAAAATATAAAAGAATTAAAAATTTGGTTTCGAAATAGAGAAGAATAAGGTGGTTCAAAGAACATTCTGACTAATAAATTGATTGATTGATTGATTTTGAGTTTATCGTCCCGTTCAGCAGCGAGGCTATATGAGACGTGGACCTACTGATTAACGTGGAATCCGAACCACATGAGCTCCCGCCGGGAATCGAACCCGGGTCTCCCGTCTGACTAATAAAATTCTCTGCTCGAAGAAAAGGGTTGAAAAACGCTCTATTAAAGCAACACAGGGCGATTAAGTCTTTGTCGAGTCTTTCAATAGACTCCAATCCACCATCACCACAAGAACAAACAAAAGAAAGAAGAAAAAACGTTTATTCTGTTCTGAATGTGAGTGACACTATCATATTGGGATTTATAGGATAGATTGAAATTTTAACAAGTGTACATGAGAATAATTAAATATTTTATTTTTATTTTATTTATTTATTTATTTTATTATTATTTTTACAGGTAGTACAGGGGGAAATTATCAAATAAAAACATATAGCTATTTAATATTCTAGTGCAAATAAAATTACAGGAAGAAGCTTGATCGTTCCAAAGATCAAAGCTAAAGTAAGTAAATTTCGGTTTTAGTTTCTGGTGGCATGATAGTGTAACGGTAACGTAATGGAGTTACGATTAATAAAGCTGACAAGCATAGGTTCAAATCCTATTCACGCCAAACTTCCATTTTTTACAAAGTGATAGTGAAGAATCGATTTCTTATATTAGACGTGCAATGCTTAAGAATGTGGAAGCAAACACTTTTATTATGATAGACACGATTTACGAATGCTGTTTGAGAAAGGGCAAGGGATTTGTCAGGATATTCGAAACACTTCATTGATCTGCAGTAAACACTTTTCGTGTTATCGTTCTTAGAAAGAAATATTACAGCATTTGTTGGACACACTTTGGTTAAAGCAATCGGTGGTGTAGTAGTAAAATACCAGACTTTCAAGCAGAAAATCTAGGTTCGATTCCCCGTCAGGTAATATAACTTTTTCGCATAAAATAATGGCTGCAAACAGAGATTTATCTTCTGTTGGAGAACTTACAAAGCATCACTGGCGAAAATTCGAAGAACAGTGTGTGTGTTCTTCATCATACACTGTAATGATAAGTATGTTTCATATTTATATTCGTTTCTCTCTCTCTTTTTCTTGACGTTTCCCTATCCTGTCTTTCACTTCTCTCCCCTCTCTCTCACATATACACGCATTTCATGTGCGTGTGCCTGTTCCAAAGTTAAAACGGAGCAAGAGACCGATAGACCTGATCTGGAAAATGTAATTAACTGCCAACTTCAGCGTCGAGGTTTTGTGCTCTGAGGTAAACATCTCCCTCCAGTCCTGGTCATCTCTGAAAGAAATACTGTTTAAACCCAAGGGAATAAGCAAAATATCTTTTTTATCATCTGGGTTATCGAGTCTCAGTCGAATTACTGGGTCACTACGGCTTTGAATTCACGACCAGGTGGTGGTTTATAAGCTAACCAACATCATCCGACTGACACTATGATCTGTTTGAGCTCTAGCGTGTTCATTCTATCTGTGCAAATTATAACGTTGTATGCGCAAGAGATGAAAGTGATGCTGGATGTTCGGAACAGATAAATCTTCGGAAAAGACTAGAAAATGGCAACCTCTTTGGATATTTGAAAACAAAATTTTATTTATACTAGTTCGACACAAATTTGTTGACATCCTATAATTCAATGTGATTTATTCACGTTGAAATTTGAAACATGCAAGGTTTGCTATATGTGTAAGGAACATCCAATTTTCCATTTCATCATTTGTAACTTTTCATAATAATACGGTTTGGACTTTTAATATAGGATATTTCTGATAAAAATTTACCAGTAAAATAGCACTCATGCAATTTTATCTTTCTTTCTTCCTTCCTTTTTCTTTTCGTTTTTTCTTTTTTCTTTTTTTTTTGTACACTTTGCATTAGTAGTCTGGAATGGAAGATATGACCTACGGTACCTACTGGGTTTATTAGAATGTGGTTTGCATCAATACGTCCAATGAACACTACCGAATTTACAACCGAACCACGCGGAAACAAAGCATGTGTTAAACTGTTGACATTATCTTAGATGTGTCTGTGAGATCTACAGCTCTACTGGAAATTGAGTATGCTATCCTTCATGAAAGTGACTTAATGAATGTTTCAAGCATCCTTTATATATTCGAATAGTCCTGAAAAAATATAAAAACAAATGTTATTTCTATATTACTGTTGGATTTCTGGTAACGCAACTTTATAATGTTAGGTTGTTTTCTTACTAAGTTTAAAAGTCCACATTTTTATCTGTTCTCCCTTTTTTTCTTCTTCTTCTCTCGCCTTCTCTCTCTCTCTCTGCCTCACTTCTGAACCTGTGTAATATACATCCATTGGTTTCAATTTTTCATTGTGTGTGTTTCAGTTTCTCCCTAAATCAACTTATGAATCTTGTTTCGTCTTGGTTTTGTTATTTCATTTTATCGATACTAATGCATGTGTAGTTTGAAATTAGAATTGCGTTCATGTTGTTAGCTAATTTTAGTAATGGAGAGAAGAAAAGATGAGAGAGAGGGGGTCTCTTTACCAGACACGATTATGGGATAAGAAGGTGTATATTGGGTGGCCTAGCTGCACGGCGTTAGGTGTCGCAATTTTTTTTATGCGGAGTGTACCGGGCTACTTTTATTTCAACTAGTTGCAAAACTGTACCTGAAAATTTCAAAAGAAAATAAGACTTTTTCACAAGTAAATCTCACTCTTGAAATTGAAGAAAGCGTTTTTGTTTTCAACCTGTTACTGAGTAATATTTTTGATTATATCTCCTTAGTTGAATACACACTTCACTTCCGCGTTCGAATGTGGAACGAAACTAATTCTGAAAATGAACTCTCTCTTTCAGCATCCGTGTACTGATTTACCTCTTGCAAAAATTCTTCAGTTGAAGATTTATCTACCTATTTCACGTAATTTATTTTCGCCACTGATTTTCAATTTTATCGATATTATCTTCAAATCCCAAAGTGAAATCTAAAGCTACCTAGGGAAGTACATGAAATGGTACGCGGGGATCTGAATGTGTTATATATCGTTGGAAAGGTCACACCGAGTATACTTCACATGTGAAATATCTCGCTTGAATGGGGACTGTAGGGGACGTACCGGCCATTTAAAGATCAGAACAAGGTTTGCTCCGAAACACCAAAAAAAGTGGATAAAATAAGCTATGACGTAATTGTTTTGAGACGTGGTATATATAGGTTTGAAAGGTAGCTGAATACGAATCTGACATCAAATGTTTACAAATCAAAATGGTGGATCCAACATGGCGGACACAAATTACAAAGAAACATGCTATGAATCTGAAATCAGGTATATGGAGATATTCAACGTCGCTGTGTATGAATCAGATGCTAAAAGTGTAAAATTCAAAATGGCGGACCCAAGATGGCGGATAAAATGTAAAATACTGCTATGGAACTGAAAGAGGTTTACGTGGTCGCTGAATACGAATTCAATGTTAAACGTACAAAATGCAATATGACGGATCGAATGTGGCGGACGAAAAATGCAAAAAAGATATGTGCAGAACGGGCATATATTATTCTTACACATGTAGTAGAAAAATACCTATAGTGCATAAGGGGGAAAGTAGACGATGTTTTACAATAAACAGGGAACGTGTTTTGCTATACAATCATGCCAACATTGAGGCAAAGAATGCAGGGCAGGTTTTGTAGTGCACATGAAAGTTTTATGATATGAACAGATTGCAATCATAAGCAATAATTATTTTACTACTAACTCCCTCCCCCGCCACCGGAGAGATACGCAGGGATCGGCATGTGTTATATATCGTTGAAAAGCTGCATCGACTACTCTTCACATCTGTAATATCTCGCTTGAATGGCTTCTGTAGGGTATGTTGCAATTATTTTCTTATAACATCTGAAGATTCGAACAATGACAGTGGAAAGTAAGCGTTTAAAATATCGTTATGCTTCCATAACTGTCTTTCCAGTTTCACATTATGTCATGTACACTTGTGAGCAATATGTATGATAAATGTCCACTCTCCGTAGTAGGGATGGTACTGATACCGAGAGTAATTTTGATCTTGTGTGCTTTTCCAAATCGAGAAGAGATCGAGACGGAGCCCAGGCTCGTCTCGATACTCATACGTCTATTCTGTACTTTTGCACCTTTTGTCCACCATATTAGATGCGTCATATTGCATTTTGCATTTTTAACATTGAAATCGTATACCGCGACCACGAAAACCTCTACCTACCTGCTTTCAGTTCCAGCAGTGTTTTACGTTTTGTCCGCCATATTGAATTTTACACTTTTAGTATCTGATTCAAACACAGCGACGTCGAATATCTCCATATACCTGATTTCAGATTCATAGCATGTTTCTTTGTAATTTGTGTCCGCCATGTTGGATCCGTCATTTTGATTTGTAAACATTTGATGTCAGATTCGTATTCAGTTACCTTCCTAACCTATATATACCACGTCTCAAAACAATTACGTCATAACTTCTTATTTTATCCACGTTTTCTGGTGTTTCGGAGTGAGCCTTGTTCTGATCTTCAAATGGCCGCCACGCCTCCTACAGGTGACATTCAAGCGAGATATTTCACATGTGAAGTATACTCGGTGTGACCTTTCCAACGATATATAACACATGCAGATCCCCGCGTACCACTTCATGTAGTTCCCTAGTAAGTTAGTAGAAGACTGTTTCGCTGGTTTGAAAACCTCATTGATACTGAAAACAGTCATCTTCTAAGGATGTCTATACAATCAGGAAGTCTATTCTGAATTTCTTTAACGAGTTTTTTTTTTCTTACCTCAAACTTACACTTCTTCCCCGAAGATTTTTCTCAACGTCTACTGGTAACTTACGGGCTTTGAACTCATTTTCTACTGAGTAACAAGATAAGCCGAAGAATCAATAAATCAATCAATGCTACCTTTTAGGGAATTAATTCTAACAGTTGGGTTTAGAATGTTTCCACTTAGAGAACGAACTAAACTTCAGAAAATAGGAAAATGTTACTCAGAATATGTCAAAAAATGGCTGAACTCAGAAAATGGCTAGAAATGGTATAAAAGCAAAAAGCATATGGATAGAAAAGCCAATAGTGTTTTTTTGAAAATTTGTCTAGCCAGATTCTCAAAATGGCCAGATCAAGCCACAAAGTGGCTAAATTGGGAACCCTAATTATAATTCCATCCTATTAGTATTATCTTACAGTTAGCATTTCTTTCAGTACCGAGATTATATGAGATCTGGACACAGTTTGGATATGAAGGAACCTGTACTCACACACCCAATCAATCCCGGGTATTTACCGCCAAAGCGATCTCTAATCACAAGAAGCTGGGACGCATCCTTAATAATAATATATTCACGTTGAATATAGATAGGGCAATACAATGTTTTAAAAAATGCGCTGATACTTTCAAGAATATTCTAATTACCGCATCAATCCTGAACTGTAATCAAATGCGTTGACGTATCCTTAAAATAAATTATTATAATGCTGTAAAACAGACAGTCATTAGAAAATATGTAGGACACTTTCTTTCTATAATGACATCAATTATATATTCCACAAAAAAAATCATATAATTACTAAGATATAAACTATCAACTTGTTTTGAAAAGGCTACCGTGATGCGTACAGTTAATGCCTAAAGCAGTGCAGAATATTATTAGCTTGCAAGTTTTCTTCAGAATGTAATAACACTAAACTTACTCTGCTGAAAGCCTGCTTGTATATATATATAATAGGAATTCTTAACGGCTTTTCTGTTAGGTCAAATGTATTTTTTTTTTAAAACAAAGAGAAGGAAACTGAAAACAAAATGAACCAGCAAAATATTTTGAGGTGATTCAAATTCATAACAATTTTCTGTTTCAAAATTTACTATGAACACAATTCTTATCTCTTATTGCAGAAGTTGGTTAACAGAACTTGCGAAAACAACAAATAAACAAGAAGACACTTCAACATAGGGCAACATTATTTTGCCAGTTTAAGGTCAGTTTATAATTCGCTGCGAGCCGGACAAAAAAAAAAAAAGTAAGACTTGGGGACCCGATAAATTAAAAATACATAAAATAAATACCTAAACATAAAATATAGCAATTTAAAAACTAAAAGAAAAGTTCAATGCACAATACAAGAACATGCCTTTAGTAGAAACAATAACAACTTCTTTTTTTAACAAGAGTTTCAAAGTCGACTTATATTTCTCATGTAGCAATCCTATATTATATATATATTTGCGGACCACTATTTGACCCATCACTGCTCTAATTCATAGAAAGACTATCATAACCGGTATCGTTAAGTATTCTGTCATTTCGGTCAGGTTCTTCAAAGAAGGCAAAACTTTTAATTCCTGTGGAGATGCAGAAGATGAAATGGCGCAAAATATTGTCTTTAGTAACACTTAGGACATTTGTGAGAAATAGTAATGACGGAAATTGATGCGATGACCACAAATCACCTAGCTGCGCATGAGGCATTTGAGTAATCATAATCCTTTACAGGCTGTACGGTAATGGCTGTTTAGTAGAAGTGGAGGTGGATTTAGACTTCTAATCAGGGGTAGTCACAGGCAGATTTTACGGCGCAGATTACAGAGAATATTTAGGGTAACATAGTTTTTATTATTATTATAAATGATACAATCAAAGTGGACAGTAAATTAGGGGAAGAGATAGTATAACTGGGGGGCTGAATAATGACAGTAGGACAAGAAAGATAAATTTTGGGGGTTGTGTCCAAAGCCGTTGGGAGGATGGCACTCCTGCTTGTAACAGACCCGGTAACTGCGTGAGCCACAAAGATCTGAAGGCGTTAACCTTTTCAGGGACGAATTTTTTCAAAGACGCGGATTTCTTTTATATTTTTATACTTAGCCTAGGTTATTGGCATTTATCTTAACGTAAAAAGTTATTTGTTTCCGCTTCTCTCCAATTCCAGCAAATCACAAGGCCATTTTCAAATGGCCACAAATGTGTACTTGTAGCAGATGTGGTAACATATTGAAATTCACAAAATATGTAAAGAAGTAACAAAATAAGGAGAATTTACAGAAAAGTGTTGAAATAGTGGCTGTATACCTGCTTTACTTTTTATACCCTCCTAGAGAGAGTCTACTTGAAATGACAGTAGACTATGCAAACTATGTTTTATTAAATTTGTCGTGTTTACCAGCTATAAATTCCATTCCATCAAATTTAGTAAAACATAAAAACTTTTCCGAACTTCAGAGATAAACTTTATTGTCTACACACACACACACACACACACACATATATATATATATATATATATATATATATATATATATATATATATATATATAAAAAAGACAATATCAAATCCTTACTACTCTTAGTACTCGAACATAGTTTACTTGTACGTACAAACCTTTTACATTTTTATGTAATAAAATAGAACATCTTCTGGAAATAAATTGCGGTAGAATGAATAAGGCGTTTCTGGATTCTCTACCTCAATAAAGCTGAAGCTAGTAGTGCCTTTGAATAGAGGCGGGTTCCCTGCAAAGTCGTTGTCCTTATTTGCGTATCATATTGGTTTCTTTGCATTACTTGGTGAAGTCCCTTGTACTGTTCCTGTATTCTGTTCACCATCCTTTACCAAGGTTTGTGGCACGGAGAGCTGATCGGAATGTGCAGAATTCTTTCTCGAGGTTTGTATCGGGAACATTGGTAGAATGATCCGAATGTCCAGAATCCTTTCTCAAGGTCTGTGATACGAGTGTTTGTCGTTCATCACTGTTGAAGCCAGCGTTGGACATTGATACCTTTGAAGTTCCAGGTTGACTACTACTTGCTATGAAAGAATACACTATTTCACTTATATCACTGTAGATATCATCATCCAAATGTTCCATCACGGTTTCAGGCTCACTGTCTTCATCACTTCCAATCAAATCCAAATCAGAGGCTATTAGAATCATCAATACAATTTAGAATTTCAAGAATATCTTCCTCCCCTAACCTTTCTCTTTTGGACATTTTGTAACAACAACAAATCTAGAGAAACTAATGATTGAACATGTACCAGCGTCTTTGCACATAAAATGCTATTCACTGATGGGACAAGACAGGTTTCCCTAATGCACTTTAGCTACTATACACAAATATGCATGTTTCAAAATACCCCGCTTGCAACGCACGTAGAGACGATGTTGGACACACAACAGTTTAAACTAGAATAAAACATTGTATTCGACGTTATTAAAAATTCTAGCCACAAAAAAAAAAAAAAAAAAACAACAATAACAATCACTAGAAGAAAAAGAATAAGCAACTTTCATACAGAAATTCTCCGCTGCACCCTCTCATGGTCTATTATTTGTAAGCAAATCCAAGGCATGCTTGGCAATTAAAGAAGTGCAGGCAGAAAATACAATGTCAAAGGCAACAATCGTGAGAGTTTACCAGATGGGAACAAATTTTTCGGCCGTTAAAATAATATTCAAATTAATAGCAACATTATGTGCCAAGGTCCCTGAAGACGCAGAGAAATCTGGGCCATATAAGGATCAGTTAAAAAAGGAAGCAGGAAGTACAGCGAAAGAATGATCTGCTCAGTCACCAGTAAAGAGCACGAAAAAAAACCTGTTTCTGTTTATTTACACATAACTACAAAGTATACAACCAAGCTCAAGATTGTTAAATCATTAAAAATAAGGTCGCCGGTGAATAATAAAAATGAATGGAGTGGTAAAATGGACTTCTAAAACCCAATGGACTTACTATATTTTGGTTTGTTGTAGTCTTCAAAGTGTACTTAAAACGACAACTATTGCAATAAGAGATAAGATTGTGTTCATCATTAATTCTAAAACTATAAAATTGTTCACTAGAAAGGTCATAGACCTGGGACCGACCAGAGATAAACAAAATCACTATAGTTAGTTCACATTAAACTTAAAATCTGTAACGTGTCTACGAAAATCTGTCTACGAAAAGCAATAATTGTTAAACAACAAAATAAATAAAGCTTTAGTTAAGTAGTAAAGAAAGGGGATATATGTATCGGTTTCTGTTTCAATGGATATAAAACCAAGTCTCCCTCCGATCTGGTATATGTGAATGAACTTGTAAAATGAATATTAAGCTAGATAAATGAAAAACTTCTGAGAACGAAAGTACTTTTTTTGTGTGTGCGGAAGCAGAACGTGGATCACATTTGTTATTCAAATAAGATGGTCGGCGACCTTCCGTTCAATTCATGTAACTGCTATAAGAACACGCACGAAGCACCTCTAATCATGATGAAACTGTTTCAGCTTCCATCAAGATAATGTAAATAAAAGTGAGGAAGGCATAGTAACTCGGTTGGCTCCTGTGAAAGTGTTTATAACCTCAATTAGTGAAAATAAACACCAATAAAATTTTCTAGCGATGGTAGAGTACTTGGATTCAAATGTGGTATTTTTATACTTAAAAGCTCTTTCTCTTTATCTCTCTCACAGTATGAAGAAAATAAAATTACACATTTAAAAGTAAACAACAAATTCATTGGTAGGTATTATAATCACCTATCATCATTCATTTCTAGCCTGTCTTTGTGTATTTTGAGCTATTATTGAACCACATAGTTGGGAAATTTCGTGAGGTACCTAGATATTAGGGCATACACACAGTATTTTGATTGTCCATTTCCTAGATAATAATTCTGGAATGCTATTAAGTTTGGAGGAAAATTGGGTCTATCATGAATTTTCAGCAAGAAAGGGGAGAATTTTGGAAAGTTACGGTCACGGAAATGAAAATGAAATCTTTGTTTTACGTCCCACGATTATGCCGGCTAAGCTACAGGTGACGGTGATGATGAGAAATGAATGAAATTGTGGAACGAAGTAAGTGGAAGGAAACGGGGGATCCCCGAGAAAACTCACGCATACGGTGGGTATCCATAAGGTTCACAGAGTGTGGGCGGGGATCAAACCAGGGACCCCACACACCAGAAGTGAAAGCTCTACCACTAAGCCACTGCGCCCTCGTTACAGTCATAGAGAAAAGGGAATTATCCATACTTTCAGCTACGTCAAAAATTTCTTTTACGAAACTTTTCCTCTTAACCCACCAATGTTATGCTTCGTATCAATTAGAAAAGAGATATTTTGTTTTTGTTTTGACGTGTCTCTACTACTAACCGACCAATGGGGAATGCACAGGTCAATCTCTTTCTGATCTGATAACTTACGAAAACGTGGACAGAAAATATAAACATTAAATAAAGAAAACCTAAGTTTAAGAAAACATTAATATTGATATATAAAGAGACTCCTTGTCTTTTTACGATTTATCCATATATAACTATCTTTTAAATAACCTGGTACAGTCAACAGTAAGAATGAAATCGGCCTATTCAATTTCTTATGAAAATACCTTCCAAAGGAAAAAAATGAAATGAAATCTTTAAGTTTTACGTCCCACGGTTATGCCGGTACACATTCCAAAGGAATAAAATTATTTGAATAAACATTTCAGTAACTTACAGGAAAAATAGGTTTTCTTTTTTAAGAAATAGTAAATTATCCTCAAATAAGTTCATTTATTTCCTTAACAATAATTTAAAAGAAAAAAAAATGTGAAGGAAGGTGTTCGCTTTTTCTGGCGACTGAACCTACGTAACTTGGGAATTCTAGGTTAAACTTAGAGCGTAAAGAAGTATTATTATTATCTTAGTTAAGTCCCAGAGTAATTTACATTTATTTTTCAGTAAAAAAAAATAGCAACAGAAAATATTTACATCGGTGTTAGCGTCAGTTTCCACGGTCAACTATATATTAATAATTCTTAGCTTTAGGCTATTATCTGACAAAGCGACAATAAAGGGTTACAAATTTAAGATAATAACATAGAATTAACGGTAAACAGACGACAGAGAAAAGATTGATGATACGAAGTCATTAATATGCTGTATGGTAAATTTATAAGAAAGTAATGGTGACGTACAGTATATAGAAAATATAGTTTTCTGGAAGGTACCGTACATTTTACCAAAACAAAGTACTGACGAAGAAACATAAACGAACTTGGTGCATAAGATTTTCAGAAAAATCACAGCACAGCACTGGCAAATTTTCTGTCCTAAAATCATTGTAACATTAAGAATACGGTAAACATTAGAATAATAAATATTTTGCAGATGTGATTCATTGTAATTTAATAACTCAATGGTAAATTTCTCACCTCTGGTGTGAGAGGACCATAGTTCGTCCGATGGGGTGGATAACATCGGTGAGTTTCTTCGGGATTTTCCCATTTCCTCCCACATTCTCATTCTACCAATTATTTCACTGTTATTCACTTTCATTAACTGTCTATTTAATTGGCCTACAGGGTATTAACGTGGGACATGAAACAGAAAATTTGTAATTTAACAATGACGTACCAAATCTGCAAATATTCAATCATTATTATTACTTTTAACTTGAAAATCTTTAGTACATTTACTTATTTGAAACAATTTATAATTAAAACAAATATAGTGACGTAGTCCACAAGGCCCTAATGGCTGGGACTTTCTTTATAAATTTCCCGTAAGGGAGGTGGCAAAAAAAATCTTACTTTTATTGCGAACACTAAGCTTTTCCCATTTGGTTTAAAATGTGGAGTATTAACATAAATAGACCTATTTTAATTTCATTGAAAAGTATCAGCTATTTATGCTGTATTTTAAGTACTATATTTAATGCACTACTTGTTTGTTGAAAACAAAACAATTAGATAGAAGAGTGCATCAAAGCGTAAACATGCGTAAATTTTTTTTCGATGCACTTTTTGGGATTTTAAGTATAGGTCCTACACTTATTGTTGCTGTAACCACAGACGTGAAACCATCCACATAAAATGCATCCATTTTCTCTTTTAATATATACTATATTTCTTTCAAGAAGAAATGTTTTTAAGGTTGCTCTGTTTTGT
Source organism: Thermobia domestica (assembly GCF_964235325.1). Taxonomy (NCBI): domain Eukaryota; kingdom Metazoa; phylum Arthropoda; class Insecta; order Zygentoma; family Lepismatidae; genus Thermobia; species Thermobia domestica. The sequence continues at coordinate 77,408,499 of NC_137455.1, forward strand.
AACTAGTATAAAGAAAAGAACTTTCTCTGCGTGACATACAGAGCTTGACGTATTATGGAGAACAAAATACCGTTATATCCGTCGTCACACTACACGATAGTATGTGTTGTCACTCGTATTGCATTTCAAAGAACTTATGTTTATGTATGTTGTGTCAAGTAACCTCCAGAAAGTCTTATTATCATCTGTATTCAGCACTTCGTAATGTACAAGAGTTAAATCTAATGTAACATTATGTTAATTAGATTTTTAATAATGACAATAATAAAAGATCTATTACAAAGAATAAAATATAATTAACAAGCTGTTAAAGAATTACCAACATAGAGGAAAACTTCAGTTATTATTGAGATTTGCACATAATCCGAATATGCAAATAACCGGGTAATTGGAGAAACAATTTCAAAAACTGTTTTGAGATTTTAAGATTCTTTCGCTTTTGTTTAATAAAAAGGTAGAGCTAACATACATTGGAAACAAAAATAACTCTCACTTTTTTTAAAAAAAAAATCCAACTAAATATGAATTTCAACTTGGTTTAAGTAGGAATTTGAAGAAAATTTTGCCTTTAGAGCGAATACATAATTCAAATTTCAAAAGTTTATTACTTTAAAAATGTAATTCTCTATTTCCTGATATCGAATGAACCGTATCACTGAGTCTGATAATGGGAGTCACCGAGTTATACTGAATATTAACCGTGGCTCTCAGTTTAAATTTGATTTTCAGTTTTTTTTTTTTTTTTTTTTTTTTTTTTTTTTTTTTGGTTTCTTACAATTAGATAATACAGACAGATTATTTAACAACAACGATTTTCACATTCGGAAACAATGAAGAAATAATATTTTCTTCTTTTTTACCGGTATTGTACTCTAAACTAAAAGAAAGACCTCTGAATAGCATTTTGACTTCATTCAGATATGGCTAATTTTGCTTCCTAAGATAGCATTCATATGTTCATTCAAGGTCTTCATTTTTCTACTTTATTGTAGCACAAAACACGACAATCTTTATTTTACAGGATGCAATGTTATTCTCCATAAAAATTAAGTTAAATCGCACAGAAGTGAGTTCGAATGAAAGCACATTAATATCAGTTGAAGTCTGTATTATATTAAAATACTATTCAAACTAGATTAAACTGATTTTTATTAAGCAGGACTGCATCAAATAATGCGTTTTAAAACGTGATTATTTCTTAAAAAAGTAGAAGTTTAGCTTGACACATATGTATATATTTTCTTTCATTTTATTCACAGGAGTAATTCAAATTTTCAACTATCATTTACATCAACTACGAGTAATTATAGTGTAGTAATCGTACGAGCTATCCACAAATACTTAGAATCTGAATTTTCAACTAATTATAAGTCAACTTCTAACTAAGAATTAAGGGTATTAAGAGTCATAAACCTGTCCAAGTCTTATGTTTCCAAGTAATTGACAACGAAAAAAGAAACGAAAGCAGAACTTGACATAAAAGAGGAAAAATAAAAGAACTACAATAATTGATATACAAAATTGTTAGTTATGTCGCAAAAGTTTACCTCCTCCCCATCTCCCAAAATATGGAGAAAGAGTTATAGTCTACAAGTAGTTCATAATTTACAATTTGGCCGGTTCAGGAATAATATTTGTACAGTTGGCAATAAAATATAAATAATACATTTCATACATAATCTGAATATAAAATATATATGTTCTTCTGCCGATGACTATATAGTTACATACAACAATCTCATCACACATCAGTATCTGATAAGCTGCGACATGAAATTAAAGAAGAAGCTATAGATCAAGATACTGTTTCATCATCAAACAGTACCACAGTATAATTCACATGGGAAAGTTTTTAAATTGGATTTTTTAAATATAATTTACTTAATTTTTATAATGTTTCAATTGGCGGAAATAATACAAGTTCCAAGAACTCTGTGTTACAAGTATTATTCAATGCTATTAAATTGTGCAAAATAGCTCTATTAGTAGTAAATCAACATTTTTTTTTCATGCTTCTTCGCACAAATTACTTTCCGATTTCAAACCACAACAAAGGTTATACTGTGGTTTTGTTATTACTTTTACCTTCATGTTATTTTTTTCTTTCTTTAACCACAAAGCTCTCATCTTTCGCAGCTAACATTCAATATAACCGTGTGCCTGTATTCAAATAAGATTTCAATTGAACAAATTTAAGTTTGGAAGGAATAATATGTACCACAAGCCTTCACGTAATACTACGAAAGAAAATTAAAATACATTTCGCAAAGCTGAATGTAAATAAATTCCCGTGCTACTTCAAGTGAAATAAAGTTGTGTAATTAACACATGACACGTTTGGGATTGCAGATCGGAGAGTCTCTCCCTTTCTGCATCGTCATTCAAGCAAAAACAAAAACTGAAATGATTACATTGACATAATACAGCATAAAATAAGTTTTCAGTTTAGTTTAACATCCTGCGATTACGATGATAAATACAAGATGATGATGATGCAAGAATTGGTGGCACGAAAACCTGATCCCGAGAAAATCACAATATTGATCACTACAAACTAATAAGGCCTATGGTCTGGAATCAAACTGGAAGGCATATAAGTACAAATGCATCCATTACAATACATTGTTTTGATCATGAAATCGTATTATGAGCAGTATTATTAGCAGCAGTAAAAGTATTTTCAAAAATTGGTGTGCCTAGTTATATTAAAGCAACACAGTTCACTATCAAGAATGTGGCTTTTTGTAGCTATAAGCCTATATGTCCATGGCCGTCCGTAGAGTGGGGCAAGAGGAAGGGGTAAAGGTCTACTCCTTAATTTTCAAAGTAGGATAACTATGTCTATAGAGCAAATCATTACAAGACACGCAAAGTCGAGGGACCTTGTCGATTGTAATTTTTGTTTGACGAATACCAGAAAATAATATATAAATAGAGCATTTGAATTTCTATGCCTAAAATTAATGTAAAATGTCTCATACTCCATGCTGGTGTTTTAGCACCTCACTCTGTATTAATCTTTATTTATTTAAGGTTACATATAGATCACAACAGGTATAATCTTAAGTTATTTACTCGTATATTTGTGAGTTGTTTCCTGTTAATGCAGCCCTGATATCTATCTAAATCATTTTTTCATATACTTAATGTAGATAATAGTTATGCAATGTGCATCTGTTGTTTTACGTGGAGTATTATCTGCATGCAAGCATACATCAAAGTGTGTGTGTATTCGCGCCTGAGCTCGTGTGTCGGGTCTTTTATCGCCCTTGGAAAAAATCCTCCTGGAGTTCCTGTGTTTGCCTTCAAAGACAATATTGATTGAATATTAATTGACGTGTACAGGTGAATATCTCTGTACCAAAGCCATAATTATTATTATTCAGTTTTTACATAAGTGTTATTCCTAATCCTAACCATCCCTAATTATTACACTCTAGTTCCGCATTTTCCGGTTCTCATATACATGTTTGAACGTAAGTGGAAAGAATCTGATTCCTCTACTCCTGCTGTGATGGTTTAGTAGCTCCACCCAGTAATATCACGATTAAATGGGATAGAACTGTCTTCAGACAAAAGACAACACAACAGAGTCTTCAATTTTAATCGAGAAGTTCATTTTATAACCTTCTGTATTGATGTTAGAACATGTTTCATTAATTTAAAGATGTTGAAACTTAGTTCATTTAAACATTATTGTGTGTATGGTCTATGAGAGTTAAATCGAGAAGCACGGAGGAAATGAAAGCATCAAACAAACCACATTTTACAAGTCTTACAGATACAAATACACTACAAAATAGTGTCGAATCATTTAAATAAATAAATAATTGCAAAATCAATGTCTTTTCTAAATATTAATTGATATTGTACCTGCCATTTCATGAAGTTATGAACTGAGTACATTTCAAACATGGCAAAACAAATTGTCAATAACATACTAATAGGAAAAATTAAAAATATGAATATCAAAATGCACAGTGAAACTCATCTAGACTATGAAAAATGTGTATACTCAATAACTGAATAAGTAACCTATCTCTATCCTACATACATACTGTATGTGCAATGGCTTTCTTTTAGTCCTTCCGTTTTTCCCACATCCTCATTAAACTAATTTTTTAATAATCATTAACTTTCTTCAAACATCCGTCTTCTTTAGCTTACATGGCATACCCGAGGGATGTAAAACTCAAAGATTTCATTACATTTTTACTGCATATATAGGAAGTGGTTAGTTTACGGTATAACTAGAGTTTATATGCTAGTCACAAAGTTTCTCGGTAGACTGGACACTACAGAAAAAATTTACAATTGCAGCTAGAGTTTGTATGTTAAATTATAAATTAACACTTCTCGGTAGACTGGACGAGGCATTTGAAATAGCTGATAGACTTTTGCTATATATAAAATTTTGTCAATCAGTTATTCAATACATTTCTAAGTTGTAAATAGAAAAAGCAAGTTTTCGAAAATACACCTACATCATAATCAAATAACTGCATCTCAATTTTATGCTAAAAAAAATACTTCCGGATTTTTTTTTTCATTTTGCACAGTTCTAACGATGTGTCAATTTTAACGTCGTGAAATAACTCACAAATAACTTGCACCACTTGTAATTTTCATTAAAAGATTTTCTTCTATTTTTTTTAAGACACTATTTCGAAAAGTATTTCTAAGTTGTAAACAAACTAAAGTCACTGATAGATTTAGTTGTTATAAACATACACAGACATCACTTGGTCAGTGCAGACACACAAGTGGCTTTTTGTCAAAAACTCCAGTTAAACAATATAAAATCATCTACAAACATTCATCCGAGATGATAAAATTATATTGTGTCCCTATGTGTTTTGCTACAACACATTAACGAAGGAATTTTTTAAGCAAAAAAAAAAAAAAAAAAGATTCTATTAAAGTAAATTTGTCAACAAAAAATGTTACAAGTCAGTATTTGCCATAACACTAAACTGTTATTTTTCTCCGTGTATTCCCACCATTAAAAATGTGAGACGAGTTGAAACATATCAAGTTGTGAAAATATTACAGATTATTCGTTATAAAACTTTTGCATTAACGAAATGTTTACGTATGATATATTCTCTACATATAAGTGATAGAAATTGTCATTGCATTTAGATGTTCAAAACATTTTTTTCTGTGCAGGCTGCATTCACAAATCTATAACGAAACCATTTAAAATCAAGGTGTTCAGTTACAGCAACCAAAATAATAATTGACATTTTATTACACATTTAACGACTGTTTGGAACGCATGAAAAAATGTAAGTCACGTGTAAGCATTACAGTTAGAACAAAAATATGTGGAGAAACGTGTTTACAAAAGAAGAGGGAAGTTAATGAATAGAGATTCTACTACTTTCTCTCTATTGAATCATCAGTAAAATCTTCCAAATATTCAACACACAGCAAGCAACCAAATGAATTCGTTTATTGTAATATATATAATTATTAATTGTATATTGTACTTGTATAATCATTACGTTGTACAACTTAGAAATGATTTCCTCTGTTTATACAAAGATCAGGAAATCAAAATTAAATTTGACACATGCATGTGAACAACCATATGTATGGGCAGTGGTATATCAAGAAATTTTCATTCACAGTAAACGTATTATACAAGGTGGTTCAATAACGCTGCAAAATACAACGAAAGTAACAATGTAGGTGGGGAATAGGGATGGGAAGGAAATGTTTGAGAACACATCACAATGACGTCTGTCATTTTGAATTTTACTAAACTGTCTTAAATGGAAACAGTAGTATGTAATATGTTATTTTAATATAAAATTTCGTAGAAATTTAATGACACTGTTATTCTTGCTTTAACGTTAACCATTGTGAAATTATGACTGCTTCTTTGTATCGTTTCAGGAGACTTACTAGCAGAAGGTGTCCTTGACGCATGTAGAGCGCATTGAGATTTTGCCGATCTCTGGAGAATGAAGCATCAGAGTGAATGGAGACGATTCTAGCCGCCATAATCCAGAAAAGATTCCCATCAGCAACAGTACTATATTGAAAGTCCTGAAGAAATGCAAAGAAACCGAAACTATGACACATCGACCCAAGACTGGTAGATCAACGCATGGCGGTGGACAAGGCAAGAATTGTGGCTGTGTTGGCATCATTTAGGTTCCAAGAGAAACATGCGTAGTGTAGCCCGTGAAAGTGGTGTTAATTGTACCTCAATCATGCAAATTATGTCAGTGCATAAATGACACTTTATAAGCTTTAACTTCACCATTAGATGATTCAGAACGTCGTCTGGAATTTGGTCAATGAGTTACAGAATAGCTACGATAAAATCCCACATTTGCCTCTGACGTGTTGCTTACTGAATAGGCAAACCTTTACATGTTGGGCGAGGTTAACAAACAGAACGTGCGGCACTGGTCGGATAGTAATTCTCATTGGTTTCATTGGTTGGTTCCCAGAGTATCACCAGGACAGTGGAGTGGGATGTGGGGGTTCGTGTTGTGAGTCCATATTGCACTGACGGAACCCTAACGGCAATGGGTTATCGGCTCATGTTAGATGACATCTTGATCACCGCTGTTGGAGGATGAGTCAGTTTCTCCAGTATGATGGTGCCCCACGCTAATACGACACCTGTGTCCGACAGTACCTCGATCAGCAGTTTCCTAATGCGTGGATTGGTCGGCGAGGTGCAGTGGAATGATCTTCTCGTTTTCCTGACCTAACATAACTGTATTACTACCTATGGGGCTATGAGAAGTTTGCTGTGTATGCAATGAAAATTAGAGATGATCCGTATCTCAAGGAATGAATTGCAGAAGCATGTTCCAACATTATAGCCGACACTCTGCGCAAGGTTTTGTGTCACTGGGAACTCAAAATGTATTAGACAATCGACTGGAAACGGGAATACATTAAACACGTCCTATACTGTGAGTGGTTCTTGCCGTATGACTAAACTCTTTTGTTCAGAATACACACAAAAGACGTTATACACAAAGCCGTAATTTCGTAATGATTAGCGCTAGAGTAAAAATAACAGTATCATTCAATTTCTAGAAACATTTGCCACTAAAATGACATACTACATGCTATGGGGTTGTGTAAAATTGAAGATGGTGCACATCATTGTAATGTGTTCTCAAGCATCTCCCTCATTACTATTTTCCACCTACATTGTTACTTTGGTCGTATTTTGGAGCGCTTACCCAGGGGTGTAGCCAGCAGGTTTTGGTAGGGGGGCCCGTCGTTTTTGAAGGGGGGCCAGCAGCAATGTACAAATTTTTTTTTAAAAAAATGTGTTACAGCTAGTGTTTCTGAGGCCTGAAAAAACCGGAAAATTTTGGTTTCCTTTATTGTTTTTAGCTTATTATTATTATTATTATTATTATTATTATTATTATTTATCGTTTTTCTTCATAAATTATATTCCTGGTATTTTTATTATTTTTAACTAAGAATACTGCCCCCAACCAAACATTATACCTTTGTGCATAACTATTTCAATCTAAGCCCTTGTACACAGAACATATCTATAAAGGTAACTAAGAAAGTTCTATCGCTTTCTCATCCACCACCTTCCAACATCCATATGTCACCTAAGACGTACCATTTCACTATACTTATCCACCCACGCCCTTAGTTTAATACCATTGTTTTATGGTATTTGTTAGAACGTTTGTCTTCAAACTGTCTAATACAAATCACAGTAAATTGTGTAATCTGTTGTCACAACAAAGTATACCTTACTATTTTCCGATCGGTATAAGGAAGAGAAACCATTCTATTTTTCGATTGGTATGGTAAAATACTATTTTTCCATAAATTATTAATATGTAAACTTTGTTACTTTTAAATGATTGAAGCGAGGTAATCTCACCATAATGTTTTAAAAGCTGGTCATTTGGGGGACCTGGAAATCATTTGGGGGGGCCTGGCTCCGATGCCCCCCCCCCCGTGGCTACACCCCTGCGCTTACCATTTATTAGGATGTCTCCATACTTTTGAACTACCCTTTACGTTGTTTGATATTATTTTCCTTTCCATTTCTTTTAGTAATTAGTATAATGAGATCTATTCTACTATCGTACGTATTGTGCATGGAATTTTACTTACAAAATAAGCTTGAACAACTATTACATGTATCATGTATGTAACTTTGTTATTGCATTTGTTTTATCCCTATTATTTTTATGGTGTCCTAGAGATGTTTGTATGCTGTATGTACACAGTATCAAATTGGAATAATAATTACTTATTGGTACTGAATGAAAGACAATGGAGTATTACTAATTATCAATGAACCTATATAAGATTATAATATTGGTTAAAGTGAAGATTAGACACACTCATAATCAATATCTTGCACAATTATATTTCATGCAAATGCCCTGGAGAATATGTACACAAAAGTTTACAATTTGAAGTATTTTAAACTGTCAAAATCGTGATTATTTGCTCACGTAGTTTTCTCTGCATACGCTTATTACTATATACTATATCATCTGTGTTCTTGAATCTATAATCTTACGCTATACACGATTTCTTCTGATTTATTTTTAGTAAAACTATCTACTTCAAAATTCACGCTATTTCAAGACTCAATATTTATGTCATTCTTGGTGTATATTTTTCGACATTTACTCGCATCTCTGTTAGTCTGACTGCACGATTTATTTATATTTAATGGTCATTGCATTTTGTTCCCGACAAATTTGGTTGCTGACCAGTTGCTATAGTCACGTGTCCCGGATGAGTTAACCTAACGAGCCCAAAATTAATGGTCATGGGTTTGAATCTCGCCCACAGTAGGTATATTTGGCACCTTGCAATTCATTTTTCATCGTCTATAGAGCATAAACATAAAATGTAACACAAACACACAAATAGCTATATCTATTCTGCGTATTTAAATTCATTATTTAGAGCACTTCAAATCAAGAGGATTGAGTTCGTGGTTTTCGCCGTGGTAGAATTTACTGTGTAGTGTACGAAACACTCCTTTTTATCTTATTCTCTCTATACCTAACTTATTTTTCTCTCCCCCTTCTCTCTCTCACGTTTTCGTTTCTGTCCCAGCTGTGCCTCGACGAATCACGAACTCACCCATACCTATATCCTCGCCAACTCGGAGCTGGAAAGCGGAAGTCGTGGATATAAGTACCGTATAATAATAATCAGGCCCGTATCCACGGGGGGCTAGCCTCCCCCTAAATTTTCACGGTAGGCTTTCAAATGAACTATAATATGGTTGGGTCGCCCCCCCCCACTACATTTTTGGGCTGGCTACGGGCCTGATAAGAATGTGTGCTTGTAATTAAGTATAAGCATGCAAACGAATTAAAAATCAATTTTACGTGCCAATAATAAAACCTGATTTAAAGATATATTATGCACGTAATATTTAACAATATTCATTCCTACATTTTAAAACAACATTGAAACTTTTAAACAAAGAAACTTTTACTTTGTAATTATTACGGTCGTTTTCGATTTCAACTATAAAGGTTTGTGGTGGCTTTTTAGTATGTTCAACAATTCATATCTGGCTTCATTCACAATGTTCTTCGACCGGTCAATCGATTCGCTGCTGATGCTGTCCAGGTGTCGAATCTCAACTGGATACAAGGGTCCGTAACAGGTTCCACAGGCGAAAATTTAAACTGGTTCGCACTAATCCAATACCAACTGCCTGATAATCACTTAGGATTTCACTCGTGAGGATCCCAAATGATGTGTAACAACCCCCAACATGAAAACATAGACTGGTGTCCTGGGATATGAGAGTACCTTCACATAACGTATATTGCCAATAGTAGAAATTGACTTTGAGTTCCTTTTCACATTTAAAGGTTATATTTTAATCTTTGATTAACTCAAATTGACGTTTGTCCGAACCGAACCCGAATTCACCCGAACAAAGGGGACCTCTCTTGATAAAACACGGACACAAGCAGTTCGGCTCTCAGTGGGGCAGGCGTGCGAATAAACTTAGAATGGCACGCCCGACTTTAAGGGCGGCCTACAGAGCAACGATCAACACGGATCGTACGTCGACACGAGCAGAAAGACCACTGGAGATTCCCTTAGCTAACTATGGCTTTTTAGATATAGTTTAGCGTGGGTGAAGGTAAGAATCCCGAAAATCAAATATAGAGAGGATCATTGCCCAATCAACTCTCAACTACAACAGTGCGTGGGTAACGGGTGAGAGTCCCGAAAATCAGACACAAGAAAACAGTCACAAGAAATGCTGTGATCACGTGATCAGTTCCTCTGCCGTTTAACCATATATGGCCGTAGAGTCGAAGCTAGGTTTACCAACACATATACAAAACCATACCAAACTGATGAAAGAAGCTTCGAGATTATTCCTTCATATACGAGGCTCGGTTAATAAAGTTCAAAATTAACGATGTATTTTCCAATCTCTTTTAAATTTGATAAAATGAGCTTGGGGTCGGTGACAAGATTATCGGAATATGCTTACGTCTTTCACCTGATTATGATTCAGTGCACATTTTCCGCGCCTTATGTACTATATACATCACTAAACATAAATGAAACAAAAATATTGATAATTTTACGAGGGCTATTCAGAAAATCACTCACGTTTCAACAGGGTGCCGCTAAGGCCTTTAGTGTGCATACATACGTATGTGGACTTATAAAGTTCGTGTTGTTTCTGTTCTGTTCACAATACGTTGTTGACATGAGTGCTACAATTGAAAATCCCACTAGTTGTGAAGTGAGGTCGGTTATGCTATTTTTGTTAGCGAAAACCACGAAACCGATTGACATTCATCGACAGTTGTGTGAAGTTATGATAAAGACGTGATGAGTGAAAATGGAGTGAAGGAGGCATTGGAATCTCAAGCTTAAAGGTTACAGAAACATTCACAATGAGGACCGAAGTGGGCGATCGAGTATCATGACAGATGAAATGGTCGCAGAAATCAATGATAATATTCGTGAAAATCGCCTTTTTACGATAACAGAGCTCTCGTTTGAGTTTCTACAAACTTCATAGAGTTTATTGGATGAAGTTATGACACAAAAGTTAGGCATCTTCCCTGTGCCATCGTCAAAATCAGAACCAAACTCTTCATTCATTTCAGCCTCTTCGTCTGTGTCAAAAGATTCCAGCGCACCTCGAATGCTGGATGGAGAAACATAGGTCATTTTTAGTTTTGGTTCAGGTTCACATCTCAGACGAAAGGGACGTTAAAAATAAATAATAATCTATGTAGATATCTTCTCTACTATGCAGCTTTACTTATTCTGTACGACATGTAGGCTTAATTGTCACTATGAAGTTGAAAGAACGTTTAAACAAATGAATGAAAAATTTAAAAATGAAAATATTTAGCGATGCGTACGAGACAAGAATTAAGGCTGTCTCGTCTCGAACATGTGTCATTAAAGCGATGTATCGTTTTGAAATGTTGTGAAAATTATAATTTGTCTCGAAAAATGTATATGCCTACGTCTTTACTGGAAGAGCTTCGTCTCGTCTCGAACTATTGAAATTCTTATCTAAGTGTGAATATACGTATGTTAAACTCACATAACTCGGGGACAGTATGCAAAGGTTTTATTAAAGGGAATTAAACACTAAAATTTTCGGCGATATATTTTACTTTTTCAATACGCATATATTTGATTAAAGATACGGTGGTTCATCATGAACAAGTTTTACTGTATTTTGCAAATAAGTATGAAATAAAACCCTAAACAAGAACTAAAAACATATTTACACAGTACCCAGTACGAAAGAAATATGTTACCTTTCGACCTATGGTTAAAATTAGAAAAAAGAAGAAATTAACGAAAAACACGGAAGTAATATCTTTTAGCAACTATAATAAAACATGTAATAGCATTATATCACGTAAGATAGCCGCAGGAGCATATTTTATTATTAAATAACTCATCAAGATTTCAAATTGAATTCTTTATTCTTTAGCTGGCTATGTGCATTTTCCTGGAATGAAGTCAAGCTGACCTTGTAAACGACATAATAATAATTTAAGCACATTAGTGAAAAAACTAGTTTAAGCTTTCTAGTTGTTTTCATACAGAAAATAAAAGTTCATACGACAAAAATTCTAACACAGCAACGTTTTCAGGATATGAGGAAATACTACAATCTTAGGCCTATATACATACAGGGTGAGGCATAAGTCGGTTAATACTCCTGTAGCACACGAACGGCTTGGCGTTCACACTCGGTTCATAGTATATGTTGTTCGGGTGGGTAGTGGACCATATTGCACGACATGGTTGCCCTGACGGCCATCTTGGAAGCCGCCATTTTGGATCCAACTTTGGGTTTCTAAATGGGAAGGGGGCAATGTGGGGTATCATTTGGCACGAGCTCGATCTTAGAGAAATAGTGGTGCACTCCGTTGTCACCTGTCGTTATTATTTAAGATGTTATTGCGTCACAAAGGGTGACAACTTGGCAGTACAGTATGTGTTTCTGTTGTTCCAGGTGATGTACGACGTCGCTAACAATCCCAGAACGAATCGAGATCGCGGAGAAGAGTGGTGGACGATCTGCCAGAGTAATTGCGGCTGAGTTTAATGCATCCTACCCAGAGAGGGAGAACACCTCACACACGTTGCAGTGTTCAAGTTGTTGAAGAAGTTCCATGAGAGAGCTCGGTGCAAGACAAGGATCGATCTGGACGCCCAAGGACCGCTACTGCCGACGACAAGGCGACAGAAGTGTAAGCTGCTATTGTAGAAAGTTCAAAAAGCAGTTCTCGTCGTGTGGCACCATAACAGGGATCAGTCAGCGATCAGTGCTACGGGTACTGCATGTGAACAAGTGACACCCATACAAGCTGCAACTTAAAAAGCGGTAAAAAAAGAGCATGATTCAGACAGGCGAGTGCAGTTTGCTGAATGGGCCACAGAAAGGTGTGAGGAGGATCCCATTATCCCACAACGTGTTCTTTTCAGTGATAAGACATTATTTTTCGTCCACGGAGAGGGCAATAAACAAAATCACAGATACTGGAGTGACACAAAACCAGATTGGCGCCAAGACAGCGAATAGGTGGGTGAGGAAAATGTGATGGTGTGGTGTGGAATCTTTGGATGCGCATTATTGGACCGTACTTTATCCACGGCACCCTGACTGGTGAGAAATATCATGATCTGCTCGAGGATGATGTGTTCCCTGCTCCCTTGAATGAGGACAGTGATTTCCCATCCTTTTTCCATCAAGACGGGGCTCCATCTCACTATGCATTATGTTCACGCCAATGGCTCGATAGACAATTTCCGGGACACTGGATAGGGCGACGGGGACCGACAAAGTGACCACCAAGATCCCCAGATCTTACGCCGCTAGACTTCTTCCTCTGGGGCCATCTCAAGAAACTGGTTTATCAAAAACCCATCCGTGATATGCAGTGAATTCTGCAATGTTGTGACACCGTCGACCCGGACATGCTGTTGCGAGTCCATGCGGATTGGCAGAGGCTCTTTGTAATATATCTTGCTCAAGGTGCTTTGAGGACGCAAAGGTCCACGGTGGATCAGTGGTAGAGCACCCAGTTCTGGTACTTCATGTCTCTGGTTCGATTCCAGATTGCGCCAAGTGGGCTTTGTGGTGGACAAATATCGTGTGCGTGGCTTTCCTCGGGGTCTTCCGTTCCCTTCCACTTCCTTCATTCCACTATTCCACTTCATTTTCATATCATCAATCTCTCTTAGCTCTAGTGCATAAATTGGCCGTTGCACTTAAAGAAAGCAAAGAAACTGCAAATACAGTTGGAAAATTTCAAAGAAGTTAAATTTCTGACTTTTATCTCCGAGAGATAAGACAATGAAAAACTTCACTCCAATAGAAAGGCTGTTAAAGATTTATTTAGTTAATTAAACCGTGCTCAAAATTCACAACATGAATTGAGTCTACCTTAGGTATTATTGCAGCAGAGATTTTTTTTTTTTTTTTTTTTGTACAACTTCAAAAATAATGAATGTTTCTGTATTTATATGCGGTATAAGAATAAATTTATTTCAAAACGCAACACTTTTGTAGTACGTGTTATATTTTACTAATTTTTTGAAGATTTATAGTGCACAACCTATACCGATGATAGTAAAAAGCAAACTTCTTTTCAAAAGAAAGAAAGAAAATAATAGATTTCACGATCGAAAACAAGAAGACAATCACATTGGTGAAAAACAACGAAAGTAATTTTGACTTCCATACCTAGTGTTGTAAATAGAAAAAAAACGGTTCGTATTTTTTCAGAAATGTACGTTTTTTTTAGAAAAAAAACATTGCCTCTCGTTTTTTTTCTAAATTTCGTTTTTTTTCAAATAGTCATTTGTAATGCATCTTACGTCTATTTAAGTATGAAATATTTTTATGTTGGTGTAATCACCGTAAAATGCAACATAAATTAAACGCTAGATACTGATACGCTACAAATATTTTACAATTTACATGAATACCATACCTATTAACAATTCGGGTTTCAGCAGTTTTCATCAATATCAACTAAGAAATAAAAGTAGAAATGAAAATTTTTTTTTTTTTTTTTTTGTGAAAGCAGGCCTTTAATAAGTACGAAAATAATGTCACAAACAGTGTAAAATTCCAATAACTTGTCTAAAGGTAAAAACTAATACTAATTTGCCTAATAGTATTTTTCTAAATGTCATATATAAATAATTTGTCGACTAGATATATATGATATGCAGAGCCGGCGATTTTGTTTCGGGAGGGGCTTTGCTAACTTTCGGGGGGGGGCTTTGATTAAAATGTGAAAATTCTGCAAGATATTTCATATACTTTACTGCAGTACGTAAGATTTCGAGGTAGGCTTAAGCCCGGAAGCCCCCCCCTAAATACGCCACTGCATATATGCAACACGTGCATTTGCGTGGAACGGCAAGCTTGGATGGTCCGGCAAAATCTGTCACAAGTATATTATTTAAATTAAATATTTCTTGTTGGAAACAGACTTCATGATGATGGTAGTTACATTTATTAAGCTGATCTTCTATTTGAATACTACATTCATAAATTATGTTTAGATTGCATTAGTTTAAGGCCACATGGACAGTGCTAAAGCAAATGGTCGAATAAATCCGAGCACAAATTGCTTGATTGTTGTCAAATGCAAGAATTCAATTCTCGAATAGTAGTGAATATCTGTTCCATTTAGTAAGTTATCACAGTTTTGATATGAAACTAGTCTTGTTTTTGTCAAAAACGAGTTCCTTATCATTGAAGATAGAAACAAGTTTTTTTTTAAAAAAAATGTTAGAAGATGTAGAAGAAAAAATCAAGAAATAAAGATAAGAGCTAGTTGCACTGGAATTGCAAACTGATACATTGAAGCTCGATAGTGAATTCTATAAGAAGGATTACCATCTTTCCTCTGCAGGTGTGTTTGCTTTATCTTTCACTAACATAATAGATTAATATTTAAAGAAAAAAACAGACACAACGGAATTGCATTTTTAGTAAGTGATTAAGCCTTTCTGAGTGCGACTGCACTTACCCTCGCCTTTGTTGTTCATGCTGGAGTAGGATGCTGGAGAAAGGGGGAGGCGGCAAATTATGCCATTGCACGAGGAGACAAATTGACTAGGACCGGCCCTGATGATATGTATATACAAGACATGAATATAGGATGACTCAATTTGAAGTAATGCAGGGTGTTTCAAAATTAATATTTGGGTTTTGAAACTTTGTAGTATCTATTACAATTAACTTACAATTATAAATATTATTTCAAATGAAAGAGCAACTCAAACAGTTTTGTACGCACGCATGTACATGCATTGTTTTTTCTGTCTGCCGTTAGAAAGAGCAAGTAGCAAAAATGTAGACTAGAGAGCAGAAAGCTTTTTGTGTTTTAATAAAGACTGAATCTGTACAGTGCAACCGTCTGTGTGAAGAATATTAAGGAGACGCTTTCAACTACGTCTTTATCGTTTGCAGTTGCTACAGGTTTAAAGCCTACAGACTACGGTTTACGTGCCAATTTCGCAAGTAAAATATTCCTGCATAACAATGAAGATATTCTGGATCGTGTCGTCTTCAGTGATAAATCGACATTTCACCTAAGAGCTAATGTGAACACTCATAATGTTTGCATCTGGCCGTCAACAAATCCTCAGGAGATGGTACACTTGAAGCGAAACTCCCCTAAATTGAATGTGTTATGTGCCATATGGCGGAAAGTTATGGGCCTTTCTCGCCTATCGACTGGATGTGTGCCGTGCAACGAATGAATCTCACATTGAACACTTGTAGCAAAGACTGTTTGAGGTGCTCTTTTACTTGATGCATTGCTTACAATTGTACGTAAAATGTAATAAGTACTACGAAGAGTTAAAACCCCAAAATTTATTTTGAAACACCCTGCATTTCTCACCAACACTGTTGGAACTAAGATGTAAAAATGAAAGAAAATTTTCCTTATAAAGTTATTGTTTACAACGATATTATTATTAGTCGAGACTATAGCTACAACAACAACACGAAAAATGTAATCAAATGTATACTCGGTGGCCCAGGTGGCCAAAGTGGCACACACGGATGTGTCATTTGTTTAATCCGCTCCTGTGTGGAACTAATTAAGATATCGGGATATTATTCTTGCAAAATATGGTTGGACTATAGTTTATCATATTAATTTCTTTTTCTTCTGGTGTCGAATTTCCTTCTCAAATTTCACCCCAGTAAAAAATTCGAGAATTTTCTAATTTCGAATTTCCTTTACTCTTTTTCCCTGTAGCTTCCTTCGTTGTAGAAAAACATCCTTAAGACTTGCCAGGTAGATACCTAAGATGGATACCTAACTCTTGACATCAATTGGACGGGCCTGCGCGCAGTGTTGTCAATTAGGGAAATTAAAATTCTCCTATATTTGGGCAAAAAATTAGAAATTTTTGTTTATAAATCCGCACCTATATGTCCGAGTGCAAGTCAATTTACGCCAATCGAACATTTGTCCTTACTTAACAAACGAAAGTACAGATCGTTACAATGGGGTAATTAGGGGGCGCACGTAAAATTCGTATTTAGGTTCTAACCCTTGATTTTTCTAGTTTTTCCTTACTTTTCTGTTTACCGTAATATATTTTCGGCAATTAGAAGCTTTGTTCCTTAAATATCGCCATAATACTTGTAGGATATATTAGTGGTGTACCAAAGTTTAATTTAAGATAGTTTGCGTCTGTCTGGTAGCAGTATTACAAGCTACAGAAAATTTTAATTCCAGATTTTAGGGGCAAATTTGGGAAAAAATTCCCTTTTTTTATGTCTATTATTTCCTTCTTGTTGGCTACATTCGAACAAATGTACAGTGTCTAACAGCCTCATCCTTAGTCTACACAGCGCACCATAAAAAGTTTCACTAGAATAATTAGGGGAAGTACAGTTGAGGTTTATAATAAACCATGTTCTGGAAATGATAAGAAAATGGTGAATTTCTGGATAGAATGAGATTTTTTTTTTTAATTTCATGCTTACTTTGTTATATGTCGCCATGATACTTGCAGGATATATTCTTGGAGTAGTACGGTTTATTTTCAGATAGTTTCGTCTGTCTGATGGCAGAGTTTCCAGCCAAAACAATTAATTCCCGCTATTAGGTGAAAAATTCGGAAAATTTCCCTTTTCCCCTCTATTACTACCCTCTTACTGGCTACATTGAAACAAACGTACCACTACCTGAAAGCTTCCTCTTTGACCTACAGAACGCACCATAAAAAGTTTCAATAGGATAATTAGAGAAGCTGTATTCCGGCATATTTGATTTTTGCTTCTGAGGCGTAAAAAGTGTCAAAATTTCATGTGTATGACAGAATTTTTTCTTTCCTTCTTTGAATGGAAGCCAGCGACTTCAGGATTTCACTGTACCTTGTCAACATACCAAAGATTTGTTTGAGTGACTTGAACCCATATAGGAGCAGTGGTGCTAGATACAAAAAATTTTGAAATTCGGTTAGGGAATATTTTGTAAATTTTCATTCCTACATTTCCCTCAATAATTTCCCACCTGTTTTCAACACTGCAATGCAACGTACACCAAAAAATAGCCACATCCATTTTCTAAAAAACAAGGCCTTAACCATATCAATCGAATGAATAGTTTTTGAGCAATAAGTCACTAACTGGAAATGTAGGAATACGCCAAAAATGACCTGGGACCGAAAGGAATAATCACACAATTTTGCTCGTATAGGTACAAAGAAACAAACGATTTGTAAATTACGAGGGCTTCGACTCAAGTTCTGTTGATTATTTCAATAATCTGCAACATAAATCAATAAATAATAGTTGCCAGAAAAAAAACAGACATTTGAAAAAAAACATGAAAAAGAACGATGTTTTTTATTGAAAAAAAACTTCACAGAAAAAAAACCGTTTTTTTACAACACTATCCATACCTCTTCGTCATATTCAATATTTCGGTCAGATATATAATATATATAAACCTATATACTGACTTTCCCATATTCGTAAAGCTGAACAACCCTTCCCACTGCTTTAATAGTGAAGGCGCAGGTTTAATGCACGTGATCTCCGGTGGGAGCACATTGAAATTTGAATGTATTATGGGAGTTCAGATTCCACCTTACACGCTAGTTTCACGTTTCATATAATCTCAGTACTGAAAAGGGACGCTAAAGTAGGGAGCACTATTCTTTGTATGGGAGACTTTAATCTTCCAGAGATAAATTCAGGTTTCTCCTTTTTGAATTCATCAGGCGCCTGCAAAAATCTTTTCAACTTTATTAATTTATTTGGTCTAAATTCGATTAACAATGTACAGAATGAGAATGGTCGCACATTGGACTTAGTGATTACTAATGTTGATGACATTTCTATTGAAAGAGTAGAGCACCCTTTGGTTTCTGAAGATAGGCATCATCCTGCATTGGAATGCTTATTGTACCTAAATCAACCATCAATAAGAGATAAACTGCAAAACAATTTGCAAGGTTTTAACTTTAGAAAGGCAAATTTTACTAAAATGTACAATGAATTATTAAATGCTAACTGGGACTGCCTCAAAGATCTGAATGATAACGTGATTGTTGATAAGTTTTATGAAATTATTTATAATGCGATACATGTAAGTGTTCCCTCTAAGAAATTCTTGAACAAAAATTATTCCTGTTGGTTTACGTCCAATATTATTTAAAAAATTAAATATAAGTCCTATCACCATAAAAAATGGAGAAACGGTATGGGTGATGTTTCGTTTCACAAATGGGAATTTTGTAAACTCCGGAAAGAATTGACAGCAGAAATAGCGTTAGCGTATAAATCTTTCGTTTTTGAATCGGAACATATGGTAGAGAGGGATCCTAGTCAATTCTGGAATTTTATAAAAAAGTAAAACTAGGCATCTTTCTACAGGCTTCCTAATATGTAATGGTAAGGAACTGAGAAACAATAATGATATTACAGAGGAATTTGCTAGCTATTTTAATTCGGTGTATAGTAATGGCAGAGCGCGTTAATGAAATAGCTCTAGAGGATGGTGAGGAAGCCATAAGAATGTTGAAACCCAAAAGATGTTGCGGATCGGATGGTATCCCATCGTACATTCTTAAGGGTCTTATAGACATTCTTAAGCATCGTCTACATACAATTATAAATATGTCATTAAAGACAGGCGTGTTTCCGGACAAGTGGAAAGAAGCCATAGTTTGTGTATCCCTAAATCTTGTGATGCGAAAAATGTACAGAATTTTAGGCCTATTTCTATTTTATCAGAATTTGCCAAGGTGTTTGAGCAAGTAATATTCAAGAGGATAATGTGTCATGTAAAACCCGTCATGTCAGTATATCATCATGACTTCTTAAAGAATATATCAACATCCACTAATTTAGCCATTATTACAGATTTTATTGCAAATGAATTGGATAGAGGGGATCAAGTAGATGTGATCTATACTGGCTTTTCAAAAGTCTTTGATTTGGTAGCCCATGATGTACTGTTGCAAAAGCTTTTCTCTATGCAAGCAAAAAAAGTTTTTTCGCATCCTATTTGCAAAATCGTCAACAGGCCGTCACGTACAAAGGATATGTATCTTAAAAAATCACAACCTTATCTGGAGTCCCTCAAGGTTCAAATCTTGGTTTACTCTTATTTTTATTAATGATAAATGACCTACCGTCTTATGTTCATTATTCTATCACTCTTCTATTCGCTGACGACCTTAAAATATTCTCCAAAATTAATTCGTTTGAAGACTATACAAAACTGCAGACTTATGTAATATTAAGAACTGGTGTGACAATAACAAGTTTAAGTTGAACGTAAATAAATGCAAAATGCTTTCCTTTACCCGCAAAACAACACCATTAAATATGACTATTCTATTAAAGGAAGTATTTTAGATACACCTACTTTAATTAAAGATATAGGAGTGCTATTTGATCCTAAATTAAGTTTTACTTATCATATTGAAACAATTGTTAATAATTCATACCGAAATTTTGGCTTTGTTATGAGAATAGGTTAGGAGTTTCAAAACGATGCTACGTTAATGAAACTCTACTTTTGTTTTGTGAGATCGCAATTAGAATATGTCTTGGTCACCAAAAACACAAAAACACATAGATAGGATGGAAAGAATACAATCAAAATTCTTGAGATTATTTGCTTATAGAAAACCTGGCATGTATCCAAAATACGAGTCGTATTCAGAAATAGTATGAAACTTCAACATGAACACGTTGAAACAACGGAGAGAACATACGGATCTTTTACTTTTACACAAATTACTACATGGTAAAATTGACTTTCCCAATCTTACTTTGAAGGTTCAATTGCATGTCCCATCAGGTCAAACCCGAGTAGGAAATAGCAGTACATTTTACTGCAGAAAGGCAAGAACAAATATCCTCGCTAAGTCTCCTATATGGAGAATGAGTGCTCCCTACAATGCAATTGAAAGGATAACTGCTATAGATGTTTTTAGAATGTCGGAGACAGTATACAAGAATAGCCTTAAAAATATGTGATAATGAAAATATATAAATGTATAACCTTATTAATACTGTATATATAACTAAGGGTAAATGTATTTGTAAAGATCAACACTGTAACTGGGCCTAGAGCCTGTTGTGTTGAATAAATAAATAAATAAATAAATAAATAAATTCAATAATAAACGAACGCTGAACATCCGAAATGCACGAAATTCAACCATTAGAATAATTTTTAATTTAATGACCCCACGGTTATGCCTTTCAGACTCAAGGAGAGGAAATGAATGATTGTGAAATTAAATTTCTCTGAACTCCCATAGGGAATCGAAACCAGGACCATGGGCACCAAAGGTGCACCCGCTAGCTACTAAATAAGCGGAAAGAACTACTACTATTACTACTACTACTACTACTACTACTACTACTACTAGTAATAATAATAATAATAATAATAATAATAATAATAATAATAATAATAATAATAATAATAAACTAGCTTAGGTGAACCGAACTCAGAAACTCCCGGTGTGTGAAGCTGTGAAACACAGCCTTTGTAGCCAAGCTTGACCTCCAAATATAGCGATTTTTAACCCTCAAACGATGGGCTTCTTGCTAACCAAATCTCGTTCAGATCCGGCCAATAGTTATCGAAAAATAAATTACTCCATACAAGGGGACCTGAGCCAATCTCTGGCCGAGCTCGGACTCGAAATATAGCAATCTTTATTTATTAGAGGATCGGTTACTTGGCCACCAAATTTCGTTCAGAACCGACCAGTATTTACCGAGAAATAAAAGTAGCAAATACAAGGCGAGCTGAACCTGTCCTTGGCCGAACCAGACGACTAAATATAGCCATCTCTATTCCTAAACCATGAGCTACTGATCCACCAAATTTGATCCAGATACGGCCAATAGTTACCAAGAAATAAAGTACTACATACAAGGTGATTCGAGCCCGGTTACAAATTATAGTGATCTTTATTCCTTAGACGATGGGCTACTTGCCCATTAAATTTCGTTCAGATCCGAGCAGTAGTTATCGATAAATAGAGTACTAATACACGGTGAGCACAGCCGAGCCGACCCTGTCCCTGGCCAAACCCGGTCATCAAATATATAGCGGTCTCTATTCCTTAGACCATGGGCTACTTGCCCACCAAATTAAGATTAAATAGTTACTGAGAAATTAAGTACCACAGACACACATATATCTGGGGCGTAACTAAAAGCTTCCATACGCTTACGCCGAGCTAATAAAGGAAAATCTTGAGTTCTTTATCAGCCAGACAACACAAAATTGTTGTAAAAGATAACAATGTTCTTTTGATATGTAAACTATCTTTTAACATTTTTGTACCCCTCAAAAACTTAAGGGAATCCGAAAAATCAAATTAAACCCGAAGAAGGCATCCGTCCAGGTGTTATTTTAACGGATTTTTCAAACCACGAGTTTATTTCTTTCGAAAATATTTGAAGTTGCAACGTACGTGTTCCAACTAGTAATGATTTCAGGAGGTTGCCCAGTACGAAACTGCTTCCGGACCCAATACAGAGTCCTGAAATTGCCCCCAGGACCATATATCTTGTAGTGCTCAATGTGGATTCTCATTATTTTTGTAATATTACTTTTCACGCCCAGTGCATTGAAATTCCTCCCGGAGAAAATCTTCTGAAATCAACACTGGTTCTAATGTTAAAAGAAAAAGTTTAAAAATAAAGACCAGTGGCATACGACGTTTGATGAAACAGTCGTCTTTTAATACATTTTTTAAAGTTAGGCTTGGACTTACCTAGGAGAGGTTAACCAGTTACGGACAGAAGCTAGAACTCTAACACAGAATTTTTGGACGTACTTGGTTAATATATATTTTACATTTGTACTGAGAAAGTCAGGGTCGACGTACATGCCAAATTTGACTAAAATCAGACGAATATTTGTGCAATTTATCCATCACTCTTTTTTTAAAAAAGTCTAAAAGCCAAACTTGGACCAACGTATCTTCGAGAATAAAAGAGTCTACCACACATTTCATATGAAATAAAGTCCAATTTACTCATCAATTTTGTCAAGATTAAATGAGTAGTCTCAAAACATGATTACATTTTACATACTCTTTCTCTTTTAAAATCAAAATAATCCCAATTAATATTTAATTTAGACCATTATAACCTTGAAACACTCCGTTCAAAAATGGAACATATACTGTTCACACTAATGAAGTCATGTATATGTACATACCAAATTTGTCACTGATCGGATAAGTCCCTGAAAGGCACGCGAGGTTTATATTCTTCATTTCATTAATTTTCATCAAGGGAAAGAAACTCAATAGACGAAAGAAATGTTTATAGTGTAACAGTATGTTGAGTGTAAAGTTACCATCTGTATCCTTCATTGAAAGTGTATAAATAATACGAGTATAAACAAATTAAACAAAAGCCTCATTTACTCTCATTCCCTCTATGAATAAGAATAAACTAAATTGATATAATATTACACCCTCGATTTACTTGCTAAAGCTTTACAGAACAAATCGTTAGAGAGAGAGTGAAATCGTTAACATAAGTAGTGGCTAATCAATGTAATTAATTAAAGTTAATGCCATCCTCACGAACTTCCAGAACATATATGATCAACAGATATAAATTTAAATATACTTGTAGTTTGTAAATGAAATCACGAAAGCTTAAATTCTATTTGCTTTACGTCTTACAAGTTAATTCTGTGTCCATGGGAATGAAACATCCGTTACCATGCTTCATGGTATGGCAAAAATGAGGATGTGCTGAAGAAAAACTTTCCTAAAATAACGAACGTCATGCTCCAAGCCACAAACAGCTTCCTTTTCATAGTTTTTTTTTTTTTTTTTTTTTTTTTTACAAGGAAAAATTACACATGCTTTCAGATGTGTTATTTCTTTTTTTAATATCCAGCGGCTTCCATTTTTACTACGCATTTCATGCGTAAGACTATGAAGTCAAATCTTTCTTTTATCATTCGTGTCAGTCGATATCTGCTTCAAGTTTCTAGACAGAAATCTCAGCCAGTCAGACAACATAAAATCCAAAAGCTTCAATTATGAAGGGGCTATATTATCTTCTTCGCTTTACCTGCCTTGGTTACATTTGAAATTGCAGACATCCATTTATTCTTAATATCTTAGTACTTTTATTGAAGATCATGACTTACGAGCACATTATTCACAGTAGTTTCCTTAATCAATTACTGTTTCCCTAATAGTTTCAGGGCCAACGTGTTTCATTTCGGTGTGTATGTTCGTAAGTTCAAATCTTGCTGGGAGTACAACGTCAGATTAAAAGGGACTAGTGATACAGTGATTGGGGTTCTCGATTCCAGATTTACTTCTATTTTACTTTAACAGGTTTTCTAACAAATTGAAAAGATATAGAGCATTACTACATAATCAAGGGTTCGAATCACACATCAATTTGGTCATCGTCTATGTTTGTTGCTATTAATGATCAGGGCGGATCCAGGACGGACTTCTGGGGGGGGGGTTGTCATACTGCTAGTTTTAAGGGCTCCAAATTTTGGGATGGGTTTTATTTATATATATAAAATAATAAAGTTTCCTCTTCTGGGGGAGCGATCGTCCCGATCTCCCCCCCCCTGGATCCGCCCCTGTGATCAGTTATCGTATCTTTTTGTTGATTTACTACAGCTACATATATTCATTTGATTCGGTATGCTGATGATAGCTTTGCTAGCTCTGGGTAAATTCATATAATAAACGCTTACCACCTGCTGATGCAAACGGAATCTCAAAATCAATGCAATCAAAACAGTTTCTATGTTTCCAAGTAAACCTTCCCCACCGCACCATCATGTTATTTCAAAAGGTGATTACTATACTTCAGTACACAGTCATATACTTACATATTGTATTTGCCCAACATTTAACGTAAATACTACATACTATTTGTGTAATCAGAACGAAATCACCTCAATCTCAGGATCAATAACCTAGGGCTTAAGATCATATTTTGTTCTTCAAAAACTCACACGCTAATGAAGTGTTTCTTACGCCAGTAGGAGTACCAATGACACCAATGACTCTGTGCCTGGATTTACGCATCAGCTTCTTATTACGATAAATTTTTAATTCTCGAACTGAACATATTTCACATTGCTATTCGCATTATACAGCCCTATACATGATCTATCTTCTATCATATCATTTTCTAATTTTCAAGCGTCTAAATTTATTGCTGAACGCTAAATATTACAAACTCCTATTGTTGAAATTACGCACTATCGAATTCCGGCTCATTCACGCTTCCACAACTCTCCTTACAAAGTTTGATCTATGTTCAGTTTATTGTTGTACGCTGTCGCCTGATCACCTTGACTTGAACCTCATTGAAGGGTAACCTCCAGTGAACACCCACTTTTACCATACACGAGACTTTAAGCAAAGGAAAACCCCGCCAAGAAAATGTCTCTTGTACACACACAGTCATTTTCTCCATAACGAATAGGGTCCATCTATGACTAGTGACTTCTCATTCCCCCCCCCCTTCATGGAACTAAAATTCATTGAGATTGAACTAGTTCGTTTGATCGCTACGCGTAGTGACGTAATTTTGTAGGAGCTAACAAGTTAACCTGTTATTCCCCCCCCCCGCTTCAATGGATTGAAAAATTGATTGAAATTGGGTCAGATTGTCTGATCGTCGTTTGATTGTGAACAATCACAGTTTGATCATTACGAGCAATGATGTAATATGTACAATTTTATAGAAGGTTCTAACAAGTAAACCCATTTGCTGCCCCCCCCCCCCAAATCATGGATGCAAAATTGATCGACATTAGACCAGATCGTTCGATCGCGTTTCTCGCCTCGTAGGCAACACTTGTGTCAAAATTGAATATTGTTTTCTTTATGAAATTTATTTGAGAACAAGATCCTAAGACGAATATTCGGACCGAAGAGGAACGGGAATGGGGAATGGCGGAAACTTCATAACGAGGAACTACATAATTTATATGGTTTACCCAACATTGTTAGGGTCGTCAAGTCTAGGAGGCTTAGATGGGCGGGTCATGTAGCTAGAATGGAAGAAAGTAGAGACGCTTTCAAAGTCTTGACTGGAAGACCAATCGGAAAACGACCATTAGGAAGACCTAGGCGCAGATGGGAGGACAATATTAAGATGGATCTCGCAGAGATTGGAATACAAAGTAGAAACTGGATGCAGTTAGCTAAGGATAGAAGTCAGTGGAGAGCTTTTGTGAACGCGGCATTGAACCTCCGGGTTCCATAGGCCATAGAGTTAGTTAGTTAGTTATGAAATTTATATTACAGCACCTTTTTAAACAGAAGGCAAGAGAATGTAGGTTTACACTCAAATTCCTGATTGATGTTCAACCAAGTGGTGGGAATAATTGTGAAGCCTTTTAAAAAATATATATAGCATATTGCACTAAAATCTTACTTTTTTTTTTAAGTGAAGCCTATCACGAAACGTATTTCACCAGGATCTTAATTTAAAAAATTGTGCTTCGTTCATATATTGCGTTTCCCTATGTTGAATTAAACCAAACCAAACCAAATCACTTGGCGTAGCGGCCCATTAGTGAGCCTAAGCCTGCTCCAGCGCCATCCGCTAGCGACTCGCTGAACTACTTCCAATCTAGTGGCG
Source organism: Thermobia domestica (assembly GCF_964235325.1). Classification (NCBI taxonomy): domain Eukaryota; kingdom Metazoa; phylum Arthropoda; class Insecta; order Zygentoma; family Lepismatidae; genus Thermobia; species Thermobia domestica. Next base: position 77,435,155 of record NC_137455.1, read on the forward strand.
AGCACGTGGTCAGCGCGATGCGACGCCTTGTTCTTAACAGGCGCATCAGGAGCTTTCTAGACCTAGTCGCCGTCACGTCTTGTTTTTACGTGACTCCCCAGTTTGCCTCACGACACCGGGTGGACGCCAAAAATTGAAAAGCATCGACCGGGAATCGAACCCGGTACCACACGGACATAAATTGAACGCTCTAACTACTGCAGGTAGACTATGGTGTCCCCTCCTATGTTGAATTACTAAAGCAAATCAGGTAGTTAATTTCGTCAGCTTTCAAAGTAAAGACAAGTCTAAGTTCTTTCTATTACAGTGGTGTGAACATAACATAAAAACAACAGATACTGCAGGTAGACTATGGTGTTCCCTCCTATGTTGAATTACTAAAGCAAATCAGGTAGTTAATTTCGTCAGCTTTCAAAGTAAAGACAAGTCTAAGTTCTTTCTATTACAGTGGTGTGAACATAACATAAAAACAACAGATACTGCAGGTAGACTATGGTGTTCCCTCCTATGTTGAATTACTAAAGCAAATCAGGTAGTTAATTTCGTCAGCTTTCAAAGTAAAGACAAGTCTAAGTTCTTTCTATTACAGTGGTGTGAACATAACATAAAAACAACAGATACTGCAGGTAGACTATGGTGTTCCCTCCTATGTTGAATTACTAAAGCAAATCAGGTAGTTAATTTCGTCAGCTTTCAAAGTAAAGACAAGTCTAAGTTCTTTCTATTACAGTGGTGTGAACATAACATAAAAACAACAGATACTGCAGGTAGACTATGGTGTTCCCTCCTATGTTGAATTACTAAAGCAAATCAGGTAGTTAATTTCGTCAGCTTTCAAAGTAAAGACAAGTCTAAGTTCTTTCTATTACAGTGGTGTGAACATAACATAAAAACAACAGATACTGCAGGTAGACTATGGTGTTCCCTCCTATGTTGAATTACTAAAGCAAATCAGGTAGTTAATTTCGTCAGCTTTCAAAGTAAAGACAAGTCTAAGTTCTTTCTATTACAGTGGTGTGAACATAACATAAAAACAACAGATACTGCAGGTAGACTATGGTGTTCCCTCCTATGTTGAATTACTAAAGCAAATCAGGTAGTTAATTTCGTCAGCTTTCAAAGTAAAGACAAGTCTAAGTTCTTTCTATTACAGTGGTGTGAACATAACATAAAAACAACAGATACTGCAGGTAGACTATGGTGTTCCCTCCTATGTTGAATTACTAAAGCAAATCAGGTAGTTAATTTCGTCAGCTTTCAAAGTAAAGACAAGTCTAAGTTCTTTCTATTACAGTGGTGTGAACATAACATAAAAACAACAGATACTGCAGGTAGACTATGGTGTTCCCTCCTATGTTGAATTACTAAAGCAAATCAGGTAGTTAATTTCGTCAGCTTTCAAAGTAAAGACAAGTCTAAGTTCTTTCTATTACAGTGGTGTGAACATAACATAAAAACAACAGATACTGCAGGTAGACTATGGTGTTCCCTCCTATGTTGAATTACTAAAGCAAATCAGGTAGTTAATTTCGTCAGCTTTCAAAGTAAAGACAAGTCTAAGTTCTTTCTATTACAGTGGTGTGAACATAACATAAAAACAACAGATACTGCAGGTAGACTATGGTGTTCCCTCCTATGTTGAATTACTAAAGCAAATCAGGTAGTTAATTTCGTCAGCTTTCAAAGTAAAGACAAGTCTAAGTTCTTTCTATTACAGTGGTGTGAACATAACATAAAAACAACAGATACTGCAGGTAGACTATGGTGTTCCCTCCTATGTTGAATTACTAAAGCAAATCAGGTAGTTAATTTCGTCAGCTTTCAAAGTAAAGACAAGTCTAAGTTCTTTCTATTACAGTGGTGTGAACATAACATAAAAACAACAGATACTGCAGGTAGACTATGGTGTCCCCTCCTATGTTGAATTACTAAAGCAAATCAGGTAGTTAATTTCGTCAGCTTTCAAAGTAAAGACAAGTCTAAGTTCTTTCTATTACAGTGGTGTGAACATAACATAAAAACAACAGATACTGCAGGTAGACTATGGTGTTCCCTCCTATGTTGAATTACTAAAGCAAATCAGGTAGTTAATTTCGTCAGCTTTCAAAGTAAAGACAAGTCTAAGTTCTTTCTATTACAGTGGTGTGAACATAACATAAAAACAACAGATACTGCAGGTAGACTATGGTGTCCCCTCCTATGTTGAATTACTAAAGCAAATCAGGTAGTTAATTTCGTCAGCTTTCAAAGTAAAGACAAGTCTAAGTTCTTTCTATTACAGTGGTGTGAACATAACATAAAAACAACAGATACTGCAGGTAGACTATGGTGTCCCCTCCTATGTTGAATTACTAAAGCAAATCAGGTAGTTAATTTCGTCAGCTTTCAAAGTAAAGACAAGTCTAAGTTCTTTCTATTACAGTGGTGTGAACATAACATAAAAACAACAGAAACAGGTGTTCGTGATACTCTACAACTTAATAAATGGTTATTCGTAAAGGGCATCTTAATTCAAGAAAGCATCCTTAGGTGGATTTCCGCAAGGAACTTTCACTTTTGTCTCTATGTATGGACACGAAAAGCTAATTTTGCCGTTTTGTTTCACTTTGTAACATTTTGCTTCATTATTTTTATTTTTTTTTTAATTATTCTCTAGTGGTATTAAGAGTAGGTGCTAGTGGTGTACGTGTGTACAAAAAATTTTAGATGTGGTTTCTCTTCTGATTTTTATTCATAACAATAGTACAAATCATACAAAAAGTGGTCTATTGTGGTCTGGTTTACCTTGGATGCAAAAATGTTCTTCAAAAATTTGTATGTATTTTTTTTTTTTTGAAAATCTTGTCTACTATTATTTTTTTAAAAAAAAATGAAATTAGTAACTGCAAGTAAACAGCAAAATTATCCTCATTTAAATAAAATTACTATTTACCTACTGCATGACTATTATGCGTTATGCAACACTTACGCATACAACTTCTTTCTCTTCCTTTCACTTTTATTTTTTATTTATTTCGTACTTACGTTAGCCATTGGCATAACTAGACTATCTTGCTTGGAGGGCATGTCCCTTATTTCTGAGAATCAAAAGAACTTTAAATTTGATCCAACGTTCTATCAGGTGGCTGGGCCTTCTAGTCCTCCCTAGTCAGGTCTATGTTCATAACTCAAGCCCAGCTGTCTTGATTGGTTTTCAAACTGGCATTGCAGTTGTTTGCAGCAAGATTACGTTATGAAACCACCGTATCCCAAATGTCGTTTTGGTTGCCTAACAACCATATCAAGTTCTGGGAATGAAATTTTAAATCTTTCAGTTTTACGGCCCACGGTTATGGCGGCTAGGCTAAAGGAGACGGTGATGATGAGAAATGAATGAAATGGTGGAATGAAGAAAGTGGTAGGAAACGGGAGAACCCCGAGAAAACCCACGAAGTCCACACGACGCGAGCTGGGATCGAACCAGGGACCCCAAGCACCGGAGGTGAGCGCTCTACCACTGAGCCACAGCGGCCCCTGAATGAAATTTTAATTTATTTATAAATTTCAAATGATAATGTTGTTCCAGGAAATTTACTACATTTTCAGCAGTAATTGCTTACACTGTTAAACCTTTTTTCAGTAAAATACTTTGTCCTTGAAAGTAATCCTAATTGCTCTATAAACAATACGTTCCAACTAGGGTGCGTTCACCGATTTGTACTTCTGTCCAAACGAATAACCAGTTTTCCTTACTTCTTGATTTTTTCAGGATTTTCTCTTCAGACGCAGTAATTAAATGCCTTTTTGTATTACATTTACAATAGCAAAACCAAGATGGAACGTAGTGTTATCTCTCCACTAAAATTTTTATACGTATAAACAAAAATTTGCCAGACAAAAACGCCGCGGGGAAAAAAGCTTTTGTTCTGAGCCCTTGCATCTCTCTTCATGACATACTAACGAAAACTAAAATCACAGATTGCCACCAACTGTTATGATTAGCTTTACCTAGGGAATCCATTAAAGATGATGAATGGATCACACCACGTAGTCGTCATATTTACTTAGCCTATCATCCCATTTCTATTTCTTTAATATGACACATCATAAAATGTTCAAAACCTGTTACTATGTATTTTCTAATAACTCGTCTTATCAAGTAATAAGAAGTAAAATTTATTCTACACGAAGTAGAATTACTCACTTTGCTCGAGGAATGACCGTACTCTGCAATAACACCTTTCGACCTCAGTTTCTCGTTTGATTATTATTCACGAGACCCTTCAAACAATCTAAAAACCCAAGCTGCCACCAACTGCTCTGGTTGGGATTACCTTGACGGCCATTAAAAATTATGGACGGGTCAGGTCGGGAATCACTGCTACAGAGTGTTACATTCAATAAGTAGAGTAGGAAAGATCAAGAGTGATTTACTGTTTTTCTGAAGTCAGAAAGTTTCTTGGGAACTGTTGCGTTACTAAGGAATAATATTTCATAATTTCTGTTATCAATTTGAAATAAAAAAAAAAGAAAAGAAAAGAAAAAAAGGAGTTGGTTGCGCATGCCACCAATAAAATGCTATTCGAGATACTCAACACAGAGTGAGGTCTTACTTTGCCTAATTCACCTGCGTTATAATACACAGAAAGCTATTTCTAGCAACAAAAGTGCGCTACCAATAAGATAAACCAATAACATATCAGTTTTCATCGTCGATACTTTTGGATTTCTCGACCAGTGGTTCTCAACCTTTTTTGACTGATGACACACTTTACTGAAGAACGTCCAGGACATCGCGACACGCTTGTTTGATACTTTAATAATAATAATAATAATAATAATAATAATAATAATAATAATAATAATAATAATAATAATAATAATAATAATAATAATATCTATTATAATAGTGAAACCTATTAGTTTTTATAATAACTCTTTATAGCACTGAGCATTATTTCTGCCACTGGAGGTGTTGACTGGTACAGTCTGTGTCGATTTTAACTAATTATTACTAAATTCTTCATGATTTTTAAATTCTAAAATTTCGTGACACATCTTATAGAGGACTGCGGGACAGCCAGTGTGTCGCGACACCAGTGCCTGCCGTGGAAAATCAGCGCCCGGGGGCGAGAGTATACGATGGCGACCGTACATATAAGTGAGGTCGACAGACCAGCCGCGAAGCGTAATAAGATTTTCAAAAAACCTTGCTTTTCTTTTATTTTGAGCACGTTTCACTACATTTTTCCTTCCATTTTATATAAGCATATGTATTTTCCTCCCGAATTTTGCGCTCCCTTACTTCGGTGTCCGGGGCCGTTGCCCCGTTCGCCCCCTCACGGCACGATACTGCGCGACACGGGTTGAGAACCACTGTTCTTGACCAAACTTGGATCTCTCTTAACTCCAATAGCTTCCCGGCTTCACAAATGCACATTTTATTATTATTATTTTCACAGAACAAACTATCACAATTTCACGAAACACGTAGAATGTCTTTCAGAGCGTAAGTTCAATAGGAAAGAAAGAAAGAATGGAAGGAAAATAAATAAATAAATGTTTCAGTTACATACACACAACATACTGGAAACATAATAATCTTATTGGAATGTTATACGAGTTCCACGGTTAAATGCTATCATATGGTCTATTTGCACATGCCTGACATAACAGTAGCGTCTGAAGCAAATGACAATTACACGCAAATACGACACGGATTGTTAACTTTTATAGTTAAAGTAGACATTAATCTTGAGGATATGCTTATTTTTTCTTGAGTGAAAACATACTGCATAAAATGTTAAACAACTGTATTATGTTTTTCGAGTTGAGTGGAGTACGTAATTTGTATTCTTATTTTCAATTTAGAATTCACAGGCTCGATTACCAGAACCTATCTTTGCCTCATATACAACACCGTACCTAATATTCTGACAATATATGTACTTAATAGTAATTGAAATGCGTTTCTCTCATTCATTGCTCCAAAAATAAACTTTTAAAAAAGATAGAGATAGATAGATAGAGAGAGAGAGATGAAATCGTTAAAACGTAACTTTTTTTATAGTTCAATTACGAAGATATCTGTTAAAATAAACTGCAACCTACACCCAAAGTACGGAGTGAAAATTTGCTAGATGATATCAATTTATTTCCTAAGTTGACTGGATAGCGTTTGCGCTTTCATTGTGGGAGATCTGAGTTCGATTACCGGAGGGAGTACATGCGATTCAGATTTAACGTCCATATCTTATATAGACTTCGTGCTGTACATTCTCTTTGGTGTATGTGTGTCGCTCATTCGTATAAGGTGTGTTGTGAAATTTTAGAATTTAAAAATTATGAAGCATTATAATTAATAATTAAAATAAATATATTTAATTAAAATCAATTTTGACACAGACACTACCAGTCAACGCCTCCAGCGGGAGAAACAATGATCAGTACTGCAGAGTCACTACTTTATGGAAACTTAATCTATACTATTATTATTTTTTAAAAAAATAAACAAATAAGTTATGTTATGAGATCGTAGACGTTCACTAAAATGAGTCATTAGTCAAAAAAGAGTGAGAACCACTGGATTAACGTAAAACTACATTAAGAATTTAAAGGGATTGCACGTTGTCAAGTAACGGTAGCCTCTTTTAAATAGTTATTACTAATCAAATGAAAGTGATTATGTTTATGACTTCGTAACTCTTGAAACACTCGACTGATTTCAATCAAAATTTTAACATAGATGAGATTCGAGCCTGGGATGGTTTTTATCATTTCACTTTGACGGTGCAACTTAGACTGAGATATTTAAAAAAAATATCAAAAGCGACCGATATTAGTGCCGAATCCATAGTTTTCGGGTTTGCTGAGATGAATAGTGACACTTCCGATGCCGTTTAAATCCAAATTCAGCCCCGCAACTTAGTGGACAGGGGGAAATATACGAAAATGATCGAAAATGACCGATATCAGTGTCGAATCCATAGTATTCGGGGTCGCTGAAGCGAACAGTGATACTTTCGATGCTGTTTAAATTCAAATTCTGATCTTTACGTCCAAAACGGAACGTAATCTCCCCGTGCGAAGAACGGGTATTCTGCTAGTACAATATAAATGAAAATGATTTTATAAAAATTGAATGATTTTGGTCGCAGCTCTCAGAAGGGAAAAGCATCCTGGCTCTTACATTAGTTCAGAGCTTCCTTGTGGCTATGCACATGGCGTACGCGCCTTTGGCGTTTGGAGATACGGGTTCGATTCCCGGCGGAAGCTCATGTGGTTCGTATCCCACGTTAAGCTGTAGGTCCATTTTTTATGTATCACGCTGCTGAAAGGAACGCTGAAACATATCCAACCAACTGTTCTTTCATCCCCCGGTATTCTTAACACTCTCTCGTTAAGATTCCGTTCGATCCCACGTCTCATATAGACTCGCTGCTGAACGGAAAACTAAACTCTAATCTAATCCAAGTTGATCTTAGCTCACACTAAAACCGCACCAAGAACTGATGGCATGCCGGCCCATAGGGTGAGGCAGAGGAGGGGAAATTGTTCTCCTTGAATCTTCGAAGAGGGTTCAGATCTCAAAACATATTACATTTACTTACTCACACATTTATTTACTGTAGTTAATAAAGCTATTCAATTTACGTAAATATGTTACATCAAGTATTATGTTCACTCGTGCATCAAAGTGTGTGTATATTCGTAACTATGCTTGTGTATTGGTCTTTCCCCATCTGGAAAAAAATCTTGTGGATGTTCCTAAACGACGGCGGCGTATAAAACAGTAGCCTCCATAGGAGCCGACTTTGGGGTTCAGGACACTTTTGGCCAACTCTCCAAATTTTAAGGTGGGGTCCTCGCCTCTCCAATATAATCCGGTCGAGGAAGAATTAACAAAGAGGAGCAAGAATTTCTGTTGTAAACTTAATCGTTCCTTTAATTCAACGTTAGAAACAGCCTTTCCATTCGATAGAAAGGGCCGTTTTCAAAACTGTGTTGAACAGAGCACTGAAGCTTCAACCAACACTGGCAGCACTGATATGACAAGTGAAAATCAATGCAGCGTGAATTTTGTAGCAGCGTAGCGGACCGAGATCTGGGGGAAGGGGGCCTTCATCAAACAGTAAATTGAAAACGGCTTAATATGATGATGATATATTTATTCATTGTTTGGACCCCCCAATATTTCCTTCAAGTCGGCGCCTATGGTAGCCTCATTTCAGGTTTTGTTGGGGGAGGCAAAATTCTCCATCGGCATAAGAGCTACAGATGGTGATCAGAAAAATGGAAACACCTGTAGTTGGCAACACGTCAGATGTATGAGTTGGCAGTGGTGTTGTGGCGCCCGCAGCGCCAAACCGCTGGTGGTGGTGTGTTAGATCGGTCTCCATACTACGTCAGGCGCAGTGGAACAGCAGTGTCCAGTGGTTGCAGCAGACGGAGGTAGTGTAAAATGGGAGACCTCTCAGATTTTCAAAGAGGGCAAATTGTTGGTGCGCGGTTATGTGAAGTGAGTGTGACGGCAGTGGCTACTGTGTTAGGTGTGTCGCGTGGGACAGTGTCGAAGGTGATGACGGCCTACACAACACACGGGAAAACCACATTGGGGAACGGAACAGTGGGCGGAAGAAAATCATGAGTGAGAGGTCACGCCGATATTAAAGCGCATTGTCACGCAGAACCGTCGTGACACTGCGGAGCAAGTGACGGAGGAACTCAATCAGCACCTCCCGCACCCTGTTTGGACAATCACAGTCCGCCGCGAATTACATGACATGAACTCACGGGGTCGTGTTGCACGGGCCAAACCGCTCATCAAGGACCATAACGCTTTCGCACGCCCCAAATGGTGCCGCGACCATGCAACTTGGACCGTTGAGGACTGGAAACGTGTGATATGGTCGGATGAGTCATCCTTCACCCTATTCCCAACCACGGGCCGTGTTTATGTGTGGAGAACGCTACAAAGAAGCTTATGATCTACAGTGTCTCCGCCGAACTGTGAAACATGGAGGCGGCTCGGTGATGCTGTGGGCCTCCATATTAGAGACCTGCACGGTCCGGGCCTGGCCCGAAGCCCGGCCCGGCCCGCGGGCCGACTCTGTTATTTCTTTGGGCCGGGCCGGAATTGGGCGGGCCGACACTGTTATTTCTTTGGGCCGGGCTGGGCTTGGGCTGGCCGACACTGATTTCTCTTGAGGTTGGGCCGGGCTGGGGCCGATCAATTGCAATTCTTTAATAATTATTGACTTTCGTTAAACGATAATTGGAACAAAGCCAAACGCTGAAGAAGTGTGTCCGTGAAAAATGTTACAAAGAATGCAATATCTATTTACATTTTGTGTTGCTTAGCGGCTCCACTTCTACTATAGAGGATTGCAGGCATTATGCGGTAAATTGAGCTCTGACCTTGACCTTCACTGAACTCAAAATATAAAATGAAGGGGTGGGAATGTTTTGCCTGTCGCTAAACAATATTGCCATCTTCACTGTATGCTAAAAATCAATAAGGTTAGATTTTTGTTACAGGGAATGGAGTTTTTGTTCTCTCGATGACAGGCAAAGTTCTAGGAGGCAATGGTACTATTCGGGAGGTAAGCGTCAGGTTGTGAACCAAAGTTTAGAAAATGTTTCTGAGGGTTCGGTCAAATTTAGTACTAAATTTTGAGAAAGAATGGGGCTCGAGCTAATTTTTTAAAAAAAATTATCGGGCCGGGGTCGGGCCAAAAACTTTTAAAATTTATCGGGCCCGGGCCGGGCTTGGGCCAAGAATTTTGAAAAACTTATCGGGCCGGGCCGGGCCGGGCTTGGGCCGAAAATCTCCAAAACTTTTCGGGCCCGGGCTGGGCCGGGCCTAGGTACGTTCGGGCTGGATTGGGCTCGGGCCGAAAAATTCGGCCCGTGCAGGTCTCTACTCCATATCATGGTTTTCATTGGGTCCTGTGGTCACACTTAGCGGACGAATCACTGCCAACGATTATGTTTCAATTTTAGGAGACCATTTGCATCCTATGGTCCGGATGTTGTTTCCGGACAATGACGCCATCTTCCAGGATGATAATGCAGCCATTCACACAGCTGGCGTTGTTGCAGCGTGGTTTGAGGAACATCGGGATGAAGTTCAACACCTCCTCTGGCCCGCCCAATCCCCAGATCTCAACATAATTGAACTTCTGTGGTCCGTCTTGCAAACAGGACTCCGGCGACGATTTCCACTTTCATCCTCTCTCACAGAACTGGCCGATGCCCTGCACGAGGAATGGTGTAAAATTCCACTTGCTACTATTCACGACCTCTATGCCTCCATCACACGTCGCCTCAAGGCTGTTCTGAAGGCGAAAGGTGGCCCGACACCATATTAATCTGGTAAGTTGCAATTTCGTTCAGGTGTTTCCATTTTTATGATCACCATCTGTATATATAGTATACTAATAAGAGTATCATTATTAATATAGTAAAATACATATTTCATCAACTCAGGAGCTATTGCCCCCTGCCTTTCAGATGATGCCCCTGCTATGACTGACAAATTTGTGTGTACTATGATATTTTGAATAAACAAGTTCCCATCGTATACAGTGGTTTCAAGGTGATGTCAATACACTTCAAAACTAAGAATGTATCACAAAAAGTTGTCTGAGACATACGGTCCGAGGAAAAGAAATATTTTTACAAGACTTCACTGATTACAACAACGTAATATTTTCCCTGTGAAAGTATTTTAGAACTTAATTAAGTATGCCGAGTTTGAATCATAATACGTACAGCTGGTAACACGTGCATACGAAGGTGTGTGGAAGTGAGATTGACTAATTAACAGTGTGATTATATCTTTCTCTATGTTAAAATATACCTTAACGGATATTACAAAATTCTTACACCATTAACACTGTTCCTATTGTACAGTGCAGATCGCACGAGAGTTTATGCCTAACAACATGTTCCGTCAAATTATAAATTGTTGAATTCCTCGCTTCCCACGAAACTTGCTTTAATTTTAACACTTCAAACTCTAAAATCATAGTGCTGTTTGTCATATACATCCGTAAACTAACCTGCATTATCAGCCATACATCTTCGAAGTAGATAATCAAATGTTTAATAAGCTTACAAAATCATGTGACTGGTCCCAACCAAGTTTCATTTACTGCGAAGGCGAAATTTCGTTAGTTTACAAAGCAGGTTTGTGCCGCATCCAAGTGAAACAGTACATTTCGTCACCGGCAGACCTTGAAAACATGTTGCAGAAGAGAGCTCAGAGCCCAGGTCTACACACGAGACATTGTTTCTATAAAATTTCAACTCTCCAGTTCCTCTTCCTAATTCTTTAATAGGAGCGTTATGACATCTGATATGATGTCAAGTTTCCTTATACGTATGAGCACATAATAATTGAATTTAATTAGTAACACGCTACTAATGAAAATTTGCATACCAGCCTGGCATTATATCATAATAATAGAAACACGTATTACACTGAAACAGTATCTTTGAGATTATTACAAAATTACAGCTGTATCTCTAACGAACAAGAAAATAGCTTTAGCAGTTTTGTTTAAATAAAAGAAAATAATATATATATATATATATATATATATATATATATATATATATATATATATATATATATATATATATATATATATAGCTTTCTCTTTCGCACATTACTAATAATGAAATCACGACTTCAAAATTCATGTCACAGACTAAAAAAATCTTCTGTGGATTACAAAGAGAACTGTAGAGGAAGATATTGTTTTAGTGCAATTATTTGTCCCTTTCTGGATACAATATGAACACGAAGTGAAATACTACTATAGAATGGCAACAAGGGCGTCGATTTCTCTGTAGCTTTGAGGGGCCCATTCAGATGTGTGTTTGGTTGCAAACAAGGGTCTAAGAAGGCATATATGAGGATTTTAAGACAAACTGAATTCAAATTATGCCAAATATTGTACATTCCATTCATAAAAAATACATAGGAGTCCTCATCAACATTGGGGGGCCCGGGTCCCATCGCCCCCCCCCCCCCAAGCATCGGCGCCCTTGGCTGCCAATGATCGTGCCAACTGCATGAAAACTTCACGCCTATCAATGTTGATCTAATTCGATTAGGACAAAATATGTTTTAAAATAAATTGAATTAACTTTTCTAAATATATAAATTTAAATAAACCATAATCAGTAAATTTATCCATTAAATATTGAAAATATAAAATCAAGCCACTTTCCATGTAAGGATTTTGTTAACTAATTTTACGTGTAAAATAGGATAATAGAAATCATGCCTACAACAGGACTTGAACTGAGTCTGTTCATATCAAAACCTATCTAGATTAAAAGACATGCCCACTTATAGAGGAAAATTCATCACACGATCAGAACAAAGATTTACTGACTGGAATATATGTTCTTAAATTGACATCGCGTTGTGCGTGTGTGTTTCATGTGTCTATTTACTTTTTACTTCCCTATCGTTCAAGCATGGCTCGTATTTTGTTCTGGCCCGCGGTTTCTTATAAGCTGGCAATCACTGCTCTCGAACTCACAACCCTATACTCTACGCGGCCATTCCAACAAATAGATGAAGGGTGTGAAGCATAAAATTTCCTTTATGTAGGCCTACAGGAAAGTAAACGTGGATTATTTTTGGACGGGTAATTATATACAATAGTTTAATTTCATTCTTGTCATGGGGACACTCAGAAAAAAACTAATAGTTCGGAAAAAAATTAATTAGGGGGTACTGAAATTTAAATTAAATTAATGAATTGAAATTGAATCATTTTAATTGTTATTTTATCCATGTGAAATTGTAAATGTCGACGGAAACAGTCAAACCCCTAACAAATCACTTGTTATCACTGATTATTGGTATTAGTAACTCAAATACTGCTTTCTTTCTTCCTTAAATTTGTTAGATGTTTCTCGTATACTAAAATTCCGGAAGAAATGAGCAAATGAATTAAGTAAATTATCTGTTTAATACTATTTCATCACATTACGTAATGAAATGAGTGTAGTGAAAAGCATGGTTGGTTGGATTAACCCATCTGGAGGCCCGGGGCTAAAAAAAAAAAAAAAAAAAAAAAAAAAAAAAGTGGCCTCTGCTGATTTCACCTAATACATTTCTGTGAAGGTACAGTAGGAAAGTTAAGGAAATATGTTTCATAATTTTATAATCATATTTTACTTTATGATCATGATTGTATCTTCATGGTTGCTTTATATAGCCAGTTGAGATTTTGATCAGGTCCTTTGTCTACCTGGAGGACCGGGGCTATAGCCTCCCCAAGTCCCCTTCCCCTTATTCAGGCCCTGGTGAGAAGTATCTTCGGCAAATCGTATTCGGAATAGGCAACCTCGTATATTGTTTGAATGCACTCTATTTCCTCATTCTCTACGACCGAAGGAGTAGAAGCCTTTTTTAAAAAAAATCTGATAAACTTCCCTCTTGGCAGCAATTGTAGTGAGTATAAAATCAAGAACCTTTCAATATATTGCAAGACCATGATACTAAATCACAGCAAGTTGTTTGGTGAGAACTTCTTACATAGTTGGAAATAAAACCAACCGAATGGTTCGTTCGTGTGTATTTTGTGCGTTGTAAGAAATCGCTTTCCGGTGAACACACAATTTTCGGTGTTGGTTCAGCCAGCTACTTAAATTGCGAGGTACGAAATCAATGCTAGGAAGCCCAAAAACGCAGCACTGGGAATTGGTATGCTGGCTACTATCATCCAACTAAAAGTCGTCTGAACTAATACACTGACAGAGCGCCTTCGTGGCTAAGCGGTTAGCGTACGTGCCTTTGGCATGGGAGACCCGGGTTCGATTCACGGTGGGAGCTCATGTAGTTCGGATTCCACGTTAATCAGTAGGTAGTGTCTCATATAGCCTCACTGCCGAAAGGGATGTTAAACTTAAAATCGACTCAACTCAACTGCTACACTGACGACGCCAGAGGAGAGCCATCGGGCGAGAGACACTCCCCGATGGCTATACCTGCTTAAGCTCCCTCATGTCTATATGGTTAGTGTACTCGTCTACAGAGGGGGGGAGGGGCGTGCGTTCAATTCGCAGTGGAAGCTCATATGGTTTGGTTCCTACGTTAGGTCCACGTATCATACAGCCTTGCTGCTGAAAGGGATGCTAAATTCAAATCCAATCAATATAGGTCATAGGACATGTATTGTAATATAGGTGAAGTAATATAAAACCATCAATCTCGATGTACAAAAATTAGCTGTCCCCAAATTATCTCTGCCCTCAATTGACCCCTCTCAAGAAATTAAAACGCGTTGTCATTGCAGCTGCCCAGCGTTATCTGGTCAGTGACAACGTCAGCTTAAATTTCTTGGGGTGGAAGAAAACGGGCGGACAGGAAAAACATTGGAGACAGCTTTTCTTTTGTATACCGGACAGATTAGTTTTATATTAGTAGACCTGCATTGCAACACTATATGTATGGGGTGTCAGACGTAGTCATCAGAGGGCGCTCGCTCCCTTGCCACCCTTCTGGCAAAATGTGCAGACTGCAATCAGGGAGTTATTGTAATTTTACTTAATACCGGTACTGTATCAGGATTCACGAGACACGTATCCTCTGAGACCAAAAAGGATTAAGGGAGACATGGTGGCTCAGTGGTAGAGTGCTTACCTCTGGTGCGTGAGGTCCCTGGCCCGATCCCCGCTCAAGTCAGTTTGTGGTGAACAACATTGTCACCGTAGGTTTTCTCGGCTACTCCCCTTTCATCCCACTTTCTCATTCCACCAATTCTTCCATCATTCACTTGCATTGATCATCGTCTCCCTTAGCCTACAGGGTATAATCGCAGGACATTAAACTTAAAGATTTCATTTTTTCCAAAATAGATTGTTTACAATAAATCTGTTCACTAAAATTAAATAGTCCTATTTAATTGTTAATCCTCCTTAAAACAAAAAACAAAGCGAAATAATTGTAATTAAACTAGATATGTGATCAGAAGAAGTAGTCACCACAGTTTTTTTTTCTGTATTTTATTAATGTTCTGATGAAAAACTGTGTTATTCACTGTAGGGATTCTTGAGGTAAGTCCCATATATAAAAACTGAAAATGTATTTCTACAAACTGTTAAGAGAAGAAAGCGCACCTAATGTACTAATTCTTGTACTGTATACAGCTTTTTCTTATGTAAACATACATTTAATTTTTTACCGATGTGGCTTACGTTAAGACAAGAGTCGTCTCTGAGTATTCAAAATCAAATGTACTCATACTTCTCAATAATTATCCTAACTTGCTGACTATAATACTAATCTAGAAGTAATCGACTGTGATTAGTAAACTCTCATTAGAAAAGCCAAGCAAAAGAAAAAATAAATAATCAAAAATATAAATACATAAACCATACCTGAATTTCATGATTTTCAGCTGCACGCTCTTTATCTCCAACGGTATTCACCATGCTCACTAAAACTTCCGTCACAACGATTTCGTTAAATATATTTAACTAAAATATTTTCACCTTCTTACTTAACAATTAGCAAACTAATGAATCAATTCACTTTTCCCTCAGCAGCATCAGTATGCTTCAACAATTAAATGAGAAGATATGTGTTCAGAAATATTTCTCCTCGCATGAAAGATTATTTGTAAACAAAAACACAAAACTTTCTTCTTTAGTGATGCATAAATTTAGCTCTTCCAACAACATAAATTAAATATTTTCGCTGTTTCTACCCAGGTTATAATATTTCCTGCCTGTAACATAAATTACCATGAAAAAACATATCAACACCATTCATTAAAACGTAAGTTTTTCTTTTCTTCGAACAAACTCCCGTACCAGCACCCCATGAACGCTGGTGCTTGCTAGCGACTGCTTGCCCTACCTGTGAAGTAGGTCTGCTACAAACATCGTCGTGTGACGTCATGCACATACGGACAAATATCTTACCTGCGCTTGGGTGACGATTGTATCTTGTTACTGCATACCTCCCCGTTCTTATGCTGTTAAATTTCCAACCAACATCTGTTAAATATTGAATAAATGATGTAAAAATGTCACTATCTTACGAACTGTCACAACGCGTATTTACTCTCTGCTGGGTAACAAATGACGAACGAGTTTCCGCAGCGACAAGATTGCCAGATAAAGTTAGATGTTTTTGTTTACATTTCGCGTTTCCAAAAACAAGGCAAACTCATTCGGGAAAATAAAAGTAAATCTCACGTATTACATAACCTCTTACAGAATGCTGTTGTACAGTATGTAATAATAATGTACCCGTTTGTATGAACAAATGGCAATGAAAAAGAAAGTAAAACTGAATGTTATCGACCTCTGCACGTGAGACGGTGAATCAGTCACTTGGCTTTGACAGGATACAGTACGAAGATTGGGCTCGCTTTATAATCAGCTACGCTTCCATTCACTTGAATTATAATACATTGAAAATGTACTACAAGACTCTGATGCATACTAAAGTACAAAATGAAACATATACGTATCACATAATGTATATACAATACACATTTCTATATAACATAAAGTTGATTATTTCGTTTAGTTTTCAATTGATATTTTCCTCTTCGGTAACACCGAAATGATAAAGAACGGATTTTTAACCCTTAAACTGTGATATGGTGTTCACAATGGTAATAAAATGTAACCTTACAAGCTTATGTAAATTTCACTGTTTAGTATAATTTTCTTTGTCTTACAATTAGACCGTTATCTTAATACCATCACGACCAGCAGTTACAGCAGCGGTATTTAAACACACAGACCAACAATTTTTAAATGCCTATGGGAAGCTGATAGAATATTTAGACAACAGACAAGCAGAGGTGAATAAAGTCGGGTTTTAGAGCGTATGGTTGAGCGCATGATTTTTTTTTTTTTTTATGGTCATAATTTTTCATTGAAAATGACACATTCGAACTTTAATTATACAACTCTGTTCCATAACGATGCTTTAAAGAACGCTAAATTGAATAAAATTTAGACCACAAAGCAAGTTATTTTAGCTTTGTCACAACCAGACCCTCTCTCCATTCCTACTTTCTTTGGAGGGTAAATGGTAAATTTGGGGGATTGTGCTTAAAGACTTGAGATGATGGACACCGCTGCCTTAAAGCAAATAAATTAAGATTGAAACTAGTAACTGTTTAGTAGAAAGAGCATTTATCATTACAAGTCCGTATCCACGGGTGGGCGCACAGGGGGCCGCCCCCTTAAATTTTTAGTGGCCCCCTAAAATTTTCATAGTAGGCTTGCAATGAACTATAATATGATTGAATCGGCCTCCCCCTAGCTTCTACCGCCCCCTACATTTTTGGGCTAACTACTGGCCTCTATTAACAGTCTCTGAGAGCTAGGACTAACAAAATCCTCTGACGTAATTTTTAAAGCATAAAATCTACTCACATCCGACTTTAGTTGGATATGGTAATTTATATAGTACGTAAATCGGGGGCGAAAGCAGGACGGACTTCAGGGAGAGCGGTGGGTTGTAATACTGCTACTTAGAGCTACTTTTAAGAGCTCCAAACTCCGGGGATGGGTTTTATTTATATCTAAAATAAGAACGTTTTCTCTTCTGCGGGGGGCAATCGCCCCGATCACCCTCCTCCGTATGCGCCCCTGAGGTAAATTCAAATCCGACCAGAGTCGGGTATGATAAAGAATGTGTTAACCATTAACTACAATGAAATACTCATATATTACTTATAACATCCACTGTTGGACAGTTACAGACTGAAAAGTCCCCTTGCATATTGTCGAATTCCGCGTCGTGTACGAGTGACAGGGGGAAGTGATTGGTGACATCAAAACTAGTTAAATGTGGCTATGAACATAAGCACAATGGTACATTAGGCAGTTGCGCAGACAGAGATAGTGTGTGCACATCTTTCTGTTCCGTTCCAATTGTCAAGATTCGATTGTCGATTCCAAGTGGGCACCCTTGTCATTCGTACACGACGCGGAATTCGATAACATGCATGACGACTTTTTGTCTTCTTTTGATGTTACGAATCACCTCCCGGAGTGTTTGCACATCTTTCAGGTTCACCCTGTATATATATCAACTCATACATACAGATACAAGGTATTAATGAACTAGATCGACAAACTGAAGCAGTGATTCCTTACACCAAAATAAGAGTAAAAGTTCATATGGACTGGTCAGAAATGTACAGTTTCAGGGCTAAAGGCTGTCCAAAATCGTGGGAAAATGGACTTCGAAGGCGAATATCTCTAAAACTAGTAGCCATTGAGCTGAGGTGGCATCTTATTGTCTTAGACTTGTAACCTGCTCTATCCAAAAATGCATGTTTCTGAACCGTCCAGTGGCGGCGCAAGGGAGTCCCTCTACAGGAAGTGGAGGTCCCGGATATTCCGTTATCAAAGATTGGTCGTTGAAAAACCATCAATATTTTGAGTAGAATCAAGATGGTGAATTTTTTTTGTGTGCTGTGCGTGGTCGCATAAGTACAAGAACTAAATGTAATGAATAAAATTAAACTAAACTAAACCATTACATCTGCAGGTTTATGACCAACAATCATGACCTGTGTGCTAAAGGGGACAGACAATAATACGAGCAATGTCACGAACAAAATTTATAGATACAGGCGTATGAATCTAAGCACAAATGGATTCAAATCATTTTTTGAAAAATATCACTAAAATTGATATTTCTGATAAATTCGTGTACCTGGTAAACTGTACAGAACAATAATGACGGATTACGAAAAAAAAAAAAAAAGCATCCACACGTTACCAGATACCTCTTTGCTAACAAAAACTCAATGAAATGTTTCCATCACAATCAAAACCGACACAATAAATTCTAGGGACCATGTTTCTCAATATGAGCACGTATTAATTATAAGGGTTAACAGTTATTACCTCTGATGCGTGGGGTCCCTGGTTCGATCTCGGCTCGCGTCAAGTGGACTTCGTGGTGGACAAACATCGTGTACGTGAGTTTTCCCGCTGTTCTTCGGCCCCTTCCCACTTCCTTCATTCATTTCTCATAGTCACCGTCTCCTTTAGCATACACGGCACAAGCGTACGATGAAAAACCGAAACATTTCATTTTCAAAGGTTATTTCTTTGATATGTTTCAATCTAGATGAATTGATTGTGAGAAAAACTCAAAGAACATATATACCATATTATGTATACAAATCAAATAATTCTTATATCTGTGCGTGCGGCAAAGTTGGGAACTAATTTCCTTGTTCACAAGTGACGTAGCCTAGTCGGATGGTAGGGTTGTCAGAGGTACTGGTTTTACTTGATATTTCTTTCAAATACAAATTTTCAAGAAAATCTAAAGGATATCCTGAACCAAATCAAAATTGTAATGGAATCAGTCTAGTACGTAACTGAGTAAAATTATTTAACATAGTATGAAACACTGAAGCATGTAGCTGCAAACTTAAATTTCCCATAAGAAAATTATACCTTCAGGAATACCAAATAATAGGTTAGATAATAAGAATATAAAATAATATCAAAAAGCATTAATTTAATACGTATTCAGCAGTTGGAGAACCAGAAAAGCGTTATGGGGCTAGAGCTATTAGCCTAACCGACATAATCGTGGGACATAAAACTCAAAGATTTCACTTCATTTTACAACAGTTGAAAAAAAAGACAGACTTGGTCTAGGAAAAATAGATAACAAAAGTATACATGCATAAAGAATAATACAAAATGTTAACAAATAAAAAAAAGACGTGATATTTCTATGCCCTACATTTCTTGGTAGCATAAAAATAATACAATAATTAATTATAAAGTAATGACACACAGTGTTTCAAATGGGCCAAAATATAGGGTGAGCAATCTTTACATATTGCTTCCATTTATACTTATATCAGGATATAATTCAGCAGATTGAAAATTGAAAACAAATATGTATGTGATTATTCCCCGTGGTAATGATTGCCCGAACATGAATTTCGAGGCTTTCCCCTGAAATAAGAATGTTACGGTTTTTGCCTTAAAAGAACTGGCCTAAGCACTCAAGGGCACAGATCAAGTACAGGAGAATGAAATGGATACACTACCTAATACATAATACTAATCCTTACTGCATTTAAACCTTGCACTGTACTAACAGTAACACAGAGCGACGTTTTGAAGTTAAACTACAGCAGTAACATATAAAGAAATGAATTGTGAATATAAATTCTATTTAACTATATTGCAGCACTCCTTAACCATGTAAATCACTACGATGGTAAATGCACATTTTATTTAATAAAATACTGCAAATAATATAATAAAAATATCAATACTAAATTTTTCTCTTATACAAACTCAACAGAAATTTTGTCAGATCTAGCACGATAAATTTTACATGAATTAAAATATGAATTAGAATTATATAGTATCACAATATAAGCCACTATAATATAAACTATTAAGAAAGAAAACTCTGAAAGATTAGCAAGGCCTACAATAAAATGAACGAAAGAAGATCACAAATGTAAAACCTAAGTGATTTTTCTGTTCTTTACTGCATACAAACTATATTTCCTAAAACATACTGACTGGCAATACTATTTGACAATATCAGATATTTGAAAAAAAGTGCAAATTAAAATTTAATTTGAAAAATTCTCACCTTTGAACGAAATTACCAATGGAGAATAAAGTACGTATAACGTGTTGCTTTTCTTTCATCTCAGATATAACATTGACCTCGTTTGGCCTAATGGCTAATATGCTTCCCTTTGGTGTGCGTGATCCCGAGTTCGATTCCTGGTGGGGGTACAGTTGAACGAAAAAAGTGGTTCGGATTCCACTATAATCAGTAGGTCCACGTTTCCTTTAGCCGTCCTGACACAACCGTGGGACGTTAAACAAACAACTATCATGTGTATAATATATAACTATTTATTAAAAATATAATATAGCCTATAGACGGTACACATTTTTTACGATTGTTGTACCTTTTTGTTTCAGTTAAAAATTAAAAGAAAGCAATTTCAAAAACTTTTTCGAGTTCGTTCATCTTTCTTGATTTTGTTTGCGATTCAGATACATCCAAGAAGTTCAACTTTAGACTCAGACCCATAACCGCACAATATAACAATTGCTCCTACGTGCTATTGTGGCCCAATATTTCGCGTTCTTCCTTCTGTATCTTCCATAAAGAATTGAATTGTACTAAAACTCTGTCATGAAATTCAAACACCTTGTAAGACATTTTAGTGAACCACCCCACCTCTTTTCCTTCCCTTCTATGTTAACTGTCAAAAAACGCTCAAAAACATGTTTATTTTAAATGAAAAATTAAACTACCAACTTTCATATCTTTAACCGTAAGGGATCTAGAGATATGGTCATCTTATAATAATAATAATAATAATAATAATAATAATAATAATAATAATAATAATAATAATAATAATAATAATTTCCATCCCTTTTCTTTCCTTCTTGGCAAAATATCAAAAACGCTGAAATACGCATTGAATTATTTTGAGTGAGAAGTCCATACACCAAATTTCATGTTTCTAACCTTTAAAGATTCTTAGATATTGATATCGTATTATAATACAGTAATTGCAATCCCTGACCCCTTTTCATTCCACCTGTTTTTTCCCCATTTTACTAATGTATCAAAAAACATTGAAACCCGTGTCAAATTATTTAAAATGAGAAATCTAAACTCCAAATTTCAAGTCTCCGTCCTTAAGAGATTCTGAGAGACGGCCACCCCTTCCTTTCTTCGAATTTCCAAGAAATCCTTCCTTAATGATACCCTACGTCACAAATCTTACCTACTGTCCGAATTCCAAGTTTCTAGCTTGAGCGATTTGGCCTGTGCGATCAGCTATTCACTCAGGACTTCCTCTTTTATATAACAGCTTGTGCTATTTCCCAAGAAAAGATGAAATGCCATTAAAAGTCACAATGAATTCGTGGTCCTTTCCTAATGGTTCCGTGTTGAACCCCAAAAGTCACGGCTCTCTCTGTTGATCTAGTAGCTAGCGAACGTATCTTCGATCTTCGGGTTCTGTGGTTTGATTCCTGGTGAGTGAGCATCGAACGCACTACGCATATCAATAAATCAACCAACCGAAAAGTCTCAGATTCAGAGAGCTTTTCAGTAAGGAGCGCTGAAGATTCTATATTTCTCTTTATTCAAGGTAACGGGACCCGAATTCTATTGCCATATCCTTTTCTTAGGACACAATTTTAAAATATACCCTTTTCGTTCAAAGAGTGAGCCGTCTTATCCTCCTTCCTACAACTGTTCGTCCAACGAATGAATCATATTCTCGCTCCCTTGGGGCTTATGGTGACCACCTGAAGAAACTAGGGACAGAAGTATTCATAATTCAAATATGTCTGTATTAAGTACTATTAAGTACCACACATTTTGATTAGTCTCTGCTCGGGTAGTCACATACACGGTGTAGATTGGATTTGTCAGGAAAAGACCATATTTGTATTTCCCAACGATAAATGCTGGAAGTAAAAACCAGACCTTTGGGGGGTATCCCCTCCGCCCCCTGATCTGACAGTGATCGCAATGCATTAACTTGCGGTCAAAATTTTGTAGTCATACGGCATCTTCAATATTTACCAGATGTAGCTCCATAGTAGTTATATCTAGTTCTGAAAGTAAATTAAACGCATTTTGTCTAGTCGAGATGAGTAAACAACAAATCTATTGAAGAGAATTACAACTAACGGATACGTGTGTAATTTGAAATCTATACGAGCTTCCACGTAGCGTAGCTGTATGATGAGCATACATGCCTTTGCAGTGGGAGCCCGGGTTTGTTTCCCCAGAGGGAGCTCATATGACTCGGATCCCAGCTAAGTTATAGATCCATGTTTCATACAGCCTCATTGCTGAAATGGTCAATAAACTTTACTCTAAACAACCAATTAAAGCTATATATTTATTCATATAGTTTTGGTCAATAGAGGTGATATATTAATTAGGCCAATCAGAAGAGCCCCAGTAATATTTTATTTAGTTCATTCATCAAATACATTTGAGGAATGTTCTCTTAGTGAGCTCTGGTCCACTTTAAACGCTGTTTAAAACTGTATATTAATAGTAAAGTGGATTACACTGAAAGTTTTCTTCCGTATTCCTTGTTAGTTGCCTAAACGTGTAGTTTTAGTTTGTTTCCATAGGTTTGCTTGTATATATATGGTTTTGGTCAAAACAACACCGACAATGTTTGGGAGGTGATTCCTGACAGCAAGATGCGACAAAACGTATAGACCAGCCTGGGTGCACAAATGCTTCCTTTAAGAGTTATAGGCTGCTGAAAACATGAAAAAATTAACTTTAAAGGTCCATAGCTCCAAAACTATGGGACTTACCGCAATCGGGTCTAGACTTCACTTAGGAACTAGTATGTGGCTTATAAAAATATCCAAGTTTCAGAATCCTGTGGTACTTTCACAACAATTTTTAGAGAGGTAGTTAGAGAGTATTTCAAATTACAAGCCCGTAGCCAAACTCCCTTGGTAAGTTGCTGCGTAATTGCTTCGTAAGTATTTTAGGATTCTGAAACATGTACTTTTGAATAGCGCACATATTAGTTCCAAAGTGAAGTCTTGACCTGACTACGGTAGGTTCCATAATTTTGGAGCTATGGACCTTTAAAGTTCATTTTTTCATGTTTTCGGCAGCCTATAACTTCAAAAGGAAGCATTTGTACACCCAGGTTGGTATATACTTTTTGTCTTATTTTGATGTGAGGAATCACCTCCCAAGCGTTGTCAAAGTTGTTTTGAAACACCCTACATATATACAGGGGTAGACAAAAATCTAAAAATACTTCATACAGGACTCGTAAGTTTGGCACCCACTGTACAACACGTGTTACGGTTGCCGATCGTTCTTTCTTTCTTTTTTTTATTGTGTCATGTGGACCTTCCTCTTCCGTCAGCAGTAACCAGTTCACCTGTGAGTGTCGTGGTGTGAATGTGGTGCGGTAAAATGGGCGACCTGACAGACTTCCAAAAAGGCATGATCGTTGGTGCCCGTCTGGTTGGAGCTTCAGTGGCAACAGTGGCGAACATTGTAGGGGCATCGAAAGGCAGTGTGTCCAAATGTCACGAGGGCATACACAATTCATGGGCAAACGACGTCTGCAAAGCACAACACTGGTCGAAAGACAATCCTGTCAGATAGGGACCGGAGGGCATTAAAACGGATTGTAGCAGCTAAAAAGAAGACCACTGCAATGAAAATTACGTCTGAACTCAATTCCGACCTACAGAACCCGGTTTCATCGAAAACAGTGTGACGGGAACTTCATAAAATGAAAATTCATGACAGGGCCGCTATCGCCAAACCTCTGGTCACAGCAGTAAATGCGAAAAGGCGTATCCAGTGGTGCAAGAACCATATGGACTCATGAGCAGCGGAAACACGTAATGTGGTCCGATGAACCGACCTTCACCTTGTTTCCAACAACCGGTCGTATTTACGTATGGAAAACACCGTCGCAGGCCTATGATACAGAGTGTCTGCTCCCAACTATAAAGCATGCGGATGGTTCTGTTACAGTATGGGCAGTGATATCGTGGTTTTCTGCACGTCCCATCATAGCCCTGCATGGAATGATAAATGCTAAGGCGTATGAGGCCATTTTGGGGACCAGGTTCTACCCATGGCTCAAATATTGTTCCCTGATGATGATGGCATCTACCAAGATGATTTGGCACACTGTCACGCTGCTAAAACGGTGAAATCATGGTTTGAGGAGCATGAGAGCATGACTAGGAGCTATCACACCTCCTCTGGATCCCACAATCACGAGTTCTGAACATCATTGAACCATTGTGGTCTGAGTTAGAAAGGTGTGTTCGGCCTCATTACCCTCCACCAGCATTTCTTCCCGCCCTTTCACATTATCCGTCGATTTGCCGGATCCATTTCCGGCGAATTGCCGGACAAGGTAGAAAGACATTGCAAGGAATTGAGCTTTTCACATATGTGCGGCGGTCGCAGGACATTTATCCGGCCAGCAAAAACAGCCGGATCTCGCTGCTAGAATCCGGAGCGGCAGATTGCCGTATATAGCCAAGCGGGACATTACACGCAATGAAGCTCTTCACATATATGCGGCAAACTGCCGGATGGGTGTTGAGAGAGGAAGCAAGTGTTGCCAGGAAAGAGCAGAGAGTGGCTGCGATAATATGGATGTGTGTGTTTTACGCATATATATATATATATATATATATATATATATATATATATATATATATATATATATATATGTGTGTGTGTGTGTGTGTGTGTGTGTGTGTGTGTGTGTCGGATCCAGGATATGATCAAGAGAGGGGCTAAACAATAGTTTTGTAAAGCAGGATTGAAGCCTATTTTATCCAGTGTATATCTGAGCATCAAGCGCTCCCCCCCTTGGATCCGCGCTTGTATATGCTATAAGCAAAGCAAGTAAAGCCAAGCAATTGGAGTTGGTTTGAGGGTGGCCTTGCTTAGCGCAAAACAACCAGGATAAAAGGAAAAGAATCTGAGAAACTATTATAATCTTTAAAGATATCTTGTTACAGAAGGGCGTGTAGAAGTAAAAGGCAATAGGCCTACACTTGTGGCAAACTGTTTTGAACGTGGTATTTTTTTTTTTTTTAAGTAGAGTTCACTATAATAATATGTTTTAAAGTATTTTTCATGAGTATAAATAGTTTTTTATTCGTGATAATTTTCAAGAGGAAATGCAAGGCAGGAAAACTACACTTATCTTATATCGCTTCGTTTGTTTTTGTCCGTAAGCTCTTTGCGAGGCCAGAAATAATTTCATAAATAGAAAGTGTGTGACTTGAGAGTGTTATTATGCTTTCCTGGGCGTGGAAACAAATAAAGTTTTAGTAAAACTTTGATATTTATTAAACTGAGTCTAGACAAAACACGTAATACAGTACAGTACAGTGGTGCCGGAGTTTGGGTATCTGCTGACAGTAGTGGATCCAGAAGAATCGTTCGAGGAGAGGGGGGAAAGAGAGACAGGGATCATTACGATGATGAACGTAGGCTTAAGGTACGGAAACCAATTTTACGGGTACTTCTGAACCAGAATAAAGCATATAAATTTTTCGAGCACTATATATATATTCATAGACAACTATTGTCAATCCACTGTTATTGTCAATTAGTCTAACTAATTTCATGCACTTTCTCTCCTGAATTGCATGTTGTGGGAGCCTGCAAAGGATGTCTGATATTTTACAGGAATAAGAGGCTAAGAATCAGGGAACTTTAACAAAGGTGAAACTTACAGGTTTAGTTGATTATAGGAGGGCAGGAAGGGAGTGTTACCACTAACAAGCCAGTAAAGAAGAGTCGGCTAATGGCGACCAGAGTGCAATGACGCTCATCCCTCTGTAGCCATTAAAAAACGTGATATTGGAATCTAACCTGTACTAACATCTAGAGCCCCGTACAGAGAAGCACTGGAAAAAAGAAGGTACATGTGGGATTGACGTCGGCGAAGCAACATGAGAAAAACAAGTTCTGGATTATTTGTTATAAAATTGAGAAGACGAAAAGTGCAACAACAGTGGAGTCAAAGTGTAGGATAGATTTAGGATTTAGAATTTAGATTTCTGGGCTTTCGGCATCTAAGGCCATTTAGCCCTTTACGATTTGAGAGATGACGTCCCTCGACGAGCACACAAACCGGGGAAAGAAAGGAAAAAACGATTGGGGAAGGAAGTTAGTGGCCTGGGACCTATAAGTTAGGTACCACCCCGGCATTTGCCTGGTGTGAATGAGGAAAACCTAGAAATACCTCATTCAGGATGGTTGGTCTGAAAAAGCGTGTTACACTTTTTCGACCGAGTGACCCGACCGGGAATCGAACCCGGGACCACGTTTACGATAGAGTTTTGCAATTTTTACTTGCATAATAAAAGTGTTTCTTGTGCATTTCTTCATTATTATTATAAGCTAAATATTTTACCTTTTTCATGAGACAAAATGCAATATGAAATGGCGCCTTTTGGGTAATGACGCTCAGGCTGAGCGGTATTTCCCTAGTGCGAGCGCCATTTCCCAACTATTTATTATTAAAACATATTTTAGATTTAAATCTATTTCTTTCTTTGGGATATTACATTATACTTAATCATACAAAATGTTTACGAATTATGATATAGAAGACGTCAAATACATAAAGCCGAAACTTGGGCAACCAGGGCTATCAATGATTTTGACAGCAACACTAATGAAACCCAAATTACAGGCTAAAGAAGGAAGGAAACGGTCATCACGAAAACAAAGAACGCAGAAAAAAGGAATAAGAAACCTGAAAGGTTTTCAATTAGGAGAAAGGAGGAGAGAAAAGTGTCTTCAGTTCAAAAATTCGTCAGACAGTGATGATGAAAATGATTCTGATGATATTTGTATAATATATGGAGAGTTTGGTAAAAACAATGGGCTTTGATTTAGGTGTGAAAATTGTTTGTAGTTGGCACACTCTGCTTGTAGTGCGCCTTCTAATTTTAAAGAATATATTTGTGAACTTTGTGGTTACGGAGATGCACAAAATATTTTTTCTTTGTTTCGATGCAGCAGTTTGAGTTTTTCCGGTGTTATTTTGTATTTGGTTATTTAGAACAAACTCTATAATTAACATGCCTTCGACATTTTGTTTTTGTAGTTGTTTCTGAGGATTCCTTCGGTATTTATTTATTTATATGAATATAATTAATTGAGAATATCTCACTACGTAAAAGGGCAGAATTTGAAACCATGTTTCGTTCTATTTATTTTAATTTGTATATTCATATTAATAAATATATGTACAGAAAGATATGCTTTCTCTATAGTCCAAGAAATAGAACTGATTTACTATTAGGGTGGACACTGAGTGTCATTACCTTACCGATAGGACAACTGCGCTCAAACGTACATTGTTACTTTTTGAAGTTTGCATAAATAAGTGTTAATGATAAGCAACAAAGTAATACGCGAAAATGTACTATTTGTAAAAACATTCCTTTTTCAGACGCACGTTTTCTTTTTATTATTATTATTATTATTATTATTATTATTTTATTGCGTACAGTTTTTGAGATTTTTAAATTTTCCCTTAAGTGTGGTCACCATTTTTTCATTTTCCCTTACGTGTTTCAGGTAATGCTCGTACCCTTTGCCAGAAGTTCAACATGAATAACACCCTGACAGTCCCAAAACAAAGTAGCCATTGTTTTCTTAGCAGATGTTGTGGTCTTGAACTTCTTGGCCAGCGGTGACGAAGAATGTTTCCATGTCATGCTCTGGAGTTTTTGTCCAAGTGTCCATAGGATATTGGGGTTTCATCGCCCGTAATAATACGATGAAGGAATGAATCTCCTTTCTGGGCATATCGTATGTGGGTCAGGGAAAAGCCCATTCGAAGTGTTTTTGGTCATCACTCAGATGTTTTGGCATCCAGCGCACACACACTTTGCTGAAGCCAAGTTGGTCATGAACGATACTCCTCATCCTCACTGAACCACATGAGATTTGCAATGCATCTGCAATGTCATGTAACCTCACTCTTCTGTCTTCATGAACTATCGCATCGACGTCACATACATTCCCGTCAGAGATGGACATTGCTGGTCTGCCACTTCTGTCAGTCTTTCTATCATCTGCGAATGCGTTGCGCTATACATACCTTTGAGTCTGTGTCATAACACTCCCTCCATAGGCCTACACATATTTTCGATGAATGTCAGATAGTTTCTGTCCCTGTCCATAAAAAAAAAAAAAAAAAAGAATAACAATGCACTCCTTCTCCTTGGAGTAATGTTCAAGTCGATGCACTATCTTTAAATTGCTCTAGGTACCATATGCGTTGACGTAGAAGGCTGTAATTGCCATCAGACTTCCCTCACCTTGATATCTGCAACATGCAAAAAATTAATTAGCTATACAAAGAACTGTGGGTTTTAGAGACAAATTTACCTTATCTTTTGATACACCTTTGTATAATGTGAAATTTCTGTTATCAGAAGCGAGAGAGTTACGGAAGATCAACTGGAACACCGTAGGATTAAGCGAAATAACAAGAAAAGGAGATGAACTAATCGAGATGAAGTACGTTCATATCCTATTACAGAAGATCAAAATGTGACAAGACTGGCAGTGTTGGATTCTTATAGATGAAAAACTGAAAAACGATGATTTGGGGATAGATCAAATCGAGTAGCAAGGCTTGTCATCAAACTCCCGTATATATCAAAGCTATTCGAAAAATGTTCTTCCGACTTAACGTGGGTCCGAAGACCAGACGACACACTAATATAAATTCAATTTGATACATAATCCCATGTTTTGTCTTACATTATCTAGGCAACAGACTCATTTTTCCAGTCGTCATGGTGATCTGGCATCCAAGAATTTTCGAGTCCTGTGAGTGAGAATAAAATTGGGTCTATAAAATCAACTGAGATTAGGGTAGCCTTTTGGGGGAGCGGTTGCCTGCTAGTCCCCCTGTGGATCCGCTGCTGCCTTGTGGATAGTTACCTATTTTCAGTACTTTGTAATGGCAATATTTGTCCACTTTACTTACGTAAAAGACATAATAATAATAGACTATATACAAAATTAAATAAATATTAATAGTTAATATTTAATGGAGATGATGAAATTATATTGTTTCTTTACCCGACAACCAGCAACAGAGGTGAATGCTCTACCACTGAACCAGTCCTCCCCGCTGGTCTAGTGACTAGCACGTGCGCCTTTGGTACACGTAGTCTCCGATTCGATTTCCGGTGGGAGAGCACATAAAACTTAATCGTTCGCTTTCATTAATCATCCGTTTTCTTAGCCTAAAGGATATAATCATGAGATGTTAAACTAAAAAGTTCATTTATTTTTCTACCAATGAACCACCATGTTCCCTCTGTTTTTTTTTAAATGCTATACTTACTAGAATATGTAGCGTCAAAGTTGTTAACCATACTATGCTA
Source organism: Thermobia domestica (assembly GCF_964235325.1). Lineage (NCBI taxonomy): Eukaryota > Metazoa > Arthropoda > Insecta > Zygentoma > Lepismatidae > Thermobia > Thermobia domestica. The sequence continues at coordinate 77,465,107 of NC_137455.1, forward strand.
AAAAATAATATATATTTATTTGTAAATACCCTTCCGCCAAATAACAATTATATTATTAATATTTTTATCGGTTGTGATTTTTAAAAAAACAAAACCTACACTACCCAGTTGTATCATTTCCATTATAAGCTACTGGTTTCTTAAGCTAGTTTATGTAAGAAGGGTATCAGAGCGGATAACTATTTGAGAAATGTCGGCAGAATATTGAGCAACTGAATCATGGTTTTGCCGTCACGCAAGTCAGTGGCTTACCAGTCGTAAGTCCTTGAACTTGTAATTTTACGTCACATATAGAAAAACATAATTCTTTACATGTTAACGCCTTCGCTCCCATATCCGACCTTGGTCAGGTTTGAATTGTGTATAGCCTACCATATCCGACGAAAGACAAATCCTACTGGTAGATCTTTATCACAAGATATATATGTACAAAACTTCAGATTTTTCTGATTTATAGTATAGGAGCAAGGCCAATTCCAGATTAAGGAGGTTTTAATTAGGAATATGCCTGTGGACGTTTAAATATGTACAATCTTGTTCAAAAAATCTTGACAACCAACCTTGTCTTAGAAGGCAGAGGTCTGATAACCGTAAATTGAATATTCTAATACTCTGGTTTGAAATAAAGATCTCAATATCCGAAAGGAAACGCACATTTGTTTAATTTAATTTTAATTGTAGGTAAGAGTATAGTCAGTGGTCGAAGTGAAACGGTATTCGGTGATATGCCATACCGCCTCTGGTTTTTCAGTAGTGAGGACATACCGTCTCTAGTTTTTCAGTGATCAAGACAATATTTAAATAGCCGGTACGTTGAGGCAAAATCATAATAAGACATACCACCTCTGCTTTTTTTTCCACTTCGAACACTGAGTGCAGAGCTTTCCAAAGAGAGGTGGGTAGCCAGGTTTCCTTGAACAAGACTGTACCTGTCGTGAATGTGTTAATAGAAAGTTATATAGCTTTTTGTATTTTTATTTGCTTGAGTGATAAGGTCATAACTTGAAAATTATATCGAATATTGCAGTGTGTTATAGTGCAACCAAGAGCTGACATCACAATCGATTTCAATATAGGATATCAATGACATCTCGCTTGAAACAAAACTCATTTGTACATACGGTGTAGACTTTAAATAGTATTGCTGACAATACATTTTATGTGGTCTTGCTAACTTTAAGGAGTCTCTACACTGAGCAACATTAATGTCAAGTTTACTGAGCACATTGGGCAATTAGGAAGCTGAAACATTAATTACGTAATTGCTATGGAGGTCAACAACTAGATTGAGATCCGACTAAATTATGTAGAACTACCAGTTGTAGAGTCTATAGTGTACGTATGTAGTGAGTGATAACTTCCTGTTCGTATATATTTATTGCTGGTCTATTCGCTAGCATGCGTGCCTTTCGTGCATGAGGTCCTTAGTTCGATTTTTGGCAGGATGTATTGAATACACTACAGTGGTTCATATCTAACTTTAAATTTAGGTATTGCCCTACAGGCCGACAAAGGATGTAAGTACAAATTAACCATTCAAGTCAAACAACGAACAGTAGATTAACCCAATCGATTTCACGAAAATAGTTAGGATTCTCTGAAGTTTTTAAGTCAGCCTAGATTTAACTTAACTGTTTCTTCTCACTAGAAAACAGCATACCCTATCCAGTACATATTGAACTTTCTTATAGTAACAAATTCGCTTTCTCGCAACAGAAAATGATACATTTACTCTATTTAACTGAAACTGCTAAATCCATTTCAAGATGAATTTATATGCATTTAAACATATTAATATTCATACAATCCTTCGTGTATTTAAGTTAGTTGGCATTTAGCGTCTCTTTTCAGCATTGAGGCTGTACGAGAATGGACTTGAAGTTTAAGGTAGAATCCGAATCACCATAATGTGCTCAATGCTCTCCAACCGGGAATCGAATCCGGTATCCCGTACACGAAAGAAGCGTGAGATAGCTACAGTTGGAACAGCCCTTCATATACTTAAGAATCGCTCGCTTCAGAGTATAGAAAACTAAAATAGTACGTTAGGTAGATGTAGATGTAGATGTAGATGTTGTTAATATTATTGAGTCAGGTTGTCTAAAAATCAATTATGGTTTATATCAAAGCCACCAACGATATGTACTAGATCAATATATTGTTTTGTCTACAATAAGAGGAGTGTCTTCTACCCGAAAGATACAGAGTACAACTTACAAACAATTGATTTTTGGTTCTTTGATACTACTACTCACATAACACAACATGTCCAAGAGACATACTTTGGATGCCCCACATATCTCATGCCTATCCTGGGACATTCAGGATCACAGTAGAAATCATAAGAACTATAAAAATATCTCCGGAACCTCCCTTGGTTTTCAATGAGATGTGCCTGTTAAGATACAATATTTGGATGTCTAAAATTCATATGTTGTTATCCCACAAAGAGCCTCAAAATGTCCCATAGCAATCCCACAGGAAATGTCATTCCCGGGACATAAACGGGCATCTGCATTTCCACAGGATGTCCATTTGTCCAATGGACGTAAAGTGGCAAAATGGAGACGTCTCCTGGACGTTCCGATTTTCCGGTACTTACGTCCCTTGGATATGCAAGAGACGTTTCTGTTGTGTGTGTGTTTTTAAATGTTACCTTAGTAATCTGAATTAACATAGAGAAATTTCCATCCTCACTGTATACAGTAAAACAAAAAAGGAATTATAATTAAAAAAAGGAAAATATGTTAATTACGATAGCTAAAATTTAAGAAATATTTTAAAATGAAATGCCACTTTCAGTAGACTGTTAAAATGTTGATCGGAACTGTTATTAAACTCAAATCAAAACTAAAAGAGGAAAAAAATCAGACACCAAAATCGGTTGGTCACAAAGTGTGCCAAATACCAGAAAAACGAAGTCACATTCTACTTGTATTCTCAAAGAAGGATTCGCCGAATTGTGTATACAAAACCGGATACATTTGGTGCCTGCAGCCGAGAACTAATTCGCATAAAATGTTTACTGACCAGTAGCACAAGATTCTTTTTTCCCTGCTGCAACGTTAAATCTTAAAATCAGATTGCTTTTTAAACACCAGATTGCTTTGCCAGCAAACGCTTCTGTCTCGGTGATATACGTAAGAACTATTTCGGAAGAATGAAAAAGAATATCGAATTCCTTTTTTAGATAGATAGGAAGAAAAGATTAGTGACGGCGCATAGGTTGGTTCGTAGTGTTTAATTCTCGTCCCCGTTTGAATAAGATATTGAAAAACCGTATTTACCATATTAAGATATACTGTATATACAAAAATCCTAAAATACTTGAATGCATGAATCTTCCCCCTTATGAGATTCTGCGTACGCCGCTTTAGAAGATAGTAGATAAATCAATAGTGGCGGATCTAGAGGGTAAAAACTGGGGGGGGAGCATCCAGAACCCAGACTATGATAGGTATATCATGAGCTTACTATAAACTTTCAAAAAAAAAATGTAAGTACTGTAATAGCTTAAATTATTTTGTCACTTAAAAAGCTGGGAAGTCTAGCCTCACGGCCCTGTGTCCGCCACTGTAAATAAATTAGACGTTAGAACATAGTAAAAAGGGTTTTAAGTGAACTTGCTTTTCTTAAGATTCATTAAAGTATTAATCTTTAGACTACTAAAAAATAACAGTTCGAAAATACACTATCACCAGCCTAGTCTCTCTCCCAGAAGCTTGTTACACTATTGGTATTACAGAAGTGAAATAACACATCACAAATTATATTATTATAAGTTTATTTTAATTTAATTTAATCTTCACTTATTTTAGGCTATATTCGATCACCTGTTTCTGAACAAATATGTACTCTGATCATAAGAATACTGCTGGAGAGGAGTGATGCCGCTAGAAATTTGCAAAGAGGGCGGGCATCATGTGGGCTCCGCAGAAATGAAGCGTTGTGCGGTGGGGTAAGTAATACAAAACTATTATTTTCGGTATACAAAAAGATACTATCGCTTAAAATTTCTCTGCTCCTCCACTTGCCCCCTAAGGAAATTAAAGCTGGTGTCGTCACTACTGAAGAGTCTCTTTGATATTTACTTGTATTTTTAATGCATCTGTAAAAAATTAAAAATATCAGCGAAACATCAGTAAAAATAAGTAAATTTTCAGAGGTGGCTAGTGAGAGGTCACATCGGTAAAAAGTACGTTATCGCCACAAATTTAATAATTTTACATAATATTTTACTTCTTGTACACAAGGTTTATTTTATTTTATTATTTGTTATTATTTTACATGTAGGTTCCCTCATGAGCAGCCAATGCGCTCCTATGATGTCGAAGTAAATCCACCATACCATAAATAGTATATACTGTACCCAGATCATTTCTTTGGAACCTTATTGAACATTAGCTGGGTGGAAAATTGTCTTCAAAACTGAACACTGGATCACATTACCCTATGTTCTATTTCATTCAATTACATTAAAAAATATATTTTTAAAGCCTGGTTTATCAAAATTGTAACATAAAGGTACAAATCTAAATGACGTGTTTCAATCCGTCATTTAGTGGCATGTTAGATTCTATTTTTAATTGTCATTTCGTCTGATAATTGCGTACAATTGGCATGCTGTGGTTTTATAAACAAGCTGGTTTCTTGTAGAGCTCAGTCATTAGTTTTTAACATTTTAAATGGTAGCAGCTATAGTAAGAGAGATTATTGATGAATAAAAGAAATATTTAACATCTGAAAACAGAAAGATTTAATTTAAAGAAATTAGGAGAGGATCAGGCAAGAGTAGAATATCAGATTGAAGGGTCGAATAGACTTTCGCTTTTAGAAGGATCGGAATGCAGTAGGGTTGAAGATGCTTTTGTTGAAATTAAGGATACCATTAAAATTTCAGCAAAAGAAAAATTAGTGTACGCGGGAAAACATAAGAACAAACCATGATTCGATCAGGAATGCACTAAACTAACAGAGAAGAGAAAACTGGCAAAACTGTTTTGGCTACAAAATCAGAACGATATAATATACAAAATTTTGTTGACGTCAGGCGGAAAATTTCCAAAACGTTTAGAACAAAAAAAAAATCGCGATTTTTTGAAAATTGAAATTAATGAACTTGATGATAATAGTAAAAATGAAACATTCGTTACATGTATAAGGGCATCAACGAATTTAAGAAAGGCTATCGACCTCACGCTTACATATTAAAGAAAGTCAACGGAACAATTACAACTGATAGAGAATAGCATTTTGAATAGATGGACAGATTTCTTTGACGATTTGCTTAACACGCAGCCAAAAACTAATGTTTATGGAGAATTCACACAGCAGAACCATATACAGTATCCAGAGCCTAAGGAAATAGGAATAAAAATTGCTATAAAGAATGGCCCACGGTGAATTCTCTGGATCAGAAACAAGCAGGAATTGCCACAACAGTGAAAAAAAAATCACTGTTCCAATTCACAAGAAAGACGACAAAACTGATTATAATAATTGAATCGATTTCTGTTAACAGAGTGTATGTGTAATAAACACAATTTTCGGGAAATGACAAAAAACTGTTTTTGCATGAGTCGGTTCGGTTGATGAAAAAAAGAAAAATATGTTTAAATGTATATGGTTACTGATTGTTTATTAACTATATAGGATGTAACGGTGAATTATGGTTTAATCTACAAAAAATATTAAACTTTGGACACACACGCCCTTTTAACATAAAACATGGTGGCATAAAATGTGAAACCAGGGGTTTTCTGAAATATATCTAAAATTTTAGACACAGTTACATTGGTGGTATATTAATGAAAGACAGAGATACCAATAATAATAATTAGTAATACTAATAATAATTTGAAAGCAAACATTTTTCTCCCCAAAATTACTTTTTTCAAAAAATTTTAAATCTCTGACAGGATGAGTTCTGAATTAACACTTGTCGTTACTGTTTGCCTCACTCCGACTTGCAAAGTACTTTGAATCCATATATGGAAATATTGAGGTTAATGCTGGAATATACCTTGGCCACCTACATGCTAAATAAAAATCCTAGAAATCTTAATATTGTGCCAGTATAAAAGGTGAAATTTTCTTACAGTAACTGTGGCGACAAAGCAGAGACTGAACTTCAGGTGGTCTAACGCCAAAGAAGGCAATTATAAATATAAATTTAAGTGGTTACTATCTTTGCTGTGGGACGAGATATAATTGGGAATGCAAGTAAGTAGCATTGCATAAGAAAATATTATCTTAATTGTGGGATTTCTATTTTTAAGCCAAACAAGTTTTCTTTAACTTTTATTCCCCAAATTCCTGAGCGTTTGTCCAGATTCCAGTTTAGCTGATAGACCGACCAACAGGACATATTAATATATTATATTATATCACAGTATAATATAATAATATAATTCAATGGCTTATATTTTCAACACATTCCAAGGAATACACTTCGTTTTAACACAAATCGTTGCATCTACCTCAAAAATACTCATTTAAAAAAAACATGAAAATCGTAAAAATAATATTACATACGCCCTTCTAACAGAAATCGATTCAATTATCGAAGCATCTCCCTTTGGTCAACATCCTATAAAATCCACTCAAACATTCTATTAGCAAGATTGATTCCATACGCAGATGAAATTATTGGAGATTGTCAGTGTGGATTTAGGCGAAATCAATCAACTATCGATTGAATGTTTACCACTGGACAAATACTCGAAAAGAAATGAGAATACAATATTTCGATTTAATTGTTTATTAATTTTAGAGACCTACGACTCGGTTAGAAGGGAAAGATTGTATATACAACATTCTTACAGAATTCGAAATACAGGAAAGTAGCTTAGATTAATTAAGATGTGTTTAAATGAATCTCAAAGTAAAGTCCGGGTAGGAAAATACTTGGCCACTAGTTCCCACGTCGAAAATTGTCTGAAACAAGGAGATGAGTTGTCGCCATTATAATTCAACTTTGTACGCAATAAGGAAAATCAGATACCAACCAGGGCCTAGAGCTGAATGATACTCATCAGATTTTTGCAAGAAATGCTAGAGGAACAATAGAAAGAAATGCAAAGGTTTAAACTTTTGCAGGAACATAAATTTAGATGTAAATTCAGAGAAAACTGAATACATGGAAATTCGATGGGATCGTAAAACTACAAATTATGAATACGTCAAAATGTCAAACAATACTTCCGACAAAGTGAATACTCGGACCCAAAAAAAATGGAATGAGGAATGGCGGAAACATCATAATGAGGAACTGCATAATTTATATTGCTTACCAAAGTCTAGAAGGTTCAGGCGGGCAGATCATGTAAACAGAATGAAACAAAATAGGAACGCTTTCAGAATTTTAACTGCAAATCCAATCGGAAAACGACCAGGAAAACCTAGGCGCTGATGAGAGGACAATATTAAAATGGATCTAGCAGAAATAGGAATTCAAGGTAGAAACTGGATCTAGTTGACTAAGGACACAAGTCGATTTAAAGCTTTTGCGAACGTGGCATTAAACTTTCGGATTCCATAGGTCATCGAGGTAGTTAGACATTTTGTATAAAGTTAAATTCAATTCAAATTCCAACAGAGCATTACTATACATGCAGATAATATTTTTAATAAATCATTTTATGAAAAAATTTCATTTAGGATTTGGGTCAACTTTAATCAAAATATCACATCAAGTGAAAACCAAGATTGTGTATGACATTAAGTGATCCATTGTGATCACTTTACTAGCGGGTCTACATTAAGCCATTACGAGAAGTGTAACGGAATAGTCGATGGGCTATTTACCATAGGACTACATAAGTTTACAAATCGTTACAATTTAAACACGAGTTTTAAATGGGTCTTTTGTAACTTAGGACTTAAGCATGTTCTTCAGCATTTGCTTGTTGTTTAAGTAATGGTGATATATTATAAAACATCTGTGTTTTCATCGTTCTTACAAAAACTTAAGAATCTATGCATGTGAGAATCTAAACTACAGTTCATGACTTTTGCAGTTTAGGGCTAGGACTTCTGGTATGACAGCGTGACACCAATACTTCTTTTCCCCTTTAGTTTAGGAGTAATAAGATGGGTAGGCTATTCAACGATTTCCCCTGACACACTATGCAAGTAGTAGTGCCATCCAGGGTCAACCATCTTATGATAACCCGCAGTGTAAAATCACTAGGTTAGGAATGAAGTCATGACTGCACCTCAGTAATCAGAGTACCACCATCTAAGAAGTGTATGTCTTTTAAAATGACTTCATGGAGAAAACAAGACGAAATGAACATAGGCGGAACTAGAGGGGGGCCAGGGGGTGCCCCCCAGAAGCAAAGCTGGCCCTCCCCAGAATTTTTCTACTGGACGAAAATAATGTTATTGATTTACTTCAATTTACACATAACAATTTTCATGATGTTTCGCCATTCGACATGTTTAATAGTCTCTATACTCGTCCGCCCATTGACACGGTGTGCGTAGGTTTTCTCGGGGTTCTCCTGTTTCCTCCCACTTTCTTCATTCCACCATTTCATTCATCACTCATCATCACCGTCTCCTTTAATATAACCGACATAATCGTGGGACGTAAAACTCAAATATTTCATTTCATTTTCGTCCACCCATCGACTTTTTTTTTAAAAATATCGTCTGGTGCCTGGATGTAATAAAATCCCTGGACCAATGCGATAGTGGGCATTATAGCGACCTCTCAATTTGCACTATATGCGGCTTTTTTTTTAAAAAAAAATGATGTATATTATTTTTACATTGACGTAGTAAGTTTTTCTTGTTTACATATGTATGAAAAACCAGTCTGCAGTCTTATTGTTATTATTTTATTTATAGCATAGTAATGTTTGAATAGTTAAGATTCTCAGAGCAAATTATTAAGGAACACTAAAAAAGCAAAAAAGGAAATTAAAAAGAAGCCAAACTCTTGAACTGCTAAACTCAAGCAATTACTTTCTACATACAAGCATATAATACCCATTCAAAAGCCAATATTCAATATCGTTTGTTGCTTTTCCTTCTTCTTCTCCTTCTCCTCCTCCTCCTACTCATTATTATTATTATTATTATTATTATTATTATTATTATTATTATTATTATTATTATTATTATTATTATTATTATTATTAATGAACTGAAGTTTGTAGTTACATTCTTAAGGTATAAAGTGCAATTAGGCGCAGACCCAGAAATTTTTGTTCAGGGTGTCGAAAGTTGGGAGAGGTACAATATTGCAAGACACAGACACTACGTTATTCTGCATCCGATCCGAGTAAACAATAAATAATTTCCAAGTAGCGGAAGTTGTGCACCCTAGGAACACTTTTTATATTTTCCTTTTGAAAAGAGAGTATATTTGTGCTAAGCTAAAGAAAAAAATGTTCCTGATAACCTGATATTTTAGTTTTATGCTGTAAAAGTTACATGGGTATCGCAGCAATAACAAACAGTGTTCGTAGTTTGAGGGAAATTTCTCTAATCTAGAGAAATTTAGTAGGTAAATTTAGCTAAAAGGGAAAAATTGGCATTTTTCGATATAATGTGAAAATCCAGGGAAGTTCTCGCGCTTATTGATTTGCCAATATAAATACTTAATTTTTTCTTTGTTCTTCAGAAATAAGTAAGAGCAGCGGTAAAAGTAAAGGGGAACGCGGGAGGACACCGTTCTCCTACTTCCAAAACTATCTACGGCGTCCCTCCACTTCATAAAAAGAAAAATACAATGGGCAAAGATAGGCACGGGATGACGTCATCCGTCCCCTTACCTTTTCAGATCTACTTTTACCCCTGTGTAAAAGTAAACTGACAGCATGACGGTTAATGTTTACGAATAACGTATTTTCGCTCAGAATTGCACGAGTAAAGCAGTAATAGAAAATTATGAGTTTTCATAACTAGAGTAGATTTTAGGTAGTTATTTAGTAGCAACAGAATATAGGGAATATACAATTTTAAGCAAATTTATGATATAATAGATTTTCACTGTACTGTTACATGACAGTGTTGTGTTAGGAGAACTAAATAACTTGAAGAGTTGATAATGAGTGCGGGGAAAGGGGGACTCAGAGGGAGTATATATATATAACATCATAAAGTCTTCTAACAAAGATTTTTCTAGTTTTCAGAACTAAGAGGCCATGGCACCCCTAGGAAATTATCCTAGTTACGCCAATGGAGATGGAAGTCAGGTGGCGACAGTTGAGTCAGTAAAGGCAAATTGGGAATAGTAAAGAATGTTACAGACATAAGAGCGTGCTTCCATTTATGTCACATAAAAGTTGTGAATTATCTTGTCTTGCGAGACTCTTCAATTGTAGGTGCTAGTACTTATAACATCATAGGATAGATGTTTGATCAATACACAATCGTCACCTCCTAGAAACTTCATTTATGAGTGTTATCTTGTGAAAGGAGTAGTTTGATAATGAGTTAGTAGTTTACTCTATCCTTACATTTCTCTATACCTTCATAAGTATGGATCAAATACGATTATTAGTTCAAGGATATCATTTGTACTATGTGACAGATACACATGCATCTTTGTGTACAACTACAACCTCCTACAACTGCTAGAAGTAGGTCAGGGAAAATTTTTAATACTGAAGTAAACGCAAGCGCACGTGAAAAACTGGAAATTATGCAGCTGTAGTGAGAGTATAGATGGAGGATGTGTATAAGATATACAACGTAAATAAGGTGCTAATATTAACTACACTACTCAGAAATTCACATGCACAAGTCAATTAATATTTCTTTAGTATAAGATTATCTCAGGGGTATACCTACGGGGGGCAAATGGGGAGCCGGCTCCCCAAAAGACTTCCTGGCCCCTTAAATGAAATTCGACTGTTAGGCGTTTATTTAAACATGTTCACCAAAGCAAATGTCGCATACTTATAACAGAACAAATAGAAGTACCCATTCTTCACACGCAAAAAATAAGGTTTAACGAACAAAAAATCCGGAAATTTGAATATTGTAAAAGTGTCCCTCTTTTCTCTTTAGAAGTTTAATTGTCAAAAACGTTGCACACACATTTATTCATTTTTGGTTATGAGTTTATATATCGAGTTTCACTCCTCCAACTTAAGTGAATATTCATATCAAGCATTTTCTGAATAATAAAGAATTGAAAATTATAAAACTGGAAATTGTCCCCTTTAGGAGCCCAAGTTATGAAAAGGCTGAAATTTACCAACTTAACGAATACTCACAGAAAATTTTTCTGTTTTAAGAATCAGAAATTTGGATATTATAGAAATTGTTCCATTTCCCTATCACTCCCTTTCTATTATTTTTAGTTAAGAGTTCAAAAAACTGAATTCAGCACTTCTAACTTCAGTGCATCCTCACATTTGGCAGTTTCACAATAGAGTGGATATTTGTAAAATAGAAATTACCTCTTATCCCTATTCACGAGCAGAAATTTTAGATAATTGCTGAAACACATGTTCAGTCATTTTTAATGGGAAGCTTATATACTATACCAAATTTTCTCTTTCTAATATGAAATATTTCATTCTTGGGAAAAAGTTTTGAATATCCTTTTACCTCCCTTATTAAGATACGTATTTAAGAAATCCTTTCGTGTGATTCGTTCTCATGGCAAGGGATATTCCTGTTTAAATTTCATGAATGAGTTATTTTTACTCTTTTATGTAATAGTATAGATATGAAAGGAAAAAAATCTAAACTGTGTCAACACATTATAATAATTACAAACTTCCCAAATGCAATAATTAGTGCTGTGGAGATCAGTAGTAATTGCCGTAAAGAAGAAATGCCCTTACACATATACATACATATATACAAAACATTGTGTAGCGTCACCGGCTGAAATATGGGCTATATGGTCGACCAGACTATTTCATGGGCTCTTGCGTCATGAAGTTAGGTATTTTATTTCAGTACACAGAGGTGAGGCGAATTGCAGATAAGAAACAAGTTACGTTCCTTTCAGTTTTCTTTAGTTAACAGTATCGAAATACTTATAAAATTTTCTAAGAAATACTAAATTAAGCTTCCTGACGCTATAGCGATGAAAGACTATGGCTAATCAGATGGCTCACGTCCAATTGGGTGATGAATAGCTAGCGCATCGTTTCCCAAGTGACATTATTTCTGGCTTCCTGGATCAATGTTTGTTACCTCGTAATTCAAGTAGCTCCCCAGTTGCCTCATGGTGTAGGGTTAATACCAGAAAATGTTAGTGCTCCAGCGAGAGTAGAACCAAGGACTATGCATAGTGAGGTCGCCCACGCTAAGAATGCGCCTAACTGGAGGTAAATAATAATTATAATAAGATTTAAATATCCATGTTCTTTTTCAATGCTCTCTATTAGCACCTGCAAATTATATATCTTAATGCCTATAGTAACGAAAATGAGTTGAAAAAGACTAACAAATACGGTATAAGGTAAGGTAGATGCAGGTAAATACGTCATGTTAAGGGTGTTTGATTTTTTTTATGGCCTTAATTTTCATGAAACACAAAGAACAAGACATGTGCGTTGCAAAGTAGCCTTTTCCGCGTATAGAAAAAATGTGGCAATGATGCGACTCACTTCTATTTTGTACCCAAGGTAAAAGAAAAGAAGTGTTTCAAAGTGGGGTATTCAGGTAATTATGCCAAGTCTAGGATACTACTAGAAGCCTGTAAGAAATCTTGCAACTGCTTAAATTGTCTGTATTATAGAGCTCAAATATTACTACACAACATGGCTGAAGCAAGAATAACCAAAGTACAAGATGAAGATAAAAGATAAAATGTAAAAACGATAATCTCCTCCCCAATGTTGAAATGAAGTTCCAAACTGAAAAGTTTTAGTCCAGTGTCACTGTATTCTGACTTGAAAAACTACACCGATATTACATGAACATGTGAGACAAATGAAAGCATCTTTGTCTTCTGCAGTCAGTCCTGCACAAGCCCTGGCCTGTTTCGCTGTATCGTGCGTTTGATTGATTTAGTAGCCATGGAATCACAAATACTGAAATTACACTTACAAAACAATATGTTCCTAGACAGGCACGAAATAAGGCGAAAATTGCTGTAAACATCGGCAATGTTCTGAGTTAGCACGTTAAGGATTCTTACTTCTATTGAAATAATAACGTCCTTCCACGGAACCTTCCCGAAGCTAACAAGATTGCATAGCGTGGCGGTGTTAGCGCTGTCTTCCGGAGTATTCGTCAAATCGGACTTGTTCAAGACCGTGATACATATTGGAGGTTCATTTTAGTGGATTTCGTCGGAAACATCCCAGCTCTGAACACTTGGCGTATTTAACTGCACACTGGCGTATATACCATACAGTTGCCTTATAACTAATTTGCTGTAACGTTGTGTAGGGTTAAGAATAGAGTTTACGGGAAGAAAATTTTCCATTAAATATGTGTGTATAAAGTTTGTTTTTCGAGACAAATCTTATATATAAAAGAGAACGTACAAAATCCTTTGTTCCCTCATCACGCTAATACGGCTGAACCAATTTCTTTTATTTTTGGGGGGTTATTAGGATTTGGACCCTAGATGGTTTTTATCATATCACTTTAATTTTTAATTACCAGTGTCTTGAGATAATTGACCATTCAAGTGTCCATAACGTACAAATCCTTTGTTATTAGTTCATCATAGGTAAAAATAAACGTATTTATATGCAACCCGCATGACCGTGTCACTCGGCGGGTTAACATAAATGACAGGCGATATACAGCGGAAAATAGCTTGAATCTTCTGTTTAAAATTTTTTAATTGATTTGCTTATTTTTACAGACACTTTTACAATATGCCAGCACCGGGATGACCGCAGCGAAGCGGGGCGGGTTAACATAAATGACAGGCGATATAATGTTAAGATTTACTGCAATCTTCTATGGTTTTTATCATATCACTTGAAAGCGAAAAAGTAAAAATTATCTAAGTAACAAAGTTTATTGCGTTCCGGGGTGACCGCAGCGAAGCGGGGTGAACGCTGCTAGTTATCTATATAAAAGAGTTACAAATGGAAAGTACCACATAAAAGCAAAAATCATTTCGGTATCACTGTACTAAAAGGGGGACAGCTTGAGCGGCGACAGCCTCCTGCCTACGCCTTGGTACTGATTAATCATCAACTTTGTTATTCTTATTTACCTAATTGGATGCACGCACACAATTCCTATGTTTTTACTAGCCTAATATACTATTGAATAACTGTCTGAGAGTGAACTTATTTTTTCTTCGGTTTTTCTTTATTTTTACCATTTTTACTTTCGAAAAAGTTTAGTGATCGTGAAAAAAAAATCGAATTCGAGATTTCGACGGATTTACATATCGGTGGCCTCTGTATGCCGAAAAATGGATTTTTGAACGTCCGTCCGCTCGTTCGATGCAAAGATGTTCACTCGCCTAGAGACCGTACCTTTCAGCGTATCGAGATCAAATTTAAAACTTAAAAGCTTTTATAATATTCCCTAGGATTGCATTTTTAATTCCATTTCTACCGTTAAAATTACGAGTAGATTACTGAAGGGTGAGAATTAAAATTTACAATTTTCTCAAAAGCGACTTCGCTAATATTTCATAAATCAATGTTACACTTTCAACTTTATAATAAGTTGTTTTCTAAGAAAATCCAGAAACAGTAGTTAATTCTTGGGGTAAGTTTTCCAATTTATTTTCTCAAAAACGATACAGAAGATTTTGTTCATATTTCATTAGTACCTTGACACAGGCCCGTATCCACGGGTGGGGCAAGGGGGCCTAAAGTTTTACTGGGTTAGGTTATGTCTACTTCGCATTTACCTTAGTACTTAGGTTTGTAGAGCTCTCCTATCTCAAGCAGAAAATCGTGAACGATTGTTATTGGTCTTTGGTCTTTCATTCATTAACCCATGAATTTTACATATATTCAAAGATTAACCTCATTATCAACATCATGTTTTACAAATGTTAGTACTGTAAATTCACATCCAGCGCAAAGACCCTGTACACTTGCAGTCATGTTTACTCGAAAGTTATCCACAATCCAACCGTCCTGAACCTAGAGACAAGTAGTTCTCTCTACTTGTGAATTAGTCCCGTCTTTATAGCCGCTTATCAAAAGATATTACACATAAATTACGCTTTACTTATATGTTATCAAGCACACAAGCAATCAAATTATCCATTTCTTCTAGGTAAATTTTCAAAATTTTGATAAAAAGGGACGGGCAACTTCGCAAGTTAACCCTAAACAAGAGCCTAAGTAAAGTTTAATTTCCTTATTTCAGAGTAGATCATCTCTCGTTTTTGATCTTAATGTTCATAGATATTCCCATTAACTTTACCGCTACGTTTAGAGGGATAATCATTGTATATTTCTGACCCCCATTCAATGTTCATTACTAACAGTTGTGTTTTTTTAAAGAAAATATTGATTCGTACACAAAGAAGCTGCTGAGAATGTGTTGCTGGATTTAGTAAAATGAGTTTAAGTGTTAGTGTTGTGAAAATGCAGCCTTTACTCTTACCTTATTTATTCTTGGGGTTTTACAAACAAATAAAGTTAGTAACAATACCTATTTAATAAAATTTACGTTTTTTATGTAGATTACAGAATGTTAACTTAATGTGTGTATGTAGAGGGGGTTAATAGAATTATGTAGAAGGAAAATACTTAAACATTCAAGAGCAGATATGATGAATTGCCGATGTTACTATTTGATGAACTATAATATGGTTGGCTCCAGCCCCCCTAACTTCTACAGGGTCCCCTACATTTTTGGGCTGGCTACGGGCCTGCCTTGACAATATGGCATAACTCATTTATTTCGAAAAAACTCACAAAGGGTAGTTATTCTTGAGAGCGAGTTTCTCCTGGATGATTTTCTCAAAAATGACTCAGGCGATTTTGTTCATATTTCATTAATAGATGTTTCCTTAATAACCTAACAATATGACAACTCATTTGCCCTGAAAATAATTCATAAGAGGTAGTTTATTCTTGAAGGTCTTTTTCCAAACAAACAAACAAAAACAAAAGATTCAAGCGATTTTGTTTATATGTCATTAATAACTCTATAATCTTGCGCAAATCACTTGTCAAGAATAAATTTACAAAGATAGTTTCCTTTTTGTTCTTATTATTTACTATTTCCTCAGATACAACTCTACGATTTTGTTGATATATTGTAAATAAATGTTTCAGTAATAACTGCAGCATAGCATGATTTAGTTTAAGAAATTACATCAAAAAAGTTTAGTGCGATGGTCTGTATCTTTTATTTGCACATATAAAGGCGAAGTCAAACAAGTGCACTACCTATAATAATTTTTATTTTATTATGAATAGTTTGTTGGCATATTTCCTACTGGATGAATTCGTGGAAATATTGAAGACAATACGCATTTCTCCAGACGAGTTCCTAGCCAGTTTTGATGTTTCTCTTTGTTTACCAGAGTTCCAGTACAAGACACGTTACATTTACTCAGTGAGCACTTCCCGCCGGAGATTGTTGATTTATTCAAGATTACATTAACTTCCACATATTTGCTCTTCGACGGACTACTATGAACGAACGGATGGCGTTGCCATAGGGACACCTCTTTCACCAGCAATGGCAAACTTTTTCATGGAAAGCTTCGAGCAGAAAGCATTAGACTCAGCACCATTAAAGCCATCGTGTTGCTATAGATATTTTGATGATACCTTTGTCATCTGGCCTCATGGAAGAAATGCACTGCAATTGTTCCTTGAATTTCTTAACAATCAACACAGCAACACCAAGTTTACCATGGAAATAGAAACAGAAGACTGCATACCGTTTCTAGACATCCTCATTCGTCGGAAACCTGATGGAAGTCTGGTCTGGGTCTGGGCTTACAGAAAACCTACACACACTGACCTTTATCTTAATGGAAACAGCTTTCACCATAAAACACAACGGAATGCAGTCATTAGCACGTTTACGCTTAGAGCAAAAGACATCTCGGACCAAGAAAGCTTCTCCAGTGAACTTGCACATCTCAAGAAGACCTTACTACAGAACTGATACAAGGAAAATGACATTCGATTGCTCCTAGAAAGGATCTTTTCCAATAAAAGACCACCACAGACTCTGAAGATCCAGTCAACATCGGAGTCCTGCCCTACACTGGGAATTTATCTGGAAAATTTGCAAGAATCATGAAGAGACACAACATCAAAACCATACACAGACCGCTATCAAATATCAGAAATCTACTCTGTCTAGTTAAAAACGATTTGGGTTTTAAAACACCAGGATTATACTGCATTCCCTGCGAATGCGGGAAAACTTACATAGGGCAAACAGGACGGACAATAGAACATTGATGCAAGGAGCATGAGAGATACATCAAGCTGTTTTATCCGGAGAAATCAGCCCGGAATACAGTATAACAGGACATACAATTTTATTTTCAGACATTAAAATTATTTTAAAGAGTTCAAACCACTGGGATAGGATAATTAAAGAGTCTCTTGCCATACTACAAGAACTCAACAATATCAACAGGGATACAGAATTTCAACTCAGCCAGACATGGACATCAGTCATAAAGAAAGCACATATGAATACGACCAATCAGCGTCAAGCTATAGAGTATCCAATCAGACATAGATTCTTAAGTCCCCCTTACCACTCTTATATATAGTACACACGAACTAGTCTCAGTATAGTCGCCCTGAAGACGAGAACGATGTCAGTTATTGAAACGTTGGCTCTATTGTTAGAGATTCCACCTGGCTGGTATCCCGAGAACATCTCTATAATATTTCCTACTAGCTGAAATTCTAATTTTCCACAGTGTCAAAACCTATGTCAATTACAAATAATAATAATACATGCAATATATATGTAGTCTATGCACAGCGAGTTATTAATGCTGTCATATTCTGAAACAGAACTTTCGGTTCACTTTTAGTATGTAAAAGTATTGGGCCTCCCAAGAAAAACTTGCTGGGTAGACCCCTAAGTTCCCTGATATCTTGTAGTCGTTAAAAAAAAAGGTAGATGCATGCCAAGGCTCAAATGATAATTCTTGGAGACTTAAATGATCAGCGTGAACAGCTTTCCGTGGAGAGTACACATCAGAATTGCGACATGTCATCATTTATGCACTCTTGTTCATTTTTAGAGCAAATTTCCGTTTGCACATATTTTCCGGAATTCATTGATTTGTCTACATTTTCTAAGCTCAAGTGCATAGTTTTTATAACGTGGACTTTATCGTATTGGTAACAGAGCTCAATTGAGAATATAGAGGTTGACTATCTTGGTACATATGATCAGTAAGCAGGGGTTAGGTCCTGGGAATCAGGACTTCTCCTCCCGAAATCCCGACTTTCTGTAAATTTAGTCTAATTTATTGATGATATAAATTTTAATATAACTTATCCTCATATTGAATTTGTTTGTACCCCCCTAAAAGCTTTCGGCTCTTCCCGAAATAAATTACTGCGTACCTGCTTGAGTTGTGACAATTGTTTTTGTAGTTTGTTGCTTCAGATTCTTCTCCAGTTCCTTTTTTGAACTCCACGGAATTTTCTTGAATTAATACAATCGTCCTCTTTCTGAGTTACACAACAATGAGTGATTATGGAAGTTAGAATTTTATATAGATTTAATTAAACGTATGAACGACCTTAATTTAAAATGACGAGAAACCAGCTTCTGCCTGATTTATACGTTCACATTATTAAGTCCTTTCGACAAAAAAAAAAAAAAAAAAAAAAAAAAAGTATTATTTTAATCCCAAATGAATAAAAAGGTATTTCACTAATTTCAATTTATGCCAAACAGTCAGTAAACTACGAATCCATTTCCAGTAGATTTTACAGTTGAAGCTTTGGGTGCTATAAAAATAAATTTTGAGCCTCATTTTTTAAAGATTTTGATGCAATTGGAAACAATATTCTCAAAATCTTTTTAACTAGAACATAGAAACTCTTGCCCCAGAACTTCAAATGGAAACGATTGATTTACAATACAGCGATATTTTTTAAAGAAGACAATATTTAAATTCGTGATTGCTGAAATTTTTAAAGAGTTTTTCCCACACACAGTTTGATTAGTTGCATTAATTTGCTAGTGGTATTCTTTCTACTTTTGGAACTACTTATCTGTATGGAAAAATATTCTCCGAATTGATATACAAAATAAATATTTACAGATCCAAGTTAACTGATAAGCATTTAAAGTTGCTGTTGATAATTTCGACTAATAAACTTGATCCACAATTGCAAACAATTCAGTAGAAAGATACAGCTACATAAATCTCATTAATCATACCTATGCAATGTTTCTTCCAGACGTTTTTTTTGGGGGGGCAATGCCCCCCGGAGTTCTGAGAGTGTCTCCCCAGACGAGACCAAAATAATACGTCTATAATATAATAATAAATAAAATAGTACCAGCACTGCCCCCGCGGAATACTACTGTGCCCCCCCCCCCGGAACACTTTTTCTGAACGAACGACTGTATACATGTGTGTCACTTACTGTATGTCACTTATTGTAAGTTTTTAGGTTAAATCTCATATCTTTAATAATTACATTTAAACTTTTCAATTTCATTATGTAAATCAGTTATTGTTCTTCTTAACTGGTCGTATAAAAACTTTTGATTATTATTATGTATGATTTACTCGATATATTTTACAATTTAATTAAAATAAACTGTGGCGGGGCATACTTTGGAAACTCTTGTTTTATGATAAAGTTACGTTTCTACATTTAACGAGTTGTTGCTTTGAGTTTACTATCATTTATTTCATTTGAGTCATCAGTATGATTTGTAACACTTATTGTTTTACTATATGTTAGTTACTCAATAATGACAAACAATAAGTAATCTTTGGAAGTAGGCTATCTAATGACTTTAAAATGTAATGAGATGAATTAATAGGTTTTCAAGACATTCCACATATAGCGTAGAAGATTGTATATCCCGTAATTACTAACGTAATATTTCTAGACTATAAGAAAAGAAAAGAATTGAAAAAGTAATTAATTTATATAGCAGTATAATGTAGATACCATCTAGCTTACTTTCTATATTTTAAATATTATTATTTATTGTCTTTAAGTTTTTCAGCATTTTTAAAAACTGGTTGGTAGTGTGAAATAGTGAAGACCTTTAAGTAATGTTAGGTTTTTTTTTTTTTTTTTTTTTTTTTAAGTTAGCATGTTATTCTAAGATTTCACCCAAATACATACATAAATGATTGAGATATTTTAAATTAGATGGAATATATTTCCGTCAAACTCACGTTCTTCCTTAAGTTCCATTGCCGGAATCAGACTCGGACTGGCCAGGGCAGGAGGGCAGGGATCCCTGCCGAGGCCCTCTCTAAATATATACATAATGAATATTGAATAACATGGAAACTAAGATATAAGATGTCTGTTGTGTTGGAGCATAGTTACTCGTTATAGTTAGTCGCGTTCCCAGAGTTCTGTGGCCCCCAGCATTGAATGTAGTCTTGGAGTTCCATTGTTAGAATTAAAACTAACAGTATTATAAAGTCTTGTTTGGGGCCCTTCGTTTGTGGCCTTATAAGAATATATTTCAACAATATGAAGATTGGGGCCCTATGAATGCCGAAATGAGACTGATTTTTATAAAGTCCTGCTGGTACTCTCTGTTAGTCGTTTGACAAGTTATTGCAACACCATAAAGAAACAGAACAGGTTCCCACCCAGTGCCCCATTACCATGCATGAATATGAAGCTGACAACTTTATGAAGAAAAGCCACCACTCGAAGGAAAATGGGGCTCTCCAAGTGAGGCTTCTGCCGTTTTTTGTCGTACTTAACGTCTTTCTTGCATTTCAAAATTCATTTTTTTAAAAGTTTCATTTCTCTTTTATTATTCTTTCTTTATTATTTTAGAAATAGTCCATACTGTATTTGACAAGTATGGAAATCAATAGCTATACATCTATCAAAATAAGAAATTCAAAACAATCTTTAAAAATAAATTTCCTCTCCTACGCTTATATCTTAATCACAATTATCTCTTTCACCTTTCTTCGCGACTCCCATGCAATTCCTCTCACGACCTCTAGGAGCTCCGATTCCCAGATTGAGAAACCTCGCGTAACACCAACGAAGACTCCTTTCGCACAACATAAAAGGTATTGTTGAGTCTAAAAAAGCGAACTTTTTTCAAAACATTAAAATTTAAAATGGAAATGGAAAATGGATGTGTTGATCATATAGATTGGAGTACAAAAAGTGATTTGGCAAGACTAGACGATTACAGAAATTTTGTAGCAAAGTCGTTTGGTTGTATTGCTTAAGACTACAGTCAAATAGTATTCTTACTTGTAGAACTTTCAATAAATATGCATTCTGCATTTTTATTTTATTAATGCATTTATGTGTCTATATTTTTATTATTATTTTTATTGTTAAGTACTATTATATACAAGGTCAAAATGAATAGGTACACTCATGTCCAAATTATTGTCGCATGTCTATAAATATGTTGTAGGAATATGATTTGATAACGAATTCGCCCGGTATTTCTTATGTTAGTATGTGTACAATCGGCAAAGACATGAATGTGGAAAATTTCATATCAAAAGAGTAGTAAATAAGAACAATAAAACAAAAATAAAACTTTCTTGTCCATTTAGCAACATTTTGTTTTATTCAAAATTTACTTGGTCTAATTTTCGTATTTATAATTCTTTTCCTACGAAATTTACCACAAATATACATTTCCCGATTATACGCATAGTATCAGTATTAAAAGTACCCTGCAAAATCATTTTCAAATTATATTCTAACAAGAAGACAGTTATACATATGCGACAATCATTTTGGACATGAATGTACACACAACCAGAGGTGAATCTAGTCTGGGGCCGGGGGGTCCTAGGCCCCCTAGTTTTTGAGTGACAAAAATAATTGAAGCTATTATTTATATATTTTTGTAAGTTTATAGTAAGCTCATGATATATCTATCATAGTCTGTCTTCTGGCTATCCGCCACTGCGATACAGCACCATAAAACAGTGAGAAATATTTTCGTATTAGAATAATTTTCCCACGAATTTCTCATGCATTTAATCTATATAAAAATATCTGTGAAAATTTTTAAAAAGAACTCAATACTAATTACAGAGATTTGTATAATCTAAAGAGATTATTTCTTTTCTTTTCTTTTATTTATTTTTTTTTTCAAAAAGGAAAATACATGTTATACTTGTCCTTGATTGTGCAAAGGTCGTATCCTTGTTTGTTTCCTTTTGTGTCAAAGGTGGACATTACATACATAGGCATACTCCAGAATAGAGAAACAATAACAACATGCATCTGTATTACGTAATTATATGAAAGTTTGAATCATGATTCTTGTGACGATGGCTGTGGCTTAGCACAATTGAAGCACAATATGTTATTTACCTCTTTAAGAATTGTTTTAATAAGCGTGGAAATTAAACCCAAGAGCTAGTATATCCTACTACTAATTAAACTTCAACTGAAATTGCTCGTTAAAGTATATCAACATTTATTGTACAGGGTGTTTCAAAAGTCTCCAACATAGGGTAACTCTGTTATTATCGGAGTTACTACAAAATATAAGGGTGAGATCGTCTCCAAATATGATGTTTTCAATCTAAAGTGAAGGATTTTTTTTTTTAAATCGGACTAGCCGTTTGGGCTGTACACTCTTTATGCGCCCAATGTTAAATGAAAATGCAATGTTGCCATATACCGGGAGGTGGATACATTTTGTAAGAGTACGGTGAATGGGGCATGTTTGAAATGGGGCTGGCCATCGTCACGTTAGCGTAAAAGATAGTAACTTCATTCACTTATGTTGTGAGTCAGGGTAAATTGCAACGTTGCTTTTTCATTTAACATTGGGGGCATAAAGAGTGTACAGCCCAAACGACTCTTTCGATTAAAAAAAAAAAAAAAAAATCCTTCACTTCAAATTGAAAACATCATATTTCGAAACGGTTTCCCCTCTTACATTTTGTTGTAACTCTGATAATAACAGAATTACCCTATGCCGGGGACTTTTGAGACACCCTGTATTGTATGTTATACTGGGGAATGCAGTTAATATGTCACGGGCCAATCAACGTTCTGCGCTCTTTCTTCTTTTTTCTGCATCACCAATATTAAATTTTGTGCAAATTAATGAAAGATTCTACAAATAGAGGGTCAGGGACACACTCGTGGGGTCCACAGGATCCGGATCTCAAATTTCGTAACTCGACAGGCATGTGTTTCCTTTCTTAATAAAATAAATTTGCTTTAGCAGAGAAATGATTGATGCAGGCTCAAGATATGATCTTATATTTCATTTGTACATTTTTTTTATTTTCTTTAACAATTTCGTTCTATTATATTTTTTCTCAGAATATAGGTGAAATATTTAAAAATTACTTATTGCTTATATCGGGCGTAGAATAACAACAGTTCAACACTACATATACCCTATATGCAGTGACGAAGACAGCTTCAATGTATTGGGGGCAGTGCCGTGTCGTGGAAAATCAGCGCCCGAAGCGAGATTATACGACGACATCTTCGTACATATGAGCGAGGTTGACAGACAACTCGCGAAACGTCACCATGGTTGGCGCAAAGCGTAAGAATATTTTCAAAAATAACCTTTTTCCTTGAATTTGAGCACTTTTTATTACTTTTTCCTTTTATTTTATATGTATCTTTTCTTTTTTCCTCCCGAATTTTGCGCCCCTTTACTTCGGCGCCTTGGACCGTCGCCTCGCTCGCCCCTCACGTCACGGCAGTGCTTGAGGGGCAAGAGGAGGGGCAGACATTTTTAGGGGACAGTTACTTTTTTGTATATCGAAAATAGTAGTTTTATATTACTTAACCTATATTATAATACAATATGTCTGGGGTAGACTCGTAACTAGAGAGGAGAAACATACGGAGGTCGGTCCCCGCAAAATTTAGTCGTGTTCCTTAAGTGAAAGATCAACACAAATTGATACGTTTTATGTCAGGTTTATTAGTTTAGAAATATCGTTCCTTGATCGGTGCTAATCTTCATTTCGGGAGTCAAATAGGACAAAGATTGAATGTAGTAAACAAGAAGAATGGGACCCAAAAGAACCAAAATCTAAATAACAATGATTTTTAACCACATCTCAACATTATTCACTGATATTTACATTAGGTATTGTTTGACTGACAAAACCTTTTAGGATAAATTCTAGGCCGCCATGTATTACATTAGTAGTTTTATATTACTGTATATTGTGAATTTAGTTCGTATCTCACTAGGTGATATTGAGCATGTAAAACATATTTTAGGTAGGAGCGATCATAGTAATAAACAAAACAACTACTCTTAAATCCATATTTGGATTCATTATTAGATTAGAGAATTTTTTTGTAGCATTTTTAAATTGATACTCTACATTTGTTCCTGCATAAAAAGGTAAAGTGATTAATATCATTAATACCGTATAAACAGCTTCTGTTTAGGGATGCGCACGAGTCGAGTCGAGTCGAGATTTAAGCCTGTCTCGACTCGTCTCGAGAAAATGTTGTCTCGACTCGAGTCTCGACTCGAAAATATGTTTCTGTCTCGACTCGTGTCTCGACTCGACAGTCTCTGTCTCGACTCGACTCGAATTCGAGTCGAGACGTCTCGAAATTCGAGTCGAGACAAAATGTACGAGTTAAAATATACGCACACATCAGCCAGATCATTATGAGTACCTACCTAATTATCAGTATGTCGACCTTTGGAACGGATAACAACGGCGACGTGTCTTGGCATGCACGCAATGATCCTTGGTAGGTCGCCGGAGAGAGTTGACACCACATATACACACACAAGTCACCTAATTCCCGTAAATTCAGGGACGTCACGTTCAATCACATTCCAGATGTGTTCGATTGTGTTCAGATCCGGCGAGTCGAGGGGCCAGCAAATCGCTTGGAACTCGTTCCTGTGTTCCTCGAACCACTCCATCATATTCCTGGCATTGTGACATGGTGCATTATCTTGTCGAAAAATCCTACTACCGTTGGGAAACATGATCGTCATGAAGGGGTGTCCGTAGTCTGCAAGCAGTGTGTGATACGCCTCGGCCGTCATGATGCCTTGCTCGAGCTCCACTAGACACATGGATGCTCACGTGAATGTTCCCCAGATAATAATTAAGCCGCAGCCCGCTTGTCTCCATCTTGCAGTAAAAGTGTCAAGGAGCTGTTCCGGACAGACGGATACGACGGATTCGGACCCTCCCATCGTCATGATGAAGTATCGGGATTCATCAGATAATGCAACGCTCTGCCACTGTGCCAAGGTCCAGTGGCGATGATCACGTGTTCATTTCAGTCGTAGTTGTGATGTCGTGGTGTTAACATTCGCACATGAATGGGTCATCGACTGCGGAGGTCCATCGTTAGGAGTGTTAGGTGCAATGTGTGTTCAGACTAGTGTTGTGAAAGCCTGGGAAAAAACGGAAATTTAGGGTTTAAAAGAACAATTTTTTTACGGTTCTCCCGAGCTTGGAAAAAAACGGAAAATTTGGGTAAAATTGAAATTTTCGAATATATTATTATATTATGCTTTCAAAATTAAAAGTGTTTTATATTTACTAGTTTAGAGTTAAGAAAGTTGAGTACTTATGTTTCTTGTATTAGAATAGCGAAATTTTGTGCACAACTCATCCAAACACTTCAAAGTTGGCACCGTGATAGAATGGAGTTATGACTACATAAGAAACTAAAATATAATCCTATTTAGCTTAATTAGTATAGACGCATTAAAATTATCTTGAGCAATCTTATGAAGTTCGCCCTTGATGGCAAGGAAGTGTAAAAATAACGGGGCCAGAATCATTTTAGTTAATATGTTAAATCAAACATATATTTTATAGATATATTTTCCTTGTTCTTTGTAAAATTTCCTGAAATTTTGAATCCATTAGAAAAAAAAAATAATTTGTTCGGAAATATTGACAAAAACAGGAAAATATAGTTTAAAACTATTTTTTAGCCTGACGCTAGTAATCTTACTTGATGTAATATGTCTGCAGCATATACAGTAGGAAGTCGAAAATCCGAACTAATTGGGACCACAGTTAGTTCGGATTTTCTACAATGACAAAAAAAAATCCATTTAGGCTTACATATACTGTACGGTATGTTCTTGAATCGATACAGTGGTTATTCAGTACATACATTAAATACAATACCGAACGTAGGGCTACTTACATTTAATGTTTCTGAAGAACCTGCTCGTACACTAAATTACACTGATCTTGTAAGACACACTTAAATCTTATAGGCCTAAGAGAAAATAAAAATAAAAATATGTATGACAAACAATTACATATGAATGACCGGGTTCGGATTATCGACGTCCTACTGTATATATAATGTATTTCGCTAACGGATAAATACTTAAAGCAACAGGTTTTAATTCTACTTTTTAGTTTTCTGATTTCTGATAAAATCCCTCTTTATTCTTCCTATATTTTACGAAAAACTCAAAAAGAGAGAGGATTTTATTTACACATACACACATATACCGCACAAGTGAGTAAATTTGAGCAGCGACAAATATATTAAAGGGTTGAATATGTGAAAGTTCCGTTCGTTATTTCAGACTAGCCGAATACCTTGCACGGAGAGAATACGTTTCATTTTGGACATAAAGGGCACCAAAACTGTCACTAACGAAATTATACAGCCCCAAAATTATGAATTCGACACTACTGTCGGTAATTTTCAGTTACCTTTACATGTTCCCGTCCCCCCTTAGGAATACTAATGGGGCTGAATTTGTGGATTTAAACGGCATCTTCTGTTCATCTCAGGGACCCCGAAAAGTATGGATTCGACGGCCATTTTCGATCATGTATCCCTCTCTCTCTCTCTCTCTCTCTATATATATATATATATATATATATATATATATATATATATATATATAGGCCTATATATGAATTTGGATTTAAACGGGCCGGAAGAGTCATTGTTCATTTCAGCGACCCCGAAAATTATGGATTCGACACTAATATCTGTCATTTTCCCCTCTCCCCTTCCCTAAAGTTGCACCTTTAAAGTGAAATGATAAAAATCATTCCGAACCTCATCTATGTTCAAAATTTTATCAAGGTCGGTCTGATCATTCAGGAGTTATTAAGTTAGAAACATAGTCACTTATATTTTGATTGTAATAGAAAATCTGTCTCACTAGAAAACATGTTTGTTTACATACAGGATTTTGTACATAAAGTTTATATAAGTGTCTATATTAAATATTAAATAATAGTAATTATATGTTTTAGTGCATGAGTATTAGTGAAGTTTGCCTACTGCTCTTTCTCTTAAGAAGTGATTTGGTTAAAATTAACAAAACTTCACTAGATTAAAGAGCAAATTAAAAACTTAGTTTCATTCAATCATTCAAGAGACCTATTTGTTGCAACAGAAACACTTCATGTTAGTAGGCTTGTATGTAACTGTAAAAGACAGTTCTGTAATTAATGCACATAGACGAATAAATGACATTATAGAAATAAGTGCAGACTATTATTATAATTTTCAGCTAGCTGAACCTGCGCTCTCTACAAAGCGCATCATTCACATATAAGCATGAATCTTCTTGTCATTCCTCATATCTAGAGGTCTGCGCGGATACAAAATATGGCATCCGCATCCGTACCGCATCCACAATATCTCTATCCACATCCGCAACATCTCTATCCGCACCCGCAGATAATGAGGTAGCAAATATATACAACTTACATATTCTATAATACATGTAGTTTTCTGAATCAAACGAAACAATATATTATATAAGTTTCCTCGTGATCAAATACCAACTACGATAAATAAAATGCAATATAAACCGTGCAGATAGAAATTAGAAATTAATGAACGATTTATGTACTTACCCAAGATCTTCAAATGCAGATACCGGACCAAAATAGTGCCACGTAGGTAATATCCCCTCAATCGACTAATTTTAGAGCACGTCATTAAGTTTTTAAACTTCATTATTACTCATTTAAAAAAGGGCATTTGTTCTAAACACAAAGGCGAAATAGAAATAATCGTTATTAAGAAATAAAAATTAATCACAGGACCGCAAACACATCCACATATCCCGAACTTACACTAGCACCAGTAATTGCACTAAATTTAAAAAATAATTGACGAAACTAACAACGCAATACAATGCATGCTTTCTCGACCAAGCTCCTTCGTGGCTAAGCGGTTAGCGTACGCACCTTTGGCGTGGGAGACCCGGGTTCAATTCCCGGTGGGAGCTCATGTGGTTCGGATTCCACATCGATCAGTAGGTCCACGCCTCATATAGCCTTGCTGCTGAACGGGACGTTAAACTCAAAATCATCTCAAGTTTTCACGACCACGCTTTTACTGAAACTAGAAGTGAAAATAACTTCGAATACAAATTGGAGGTCTATTCCGTTAATTTCGGGGAGACGCAATGGAGGAAGTTTAGAATTTACTGTTTTTCTTTGCAGCCTCCACTCATTGTTGGACACATTTAGGGTAGGAGAAACAAAGCATTGGTTGTTCTTTCTTTCTTTCTTTCTTTCTTTCTTTCTTTGCGAGAGGCCCAGAACATACATATATATACACATACACACAAGAAGAGAGAGAGAGAGAGAAACAATTGCTGTTATAAAACTCCAATCCCTCGGAATGTTCATTGAGGTCCGTGGCACCTCTCCGAAGAGAGAAATCTGTGGGGTCGCAAATATGCATTCAGTATCTGCTGTACTTCAAAGGAAACAGTGAAGATTTTTCTTTCTTTCTTTTTTTTCTTTTTTTTAAGAAAGAGAGAGAGAGAAAGATGAGCGTATGATGTTATTTGTTTACTATTTCAGTGACCTACACGCTTCACCAGTTTGTCACAAAAGGCAAAGATAATTCTGCTGACTAGTTTTCAGTTTATGGAAGGGGATGCGGTGTTTTAAATTAAGGTTTTGGTTCCTGACCTCTCAGGCTAGAAAGACTTTTAGAAAGAGATATATATCCGCAAAAACCCATTTTGATGCGGATATCCGCATCCGCGCAGACCTCTACTCATATCTGTACATGTCCCTTTACAGATACAAGTGAAGGACGCCTTCATAAAAATCGGCAGGGGGGTATCATAAACGGGAATTTTTTCGATTTTTTTTTTTTTAAATATTTCGCACCGTTTGCAAGATTTGAGCCCACTTATAGTTGGAATTTCTAATTCATGACCAGTGCTTAATTTCTTTTTGCATGCATTATGTAATAAGTAAATAAATTACACACACAATTAATTATGTCAGAGATATACTGAGTTCATTGTGAAAAAAACTCTCCAAACAATGAAGATTCATCTTAGACTGGAGAAATGGTTATACCTCGTTTTCTTATAATTTGGCCACGAAATAAACGTCTGAGGGATATACAACACCTATATACAACTATGCGATGTTAGAATATATAACTAATAGGGTATAATGCTTTACTTTTTCAAAAATTTCAGTACTTCCACTGTACCCTTAAAAATGTAATAAAGAACTATTGGCCATGTTTTTTTTTTTTTTTTTTTTTTAACATTCAATTAGAACTGGACAATTTACACAAAATTTGGAATCGACCAATGAGAACGGCACGTTTCTAGCACTTGTGGGTTCAATATCTCATTGTCGAAAGGACTGGAGACAAACATATAAACTTTTCTGTGGGGGACAAACATATACGCGTAAATCTAGTATTTTAATATATAGATAATGGCTGGAATAGTTTCATTTTCTAGTGCTATTTTTTAATATTCGCAATATTGAAATTTTTGAACTTATATTTTTCACGCGTTTGAAGGAAAAAGAAATGATTACTAGTAAAATTAACCTAATACAAATATTTTTATTTTTTCAATTTTTCCAATTTTTCAAGAAAGAAATCGAAAAAAAACGGTTTTTTACCAATACGTTCAAAATTTCCGGAAATTTTACATCACTAGTTCAGACACATTTGTACTTTGCCCAGCATTAAACTCTGGTGTTGGTTCCGACGCAGTTAGCTGCCAGTCCTGTTTTACCAGTCTGCCCAGCCTACGACGTCGGACAAATGTAATGAGGTGGGGGGCGCCCAACCCCTCGACGTTTGGACGTCGTTTCCCCTTAGTTTCGCCACTTGTTGAAGACACTCACCACTATACTCCTCGAACACCTGACACGTCCTGCAGTTTCCGAAATTCTCGTGCCGAGTGTTTCTGAATGAGTATTTTCTTCAAAATAATATTAAAAGTTATAGAAAGATTTTCGAGACATTCGAGTCGAGTCGAGATTTTTAGGAGCTGTCTCGACTCGACTCGTCTCTCGACTCGAATTTTCGAGTCGAGAAATACGTTTGTCTCGACTCGTCTCGAATTTTACAAAGAGTGTCTCGACTCGTGCGCATCCCTACTTCTGTTAAATAGTTTTATTGGAGAATCTTAGATGGTGAAAATAATTTCTTTAGATTCAAATGTACGAGTATTATAAAATTTATTTTAAAAATTGTATTTTTGAATAAAAAAAAATATTACTCATAATAGGCAACTGAATCAGTGTAGAAAGTTCTTAATTTGGAACAAACTAACACTAACTAAAGAATAATTCTTTGAAATTCTCAAAGTATATTATTTTATGTGATTTGTATATTACTCATATAAAGTGTGCAGATCATACACAGTGTTCGTAGTTTGAGGGAAATTTCCCTAATCTAAGGAAATTTAGTAGGTAAATTTAGCAAAAAGGGAACAGGAAAATCCAGGGAAATTTTCGCACTGACTGATTTATTAATATAAATCCTTTGTTTTCTCTTTGTTCTTCAGAAATAAAACAATACAATAGCAATAGTGTGTGTTCAAAGTAGCATAATTTGCACGTATTGTTGGATGATGGGTGTTTTTTTTTCTTTTTTTTTTTTTTTTTTTTTTTTTTTTTTTTTTTTTTTTTTTTGTTGGTAAAAACATGAAGGAAAGAAGTAGCTAAATTAATCTTATCAGGTAACTTCTGTCATAGGAATTGGACACTCAACAAACTAGGGAAAATTTAGTAGGAAAAGGGAAACTTTTGTATCAGTCAAGAGAAACTTTCTTAAGGAAACTTACGAACACACTGATCATACATTTATAGCGCATGATTTCGTAACTGCACTGCTTCGTTTACAGTAACAGTGATGCCAATCCATGGAAAAAATCTTTTTTTTTTTTTTTTTTTTTTTGTATTTTTGACATTTATTTCTCCGAAAGGGATAAACGGAATTTTCGTAGAAATTAGCAGCATATATGTTTTTTTTTTTTTTTCATACATTCACTTCATCGACGCCAATAAACTTCTTTATGGATGGAAAGTAAACTAATGAGTCTTCAATAAGTGTGAAATCAGTGCTAATTGTTAAATTTTGTTATTGGTACTGTAAAATACATGCTAGTATGGAAGTGATTTATACAGTAACTGGAGAATCTAAAATAAATAAATAAATAAATAAATAAGCACCACGGAACTTATTAACAACTCTGGTACTTTAAACAAAATATCAAACGGAAAACAATAACCATCTTCCAAAACGTTCCACACGAAATTACTGGAGAATGAAACTTGTCTTATCTAGTTTCGAATTACGACACAAATGCGTGATGCAAATACTAATTTCTAACAACAAAAGGTACTTGTTTTCGTAAGCATTTTCAATTCTCTCTCTCAATTACTTATTCATAAACTGTTTCATTAAGATAGAAAATCTGAATTCACTCATATATTGAAGAAAGTTTTACTTTTCATATTTTATAAATTTTGAAAATTTTGTAGAGCATGGGAGATTCAAGAGCAAAATGGGAATTTCTGCCTTTCGGGATGGAATTTTATAAAGTTTCAGATCGACATCGCTGCATTTGAGGTTTCCAAGTGTCTACACCTGCTCTGAGATGTGAGTTGAGTAGCCCCCGAGCAGAAGAGTAACGTCTCGTTCAAACTAACATACATATCTTTGTGTTACTATGTCTGAATAACAAGCATGAATAAGTAAATAAATATAATAAATGCTGGACCCATCCCAAATTCCTTATTTACTGTCAATACTTTCGATGTGGGGCTAATCTTGATCTTGTTTTTTCCCAGCATCCTGGGGTGTTTAGGACTTTTTAAAAAAATATATATAAATATAGAATATTGCTAAATAATAATAGAGGCACTAAAGACATTGCAAACACATTTTTGATTCTGGATTTTATTACTATTATATAATTTGGTGATGTAAGAAGGGTGTTGAGGGGTGTTGAGTTTGTGTGTGTGTGTGTGTGTGTGTGTAAGTGTGCATTTAATTGACATAATTCAATACTGCTAGTTGGATACAGGACAATGTTGAAAATGTAGTGTGAAACCACGCAGCAAAGAGGATTTCCTATAATTGCAGTCAAAACAGTTCATAAACATCAATGACATCTCATTACCAGTTTAAGCAGTACATAACACAAGTAGTTTTTTTTTTTTTTTAATTATCATACATACAAAATGCAGCAGTCACTGTAAGTGCAAACTAGAATTATTTGTATCATTGCAAAGTATGTTGTATAAGGACTTGTTTACAATGAAGCAATTAATACGTGTATTCATTATAGTGTGAATCATATATAACTGCAATAAATTCATAGTATGAGAATAACAAAGCCAAATCTTAGAATCAGCTTTAATAATACAGTCCAATAAGGTGTTGTAGTAATACGTTAAATCATATACAAAGGGATAGTTTGCTACACTGCTGTTTGAAATATGTGCTTCTTGAACAATTTTTACAATAGAAAAATTATACTCCCGCCGCGTGTGAAGTGCGAGCAGTGAAAATGGTGTGCCATAAGGAACGGGAAATCTACGGGTACTGAAGATGAAATAGTTTTCGAAACAAAATATTTCTCTATAGGTATTTTATCGAACGTCCTGCAGTCAAACGCAAAAATGTTGATCACAAGAATCAACTTGCAAAAGTTCGTTTACTCTTCGCTGGATGTCATGAGAATAGTATTTCTTCAAGGACTGAGTCTCATTAAGTATTTAACACGGCCAACAACCGACTGCAACCCATAATAAGTTACATAGGGGCTATTACGTAAAAAAAAGTTAGACTCCGGCTCCGGCGTTTTGGAATAAACATACTGCCCGACTCTGACTCGGGTTTAGGATCAAAAGGGTTAATTTGATGCCACTGGCCCAAGAGAAGGCGTAACCTTCTGTGGCCCGGTCATCTTAGGATGGGAATGAAACTGCACTTTAAAAGAATGTGGATGTCATTACAAAAAGAGAAACAAAGGAAGAAGAAAATAAATATTACCTAAGATAAAGCGTCACCTAAAGAAACTTTTTGATGTGACAATTGACCATAAAATATTAGAAACCAAATAGAGATTTGCAGTGGATACTGAACAGTATTTGAAATTCCTCGTTTGTTTGTTGCTACAGATAGAAACATCTTGCAACAGTTCCGAACAATTACCACAATTGGATCTCCTAAGCTGCAATAAACAAACTTTCGAACTGGAAGTTGTAGTTTGTTAAATACAGAAATCCAACAAGAATAACCAATATTTTAAAGATCTTAGACATATTGTAACTGTATAAATGCACTTTTCCCAATATGTATAAATTATATGTAAAAATTGGAGCTGTAAAAATTGGTGCTTCAACAGCAACATGTGAGAACACATTTTCTTGCCTTGAAAAGGAGGCAAGAAAATCAATGCTTCACGATAGAAAATCCAAGCTTGTTCTATTGGCATACGAAAAACAATACTCGATCAACTTTTACATGGAGCTCTTTGTTGATAAGTTTCGGAGACGCTCTCGACGATTACAACTGTAGAACGTTTGTGGGAAGGGGAATAAAACTTACGAGTCTGTTAAGTATTTTCTAAAACAAATATACACACAGATCTATCAGTAAGCAAGGGCGCCGATTTCTCTGTAACTTTGGGGTGGCGCATTCAGATGTGTGTTTGGTTGCAACCAGTGGCGGATCCAGGATATGATCAAGGGAGGAGCTAAACCATAATTTGCCGTTTTATCCAGTGTAAAGCAGAATTGAAGCCCATTTTATCAATGTAAACCTGAGCGCCAAGGGGGGCTATAGCCCCGTAGCCCCCCTTAGATGCGCCCTTGGTTGCAACAAGGGTCTACGAAGGCATATATGAGGATTTTAAGACAAATCGAATTCAAATTATCCCAAATATTGTATTCATTAAAAAACACAAATAAAATACATATTTATAAATATATATGGTGGCACACATGAGCATTGGGGACTCGAGCCCCCCAGGATCGGAACCCTTGTCAGTGAGCATGGCTTTCTTGTTCTGTAGATGCTCCAAAAGCCATTTTATTTTTTCATAGTACCGTGTTAGATAAATATGCGTATTTCCAGTTGTTTAATTTGAAATTAAATAGCCTAATCCTACTTCATTAGGTATTAAAACTCAAAAGATAGAAGTTCTCAACTGTGCTAAGCGGTGGTGTATATTGTTCTGAAGTGTTTATGGTGTTTGGTTTCATACACTCTTCAAGTGTGTGATTAATGTGATAATGCCCCATTGTGGTCAACCAAGAATTCTGCTTTTTCAGGTATTCAAATAATACAGGGATAGCGTTTCTTAAATCGGTATCGCATCGCAATTCGCTACACAGAATTGAGATGCAAACGAAAAATGAAATTGCGATGGATCTATAATTTATTACTGATGTGATTTACGTACTCCAGGACTCGTGATTTTCGGGTGTTAATCACGAGTAGAAAACCATCACGGGCAACACCCACGACGGGCAAAAGCCACGCAACGTTTACAACCTTTGTTGTTCCCATTACTCTCTCATTCCTTGCTTTCTGTTTTCGTGTTATCCTGTCATTCAATGCCAGCATTATCATTTCGGTAACACTCATTTTTCCCCTGTACTTTCTTAATTTGCCATACTTCTGCTCCGTATGATATTTCTGGCGTAATCACTCTTCTGTAAATCATCCCTTTATTCATTACCGTGATTCTGCGATCACGTAGAAGGCCACATACTTTCTTCCGATTTCGCTGCCCTCTTGTATTTTGTGTGTTATTTTCAGGTTCAAGTAGCCGTTCCTGGTAACAGAAAAGCTTAAATATTTAAAATATTTAACTTAATCCAATCCTTCTTCTTGTGGCCTTCCTTCCCTATTTCCTTCTCCGTTGTACTTGAAATATTCAGTTTCCTTTCTTTTCATTTTCAGGCCTCTATCTTCCAAAGATTTCTTCCCAAACCTCTACTTTCCTTTCAACTTCTTTACTATTTGTATTACATTGTACAGCGGTGGACACTTCTAAATGGTACACCTTAGCCGTAAATCTCCATATGGCTGTACCATTTAGAAGTGTCCACCGCTGTACAATATCGTCGGTAGAGAACTGCAGTCTTTCCAAGCTTCTCGATTTGCTAGAGATGTCTATCGATGACGGAATAAGTTATTATAACGGATACTAATATTTGATGATGGTTTCCTTTAGATTTATATATGGGCTAGAGGTCTGAACGGGTTCGGGTCGAGCACACAGGCCGGATTCGGATCTACAGCATATATCACTTCGGGCTCGAGCCCGGGCTCTGGCTGTAAATCTTTAAATATACAACCATATTTCTCGGACCTTTTCAGGCCTAACTTTGTAAATACCTAGATATACTGTAAAACGTTATTTATTGGACAGTCCTTTCTGGAGAACTTTCAAATCACAACTGCAAAATTAAACCTCTAATTGCTGTAAATAAAAATGCAATTTTGCGTTAATGTAATTCGAGCTTATTTCGGACTCATTTGATTATGACACGAGCTCGGGCCGGATTCGGGCCTAAATGCTTAAACGTATTTCGGACTCGGGTCGGGCCACGTATTATAAATTCACGGGCCAGGCCGAGCTTGGGCTAAAAATTTCGGCTCGTGCAGATTTCTAGTATGGGCACAGATGACAATCAATTGGACAGGGAGATGGCTAGCTCTCATTTTAGTTTTGCTTTACAGTGTTATATCAAGTCTATTATAACACTTAAGTTGAGAATATGATTAGGCTGGCATTTTTTTTTTTTTTTTTGAAAGATAAAAACGGGAATTGGGAAAGAAAAGGAAATGGAACATTGGCATATAAATTCACTTTATCAACGTCGAGAGGCAGACAGACACTTGAGTGAAAATATTAGACATGGCGCACAATATAATAATAAACAATAGCAGCTTCACGAGTATTGTCAACATTATGTTCTTTCTCATTTTCTTTGAATAAATCGCTGCAGACACGGATAAAAAGTATAAAAAATGAACTCCTCGGTTATACAAGCTCTTGTATCCGCGTTATTGATAAACTAACACAGATTATAGCTCATGAATAATAATTTACTATTGACCATAAATATGGGACAAACTTGAAAAAAAAATTAAAAGGTTGGAAAATAAAATGAACACGGCATTGCCCTATTTAAAACGGTACGTAGGGTCAATCTAAAATATGATTCCATTTTCGTCTGGTTGGTCGAAATTATGATCCCACATATAAATAGCTCCTTTCTCCGTTAGATTCTGAAAAATGTACGCCTTGTACCCTTACAATTATCCTACCTTCACGATAGTTACGTGATTTTTTCGTATGTTTCATTGATATCAAAAGATAGGTGCTTAGTGTTTAAAATGAAAAGGGGAAGAAAAAAATTACTCCACACGTAAAGCAAATGAATGAATTACGTTTGAAGCTCAATTTATAGATCCAAACTTAACCGTCTCGTACGAATTACATAATTGCTATTCTCGTAATTATATATATATATATATAATGTCGCCTTTTCACGAACGACAAAGTCTTGCACAAAAGTCCTTGTACTTGATGCCACAGAAAATAAATATATTATGCATGCATTTTAGTCTGCACCTGATAGCCTATGTCGCTTTCTTTTCTTTT
The DNA here is from genome assembly GCF_964235325.1 of Thermobia domestica. NCBI lineage: Eukaryota > Metazoa > Arthropoda > Insecta > Zygentoma > Lepismatidae > Thermobia > Thermobia domestica. The sequence goes on from NC_137455.1 coordinate 77,502,064, forward strand.
TTTAATTATTTACTAGTCCAATTGTATTTTACTGTCTCACCTTGTGTCTGTATTACAAAAGAAGGTTTACAATAAACTCAGGTGAATTTCCTGTCAATCATGCAAGTAAAATCTGATGTTGTTTCGTGACTTTGGTCATTAGTATTGTTGTAAGAATAAAGAGGATACTATAATTTACAACAGATGTCAACAGCCTTGAGTTCACGACCAAGGAAACGAGGTCAGAATAACATTATCATGAAAAAAAAAAAAAAATCTTGTAATGCTAATGCTTCACTCTTTAGATTCTTATTGTATTACTTTGCAACAGTCTTCCACTTTTATCTAATAACTTTATGCTTAGAAATAGGTGAGTTTCGTTTCACAGTGTCAGACTACAACTAGACTTCTAAACTAGGTGAATTCTATATTCAAACTTGAAGTAGCAGGCCTACATCTACAACTACTGGTTGCAATAGAGAAATAAAATCAAAGGTAGATTCTGTTCCTTGGACGCTGAATCCATATTAAAAAGCCATTATTTGCTATCTCTTACTCCTTCAGTGGGCACAGTAGTTCAGTGGTAGAGCGCTTAACAACGATCTGTGTGGTTCCTGATTCGATCCCCGGCCAAGTAAGTTTGTGGTAGACAACATCATGTCCGGAGATTTTCTCGGGGTACTCCCGTTTCCTCCCACGCTATCATTCCGTCAATTCTTCTATCATCATTCATCGTCTTCCTTAGCTAAAAAGGAACAATCGTGAGACGTTTAACTGAAACATTTAATTCCATTTCATTTCTCTTACTCCATCTGGTCTATAGAGATTAACATTAAAACCGGAAGTGGTAATTGATGTCTACCATTTCTGGTTGCAATAAAAAAAATTAAACCAGAAATGAAACATATTCGTGGTACTAAATCCTTATCAAAAAATCTGCTTGTCTTATCATTTTCATTTTATCCCTTATGCGATTAGCATTGTAATCGAACAAACGTTGATTTTTACAACTTCGTGTTTCAACAGATTAAAAGACACTGAATCTTGAGACGCTGAATCTGTATCAAAAACTTTTTTTTCTTTTTGTATCCCTTACCTTTCTTGCTCTACGGAAATCAGTATTGAAATCGGACGTACTAGTAAATTTCAATTACTTTCGGTTTTGGTAGAGTGTTGCAGATGGTAATGATATGTTCTCTTGAGACAGAACCGATTGCAAAGAACACTTGTCCCTATCTAGTACCGTTTATGTTCTATGGCGATAGACATCAAAACCAGAAATGATTGATTTCTACCACTTCCGATTTGAATTGAGGGTTAGCCTATTATATGAAATCTATTTTCGAGACGTTGTATCGATTGCAAATAGCGCTTGTCACCATCTATTATCGTTTTTATTGTACGCGAAAAATATTGAAATCGGAAATGGTCAGCTACATCCGGTTTGAATAACAGCTTAACGGAGAAGATGGAATCTTTTCTTGGTTCACTGAATCGATTGAAAAAGTCGATTCTTGATATCTCTGACCGTTTTTGCTATGATACGATAGAAAGAAGGATATAGCCGTTATAATATTTCCGATACTTATTCATTACATACTTTGGAAGTCTAAAAATACTTTAAGATGTGAAACTTGGGTACATTTTTAAAGAAAAGTCATTATATAGACTGTAACAAAAGTCCCTTGCCGTAGGCCAACTTTGTTATGAGTGCAGATGCGAATAAATATAAAGAGAGCAAAGTTGCTGGAAATGATAGGGTTTCAATCTAAATTTTAGGAATTTTTCAAATCGAACCAGCAGTTTTGAATCTGTATTGGTAGTCCCAATGGTAATTGAAAAAGCAACGTTGCCAGCCATAGTATTACAATAGAAGCATTAGTTCAAGCAATAATATACTGGAATAGTGATGCCGTCATTTCTTTCTCGTTACCATGGTGATCGCCATGTTTTTTTTTTTTTTTCGTGAAGCTAATGGAGCTAAAGAGCTTATTTCTAAAAGCCCCACATCCCTCAGTAATAAGGTAGAAATCGAATAGTTAATGTAAGCACAATTATCATGTAATCCACCATAGAAAGCAATTATACGCAATATAAACTTCCTAACGCGTAGATTGACAAACTGTCGGCACAGAGAAAGCTGTAAAAAATATATGATTTTTAAAAAAGAAAAAAAAGTCTTTTAGAATAATGTTAATTCTATTGGGGCATTTACACCTCTAATTTCTCCTATTTATAATAGGAGTGCACAATATTATTTCTAAGTATACATTACAAAAGAAAGAAAAGGCTAGCCCTTAGAAATATTCAATCCAGACCATCAGTAGCATCTTTTCTTATATTGTCTATCAACTTAAAAAAAAAAAAAAAAAAAAAATTAGAAAACGTACAATAATTACACATCCAATTATGAATGGTTCAGTATATATTTTAAACAACTGTTAAACAATAACCCTCTTCAAATTTGCAATAGTATATCATACTCATATTACTGAATCAAAAATTTTCCGGAATTATTTAAAGTGAATATCTGATTATGAACAGGGTGAGTAGCCTACACTTTAAGGTTTAATTTAACCTGAAAATCATTAGAAATATTTAAAAAAGAAACATAAGTATTTGTTCCACTCTAATGTTTGCAGTTCCAAAATATTTAATCACTGTTTTCGTTTTGCACATAGGTTCTTTAGATATTTAGGCTACTTGTTGTTTAGAAAATAAAATGGCGATCACCATGGAAACGAGAAGGATGTGACGTCACACTATTTCAGTCTATTGAACGGAGAACAAGCAAAACTTATGCCGTAAAGGAAGAAATAAGAATACTACAAATTTCTATTCCAATCATTAGCATCCCAGCTCACATCATGTGGACTTTGTGGTGAACAATCACTGTGCTTGTGAGTTTTCTCAGGGTTCTCCCGTTTCCTCCCACTTTCTTCATCCCACCATTTCATTCATTTCTCACAATCACCGTCTCCTTTAGCCTAACCGGCATAATCGTGGGACGTAAAACTCAAAGATTTCATTTTTCATTTTTTCCAGTCATTAAATACATTGGGTGCCTGGCGGGTGGGAATAGGAGAGAGGGGAAATGAAATTCGTAGCAAGTTGAAAACTGGTCCGGAAAAGGTATCCATGATGTCGTGACAAATATGTAGCTATTGCTACGGATTACTGCAACTATTATCTCCTCTATTACTTTAACTAATACTAACTAACATTAACAGTCTCATACCTTTACCATGGATATTACTATCTCATACAAGAATGGAGTTAAGTAAGAAATAATGCACTGACATACAAAGTATGTATTTCTGCAACTACCGTCTTCGAATCGTAAAGGAGCTCTCCGTTATGAGCTTATGTTCTTTTATTAGCAGTCACTATTGTTCTGTCTGTTTGTCTGTCATACCTCTCCTTTCTGTTACCTCTCTGCTCTTGAAAACGATGATAGAAACATGCTGTTTTCGACACTCCAATCTGCATCGAAAAGTATGCTTATCAGCAAAATTTTAGACGTGATCCCAAGAGTTACTTCCGGTCAAGGGTCAAAAATGTTAACAATTTCTATAGGGACCGCCTGAGTTTGAATCCGATACAAACTCAGACTATTTGCTTGTCATATCTTTACAATTGTAACACGCTCAGTAATACAATCGTTATTAGCACTGGCCTCGTTGGCCAAGGCAGTAGATTATCTGGCTATAACGCGACGGACACGGGTTCAATTCCAGGCAGATCAGAACCGAATAAATTTTCCGTCGTCTCCGCACCAAGAGGCTCTGGAGCTCACTCACCCTCGAGATAATATGCATACCTGAGGGCAGCCTTGGAAAAGGAAAGGAGGCCTTAGCGTCGTGTTGATTACTCACCCCCATTATGGCCGAGGTTAGGAAAATGTGGAACTCTAATCCGCATCTTTTCTATATCCCTTCTTGACATGGAGCTTCGCACGAGGAACACTTTCACCCCCGCCACTGGTCATTATTTCGTTTCAAAATATTTTACATTCCTAAAGGCAATGGAGATGTATCTTCAGAGCAGTGGATCTCAGTTGTTTTAGTTTCAAACTTAAGAACAAACAGCGAATAGGTAAGTTCGATTAAATGGTAACATGTAAGATACCGGTAACTAAACAAAGTTGGGAAGGTATACAAAAGTTACCTGTCTTATTGACTGTAAGTTTGATCATTATCGACAGAGTGCACTGGTGACCAAGTTACGTATCAATCGGAGTTGTGTGCCTGTGCAATATACTTGTCTGGCCGTGCCGTGTCTGATGCTACCACTATGGAACAATCTTGTACAGTTCTATTCTAACGGTTTCCTTTACGAACGTGTTCTCAGGAAGTGAAATGTATATAATGCAGGAAAAGGCTGAAATGGTGCTCCTACATGCAGCTGTAACAAGTCAACGGAAAGCAGCAGCAGAATATCACAGGCGTCATGCAAATCAGTAGCACCATCCCACCATCGCATGGTATGATTGAAAGGCACAGAGGACGTGGTGGACAGATCAATAGTGGACTGCCACGAAGTTCAACTTCCTTAGGCACGAGTATTGATGTGATTGTGACGGTAATAGTTAGTCCGGAACGATCAACACTTAAGGTTACGCAAGAGGTTGGCATGAGCCACATGTCTCTTCAGAATTTTGTCACGTGAACATCATTCTTACAAGATACACTTGGTGCAAGAGTTATATAAGGATAACACAGACAGAAGAACAGTAATCTGTGAATGGTTCCAGAAAACACAGATACAGCATCCTAATCTAGAGGCTGACATTCTATTCAGCGATGAGGCTACTTTCCATCTTAACTGTACAGTCAACAGGCACAATGCTGTGTACTGGTCTATTGATAACCCCACATAGCTGTGGAAACTGATCAAATTAATTCTCAAGTGAACGTGTGATGTGAGATACACGGCAGTGTTTTATTAGGCCCTGTTTTTCTGCCTAACAGGTTAACATTAGACCAATACCTACATAATCTGAAGACCACACTCCAGCCGTATCTGGATGGCATGTCCTTGGCATCAAAGCGTTTATTTCCAGTTTTATTTTACGATATACCATCATCACATTACGGATGTGAAGTACGACAGAGAATTGCTTCCTGGTCAATAGATTGCTCACAGGAGTCCTGTGGAATGACCACCCAGGTCACCTGACCTAACACCACTAGACATTTACTTGTGGGGATATCTAAAGTCAACTGAAGAAGAATAACATCTGGAACCTTGATCAACTGAAGAAGAATATCAGGCACATGTGTAATACAATAACATCTGGAACATGCTACCAGCAGGAGGGAAACCAATTTGAACACTCGTTGCAGTAGTGCCCAGGACTGTTCTGTCTGGAAGCGTGTATCGTGCATGTATGAGGTACGTAAATTTATTCTCAGTAACATGTACAGTCATCCCAATAAACTTTGTTAGCAATAGTATCAGATATAGTTTAACTGCATTATGGGTTTCGCATCTTTAATGAATTTCACAACCGACTTTCAATTCGTCCCTCTCGAGACAAAAGGGCGTATCTCATTTTCTTAACATTTCCAGGAGACAAGTTCAAACCTTTTCTCATTATTTATTCTATCATGTTCTGTTAAAATTTCGTTTGATCTCCTTCTTTTCAGGTATATAACTTACGAGATCAAATTAAATTTTAACAGAACAGGATAGAATAAATTATGATAAAATCTTTAAACTTGTCTCTTGGAAAAGTCGAAAAAAAATGAGATACGCCCCTTTGTCTCGAGAGGAACGAATTCATTACAAATTTTATCTCTCCTACCTCCCACCAGCCTCTGCACTCCACGATGCTAATGATTGCAATTGAGATTTATAGTATTCTTGTTTCTTCCCTACGGCATAGTTTTTGCTTGTTTTTCATTCAATTACTGCGTGAACTAATGATTCTATTATAGTACTAAGACCTGCAACGTTGCTTTTTCAATTACCATTGGGGCAACTGTCAGTGTAGTCGAAACCGCTGCTCCAATTTGAAAAATTCCAACATTTTAGATTGAAAACCTATTTCCAGTAAGTTTTGTCTCGTTACATTTTTTCATAGGTAAGGGACATATTATTTCATAGGTAAGGGACAATTGTTACACCCTATATATGTATGTATGTGTGTATTTAAAAGCAAACTGAAGTTTTATCATAATCATTGTGTTTTACTTTTTTCTAGGCTTTGCCCTGGCTTGTCTCGAATTGAAGAAAACAATCGTGCGGAACTTACTGGAAGGGAAAACGAATCGGGTAGGAGCTAGGATGTCTCGTGAAATTGAAGTTTGCTTCGAAACAATTCTGAGACATTTCTCGACCTGCACTGCGATAGGATTCGAGTCCTGCCTCGCCTTGAGCATGAGTACTTTTATCAGTATTGTTTCCTTATATATATATATATATATATCAACTTCTGTTCCGAGCTTTTTTCGTGCTTAAGTGGTTAGCGAACACTCCTTTGGCCCAGATGATCAGATTTTGATTCCCAGCGGGAACTCACATGGTTCAAATCCGAACCACATGATCTCCCACTGGGAATTGAACCCGGGTCTCCCTCGCCGAAGACGCATACAGTAACTATATAGCCACGAGAGAGCTCTATCCAGCAAAGAATTCGCAGTACCAGGTTCCGCACACATAACTCAATTTAGCTTTCTGTGTCCATACTGTAATTTTACAAGGAATGCGTGCAAACAAGAGGATTTAGGATTGTTATTTTAGTCAAGTGATCACCAAACTGTCGATCGCGAGCGAGCGAGCTCGGGAAGACGTTTTCAATAGATTGCGTTAACACTCCGGTTGGCTAACCTTGATTCCTCCATTAACTCCTCCATAAACTAATGTAAGATTTTTTTTAAAAAAAATGTTGGTAGTTCTTTTGGTTGGTAGCTCACAGTAGGATTTAAAAACGGTTCGGTAGCTGAGAAGCTTCATAAATTTGGCGACCACTGTTTTAGTACCTGGTTCTTAGCGCTCGCGAGAGACTATCTGCCAAAAGGTTAGAAGCAAAAGATGAAATGGTGACTATTAGCGTTAAAGATAGAAGGGTGGTAGGTAAATAGCTTTTCTCCCTTCCCGACACTAATCTTTGTGCTGCCAACTGTAGTCAACGAAGGAATCAGTCACTTTCCTATTGCACCTTCTCACATAAACAGATGTAATGACTAGCCAAAACATTATGACCACCTAGGTAATGTCTCCCTTTCATTCACAAGATCAACTTTGTTGTTTTGTGTGAAAGCAATGAGTCCTTGGTAGGTACTTAGGTGGTTAGAGACATGGTGCAGCACATCTGCACACACACGTCACTCAATTCTTGCAAATTCTGTTATGTACTCGGATCTGATGTTCAATAACTTTCAAAGGTATTGAGTTAAATTACGATCGAGTGAGTTTGGAGGCCATTGCAGCAACTGAAACTTACCATTGTGCTCCTCGAACTACTATACTACAACCTTACCTTGTAACAAGAAAAGTTGTTCTGCAGAAAGGCAAGGGCGCCGATTTCTCTGTAAATTTGGGGGTTCATTCAAATGCAGAAGGTATATACAGTATATGAGAACTTTAAGACAAATTGCATTCAAATTATGCCAAATATTGTATATTCACAAATACAATAGGGGGGCCTACATGAGCTTTGGGGGGCCCGCCCCCAGGATCGGCGCCCTTGCTGAAAGATACCATTGCAAGCTGAAAACATAAATTGTACTTGTGCATGATCAGCAATGATCTGCCGATAGCTAGGAGCAGTTATAATGCCCTCTATGCGCCCTATCCATGGATGACTATGTGAAGGCTCCACAAAACATAATGGAGCCACATCTGCCCTACCAATGTCTACTCTGCACATCTTGATCAGATGTTCCAATGAAAGACGACGTATTCTGACCCGGCTACCGTGCAATGAAGGCACTATCGTGATTCTTTCGACCATGCAACGTTGTACCATTGCTCGAAGGTCCAATGACGTTGGATACGTGCCTATTCCAGTCGTAATTGAATATGCGGTGCGGTTAACACTGGTACACTTGTGAGACATCGACCGCAGAGGGCCATATCTAACATAATAGGGTAAACTATGCACTCAAACACACTTGTGCTTTGTCCAGTGTTAAAGTTTGCTGTTAATTGTACCCTAAATTGCACCTTGAAACTCTACGACATCCGACATCTTCAATAAGGCGTGGCCGTCTTGTTCGTTGTCGTTTGGTGCTGAGTTTCACTTTTTCATCTTTGGAAGACACTAACCACAGCAGCTCGTGAACATTCGACAAGTCGCGCTGTTTCTGATACGTTGTTTTTGTCCTGCTCTTCCTTCTGATGTAACGCGCAACGGAAAATAGATTTTTTGGTTTAAAGTCGTCCAACGCACAATCCAAAGATAACCGTGCTAGGCGACTTTGAATGGCCCGAGTCGCCAGCTTAGAGCATAGCTCCAAGCAACAGTAACGCATCCAAGTTCTCAATGTAGGGAGCCCGTACCCCGAAGAATCGAACATTTGCCATAGTTACATTAAAAAAACATATATCAATTAGATTATCAAAATATCAAAATGTGTTTTAGATTTATGATATTATTGAATAAAAAGAAACTAGGTAACAATACATGCATATACAGATAGATATACAAACATAAATCAGTACATGAATCGATGACATTGCTAAATCACATTATCTGTACATGACATTTAATACCAATTTTATTCCTTCACGAATAGCAGCGGAATTCCACAATTCACCCGGACAGTATCACATATAAGCCTCCTTTACTTTATTTTACCATTGGTAGTTTTAGAGTAGTTGTAGGATGTTCTAAAATTTTATGATAATATTATGTATAACTTGTATAGATTATTTTCCTTTTACGAGTATATATACTTGGAATATGCTAGCATCAGTTAAACTGCTGTTAGTAATATATTTATTATTTTATTACAGTTGTCTGTATTGGTAAATAAGGTTGATATATTATCATCTTCTAAATATTATTAGTTATATTCGTAAAATTGGATTGAGTATAGCCCGCTCCCCCCAGTGATTTTTAACGAATCATAGTGATTCTAACGATTCACAGTAGTTCATAATGAATCGGAATCGCATGTTATAAAGATTTAAGATGTAAATCTTGCGGTAAGGAAGCTTTAGTATAAGTAGTAGTAGTAGTAGTAGCGGTAGTAGTGGTAGTTGTAGCAGTAGTAGTAGTAGTTAGTAGCAATAGAAGTAGTAGTACTGGTATTTAGTAGCAATAGTAGTAGTAGTAGTAGGAACGGGTTAGAAGCCCCGCAGGGGTTTGTTGGGTTCTGTTCTCGATATAAGTAGTAGTAGTAATAGTAGCAGTAGTAGGAGTAGCAGTAATATTATTATTATTATTATCAGTAGTAGTAGTAGTAGTAGTAGTAGTAGTAGTAGTAGTAGCAGTAGTAGTAGTAGTAGCAGTAGCAGTAGTAGTGACTCTTCCAGTTCCGGTGACAAAGAACTGGGGGGAGCGGGCTATACACAAGCCGTAAAATTATTCAATAGTGGTATTCCACATTTTGTACCATTATCATTAATAACATTAATAAATCATTTTCTATAATCTTGTTGCTTCTTTATATATATATATAATTAAACATATCTCAACACCCTTGTACCAAACAATTAGTAATAGATAGCTCCAGTATGAAATAGACTGAATAAAAGTGGAATTATAATTAAAATACCTCTGCAGCATATTCTAGTAAACTTCAAATACTTCCATTAACATCAATGATCTTTCAGAAGGCATACTTCCTTGGTTTTCATCAAAATTATATGTGGAACTTCCAAACCATTTGCTGATCCGTGGACAGATAATTTGTTATAATTACTAAAATTTAGATAAAGTACCAACCAGAATTTAGATCATATTACAAGACATCTGATTTTATTAGTGAGAACCCGGAGTGGGTTCAACTATTAGTACCTCATTTCTTCAGTTTCCATCTCGCTTTCAATCGTAATATATTTGAGACAATCTTACGAACATTTCCAATTCCACGATTTATTATTTAAAACAGCCAAAACTTCAACTTCATATCTATATTAAAATCTCTTCTTTTTTATGTTTGTTTATTATTCAACAAAAGAATAATTTATTAGGTCTTAGTTACTTTCTTTTTTGTGTGTATGTTAGAATTTTATGGTGCAGAATTGTACATTTTCGTCAATACTTGGAATGATTGTAGCTTTGATAACATTACGTTGAAACTTGAAGTCTTGAAGTCTTGAAGTTCACCTCCAAAGAGGTGTTTTATACTGGCGCAGATGTTAAATCCGTCTCGCCAACAGCACTAGATAGTTGCTTCCACTAAGTTGATTCCACTAAGTTGATCAAATTTTCACACTTGTTAAGTATCCGGTGAAATAATTACATTATATTGTTATACCTAATTATAGGATTGTCACCATAGATTTGTGGTTAAGGTATTATATTTTATACATATATGTATATATTGCAAAATGATTACTTTTATTTATTTTTTTTTTCACCGGATTGAAATTTACACCAAATACAATGTACATAAAGATTAAATTTACATGTTTTTATTGTTGTTTTCAATCTTTTCAATCATTTTTATTTTAAATATTGACATTATTAGTTTGTAAGAAAGATATTATAGCTTTATTGATTTTTGTGTTATTTGATGACAAAAGATTTTGAATCTTATGTGGGCCGATTCCTTGATATTTCGTGATTACATCAATTAAAATATTTCTATGTTTATTGGTGGAAGAGCAGTTAAAGATAATATGATCTATGTCGCCCTTTTCATTCCCACACCAACATCCAGGAGTGTCTTTTTTATTGATTTTATATAATTGAGCTGGGGTTAGTTCCGTATGTAGCCGAAGCTTAAAAAGATTTATTATTTCTGAGCGTTTCCAGTGTTTAATTTGATCCCAATGTTTAGTATTTTGTGTGTCTGTAATGTTCCAATAATATATACCGGGCCCCATCCTGATTTTTTGTCTATATTGATCTAAGTATATTTTAAATTTTTCTTTGATAATAGGCACAAAATTGTGGTATGGGAGTTTTATATTTGCAGATAAGCCGTCTCGAGCTGCCAGTTTGGATTCTGTATCAGTTATTTCATTAAAAATTATGTTATTATGAGCTTTCGTGTATAAAAAATGAATTTCTACTCCATCAGAGTTGAGGGATAGCATGATACTTTTAATTTGTAATTGAAGCCAAGTTGATTGTTTATTCCAATGTATGGAGGATAAGCTGTGTAAAACACTAAGAGCATCAGAGCAGATACAAGCTTTATTAAATCGGTTCGATTTTACATAAAGTAAGGCTTGCCTGATAGCAAATGTTTCTGCTTCATAAATAGATGTGTATGCTGGAAGTTTATATTTTATAGTTTTTTGTTCTTGTGGTATGTAAATAGCTGCACCCACCATGTTTTGAGTTTTTGAACCGTCAGTACAGATTATCATAGTATTTGCTGGAAGTCTGTCAATGTATGCTTGCCAAATTGCTGGAACTATCTTGGATGAGAGATCATGCGATAATTTGGTAGGATACCAAGGGATAATGGGTGCTATTCTTGATGAGACAGTGTTGTATGAAACACAGAAGCAGGGTAATAACGGTACTTTTGATATTTGATCTTGTAGATGTCTTAAATCCATATAGGCCTCATAAATCCACGGGAGCCTTTTATAATATGGTAAGTTTTTTGATTCATTATCATTTACCATCTGTTGTAGCTTTTCTATGATCGGTAATCCTGTTACTGCAAGTCGTGAAAGAATAAACTTATAGGCTAGTTGCCTTATTTGTAAATCTATTGGGATGGTGTTGGCTTCCTCTAGTAATGCATTTTTTGGGCAGAAACTTGGTTGTGAGAAAATTAATTTAAGACCTTTATATTGAATGTCAGTTAACGAGTTAATATTATCTTGTGGTATGGGGGATAAAAAAATCGAACCATACATTAATTTCGTTTCTAAACACTGTTTATAAATTGTGTGCAAAATTGATGGGTGGACACCCCATTTTTTGGAATTTAGGCCAATAAATAGTTTAAAGAATTTTGAGGCCTCATTGTTAAGATGTTCTATATGAAGTTGCCATTTTAGCTTTTCATGTAAATGTAAACCTAAATATTTGATATGATGTGTTTGTTTAATAATAGTATCTTTTAATTGAAGATGAATGGGAGGATTATGTTTTTTTCGTGTAAAATTAATGAGACTGGATTTCTGCCAATTTATCGAAAGACCGTTTTGATCACTCCAGTTAGTTAAAATTTTAAGTCCCTTTTGCAGGTGTTGTAGACCTGATTGGATGTCATGTGTTTTGACAAAAATAATCAGGTCATCTGCAAAGATATTGAATTGAAGGTGTGTTTCTTGACTTAGAATATTAATTAAATCTAGAATGTATATATTAAATAGCGTGGGGCTTAATTTACTGCCCTGAGGGATCCCCCGTGAGGTTTCTCTGGGTGTACTAATATAATTTCCAATTTTTATGTAAATTCTTCTGTTTATGAGGAGATTATGGACTATACGAATAAATTTTTGGGGAATGTTGAATTTATTCATGTAAAAAATTAAATTTTCAAGTATAATAGAATCATATGCAGCCGAAAAATCTATTGATAATAATATTAGATATTGACGCGTTTGAAAGGCAGACCAAATATCTATTATTAAATTTCCAAGTGCATCTAATGTTGATAAGTTTTTTCTAAATCCACAAATGGTTTTAGGAAATAGTTGATTGTGTTCAATGAACCAAGTTAATCTGTTTAAAAGTAGCTGTTCAAATACTTTTTGAACGCATGACGCTAATGCGATTGGACGATAACTATCTGCAGAGCCTATAGGTTTTTGAGGTTTTTTTATAGGGACAATGGCATAATTTTTCCAAATATTAGGTATATTAGAAACTTCAGAATAAAATTAGAAACATAATTTAGTCATGATTATTGTAAACAAATAAAACATTGAGTAATCATACTGCCATCTAGGAGTTTGTAATGCCATCACGAAACGTGGGGCATTTTCCAGCCATTTCGTAATCATAATCTGGCCTCTTTCAAACTCTCATATATATGGCCAGCCTTCCAAATTCTACGCATAAGCATCACACTGACTGATCGAGGTAGATTCCAGTCACCGTTTGGCAAGCGGTTCTGTTGTGCCCCGTGACTTTTACATCTGCCCAATGACTTCGTTGAAAAAGCAGCATGTGGTCATAATGTTTTGGCTGGTCAGTGTATACCAGTATATACTCGTACCAACGTGGGACATTCAGTAATAATTTTTCAGTCTACGCGTGGACTCACAGGTACACGGTTCTGTATTCTATGTTAAACTTTTAGTCACAATTATTGATGTTTCGTGTTAGGAGTAATATTCTAACCAGGAACATAAATACAGGAAAATATGCTAGAGACATTTTTGTCCATTTGCGTACTTAGATCTAACGGAAGCACTTCTTGAAATTCTCCATGTAATTGAGTACGCTCGTGGCCTCCGGATACGTTTAATGTCGGTTATTAGCTAGCTGTTGAAAAATAAACATAATGGATGCAATAATTTTCTAAATTACGTGTCGTATGTTTAAGATTACTCTTATAATAAATCTTTTTTCTTTCAGAATTTATTTTATGCAAAATAACGGTTCATCATTTTCAGTAGACTATATTAATATGTATATGCGTGAATTTTCAATTATCTCTTTGTGAAAGCAAATTTAATACAAATCATAAGATTTGTTGCTTTCACGTCTGAAGGAGAAGAAAACATGAATTGTCCTTTATTGGGGGAGATGAAAATGTAGGCACAAATATGGAAAATCAAATTCATCTCTTCACATAGTACATCCCAGAAATCTTTACGGTTTTAATAGAAATGTACAATTTTTAGTATTTCTAAGTAATTATCTTTAGCATATTAAATTTCTGTCTTTCTTTCTTTTTTCTTTTTTTTTCTTTTTCTTTTTCTTTTTTTTTTTTTTTTTACTTTGATTAAACCTTGCTCACTCCCTTTTACCCCAGTAAAATTAAACTTTAACTTCCAAAAAATTCCGAACAAGCTGGACTTTTAAGAGACCTCTAGTTTGATGTCATAAGCCTATCCTGAAAAGTATCCTTAATTTGAGCTCTTTTTGTTGTTGTTGTTGTTGTTTTTTTTTTTAGGGAGCTGAAAGGAGGCGAATTCTATTTTTTTTTCAATTATCTTGAAACTTGTCAATTTTCGAGAATAGTTATGACCATAGTCTGGAAAATACCATAGGTTATTTAATTAGATGTTATGCATATTCTAAGAGGAGCAGGAGGGAGCTCAAAAAGAAATAGATGGTTTATCTTATACGGTATAAAAAAAGAACTAAATGTTCGTTTGTTGTTTGTTTATCCGGTATATAAATCCACACTGTTTGCTTGACAATTTCTAAGTACATTGCATCGGGGGAGACTGTAGGCTATGTAAAGTTTTTGATGCGTTTCTTAAAGGGGAAGGGGCAGCTCAAAGAGGAAGAGATGGTTCATTTTATAGGTAAAATGAAATTTTTTTTTTTGTTTGTAGGTATACAAATCCATACCGTTTGTTTGTTATACTCCTAAGTCACTGTAACGAAGAGACAGTAGGCTATTTAGAGTCTTTGGTGAGTACTATAAGAAAGGAAGAGGAAGTATAAAGAGGAAGAGGTGGTACGATGCTATATGTTTAAAATATATTTTGCAGTCCTAAGTTAAAACCTTATCCTAATTCTGTTTCTACATAATTCAATCTATATCATTGAAATGATTTATTCTACAGCGTAAGGACCATTTTCGAGTTGAATTTTATAAACTACAATTTTCCTCATTATTATTTTCTTCGAAAAATTGGTAAACTAGAATTCTAAAAAACAAAAAACTCACATCTGAAATCAAGAATATTTTCAAAATATGCTGAGGACATCAAAATAAAAGTCCACAAAAAATCCAAATTGTTCGGAATTTTTTCGAGTTTTTTTGGGGGGAGGGTAATTTTCCTGGACTTCTTTCAAATAAACTAGAAAACAAGATAAATATATTTGGGTTATTGTTAAAACAATAAAAGACACACAGTTACAGAAACACTAATCTTCAAAAGACACAAGGAAAAAGTTAGTAAACAATGCGTAAGCTGCATCGCCATCGACAAGCTATAACTTATAACTAAAGATCGGCGATTATAGCAAAATACATTTTAAAATAGCAGTATATGTTGCAAAAATGTATTATTCATTGTATTTTGTTATCATACTTTTCCCAAAAGTAATATTAAGAATTGTAAAAACTACTAATTAATAATTATGACAAAATATCAATAACAAGAACAATGCCATAGAATAAAGACAGTAATAGATAACGAAAAGCATTTTTAAAAAATCGATTCAGTATTTCCATCTATATCTCTCTATTGAAACCGGAAGTAACTTACTGCTACTTCCGATTTCAATATTGATCTCTATAGAACAAAAACGGTAAGAGGAAGCGAGAAAATACTTTTTGATATGGATAAAGTGTTCCAAGAACTTTCATCTCGACCTTTGTTCGTCTATACAAATCAAAAGTTTCAGGTTTCTAGCTTGAACACTGATTGCCATAAAAAAAAGTAATAAATAGGGGAAGCATTTTTTTAAAATGTATTTTTTAAAATGCAAGAATGGATTCCATTTCCGATGTTATTCATCAACCGTAACCGAAAGTAATAGAAACAAGCTACTTCTGCACTGAGAAAAATCTGTTTTCCGGACAGCAGTATATTGTACAAATATACGGAATCCTTATGTTTACTATGGAAATCTGTAAGAAACATATATTATCCATATGCTACATACGTACTGCCTTTTTTCCCACTTAGATGTTACATCATGCCGCTGGAGAACGTGTGACATCTAAGTCTTCCGTATAGCATCACATACGTATACGTATGTTTCACACGATAGCTCTATGTTATCTGTATGTGGGATCCTTACTGCCTATATAAAGTTCTTGCTTTCATACGGAAAGTACGTATAGATAGAACACTTATACAGAAAATATTATAAAACATACGTTTTCAGTTATATATTTGCTGCATAATGTTACCTATAGTCGTACGTTAAGTCCAAAAAGTACAGGATTTACGTATGTAACCTAAGTGTTTACGTACACCACATACGTTTTTTTCTCTGTATGTAGATCTAATTTTGATTCTCATAGAGTGAAAATGGTAATAAGAGGCGACGAATGCTTTGTGGTATAGATTTAATCTCAGAGTTATTCCTCTGCTGAAGCCGGAAATAGTAAGAATTATTGCGACTTCCAGTTTCAATGTTGATACCTACATAATAGTAACTGAGATAGCAAGAAACAGTATTTCTGATATGGATTTAGCATCCTAGAAACAGATGCCATCTCTTACATTATCCTTCTACTGAAGCCGGAAGTTATACGTAGACCTATCACTTTCGGTACCAGTATTAAATTCGCATAATTTGGAACCCTACCATAGCTTCATAATGTAAAACGGAACGCATTTGTATATAGTCTGTACATAGATTGAGTTTTGTACTGGCTGAAGTTATTCATAAGGGCATTTTCACACTTAACAGCAATAAACTGTACGGATTGGTAATTATAATTTTAATGAAAGTGGACTAAGCAAAGCATAGAGGAACCTTGATATAATAGAAAGAAAGAAAAGTTCTTACCTTGGTCAATATTCAACCTTATTACTTCCAATCCAACAACTACAAAATCGCACTTACTGTTCGGAAATAATTGAGGAGTTTGATGCAATAAGGGCGTAAGTCTGAAATAGGCATTTGGAGAAAAACGATGTTGAAAATTTAAGTAGTGTTTTTTTCTTACATAAAACAATAATATGTAGCATTTTATTCCCGTTGTTAGACGGTGGACGACTGCATCATGGTGTTTGGAGGGAAACGAACTGCTTTTGGCGGGATAGGAACAGTGTTTGCAGCTGATAAACGATGTTCTCACGTTACTCTAGCTGATATTGCTCTTGATTCACAGAACTGTCCTAACCTCTAGAATCTAGATATTGAGTTGAAATTTTGACAGGAGGCTAAACAAGCATGGTAAAAGCCACTTATGCGTTTGATGCAAAAAGGGCGAAACATCGCTTACGTCCTTATTACATCAAACTCCTCAATTGTAATTTAACTCATGTAGAACAGTTGCAGTGATCATTATTTACAAGGTAACTTATATAAAACCAATTGTGCCTAGATAAAATAAATTATTATACTTAGGTACAACTGGTTTTATGTGATAAGCAGATCATATATATATATATATATATATATATATATATATATATATATATATATATATATATATATATATATATATATATATATATATATATATATATCAGGGAAGGTAAGTAAATTATTTCTATTGTGAGATGTGGACCAGTAATTTTTTTTCTTGGGCGAGTGAAATTTTGTTGCTTATTTGCATCCCTGATATACAAGCTGTTCCTTCTTTATCTTTTTCATAAAAAAAATAACACTAAATACCAATTACTCCAAAATTTAATAAATATAGCACAACATTGAACCTAATTGTAGAAATTATGTTACGTAACCTTTGATAGTTTACCTTACATGCTTCAGGTTTCAATACCTCTGCATTGCAAACAATTTTCATTGCACTTCTAAATGTAAAGCATGAATGATAACTTCTAAGTCTTACAAGGAAAGTATGAAAAGAAAGAAAACAAAATTTCCAATGTTTATTGTTTAACATAAAGTTTCCGAAAGGCTAATAATTGAAATTTCATGTACGATAAACCAGAAATGTCAAATCTAATCAGACTTCATGCAATTTAGAAACCTTTCCTGCGATAAAACGTTCTCTCTATACACGGTTGCCATATTTCAAAGAATATTACACAGGTTCATTTATTTGTTGATGCAGGTTCTATATGCAGCTGTGAGTCCATTTTGTAATAGAAACAGTGGCGTATTTAGGGGGGCTTCCGGGCTTAACCCCTCCCGAAATCTTACTTACTAGAGTAAAGTATATGAAATATCTTGCTGAATTTTCACATTTTCAGGCAAAGCTCCCCCCGAATGTTAGCAAAGCCCCCTCCGAAACAAAATTGTAAATACGCCACTGAATAGAAATAATATGACAATAGTGCCTACGTGGGACTGGTGAACTTGATGACTGTCAGATACAAAAGATTTAAGGATAGGACGATCATACATCCTGTTTTGACCGGGACAGTCTTTTTTTTTAGGGGCGTGTCCCGGCCGTCCCGTCAATAGATGGGAAAAAGTAGTATTTGTCCCATTTTATGCAAGTGAAAGAAGTAAATAACAAACTCAGTACCTTCAGTCCTTGTAAAGGTATTAATAATGGCAAAGGCAAGAATTGAAATGAAATTCCCTACATTAAAGATGATCTATAGTTCGTAGTACTGACCGAAAGGCAACAGAAGTTTTAACAGTTGCTTTTTTGTTGCACAAACTTCAACATACCTTTCCTTTTTCATAACTATCAAATTACTTGACCCCGTCTTGTAACAAAGAGAGAGAGAGGAGGGGGAGCTCTGACAGGGCGCTGATAAGAATAAAGGTAGGCCTAAAAGTCCCATAGGTTCTTCTGAGAAATACTTCTGGCATCCTTCAGTTCAAGAGTAAACTTCTCACCCAATGTAATATCAAGGATTCGAGCTAAGAAAATGGAGCAAATGCACAGGGTGGACTGAATTTTTTCTTTTAATTTCGATTGGCCGAGTTGCAGAAAAGTTGCCTCGTGTTAGTGATAGTCAAACAGAAAATTTGGATTTTTTGGTGGGGGTCAACTCCTTCTTTTTTGCCTCATGGAACTTGAATATTTTTATAGTTGTGGCTATGCAACCCGCAAGACACTACGAAGAAAATTGTGTTGCACAGGTATAACCTTTGGTTCCAGTGGCGTAGGAGCTGCCCCCGCAACCCCCGCAGTGCGGGGGGGCCGAGGTATAGGGGGCCCCGAAGTCTTGCGATGAATAAAGATTTAAAGAAGTAGAACTTCAATCTTACTTCTGTCGGCTTTACAACTAGGGCCCCTTCTCTATACTTTGTGGGGGGGGGGCGCAAAAGTATGCTACGCCACTGTTTGGTTCTTATCGATACTGAGCACTCTGAGGCTGAAAATAAAACACAAGAGAAAAGTAAGATGCGAAATTGTTCCTATGTGGTTAAAAATTGTAATCAATTAAACGAAAACTCTTTAAAAACGCATATGGAGCTGTGTATAGCGATAGTTCGGAATGCAGCTAATGCCAATTGAAGTTGTTTCCATTCTGATTGTGTAATTTTGATAAACTTCCTTATTCGAAATTAAAATAGTTAACCTAATTGAAATAATTATGCATTGTCTACACTTTAAACAAAGTTAAGGCATCTTTTCCATCCGAACTAATTATTTTCCAAGTACCTCTGACTGGACTAGCGTGTACACCAGGTTGGAAATCGCGGTCCTAGAATTTTAAAGCAACTTATTATGTAGTTTATGGTAAATACAGAGAAGGAACGCTCATAATTTTAACTAGAATTACAGGTTGAGTAACTTACTTGATTGTGGTATACATGTATATTTCGATCAGGAAAGAAGGTTAAAGGAAAAGCCATGACCGAATGGTTTGCAAATAGGAACTAAAGTACTGCAGCAATTGTTTGTTGCCAGGTCACTATTTTGTTTCTCCGAATGGCACTATTTTGTTTCTCGGAAACACTGCTTAGAGAAATATGTAGAAAAAAGTTTTGGGAAAAAGTTGGTCAGTGTCTAAATGTGTCTAATTGAAAAGCACGATTCCAGCATTCATCTAGAAGAGCCTCAGTCAGCCAGCATGATCACACGTGGTTTCGAACTCAAGGCATCCCAGTTGCGAAACAAGTGCGCAAACCACTCACCTAATCTTCCTCACGAATTAAAGTTTTTTCAAAAAAATATATGGCCAATTACAAATGGTACTGATTAAGAAGAAGTTTCAAATTTAGGTTATTGTTAGGAAAAATCTTTCGTTTTGGCGGAAACAAATTGAAACGATTGCAAAATAAGTTATGAATATGGCCCAGGACATGACATTGAGATCGTGAGTGCCTGCAGAATTTGTTTCTCAGGGAAAACCACGTAGCCTATATACATACGAAATTTACGACCGGCTGACTAAATAAGTAACTGATGCGTGATTGACTGTGTTCCGTTGAAGTTCCTTGACCTAGTGGATTAAAATTGACAGTCACACTACATTTGCTAAAAAGGAAGCTGAAGTTTTGGAACTTCAATTCATAATTTTGGTTGAATTGAAAAGGGATAAAACTAATATACTTTGTACTGGTCCCCGCACTAAACTTTCTCTTTCGGATCAGAACTAACCCAACTAGTGACATGGTAAATAATTTCAAAAGGCTTCGTGTTGTACGGCCACTATTGAAATATTTATGAAGCATGAGTCATAATCGTTGCATCAGTTTTTCAGAAAATAATTTCCACGAGTAAATTCCCCACTAAGGATTTTTGTAGGATTTAAACCTCCCATACTATAGGAATATTAATAAAATATAAACAAAGTCGAGCCATTTCCATGAAACTGTAATCTTTTTTTTTTTTTTTTTTTTCACTGTGGCGGATCTAACCCGGGGCGGCTTAGGCCCACCTAGTATTTTGAAATGAAATCTTTAAGTTTTACGTCCCACGGTTATGCCGGTTAGGCTAAAGGAGACGTTGATTATGAGAAATGAATGAAATGGTTGTATGACGAAAGTGGGAGGAGAACTGGTCGTCAAACAGGACTAGAACTGGCCGTCAAACAGGACCTTTTCGAGCACAAAGTCATGCTCTGTATGTGGTGGAAGTACGAAGGAACTCACTTTGTGTTCGTTCCTAAGGACGTACCATCAATGCTGGCCTTTATTTTGAACAGTTGGGATGGATAAATGTCGCACTATGTCAAAATATCCTGCGTTGGTGAACTGGAAGCGCTCCCTGCTGCAAGAGGATAACGCAAGACCACACTTAGCTCGAAGAAAAAAAAATTAACGAAAATGCAGTAACTTGATGTTATCAAACTGACGACATACCTGTATTATAGTTCTGACCTTGTCCATTTGGATTACTACCGTTTCGATCCATGACGGACTTGAAATCACGATGCTTCACCAATCAACAGGGGATGGAACAACATGAAATGAAATGAAATTAAGTTTTACGTCCCTCGGTTATGCCGGTTAGGCTAAAGGAGACGGTGATGATGAGAGATGAGTGAAATGGTGGAATGAAAAAAGTGGGAGTAAACGGGAGAACCCCGAGAAAACCTTTTGTCCACCACGGTGTTTGTCCACCACAAAGTTCACTTGGCGGGGGCTGGGATCGAACCCGGGACCCCAAGCACCAGAGGTGAACGCTCTACCACTGAGCCACCGCGCCTCCAGGGATGGAACAACAGTGACTGACATTTTTTTGCTTTTAAGAACAAGACGTGTTATCGATGTGCAATCGAGGAGTTAGCAGGAAGGTAACTACACACAGTCCAACATGTGATGCTATATTTTGGATGTTAACCTGCCTTCATTGTACTGTAATAAATACAAGTATAGGTATATTGTGCACCAGAATATTAAGGATACGCAAGTCATTACACAGGAACATCTTGCAATTTAACTAAATATATAAAAATGAAATTGATCTTGTGTGAGATCGAATCACGAGAAAAGGATGTTTTCATAAATATCGATTTACATTGTGTTGCAAACTCTTCAGCTATTTCAATTGGTCTCCATTTAAATAAAGGATTGCTTTCTCTGATAAATCTTACATATGATTATTCATATGTTTTTATAGAAGGATTTTACACAAGTAGTATTTTTTCTTGCATATTCTAAAATTAAGGTATTTATATTTTTGTGCTTTCTTTACGGAATTTTCTATTATTTAGGTAATAATACATTACAACTTCAATATGCCCATTAAGACTCATGTTATCCGATAATAATCATTTCGTTTTCTCTTATTTCTTCATTCCTTCATTAGCCATACCTAGTTTATAGTTATAAGATCTAATAAATGTATCAGATCTCTTGACTACGTGGAGTTAATTTTACAGTTATTGGAACAGAGCATTGGAGCTTAACAGTTCAACACATAATTCCCGGGTGCTTGTTGAAGTAATAAATATATATATATATATATATATATATATATATATATATATATATATATATATATATATATATATATATATATATATATATATATATATATATATATATATATATATATATATACACGTTTTGGGGAAAATTGAAAAACTGAAACGTCTTTCAATTTAACGTTTCACGATTATTTCATTTAGGAATGAATAAGGCATGTCAATGATGATGGAAAAATTAGTGCAATGAGGAGGTAGGAGGAAACGGGAGTACCCTAAGAAAACTCACGGACACGATGTTGTCCACCACAAATTTACTTGACCAAATTGAATTAAAAGTTGAAGCATATTTATGATTTCTTGAGATACGTCAGAATACACAAGTTCATAATAAGTTCATAATGAAACTGAACTGGAAGTGAGTGCAAAATGGAGTTTTGTGACTTAAAACACTTCGCACAAGCATCCGATTATTATCGTGATGAATTGAAACTTGGCAACAGTGATGACAACGGTTCCAATCATGTGTATATACGGTTTAAAAGACAATAAGTGATGATTTGCATGTCTCTCAATGTCATTGTATTCAATTCGTATACAAATCCACCAAGGTTTTTACTTCATATTGTTTTAGTATGGATGATGAGTGTCTCTTTTAACAATCTGGTTTCACTTAAAAGGGAAAGGAAATTAAAATCAGCAACACTCTTGATTCTTAATGAAGGCCTACTCTCTACAGGACATTCTGTTGTTGATCAATGTATAGTTCTAACAGCTGTAAAATACTAATTCTTAATGAAGTAATTTTTGTGCTTAATATGCTTTGTGCAGTAGAACTGTCGATGAATTTTAACAACGAATGAAATGTTTAATTTTAAAATGTATATCGCCTCAGTCAACTTTCAATTTTCATACAATTTTAATACTAAGGGGAAAATGCATAATATCGTAACTGTAGGCAGTGTTGTAATTGAAACTCTAAGATGAGGATAGGAAGTTTGTGGGTTTGTGGAAATTATTCAAAGAAATTTGGGAATTAGTGATACCATCCCAATCGTGGGACACATGGTCATACGAACTTTTTTTTAATACTTAAAATCACTCATATTACAATTTCCCAAAGTATTGCAACTTTCTCCCGGGACATCCTGTACATTTCGGTAGCAAAAATTGAAGATAATGAGCACTATTTCAAACCAGAGTTAAATATTGTATTTATTTATACAATAAGCGCGGGGGTAGGGTTACTGCGATAAGTAAAAGTAATCCAAAATGATCGATATTAGTGTCAAATCCATAGTTTTCGCGGTCGCTGAGATCAATGGTGACACTTCCATCAGCTATGACCTTCAAATTCAGCTACCGTTGAATGCGGGCCGGGAGTCAGCGGGAGGGACCGAGACATGTAAAAATAGCCCAAAATGACCGACATTAGTATCAAATCCATACTTTTCGCAGTCGCTGAAATGAATGATGATACTCCCACAGGCGTTGACTTCCAAATACAGCCCCCATGCGAAGAATGGGTATATTCAGCTAGTTATAAAATATAAATAGGTATACAAGACGTTATTCCTAAACAATAGAGTTGATGTCCCACTGTATTTTCAGTGTTCTTCAAAAGAAGAAAGATTTCAGTTTTAAGTTTCATAGTTATACTATGTAGAATAAAGGACACGGTGATCGTGATAATGAATGAAATGAAGAAAGTGGGAAGAAACTAGATAATCCCGAGAAAACCCACGCTCGTGGTATTTGTCCACCACAAAGCTCACTTGACGCGAGCTGCGGTCCAACCAGAAATCTCGCTCGTTAGAGGTGAATGCTCTATCACTGGGTCCCACCGCATTTGAAGATATTATCTTGTTTCTTAGGTCCATTCAGCCCTTTGACTATATTCATTTTGCGTTTTATAAAATCCCTTGGACACTCACTGAAGTAATTTTCAATGAAATGAATTAAGTTAGTTAACGAGATAGTAAGATACCTAAAGAAAGTACTTCAAAAGTTTCCGGGGATTCCATCCCATTTTCCCTTCAATTACCACCCTAATTTCAGATCAAGACGAATTTTAGTTGTTGTTGCGAAGTTCTACGAAGCAAAGTAATAAATTATTTTTGAAATATTGTTTATTGCCGATTGGTTTATATTGCTGTTAATGATGAGGATAGGAGTACATGGCGTAAAGTGAGCCATTGGAATTTTAGGATGCCGAGAGGAAATTAGTTAAAATTAGTCAGAAATTTAAAAAGTTACGTAAATATATGTGGAACTAGTAATACATGAATAATATTCTTTTATTAAGGCCGTATTCATGGACAGGGGCAGGGTATTTAAGATCAGGAAATTTCAATAAGTGTAAGATCAACTAGTTCTTTTTTCAAGGGAGTGTCAAATGAAATTCTGGAGCGTGTCATGAGCCAAGTGTTTCTAATGATATAGATAACGAATAGACATATTTTCATAATAAAGTATATCTCAAAGGCACTAGCCATTTTATTTTTATAAAGTGTATCAATATTCGATACTGATATACACAATGCGGCAATTTTAAATCGAGACTGATGGTTTTCTCACGGTAGGTAACTACACTGGCGTTCTGTGATGCGAAGAAGTGAGAGATATCTCGCCATAATCGATGCAAAACTCGTTGACTTTGAGCGATATTGCCATGTGTGGTGGTACTGAGTATGGGCACGTGTCATAAAGGCTCGGCTTGGTTTCAAACATGGAATAATAATAATAATAATAATAATAATAATAATAATAATAATAATAATAATAATAATAATAATAATAATAATAATAATAATAAGTCAACATCAAGTTTCAACTGCTACGGACGCATTTTACATGTCACAGCAAGTATGTGGGGACAATTGTTTATTTCATACATATGTATTTAAATGATACAGGCGTTTCAGTAAAAAAACCGGGAAAGAATTATGTAAAGACAGAGAGCATTCGGGTATCGGAAGGACAGTGACAACACTAGAATTGGTTGAGAAAGTGTGCAGAATCAATGCTAAAAACTGAGATACTACGTTTCAAATCTTCAATGAAGAGAGTTAAAGTGAACAAGGAAACGTTTGATGGCAAAGAATAGCGCGTGTAAGGTCAATATCAGAGTGATGGCAATTGGTATCTGCTGCATGACAATACCCTAGTCACAAAGCTTTGATTGTGAAGGAGCTTTTGCCCGATAAGGGAGCTATGTGTTGTCCCATTCTACCTATTTACTGGAACTGGTTCACTGGCTCCACTTTTTAAAATTATTATTATTATTATTTCCTAAACTGAAAACCATATATAAAAGTTCGTATTTTGATTATGACAAAAGTTTTAAACATCATTACGAAAAAACGAATTCTAGGAATCCTTCCATGCGCTGCTAGACAATGTGCAACACTGTATGAATGAACCAACGTAAGAAACTTTCTAGATTTCAAATTGCCACACTGCGTATATTGTTTGTATTACCTGTTATTTTGAAATTTAAGATAAAAGTGAGCACTCTTTCCATACTTCGCAGGTCAAGGCCGAACTTCATACCTTATTTATAGTCTTTCGGGTTTACAAATCTCATCATTTCCTTGCTTTTAGAGTCAAAATTCTTACAGACGAAATTGGTTTAAGTTAAGGCCAAGGCATAACTCTGTAATCGAACGGGATCTTAACCTTTTAACCGCAATCATGCATCAACACTATGCCTCATTGTTTTATATAAATTTGTGCCGCGTGACACTTATGGATGCCTCACATTGATTGCTTTCGTATGCTATGTGGTATCACGAAAGCCCACGGGAATCGTTTTAATGTGTTGAAATGTTAAGCAAGTGGCCCCGTAGACCTATTTATGTAATTGGCTACTGTATATTTGGCACAGTATTGGTTTCACAGTGTATATTACTATGACATAATTCTTGTTGTAATACATATGAATTTCGAATGTTCCAAGTACATTTATTGCACTATTATACAAACTTATTCTTTCTTTGGTTTTACAAATATAAGAAAGCCCAAACTCCAGTCTTCAATATACTTTGAAAAATGGACATTGCAATCTTCATTTACCCCTACAAAGTGGAATATACAATCTAAATTCAGAAAAAAAAACATATAATATATAAAAGTACACAAAATGAAGAACTTTTTTTATGTTGTCAAAGATTATACACACGCAGTACGCAGACTCGATCAAAATAAAATGAGAAAAATCAAAATTACGTTTTGGCCCCAGGAATAAAGTTTTTGCTAATACATTGTGGCAGTTAAAGGGTTGAGCAAGAGTATAGATTGCCGATGGAAGGTTATGGTTCCAGCAGAGCAAATTGAATTAATTTTCCCTACGTACAACATACCAATTTCTTGATAGCTCTTTGAAATTCAGAAAAAATTGGTTTTAATTTCTTCTTTAGGAGAAGGTTCAAACGATGATAAGGTTTATCGATTTCAGACCAGGAAACTCATTTAGGACGTCAGAAAAGGGCATTTTTGCTTCGCCTGAATTTGAGAAATCAATTAATCAATGGTATAGCAATACACTAATAGAGAATGTGAAAAACTATTTATGTAGGTAGAGTTTTCCACCCCACCCCCCGAATCAAAACATGAACTGACGTTACTGTTTCAAATGCAGTGTTTCTTCTCCGCATACTTTCGCAGAGCCTTGCCCCTTGGAGCTAAGATAAATGAAACTGTCGTTTTCACTCCTGTGCAGAGCACGTTGTTTAGCACGTAATTTCAAAAGATCATTCGTTATGTCCTTTCTTAGACCAACCTTGCTAACCCCATCAGGATGCCGCGGTCGGCAAGAGGGATTGCCGCCGTCGACGGTGGCAGGCCGCCGGTAGGCAGCCGGCACCCGTCCGCGGCGGCACGACGATCTACTTGTTCAAAATTGCCGACCTTTTGCCGAGGCGGCAAGCGGTCGAAAATCGTAAAAAATAATGCCCTTTGCCGACTGCTGCCGACCGCCAGAGTCGGCAAAACAGTCGGAAAGACCTCTTTCCGACCCTCTGCCAACTCCTTATGCCGGCCTCTTTTCGACGGCGGCGCCGGCGCATTTACTGCACCTTTACGGCTGTTTGCCGACTGCTCGGCAAGGCAACTTTCCGATGGCGGCGCCGGCGCATTTACTGCTCATTTCCGGCTGTTTGCCGACTGCTCGGCAAGTCAACTTCTCGACGGCGGCGCCGGCGCATTTAATGCTAATTACCGGCTGTTTGCCGACTGCTGGAAAGGATCTCTTTTCGACGTCGGCTTCCCGATTCTCCCACTGGCGGCATCCGACTTCTTGCCGCCGTCGAAAAGTGGCCCTTTGCCGACTGGAAATCAACGCTTCAGGAAGGCAAAATTTTCATCAGCTTTTACATTAGTCTTGCCTAAGTCTTCCCCCATGCTATGATTTCTCGACAAGGAGCACCCTTGGAAGTTCTTGAAGTATAATACTTGCATTTTATTGTGTGTCCCAGTACAAAATTTGTTCTTTTTGCTTTTTTGCAGCACTTTCAGCCAAAAAACAAGAAATTGAATGGGACATGGAAGTATTATATACTTTCAGAACTAGCAATTGTGCCCTTCATGAGAAATCATAGCACGGAGGCAAACTTAGGCAAAGCTACTCTAAAAAGTGGTGAAAATTTTGCCTTCCTGAAGGGTTGATATCCAGTCGGCAAAGGGCTACTTTTCGACTGCGGCAAGAGGTCGAATGCCGCCTGTGGGAGAATTGAGAAGCTGACATCGAAAAGAGGTCCTTTCGAGCAGTCGGCAAACAACCGGAAAGGCGCATAAAATGCGCCAGCGCCGCCGGTGGAAAGTTGCCTTTCCGACTAGTCGACAGACAGCAGAAAAGATGCGTAGCACTGCAATGAAAAATATTGGCGGATTCCCACCAGTAATAAAAATGAAATGAAATCTTTAATTTTACGTCCCACGGTTATGCCGGTTAGGCTAAAGGAGACGGTGATGATGAATAATGAATGAAATGGTGGAATGAAGAAAGTGGGAGGAAACGGGAGAACCCCGAGAAAACCCACGCATACGGTGTTTGTCCACCACAAGGTTCACTTGGCGGGAGTAGGGTTTGAACCCGAGACCCCTAACACCAGAGGTGAACGCTCTACCACTGAGCCACCGCGCCCCCCCCCCACCAGTAATGTTGCACTCGGTACATACGCAGTACATTTCTACAATTCTCAGTACGATTTAAGTGTTATATAGAGGAAAAGTATCTGGGAATGACTTACAAATGCTTAAAAGCGAACTAAAAATAACAACTGAACAGCTAATAATGAACGTTAAGAATAATTCAATTAACATGTCTGTGCGCCTAATGTGAAAAACTTATAACAGTCAGTACATTTTCCCCCTGAAAGCACATCTTTCACTATCACGACCACTAGGAACAACACTGTTCTATGCAATCAAAATTTGCTAGTTGCAAACGCTTTCTTCGAAAAAAAAAAAAAAAAAAAGCCGCAGCAAACCGTCGGAAATACGGTCTTTTTAGGTTGTCGTTTTCCCATCAACTATTGGAAAAGGATTTTAAACGTCAATGATTTTCTAAATTTTTTTAAAGTACAAGGGTCATGGAAAATAAGATTTAAATGAAAATTAATGAAGTAAAAGTTATAAATAAAAATACTGTAATAAAAGGTATGTGGTGGCGGAGAGACTCAAACCGAGCCTACACGCAAAAAAACAAACAAACAAAAAAAAAAAAGGTTAAAGTAAACAAGAAAAAGGTGGACAGTAACCATGTTAGTTTGTCAATATATGGAAAACAGAGACGTGTATCCAAGCAGCCAAGCCAAAATGTCTCTGCATTTGTTGTAACTTTGGTATTAAAAAAAAAAAAAAAAAAAAAAAAAAAAAAAAAAAGAGGTGGCCGGAGCGATCATTT
Organism: Thermobia domestica; assembly: GCF_964235325.1. Lineage (NCBI taxonomy): Eukaryota > Metazoa > Arthropoda > Insecta > Zygentoma > Lepismatidae > Thermobia > Thermobia domestica. The sequence continues at coordinate 77,531,132 of NC_137455.1, forward strand.
GCTTACACCCATGACTATATTCGTAGAAACCAAACACTGAAATGCACTAAACACAAGTTCTAACGACTAAGCTGTCAGTTCTAACTCTATGCCTTAAATATTTATTTAAATACACTTTAAAAGTGGAAATCATATTAAGATAAAATAACAATTAAGTAGGTAACTAATTGTTCATTTAATGCGTTCCTATATGATTTATACATTAATTGTATACAATGAAACAGAAAAATGTGAGAAAATAATTTATATCGTAAATGAAACAGCCACATGTACAGTATACTCATAGTGCATACCCATTATATAGAGAAAAAAAGGTTAATGAAGTCATTTACATAAAAAATGAAGTGTTTTAACATAATACTTTGCAAAGATCCTTTGTTTTAAAGGAATTCTTTAAGAGAATAAATGAAGGGAAGATCACAATTTTTTCTGGTCTATATTAGCACTAAAAACACACCAAATTGTATTAAGAAAATACAATGCACATCGTATTAACTTATATACATTAGCCTATGTAATGAACCTTATCATCATTTAGAAGTTATATGTAATATACCTTCGGATGTACTACTACTTTTTTTTTTTTTTTTTTTTTTTTAAACAGAAATTTGTAGCATTCCATAACATTGAGTTTTAACACAGATAGCCTTCATACAGTATGTAAAATCAGAAAAGCAAATATATATGAAGTGATTACAATGTTCAAAAAAGCACTATATTATTCTAAAGAATTCCTGTTATCCATATTTTGTCTTGAATAACTCAGCCATTTTTCTTTTTTAGCCCATTGATATATACAAGGAAATCTTCCTCTGTTTCTTTGAGATTTTAAGGGTTTTACTTTTTATTATTTTTCTTCAGGTCTATTTAAATGTCTCTTACTTTGTGGAAATAAAATTCTGTGTTGTATGTTTTTAATATTCATAAATGACATCTAATTTAAATAATAATATACTTATATATACTAAAAGATCATTTTGACAAAGCAAGGGACATTTAAATAGATATTCAGAAGAAATCAGTAAAATCAGAAATCAAAAATTTTATTCATTTCAAAGAAAAGGAAGAATACTTCCCCTACAAATCAATGGGATAGAAAAGAAAGGAGGCGATGGTACTGAACCTCACCGTTAAGGAGCTTGTACTCTGAGAAATATAATTACACTTTCTCTCTTAACTGATTCCACCAAAAAAAAAAAAAAAAAAAAAAAAAAGTTAAGAACAATATCAAACAACAGTTGTCTTTATAATTGAAGAAAACTTCAAACCTATGAAATAGCAATGTAGAATTTAAATAGCTCAGAATCAGCATTGTGAGAATATAGAGAGATACAGAAAATTTTACAACACTGCATAGAAAAGATGAAGTAATAATAAAAAAAGAATTTAACGACAAAAACTGGGATAGGAAGACTAAGGTAATATTGGCAAAACAAAAATCAATTTCAAAGCCGTAATTCTCAATATTCGCTTCAAAGGTAAGTGATGACCATAATTCCCGTGTGATTTGAAATAAACCGCATGAAAATGGGAAATGTTTTACAAATGTTATGATTGAATGAAATTCACCCGTTCTAAAAGGAAAAAAAAAAAAAAAAAAAAAAAAACTGTAGTCCCACATATATCCTACCACTCTTCACAAATATCTTTAAGGATGTTAGTACATATGATTTTTGTCAATACTCTCAGTTAGTGGCGTAGGGAAGGGGGGCCCAGAGAGGCCGGGCCCCCAAAGAGGTCCGACAATGTAGTTTGATGTTTGTAATTTTTTATATATTTTTATGTTTATATATTTTTTGTTTGGAATTGTTCCATATGTACCTATAACAGCACTTGCCCCACCAAACACACATCCTGGCTACGCTACTGCTCTCTGTGGGTCTTCTTCCATTGCAACACTTCTGTATTTCTTGAGCAACATTTCCCCTTGCTTCCAGAAATAAATGAACTATCTAAAATAGAACAAATATAATGCTTTGTAAAATATACTCTTCAATGTGTACGGCGTTGGCACATCACGTATATTTATTACAATCGAAAATATACTTCATCACACCAAAACCAAACCAAACTACACAGTGTAATAGACCTTGTTGCAATGAACCGGCTTCAACGCTATATGTTACAAGAAAACCTGTAAGAGTAGTGAAAACTATAGTCACTGATGAAGAATTCAATTACGTCGAAACAGTTAACTTTTACTTAACCTTTTGTCACTCGCGCTGTTGGAAAAAAGCAAACAGGTGAGTAAAGACTAATTATTTTTACGAATGGGGTCGCATTAGCGGAGTCACCCTCACTGCTATTCCTCAAGTGGCTCCTTCCCCTCTTTCACCCTAAAGCTCGCTGACGTGCTGCAATTGTAGTAGCTTCCAGTACAGGTTGAGGAAATAGTTTTGTCTGCGTTTGCTTTTTTCAAACGCGCGAGTAGTTCCGTGATAACACTAGCAAACATATATTTTTATGGAGTTTGAAATTTTCCAACGCGCGATCGTTAAGGTGATAATTATTGTTTATGAGTGAAGTTTTGTTTTTCTAAGCAACGTCTCGCTTCTTGAATAGAAGTGAGATAGAGAAGTGGCTTGACAATATTAATGATGAGTCTGATGTTAACTATCGAAAATTAGTGGCTGCTGAAAGTGATGCGAATTGAAGTAATGAAAAAGTGAATGAAGATGATATTGATCATAATAGTGAAGCAGATAAGAACAGTGTAGATGCAGATTCAGATGCAAACGATATGGATGTGAATTACAGTTACAGTGAAAATATTGTTTCATTTGGAAAGACAGGAAAACAAAATGTAAATAGTAACTGGCAGCATCAGTAAAGACAAAGTGTAAAAACATTGTGAAAAAGATGCTAGAACCGAAGTTTACTGCTAAGGGTATCACTGAGTAAACAGTTTTTTTTTTTTTTTTTTTCGAAATTTATCGATATAGCCGTGATTGATGAAATTGTAAAATGTACTAACAATTATTTGGATAAATTACGAACAAGTTTCGGCGAAGAACGCACTGCAACTGTACAGCAACTTCAAGAGCAAAATTAATGACTTTATTTCGACGTCTTTATTTGATTGCCAAAAGAAAGGAGCACGTGATGATGTACGATCACTGTGGACATGTGACGGAACAGGAATTCTAATCATAAGAGCAGCAATGAGTTACACGAGCTTTTTACTGCTACTCAGGGCATTAGATTCGATGATTTCGAAAGCCGATCTCAGAGAAGAGATATTGACAAGCTATAGATATACCACATTGACTTGACACCTAGTTTTCTGTTCCAAGCGTTGCTATCGGCTGAAGGAATTCACTCCCTTTCGCCAAGGCTCTCTCGTTTAGCAACAGCTGAACCCTTATTGGCTCAACGCGTGGATGTGTCGATGGTTTGAACTTTAGTTCGCATTTTTGCCACGGATCAAGACATTTTGACAGCACTATAGCAACAATTCCAAATATCCTAAGTATTTACTCAACAATTGCATGCATTACTTCAAATAAGTTTACTAAATATATTGTTTGTATCTCAAAATGTCAATGTTGGAAAAAAGCAAACGCGCGAGTAGTTATGTTACTAAATTTGGCGCGAGTGACAAAAGGTTAATCTTTATTACAACAGTACGGTCGCCACCCCAAACGAGAATCAGAAAAGAAAAGAAATCCTGCCGTATATCCAATGGTAGGAATTTGAGTTTATTGAGAAATCTTTGAAACATTACCTTGAAGCTGCAAGTTAAACAATAAATCCCTAAGTCCCTCACCAGACAAAAAGATGTATTGAAATAGAATATTATATTTAGTGAAGATAGCATTATATTACTTTGAAATAGAACTTCGATACGCGTCAGGGTTTTGCGACACTATTGTATTGGCAATTGAGAATTTTGTATTCGGCTGAATACAAAATATTACATCTTAAAATAAAACCTTGTTAATGGAACAAATAAAATGCACATATACTTAAATAAACTACAGGTAAAATCGATCAGGTGGGCAAAAATGTTAAAAGTTTCAAAACAAATACATTTTATGTTCTCCTAGGAGTCAATTTGAGTAACATATCTAAAACACAAACCATCTGTAATAAGAATTCAATCGAATGAACATAACTTTGAGAAACGCTATAAAAAAAAATCACAAAACTATAACTTTACATTTGTTCGTTTGTCTGCCGAGCTCCTTTATGGCTGAGCGGTTAGTGTACGCGTCTTAGGCGTGGGTGACTCGGGTTTGCTTCCCGGAGAGAGCTCACGTGGTTCGGATTCCACCTTAATCAGTAGGTTCCGTCTTATATAGCCTCGCTGCTGAAAGGGACGTTAAACACAAAATCAACTCAACTTTCGGCCTTTTAAGTTAAAATTTTCAGAGTACAAGCACAAGACACTCTAAATTCCCTGTTTAGATTTTGGCGGCATACCAACGTAATATATCAAAATGGCGGCCATTTTGTCAAATGAACGAGTATCTACGCTACCAAGCGCAATTTTCAGTCTTTTAAGTTGAAATTTTGACGGTAGAAGCACAAGATATGCTAAATTTGCTGTGTAGATTTTCTCGGCGGTCCAATGTAAAAAAAAAAATAATCAAAATGGCGGCCATTTTTTCAAAACGGCAGTGAGTAGAAAATTGTTGCAAGTTGTGACAATGACAATATTGAAATATAAATCACATTTTAACACTTTTACCCCAAAGACATTGAAATATTTCGAAAAAAAAAACGATTAAACACGAAAAAAACCAATTAAACTCGAAAAACACTCGAGAAAATGGGCCCAGGTGGGTTTGGCTTTTTCAAAAAAGCCCGGGTTTTTTCAAACCCTCGTTCCTTGATGAGCTTTTCTCCTCAAAAAAGTTTTAATAGTAGTCGCTAATGGTTTTCTACAGATGTTAATGTTAAATTGTTAATTTTTTTCAAACTTCCGATGTCCAAGCTTTTGTACCTACACATCGTGAAACAGTGTCAGGAGAAAGGGTTAACACTCGGAAAATGAAAATGAAATATTTGAGTTTTACATCCCACGGGTATGCCGGTTAGGCTAAAGGAGACGGTGATGATGAGGGATGAATGAAAATGGTGGAATGAAATTTTGACGGGAGGAAACGGGAGAATCCCGAGAAAACCCAGGCACACGGTGTTTGTCCACCACAAAGTTCACTTGACAGGAGCAGGGTTTGAACCAGGAATCCCATGCACCAGAGATGAACGCTCTACCACTGAGCCACCGCGGCCAGCAAAAAATCAAAATAAGACAGTCTGGTGCAGGTGTAGTTTTGGTGCACTACATTTTGGAAGATTTACAGGTAAAATTCAATACTTTCCATGAAAAGACATGTTTATAAGGAACGAATTTCTACAGGTAACTTAATTACATACAATGTAATACAACTGTATCTTACGTTTACTAATGTTAAACCATTACAAGTGCTTTACGACGAATAAAACAAATGAGTGCATATGAAAAATGGCTCTATTAGATGTTATTTTCCACGGGCGGCTTATTTCTGCACCATGTACACCGGCATCGTATTTCTGCACAGCGTGCAGAACCTGTATTTTGTTTACAAATGGAGAGTTACTAGTATGAAACAACAACAAGTGTTGTTGAAACTTGTATTATTCTCAAAACGCACTTCCTTCCACTACCCTCACTTCTCCGCATACACACTATCGCAGACGTGCCTGCTCCCTTCGGACGTATTCCCGCGCGGGCCCACCAGCTTCGCCCTAGCTGACTCGGTTCGATAGCATTCGTGCTATTTAGTGGCCACCCAGCACAGATTGTTTTGTGCTTTTTTGCGCTGTTTTTATGCTAGACATCTGGAAGCCTTATTTATACGCAAATAGTAAAAGAATTATAATTTTTCAACAATTACTTCTAGAGGTCCCCTTGAATTTTATTTATGCCAAGTAAAATATATTCCGCCCATTTGAAACCGACTAGGGGACAATAAAAAAGAAACTGGTGAAAGAATTATAATTTTTCATTATTTTTTAGTATTGCGCCACAAGTAAACCTGTACACAAGAGCGTTTAACCACTACCTCATTTCTCCTGTTTTTTTTTTTTTTTTTTTTTTTTTTAATTGGAAGTTTTCGCTCACATGTGAAACAAGTCCTGCAGTATATAATCTAGTGGATCTTATTAGGTTACTAAAGATACACTAAATACTAGAGAATACTAAAGGAACACAAACCTTGTCATGGCACAAGCATTATGAGAAATTGTCCACGTTTCTCTAAGATAATTTAGCACCAGGTGCTAGTTGGCCACTAAAGAGCACGAATTCTATATAACTGAGTCAGAGCAGGGCAACGCTGATGGGCCTGTGCGGTAGCGCGGGGGTGTGTCCGAAGGGAAGAAGTGCGTCAGCGACGGTGGGTATACGCGTAAGCGAGGGTAGTGAAAACATATGGGCTTTGGTAATCATACATTTTTCAATATCACTTTTTATGGTTTCATACTAGTAACGCTTCAGTTGTAAACATAAAATACAGCTTTCGTACACTGTGCAGAAATACATTGGCGTTGAGTTAGAAGACACTTATCTTAAAAACTAAGACATGTAAACTTTTGCAATTTCAAGAAGAAAATAATGTACTACAGTTTCTTAACTGTCCCTCGTTTTGTAAATAAAAATTAAGTGAAACCTTTAAGTTTTTTGTGCAACGGTTATGCCGGTTAGGCTAAAGAAGACGGTGATGATGAGTAATGAATGAAATGGTGGAATGGAGAAAGTGTAAATAAACGGGAGAACCCCGAGGAAACCCACGCAGACAGTGTTTGTCCATCACAAAGTTCACATGGCGATGGCTGGGATCGAACCCGGGACCCCAAGTACCAGAGGTGAACGTTCTACCACTGAGCCAGCGCGGACCCTACAATTGTAAGCGAGTTCTTGATATACCAGTAACTCTTTACTTTGTGCAAGGCAATGATATCCTGTCAGTACATAGTATTGCCGAACGAGCGTTAGCGAGTGAAGGCGGGTTAGAGCCCCGCAGGGCACTTTGTTTTCTGTGTTTCCTTCTTGGGAACTGTAACTATAATCGCGGGAACCAGTTCAGATGACTTGGTTATTGTCACTGCCTTGCCTAAAGTAATGACTTGCCGATATACCTTAGGGGGTTCGTGAAGGTAAGCAGCAAGGCAACAAATAGAATCGAAGTTAATACACAGGTTGGGCTAGGTAGTACCATTTAAATTAATTTCTTTGATACCCGCCCCCAAAAAATTTTATATGCCAGAGACGCCAGTGCGCGGGAACATACTATAACCGAATCTTTTTCATGCGCAGCAACAACTAACATATGTAACACAACATATAAAATTCATGACAATTTGAAATGTATATGCATAATATTAAATTAACTCACCCCATGTATATGCATAATAAGTGCAATAATATATGCAAATGTATATGAATAATATTAAATTAACTCACCACTCTCTCACTTCATGTTTTCGTGGTATTTGCTTAACCAGCAACTGCGTACAGTTCCAATGAATGAATATTTTTATGATAAACATTATTTTCCCCATTTGTAAACTTATCTCAACGAATTTTTTTTGAAGGACTTTACCCACACTGCATCACAATGTGACAAATGAAGAACGCGAACCGAACATACAGGCAGCGCAACCAGACTACGATTTCTGCAATCAGGCTCTTCAGCGGCAAAGGTGGCTCGGCGCCTGTCCGAGCATCTTTTCAAGGTCGGTCCATCCGCTGTTTGCCGACCTTCTTTCGGCTCCTTTACTTGTCGGCACGCCGCCAACGTTTCGGCGTCTTTCCGACAATATTTGCCGCGGTCGCCGTCCGCTGTTTGCCGTCTCCTTGCAAAATGTTTGTCAAGGATCCTCTCGTACTTGTAATTTATTTTAAGTATTTACTTCTCATATACCCTTTACGTGCAGTCCCTTTACTACATTTCTTTTCATGCATTTACCTTTTTCGTGGTTGGCACGCCGTCAACGTTTCGACGTCTTTACAACCATCCTTTGACGCTGTCGTTCCGTCCGCTGTATGCCGACTTTCTGCCGACTCCGTTTTCACAAGACATATTTTATGGAATTAGTGCCCACCCACAAGAAAAACCTTCGGACAGTTTCAATTTTTACTTCATCATTAAAGAAGATACAGGCTCTATTCATTTTCCAAAATTCGACTCTTTGCCGCTGGTACGCGTTATTGCAACTTTCGCCGACGTCGTGCCGACGTCGCTTTTCAAGGAATTGCCGGCAGTCTCTTTTTGCAGTCGTCGTCCGACTGTCTGCCGACTGTTTCGCGAAAGCTTTATACGAGGGAAATATAAGCCCTAATTCGTATTTTAAAGCAACAAATTACCTTCTAACTCTCTTTGTTTCCTATTGGTGAACGAATCTCTTTTTGCTCGTCGCGGTCGAAAATCGAGCGGAAAGACGCCGGTGTCCGGCGCCGGCAATCCGACCGCGGCATCTGGTCGGCATGCACAAATTGTCCGACTATAGGCGGCAGGATCCTGATGGGGAAGGCTGCAAATTTTCACTTTTCTTTGATATAAATATATATATATAATGCAACTCCCTCCCTATCCCCGTAATTTTCTGTAGGGAAGCCTATTCATATGGTCTCACGAAAGTAATTTCGAATAATTTCATTTGAAACATGTTTCCTTACTCTGAGGAAAGAGCGCAGACTGAAAGTATTTGAGAATAAAATCCTAAGACGAATATTTGGACCCAAGAGGAACGGGAATGGGGAACGGCGTAAACTTCAAAACGATGAACTACATAATTTATGTGGTTTTCCAAACATTGTTAGAGTCATCAAGGATAGGAGGCTCAGGTGGGCAGGTCCTATAGCCAGGATGGAAGAAAGTAGGAATGTTTTCAAAGTTTTAACTGGAAATCCAATCAGAAAACGTCCATTAGGAAGACCTAGGGGCAGGTGGGAGCTCAATATTAAGATGGATCTCGCAGAAATAGGAATACAAAGTAGAAAGTAGGTCCAGTTGGCTAAGGACAGAAGTCAATGGAGAGCGTTTGTGAACTTCCGGGTTCCATAGGCCATAGAGTTAGTTAGTTCATTTGAAAAGTAAACCAGGTAAGGATCATCCTATGAATCGAAATTAGGGTAGATATAGTCTCCATGAAGCATTTGAAGTGGAAACGAGAGAGGATAATCTCTGTTGCTAGGACAAATAAATAATTATCTGTTGATTGTAAGAATATATCGCGAATCGCATTGCCATTTGTTTGAAGTCAGACTCTAGCTCTCTTACTACAACGTTAGTAGCTAGAGACGCCATAAGATGTCCAGTTTCTTTCCCCTGTAATTCAAAAATACATTGGTAAACTGGAAATTAGAATCTGTAGTCATGGGCGAAGTTAGGAATTGTCTGCGGGGTGGGGGGGTAGACCTTTTGGTCAGTCTCGGACCTGTGGAATACTTCCTAGACGGGTGTGGAGTTAGGAATAACTTTATTTTTGTCAAAAAGTTGCGGGGGGAAAATGCCCCCCCCTAGCTACATCCAGATCTGTAGTGGATGATTGAGAATTAAGATGAGAGATATTATGTATACAAGAAATAAATAATTATGGCTTCGTTATACAAACAATCACTTTAACAAGTCAATCAGCATTTCTTCAATGTAAAGTCAATCTAACTAATATTTTTTAAAATATATATCTATACCTTTGTAATATAATAAAGCCAAAGTAAAATGTGAACTATAAAGACACTTAATTTTCACAGAAATATCAAAAAAGCAAACGACCTGGTTTGGGTACAATATAGAACCAGCAAAATAAAAGAAAACACTGTACTAGTATTGCATGAAAGCGAGTGCATATGAAGGACTATAACATATGTTTACCCACATACTTTCACTTAATTTGTTAAATTTTCACACACAAGCAAGAAAAATCTGTTATGAGTGTCCCATGTTGAATAAACGACATCTTTTGCTGACCGAAAGCATTTTCACAGAAAGGGAAGTTCTTTTACATCTTCGAAAGTAAAGAAAATGTTTAATCCTTCAAGGACAAATCGTGACTTCTGTGTTGACTATTCTTCCTTCTTTGTAAACTTAGTTGTACTCATTCAAATAAAGACAGTCGTCTGTGAAAGTATTATTATATATATATTTCTCATATTGTGTGTAATTTCTAATGTCGAAAGCTAATTCACAAGTATGATATAATAACATCCTTAAATAGCTTACAAGAAAGTTACTTTTTTAAGCTTAAGGTTTGTCTTGTATTTAGATAAAATATGTATAAGATCTTTTCGTATAATAATAGCACTAGATTCTGAACTGCCCTCAAAGAACAACTAAATATATGTTTATGAGTCATACATGTATAATGCAACACATATGGGACTAAAAGACGTGTTAAATTTGAAAAAATATTTTTACGAAATGTTCCGTATTCTATATTTTTATATTAAAAAGCATTCGTCAAGACTAATCGGAGACATTGCAAAACAGTAAAATCACAAGAAAGTTACATAGAATATATTAGAATACATAAAAAGACTATATATATATATATATATATATATATATATATATATATATATATATATATATAATATGTGCAGCAAGTGTAAAAACTACTTGTTTTCAACAGAGAAAATAGCTTTCAAATACTGTAAAATTCTCTTTTTAGCTTGAAAGTGGTACACGGGAATTTTAGTCTTCCCCAATCACCTTTTATTATAAACATTTCTCCTATGCACAGCAATAATAACTACAGTCTCAAATACTAAGTTCTTCTTAGATATTTGGTGCTTTGTTGGTGATATAGGAACCCAGAGACCGAGAGTCCTAGGGTGACAGAATCCAGGCCTCTTGTGACCAAGGTACCTCTCGGAGACTGAACATCCCAGAGAGGAGGAAAGAACTCAAAGATCAGGGGTCTTAGAGAGTGGTGAGGTTTCTGCGAGGACCAGGAGCCCACAAGTGAAGGATCTCTCGCAGATCATCAAGCGTCCTACAGGGGAACCAGCAAGAGGTCTCTGACAGCTCGCAGTGACGTTGCCACGACTCACGTGTCAAGACTGGATGGTGTGTATGTACAGTGACCAATCAAAACAGATACTTTTTCTTTCATTTTCTCTTGATAGTAAATTTGAAACAAATGAAAAATTGAAATTTTTGTAGCTCACTGAAAATCATTCATAAATTAGTTCATTCCTTTCGACGTTAGTGGTAAGGAACTTAAGGAATAAATATTCCTATTTTCCAACGATTGTACTATGAGCTTATATCGTCGCCTTTATGACATGGGGACATAAATGACAAACCTAATTTTTCACCAGATAGCTTTTTCAACGGAAAGTTGAGTCATCTAAAATTAACTTATACTCTTGGAATGTAAAATTCTATATCCAAAGTTAAATTCTTATTACGTATTTCTTGTCTTTGAATATATGTCACGTATAGATTTTCTAGATGCTGCTTCGTACTCAATTCTTTTTCTCTTACGCATATTTTAGGCCAGAAGAAAAATCTAGATTGTACATAAGAATGGGGCTGTGTAGTGTCCATACCTAACTAGATAATATTTATTGTAGTTCATAACCATGGTTTTCTGTATCCTGCATGTACTGGGGGAGGCCATGCGTTTGGAAAGGGTAGGAGGAGCAATTGAGCCCCCCTTTGAATTCAGGAAACACGTGCATTTTAATAAATTTTATACTATAAAAACGTGAAACCCTTAAGTCGGAGGATAACTCCTCCCTCCTCCCTAGCAAAACCTAAAATAATACTACTTCGGACGACAACATTATTTCCATCTATTTATGTCTACACAGATTGTTTCTGGCCAAGCAACAAACAAATATGGTACAGAAAATCTTGTGTGGTACAGAATTCTGTTAAATTTTGCCTCTCTGGATTTTCTAGACCAAAATCAGCTTTTTAAATTTCAGTTCGGATTAACCCCCCTAAGTCACATTGGAACAAGAAAGAGTATAATGAGAAAAGAATCCTGTCCTCACTGGACCTAGATCTAGTGGCTTTCGGTTCGTAGTTAGGCGTCACCAGAGCTCTAAGCATACTTATGACTTCGATCAATTACACAACAATCAATTGAACTCTTGATATTTGCACATTCTTCAAAATTGTTATATTCGTAACGCTCCCATAATTTTTTGAGCCGATATAAGATATGATTCTGATCAAATATTCTAAGGAGTGATACTTTAAGTCTGATTATAAAGAATAAATTAGAAAAAAAAAATACCACCGTTATATTGCGTGCAAGAGCATTAATTCTAATTCATCCCGTTAGGAACTCAATTGGTTTGCAAGATAAGAAAGAAAATAAAAAGATATATGGCCCTGTGTAACCAGAAACTGCACTTGATTTTCTATGCACTGTTGCAATGTGTAACGTTGAAGAAGCGTAAAAGTGTGTTCCATGATGATATAAAGATAAGAGGGAACCATCCAGTATCTTCATTAACCACTGAATTAATTAAGCATTTTAACACTTGTTAAATAGACACTCAGGGACGTAAAGAAGTGGATAATCATTAGTTGTCAGTAACTAAATGTAGCTGTTAATAGATGTGGGCAAAGTTTGTTTCTCATGATATTTATTTTTCTAATTGTTCGAACATGTAATTAAAACAGCAGTTACTTGCGGTAGATTGAACGCGATTCTTTTTGCGTTCAAAACACGTTTCTTATTTTTATGATTATTTCGAGTAGTCATACTTAAAAAAAAGAAACACTGGCCATCCACAACTCTTTGAACAATGCCGATTGTTGAGGGAAGTAAAAAATTAAAAGAAATATTGCTACGAGTTAGAGCAAGATAATGATTTTGAGTTTAGCGTCCCTTTCAGCAGCAAGGCTATATGAGACATGAAATTACAGCTTAACGTGGAATCCAAACTACGAGCTGCCGCCAGGAATCGAACGCGGGTTCTCCACACCAAAGGCGCACACGCTAACAGCCATGCGAGAACTGACCTAAGGGAAGAACGCTTTTCTATAGCTTCAGAGAGCTATATAATGGAATAAAAAGTACATCTTCTTGGTTCAACTGACTTCTCTATTTGAAGCCAAAGTATTAAAAGTTCCTACACATACGGTTGCAAGAAATATAGCATTTAAAAGAAAGACAAATGACTAGGACTGTTTGACAGGACTGTTCCGATAATCGAGTAATCGATAACAATTCGATAAAGTTTCAAAACCGTTTCGTTGATAAAGAATTTTAATTTTATCAAATTATTGAACTTTCGAGACTCTCGAATTGTTCGAGACACACCAAGTGTTCGAGACTCTCGAAATGTTGGAGACACTCGAAGTGTTCGAGGTACTCGTGAGTCTCGAATTGTTTGAATGCAGCAAATACTGAAAGATCTCAGTATGATCGCAATTTATCGAATCGTATGAATGTTTTGAAAAGTTTGGGATTATCGGAGTGTTTGGAAGAAACAATGCAATCGAAGTTATCATAGGTGTTTTAAAAAAGGTGACCCTGTAGTGGCCAAACGGTTAGTGATTGGTGGTTGTGCCCATTGAGACTTTTCCTCAGGAACACAATATCTGCAACATATCACGGTTTCAGTCATTCTCACCAAAATCCAGAATATCGGTTTTCTCTGCTTTAAAAAAAAAAAAAAAAAAAAAAGGCCCTGTAGTGGCCAAACGGTCAGTGATTGGTAGTTGTGCCCATTAAAACTTTTTCTCAGAATCACAATATCTACAACATATCACGGTTTTAAGCAATTTTGTCTAAATCCAGAATACCATTAGCTCCTTTTGCTGTTTTAAAGTAAAGTCCGGAATACCCCCTTGAAAACACCGCTGACTAGAAGTTTCAAATGCCCAAAACTTTGATAATATTAGATATTTTGATAATACTTAAAACTTCGATAATATTCGAACTTTCGATAAAACCTGAAACTTTCATAATACTCGAACTTTTGATAATACTCAAAACTTCGATAATACTCGAACTTTCGATAATACCTAAGACTTCGATAATTTCAAATACTTGAACTGTTTCGCGTAACCGATAACAACTCGATACATTTTCACTCCCGAAATTCGGTAAGTCCTCAGCCTTATCACACACCCCTACTTTTTGAATAAGACTGTACGAAGAAATGTTTCTATACTTTTGAAAAATAACGGTGGTTTGTGTCTTTTTTTAAAGTCTCCTTAGGGTTACATCCTATAAAGGTTTTTTTTTTTTTTTTTTTTTAAACAGACAACTTTTAACTAGTGATGAATGATCAAAATATCACCTTTTAAGCAGAGTTCGTTATTATTAAATTCAAATAGTAGTCTGATGCCTCATAAACAGTAATGGAGAAAAAATATTTATCCTCCTTCCCAGAGAACCGGTGGAGGTACAGGTCGTACACCACTTCTTAAAGATCCTTTTCAATTCTTCATCACATCAGCGTCTAAATGGTGCCGCACAAATGACGAAAATCAATAGGTGCAAGATTCTGGACTGTATAGAGACCGAATTCCTCCCAGTCAAAACATTTAAACGGATCTTGAATTTGAGCAGCAGCATTCGACCTTGCATTGTTATGACCCATCCACGCACTTTCCTGCCATCATACACCACAGGTGATAAATATTTGTAGCTGTAATGTTTCTTCCTGTTAGGAACAGGATGACTGATCACATTACGAAATACAAACTGACTGACTGACCCAATGAATCAAGTGGTGTTCAATTGTACGCAAGATATGCCGAGAACTTGCATGCGCACACATTCTCAAAGACATGTGCAATTTGAACACAAACATACTGTATCTGACTTAAAAATAACCCTCCTATATTATACGGAAATTTGAGAGTAAAGATTATATATATATATATATATATATATATATATATATATATATATATATATATATATATATATATATATATATATATATATATATATATATATATATATATATATATATATATATATATATGCAATGTTTTAGTAAAAATGCAATATGACATTTCAACTCCGAAACATTCATCCTCAGATTGTTTGGTTATTATTATGTTAACTAGTATTAGATTATTCTTTTGGAAATCAGACTTGCTACGATAGAAATCTGACCAGAATTCGAACTGCCATAAGCTTCCTATATCAGAGTTCAAAAGTTTGTTTCGAGCTGATTTGTAAAAGCTTGACGATTCAAGTAATTGCTTTCACTTAATAAAGCCATCTTGAAAGTGACTCTTCCGGTCACTTGCTGGTATTTAATATCTTTTGTGATATTTATATACCATATTATATTATGAATAATTAATTATTTAAACATAGTAATAGTACTTACGTTAATCGAGTATGTAAATATGCTATTGTATATATTTTGGGTGAAAAGGTCAGATCTGGTTTGATTATTTTAAAGTGAATTCATATTTAAACTGTCTAGATGCTAAGAACCATATTAGTAATTTCTTATATGTGCTAACTTTATCTTGTATTTATATTCTTATAGTTAACTCTCATACTTAAAATAAAAAAAAAAAAATTCTTTTGCTTATTATCTAGATAGCTAGTCAAATAGTTAGAAACATTACTTTGAGTAACGGTGTCCCAGCGATTCTTTACGTAATGAATTTTTTTCTCTCCATACCCATACCTTTATATATATATATATACTCACACAAACACACGTTTTCGCCTTTTTTCTTTTCGTTTCCTTTTCTCTCACGCTTATAAACTGGAGCGATTGTCATTTGAGAGAGGGTAATTTTAGCTCTAGCTCGAAGACTATATTAGGTCTTGTAGGTGAAGAGATAATCAAGGAGCTTCTCTTCATTCTATAAAAATGAAAATGAAATGAAATCTTTGAGCTTAACGTTCCACGATGTCTGTTAGGCTAAAGGAGACTATGATTAAAGCAAGTGAATGATGATGGAAGAATTGGTGGAATTAGAAAATGGGAGGAAACGGGAGTACCCCGAGAAACCCCACAAGCACGATGTTGTCCAGCACAAACTTACTTGGCTGGGATCAAACCAGGGATCCCATGCACCAAAGATAAGGACTGAGCCACTGTGTTTCCTATTTTGCATCTAGTAAGTGCAAATATGATAGGAATAGCTCCTTTCTTTTTAGTTCAAAGAAATGGATGTTTACGTCCAATAGAGCTTTTCTCCATGTTTACGTGGATATTGTACTAAGATATAGGGACTCCTTTCTTTTAGGCACATTAAAGATATCGAATTAAATACCCTAAGCCGTGTGGCATGGTTCCTTTAGTGAAGAACATAGTAGGTTGTTTTGATCTCGAACCCAATGTACTGGGTTCGATTCAACTGAAGTAGTCTTATTTACGAGACTACGGATAGCTTGCTGTTTTTGAATCTATCTCCTATATAAGGGAGAATTAGTTCATGTTTACCTCACCTATTGGATCTATACAAAGATTCTCGCTACATAAGGCCAAACTTTTTATCTGACTTAAACTATCCTCATTAAAGTTTAGATGGATTCCCCTTGAAAGTGCTTCTTCCAATATAAGGGAGACACTGAGTAGGATTAAGCTAGGATTTTGATTTAGTGAGTCGAAATCCTTTAGAAAACTAAGAAGAATAGCAGGCGCCCTGAATGAAATCCAAGCTTCCAATTTTCTACAGGCCCCTATATTTTGAGAATTTTTAGAGAAACAAAAACATAGAAGATATCTTAGAGAATTTAGAGATAAGAATTTGTATTTCTCAAATACTCTATTTAGAGAGTCATTTCTAAAAGATTCTCAATTTATTGAATAAAATGCTATTAAGAGGTAATTACTGTTGTTATGATTTTATATCTTTGATATGGACCTGAAGCTTAAGCAGAACCTATAAAATTATGTGTATGTTTATGAATGTTATTATATAAAGTAATTACCCTACAGATTACTTATCTTAAACGAGTGATTAATCTAATTATTCATTAGAAGCCTTAATTACAATTTTATTAATGCAAGTTGCTCCTTTTGCAATTTGGCACGCGCAAACTAAGGGAACTCATTATTAGGACGACAATAATAATTTTATTATTATTATTATTATTATTATTATTATTATTATTATTATTATTATTATTATTATTATTATTATTATTATTATTATTATTATTATTATTATTATTATTATTATAGGCAATCACAATCTCTCAGAGCCAAATATGCTATTAATACTTGCATTGACAGAGAACTGAAGCTGAAATTTTAAGTAAGATATTAATCTAGAAACTTTGAAGCTTAATTTGGTATTTCATGTTTATTACAACGTGCTGTCTGTTGAGTATTTAACCCATTACCCGCCAAAACTCTTGTATCGTTGTTAATGCCATAAAATGTTTTTATTAATAACCGTGTGAGATATAAAGAAAATTAGTATTAAAATAGAAATAGCCGATATAGTTCAGGAAATACAACCTGTCCCATTTTTGGGACAATGGCAGAATACGTAAGCATTTTATATTTGTACTAGCAGCGTTCACCCCGCTTCGCTGCGGTCACCCTGGAACGCAATAAACTTTGTTACTTAGATAATTTTTACTTTTTCGCTTTCAAGTGATATGATAAAAACCATAGAAGATTGGAGTAAATGTTAACATTATATCGCCTGTCATTTATGTTAACCCGCCGAGTGACACGGTCATGTGGGTTGCATATAAATACGGTTAGATTTAGCTATGATGAGCTAACAAAGGATTTGTACGTTATGGACACTTGAATGGTCAATTATCTCAAGACACTGGTAATTAAAAATTAAAGTGATATGATAAAAACCATCTAGGGTCCAAATCCTAATAACCCCCCAAAAATAAAAGAAATTGGTTCAGCCGTATTAGCGTGATGAGGTAACAAAGGATTTGTGCGTTCTCTTTTATATATATAGATTTCACACATGTCCTTGAAATTGGGAAATTTATGAAATTGTTCCAAATGAATACACATTTGCACACTTATTTGTTTTACAAACATGTAATTCTAAATTACTTTATTGTTATCCTAAAGGAGTTTATACACTTATATTGCACTTATCTTTATGCATTTGCTAATTCATCTCCGTTATGATTCCGTTTCACAATGAGAATTTCATTTTAATTTATCAAATCTTTGGTCCATGAAACCACATTTTGTTTCTTTCCCCATCTGATTGCTGTTCATCAAAGGACAGGGGTCGATCTCATCACTATCTTACTTTTCTAATAAATTCACAATTTCACGCACTGTGAGGGCAGGCTTATACAGTGAAACCTGTCTTTAGCGGAATCAAGCGGGACTCGCAGAAATTTCCGTTAAAGTCAGGTTTCCGCTTAATGGAGGTAGACAATGTCTTTCTTTTAATTAATGCATATAACGGACATACTGAGAAAATATTCTACGTACGTTGTACGTACCTTTTTCAATTACAATGCTTCTTTTTTCTACGAATTAATACACAAAAAGTTTAAAATTAATACAAAATATGCTATGCACATGCTTTCTTTATTATTTCAGTAGTAAAGCTGAGTTTTCTGTATACATTTCTGCTTAGCTGTTCTACTTTCCGTACAGACTTTAGCCTGAGAAACTACACTACGTAAATGAGAGTCATTTTTCCGTAAGGCAAATTGTTGCAGTTCCTTTAAACTTCTCAGATCATCTTGATACGTCTTTATTCTACACTCTTTTTCAAACTCGGTACCGTATTCCTCTTCTTCCTCCACCTCATCTTCTCCTCCGACTTTCCGTTTCATTCTTGATTAAGGTGAGGGGACTACGGACAAATTGTGGGGGTGAATATGAGTAGTGCTTGGGGAAGGTCAACAATGCCCAGAAAAAAAATTAACAAAAGAACGAAGAATTTATCGCAGACATGTAATTTATATATTTATCCTCTCACAGAATGTCAAAACATTTTCTAAACGCTGTAATCTGGAACTCTGAATTTTCCGTTAAAGATTTATTTTGCTTTCCGTTGTCCGCATAACACAGTTTCCGCTTAATGAAGGAACTTTTACACGTTTTGCACTCCAAAATTCATGGGACCGTGAAATATTTCCGTTTAAGACAGTTTTCCGTTTAATAAAGGGTCCGTTGAAGGCAGGTTTTACTGTACAATGTCAGTGTTCTACGAAATACAACCTTCGTTACTTAGCACCAACATCTAATAATATCTTTAGAATTACCAATATTGGATAAGACTAAATTATAACTCACATAGGAAACAATACTAACGTAACCATCCAATGTCCCAATTTTGGGACGCTTGAAAAAATATATGAGAAATTTAACTAAATGCACTTATGTTGCATAGATGACGATCATATTACTTTGAGATACATGTTGTCATAGAACAAACGTTATTTTATTGAATATGCGGTACAAATATTAAGCTAAAACGGAAAAACGTTTGCACAGCTGAAAAATGCAAATTCGACATAACGTGGCGCCATATCTTGGCCATCGTATTATTAAAAGTTTGCAAGTAACTTCTGTATCATGCAGAGGAGACTGTAAACAAATGAAAGGAAATGAAATATTTGAAGAATATCTTTCCAAACACTTTCAAAAAATAGTAAAAAAGAACCGTCCCAAAAAAGGGACAATGGCTGATAATGGGTTAATATTCCTTTAACATTTGCCAAATCAAATCTAAATCAAATGTAAATCTGTAGTCATAAAATTGACGACATTGATGATATCTAGGTGCGTGAGACCTAGGATCAATTCCCGGTGAGGACATGGGCGGAGTTAGGAATTGTCTCCTCGGGAGGCAGACCTTTTGTCTGCTGGGGGGCACGGTAAATACAAATGAGAATTAAAGAATCTTATAGGTGGCATTTTTATTTTTTGTCAAAAAGTTGGGGGGCAATGCCTCCATAGCTCCGCCTATGGGTGGGGATCTACGTGGTTGGGATCTCACGTTAAATAGTAGATCCACGTCCCATATAGCCTCAGAGCTGAAAGAGACGCTAAATTCAATTTTAACTAACTGGCAACATTGATAAAGCCAACTACTATATGTTTGTCTTACATTGAATCGTTTTATCTTTTATGAAAACGAAAGAAAATTAATGTCCGAGGGAAAGATAACATGTTAAATGAAATATGCGTAAATTCTTAAAATTTCTGCTTTGCAGTTGAAAAGAGAAGTATACTTGTTTCTGAAGATAAATAACATTGATTTTAACCTAACCTGCTTGTTTATAGAGCTTAATAACTATTAACTATTTAGTAATAATTAAATATTGGTCCAGTATTTTAGTTTAATAGTTCAAATTAGTAGTACACCATTTTTTAAAGACGAAATTCTATTTGCTTTCATTCATTAAACATTACACACAAGCATGGGCGGCGATTAGGGGGGACAAAGGGGGGCAGTTGCCTCCCCCACTTTTCTGAAATGGCCTGTAATGTATATAGTTTCAACCAGGGAAATTTGTATATTAACATTGATATACAAATATTCAGATCATGTCTTGCCCCCCCCCCCACTTTTAACGTCCAATCGCCGCCACTGCACACAAGCTTAAACAATTGCCCTCAAAAGTAAAGAAAGATTTTGTTTAATTTGAAACTTATGGACGAAGGGCGTAATACTGATATTTCCCTTGAGAATGGATTAAATTCTCTTTTTTATTTAAATGTTTAATTTATTACATGGTGTCTGAACAGGGATCTCATAAAATTTCAGTGTTGGAAAAATTTATTAAGGAAAAAATTCTAACGCTGACTAAAGAAATTCAAATATGAGCAAGTATTTGGTACTCAAATTTGTTTCATGTTAGTGAATACTGCTTGAAATTTAAAATAAATTTACTCACTTTTGATAATTTACATGTAATATGCCATTACAGTCTAATGAGATTATGTTTTTAATAGGAGGGTGCCCGAAATTTTTTGCACCGACTGTACTTGACGTTTAACAAAAAATTTCTGGCTGTTCATATAATTCGTAATTTTATTTGTTATTCTATTTCAAATTAACATGGAAAACTGTAAAAAAAAAAAAAATATTAGGAATTATAGTTTTGGGAGTCAATACCTTTATTTATATTTTAAACTAGTTATAAGTCTTGTATATGGATATGTAAATGGATTATTACAATTCTTACGGTGTCAGTGCTATCTGAAAACATAGGTCCACTATTGGACGGAACTTTTCAGATCAAATAACCAATCTAAAATTCGACAGAATTTTCAGGACCACCCGTCACCTCTCTTTTAGATACCTAGGTCCTTCTAAAATCTAGTTTAATCCAGATTTTACCAAATTTTATTCGTTTCAAAGCCCCACCGCCAAAATGCTTAGTTTTGATTGGAGGATAAACCCACGCTATGATATTAGGGCGCGATTATTCCCATTCCTTGCAAGAATTTCACTGAAGACGCCGGACTAAGATCTTCCCAGCTCAGAAAGTAAAAAAAAGGAGTTAGAAAAGCTGCAAATAAAGGTAACAGTTGAATTTTATTAACATGTAAAATCGTTGGAAGTCTCGAGGAGCCATGAACTATTAAATTTCATAGTAGAAAACTGGACTAAAAAGCTGAAATAGGAAGTGCAATATAGGGACGCCATGATTTCATCTACTGATCGCTATGGACAGGATTCAGAAGTAGTGTGATTTCCGTTGTTCTTTTCCTAAAACCGGTTCTGAAGATCAGTGTTTCCCCTGATATTTTCACCTTCCAAATTTCCTGCTATAAGACCTGTCCGGTTATAAGACCTGTCCGTATATAGATTTGTTTATGTAGGTAGCGAGTGATTTTTTTTTAACACATATGGCGGTATTTAATTTTGTTGTAGTTAAGATAGGTGGAATAATGCACGTGTAAATTTACAGTAAGGGCTCCTATCTGACTCCCAAATTGGGAGTACGGCTTCCAGCGGAATGAGTTGAACATGTAGTTTATTTCGGGTTCCTGCCCCTTCAGGGCAGGGGTCCTATTGTTAGTCAACACTTTGATATGTCCCCTCGGGGGCATTGACTAAACAGCCTAAGAATGTGATTTAGTAAATACAAGGGCCAGTTGGCCCTGTTCCTTTCTTTCCCTTTCCTTTCGTTACCTTGCATAGAGCCGATTTAAAATGGTAAAATCTGAATGTTTTCTGTGTATATTTATTAGTATAACATGTATTAATGTAGTGTGTAGTATGGATGTGGCATGTATGTGTATATTTGTAATGTAGTAAACATTTTCTAGTAGTAGTAATTGTGGTAGTTAAGTGATGAAAGAGTGTGTGAGATAATTAAATATGGACAGTGTAGTATTTACTATGCGATATTTTTTATTATTCCGTCATTAAATGGACTCATACACAATATTTAAAAATGAACGTAATATAGTACAATAATTCCGTGTACAAGGTCACATTCAGTTGTTCAAGGGTTGATCATACTATCGCTAGCCTCTAGTGTCGAAAGTCAGTACTAACCGTCATTCTCATGTCGACGTGCTTAGTGATTTAGTTTTCATGGAATTGACCTTTCTTTTCGAAATAAAACCTAGAAGGTATAATTCACAGCCTATATGGATGTACAGTTAGGTTAACGGACCCAAAATCAATATATCCTGAAAATTTCAACATTCTGCTTAGTCGAGAAGTCGAAATATTTAAGTAAATAAACAATACGTAATTTTTTAACAGGAGTCGGGCGATATGATGCTAGTTCTTCGCTTTGAAATTATATTAAATGTTCATTTTTCTTCGTGGCTGCAGAATTTCATTGTTGCTGCAGAATTTTCGTAAACATTAAATATTATCGCAGATAATTCTATTTTCAGTGAACATACGTAGGATTTTTTTCCGTTCTTAATAAAGCTACCAGGTATTACATAGTTTTGTGTGTGTGGTGAAAGAGTCTTGAGTTCGAGTGAGGTTGTCGTGCGGTGATCGGAATGGGAAATGTTTGTAGTGACTATAGATGTTAAAGTATTATGATGAAATGTGTATATAGGCTGGGCGTAGATAGAGGAGACAGGGTGTTTGTGGAATATAGCGACGTAGTAAATGAAAAAGATGATGACATGAATATTATATAAATGTTAATACGAATATGAATATGAAGTATATGAATATTGTAGTAAATGAATATAGAAGATAGGACACCCATATAGTTAAATGTATAGTAACCCAGTGAATACTTCGCCGCGTGTTGATATATAAATATTGAATAGATACGTGTAGCTACAAACATCTCAGGTTCTGACCCCTGCACCATAATATCACGCGGACCGGAGGGCGATATATAGTCGGACTATGGTAATACTTTGTAGTTTTATGTGTTATAATATTAATCAACCATAGTAATACCGTCTGATAGAATAGGTAGCATCATATAACCGCTGACTAGACATATTGAATAATAAATTATGAAAAGACAATAGTAGTTATACAACAGGGCTGTAGTGAATTATATTTTCTGGTCGGTTTTAAAATAGAATATCCTGCTCCGTGAGATTTTTTTTTCCTTCACGTTACCTACTCGGGCTAGCTTACAATGTTCATGGAGGCGACAGCTCTGACAGGGTTACAGAATCAAAACAATTAGTTATTGAAATTTATTATCCCGTACCCGGGCATCGACCTCTCCCCCCTTAAGTACTTTCGTTTTCTTTTCTTAGTTTCCAAACTAGATAGTGATGGAAATTAATCGATGCCTCAGAATTTAGCGCATTCTGCGAAGGGGAGCTATCGGTGATGTTTGGTCATTGAAATCACCGATCCAAAATTCAGTTTATTTAATTTTTTTTATTTTCGGCAAATCATTAGTTAGGGATATCTTAGCTAATACTTTTACTCTAGTTTCATTACTGTCCTAGAACCTTCTTAGTTCTTCTGAGGGGTCGAATATTTTTTTTGTTCTTACTTAGAGATTTCAAAATTGGGGACGCAGTTACCTGGTCCCTTCCCCCTCTCCTTTTATCCTGCTGGTCTGGGCCGGATACGGGGCTCGGATTTCAATCTTACAAACAAACTCTTGTGGGATTGGGATCTGATGGACACAGAACTTGCATCCTTGGCAGCAGGGACTCCCTCCTAGTTTACGTATTTAAGTAAACTACCCTCTTTCGGCATATGTGAATATTTTTGGCTATGAGTTGTTATATATTTAAATTCGATCACTCTTCTGTGTAGTGAGTAGTACTTTAATCTTTCTCCTTTCGTTGGCGCCGCTTTCTCTCTCTTGTCTCTTTCTTCCTTCTTACTTCGAGATTTTTTTTTTATTTCAACCTTCCCCCCCTTCCCGATTTTGAACTTGTCGCTTACGATTTATTTAGCGTACAACTCTGATCTGATATTACCAGCTGAGATGTTGCAATACAAAATTCATGGATAGAGTAGATAATGATTGGGTCCTCCATCACATTTTGACCTATCGCCGAAATGAACAAAGACTTCGTAGTTGACGACACTTAAATTACGTTCTTTCACCGTCGTCCCTTTTAAGTTTTGCTCAATCCATTGGTCACTTTCCTTTCTGTTTTGGTTTTCGTTTACCTTGTAGTTGACCTGGGCCCAGAAATTGTATTTTAGGTTATCTAGTTATATCTTTAGGAATGTTCTGTGTTACGTGCCTGCCTCTCAAAGTTTTCTTTTTTTTTATTATTTAAGCACGAATTGATTATATAAAAGTTGAAATTTATAGACGCGCGGTATCAGGTAAAAAATCAATTTTCTTTTTCATATGTAATGTCGGAAGTCATTTGTTTTCTTGTACTTGCAACCTTTTCAAAAATTATTGTTGGGGTGATTAATTTAAATGTGTGCGCATTTATTATAAATATATATATATAGAGAGAGAAATGAATACGTCGAAATGTATATGTACTTAGTATGTGAATATGATTTTAAAGTAAAAGTATGATATTAAATGTATTATATGAATATATGTAAGAGCGCTCGTGTCTGTCCCCCCAAACGTGTATTGGTTGCTATAGTTTACCAGTAAGTTTTCCGACGAGTATAAGAATATAGATTTTGTCAAGAATACCGCCGTGCACTCACGTAATTTTCCTTTTCTTCTGAATAGATGTAAATGATAACCTATGTAATTATTTACTGGCATGTATTAAAAAGTAACGGCAGGTCTAAACGTAATCCACATAATAATGAATATTATCCCTGAACTACCAACCTAAAACCATTGTGGAAAGTGTACCTTGAATCCTTCTCACCTGCATATGTATCCTGTGACTTGACCAGTTTTTTTTTCCTCAATTTAAACCATCATACTCCGTACACCTGTGGAAGATCGTTTCAAATCCGAAACGTGTATACATATATACAAAAGTGATCCTAAGGAAAGGTTTCATGACGTGTCCCAGTGTGGAACAAATAACTTGAATTTATTCGATTAACAAATTTGTGAATGGATTATCTAAGAGGAGAAACATCCTCTGCCGAAAGTGATTTTTTTTTTGAAATCCCAAGATGGGTATAAACGTCGCAGTGTGCGAGTGCAGATATAAACTGCTAAAAGTTATAAACTAAATATAGTCAATGAATGGTTTTTATAAACCAATAGATATATACATATATAGATATATATATATACACAAACTAAGTTAAATGGAGCGAAATGTTTTTGGACACTACGAGTAGTGCGTGATTTGTGATTTGAACGCTCAGAATTATTAATATTTTATTTCTCAATGTGAGGTAGAGACTCATATAAATCCTAATACATCTAAAAGTTTTTTTCCCCTTTTCTTTCCTCTTTGTCCATATATATATATATATATATATATATATATATATATATATATATATATATATATATATATATATATATTTCTTTAAGTGAAATAAGTGTTTCTTTGCGTATGTCGCAAATCATAATTTTGCTTTAGCATGCCTAAGATATAATACATGTAATTATTTTTTTTATATTTGTCGAGATGATTGAATATATACGAATTTACTAGAATATAACTCTATGTATTCTATTAATATATAACCAAGAACTTGTACTTTTAAGATTTTCTTTGTAATTATTTTTCCTTTTCACTATGAATGTAATAAACTATTTGTATCTTTGTAGTTAGTTGGTTTCCTTTGAACATATATACACTGTCCTGAGTGAGTGAGCGTGTGAATGCATGATAGATTTAATTTAAGTAATTTCAGTGATATCATTTGTTGTATTAATATCTATAATATATGTGTCATGTTTTAATATATGTGTTAAGGTAAATAACCTTGGTCATGAAGGACCGCTACTAATGGTTTAAATCGGCTCTGAGAGTGAAATAAAGATAACAGGATAAGCCTAAATACGACATCTTTCTTCCAGGAAGTTGACATTCTTATTGATACGATACATAAATTTATATTGAGTTCATAAGTTTGATTTTTTTTTCTTTTCTTGGCTAATTCATATGTGTGGTCGATCCTAGAGAACAGAGTTCAGATGCTGGATGGTTATCAATCACCGGTTGGAATAACAGTACAAAGAATAATTTCACTTTTCTCATTTCCAGGTCTAGGTCTGGGCAACCCCACGAACGTGGTGCCTGGAGCTAGGTCTGGGTGGTATGAGGGAACATGTGTCTATTCCACATCACTTCAAAATTGATTCTCCACTAATAGTATTTGTAACGTTTACCGGATAATAACCATTCGAATTCATTACTATATCTCCTAAATCATCCAGTAATCCATTTTCCTTTAAAATCCTCAATCTTTCCTTTTCCCTCTCCTTTTCCTTTTCTTTTCTTATTTCTTTCTACTTCTCTCCCCTCCTTTCCCTTCTCACTCTTTCTTTTCTTATTTCTAACAAAACTGAAAAACTAATTAGGTCGTGACTGGGAGTAGTCGCTATCAGCACGGTCAATAAATTCGATTCGATTAGTTTCTTCGGAAGTCCGATTTGGGATAATTACCTCTAAAATGAATATGTACAGAGACTAAGAATAATAATATAATTTATTCAAAATTTACTTTATTAGAAAATTTTTACAGTTTCAATTAGTAGTAGATATTTCATTATCACTCTTTGCTAAGTTCAGGCGACTCCTCCTTCAACCACGATGTTAGTTATCACGCCCCAAATTTCGTTTTTCATACATGTGCCCAGTTTTTGACATTTATATCTGCTCAGTTTTAAAATTGACTATCGTTTTGGAGAACTTTTATATATGCTCATATTTTTTTGCAATTTACATATTATTATTATTATTATTATTATTATTATTATTATTATTATTATTATTATTATTATTATTATTATTATTATTATTATTATTATTATTATTATTATTATTATTATTATTATTATTATCACAGGTACACTACTTTAAGTTTGAGTATTGATTTCGCATAGTATGGAAGTATTAATTTCACATTGTGAAACAATACTCACTTGTTGATTTTAAAAAGGCCTACGACTCGGTTAGGAGGAAAACATTGTACTACATTCTTATGCAAATTATGGACGCATCACTATATCAAATAATGCTTTTTACAAAGATCAATATTAAAAGATTAAAACCATCAAGAAATTAAATGTTGACTGAATGTTGAAAGTAGGGAATTCGTGTTATTATTCAGTTCAAAATCTATTATCGTCAGGAATTCTGTCGAGGAATTTGAAACTTAAAATATATAAAAGGATAACCATGCCTGTTGTGTTGTATGGTTGCGTAACATGGTCGCTTAGTTTGAGGGGAAAATGCAGAATGAAAGTATTTGAGAATGAAATCCTAAGGCGAATGTTCGGATCCAAGAGGAACAGGAATGGGGAATGGCGGAAACTTCATAAGCAAAAACTGAATAATTTATACCGTTTTCTAAACATTGTTAGGGTCATCAAGTCTAGCAGGCTCAGGTGGGCAGGTCCTGTAGCCAGAATGCCAGAAAGTAGGAACGCTTTCAAAATTTTAACTGGAAATCTGATCGATAAAAAAACGACCATTAGGAAGACCTTAGTGAAGATGAGACGATAATATTAACAAAAGAAACACTGACCAAAGCTTAAAACACACTTTATTTTAAATTATAATAACGGTTTCGGATATTAAGATTAACATATCCTTTATATTAAGATGGATCTCGCAGAAATAGGACTACAAAGTAGAAACTGGATCCAATTGGCTAAAGACATAAGTCAATGGAGAGCTTTTATGAACGCGACGTTGAACCTTCTGGTTCCCTAGGTCATAGAATTAGTTTCTTAAGTTCGACCTTCGGCTTCGGAAGATTTATATTTCTTCATTCGTGCACAAAACGATTGTCTATTCGAAGGGAGCGTAAAATATTACGCGCTGCAACACTTGTACGAAAAATAGACTGAGAGCTGGTCGTCTCGTCTCGTCTGGCTGAAAAGACATAAAAGAGTTACATCTTTCTTTGAGGGACGGGCGTCTCTTCTAGACCTGTAACTGGGTTACGGATGATTTATCTCTTCATTATTGCGCAAATAGATGGAAAGTTCAGAAGGGGCCCAAAATATTAACTATTTTATAATTAGGTATATTAACTACTTTGTATAAAAATAGAACGAGAGATGATTTGCTAATATAGTAACAAAAAAAAAAAAAAACTATTGTTGTCACGTCTCGTTGAAATACCAGAGACAGAGTTATATTTCCCTTCAGGGGAACGTCCCCCGTTTCGCCTTCTGGATCGGTGACTGCTTATATCTGCTCAATTTGTGCATTTATTTTGAGCATTTACATGTGCCAAATTTAGTGAATATTTTAAAAACTTTTCCTCATATTTGATTTCTTAATAGTGTTCAAACTTCAAAGTAATGGTGTTTAGAAGTTCAATTTTCACATTTTGTTATTAGAGAAAGAAATCATGAATTGGCATCTCCTTATTTTCTTCGAAGGATTATGTAGGCTACTTGACGCTTAGTCCTTACCTCCCTAAGCAATTGTCAAACAAGTTATAAAGAATTGGTAATGGTTGTGATGATGAGTACAGCTGATTAGAAGAAGTAAAATTGTATACCATCATTAGAGGACGCTCTCCTAACCTACAAATACCTACTTGTTAAGCTTGCTTGGTTCTGAGGAACATAAAAACTGTTCGTCGAGAAACGGATAACGGTACCTGTGAAAAATAAGGTGATAACCAACTTGATTTGCAACTACAGCTTCTTTTTTTCCTTTTCTTTCCAAAAAGTGA
This sequence comes from Thermobia domestica, assembly GCF_964235325.1. NCBI lineage: Eukaryota > Metazoa > Arthropoda > Insecta > Zygentoma > Lepismatidae > Thermobia > Thermobia domestica. The sequence goes on from NC_137455.1 coordinate 77,560,222, forward strand.
AACACGAGAAAAATGTTCATCGTACTTTTATTTGTTTGCTTTGTTTACGGAAGCAAAGGAAGCGAATTGTAAATGAATTCCACTTTTATTTGGTCACTGTTTGTCCTTGAAGGCATTAAAACCAGATTTTTAGATTTTTTTTGTTTGTTTGTTTTTAAGCAAGCAATGATGAAGATACGTATTTCGCTAAAGAAAAAGACTTGAGGATGGTACAAGAAAGAAGAAGAAATAAAAAGACAATACATGTTTAAAATTCAAATCTTGAATGGCAGCAAATGCAATTTTACACGTGGCTATATTCCACGTGGAGGAAAATTTTGCTTCACGCGGGAGTCATCATACATTTTCTTTTCCTTACAGTAAATGAACTTAATTCAATTTATATCAAATTACGATACTTTAAGTAAGCAAAGGCAAAACTAAAAATGATTTTAAAATGTAGATCTTGTAATCAAGGGCGCCGATTTCTCTGTAGCTTTGGGGAGGGGGGGGGGGGCATTCAGATGTGTGTGTGGTTGCAGACAAGGGTCCAAGAAGGCATATATGAGGATTTTAAGATAAATTGAATTAAAATATCCCAAATATTGAATATTCACAAAATTACATATAACATAGACGCAATAATAAAAAGTACATATAAAAATACATATTCAAAAATGCATGGGGCCCACATGAGCATTGGCTCCCCCCCAGAATCGTCGCCCTTTCCATGTAGGGTCTAATTGGTTTTCAGTTCAATGACTCTAACTCAGTGCTGGTTGTAATTTCGAAACAATCTCATTTCACCTAATACCAGTTCATCTAATAGCTTATCAGCAGGGCCTCATTTGGGGATCCAGGGGGTAATTGTTCCCCCTGAGTTTGACATTTGTAAACATTTTAATCCATAAGATAATACTATACCAATAACAAATATGAAAATCTACTTACATCTAGGGTTCCCCTCAAAGCAAAATCTGAAATGATGCTACTGCTCATTAGTCAGCGATCTCTCTTAGATGAGATGGGGAATCACATCTTGCCTAATCGTATCTCATCTAGAATGGGCACGAAGAAATTTCTGTACTAATGAGCGAATTTCCATAGTAGATTATTATCAACCATCAACTTTACAAAATTGTGAAATCACGAATAATTAACCAAAAACATTAGGGATAGTAGCTACATGTCAAAAACAATAACCTAACTTCAATATTGACAATTTCAGTCAGCTACACAAATACAGGTAGCATAAAAGATTCATTTCTTAAATATATTCTTTCGAATAAATTGAATTTCGATTTTCACTTTACAGTATTCGAGTATCACCTTTATTCTTGGAGAAAAAGGTGAAAGTCGAAAAATCAATCGGTAGAACTTCGAGAAGATTTGTCATCTGGGATGTATACATACTAATGAGCGAACGAAAAAGTAGGCGACTGACGAACTGACAGACAGACAGCAAAAATAACATTTCCATCATGTATAGGATATGAAACATGTAAATCAGTTGAAATGTCGAATTATATTTTGTTCACTATCATCTCTCTTACTTTCGTTCAGAAGGAACAAGTGAGAAATTCGCAAATATGTTGATTGAGATCTATTGCAAGTTATAGAGGAGACGATGGAGAAACCGTTGAAGACAGTGTTTCTCTGCATTTTAGGATTGACCAACTCTGTAGCTTTTTTTACGTACTTTGTGAAATTTTTATTTTCTTTGAAATCCAGTGATGCCGTGAATTATGGAAGCAAGTGATAGTTATTTTCTTCTTCTTCTTCTTTTACTATTATTGAAGATTTTTATCGTCTTACGCTACTAATATCACTATGTTTTATGTAAATAGAATTTTTTTTTACGAATACGTCAATATACATATACTATATAAGGGGCGATCAACTGGAACCCGTTCGTCCCATGTATTATTGGTATAGTGTGTAGGAGGATATTGTTTGTTTAGTGTAATGGCTAATGTACCTGTGTGCTGGGTGTAGGAATGTTGTTGATACGTGTTTCCGTTTGCAGGTATAACGAGTGAAAGATGGCTTTCAGTATCCCCAATCCGTTCAAACAGGACCAGCGTGTCGTCACCCAGTTTCTGAGTGCAGAAGGTTGTCAACCAGCTGAAGTGTTCCGGCGTATGAAAGACGTGTACGGTGATGCATGCGTCTCCAAAACAACAGTGGTGGACTGGGCCTGAATGTTTCGGAAGGGGCATGAACACACCACTGAGTATCCCCATCCTGGTCAAGCCCATGTTGGTGTGTGGAATTTTGTACCATTGTTCCTCCAAAACATGCTCCAGTTCCTTAAGGGATGCTGGTGGAGGGCAATGAGACCGAACACACCTTTCTAACTCAGATCACAATGGCTCAATTATGTTCAGATCTGGTGATTGTGGGACCCAGCGGAGGTTTGATAGCTCCTGGTCATGCTCCTCAAACCACGATTTCACAGTTTTTGCAGCGTGACAGGCTGCCAAATCTTGGTAGATTACATCAGTAACAGGGAACAATACTTGGGCCATGGGTAGAACCTGCTCTCCCAAAATGGCTTCATACGCCTTAGCATTCATCATTCCATGCAGGGCTATGATGGGACCTACGGAAAACCACGATATCACTGCCCATACTGTAACAGAACCACCCCCATGCTTTACAGTTGGGAGCAGACAGTCTGTATCATAGGCCTGCGACAGTGTTCTCCATACGTAAACACGACCGGTTGTTGGAAACAAGGTGAAGGTCGATTCATCGGACTACATTACGTGTTTCTACTGCTCCTGAGTCCATGCCTTGTGGTCCTTGCACCACTGGATACGCCTCTTCGCATTTACTGCTGTGACCAGTGGTTTGGCGATAGCGGCCCTTTCATGAATTTTCATTTTATGAAGTTCCCGTCGCACTGTTTTCGATGAAACCGGGTTCTGTTGGCCGAAATTGAGTTCAAACGTAATTTTCATTGCAGTGGTCTTTTTAGCTGCTACAATCCGTTTTAATGCCCTCCGGTCGCTATCTGACAGGATTGTCTTTCGACTAGTGTTGTGCTTTGCAGACGTCGTTTGCAAATGAATTGTGTATGCCCTCGTGACATTAGGACACAGTGCCTTTCGATACCCTTACAATGTTCGCCACTGTTGCCACTGAAACTCCAACCAGACGGGCACCAACGATCATGCCTCTTTGGAAGTCTGTCAGGTATATATAGGAAGCGGAGTGAATTAACTCACAAATTATTGACTGATTTTTAACTCCAAGCAGTAGGGGTTAGCCACGGAAAAGCCCCATAAAACATAACCCCTTTCTATCAAAATCGAATCATTTTTAATAAAACTGTAAAGAAACATTATTTCCTAGATCACAAGAGAGCGGGGTCAAATTTGCTCTCAATTTCTCGACTAATTTTAAAGCCAAGTAGTGTGTATGATTGAGAAACCTCAGGAAAAATTATCCCATATATTTTTTTTAATCGAATATTTTATTTACAAAATTTACTGTGGAACATATTCCTTTTTAATTGGGTGAAAGATAAATCTACTCCTTTATTCTCTATTGATTTTCCCTTCATGCAGTTAAGGTTATTGGGAAATCTCAAAGGAAACATCCTCCATATTGCTTGAATATCATTTTTTTTAATGAAAATTATCTTGTAAGACATTGTCAAATGGCGGATAGAGGGGAAGTAAATTTGCTCTTTCATTTTTGACAGACATTAACACCTAAGCAGAGGGGATTATTGGAAAGGTTCAGGAAAAATATACGCCATATTGCATCAAAATAGAATAATTTATGTAAAAAAATATCTAGGAAACTTACTTTATCATATAATTTAGATAAGGAAACTTCTAAATTTTGGAGAACTTAACCCTTGAACTCGCTTGAACCCGTTGAACGATTTGAAAGTCAGTCAATGAGTTTCTAACAGTGTAAGTTGATATTATGCAGCTAACAAACTGAATTAATATATGCAACTGTAACTAGTACTTGCAATTCTAATCAATCTTAAGTTTTGATTTGTACGAGAAATTTCTCGTCTTGTCTCGAAAAATTCGAGATGTGACGAGAAACACAACAATTGTTATCTCATTTTCGACCCAAGATGAGAAGTTTGTCAAGTCTCGTAGACAACACTAGTTCTTCCAACTATTATATTTCAAATGATCCATAGTATAAAAAAACCTATAAACTGATAAAGTGATTGTACGAATACAATGAAGAGCATTTATCAACGTGGTCAAATATGCAAGCTATTACACAATGTGCTCCAATAATAAATATGGATTAAATGACATTATACGAGTGAATTACTCGTGACGCGGAAAGAAGATAATCCGAGCATAAATTTTGTACATAGATTTACAAAACGAGACCACACGAGAAACATTTCTTCGAAAATTGAGACGGGAATTTGACAAATTTACGAGACGAGACGAGAAAGATTTATTTTTCGTCTAGTTTCGTCGACAACACTATTTGTATTATGTTTCTTTTGACTATATCAAAATATTGCGTTGTAAATAGACTGCGAATATAATACATTTTATAATATTTATTTTTAATTAATCCAAGCGATTACAATTTTTATTTGGGTCCTTACTTATAACTTGCAGGCAATATTTCATCATCGAATGAAAGGTCAATGAATTATAATGATCTCGCTACATGATTTCACAACTTTGTAGTGCTGGTAACTTATAACACACAAATTCCCTTTTCAGTACAGATTTTTTTGTCGCGATTTTAGACGAGGTGAGATTAGGCAAGATGGGAATTCCCATTTCGCCTAAAACTGTGGAAACTCTTATCTTGGAGAAATCAGTGGCTCATAATCCTTTAGGCGAGATGGAAGGAAATGGTAACTTCAGTCTTGTTATCTCTAATAAAATCAATCAGTTACCCAAATGTCATGAAGTATTTATGCTACAGTGATTGTAGGTGTTATTTTGAAATATTGTTTTTTAATCTTAAGAAAATTACTTTTATCTTCAAAGTTTACGTTTCTTGGTAAATTTATTATTTACATAAAATATTTGTGACAAATCTCCAACACGAGCATTTAACTTTAAAAAATCATGCACAGTTCATTTATGAAATATTTTGCTACTGTTTTCCGCATAAAATAATGACAATATTTACAATCCATATACATCCTATATATATTTCATATAATCAAATTATTTAAAAATGACTTCAGACGAGACATGATGGCACTGTTGACCACTTTGTACGTAATGACACTGAGAGCAAAGTGATAATAATGCATTATAAAACAGTATTTTAATACATTCCAAAACTTCGTTAATAATATAGGGAAATGATGCTTATGATTATTAATATGATAGAGCTCTTACCTCTAGCATGCCCGTATCCAGGGGGGTCTAGGAGGACCGCCTCCTAAATTTTTGCTGGCCCCCTAAAATTTTCACGGTAGGCTTGCAAATGAACTATAATATGGTGATGAACTATCATATGGTTGGATCGCCCCCCCTAACTTCAGCCGCCCCTCCTACATTTTTGGGCTGGCTACGGGCCTGACCTCTAGTGCAAGGGATTCCTTGTTCAAATCAAGACATGTAAATTTTGTGATAGACAACATCATTATGTTTTGATGTAAAACTTGCATTACGTGTCGGAAGCTTACGTTCATCTTCAAAGAAGTCCTTCTAGACCTACATATGAGTATTTAGGGTGTACTTATTCTTACCGCAGGATATGGCGTTTAAGTTTGGCTTGCTTTTAAATTACTCTCTTTCGATTAAGTATCCTTAAACTAAGCCCATGATTTGATCATTATTAAAATTATATATTGTATTTTGGGGCGAAATGCGCATACGGGATAAAAGCTCATACGGGAAAAATGAATTTCTGTGTAATAGTCACATTATCATTACATTTCGTTATTATCAACATTAGTGTGCATAGGTAAGTTTTTTAAACGTACTTTCCATGTACCTGCCCTATCTCACCCACACATTTTGTTTTCTATTTTACACATACTCCATTTTGTAATTACAATATCAGTTGATTTATTAATATTCTGTCTTTCAGATGCGCTTATTTCTCTTATATGTACCGGTATACATTGCCTCAATATCAGGTAAAATGCGTATCTTGAGTACTTGACTTAAAATCCATATTATTTATTCTACACAGTACATTACAGGTACTTTGGAACTGCGCACAAATTATGATAAAGGATCAACTTATAATATTAGTAATTTTTATTTAAATTACTCTTTTAATCTTATACTAAAATTTAATGCTAAATAAATGTAAAATTACAGTAAATATTACTAAAGGAATTCTCATAGAGGAAGATTTTCATTATTGTATCAGCCAGAGTGTACTCCCCCTACATCCATTATGATTCAATAAACAATTTGTTTACTTAATATATATATATATGAGTTGTCAACTGACCGGTATTTTATCCGCTGACTGGTACTTTTTGTTAGGCGCTCAACTATATATTTCAAGGTTTAATACAATTATTTTAAAGCTGTTTCGAGGATTATGAGCAGCTGCCGGTAGTTTTACAATTTCAAAGTTGGTAACACTAAATTTGTTGGTCAATTGTCACGAACACGATAATTGTACAAAAACCTGTTCTGGCTTACTACTTTCACGCAAAAAATTGAACATTCGTTCAAGTTTGTTTAGGATGAGGAAATAAACAGGAATTATTTGTGACAATTCGCATTAATTTAACTTGGTAGTTCCATCTAATACGTGTATCCCTTCTCCCAATTCAAATGTATGCAAGTATTATATTACCGAACATAGTAGTCCTTATTGCGCTCAAGCACGATCTTTCATACACGTGTCAAGGTCGCATAGAACATTACTTATCCTTGCAAGATTTCATTCGGATAAATATACACAAGCAAGTAAGTAGTACCCAATCTCCTTCGTGAATTATGTATTAACTAGATGTTCCGTTTTTCACACGTGGAGAATAAGGCATAACGAATACTAAATTTACATTTGTATCCTCACATGTATGGCTTGGTTGTAGCACAATTCTGGTCGAGAGATTTAAGGCAAGTGAATGATGACGGAAAAATCAATGGAATGAGAATGTGCGATGAAATGGAAGTACCCCAAAAGAACACACGGACACGATATTGTCCACTGCGAACTTACTTGGCCAGGGATTTAACCAAGCCCGAAACCAGCCACAGAGGTTTGGGGGGGGGGCACGAATATGTTAGGGAAACAAGTCATTAAAAATTTTCTTACAAATATCTTGTTTTTTTTTTTTTTTTGTACTGAGGTCTGGAGGGGCACGAAAAGTTTAGGAGGGACAGGTCCCCCAGCCCCCTCTGGTTGCGGTTCTGGATTCAAGGGCGCCGATCCAGGGGGACCGAGGGGGTCCGAGCCCCCGCAAAGCTCATGTGGGCCCCTATTGTATTTATGAATATACAATATTTGGCATAATTTGAGTGCAATTTGTCTTAAAATTTTCATATATATATCTGAATGCCCCCCCCCCAAATTTACAGAGAAATCGGCGCCCTTGCCTGGATTGAACCAGGGACTCCAAGCACCAGAGATAAGCGCTCTACTATTGAGTAACCGTACTCTCCCCTATTCCTCTGGAAACGATTCACCAGTTATATGTCTCAATTCTGCGAAAGATATTCAAGCTGGAGTATAGTCTAACGCCATATGAATGAAGTAAGTTGCATTTTGCTCAGGTGTTTCAATGATTTTATATGTATATATGGGAGGGAGTGATGCGTGTGAGCGTGGGCAATGCAGGAAGGTATTCTACTTCTACGTCATCTAGCCAATATAGCTAAATGAGCTGCTGAACTACTAGATCAGTAGAACTAGGGTAGGATGGACAGATTCCTTCCCTTGTGGTTTAAGAATAAACGTAGAATTGAAAATTATGAATCTGAGCTTAAGGGCAAAATGAGAAGTATGATTCGTACGTAACGCGAATAAAAGTTTATTAGTACTACTCCTTTCTGCTTTTTTTTTTTTTTTTTTTTAATATGTTCCCTATATATTGACATATTCAATATAGCATATCAATTACATTCACTTTTGGAAACGAAAGGTTAAAAAAAAAAAAAAATATTATCACAATAAAGGGCGATGTTGTACTCTATCATGATCACGTTGATCTGGTAATTGTGTCCTGCTTTCACTGCGAGCGAGCAATTCGGAGATAATGACTTTCCTCTTCCTGGATGCCCTTTAAAAGTCAACATTTTTTTTGTCTTTAATCTTTTAGTAGTCTTACATATACTGCTCTACATACACTTTCTTTCTTTCTTTCTTTCTTCTTCTTCTTCAAGAAAGTGCACATTCACACACTTATGTAACGATTTCGTGCCTATTCTACCACAAGTAATAAGAGAAACAAGCATAGTTCACACACTTGCATGGTATGTATATGTAATTAAGTAAGTAAATTATTATGACATCAGCAAGAGGCATGAAGTACGAAGTAGGCATGAAGTACGAATAACGAAAGAAAAGATGATAAAGGTTTAATGGGAACTTGTAAAGAAAGATACTATATAATTTGTAAAGAAACGAGCAGTGGCGTATACTGGTTTGCTGGCTTGGGCTACCACTAACCTTTTATAACACCTGTACATTATTATTATTATTATTATTATTATTATTATTATTATTATTATTATTATTATTATTATTATTATTATTATTATTATTATTAATAATAATAATAATAATAATAATAATAATAATAATAATAATAATAATAGCTCTCCCTGTTTGGAATAATGAGTAATTGCTAGCTAGCCTAGTTTCCCTCTAGTTACACCTATGCTTTGCATAGGGTGTAACCCTACTCTCCAGAGTATATGGAAGTTGTGCGAGCAATAAAGAACGTTAAAATAGGCGATTAGTCAATGAAGGAGGCTCAGTCTGTAAGAGCCGTCGCAACGTAACGCAAATAATGAAACAAGTAATTATACAGCTATGCCGATTCTCGCAAAATACGGTAAAACAAAAATGTTGAATTGCGTTGACGCAAACCAGTACGGAACGAGGCTCCAGAGACCTCAAAATGCGCTGTCATTACTCGTTTAACTTTCCTGTAGTCTTTGCTCACGCCCAAGAAACCGATTTGTTTAGAGGCAACTAGTTCTACCTGGTAGGCCATTCGTACTCTGCAGGTGTAGGTGGAGCGAAGGGGAATGCGCACATAGCTACACGATTCTTGATCGCAGAGATTCTTTCTGCTGCAGGCCCGGTAGCCCACAAAATAAGCCACTGGAAACGAGGAAATTATTCAGATATCTGTGGGGCTACTTAATGATAAAGAGGACGAAATTATCTAATCAAAGAATCTTCACTACGTAGGCATAATGTGTATCGAACAAAAATTCTTAAAATATGCATTTGTGCTGCTTACAATATCAAAATATGCACTTAATATGTATTAAAACTAGCAATTATTAATTTAACGTTATATATACACGCGAGCAGTATGTTTCTGGAAATCTGATAAGAAACGGACATGAACATGTCATCCGGACATCTGAATCAAACCTAGTTCATTCGATAAACATAACAAAGATATGTTCATGCACAAAGTTAGGTGCCATGGACAACACAGTAAAGTCCCTGGGGCCCATTAACCCTGTTAGTATAAAGAAAATCGTAGACTAGCAGTAAAGTAGCTATTGCATCTACACTGTTCACTGGAAAATCATGGTTTATAGTTCATCCTCTTCAGCATGAAACAAGCTTTCCAGACGTGCTATGTATTGCTATCCATAACGTACTTGAACAGGAAAAATTGGGAGAAGGTCCGGAAAATTCCCTCCAAAAATCTCTTCCATCAACTTTGGACCCCTCTGGAGTTGCCCCGGGTAAAAGCATACAAATCAAATGTATCTCAAAAAATACTATAGGGAATAAGAAATGTGTGTACAAAGCGTATTGATAGACAATAAGAATGAAGGGAAAGCGTGTATTGGTATACAAGTTTTTTTCCTCATATATACGATTTACGATACGAGACTCGATTTTCTTTATACTAACAGGGTCAATGGGCCCCAGGGACTTACTCCGTTGTCCATGGCACTTAATTTTTTGAGTATGGATATAACTTTGTTATGTTTATCGAATGGACTAGGTTTCATTCGGATGTCCGGATGACACGTTGATGTCCGTTTCTTGTGAGTCGCACGAGAGTTTTCATCCAAATTTTACAGTAACGTATCAGGGTTTGAAATATGATTTTGATTTTATATTCAGTTTAGCATCCTTTTCAGCGGCGACGCAATGTGAGACGTGGACCTATAGCTTAACGTGGAATCCGGACTACATAGAATTTGGGTCTCCCACGCAAAAGGCGTGTACGCTAACTACTTAGCCACGAAGAAACTCTTAGGAGTACATCAAATTGGATTTGTATTATATATTAGTACGCCTGGTTTCTAGAATTGGCCTCTAAGATAGAAGAAAAAATGAAAGGAAACGAAGTCTGTTGCACTCAAATCAAGTGTATTTTATGGCAAATATATCATAGACTGTGATCAATACGTGAAACAACATAAGTCACATTATTTAAAAAATTGAAAATGATTTCAACCGTTCCTCCCCTTTTTGATGGATTTGGACACTTCTCAGCATCATAGCCTAACATTATGAAAGTTTAAACCTTGTACTGCAGTAAATAATTACTGAAAAAATGAGGTGAAACTTCTTGTTTTAGTACCAGAGTTAAACCCATTAGGTTAAAGGAGACGCATGGCTAATGGAAGTGAATGATTATGAAATATTTGGTGGAATGAGAGTGTAGGGCAAAAGGGAGGACTCCAAGAAAACTCGCTAGCACGACGTTGTCCATCACAAATTCACGTGTTCCTGGACTTGAATCTGGGACGTAAGCAATTAGTATATCTGGTGCCAAGTCTGGAATGCTGAAGGTTTACTTTCATTTATAAAACGTTGGAAAGAGCGCCTTACTAGTTGATTTCCAACTTTCCGATTCTTGAGATTTTTACAGGTTCATTTTAAAAATGTTTTCTATAGTACTTTTGAATATAGTTACAGCTATAATTCTCTAACTTTCAGAAAAATGTGATATTTAACGGGATCCACTAATGAAGTGATGCTGATGCAGATAGACGGCACGCGATGAACCTCTTATAGCACAGCAGTAACTATTGTTTCGATTCCAGAAAATTAAAACGTATTGTAGTAAAGAACCAAGGGCGCCGATTTTTCTGTAAATTTGGGGGGCCCATTCAGATGCAGAAGGTATATATATGAGGATTTTAAGACAAATTGCATTCAAATTATGCCAAATATTGTATATTCATAAATACAATGCGGGGGCCCACATGAGCTTTGGGGGCCCGGTCTCCCTTGGCCCCCCAGGATCGGCGCCCTTGTAAAGAACTATGATATAATAGTTGAGAATTAAAGTTCTATGTGAAATAAACATGATAATATAGTTACAAAGAATAGTATACATAATGACTTGGTTATAATAACCTGACTTTGGACGATGTTTACAGATTTGAAATTTCAAAGATTCAAAGTTCTATACAGCAGGAAATTTGCGTACTTTTGTTTTTTTGTTTCTAATTTCCAAAAAAATAGGAAGTACTAGAAAAATCAATTTTGCGGAAATTGTTTCCAACGAAGTCTGACGACGTTAGCAGTGGTGAACAACACGCAGTGGATCTTCTATGGTACAGCTCTACTATCATAAAATTTTTAGTATTAAGCATGTCCCGTTCTCTGTGTATTCCTATTGAAGAAAAAATAAAATATAAAGGTAAACAAGAAAGTTCTGTCCCTTTTTCACCCACTATCTTCGAACATCGATATATCACCTAAGACGTACCTGGAAGATCAAAAATAGTCGCCGTCAGCATCGACGACCTTCTACCAACGTTTTGGAAGGCCATGTATTTCATCGCGGTAGAACTTGGTGGGCCGTACAGCGAAGAAGGTATCAAGTGCATTTTGCACCTATACTAAGGATTTGAATTGGCGTTCTCTAAGGTGATTGTCCAAGGAATTGAACAGGTGATAACCGGTCGCTGCAATGTTCGGGGAGTATGGTGCATGCAATACTGTTTCTCATCCAAAGCGTAGAATTGTGTCCCGGGTCATCCTAGACACACGTGGGGCTTAGCTTTGTCCTGTAACAGGACCCCTTTGTAATTCAGATGTGCTGGCTCCAAAGTTTTGAGTTTTTCTTGAACACGGCACAGTTGCATTGATGCTCTGACCAGCTGGCAGCAGTTCCCGATGCACGATGCCGCAAGCAGTCCACCAAACACACAGGAGGAACTTCATCTGGTTCAGTGCTGGTTTCGGCTGTTTGGAACCGGTACATGGGATGCTAACCAATGATGATGGCGCCGTGGAGCTTCACACAGGATCCACTTTTCATCACATGTCAATACCCTGTCCAGAAATGGCTCCTTTCTCAGACGAGACGGTAAACAAACACAAGTATCTGCTCGCGGTGCCTTCTGGCCCGAAATCAAATCATGTGGGACCCATCATCCAAACTTTTAGTGCTTCCAAAGTTGATGAAGGTGCTGCCGAATGGTTTCTCCACTCACACTGAACTGTAGTCCCAGTCACATGTCTGGATACTGTTTGCCTCAATTGCTACCTAAAGAACTTCATTTTGTACATGTGTTGGTCTTCCTGCACGTGATGCGTCTTCGAGTGTTTCGTCACCGTCCTTAAACTTATTATACCACGTTGCACTGTTCGCGTGTCACGACATCCTCACCAAAGTCCTGCCATATCTTCCGCCACGCTGCAGTGGTATTTGACAACATTTTGAACTTGTACAGCATACATGCCCTTATGACGCTCTATAGAGGTGCCCTGTTCACTCTGTCCTTATACAATTTCAGGGCGTAAATGTACTGCCATAACCAGGTAGTATCTTGGAAATACCCATATCAACAAGACTCTCTCGTTATCTCCATTCGCATTCATCTCACGCCCATTGTGTGTGAGGGCCAATGGAACATAGATTTCCACAAAAAGCGACAGAACTTTCTTGGTTACCTTTAAAAATAAAAGGATTTTGGTTGCAAAACACATTGTACCTACCATGTAGCTGAGTGCGTATATTTGGGTCTGCGTCACCTTCCCAAAATTAGGCGGGAGTTCCTAAATTTTGCAGTGTCCCGAATTACGCCCAAGAGGGACGCATTATATGGCGGAACAACAAATTAACCAAAACACTTACAAAATAGGATAGATTGGGACGCATTACATGGCGGGACGCCAAATTATCCAAAATATTCACAAACTAGGCCTATGGGAGAGATAGGAATGCATAATATGGCAGGACGCCAAATTATCCAAACCATTTACAAATTATGAGACAGATAGGGACGCATTATATGATGGGACGCCAAATTAGCAAAACTAGTTACAAATTATGGGACAGATAGGAACGCATTGTATGATAGGAGGCCAATTTATCCAAAACGCTTTCAAAATGTGACAGAAATTCTTACTTACATTTGTGCATTTCGATCCACTTTGTGTACATATGACTATAGAGATATCGATATGGTTCTCACCACCGGTGATGTTATTCTTTGACCGTTCAGTAGTTCATAAATTGTGTTCAATTAACCCCCAATCAACTGACGCTACGAGCTTTTTGTTTCGTGTGTTTTTGGTCTAAATTTGTATTTTTTCTACTATTTTTTTATTAGCTGTAAGCATCTGTGGTTGCCGGGTATTAATTTAGAATCTGGATAAAAAGAGACTAAGATGACTATCTACTCTATTGCCAGAATATTTATCATCTAATGTTATGTAAGCCCGCAGAACAAATATATAATGCGGGTTGTATATAAAGCAGGGCGTTCTTTAAAAAAATAACCTTTAGGTGATTCCTTTCTATGTAAAATTCTGTCCACAGACACACACATTATCTTCTTTAATAATATTAAAATAATGTGTGTGTATGTGTGTGTGTGTAGGGGGGGTGTCATTAAGTTTTCGCATAGAAAGGAGTGACATGGTAATCAAATTTTGTAATAGATAGATCTTTACGAGATGTAATAATCTATGAAGCTTTGTTTCTTAAATTTTAGCTCGGAGAAATTACGGAGAGGGGTAAAAATGTACACATAAAATTTTATGATAAACACTCGGGAAACCGGACATTAGGGTCAAATTCATAGTTCTCGGGGGTCGCCGAGATAAATAGTAACATTCCTACTCCTCCGTTCAAGTCCAACTTTAACCCTCATCATCATGGGGGTTTGGAGGAAGGCCTGAAAAATAATGTGCCCAAAATTACGGATATTAGTATCAAATTAGTTTTCGGGATCGCTGAAGTGAATAGTGATATTCTCGACGCCGTTCAAGTTCAAGTTTAGTTTCCATCGTCATGAAAGAGGCGGAGGAATAACATGTTCAAAATTACCGACATTATTCTCGAATCCTTAGTTTCAACCGGAAATGGTTTAAATTAACCACTTCCGGTTTCAACCGTTGATTGCTATCGAACGAAAATGGTAACAAATAGTGACAAAACTGCCTTTTTGAAATCGATTCAGCGTCTCAAGGAAATACACTAGCTTCATCTACAGCCCTCTAAATATATTTCTCTTTACTTATCTGAGATGGGAATCTTCGCTACCAATACTTAGTCAATATCTCAAGAAGCTAGCGTCTAAAGTATCTAGTTATTTTTGGTCTCTTCTAATTTACAGGGCCAGATCTTGAATTCTGCGAGCTACGCGTTTGCAGGAAGCGTCACGTGAAGAGGGCTCCAAACTGGAAAATGAATTTTGTGCTTTAAATGTGAATATTTATTAGAGAAAATATTATGATGAAAAGATTTCCAAATACCTTCAAATAAATATTCTACAAAGATACAGATAAAATATTTGGTCTAGGAATTAATTCGTGCGGTTGGTACGCACACATTGAAGCTGTAGTACAAACACAAAATACATAAATACCTTAAGAAAAATATTGTCCATCGCTAGCCACCACTTTCGCCCATCTGTCAGGCAATGTACGGATTCCGTGGCGAAAGAAGTCCTCATCCTTGGAAGCGATCCAGTCAGAGACCCATGTTTCGATATCTTCTGAAGAAGTAAACCGCTGTCCAATCAAATCGTTGTTCATGCAATCGAACAAGTAGTAGTCCGAAGGAGCAACGTCTGGTGAATACGGCGGGTGGGGTAAAACTTCCCATCCGACATTTTCTAAATAGGTTTTGACCGGTTTTGCGACATGTGGGCGAGCGTTATCATGTTGAACAATAAGTTTATCATGTCTGTTCTCCCATTCTGGTCGTGTTCTGGCCAGAGCTTGCTTCAAACGCATTAATTGTCGTCGATAACGTTCTCCATTCATAGTTTCACCCGGTTGCAGCAGCTCATAGTACACCACACCTTTCATATCCCACCATATGCACAGCATAACCTTTGCACAGTGAATATCTCGTTTTGGTTGTGATGGACCTGGTTCACCTGGTTTCACCCAGGCCTTTTTTCGTTTAGGGTTCTCGTAATGGATCCACTTCTCATGACCCGTAATAATTCGATGCAGAAACCCCTTTCTGCTCTGTCGTTGAAGCAGCAATTCGCAAATGGTTTTTCGTCTTTCAACGTCTCTGTCTTTCAATTCATGTGGAACCCAATGTGACATCTTTTGAATCATTCCCATGGCTTTCAAGCGTTTGGAGACTGTTGTTTGATCAACGCCTAATGCTGCTGCAAGTTGTTCCTGCGTTTGACACGAATCCTGCTCGAGCAATGCTGTCAATTCTTCGTCTTGAAATTTTTTTGGCTGTCCAGCTCGCTCTTGGTCTGCCAAGCCGAAATCACCACTTCTAAACCGTGCAAACCACTTCTGACACGTTCGCTCAGCTAGAGCATGGTCACCATACACTTCCACCAAAATACGGTGACTTTCAGTCGCACTTTTCTGCATGTTAAAGTAATGCAGCAGGACACCCCGCAAAAACACTTTATCAGGCACAAATTGCGCCATGTTCACTTAACTACAAACTGGTGTTGTTGACGCTTTGATCCACTGCCCTATACTACGAACGATACGCGATGACAGGGGTTTGCAACACATGTGTGGATACACGGAACTGTGGGACGCTCCGTTCGTTGCGCCATCTCTTGTCCACCCGCACGAATTAATTCCTAGACCAAATACATCGAAAGGACAATCAAGTTGAATCTTTGCGTGGTTGGCTGTAAAACATTTCTTTAGAATTCAAGCGGCCTTGTACATCAGTTGGCGCCAATGACACACTCACAAGTGATGCTAGTTTGAGAAAAAATTCCCGCTGCGCAGGGAGATTTAGGAAAGATTTTTTAAAGAGAAAAAATAAGGAGATTTTACGAATATGAGATAAAATATGGGGAAATTTAGCTTTTCAATAGATGTTATATTAAGCACTACAGCAGTACGACAAAAGATAGCGGCATTCTTTCCACAATCCCACCATATGCACAAAATATAGAGACTCTTCATTTCTCTATCAACAACCCTTCCTAGATCTTGCTAGAGAATATAATTGCCAAATATGTCTTTGAAATATAAATAGATCAACAAATAAAAGGAAGTCAACTGCACGTGATGCTTATGGACTGGATGGCACTATCACAGTAGAAAGAAATGTCTTTGAGGGTGCTCCACCTTATCATAAACAGTGTCACAGTATAATGCTTCGGTTCAATGACCACAGTTAAAGGTTGAGAAAGATAATCGTAAATGAAATGCACATTATCGAAGTTCAAGCATCTAGGATTTTGTTGTCCATTGGTACAGGGAGGGAGCGAATATTAAGGAAAGAAGGATGTAGAAATGGAATTCTTGATGATTTCTACGGGAAATTCTAATTTAAGTTCCTAATATCAGTCGCTCACAATCGCTGCTCACTGTTTAATGCTCACTTTGTTAATGTGTAATAGTCCATTTGTCATTCGTCAACATTGGCGTGGGAGTCCCAGTACAATTCCCGGCGGGAGCTCATGTGGTTCGGATTCCACGTTAATCAGTAGGTCCACATCTCATATAGCCTCGCTGCTGAACGGGACGCTAAACTTAAAATCAATCAATCAATCAAATCAATCATTCGTCAACATTTTAGTTTCTATCCTGTCATTTTATTATTATTATTATTATTATTATTATTATTATTATTATTATTATTATTATTATTATTATTATTATTATTATTATTAATAATGATGTGTGTTTTCATTTTCAATAGTACTTTATTTTTCATGTAGTAATAATGGCCGATGATAAACAAAAACAAGTGGAGCATTTTATCAGAAAAGAAAGCTACGAAACTTGAGAGAAGATTAAAGGCAAGCGAAGGCTTTTTAAAAATTTTCTTTCGATTTCCGGCCAAA
This sequence comes from Thermobia domestica, assembly GCF_964235325.1. NCBI lineage: Eukaryota > Metazoa > Arthropoda > Insecta > Zygentoma > Lepismatidae > Thermobia > Thermobia domestica. Next base: position 77,577,576 of record NC_137455.1, read on the forward strand.
ATTTTGAAAGTGATAATCTTAAAAATGTTCAGGTGGTAAGTTTTCAATAATAGTTACTGTTAACGAAGCATTTACAAGTCGACAAACTTTTGAAACTGTAAGTTTATTTTACTTGAATGCAGTAATTTAATTGTTAAATTAAAATGGAATGGATACGGCCTCTTCGGCTACAGGTCTCAGTTAAATTGAATGTATTTCAAAATTTGTTTGAATACAATTAATTTTTACGCAGTATATGCGTATATAACTCGTAAGGGTAACTGTAATCGAAATCAAAACTGCAACTGAAAGGTCATTAGGATTATAAGTAACACATTTTCTTTTCAGAACTCTAACTGTAAATTACAGCTGCATATACGAGGGGGAGTCAAATGAAAACCATAATTATTTTTTTAAATATTATTTGTTGGTCACACAGGGTGCAGAAGTAAATCCCTTTTCAACATAGTCCCCTCCTCGTTCAATGCAAGTTCGCCAGCGCTTCGGAAGAGCCTGAATACCTGCAGAAAAAAAGTCTTTTGGGCGACGGCGCAACCACTCGTGCACCGCGTTGCGTACCTCTTCATCGGAGTGGAACTTCCTGCCGCCCACTCCTTGCTCGCTCGCTTTGTTTCAGGCTGATGGTAATGCACCCATGTTTCGTCACCAGTAAAGATTCGTGACAGGAAGGCATTACCGTCACGTTCAGCACGGCACAAAAGGTCTTCGCATGCATCAACACGTCGCTGTTTCAGTTCAGGCGTCAGTTGTCGGGGCACCCATCTTGCAGACACCTTATAAAACTGGAGAACATCATTCACAATATGATGTGCCGATCCATGACTCATGTGTACACATGCTGCAATTTCGTCTATTGTCACACGGCGGTTTTCCAAAACGATGGCTTCAACGGCTGCAATGGTCTCTGGAGTCACTACGCGCCGAGCCTGGCCGGGGCGTGGAGCATCGGTCACAGACGTAACACCATTTGCAAATTTCCGGCACCATTCATAGATTTGTGGCTGTGACAAACACGCATCTCCATACTGAACGTTCATTCGCCTAAAAATGTCAATCGGTTTCACACCTTCACTTCGCAAAAACCGAATCACAGAACGCTGCTCCTCGCTGGTGCATGTGGCTAGTGGGGCTGCCATTTTGAAACTGTTGTTGCGCCGGTGTTTGTGCATCTGCCGGCTGCTGCCACTTAGGAGACATCCGGCATACTATCGTAAACAGGCATGCCAACTTAGAGCTCACTAGCGCCATATGCGGATTTTTATTTCTACTTTTATGGTTTTCAGTTGACTTACCCTCGTACATATGCTCGTTGTATTAAAATCATCAACAACAATCATTATCAATCCATTCTCTCATATTGAGTTTAGATGGAGTGATACTTTTTAACATTTGGTAATAGTCCTAATGCAAAGTACAGTTTTGATTATTAGTTACTTGTGCTCAGGGATGCACCGACAGAGGTGGTCCAAGAGTCTGGAACCTCCAGAACTTTTAATTAGCACAATTTCAAGGGCAAATACACAAAATTATTTACATTTTGTATGCTACTCCGAAAAATATTTGGACCCAAAAGAGTAATCTTGGGTGTGCCAGTTTGTGTTCACATTGGTACTTGTTGCCTGATTTCGAATGTCTATGTTGGAAAGAGACATGGAAGGACTGAATTGTTTTATAGGCTCAAGGAGCTCTGAAACGAATTTTTGCGGGGAGCCTAATTTTGTAGTTTCGACACTGGATCGAAGACAATTAAGTATCGATTAAGGCACACACTTTTGCCATTTGTTTAAGCTAAAATTAATAAAGAATTACTTGAGATCAACTATATCTCAAACACGATTAAATGGACTAGCTTTGATGGCCATTGAAAATGTTATACTCAATGAAATGGATACGGATGCAATAATAGGAGATTTTGCCAAATTGAAGGGCAGAAAAGTGTCTTTATAACATGAACTTTTCAGTAACAAAGAAAACGAGAAATTAAGCTAACTACCATAATCGTATCACTAGAAAATACTATGTAAATATGCTTTTAATGAAGCATAAGATCATTCCTCTTTGCCAAAATCAAAACTCTGTTAACTTTAGAAAGACCAAGGGAGGTCAATTTTGGCCACTAGTTCTTTTTTTATTGAGTTTATATGGATTAATATGTATTCAGGATTCTCTCTCTCTCTCTTTTTTTTTTTTTTTTTTTTTTTTTTTTTGTTATTCCTTTTGATGAAAGGTTCATTTTTTAGCTTTTTCTCAACTGGAATATACTGCATCATATGAACACTTAGGCTTTCGTAGAATTTGTCGAGTGTTAGTTATAATACTGGTTTTCTGCATAGTATTATAAGAAATTTAGTATAATACATAAGCAGTTTTACCCACTGTATTTAGCCCGTTTTTTTTAGAAATAAAAAGCGCAATTCCTTAAAAAGCTTCTTTTCTGAAATTTAGTTCAACACGTTAACTCAAATTAAACAAATATACTCTCAAAGCTACTTAAAACCAGCGCGGGCAAATTTGATCCTCCCCCTTTTCCTTGGTCCTTCACGTAGCAGAAGCGAGCACATACTTTCTAGGGATAATGTTAGACTTCAAGCTCATGAGTTTTATTCTGTTTCGGCTTTTGTGCTTCAATTGTACTTGTCAAACTACATCTTAGGTACATTTTTTGGTTGTGCCTTGTGCTTATTTAATAAAAAAATGTTATTAATTATTAAAATTAGAACTTTGTTGAGTATTCACCCACAGTCAATTAGTTATAATTTCGTTAATATTCACAGAGAGACTACATATATTGAAAAAATGTGCAATTGCAACAATTATTTGAAGGACGTTTGTCTGTTACAACTTTCTACTCTTTCATATCATTTAGGTGGGAGCGCCTAAATATTGTTTACTTACACTTAAGAAATGTCTAGAACCGGCCCTGCTAATTTAAATGTATACATTTAAAAAGACAAGAAATAATTTACGCCTGAAATTATACATATGTTCATTGTATAGAATTTTCGTAAATCAAGTGTTATATCCGTAGTGCCCGCCCCCTGTTGTCTTCAACAGACAAGTGGTGAAGCTAGAAGTACTGTATCTATTTGCAGGAAAATTTCCCTGGGCTTGAGGAAATCCATAAGAAAAAGAAAGTTTTCCTCGTGTATAAATAGCTGAAACCAAGTGCGCATCAAAGAATTTTTTTTTTTTTTTTTTAATTGAGGAATCCAAAGTCAAGACTGGAGGAGGTACAAAAGGATCTCCTGTGAATGAGCTCTTGGAGCACATAATGTACAAGTATATTATCATTAAAAAAATAAGAACATTTGGGCGGAGTCTGGACCCAGCAGACCTCTTGGGTGCGCCCCTGGCTAAAATTCAAAGTGTAGTCTGTGAATAAGGACTATCTTCGTGAGCGAATTGCTCCAAAATGTCACGTCGATGACTAGTTTTTTCTTTGTGAATTCGTAAATATTCTTATAATGCTATAAAGTGTTTTGGCACTTCACCATAGACTAGAGATGCAAAAAAGCCGGCTTTTTTGAATCGATGGTTTTTTTTACATAAAAAGCCGGCTTTTTTGGGAAAAAAACGAGAATTTTGGAAATTTTGGCTTTTTTCAACTTCATGATTTTTCTATCTAAATAGCTTTCTTATAGTATATTCTATAGTTAGATAAAAATTCCATGACCTGAATGTGATATTTCGCTCTGAAATTCACCATCAAGATGGATGGTGCACATGTTTTACGAATTAAAGCTAACATGAAGAATGTAGTATTTGAGGGTAATTTTAGAGGCTATTTAACTTTATTTTAACTTTTGAGTTATCGATATCTTTTTTCTTCTCTAGTTTGTCATCCGTGTTTCATTTCTAAGAGCTTTTAGTACTCTAGCTTCTAGCGCAAAAGTTAAACTTGCCCGTTTTTCTATTTATCCGTCAAAGCGTACGTTTTTCAATATATCCGTCAAACCGTACTTCCACATTTCTGTTATACTGTAGCTGTGAAGTGATTTAACAATAATTTTCCGGACACAACCTTGAATACCAATTTATACAAATAATCAGTAGCGGATTTAGAAAAGTACTTTAGGAGGGTTTTTTCTGATTGTTTCGTTTCCTAAAAAGTCGTAATTTTATTTGGGAAGTGCTTGAAGTTTATGAGTACAGGCATAACTAATATTTCGTTTCGTTTATATGTTTAGCAATAATCTTTCGGATACAACTTTAAAAATCATTTTATACTGAGAATCAGTGGCGGATTTAGAAAAGTATTTTGGGAAGGGTTTCTTACTAATGTTTAGTTTTTTTTAAACATTCGTAATTTTTATTTGACGGGAGCTTAAAGTTTATGAGTAAAGGCATAAATGATAGATATTTCGTTTGTTGCAGACATTCCGTAACTTTGGGGAACGGGCTTCAGTCCGAAAGACCGCCCCCCTAACCTTCGCAAAACCGTCACTGCTGGTAATTAGTAATAATAACGATTTAAAAACAATAAAAAAGGAAGTCGCCCAACTCACAGTACACACACTATTTCTACATTCATAGATGGAATGAAGAAAAGCTTTGTCAGAATGGTCGAATGCTGGTTGAATCCCGGACTTCCCGATAGAAGCGCAAAAGCTAATCACTCAGTCATGTTTGTTGTGCAGTTGTATTTAGCTTAACTTAAATATATTCCGTAGTCTTTTTTTTTTGGGGGGGGGGGGGAGTTCCGTAATGATATGTTGAATCCCTCTTGTTAAAAATTCAGAAAACTTGAGGATTGGGTAAACTGTGATGGTGGTTCTATAAAACTTAACTGTAGAATTTCAAGAATATACAGAACCAAAAGTTCTAGATGTGCAGCCTTTAAGTGTATCATATAAATCTAAGTATTTCTCTTATGTTTTATTTTAATTTTATTTTGTTTCAAAAAGAGGGTATGGAACATTTTGAAGTAAAAATACTACATACTATTTTGCCAGTTATTTGTGTATTCTTTAAAAAGAAGTGTTTACTTTTAGGGTTGGCTGGTTTACACCAACTTTTTTTTAATAACTGGTTTAAACCACAGAAATAAAAAGAATGAAAAATGCGAATCGTGTGAACTTCATGGTAACGTTTCCAGATATCAAACCACCTGCAATAGTTTTATTTCCCTTTCACCTTTTAATCAAGGTGTCCCATGTTCAATTCTCGGTCGAACCACAAACCTTCTTTCATGCGTAACCCAAGTAGCGGTTCGGATGTCAGTTTAAGCGAAAGTCTTCTCCTTGATAACCTCGGTATTTCGTAAGGATGTTAAGCCTAAATATACGAAACAAACCAAATTGTATATTTCTGCATGCCTAAATGCGTGTTGTTTTATAAAGAAGCCAATATTGCTTAAATATATTGATAGAAATTGGCAAAATTTATCGATTGCCTACGTAGCTTCCAACATTAGCTTGGATTGGACTTTCAATGATATCTACGTACTGGTACTAAATTTGTAATTTAATACCTCAGTTTTAGCGTACTGATTATGGTACGTTGACCTTTAAATTTTACATGCAAAGCAATAACAGGATTTTCCCGTTATTGTCTTACATTTCAAGTAATGACGGGATTTTCCCAGTGGCTAGGGCGGGAGATTCTCAACTTAAGAAATTTACTGACCGCATTTCTTTAAGCTTATGGGAGTTCTTCCGGCATAACCCCGCTGTTGCATAGTAACATCAAGGCGAAACAAACTTAGGCTATTTCTGTGAATATGTAATATAAATACATAAAGCAAAAAATCTAAGTCAAAAAAGCCTGGTTTAAACCAAAAAAGCCTGGTTTAAACCAAAAAAGCCTGGTTTAAACATCCCCCCAAAAACGGGTTTTTGGCATTTTCAAAAACAACCATGGTTTTTGCCAACTCTGCTTACTTTTGTATATAGGAGGTTAAAAAATTCTTATTATATACATTGGTTAATCCTGTGGAATTCATAATGTAAATATGTTGAAGAAAAATTGTTTGAAATATTTTTTCGAAATTCATAGTTTATTTTCGATGTTTTATATTATTATCAGCATCAACCACTAATTAAATGATTTTTTGTGTTATAGAGAAGCGATACAAAGTCTGTTTTATCAATTTAAAGCAGTATTTTGAAAAAAGCCCAAAATTTCCCAAGCAAAAAAGCAAAGCAGAAAAAACCGAGTTTTTTCCAAAAAATCCGGTTTTTTTCCGAGCCCTTGCATCTCTACCATAGACTCTTTGGGTAGTAAAATCGTAATTTCGAAAATTTAAGTACTGCTATGATCATATAACTTTCAAACACCTCAACAATTGGTCATTTGTAGAATTTTTGGAAATGAAAATTTCTCTTATTTCTCCTCTCTGTAAATTCATATCTATGAGTAAACAGTTAACTGTAGCAATAATCTTCAAATGATAGGGTCTAATAATAAAATAGTTAATCAACATATTTATAATTTCACTTCAGATTGATGATGTTATTGAATACGTTACTTATGAAGCAATTCCTACCTGCTGAGCGCCAGAACCACCCGTCTTCGTTTCACTCATTAAAAACACAACAGTGTGCACACACACTTCTTAAACACTCGCAGAAAAATTTCACTATAATATACTTATCTGTTCAAATTTAGTACATTTGCCGAGAAAAAAAATCTTATCATTTGACCTCAGTGTCTCGGAGAGATAAAAACGGCCTTTAACAGAGAAATAACATTAATTCACAATTAAATTTTAATTTTTAAAATGTATTTCTTCCTACTAAAATATTATTACTTAAGTCGAAATTTTTGGATAGAAAACACTATTTTCGGTTCAATTTCCAAAAAAAGTTATTACATATATGATGTACGTATGATATATGCGTATGCAGGCGTGGATCCAAGGGGGGCTACAGCGTCCCTTGACGCTCAGTTATACACTGGATAAAATGGACTTCAATCCTGCTTTACACTGGATAAAGCGACAAACTATGGTTTAGACCCTCCCTTGATCATATCTGGATCCACCACTGTGTGTATGTATGTTCCAGCGTACTGTGGGGAAACACCTTGGCACACGTAGGAGGAAGGAGGAGGGGATGATATATAAAAATGATCAAAAATGACCGACATTAGAGACGAATTCATAGTTTTCGGGATCGCTGAGATGAATCGTGACACACCCGATGCCGTTTAAATCCAATTCTCTCCTTTCCATTAGCACCCAGGGGAAAGACATGAAATGGTGACATGTAAAAATAATCTTAAAAAAAAAAAAACATACTAGTGTCGAATCAATAGTTTTCAGTGTTGCTAAGTTATTTGGTGACAGTTCCGATGCTATTTAAATCCAAGTCTAGCACACTGTGGGGGGTAAAAGACCTCTATCACTCCTAAGGAGGAGTCGGAGGATGATTTATAACAATAATTAAAAATGATCTACATTAATGTTGAATCCATAGTTTTCGGGGAGGTTAGTCCCGCTCCCGACACACCCGATGGGACTAAAGTCCAAGTTCAGTCTCCATTAACACGCCTGAGGGGAGGTGTAACACGTAAAATAATCGAAAAAACTGATATTAGAGTCAAATTTATAGTCGCTTAGATGAATAGTCACACTTCAGACATGCGCGCCGACAATGTGGGTGCTCCGGGGCTCGAACACCCACAAGATTTTTAGTTTGGACCCCGGTTTGAACCCGTTTCTCTAGCGTTTAAATCAGCCGTGTTACCGACTGAGCTAGGGCAGCCCCAACTTACCCTTATAGTACCGGCATATTTTACTTTAACACAGCACAGCCCTTTATGACAGTGTTCATAAAAGATTTTAACTAAAAATAAATCAATCAAATATCGAGACGAAAACATAGGCTAACACGTTCCGCCATTGACATGCACCCATATAAATTTTGGAAAGTCGGCGCCGTTGACTTCAGATACCGTTAAAGTCCAAATTCAGTCTCCATCGGTATGAGGAGTGAAATAGTGACATGTAAAAATAATCGAAAACAAGCGATATTAGTGTTGAGTCCATAGTTTTCGAGAACTTTAAATTAATTGGTGACAGTTCTGCTGCCGTTTAAGTGCAAGTTTAGCTCCCAGTGTAGCGCTCCTAGGAGGTGTAGAAAGGGAGGACATGTAAAAATAAAAATGTATTAGTGTTCAGTCCTTAGTTTTCAGGGTAGTTGAGGTGAATAGATATTTCCAATGCCGTATAAGTTCACGTCCAACTCATTAGCACTTAAGAAGTGGGAAGGGAGTGATAAACAAAAATAATCAAAAACGACAGATATTAGTGCCGAATCTATTGTTTTCCGGGTCACTAAGATGAATAGTTACACTTCAGAAACTGTTAAAATCCAAATTCAGTCCCTATCGATATTGGGAGTGAGACGGGCTGGAAAATAAAATGCCTAAGATAATTGAGATTACTGTCGAATTCATCAGGGTTCATAGTCGATTACTATGTTTTAGGAGCCGCTTAGCTGTTGGGTGCTAAACCCTATGACACTTAAGCCCAAGCTTAGGCCGGGGTAATGCCGAACAGTCTTCGTCCGTTCTGTCTAAGCTTCCATAGGTGGGGATCATGGGAGATTAATGCGGTCTGCAGATTGACGAGGCCACCATCCGATGTGTGGTTCATGAGAACCTTCGTTACAAAGCATACGTTATGCGGAGAAAGCTGTTCTTGTCCGAGAGAACCAGGACAAATTGGCAGAACCAAGAGCCTCCTGAACAAGCTGAAATGTCTGGAAGAACTCGGAATACTCTGGTTTTTCTTCGATGAGACAAACTTTGGTCAGAACCAGAAGTTGAACCATAGAAATGGTTGGTGGCTGTGTACAAGCCACGAAGAAGCTCCGACCGTCAGGCACAACAAATTCCCAGCCTCAACGGTGGTTATGCGGGTCGTGAACGTGAAGGTGACGTGATGCCTCCACATTTCTTACGTCAAAGTGCCAGAGTCAACATCGCTGCTTACACCGAGGTGTTAAACACAGTTGTATAGCCCTGGATTATTACTGTAGCATATGTGAGGACTTTTTTTTTTTTTTTTTTTTTTTTTAATAGCAGGACTCCGCTCCAATCCATACAGCCCATACCACCCAAGGATGGCTGGTCGACAATTTTCATGACCATTTCACTCCACTAATATATGGCCTCCCAGATGTTAACCAGTCCCCAAGATGGTAACTCAGTGGACTATTACGTATGGGATGTGGTTGAGTGCAGTGGAACTCCAATAAGTATTCATATAACACTGTTCGGATCTCAGAGCAGTTGTGGCGGATGTGAAGAAATTTTCTTCAGATCCATGTTATTACTGCCTGTAGCCGGTAGGCTATAGACAACGTATAGAGACTGCTATTGCAGCTGACGTTGGTTTCATTCAATGTCCATTGTAGTAATGATCACCAGTACAACACGTTAAAATGTACCGTTCCTTATTGCCTGCGGACGTGACTGTTTTCAAATACCAGCCGCACCCTGTATTTATGTCGATGAAGTCGATTTGACCCCCCTCCTCAAAGCAAAACCTGAAATGACGCTATTGTTTCGAATATGCTGATGTTTGTACTTTGTAGAAGAAATATGTGTATGCATTTCTTAAAAAGTACAATTTCAACGAAAGTAATTTTTGTGAGGTATTTGGTCTAGGAATTAATTCGTGCGGGTGGACAAGAGATGGCGCAACGAACGGAGCGTCCCACAGTTCCGTGTATCCACACATGTGTTGCAAACCCCTGTCATCGCGTATCGTTCGTAGTATAGGGCAGTGGATCAAAGCGTCAACAACACCAGTTTGTAGTTAAGTGAACATGGCGCAATTTGTGCCTGATAAAGTGTTTTTGCGGGGTGTCCTGCTGCATTACTTTAACATGCAGAAAAGTGCGACTGAAAGTCACCGTATTTTGGTGGAAGTGTATGGTGACCATGCTCTAGCTGAGCGAACGTGTCAGAAGTGGTTTGCACGGTTTAGAAGTGGTGATTTCGGCTTGGCAGACCAAGAGCGAGCTGGACAGCCAAAAAAATTTCAAGACGAAGAATTGACAGCATTGCTCGAGCAGGATTCGTGTCAAACGCAGGAACAACTTGCAGCAGCATTAGGCGTTGATCAAACAACAGTCTCCAAACGCTTGAAAGCCATGGGAATGATTCAAAAGATGTCACATTGGGTTCCACATGAATTGAAAGACAGAGACGTTGAAAGACGAAAAACCATTTGCGAATTGCTGCTTCAACGACAGAGCAGAAAGGGGTTTCTGCATCGAATTATTACGGGTCATGAGAAGTGGATCCATTACGAGAACCCTAAACGAAAAAAGGCCTGGGTGAAACCAGGTGAACCAGGTCCATCACAACCAAAACGAGATATTCACTGTGCAAAGGTTATGCTGTGCATATGGTGGGATATGAAAGGTGTGGTGTACTATGAGCTGCTGCAACCGGGTGAAACTATGAATGGAGAACGTTATCGACGACAATTAATGCGTTTGAAGCAAGCTCTGGCCAGAACACGACCAGAATGGGAGAACAGACATGATAAACTTATTGTTCAACATGATAACGCTCGCCCACATGTCGCAAAACCGGTCAAAACCTATTTAGAAAATGTCGGATGGGAAGTTTTACCCCACCCGCCGTATTCACCAGACGTTGCTCCTTCGGACTACTACTTGTTCGATTGCATGAACAACGATTTGATTGGACAGCGGTTTACTTCTTCAGAAGATATCGAAACATGGGTCTCTGACTGGATCGCTTCCAAGGATGAGGACTTCTTTCGCCACGGAATCCGTACATTGCCTGACAGATGGGCGAAAGTGGTGGCTAGCGATGGACAATATTTTTCTTAAGGTATTTATGTATTTTGTGTTTGTACTACAGCTTCAATGTGTGCGTACCAACCGCACGAATTAATTCCTAGACCAAATATGTTGAAGTTTTCTAAGAAGTTAGTTATACTATAAGAATGGGTTTAATAAGTTGCCCAAATATAAGAAATATTTTCTTGCACAGATATTATTTCTTCGCAAGATGAAAGATTTCTAGCGCGTTACGACAAATGATTCGAAGGATTATTAGTAGAGCAACCCAAAGCATAAAAAGCATAATAGCAATACACATATGGTTGGTACCTTGAACATGGTTGTGGTTGTTTAAGGGTCCAGAAAAAACTAATTTTAAAAGCATAATAAATCATAATTTTAGAAAATAAAGCATAAAGCATAATTTAAAATATATAGCAGAATTCTTAAAAAATCTCTTTAACTACAAGTTTAACATACTGTATTAATAGTTTTTAAAACCAATATTTACAATACAAAAGCATTGAGAAAAACAATGCAATAATGAAAAGCTTATTTTTGTTTCTGTAAACTTTTCGGTGTAAACCTTTGATGTGGAGAAAAGAAAAAAGGAGAAGAAAAAAACTTCCGCCAACAATGAATAATACACAAGAACTCCACACTATATTGTTTTGTGCACCTCTTGAACTTGAGCACATTGTGTATTTTTTGGTGGCATCTTTTACTGTCCCTTTCTGTATATATACACCTCTAAGGTGCACCAAGTGAAAAAAAAAAAAAAATGACTTGAGTAAAGCATCTCTTTACAGTGCAATAAGTAGAAAGTTCATTAAATATGAAAGAAACTGGTTGCATACAATCTTAATAAAGAGATCAAAATATTTAGAATATTTAATGTATAGTAAATATTATACATTATATATATAATACATTATACACGATTAATGTAAAACAATGATTGAAATTAATAATAAAGCATAATAACACATAATTTGGAAAAAATAAAGCATAATTAAACAAAAAATAAAGCATAATGTGGGTTGCTTTAATTATTAGGATCCACTTTACAATTACAGCCCCCTTAGAAAAGAAATCCTGCGTACGCCAATACTGTCGTACACTGAAAAACTCGTCTATAAAGCTAGCCAGATGTTTAACTATCATGTTCCTTTAAAATGAGAATCATTAATTTCGTAACTCTTATTTTGTGATATGATGGGTTTAATTCTAGTATTATGATTATTGCTATAATTTTGAATAGGAAACGCTGTCTTTTATACTTTTACTATACTTTGAATTGTGTATGGTATGCAAGTAGAAAATTGGAATCTTTATCGTGTCATAACTTCCTCTTCAAAACAAAAGGAACATTACTTAACGCAAATTATGTTTTCTTCTCCTCCCTTAGTAGGCGAAAAATAACAACAAAGTTGTGATCACAGTTTGTACGCAGAAATTATTCCAACTTGATTAATACTGTTGTATTATTGACCTGCGGATCAAGGCGTTTTGACGTAATTCTGCTACATCCCACTAGAAAGATTTCCTTCGTATCATCTAATAAAAGTTCTGATGATCAAGCAGTTGGATTTTTAACAATTACTGACCTTGACAGATTGTTGTTAATTTAATTTATTATCTCCAGATTGAAGGGCAAACTTGATTGAGAAGTGCTAAAAGCCACGAAGAATACGAATGGCTTCTATTCTGAGCGACTATAACAATCACAAAACAATAAACAGTACACAATGAAAAGTACACTATGTACGAGTATATTCCGTAGTTTCAAAGCATTACGGACTACAGAAAAAAAAAAAGATATTTTCTCAATTTTTGTTTCCCCTTTCGGCAGATTTATTCAACCATTACTGAAAGTTAGAAAAGAAACTTGTTTTATAAGAGAGTTTAGTTTACTCTGTCTGTTCGTGCGTAGAATCACTCTACGTGTTCGTGTGTGTGACAAAATCTCAACAATACTTGATGGATCACTATCAATTTTGGTCAGGGCGTAGAAGCAGGCCGGTAGCCAGCCCTAAAATGTAAGGGGGGCTGGTAGAAGTTAAGGGGGCCCGATCCAACCATATTATAGTTCATCATCATATTATAGTTCACTTGCAAGCCTGTCGTGAAAATTTTAGAGGGGGCCAGTAAAAATTTAGGGGGGCGGCCCCTTAGACCTCCCCTTTGGATATGGGCCTGTGTAAAAGCTCAAAAGTTAGGAATTGAGTTTGCTTATGAACATGCTATTACGTTGATCACAAGATATCGACAATGCCAGTGGTACCAACCTGAAAACTTATAAAATCCCATCCTGAAAAGCAGAAATTCCCATTTTGCTCCTTAATTTCCTACCCGCTACACTAAGTACAAAATTCTCAAAAATTTATAAAATATGAAAACTGAAACTTTTGCATGTTACTTACCAATATTTTAGTGAATTATTCGTAAATGTCAATCTTTTAAATTCTTAATAAGTATTTTCCTTAATTAAAATACACTATTGGAATCGTCGATAAAAACAAGCACACTTTGTTGTCAGAATTTAATATTTCCATTACGCTTTTACACCATAATGTTCAACTGAACATAATGAAATTAGACGAATTTGGTTCTCCGATTTTTCCGTATGGAACGTTTTAGAAATTGGCTATTTATCGTTTCGTAATTTACTTTCTTCCATTCACAATAAAAATAAAACCTCCAGAATACAATTTACGTACCTTGTTGCTTGTGTTTTGAGATTCACAAGTTCCTGTATAAATGGCATTCACACTTAAATGCACTTTCTAGTAACAAAATTCGACATGCAGCATTGATTTCACATTTCGCCTGTTTATTTCAAGAAAGACATAACTCAAAAATCGCCCTTATTGACTTATGGGCAGAAAATGAAAGCTAATCTTGATGTCTATCTCTGGTAAAAATTTCACAGATGTGATTCTAAAACTGAGCGCTAGAGAGCACTTTCTGTCGTTCTTACGCTCATTTGTTTTCATTGCGTTTCGAAACTTTAAACGCTTCTCCTGAAAAGTTAGGAATTTTGAGTTATATCATTCTTGAAATAAACAGATGATTTATTCAAGCTTCATTAGTCTACTTCTCGCTCATAGAGAATTTGGCAGCGACGATGAAATAAATATATGAAAAAATCCAATATGTGCTGCCAATTTTGACGAAAATTTCCTTTATTCCTGTTCGAAAACTTGTCAAAAAATCTCACAAGATGGGATTTTCCCCACAGGTTGGCATCACTGGGACAATCTAAAGTTGGTTCCACATAAAATCTATGGAAGTAATTACGGTTATCCTTGCTTGATAGACTACTCACAGGGCTACTGAGATTAGTGGGTTAGTATAATGCTTCAGATGTAAAATACTAATCTGTTCGTGGAACACAACGCTAAAATGTAACTAAATCACTTTCTACTTGACAAATCTAAAAACTTTCACCTTACGTTTTTGAGTTGCAAAAGGAGGGTAAGGGAGCATTCAAAAATGCAAATTTCAATTTTTCACGTTGTGTACACTGTAGGAAATCAAATTCCTTCACGTGATGTACACTGTGACGCTGGTACTTGTCTATAACATTTATTTTAGTGATTGTGAGGGTAAACAGCAGCCAGTAGTGTTGGCATTATTCAAAGTCGGGAAACGAGGTCCACTTTCAACAAACAGTAAACAAATACATGTATTTCTTTGGAATAACTAGGATAACGTCTCAATCTGTTCAGGCTAATGGTTATCTCTAGCTGTGCTGTCTCCAAGTTGACGTCGAGAGATCCGAATATGTCCCTTGCGTTCAGGCAATTAGCAGATAAGCCGAAAACTGAAGAGAGGGAAAGAAATAATGATAATAATGTCTGAAGGACGAGTTAAAATGTATTGATTCAATAAATAAAATCAGTTCTCCAAAGACACAGCCAGATAGCTCTTAGCTAGATGATGTGGGTCAGCACGTTGATTCATAACCTTTATTCCTGACTTTGTTAACCGAAGTTTTCATCCCCTTAATTCAAGCGTCTCTTGAATTTTGTTATCATAGTCAATGGCCGTATTCCACCAGGAATCAAACGCGAAAAATTAGCTTGTTGAGCCGCTACTGATACAATCTAAAAATCAGTTACGTCGTCTGAGGGGGCAATGGAGTTGGGTCCCCCAGTAGCATCGTCCGCCTTTCAACTAATTCCAAGACAAGTTGTATTGTAATGCAGATCAATTTTCAATATATATAAAGCTGCTCTCCATAATGTTTCTATTCCTTCCCTTCTGTGTTGCTAACCTTAATGATTTTTCGGTAGATTTACTGAATTATCGTTACCTACTGAAGAGTTTTAAAAAAGTTAAATCTTTTGATATTACGTAAAGCAGATCTTTTATATATTATAATCATTACGCAATGGTATGTAATAATCACGTGATAGCACAACTTTACAGAATTGCTATTCTCGCAATGGTAATTCCCTTCTAAGTAAGTCTAATAAATAAGTACATTAACTGGACAGTTACTACTAGTGGTGGGCAGGGCGAACTGGCTACTTGTTGGACCCGGCGGCTGACATATGTGTTGGCCCCGAATTCTCAATTCCCCCAACCACCATTACCATTTTTTTTATATACTAGCTGAACCTGTGCTGTCTACTCACTGTCAGCGCATCGTTCTGTTATGACCATGAATCTCCTTCCCACTGTGCATGTCTCCTTACTCACACAAGTAAAGGATAGGAGACTCACAAAGCAAGTGAATTGCTATGTATAGATGTTGGAGTGAGTTTGTAGCAAATTTGTAGAAGTAACACGATATCAAGTGCAAATATTTTTCTAATAAATCCATATTCGTTTGAGTACTCCTCATTGCGTCTCTCGAAGCCTTTGAAGTTGCCAGCATGCAATAGGTTTTGCCAATCAGATTTAAGCAAAGCGCCTGTATTGCCCGTCATCCCGCCATACGTAACTTCTATATGGTTGCCTAACACCGTAGTTTCGGCCTGCAAGAATGGGCTCAAAACGGCCCCTAAAATATTGAAATGAAATGAAATCTCTGAGTTTTACGTCCCACGGTTATACCGGTTAGGCTAAAGGAGACGGTGATGATGAGTAATGAATGAAATGATGGAATGAAGAAAGTGGGAGGAAACGGGAGAACCCCGAGGAAACTCACGCACATGGTGTTTGTCTACCACACCTAAAATGTTGAATAGAACAATAACGACACGGTTTTGAAAATTTGAATGAGAACTGGATAATCTACACAAAATTTGGAATCGACTAGTGTAAACGGCACATTTCTAGCTAGGGATGGGCACGAGTCGAGCTAAAACTCGACTCGAGTGTTTGATAAATGGCTCGCTCGTTCAGCTCGTTTTGAAATCATGACCTAATTAGGCTGGAAAGCGAAAGCTATGAGAAACATAAGCAGTAATGTGGAATACTTTTAGTATTGCTCACGATAGGGGTGCATCTCGTCTCGTACTTTTACAGCATTTTGTGGGGTACTTCTAACATGTCTCGTCTCGTCTCGATAACGAAACGACAATAGATTTTTATAACGAGATAGCCTCAAACGAGACGTCGTGAGCACCAATATAAGTATGTAGTTCTTACCATCAAGGCTGAGACTTGCACGGTCGAATTTTTGAGCCCAAGCAGAAGCCCAACGCGGGCAGTGATGTCAACCGGCTCGGCTCGGTTCAACTGAGCGAACTGCTCGTGATGCCTTGATTGGGATGAGCCATCGACTCGGTTGGGATAAGCCATCGACTCGGCTCAATTGAGCCCATGACTCGAGCCAGCTTGGTTGGGATGAGCCACCGACTCGTCTCATGTGAGCCATCGGCTCGAGCCAGCTCCGTTGAAATGAGTCCATCGGCTCGGTTTGATTCAGCTGAACTAAGTCGATGGCTCGAACTGGCTCGGTTCGGTGAGCAATCAGCTCAATTTGGTTCGCCTTTGTTGAGCCATCGGTTCGAGCTAGCTCGGTCGGGTGAGCTGTTGGCTCGGGTCACTTCTCGGTTCGGCTCGATAGTGAGCGAGCTGTGAGCCGAGCCGCTCGAGCAGTTGACAACCCTAGACCCGGGCGGAGCAGTTTTGAACATGTTTGGCCGGTGCCCTATAAGTTTTAACAATTTTTAGCTCGAGCCCGAATACTTGTTCCTCCGAAACTCAAACCCAGAACCTCGTGACTGATGGCCTTGCCTCTTGAAGACCACTCAACGACCGAGATCGACAGTCAACTAGTTTTCAGTATTCAGATAAAAAAAGCGCCTACCTTTCATGATTATACACGGTGTTATAATAATAATAATAATAATAATAATAATAATAATAATAATAATAATAATAATAATAATAATAATAATAATAATAGAGTGATTCCATTTCAAATCGTCCAGGGTGGTCCACACGACTGTCTCAGATTTAGTTCATTTTTTAAAATAAGAAACTACATACAAAATTATTAGACCCATATTTTTTCTTTTTGCTGAAAAAAAATTTTTCTTCGATATACAGCCTTCCAAAATGGCCGCCCTCCTCTCGGATTGCTCGAAAAACTGAAAAACGTGTCAAATTAAAACTTTTATTGTAGAGAAACGAGTGTACTTAGTAACGTAATCGCAATAGCAGGAAGAGTATGAAGTAGTATGTTTCGTTAGAGGGTCAAAACTTGTCTATTGGTCCAATAGGAATCGCGCAATTCACTCGCAATGTTGCCAACTTTGATGAAATTTTTGCTAACTTCAAACATTTTTTTCTGTCCTCACGAGCAATATCAACCATCTGCTTCTAGCATCGAAATCTACTCCATAAGGTCTCTTGAAAATGTAAAGGACTTACGTTTCTGATTATTACATCCCACGTTATAGCATGATGAAAAGCTGAAAATTTCATTAAGACGCCATGTTTGGACGCCATTTTCTCAAAAAACCCACCTTTTAAAAATCTGAATTTTTTACATGTATTGGAGAAGTACCTAAGTATTTAATATCCGTTAACCGTTCATGCGGCTACAGCCCCTAACATTCGCAATTAATTATTGAAATTTCGATTTTTGTACTTGCAATGTAAATATTTCCAATGGGCATTTAGGTCCTATACAGAAGGCGATTTTAAAGGGAGTATGAAAATTTTGAGAGATGAATCCTGACATCAAATCCAGTAGAAAAGTTCCTATATACGTGAGTCGATTTCCGCTTAGTTTTCGAGTTACAGGGTTTCCAACTCGGGACCCAAAATCGGTTCGGGACAATAGAAAATAATATATATATTTCGCGTTAAATCAGAAACTATGTGTTAAAGCTTTGATAAAGTTCAGAAAGTTGATTTGTATCAATATGATGATTTTTACGTGCATTGCAATTCAGTTGGCAGTGTTGCCAACTTGCTAGAATTTTTATTTTTTTTTTTCTTTTCAAATGACACTACGTGGATTTTATTTGATATTTGGTATTCATTAATAATTGCAAACATCACACGAAGCACAATTTTCCCTCACATTACCACAGTTTTCGAAAACACATGTATTTCATTAAAAGGTTTTATCTCGTGCGTTATTGATAGTTTGTGTGATTCGGTGTCATGAACATCGTCCTAGTGTTCTCTGGAACCATGAAAATTGTTTTCACTAGTAACATGACATTGTAGTGCACTAGTTACAGTGTTTGTGTGAATAACAATGGGGAAGTTTTACACAGAGAAAAATACGATCTCCGTACAGCGGTATATTGTACAAATATACGGTATCCTCTTGCTTACTATAGAAATAATTTTTTCTCAGTGTATTACAGTAAGGACCGTATTAAATGGGTTAATAATTCTAAAAGGCATAAGATAATGTGTACAGAAAGAATTCTTGACAAACATTTTGTCTTGCGGTAAAATATATGTATTGCGTGCAGCGCGTCTGCCAAAACGTAGTATTAGGAGAGATTGATTATTCGTGTAAAGGGTGCTTTGAATATTTACCGTGAACAACGTGAATGTGTGTGATATATTGGTGATCACGAAAGAAGATTTAAATGTGAAATTATGCACCAGCAAGATAAAGAATTTGTTCCTCTGAATGTAGATTTGGAAACCATTAACCAGACAGTTAACATGCTAAACATGAATGTGCCCCCATTAAAACGGCCGTTATCGGTGACACCTAGACTACGGTGAAGGATTCAGATCTCAAAATTTTTCATACTGCATTTCAAATCGCCTTGTATACAAGACACAAATAATAATCCTCCCCTAATAGTAAGTTTGGGCTGACACGCAGTACGCAATCCATATATTTTACCGCAAGATAAATTTTTTGTTTAGAATTCTTTGTGCGCACAATCATCTTACGGCTTTTAGCATAATCAACACATTTAATACAGTCCTTACTGCAATAGGACTTCCCCATTGTTATTCACACAAACACTTAACTAGTGCACTACAATGCCATGCTACCAGTGTAAACAATTTTCATGGTTCCAGGGAACACTAGGACAATGTTCACGACATCGAATCATACAAACTATCAAATTCTTAATTCTTTGAAACGAGCTGGTGGCGTTCCAAGTTAATGGTAATTCGGAATTTTTAATTCGGAATTTCTCATTAACTGTAAGGATATAAAATGAAATATTGGTATTTTCTGAGGGAGCAAAACTCGTAGAAAACGCTGATGTTCTTAATTCTTTAATACGAATTGGTGGCGTTAAAAGTTAATGGTAATTCGACGTTTTGAATTTTAGATTTCTCATTAACTGTGAGGGTACAAAATGAAATATCGACATTTTGTGAGGGTGCAAAACTCGTAGATGACACTGATATTGTTAATTCTTCGAAATGAGTTGGTCAAGTGCCCCAAATTTTGAAATGGCCCTCCCTCGTTTATTTTAATGGTACAAAATTTTTTCTTGGGTGGACAAAAATGGACAAAAATTGGCCAAAATTCTGAGCTACTTAAAATTCGAATTTGAAGATGTCGCACTACAGGTGATCGAAGTGCCCCAAATTTTGAAAAGGCCCTCCCTCGTTTATTTTAATGGTACAAAATTTTTTCTTGGGTGGACAAAAATGGACAAAAATTGGACAAAATTCTGAGCTACTTAAAATTCGAATTTGAAGATGTCGCACTACAGCTGAAAGGTTCGGCCAAATTTTGAAATGACCCTCCCTCGTTTATTTTAATGGTACAAAATTTTTTCTTGGGTGGACAAAAATGGACAAAAATTGGACAAAATTCTGAGCTACTTAAAATTCGAATTTGAAGATGTCGCACTACAGGCGATCGAAGTGCCCCAAATTTTGAAATGGCCCTCCCTCGTTTATTTTAATGGTACAAAATTTTTTCTTGGGTGGACAAAAATGGACAAAAATTGGACAAAATTCTGAGCTACTTAAAATTCGAATTTGAAGATGTCGCACTACAGGCGATCGAAGTGCCCCAAATTTTGAAATGGCCCTCCCTCGTTTATTTTAATGGTACAAAACTTTTTCTTGGGTGGACAAAAATGGACAAAAATTGGACAAAATTCTGAGCTACTTAAAATTCGAATTTGAAGATGTCGCACTACAGCTAAATGGTTCGGTCAAATTTTGAAATGGCCCTCCCTCGTTTATTTTAATGGTACAAAATTTTTTCTTGGGTGGACAAAAATGGACAAAAATTGGACAAAATTCTGAGCTACTTAAAATTCGAATTTGAAGATGTCGCACTACAGCTAAATTGTTTGGCCAAATTTTGAAATGGCCCTCTCTCGTTTATTTTAAGGGTACAAAATTTTTTCTTGGGTGGACAAAAATGGACAAAAATTGGACAAAATTCTGAGCTACTTAAAATTCGAATTTGAAGATGTCGCACTACAGCTAAATGGTTCGGCCAAATTTTGAAATGGCCCTCTCTCGTTTATTTTAAGGGTACAAAATTTTTTCTTGGGTGGACAAAAATGGACAAAAATTGGACAAAATTCTGAGCTACTTAAAATTCGAATTTGAAGATGTCGCACTACAGCTAAATGGTTCGGCCAAATTTTGAAATGGCCCTCCCTCGTTTATTTTAATGGTACAAAATTTTTTCTTGGGTGGACAAAAATGGACAAAAATTGGACAAAATTCTGAGCTACTTAAAATTCGAATTTGAAGATGTCGCACTACAGGTGATCGAAGTGCCCCAAATTTTGAAATGGCCCTCCCTCGTTTATTTTAATGGTACAAAATTTTTTCTTGGGTGGACAAAAATGGACAAAAATTGGACAAAATTCTGAGCTACTTAAAATTCGAATTTGAAGATGTCGCACTACAGCTAAATTGTTTGGCCAAATTTTGAAATGGCCCTCTCTCGTTTATTTTAATGGTACAAAATTTTTTCTTGGGTGGACAAAAATGGACAAAAATTGGACAAAATTCTGAGCTACTTAAAATTCGAATTTGAAGATGTCGCACTACAGCTAAATTGTTTGGCCAAATTTTGAAATGGCCCTCTCTCGTTTATTTTAAGGGTACAAAATTTTTTCTTGGGTGGACAAAAATGGACAAAAATTGGACAAAATTCTGAGCTACTTAAAATTCGAATTTGAAGATGTCGCACTACAGGCGATCGAAGTGCCCCAAATTTTGAAATGGCCCTCCCTCGTTTATTTTAATGGTACAAAATTTTTTCTTGGGTGGACAAAAATGGACAAAAATTGGACAAAATTCTGAGCTACTTAAAATTCGAATTTGAAGATGTCGCACTACAGGCGATCGAAGTGCCCCAAATTTTGAAATGGCCCTCCCTCGTTTATTTTAATGGTACAAAATTTTTTCTTGGGTGGACAAAAATGGACAAAATTGGACAAAATTCTGAGCTACTTAAAATTCGAATTTGAAGATGTCGCACTACAGGTGATCGAAGTGCCCCAAATTTTGAAATGGCCCTCCCTCGTTTATTTTAATGGTACAAAATTTTTTCTTGGGTGGACAAAAATGGACAAAAATTGGACAAAATTCTGAGCTACTTAAAATTCGAATTTGAAGATGTCGCACTACAGCTAAATGGTTCGGTCAAATTTTGAAATGGCCCTCCCTCGTTTATTTTAATGGTACAAAATTTTTTCTTGGGTGGACAAAAATGGACAAAAATTGGACAAAATTCTGAGCTACTTAAAATTCGAATTTGAAGATGTCGCACTACAGCTAAATTGTTTGGCCAAATTTTGAAATGGCCCTCTCTCGTTTATTTTAAGGGTACAAAATTTTTTCTTGGGTGGACAAAAATGGACAAAAATTGGACAAAATTCTGAGCTACTTAAAATTCGAATTTGAAGATGTCGCACTACAGGCGATCGAAGTGCCCCAAATTTTGAAATGGCCCTCTCTCGTTTATTTTAAGGGTACAAAATTTTTTCTTGGGTGGACAAAAATGGACAAAAATTGGACAAAATTCTGAGCTACTTAAAATTCGAATTTGAAGATGTCGCACTACAGCTAAATGGTTCGGCCAAATTTTGAAATGGCCCTCCCTCGTTTATTTTAATGGTACAAAATTTTTTCTTGGGTGGACAAAAATGGACAAAAATTGGACAAAATTCTGAGCTACTTAAAATTCGAATTTGAAGATGTCGCACTACAGGTGATCGAAGTGCCCCAAATTTTGAAATGGCCCTCCCTCGTTTATTTTAATGGTACAAAATTTTTTCTTGGGTGGACAAAAATGGACAAAAATTGGACAAAATTCTGAGCTACTTAAAATTCGAATTTGAAGATGTCGCACTACAGCTAAATTGTTTGGCCAAATTTTGAAATGGCCCTCTCTCGTTTATTTTAATGGTACAAAATTTTTTCTTGGGTGGACAAAAATGGACAAAAATTGGACAAAATTCTGAGCTACTTAAAATTCGAATTTGAAGATGTCGCACTACAGCTAAATGGTTCGGCCAAATTTTGAAATGGCCCTCCCTCGTTTATTTTAATGGTACAAAATTTTTTCTTGGGTGGACAAAAATGGACAAAAATTGGACAAAATTCTGAGCTACTTAAAATTCGAATTTGAAGATGTCGCACTACAGGTGATCGAAGTGCCCCAAATTTTGAAATGGCACTCCCTCGTTTATTTTAATGGTACAAAATTTTTTCTTGGGTGGACAAAAATGGACAAAAATTGGACAAAATTCTGAGCTAGTTAAAATTCGAATTTGAAGATGTCGCACTACAACTAAATGGACCCGTAAAAATATCATATTGATACAAATCAACTTTCTGAACTTTATCAAAGCTTTAACACATAGTTTCTGATTTAACGCGAAATATATATATATATATATTATTTTCTATTTTCCCGAACCGATTTTGGGTCCCGAGTTGGAAACCCTGTAACTCGAAAACTAAGCGGAATTCGACCCATGTTTATAGGAACTTTTCTACTGGATTTGATGTCAGGATTCATCTCTCAAAATTTTCATACTCCCTTTAAAATCGCCTTCTGTATAGGACCTAAATGCCCATTGGAAATATTTACATTGCAAGTACAAAAATCGAAATTTCAATAATTAATTGCGAATGTTAGGGGCTGTAGCCGCATGAACGGTTAACGGATATTAAATACTTAGGTACTTCTCCAATACATGTAAAAAATTCAGATTTTTAAAAGGTGGGTTTTTTGAGAAAATGGCGTCCAAACATGGCGTCTTAATGAAATTTTCAGCTTTTCATCATGCTATAACGTGGGATGTAATAATCAGAAACGTAAGTCCTTTACATTTTCAAGAGACCTTATGGAGTAGATTTCGATGCTAGAAGCAGATGGTTGATATTGCTCGTGAGGACAGAAAAAAAATGTTTGAAGTTAGCAAAAATTTCATCAAAGTTGGCAACATTGCGAGTGAATTGCGCGATTCCTATTGGACCAATAGACAAATTTTGGCCCTCCAACGAAACATACAACTTTATACTCTTCCTGCTATTGCGATTACGTTACTAAGTACACTCGTTTCTCTACAATAAAAGTTTTAATTTGACATGTTTTTCAGTTTTTCGAGCAATCCGAGAGGAGTGCGGCCATTTTGGAAGGCTGTATATCGAAGAAATATTTTTTTTTCAGCAAAAAGAAAAAATATGGGTCTAATAATTTTGTATGTAGTTTCTTATTTTAAAAAATGAACTAAATCTGAGACTATGATGGGGACCAATTGTGGTTTGCCTGGACGATTTGAAATGGAATTGGTCAATAATAATAATAATAATAATAATAATAATAATAATAATAATAATAATAATAATAATAATAATAATAATAATAATAATAATAATAATAATAATAAGTTTAGTAGTAGTAGTAGTATCATTGATAATGATATCGTCTATGTGGGACATTTGAAGAGAGTACTTGGAACTACACACATGGTTTAGCTCGAATTAGCTCGTTTTGGCCCGACTCGACTCGAAACTCGACCCGAATTCGAGTCGAGTTGGAGGAAATTTTTCGAGCCGAGTTCTCGAGTCGAGCTCAAAGATGTTTGTTTTGAGTCGAGTCGAATTTCAAAGAAAACTCGCTCGTGGCCATCCTTATTTCTAGCACTTGTGATTTTGGAGATCTCATTCTCGAAATGATTGGGGACAAACATATAAACCTAGTATTTAATACATAGATAAATGGAAATATCTAATCAGCTAAATTAATATGGCATGTATATTCTGTTATGTAAGCGTGTGAAAAATTGTCCAGTTTATCAAATCAAACATTATCTTATACAAGTAAATTAATAATAATTAGGATATTTTTTTTCAGCCCGCCTTGGAATGGCTAAAATTTGTGATTTGTTGATAAAGAACTCGGACAAATTAATTTTAAGTCAGCACTAACAGTTTCAGTATTCCTGAACAAGGGGTACGATACAGAGACGTCATTTAGGGGGAGCAGGAGGGGGCAATTGCCCCATCTCAAAAGTTTGAGGAATATATATATTTTAATCGATTGTCTACTAATATACTAGTACAAAACGTGAAAGTCTTATGTCGGTGGTGCTCTTGCCCCCCCTCAAGTGTAGTCTGAAATGACGCCCCTGGTACGATAAACTGCAAAACAGTGCCTTCTGCACGTAGCCCTAAATATTTTTCGGGTATATACCTTCCGGAACGAGCACGACAAAATATTTTCGTAAGGACATGAATATCAGTAAGCACTTGTGGTCCTCGAATTATGTCAAGTACTCATATTGGGTGGATTTATACAAACCGTGTGCACATACAGGCCTACAGGGTGGTCGTAATGAAAGTACCTACTATTGTTGCGATGCGATAAAAGATCAGGAAAGAAATTATCAATAGTAAATCTTAATATTGCTACCAGAAAATGGTGAAATGAAGTTTCATTTCGATTTACGTAATTTTATTCAAAACTTATGTGTATATCCAGCTCTTACTGTAATAGCAATTGTAGTATACGAATAACTCCACAACGACAAAACCGTGAAGCCGGATTCAACAGCAGCTGAAGTTTTATCTAAAAGAAACACCTTCGTACAGAGAATTTAATAATTTTTCACTTACTAATGCTATAGATTCAAGTACAAATTCATAATCCATTCCTAACAATAGCTACTAGCCTCCGTTCCCACGGTAATTTTCTAAACGACTGATAAGGACACAGATAGACTACCTCACAGTAACACAGACTTTGAATAACTGACCGCGGCTCGACTTATTGGCTAATAAAATTGGCAACTACTGAAAGATGAAAGCAAACACTCATGAGTAACTCAACAATCCAAAATCAAGGGATTTTGTTACAGAGGCGACGGCACGACGTCGTGATGTCATAAATCACGGAAGTGATCTCAGATCTCTTCCTGTTGGATTTCAAATTATTATTTTTCCTTGGCCAAGAAACTAAACTCTCAAGATTTGTATTGTCAGGCCACTATACTTTCGGCTCCCGTTTATATTCCGCGATAGGAAACGTGTTGGATTTTTGCTTACACCAACCGACATGATTCTGAAAATTCTTACTTTATAGGGGATGTGAGTCGCAACAAAATTTTAATGAAACGCTGAAAGAGCTTGATGTATGCAGATTGACGCCGTGACTGTTCACAAGAATAGTTGTCGCACATGTTTTTTCTCTCTTTAAAATTTTCATTTGATCCCTCTTTTGGTTTAGCCCTGTCTGGCTCCCTGGGCCATTTTGGGTCTGCTGGTGGGTAGTTTGTTCCTTTTTCCGGAATCGATTCCTTTCAATCCATTCCAAACAAGAATTCGTTCATTCGGATCGAATCCTTTGGTTTCGCAATATTGAATGATTCTAAGTTCCTTCGTTCTTCAATTTGATCCCCTCCACGCGGGAGGTCCAGACCCCCTCCTCAATCTCCGTAACTCGACATACATTTGTGCATTTTCTTAATAAAACTATACTTGTTTAGCATAGAAATGTTTGATACAGCAAAAAAAAAAAAAAAAAAGTCTTTATTTGTACTCTTCTTATAAAAACAATGAAGTTATATAATTTTTTTCTGAGAATATAGGCAGCAGTACTTAACAATTACTTGTCTTTTCGAGTATCGACTAAATCGATTGCTTTAATAGACGTGTGTCGTGTAGTACTGGACCTCTCCAAACTTTGGACTCCTCCCAACAAACATTTGTAGGTGCGTTTGTCCCCAAACAATAATTCGATCCGCTCTCGACGAATCCTTCGGTTGCGATAAGTTGAATAATTCCAAGTTTCCGTATCATTCTCCTTTCATCTAGAAAAGTAAAACCAATTTTACCAGTCGAAAAGTTATTGCAAAATGTTTTTCGGTGGAAGGCAGCTGAAAAGAGTAGGGGTGAAAAACATGGATGCATATGAAGGATTGCCATGTTTCAAGACGTGCAGAAGATTCCATTTTTCTAGTGAAAGTAATATTGAAATATTATACATAAAATAAAAACAATGCAAATATTGTTCGTTTCCACGTTTTTTTTTTTTTTTGTTTTGATATCGTCCATTAATTGTTCTCCTTCGCTTCCTCTCTTTCCTACCACCATCCCTCTAGTACGTCTCTCATGATACAGTTCCTTCTTAGCCAATATTCCAACCAGTTTGTCTTCCTCTTTTTAATAATATCTAAAATTGTTCTTTTCTCCTCCTCTCATTACTTTTCTGCTCGACCGAGCTAATTCTCTTCATTCTTCTCCACACGCACATTTTGAAAGCTTCCAGTCATTTTTCATTTTTACATAATGTCCACGTTCCTGACCCAGACAGTACAATACTCCATACGAAGCATTTTTTTAAACTCTTTTTCTCAACTCTTTACTCATGGTTCCATAAAATAGTATTTTCTTCCTCGGCTATTCCACGTAAATATGAGCTTAAGGGCAGAAAATTGTTTTAAATGCAGATCGATTTCTTGTTTAAAAGTTTTAGTTTTTGTCTTTTTAAGCAATTAAAGTTCCATGCTGCACGAAGCCAGCCAAAGGGAGAATTTACCAGCAATTTTGGACAACCCTGATTATTACGCGATAAGCATTTGTTTCTGTTGCACTACGGTGTAAACAAGCATGTACATTTTGGGAACTGAAGCTCAGAAGTTTTAAAGCTATAAATATATTTAGTCTACTATTTGATTACTTTTGGTACCAATGTAATTATGTAACGCCTGTTACAATACAGATGTTTTTTTTTTTTTTTTTTTTTTTTTTTTTTTTTCCTATACAACTTGTACTAAAAGTCAGTAGTCTATCTTTTGCAAAAGTAAAATCGAGCACATGGGCAATACAACAGAGAAAATATCATCATTATATTTCTAATTTAATAGGCAAAAACTGCGTAACGGGTGTTAAATGTGAATTGTTAGGTTGGATTAACAGTGGTATTTTGTGCACATAGGCTAGCTCTAAGGCTCTAAAGAGGGAATTTGAGGTTATAGTAAAGTTATTAGAGGGTCCTCTTCTGAAGACATGAATTATGGTAAGGTGAGCAGTGTGAGAATCAAGGGACAGTTGCACCGGAGGTGATGAAATGCACTTAAGAGAAAATACATCTAGGAGATATCGTGGGATGAGGGACTCCCTCTCATCTCCCCGTTAAGTCGCACACTCAGGGTAGTGATTAAATAGCATAAAAGCTCTGTATTTCAATTGAGTACTCATAACATACTAGAAGTCTACTTCATTAGAAGCCCAATACGCTGCTATTGAAAGTCTTCGTTTAGCAAATCATTAGGGGCTCCAATACGACAGATTTTCAAAGCTGATAGTATTTTTCTAGTAGAAATACGTATGCGTGCAATTTAATACTAGTACAGCTAATTGACCAAACAGGATCAGCCCTCATTCGTTCAGTATCATCCAGACGGTAGACATACTATCTATTACAAACGCAAAACTGGTCACATTTCGGTATGTATGAATCAAACAGCACATAATTTAATTTAGATGGCAACTGTAGCAGAGTACGAGGTTTGTCCGGAAAATACGTATAAAAGTTGCATAAGAACTTTATTTTACAATTATTCAGGTATTACAATATGGTCTCCTTCAAAGTACTCTCCCTTAGACAAGATACACTTTTGACAACGCAGTTTCCACTGTTGATAACATTGTTGAAAGTCTTCAGTTGGGATGCTGTTCAGTTGCCGTGTCGTTTCTGTCTTGACGGCTTCCACATCTCCCAAGTGCCGCCCCCGAAGCACCATTATGCATTTCGGGAACAGGAAGGAGTCACAAGGGGCTAAATCGGGTGAATAAGGCGGGTGGTCTGTCACGATGATTGAGCTTCGGGCCAAAAACTCACGCACAACGAGCGGCGTGTGAGTGGGCGCATTGTCGTGATGAAGGATCCACCTGCCCCCTTGTGCCAAATCCGGTCGAACTCGGGGCACACGAGCTCTGAGACATCTCAAAACTTCCACGTAAAACTGCCCGTTCACACTCTGGCCGGGAGGGACAAATTCCTTATGAACAATGCCCCTAGAACCAAAGAAAACAATCAACATTGTCTTCACATTGGATCTTGCTTTTCGCGACTTTTTTGTTCTCGGTTCTCCTGGTAGCTTCCATTCCTTGCTTTGAGATTTGAGCTCCACATCGAGTTCTGAAAATCAGAACTCGTCTCCAGTGATGACTCGGTTGAGAAAGTCCCCTCTTTCCTCTGCTTCCAACCAATCCTCACAGCACTCAACCCTCTTTGCTTTCAGTTCTGGAGTCAAGAGCTTCGGTACGATTTTCGCACACAATTTCTTCATTTCAAGTTTTTGTGTCAGAATTTCGTGAACGATTGTTTTGGGAATTGACAGCTCGTCAGCAATCATTCTGACTGTCAATCTACGGCCTTTAAGAACACAAGTCCGAATTCGTTCAACATTTTCATCAGAACTCGATGTCGACAGATGTCCTGGGCGAGGGTCTCCTTTCACGTCTTCTCGGCCTTCCCGAAACCTTTTTAACCACTTGTTCACGGTTGGTTCCTCCAGAGAATTGTCTCCGCACACTTGTTTCAAACACTCTAAAATCTCACGGCCATTCTTATTTAGCTTTGCAAGAAACTTGATGTTGATGCGCTGTTCCTCAATCAGAGAGAGCTCCATGCCGACGGCAGGTGAAACAGGGTAACTTTCAACAAGCAGCCACACACTCCTACTGACACGCAGAGCGCTCTGACTCGAACTGAGCGTTGATGGGATTGGCTACAGCAGTAGTGCCACCTGGCGGTGACTGTAACCTGTAAAATAAAGTTATTATTCAACATTTATACGTATTTTCCGGACAAATCTCGTAGTTTACATGTTGCTCAGTTCCAGGCGAAATGACATTTTGCATTTTTCAGAAAAGCATAGTAAAATTAGAAACCCCAAAAACAGAATGCTCAAAATATCAGTTCCATTTTAATTAGAGCATTTATTTTGTTGTCCGTCTCAATCGATTAAAGAAGAACACTGCTTTCTCATAATCAGAGAATAAAAGTGATGGAAATGATACTTCTGACACAGAAGAAAATGGCACAATAGCAAAACAGTTACCATCCAGAAACCAGAAAAACCCTGCACTACAATCACATGTACACAGACTTCGAAGATAAAATACACTCTGCGAATGAAGTTGTGATCAGCTCTTTGCTGAAAGATTTTTTTTTTTTTTTAATTGTTTGTCTCAGTGGCAATGAAAGATGAAACAAGTAACTATCGTCAAGTAGGAACCTGTCAAGGACTTGTGGATGAAAATAGTGATATTAGAGTTATGTTCTTCAAACCTTGTGGCAAAAGGAATTCGAACTACGCGAAAGTTTGGAAAGTATAATTTATGTTCATGAGGAGATTGGTAAACTGCCAAATCCGATTACAAAAATTAAAAAACAATGTAAAGTTGTGTACCAGTTTAGTTTCAGAGTTAATGTTACTGAAGCATATGAAGAATAACTTTTGTTGATGATCGGTGTATGAACAGACCTATATGTTTAATACTGAAACTTTCCACATTTTTCTGATTTATGTGTATATTATTTTGTGTTTTTATTTCCTGCACTGTACTACATATGTAACTTTTTATCTATTAACATTGTATTATTTTGTTCTTTACATAATATGTTCATTAAAAGTGAAGTTGGTTTAAGTTCATTCGCATTGTGTAACACCCGTTACAGTATTGAACAATTTTTAAAATAAAAGCCATTAACTTATGGAATTTTTGTTTACAATATTTACAGCATCATGCCTTCAGAAAAGTGCACATATAATTGAAAACAAATTTTGAGCTCGACATTCGCAGAGTTTAGTTTAACTTTACATACACCTGAAAGTGCATGTTCAATTGCTGTAACGCCCGTTACGCCACATTTTTCGCTATTACTGAGTTGTGTTATCATGTATATGTACGAATTTAGTGTTTATTAAAATATACAGACAAACGGTGATGTTTCGAGGCAATTTGATATATCTTGACCCAGTAAGTACATTATTATAACAGTTTCTATTCGTCCAAATGTAACACCCGTTATGATGGAATGGCCGTCCAACGGCTTCTTCCACCATTTCTATCCTTGCTTTTATTTCACATTCGCACTTCATATCATCATTAATAATAGTACTCATTGAATATCAAAAACTAGTCACCTATTTTCTCCCCTCCTACTTCTATATTTGACACTGCTCGCTTCGTTCCAATCACTATGCCTTTTGTCTTTCTAACATTTATTTTCATCCCATATTCTTCACAGTCTTTCCCCAAGTTTTCAAAAATCTTATTGATTTTCTCATCAGATTCTCAACAAGCGCCATTTGCAAACCGTATACACTTAATCATTCTACCTCCTATTAAAATGCCGTGTGCATTTTGTAGGCTCTTTTCCACTACCTTCTCTAGATTATTAAATATTGTTGACGAGAGACAGCATCCTGTCGAACTCTCCTTTCAATTGCATTCTCCTCTGTCATTTATATACTACAACAGAGCACAAAATTTCCAGTCATCAGGCTGCCATTGGCGACTAGAAATTTAGAGCTGGCGACCACTGTTCAGTAGGAGTGATTTCTGCCTGCACTCATAGGGCTGCGCAGTTTGTGTTTCGCACAAAAATAATTGTCATTGAGTGGGAGAAAACATGGAGTGTGAAGTCTTCACAACGGACATGGAAAGTAGTCTTCACAACGTTGTAATTCGCCCCTCCTTTCCCACCCTCAATTGAAATGGTCACATTTTGTGCAGTTTTACCTATGAGTACTGCTTCATGTGTGAGAGGTTTCAGCAGTCTCAATAGAGTTGACTGCCTACAGGAATCCACTTAAGACTGACACACTGATGATTTGCTCACAATTTCCATCAGTGGCCCTTCACTTAAGGACTTTGATCCGAAAACTGCAATCGACAACTGGTATTTCTGTGCAGAGAGAGACCGTTACACAAACGTGAAGTCTTGAGGTAAGATATTTTTAAACATGTATATGAGTTGTCCAATTCAAATTGATTATCCTGAATTTAATTGTCGGTTTTTAAAATTTTATACCCTGATGTAATCTCTTTCTTTGTTAAAGCAAAGACCGTGTGTGTGTGTGTGTGTGTGTGTGTGTGTGAGGGCTCTCATAATTTGTACGTGAGATATATTGGCGACCATCATTTTTGGATTGGCGAGTGCGTCTGACTTTGAAATGTTGCGCCCTGTACTACAATATATACAAATTTGGTTTATTTTTGACTGCGCTAGTATTTGCCTCAAGTAGGAATTCCTACTTATACTGAATTACAAATACTGGTAGCACTTTAAAGTTATGAAGGCTATTTAGCTACACTTTTAGTTTCACTCATCGCTTGTATATTAGCCAGGGAGGCTAGGGCTAACTATCGGGTTTGTAGTACTCTTACCTTTCGTGGTGATGTGTGGTCAGCACTTTGGCTCCCGTCGCTGTTAATACTAGTAGCATTCTATACTCGAGTTCGCTATTTCTTTCAAGTAGCTCCCAAACTGTCCTCACGGCGCTAGATGGACGCCACAATGTTAAAACCATCTGGTCGGTATCAATCTCTACTCATCTCCACTCATCTTTCCTCTAACTTGATCCAATATTGCTTAACTTAACTGATTTTATGAGAATCTGTACTCCAGTACGGCTAGAATGTTGGCAATTCCAACACAAACTGAAAACAATATATAAGTACAGCCAGTGATCCCATCTCACCAATACTAAGCAATAGCTTGGATATTTCTTTCCTGGAGATTGAATTAGGAGGAAGCTCATGGAATGGATACCATAATTTGACCTCAGGTTCTTGAATTTTAAAATGTGTTACTTTGAAAACCTGGAGTGTATATGGTAAAAATACAAAATTCGAGTATCTCCGAAAGACATTAATCACAGCACTGGGTATTCGGAATACTCACAGGACGAAAGTGTGTTGAGAATGCTGACATCGACACGTGGAGTATGTTTTATACTTGTTGCAAATTACTATGTTGCAAATTAGTATTGCCATTGGTTTATTTTTATAGTCCTGTATTATTTCGGCAGTCGCTCACCAAATACTTGAACTAATGCATATATTATGAAAATGGTCAATGATTTCGGGCTTGAAATTTTCAAAAAAACGATTATGTTTACAGAATGCCACAGGCGAGATGATAATGAATGAAGATAAGAATGTATGTTTTGTTTTCATACTTTAATTTCAATTGTAACAACAGGCAGTAAAAAGATGCAACACAATTCTATTGAGACGAAAAGTGTGATGACATTTAGTTTAATCTACACCAATGCCTATGGACGCTAACGTTCAGTTTTACTTATCCAAACTTCCTACAGCCTCCAGCAAGAATCTACGAGGAATTGCTCAAATAGTGGATGAAATCTAAGCGAATATAAGTCACTATATCTCACAATCATTCTGCAATCATTGGCAGGTCATTTATCGCTGTAAATCTCCGTGAACTATGGTTTCCCGTGGTCTTCATACTGACGCAAGAACTTTCCTTTTGAATACACATAAAGTATACCTGAGATCCATATAAAGAAAACCTTAGAAAATGCTTTAGGTATATACAAACGCACTAGTAAAATCAATTTAAAACATTAGTTTTTAAAATCGATTGACATTAATTCTAAGAAAAATGGTCCTGATAACTATTTGAGTAACGTAAACTTCTCGAAAAATAAAAATATTATAATATTAAAATAAAAATATTACAGCTAAATTTGGTGTTTACAAGGATGCTTCAAATTTCACTGTTGTTTTTCCTGGCTATTTGAAATATTACTGCCTCCTTTCTTCTCTACGTCTAGAACAAGTGATTGATAATCACATTAAAGAACAAAATTTCGTACCATTGACGAATATGATTTTGTTAATCAGTTCATACGTTATAGTTTCCCTAGCGTATCTGCTTGTAGGTGTAACATAAAAATTAATGAAAGCACAGATAATAAATATGTTGGTAATGAACGTTCACAATACAGTAATGCACGAGCACTAACAATGTACAATGTACAGTTGAATGACAAAAATTTATTGATAAAAACGATATGAAGCAGTCCGGCCAGAAAGGTGAATAACAAAATGTTTCTCTACCAATTATTTATTATTATTGTTGAAATTTGTTAATATTATTACTACTTTATGTAAATAAATAAATAAATAATGATATAGAGTTTGCACTTACTACCTGGAACGCTTCATATTAAGAGAGCTGTAAACTTATAATCATGCAAGAATTTCTTACAAAGAAATTACTTATCTCGCATGACATCTACATGCTTCCTAGAAGAGAGCTTCAATTATCTATGAAGAAATTATACTATTGCAGAAAACACTGTAGAGAACAGTTACAGTTTAAAAATCAGACATTTATACTTTAGTGAACGCAAACAATTTGAAATTGGCTCTACTGACATTGCAGGCATGTTCACCTCCTGGTCTACTATATCATGCACTTAAACTTGACTCAGGAACAATAAGTTTAATGTTCCAAAATTTATGAAATAGCAAACATTCTGGACTTGTGTTTAAAGAGACCAACGATTTTAAATTAGATAATTTAGATGCTTTGGTGATGGGGAGTCCGTTATTCTTTTGTTAGCCAACATTTTGAAACAGGTTTGCCACAAGAGCATTATAAATTCTTAAAATATCATCGATATGCTGATGACACATTCATACTTTATAGGACGAAGATTAGTTATAATGTTTGCTTTCTTATCTCAACCAAATTGATTTAAGATTAAAATTCACGATCAGATATGAAAAGGGTAACGCATAGAATTTCCTATATTTAGTAGTTCATTAAAAAAATATATACCAAATCTATCTTCACAATTTAGACGAAGCCAACTGCATGTAATATGTATGTCCACAGAAAGGAGTTGATTCAAATCGGTACCGTAAGCTATGAAAAAATTATTCTTTAAAAATGGCGCAATTTAGCTCAAAGTCTTTCGTAACAAGGAGCAAAACTGAAAAAAATATACTGTTTTCAAAATAGGTTTCCTTCACCCTACTTTCATGTTCATCTAAAATTTCTAAAAATATGATTTACGGTTTATCCTGAAACCACTTATAAACACGGAAAAAAAAATCTCACTTCATACAAAATTCATCATAGTGTTGGTGCACATAAAGTGAAATATGAGTGTGAATGACAAAACTAACAATATTATTGTCATCTTTATATTATGAAAAGACTTGCTTAAGCTACTTGGTAATTAATGCTGAAGATAACAAAGAAAATGATTTCTTCCAATAACGTAAGAAACGTTCCAGAAAACAAACAAATAAATACACGTAAAGTCAAAAAACACTATATATTGGTAGTAGAGCCGAAGAGCATACGAGAAACTACGCAGATTGTCAGGGTTATCGAGTCCTCTAACTCTTTATAGTATAACATTCAAAATTGACAAGTTTTGCATAGGACGGTCTTTTTCATTGACAGAAGTATATTCGAGGCTTTCTACAAAAGCACTGAAAATTGAAAAATGAACATCAGAAAAGGAAATTTGGAAAAAAATTGGTATAAAACGAAATACATGAATAATAACGATACACACACGAAGTAAATAAAATTTAAGGTTCAATTTTTTCACCAGTTAATACAAAAATGTTTAAACCAACCAGAACTTATCAGTATGTATAATTTCTTCAGACAGTTGAAAAAACTATTTTAGGAAATATCTGGGTATCATGGCGGATAAGTAGTTTCTGTATGCAGGAATTTTCTTTTGATTACGAGTTTACGAATTTGTTAATATCAATTTTACAAATTTATTTTTGTTATTTTGGTGTTTAATACCACCGGTTCTTTCATAGCTTAATCATGACCGGTTAACAGATATTCTTATAAACTATATAAAGTGAATATCACAGTACTGAGACCGGTTATAATATTTAACAAAATATATATAAGGCTAGTACCCAAAAAAAGGTATTACTCTAGCAAGTGCTTTCGGAAAACTCTATTCCATCTTCAACCTAGACACAGTTCGCGGATGATTTAAAAAGATGGGGGAGAGATGTGGACAGATAAAAAATGGTTAAAAAGGATTTACGAAATACGAAGCACAAATCTTGTCGGAAATGAACTAATATTAATGGCCACTGTCACTGTTCACTGTTGTTCACGGCTTTTTATTACCTTCCAGACGCCGGAATTAAGTAGTAAAAAGGCTGCTCCATATCGCATTTGTTTCCTTTAGCTAAACTGAGCGTAGGTTTCTCCTTATGAATGTAATAGGCTTCCTTAATTTTTCGTTCAGTTGCTGTTTTTGCTTTCTCTATCAAACATGAATTAGTTATTGTCTTTAAGATGCGCTGCCAATCCAGATAGTGGTTGTAAACTACGAGATGTGCTCAGCTATTCTGGTACAAATATTCCTTTTTGTTTGACCTATATACCTAGGTATATTTTGTCACATTGACATTTAACACGATAAACGTCACTACTTTGTTGAGGATCAGTAAAAAATGCTTTAAAATTTGTTACGTATTTTTCTAGAGATTTAGGAGGAATTTCTGCAACCTTAACGCAGTATCTTCTTAATTTTTGTCGAAATACAGGGAGCAAAGAGTAGCACTAATCCATTTGTCAGTTTCCGAATCTGTTGGTTGATGGTGGGTGCGACGGTCTCCTGTTGTACCTGCTAACAAGTCTGTTACTTGGGTATATTGCAAACCTTCTGCAGGTACCAAGTGCATTTATTTCAAATCATCACAGTCATGGCTTCAGAAATTAAATGGTTGAAAAAACTTCTTCAGGAAAGCTCTTTTACTCTCAGACCTCCCGGGTAACCTCAATTAGGAAATTCAATATTTAATTAAAATTGGATCAGAAAATTGATTTCAAAAATCTTAATTACTGAAGTGGTACAAGCAAGTACAACAGGAGATCGTCGGCATCCACCATCAACCAACAACAGATGCCGAGACTGACAAATACTGTGGATTGGTGTCCCTCTGGTTCCGCGTGTTCTATATACGAAGAAGCTCTTATAATGTGTTCCATCTACTCGATTTAAATCATAACTATCATTTAATCTGTATACTATAAAACTTCTCCTAAATCGATATTTAAACTTATTTTCACTGGGAAGTGTACAGCATTATTAAGGAGAAAAGGTAACAGAGAAATTGTTGTATAACATAAGCAATTCGTGAAGCTCGAAAGTTACAATTTTAAATAGTCACTCGTGATCTACAATCTCCTGTGTAGTCGGGCTCCCTCGTGGGTATACGATTAGCGTACGCGCCTTGGGAGCAGGAGACCTGTTTGATTCTCGGTCGGAGCTTACGTAGTTCGGATCGCACGCTAACCTGTAGGTCCACGTTAACATAGCCTCGGTCAATCAACCCTGTGAAGTTTTTCCATGTACAAATTTCTTGTATGCACTTCATTCGTGAGTTTCCTACGTTTCGACTTGCATAGTGTTGGATGCTACGTGAAGTTTAAATATTAAATGTGTTAGGTACACGATATTCATAGTTGTTTGAATGGCCTCTTGCGAGATCTTAATGATAGATACATTAACTTACTTACAAACAGTATCACTTACGATCAACGCACAAACATAGACTGCCATTTACGATGGTAAGGGATTCGTAAAGTAAACTGAGTCTTTAAAGAAATATTTAAAAAAAAGAAAAGATGTATCAAACCAAAAGACTTAGATCTGTATTCAATTTATTTTTGCTTCTTATTTCTCGATTAGAAATACTCATCCAATCAACTATTTGTAGTGGCACAGAAAACGCCCTCATATATTGCAATCTTTTGTTATCAGTGTCTCACCGAGAAATTCGAGTAAGAAATTCCTCTGATAGTCATTTAACAACCCGTTCAATGTTTTATCAGTTCTACGGATGATGATTCTCGATGTAAATATGCCTCCTAAATACATCGGTCATCTTTAAATTATGAAAAGACTTGCTTAAGACACTTGGTAACTAATGCTGAAGATAACAAAGAAAATTATTTCTTCCAATAACGTGATAAACGTTCCGGAAAACAAACAAATAAATACACGTAAAGTCTATAATAATAATAATAATAATAATAAAAAAGGAAACAGAAAAATAAAACAAACATTTTACTGTGACTTTTTTTTTAAAGCCTGGCAATTGTTAAAGTGTTCTATAAAAAATAATAACAAAAAGACATTAAATAAATCAATACTAACATTCATAAAAATAGGCATCAGGATTCTTTTCGTTTCAATTTTACACATCCAAAGGCAAGGTATTTTGTGTGAACTCTTATCAGTTGCTAGACTTAATTACATAAAACCCTTCACTTTAAACGGATTCTTTTGTTAGCTGTTTTATTTCAGTTTTTTTGTTTTCATTCTGTAAGAAATAAGTACTGAGGTATTAATGAAGCATACTAAAATCACCATGAACATTTTCGCACAGAAAGGTGACACAAACAATAGTTTATCATCAGTTTATTCACTTAAAACTCTCACTGCACGCAAAATATATCATTAAACTGTCAAAGTAATGGTGATGCACTCTCTTTCCAACAGTTGAAATTTCCCATGTTTTTCTTCACAAACTGCACTCAATAATATCATTCGATTCATATAAAAAGTACTTTCGTTACCATTTGCTCAAAATGCTTTCTTCTAATGAATCAAACACAGTTAAGTTACAACCCAATCTGAAAAGGGAAAGAAAAAGTGTAATCATTACTAAATTGTATCGAAGAGAATACATTTGTCAGAAATTACGAGAGCAAACGAATTCGACACAATAAAATTGAATTGGGCAACAGTAATATATTTGCGAAGGTTGTTCATTCTTTTAACAAACTGTATATTTATAGGATTATAGGTATGGCAGAACCAGGTATGACGTCAGATGATTCACAGAACGGTATAATGATATTTTTTTAGTTTAATGTCCTACGGTTATGTCCCTTAGGCTAAAGAATGCGGAACATTAATAAAAGAGATTGACTATGAAATTAAAATTTTTGTGCTCTCCCACCGGGAATCGAATCTAAAACCACCGCACTAAAGGCGCACACACTAACCACATTGAACGGTATGACATGAAACGAAAACTCCATATCGAACCCCAGTAATGTTCCACTATAATGTGAGGACTAATGTGTCGCCACAGCATGGTATAGTGGAATCTATGCCATGTAGAGCCACAGGCGAAACAGACACAAAGGGGGGAGGGGGTTACACAGCCCCCTTGTGTGATAGAGGCCAGAGTAAGACCGTCCATGAGAAACAACAGCAGCAGACTGGTACTTAATTTTTACTAATGAATTTTGTCTGCAGAAAATGACCAGTCCTTCTCCTCTTTGATTTCTTTCGCCTAAACTACATTTGGCTACGACACTAGCTTCCTTTTCTTCCCAAGAGAAAACAGAAATCATAGACAGGGAGAAAAGGGGTGCATTCGAAATGCAATAATAAATAAATATTTATAATACGAATAGTAATGGCAATAATAATAATAATAAAATAAAAAATTGCTCTCTTCTTAAGTATCAGATAAAAAGTATTTCAATAAACACATCAGGATAGAATACAAGAGAAGAAATGCTACAAATAGATACATAGTCCTGTGTGCTTCGCACCTGCCTCTCTCCGCTAGCTGGTACGTATTCTCTTGTGTCAGCAGGTTTTTTAAGCAAACAAAACCCAAAAGAAGTCGACATAGTGACATAATTTTCTTGCGTGTCAAAAAACTGTTCGGTATCATGATATGGAATAAAATAGAATAAAATATGATACCTGCTCTGCTTCAGCTTGCGACACATAATGAAGTTTTCGTATCGCTTATGTATTACAATACTCCCTGTCTAAGTTGTTCTATTTTAAGTTTGAGTATTTTCTTTTATTTCTTCTCTGTATTAATATATACTCGTAAGTAAAATTCAGTATATCCTTTTACTTGTTATATTTTTGCCTTCTTGTGAAGATGGACAGATTTATTGTCCAAATATATCAACTTTCCAGGTTGTATGTTGTTTTGAGAAACAGAAAAAGTAAAATATTATTTCAATTGTTAGCATTTCCACATTTAATTCCTATAACTGAGGTACCATTAATATCCCATTTGTAAATTTTACGGTTTCCTTTGTAATAGTTTGATTGTTTAAAAGTACCCCTAGTAAATTTACAAGACATATTGCGATTTATTTCTTAAATTTATCTTCATTATAAATTTTGTTTTATTTGAAATCCTTTATGGGATTGAATATGACTACTAAATTTTCCTTATAAATTGTTCTTTAATATGTAAGCATTTCTTTACATAAAATCCTCTTTTTCGTTTTTTTTTTTTTTTTTTTACAAACTGTATCTATTTCCCTTTAATTTGGTTCATAAGGTTCATATTTCTATTTTGCTTAGTGTATTTTTATCTTTAATAAAATTCTGTTACACCAAAGAGGCATCATATCTTAGGTTATCTTTATTAGAATTTTTCGTTCGGGTTCAAGAGACGTTTTATCGATTTTACCCTATTCCACTTCTCCTAAATTACTTTCAAGAACCTAAATTCTGATTATTGGTTTTCGAAAATAATCCTTAACATCCTATTGGCTATTCAGTCTTGGCGTAGCAACTAATCTACGTATACTTCAATTTAGAAGTAAAGATTGATTGTTCCTCACTCCCGAGAGGAGGGTAGTTTTCTCCTATTATAGAGAATCTCTTTGTAACGTTTTCGAGTTTCGGGCACGAGTGCTAACATAACATATACCCGCTGCTGAAAAATGTAATTTTAAAGTTTTATCAAATAGATATTCTTATAATGGAAGACCTCTTCTCATAATGGAAGAAAGGACGTGTAAAAATTTAAAAGAAATTGTGGAATTTCGATAATTATTATTGTTCCTGTATTGGCGTCATGTTTGATCAAGCCGACCGTCACACTGGACTAGATGTCGAAAGCATTAATTTAAGTCCTTATTACCTTTTTGGAGAAGTCAGCAAGCGGAGAAACTAGTTGCTAATTACTAATTAGTTCTTTAAGTTTCTGATTTTACTGTGAACTGTTTATATTCCATACGAATAGAAACTTGAACTTTAGAATATACGGACAGAAACCTGGTCAATGTTCTTTTTTTGATACTGCAGTATGTTATTAATTTGATTTCAATGTATTCTTCCTTCTTTTGTGTGATAATTGTTTTTAATGAAGAACTAAAATTAACATGATTTTCAATTCCACGTTTGGAAGTAAAAATACTTGTAACAAATGAGCCCATGAAGAACTCAAAATAAAAATTTTGGAAATATATTCGGTGCCTTCCATTTCAATTCAGGCAAAAAAATATAAAATTGTACCATCACCATCTCAGATATTGTTGAAACTTATTTTATAGCAACTACACATGTTTTTAAGAGACCCATATTTTTTTGTTTTGTCGAAAAAAATTTTCCCGCCAAGTAATGGGCCATCAAAGACGGGGAGTACAATTTATGAATTGTAGAAGACATGGAAAATGGTCAACTTCGGAGCTTCACCATTCGGCTATGGAGACAGGTAGAGTTATAATTCTTGTTGTGGTATGTACATAGGGATATAAATAAACTATATTGTATTAGAGTTTGGTTTGCGCATGCGTATCTTTTTGTACATAAATTAACAAATGAACGTCAATTTATCTGAAAAGTCGGAGTTTGCGAATTTTTTTCGAGCACTTCCGGTTCGAATTTTAAAATTCTGTTTTCGCGGTTGGTAAGACCTAGCTACCCGCTTTCCGAAAAAAAAAAATTGTATCGCTTCTGTGTGCAACCGTTTTGTCGTAAAAAAATTCGAGAAATTGTAAAATTTTCAAAAATCACCATTTTTGGGCGCCATTTTCTCGAAAACACCATCTTTTAAAATTCTGAAATTTTGTCAGATGGTTCAACTTTACATGAATAATAAACACACCAAATACCATTCTCGACCAATGCTTCATGAATTAACTGCAGCCTTTTGAAGTTAGCGAAGTTTCGTTAACTTTGATGTCACAGTTAGCAACACTGGGAACAATAAAAGTGCAATGATTTGATGATGTTTGTGGTTCACATTCATTAAATGAAGAACACAAGCTTTCCTTGACTGTTTTTTTTTTTTTTTTTTTTTCATTATTTTGATCAAGAAGGCTCTCTGAAATAGTAAAATGAGCCTCCTCCTACTCCTCCGTTTTCTTAAACCGAAACAATCTGAGGTAGAAATTACGATTACGAAACGCACACATTTCAAGTTCACTTACTTAAAATGGTCTTCGGAAACAAAATTTCACTGATTTTTTATTTATTTATTTATTTATTTATTTATTATTATTATTATTATTTTTACATGGACCAATCATTTGCTTGGTTGGTGTTTTCTTCGCTAATAGCATGTAACCTTGCAGGTGCTCCAATAGATGTTGGCTCACAACTCGTCCAGGAGTGGATCTAGGGGGAAGAAACTTTTTTAATTTTTTTTTTATAAATAAAACCAATCTCAGAGTTTGGAGCTCTTAAAAGTAACTCTAAGTAGCAGTATAACCCCCCCCCCCCTTCCAGAAGTCCGTCCTGGGTCCACCCCTGCGTAGCACATTGTCGATAGTTACAAATGCTGAAGATCCATGTGGAAGCATAAACAGCACTTCAACTTCACGTAATTTATGATTTGTTCATAATATTTCTGCTACGCACCACTGGTTATCATACATATATGTATGTAACAAAAGTTCCTTTTTGGAGATTTCTTAAATCTACACTTTGAATTGCACAAGTTCGATTTTGGGGGAAGCATGAAGTTAGTTCATGGTGACCCGTTACTGCCATCAAAACTTCGCCATTTTCCGAAAGCCAAAGATGACTTCGTTGAATATTAGTTACCGGTCGCATACTTTCCCTTTTTTTCTTCCGGAAGTCGTCGAATTCAGTTCCAGGCAATAAAACGAGAGTAATACCCGGAGTTTGTACTTGCACTATACTCACGAATTCTTATGCGGTTTTAGTGGGGGCGCGGTGGCTCAGTGGTAGAGCGTTCGCCTCCGGTGCTTGGGGTCCCTGGTTCAATCCCAGCTCACGCCGTGTGGGCTTTGTGGTGGACAAACACCGTGCTCGTGGGTTTTCTCGGGGTTATCCCGTTTCCTCCCACTTTCTGCATTTCACCATTTCATTCATTTCTCATAATCACCGTCTTCTTTAGCCTAACCGGCATAATCGTGGGACGTAAAACTTAAAGATTTCATTTTTTTCTTCTGCGGTTTTAATACTGTGTATCTGTTTTTGCTTAAGGTTATGCCGCGTTGCCACATCCTTTACACCTCCCCCCCCCCCCTCAATACCGTCACACAGACCCTTGCATGGCCGGTTTCACTGCAAAACCACTGGTTTATCGGACCTGTCTGCATCTCGAACATCTGAAAGCGATTTTTAAAGTGGGATGCAGCACCGTCAGAAATCACTGACACGGTTTGGGAAATTGTAGACACTTATTTTCTCGTATTCAAATCTTTTTCTATAAAATATATTTTCGCTTTTCTTCGAGTATTTTTAGAATCTTGTCTATGGCTATGAGTACATGAGCCGAATCGTGTGTTTTATCGTCGTTTATAGCAACAAAACTGTCATTTGTTTCATATTCCGGTGATAACTTTGAATTTCACTTTGCAGAATAACAGTTCAGTTTTCAGCGAAGTCCATATGAAGTAAATTAGAATTTGTATCTTGAAATTTTATACGGTGCTTTTCGGTAGCAATTAATTCTCTTTGGATTTTCTTGATGTAGTCATGAATTACAATTCTTACAGTTAATCCAGCAATGTACCATACGAAAACAAAAAAGTCGCACAGTTTTTTTAACGAGATTATTGTTTTCCCATATGGCATACGTAACAGTTTCATTTTCATCAGGATCAATAATTAAAGACTACACTTATTCCTTCCACTCCAGGACATTCCCCACATTCTTGAAGAAGACAGTTGTCATTTTCTACGGATCATACTACTAAAGGAAATATGTCACTCATGACAGCTTCAATACAGGCTGCACCTTTGATTTGTAGCAACGCAGTAGCAGCTAACTTAAAATTTGTACAACACACACACACATATATATACACACTTCCCTCGCAGGTTGCGGACTGACCCACTTTAGTCGAATACTGTAAAATTCCGAGTGACCCATTCTTGTATTGGGATTGTTCTGTTTAAAAAGTCAGTAAATTTCTTTGGAACGCGTAAGAAAACGTTTCGATTTTTTTAAACTTTTTGTCCTTTTTCGATCACTGTAATGACATCGCATTTAATTGAGACTTTGTCTGGAGCATTCCAAATCATCACTGAGGTATATGTTCAGGCTTTTCGTAGATTATCAGAATTTATTGGATGATCATTTCAAGTAAACTTAAAATTTGTGTGTTTCGTAATCGTAATTTCCACCTCAGATTATTTCGGTTTAAGAAAACGGAGGAGTAGGGGGAGGCTTATTTTACTATTTCAGAGAGCCTTCTTGATCAAAATAATGAAAAAAACAGTCAAGAAAAGTTTTTATTCTTCATTTAATGAATATGAAACACAAACATCATCAAATCATTGCACTTTTATTGTTCCCAGTGTTGCTAACTGTGACATCAAAGTTAACGAAACTTCGCTAACTTCAAAAAGCTGCAGTTAATTCATGAAGCATTGGTCGAGAATGGTATTTGGTGTGTTTATTATTCATGTAAAGTTGAACCATCTGACAAAATTTCAGAATTTTAAAAGATGGTGTTTTCGAGAAAATGGCGCCCAAAAATGGTGATTTTTGAAAATTTTACAATTTCTCGAATTTTTTTACGACAAAACGGTTGCACACAGAAGCGATACAATTTTTTTTTTTTTTCGGAAAGCGGGTAGCTAGGTCTTACCAACCGCGAAAACAGAATTTTAAAATTCGAACCGGAAGTGCTCGAAAAAAATTCGCAAACTCCGACTTTTCAGATAAATTGACGTTTATTTGTTAATTTATGTACAAAAAGATACGCATGCGCAAACCAAACTCTGATACAATATAGTTTATTTATATCCCTATGTACATACCACAACAAGAATTATAACTCTACCTGTCTCCATAGCCGAATGGTGAGGCTCCGAAGTTGACCCATTTTCCATGTCTTCTACAATTCATAAATTGTACTCCCCGTCTTTGATGGCCCATTACTTGGCGGGAAAATTTTTTTCGATAAAACAAAAAAATATGGGTCTCT
This sequence comes from Thermobia domestica, assembly GCF_964235325.1. Classification (NCBI taxonomy): domain Eukaryota; kingdom Metazoa; phylum Arthropoda; class Insecta; order Zygentoma; family Lepismatidae; genus Thermobia; species Thermobia domestica. The sequence goes on from NC_137455.1 coordinate 77,622,435, forward strand.
TAAAAACATGTGTAGTTGCTATAAAAAAAGTTTCAACAATATCTGAGATGGTGATGGTACATGCTCTTCCTGAATTGAAATGGAAGCCACCATTCATAACTATCTGTATATTGCTTTATACTGGCTCGGATCCAAGGGGAGGGCTATAGCCTCTTTCCCTCGATGCTCAGGTATACACTGTATAAAATGAGCTTCAATCTTGCTTTACACGGGATAAAGCGGCAAACTATGGTTTAGGCTCTCCCTTGATCATATCCTGGATCCGCCACTGGTTTTATATATTTATTTTGAAAATATTCAATATACAGCTTTTTGAGACAAATTCAAAATTGTGACATTTCGATTTTTTTTTAACGCTATGGTGTTATATACCATCTGAAGGCTTTTTTCGTAAGCTTCAAAATCACATCTACTAACCAACTCCTTCGATCCTTTAAGTCAGCTGTAAAAGTTAATTGAACAAATATCACTCAAGCAATTTTTCGTAAATTCTGAGAACTTGGAGTCTGTTATTTCGAAACCGGGTTACAAATCAACTTTCCGCCTGTTTCTCACACTGATGATAGCGGTCAGAATATAAAATATCACCCCAATTTGTAAGGGTCATTCCGAAACTGTGTGTTCATTTGACATGGAGTGGCTCTCAAGGGGTAGTTTCTTTCTGAAAGCTCTATGCACTTTACATATTCGAATGCCCTATCTTAGTGGACCTATGATGAAGCCTTCAGCTAAGAAATGAAATGTCAATGAAAGTTAAAATTTCCTAACAATTATTTTTTCCTTATCCTTTTGTCCTCCTATACCAGCGTTTCCCATCCGGTGTGCCGTGAATTGGATACAGCTGGTGTGCCGCGAGGAATCGAAACAAAATTATTAATTTTATAGTAATCAAATTGCAAAACGTAGGGAAAAATGTATATTTGTATTTCACATTAATATAAACCTCTACTGTGAATCTACAATTTTAAGTTTCATACCAGGTTACTGTTCTGTATATTTCTAATGTTGAAAAAAATGGTTATCATTGTTATGACCATTATTGCTTCTTTATTATTGCAGACTATTTCGTAACTTGAAAATTTAAAATATCATTCAATCCTTTCGACAAATTACCCACATTTGTCTTTTAAAAGTAAAAGAGTTGTGTTTATTCGTTCGTTATTTAGTGATCTTCCTTCTTAGTAAAAGATTGGATACAGCTTTTAAAAAGAAAGCGTATTTTTAAAAACCTGAGTCCAATATTTCATTGCAATTGTTTTCTATTCTTAAATTAGAATGGAAAATAAGCATAATGATTTACCACGGGGAAAAACCAGTGATAAAGCTGTCTTCTCTGTAAGAAGGATATCAATAATCACAGAAAAATACCACTGTGTTTTACATTTACAAATAATAATATCTATAAGTGTGCCGCGAGAATCCAAGTAACACCCGTAGTGTGCCGCAAGTTGAAAAAGGTTGGGAAACGCTGTCCTATACGTTTCAGAATGACTTTCACTGAAGGTTGAAATAATAGGAAATATTTGACATTAGATTATGTGAAAACAATACTTTTGTTGTTCCTATTGAAAGCTTAATTTCTACTATGCATTAATTTTTAAAACGTGAAAACACAACTTACTCTTTAAATCCTAATGTTACTTCTTCCACCTTCGATGGATGGCACACAATTGCAGTTCTTGACTGTTCCGGATTAAATAATGGGGTTACATAACGAGGTCCTACCTTTTTCAAATCTTCTACAGTCACTTCAGCTAGCTTTTTAATTAGGTTTCTGTAACAAATGGAAATGGAAATAACATACACTCTTACATATGAATTTTAAAGAAATAAAGTAATAATAATAATAATAATAATATAATAATAAAGCTTAAGATTATCCAAATTTCTTTGCACAGTTACTGTGAAAGTCAATAGCACTGAAAGTAAATTTCATTTCTGTTCAACCAGGAACCTGATTATATATTTACTGTAGCAGTACATCTCATGAGTTAATATATACATAAACGTTTATGGCTTTGAATGCTGTAAACTGCATATGTATGTATAATATATATCAAAAGTATTCGGACACCTGACTGAAAATTACTTACAAGTTCGTGGCGCCCTCCATCGGTACTGCTGAAATTCAATATGCTGTTGGCCCACCCTTAGCCTTGATGACAGCTTCCACTCTCGCAGGCATACTTTCAATCAGGTGTTGGAAGGTTTATTGGGGAATTGTAGCCCATTCTTCACGGAGTGTTGAACTGAGGAGAGGTATCGATGTAGGTCGGTGAGGCCTGACACGAAGTCGGCGTTCCAAAACATCCTAAAGGGATTCTATAAGATTCAAGTCAGGACTCTGTGCAGGCCAGTCCATTACAGGGATGTTACGGTCATGTAACCACTCCACCACAGGCCGTGTAGTATGAACAGGTGCTCGTTCGTGTTGAAAGATGCAATCGCCATTCCCGAATTGCTCTTCAACAGTGGGAAGCAAGAAGGTGCTTAAAACATCAATGTAGGCCTAAGCTGTGAGAGTGCTACGCAAAACAACAAGGGGTGCAAGCCCCCTCCAAGAAAAACACGACCACACCATAACACCACCACCTCCGAATTTTACTGTTGGCACTACACACGCTGACAGATGACGTTCACCGGATATTCGCCATACCCACACCCTGCCATCGGATCGCCACATTGTGTACCGTGATTCGTCACTCCACACAACGTTTTTCCATTGTTCAATCGTACAATGTTTAAGCTCCTTAAACCAAGCGAGGCATCGTTTGGCATTTACCTGTGTGATGTGTGGCTTATGAGCAGCCGCTCGACCATGAAATCCAAGTTTTCTCATCTCACGCCTGACTATATAGTACTTGGAGTGGATCCTGATGCAGTTTGGAATTCCTGTGTAATGGTCTGGATAGATGTCTGCCTATTACACTTTACAGCCCTTCTCAAGTGTCGGCGGTCTCTGTCAGTCAACAGACGAGGTCGGCCTGTACGCTTTTGTGCTGTACGTGTCCCTTCACGTTTCCACTTCACTATCACATCAGACACAGTGGACCTAGGGATGTTTAAGTATGGAAATCTCGCGTACAGACTTCTGACACAAGTGATACCCAATCACCTGACAACGTTCGAAGTCCGTGAGTTCCGCGGAGCGCCCCATTCTGCTTTCTCACGATGTCTAACGACTACTGAGGTCGCTGATAATGAGTACCTGGCAGTAGGTGGCAGCACAATGCATCTAATATGAAAAACGTATGTTTTGGGGAGTGATCCGGGCTTTTGATCACATAGTGCATATATATATATATATATATATATATATATATATATATATATATAGATAGATAGATAGATAGATAGATAGATAGATAGATAGATATTGATTTAAGTTCAGCATCCCTATCAGCGATGAGGCTATGAGACGTGAACCTACGGTTTAACGTGGGATCTGAATCACATGAGCTCCAGCCGGGAATTGAACCCGAGTCTCGCACATCATATACATATTATATATATACACACACACCGGAACCTACCGCTGAAACAAAGTTCCAGAGGTTAAAGAGCATATTACGTTTTCGTCTTCTTTTTACATCTAGCACCATCTCACCCCTCTATGAGCATGGGCGCTAGATATGCTGCATGATATATATTTATGCTAAATGAAGGGGGTGCTGCTAGATGTAAAAAGACGAAAAACTTAAATAGTCTTTAACCTCCGGGGCCTTGTTTCGACGATAGGACCTGGTAAAGATATGGCGATAACACCACATGGCGCATTGAAGATAAGTTTCTAACAGAGATAAATTAAAATTGTTTGGCATGAATTAGGGGTAACATGCGTAAGTGGTAATCATGTGATCCGTGTTCAAACCCCATCACGTGTTTCACTTTTTTATATATATATCGTCGGTCCAATGCCAAAACCGCGAATGTGCAAATTTTGCTATTTTCATCTAAGTGCAGTTTTGTTATTTGGTGCACACAGATTCCAATACCAAAGTCCCATTTATGAAGTATGAGTACATTGAAGTTATCGTCAATTCCTAAAACATGTACCTAAGTCTATATTCTGATTTTTCGGGGTAAGTTGAATATTAAAATTCTTATAGCTCAAAGTCAAATTTAGCACATTCGCAGTTTCGGCAGTAGATCGACGATATATATATATATATATGGTGCGAAACATTATAGCAAGCTAAATGGAAATGGAAAAAACGAAGAAAAGTGGGAATAGTGTAAAGAAATAGAATGATACACATACGCAGGGTGGGCCATTTATGTTGAAACACAAATATCAACGGTGAGACACTGTTACCCTATAATGCAACCTCGGTAACAGTGTTGTGAACCTAACATAAAGTTGTATTTTCTTTAAGTCAGATTATTACATATTTGAAATCTACATATTAAACGAAAACTTACAACACCATACTTACTCAGTGTTACAAACTAAGGACGCTACAATATCACAGACACAAACTCTGGAGCCTTCTAAGAATAGTAATAACGCAAGTGAAGTTGACGGAGTTATGCATATCCCGAAGTTAAAAGGAAACGAAAATTTGAGTTTTTTCGAAACGCTTTATTTGGAAAAAGTGCTAGGATATTATAAAATTTAGTAACATGGATAGTTTTCAAAAGATGTAAAAATGGTATTATCGTTGCAGTAATGTATCGTCTCAAACCGTTCCGGAAATATGAAAAATAAAGATATTGCTTAAAATGACGCATTTGAAATTAAGTCTTTAAGTTTTACGTCCCACAGTCATGCCGGCTAGGGTAAAGGAAACTGTGATGATGAGAAATGAAGGAAATGGTGGAATGAAGAAAGTGGAAGAAACTGGAGAACCCCGAGAAAACCCCGCATATGATATTTGTCTACCACGAAGTTCACTTGGCCCGAGCTCAAATCAAACCAAGGACCCCATGCACCAGAGGCGAACACTCTACCACTGAGACATCGCGGCCCTAAATGACGTATTTGTGGGACATTTTTATAATAGCTGGTGCTATCATTTGCTTTTATATCATAGCAAAAACAGTTTCTGATAACTGTAATTACAAGTTCTCGCAATTATAATGTTAAGCAGTATTATGACCTTTACTAATGCTTTTCATATCTGTGGAACGGCTTGATATATCAAACACTTATGGGAGTTGTGTATGTTATTATGATCTTTATGTGTATTGAAAATCACCTATGTGATTAGATGTGATACTCAACTAAATAGTAGAATCAAACCTTTTGAAAAAAATCAGTCTTTTCTAATTTTACGCTTATTTATTCGAAATAGTCATATTATGACCATAATATTCAAAAATAAAGTACTTTATAAATGTGTACTGACCTGCCCGTCTCACTTGGATTATTAATGTTCTATAGATTTCCAAAGTTTGATTAATTGTGATACTGTAGCGTCCTTAGTTTGTAACACTCAATAAAATATGGTCTTGTAAGTTTTCGTTTAGCATGTAGATTTGACATATGTAATAATCTAACATACTGCCATTTGAAAAAAAAATAATTGTGTTGGGTAGCAACACTGTTAATCTGATTGTAATGCGGAGTATGTCAAACAATGTCCCCTGTAGATGTTTGCATCGTCAAAAATTTCGTGGCTTTTTGCCTATTAGTTTAAAAGTTATAACGGACTTTCAAGTTGAATGTAAACCCTGAATACATTCCTTGCAAGCTGAACAAAAGAAACTTATACACAGTCTGGTTAAAAGTTCTGTCTCCAAGTTTAACAGACCATAAAAATGACCCGAAATATGAAGAGAAAGAAATGTGTAATACAATATATATAATGGTAAGTGACAAATCAATGGCTATAGCAGTTATTCAAACTATCTTTCCTGTGCTTGGACAAAAGCTCGTAAACGACGCGGTCAACCATCAATGGTAGCACGCATTACATTTATGTTTATGTTAGCTACAGACGTATTCAAATTATTAGACTCACTCTCGAAAAACGCAAAGTTGATGTAGGAGTCCTAATTTCAGAGTTCTAGAACATTTAATTTAATGGTTAAACCACAAATATCGGATCCTTCATTTGTTTACTGTACAGTTGAAGTGGTGATATTACTGTTGAACAGCAGATGGCATTGGTGCGGAGGGAAATAGTGAAAGTGATGTTTCAGTTGTAGATAGCTATTGTGGTTCCTATCAACAAGTTACAGTCTGAAGTAGTGTGGTTGCTGTTACACACACTAAGAAATTACAACATTCAAAGCGTTCGACAGCTCGAAGGGGCCAGTTTAAAATGATCATGACGTGTTTCGTGAAACAATCTTTTATTCTGTAAAGTCCTGTAATCGCAGCATAATGGGAAAAGGAAAAGGACCTTTCTCCGCATAAAGTGGAAGTTAAAAAAATACTTCTGGTGGAAATAAGATATACACGGCGACACATAACTAGTAGAGTTGGGAAGTGTGGGCGAAAACCAAAGCTATCGCTAAGAGGTATGAGAAAACTAAAAAGACTGGCTTCGGGAAACAGAAGTGAAACTTCTGATAGACTTAAGCATAAAAATGGCTGAGTACGGCGCAGACATTTGGCCTGAAAGTGTTCGAAGGATTCTTTGTGCCGAGGAAATAAAAGCACGCGGTCAAGAAAGAAAACAAAAATTAGAGTCTACTCCAATCATTGCAAAGAAGCGCCTCGAATGACCACGAGGCCTAGAATATTGGACTGATGACGATTGGAGAATGGTGTGTTTCACTGATGAATCATGTGTCTTCGTGTCTGATGAATGTTCACAATATGTGCGACGTCGACCTGGGAGGAATTCAAGTTGGAATGTCTTTAATAAACCGCATCCTACTTTAGTCATGGTCTGGGGTGCGATATCTGTCTTCGAGTTTGGAAGACTGTATATAGTAGGGGGGACAACGGAGCACGACCAATATCTACAAGTTCTTCAAGAAGAACTGCTTTCTCAGACTGCAGTCTGATTTGATGTACAATTCATCTTTATGCATGATAAAGCCCCACGTCACTGTGCCAAAGCTGTGACAAAATTCTTCTAGGACAACGAAATTAGTGTTCTTCCGTGGCCCTGATATGAACCGATTGAAAATCTTTGGAGGTTCATGAAGGAAAAGCTAAAGAAGAAGCACATTACAACCAAACATCAATTGATCGAGGAGATCAACAATTTGTGGTATCATGATGCTGAATTGAAGGCAAAATGTGCTAAACTCGTACATAGGATGCCACAAAGGATAGAAGAATTAATAAAGAATAAGGAATTTCATACGAAATATTAATCTTTGTGTGTGAGAGAATTTTCTTGTAAGTATTCCATTTCACTTTTTATTTCCAATTTGGATATACACACTGTATAGTAATTAAATTTGAATGTCATGAACGCATCTGTTTTATTGATATTAAAAAGCATATTCCACACCCACTAGAAATTAGGAAAGAGTTACAAGGTAGTAATTTGGACTAAGTTCGAACGTATTTTCTCATGTAATATTCTAAGAACAGTAAAATATTCAGAAACTGAATGTTGAGTCTAATAATTTGAACTCGTCTGTAATGCTTTTACTATAGTAGACTTCATGAAGTCCATAGTCATGTGAGGCTGAGTACACACCTTCTTCTTCAAATATGACCAGATCTTGAAATCTAGAGGATTTCAGTCTCAACTCAACGAGGACCATTCTTTGGTGGTGATGAACGCAATTTTGTTGCGAAAAAATAACACTCCAGAGTCGTCTTCGCCTTGTAACCAAGTCCTGTTGGAACACCAAGACTTATTTTTGAACATAGTGGTGGCCCACGGGTTTTACCACCTTGTCGAGAATTTCCTCCTGGTACATTTTAAACTCCGTTTTCACACTTCTCTGGCAAAAATGGATGTCAGTGGAAGCCAGGTACGACGTATCCAGCCAAATTATCACTGATGCAGGATGATGGCCTCATTGGACTCGAGAAACTTGTTCACATGCTGTAGCACTGGTTATAGCATACACACTATCATTCTGTCTGTTGAGGTGTTCTTTAAGTGTAAACATTTTCTCATTTGTGAGCAAAATTTGTCGATACTTGTTATCCGCATACTACTGAAGGAGAATGTCATGTCGCATTTCCATTAAGCGGTAATTTAACCACTGGCCTGTCCTGTGATAGGTATGCAGTCCTATGTCTTTATTAGTAATCCTTTTCATTGATGATCGCAACATATTCATTTGCAAGACCATGAGTTTCTGCTTGCGGACCGGATTTCCAGCATTTGTTAACTTCACTGCTTTAATGACACCTGGTGTCCTGATGGAGCGGTCTACCCGTGCGATGCTTATCTTCGACAGATGATGTTTCATTATATCACTGTATGGTGCGATAAACGAATTTCTCTGTAATATTAAGTTTCTTCAGTAACTTAAAGGTAGTTGTTGGTGGATGTTCGCACTTGTGTAGGACCAAAAGAGTAACACCATCATCTTTCCCCATTCTACCTTCACCATAAAAGAAACAGGTCAATAATCGTGGTGTAAGTTCAACCAACATTAGGGTTTCACATCCATGCTAGATTCATTTCATACATCATTTCTAACTACTGGCATTTTTCGTATGTGTGTTTGGGACAAAACATTTGACCAGACTAACTATATATATAAATTTCAGAGCGTCTCAATAGAATTCATAACAAATATAATCTTTAAGATTCAATGAAGAATATATCAGAATTTCTAATTAATCTGACTTTCGCTTATCTGGAGTGAACTGCAACATTATTTACACAGTTTTCTCTGTTTAACTATACGTAATATTTAATTCGTGTACAAACAATTTGAATACCAATCTGTCTGTCTAAAACTCTTCTATGTTCTTCGTTTCCTTGAGTCCTTTTTTGACAGCGTATGTTTCTAAACATACTACGTACCAATCATCAGCAAGTTTGTAAAACTAAGATGGAAGTAATGATAATGCTTATTTTATTTTTAAATAAAACAGTACTTAAACATGTGTCATAAAGAATACTACAAAAATTAACTTTTATAGTGTAATTAAAATTATTACGGTTTTTTAAATAGTTAATAAATGGTGAATACAATAAAAAAATAAACTGTTTTACAATGCTGAATAATTATGTTTTCGTTAGAATTTCTATGGCTATCCGGATTACTTATTGTTTTAACTAATGAGATTAACCGAAAGTTTCATTGTACTGAAACAGAATGCAAACAGAACTGATACCGAATCGAAAAAAAAAAAAAAAAAAACACCCATACTGCCTCTAGTGAATATTTCAAGTATGCTTAACTGCTATGGATTAAACATAATAGCTTGTAATGAGTAAAAATAAATAAATTTTAAATGGACGGAAGCTGTCACAAAGAGGAAAAAACTTCACTGACTGGATTTTCGCAAATTAAATTGAACGGAGAAGATATCTCTAAATTTAAGCATAATTCCGTTAATAATAATTATAAACAATGTAACATTCAATGAAGTAACCTATCAAAATAATACATGGATTAAAGCTGTAAATGACAATGCTACTTTTAACATCTATTTCCAGTTTCACACGGCCAAAATAGGCAATAATGTGCATTTACGATGCTGTTACCAAGATAAAATAAGTCAAGATGAGAAATGCCTGTACATAAAATACCTGAGTGAACAATAAGCTTCGGCTGTTTCAACTAATGAAGGAAGTAACAAACCTTCCTATATGTTAGTTTTATGACACTCACTCTAATGAAATTTTAAAAAAGTAAGTTCAATTATTTTCCCATTCTTATGGCATATATTACTTTCGCAATTCTATCAGTGATTTCTTAAATGTCTTCTACCAATCGGAAAACAACCATTAGGAAGACCTAGGCGCAGATGGGAGGACAATATTAAGATGAATCTCGCAGAGATTGGAATACAAAGTAGAAACTGGATGCAGTTAGCCACGTAAGTAATAAAAGTAGTGGAGAGCTTTTATGAACGCGGCATTGAACCTCCGGGTTCCATACGCCATAGAGCTAGTTAGTTAGTTAATTAAATGTCTTCTATTGTTTTACCCGATACAACTCTTACCTATTATAATTATGGTCCACGCCCTTAAAGTAAGACAATAAGGATTGGTCCACAACATCACCTACACTTTTCTCTCGCTCGATTATTTCAAATATTATGGAACTCTTGGCTGATTCAAATAAAGAAGTTTCCCATTCTTCTGTACCTGACATATATGATTCCTGAAAATGGACAAAACACTTTTCGTAAAATCAAGATTTCTTTATTAAGAGGTTATTTGATAAAAATACTGAGCATTCATTGAAATTTTACATAATTACCATCACAACAAAATAGTGTATCATCACAAATAACCAGAATACTTATATCTATCAAACTACTGTCACAATAATTTGTAGAGCTCCTCCGTGGCTAAGCGGTTAGCGTACGCGCCTTTGGCGTGGGAGGCCCGGCCCGGGTTCGATTCCCGGCGGGAGCTCATGTGGTTCGGATTCCACGTTAATTAGTAGGTCCACGTCTCATATAGCCTCGCTGCTGAACGGGACGTTAAACTCAAAATCAACTCAACTCAACAATAATTTGTAAACGTACTATTTTATTTACTGAGTCTAATATTTACTGTATTTACTTATATTTATTGAGTCTAGTACAGTTAAATAATAAATACTCATTCAGACCATTTGATTCAAGTCGAATACAAATCATTAACGCTTTCACAAAAAGTTTTGGCTACAACAAGTAAAAAGGAAAGAAAGACAAGAAATCCTTCAACAGGTATTTATAAAACCAAAGAAAGATGAAATGAGATTAAAAACAAAAAACTCTGAATAGAAACTTTTGCTTTGTATGTATAATATATTAACATTTTTAATTAATGTTTACATCCACTAATTGTAGTTAATTTATCAAACTATTATTTTCCCCAATCGTTTTTCTTAAAATAATGCCACTGATGATCTCTGCACTTTGAAACATGAAAACATTCTAGTGATTCCCAACTTAGAGAGGAGGGCAAGCTACTGGGAAATAAACTCCATTCTAACTTATAAAGTAACGAATGTTGTAACAAAAAGACGTTACTCTACATACCGTACAAGTACAAAATAACTACTAAGAACTGTGGTTTCATTAAGAACAAAGCTTGTAAAAAAAAAAAAAAATAATACTGCACTACAATGGTAGGCAGAAGTCCTGGTGAAAATACATACATGGAAATATCATTATGATTACTGAATATATGAGAATTCCATGCTGCATCTGAAATCACAAAAAGGGTTTATTAGACCAACCACCGGGAAGCAAAAGTATGAGCGTTTACGAAGAGGGTGTCAGGTAAACAAGGTTAGGAAGCACTGCTCTAGTGATATGTGATAAACTAAGTTATTGGTATTATTAGATCGTTTCCTTTTATTGTATAATATTGATTCTCTGTACATAACAGATTAATATTGAATGTTCAATGAAAGCGACAGAAAAGTTTATTTCGAAACTGTAACTGTAGAAGTACGTTATGAAGTGAATATAGATGCATTTTCACCCTAAAGTAGCATAACCAAATATTATGAACTTACCATAATAGATTTTGCTTCCTTGAACGCAGAAACGACATTCGTTGCTCTATACAAGGTCAAGTGAAGAAGGCCTTCATTAGGTCGAGGAAATACGTGGAATGAATACGCCAATCCAAGACCTCGTATTTGACGCCACATAGGACCCTTTATGGAAAATAACGAATACAATGCTTACGATCATAATATATACAAATGAACACAAAACAAATATGAACATAAATTTTTACGTCGACTACAAATACAGAATCATGATAATTATTTTCTATCTAATCCAAGTTTTTGACATTCTATAATTTGAAACCTTCAAGAAAGTCAACATTAAATCCACACTAAGTTAATGAATTGATTTGTTTCATTTAAAAAATGGACTACTGTGCTATAACCGTATTTTTCGTGTTATGTGCACCCTAGTTTCGGTAGGTAAAAGCCGCCAGTAGCTCGCATATATAACACGGAGAAAAATTTAAAAAATAATTTTCTTTAGTCACAGAATTAATTCTGTGTAGGACAATATCAAATATCAGGAAGGTCTTTATTGTTCATCTTATGTCCTCTTTTGTTCATGCTAGCTGCTTTGTAACTTCCTAGCCAAAATGTAATTACTTAGTCCACCGGACTTCGCAGTAAGTTAATCACTGTTATAATTGACGAATCAAGTAAATCACTTATCGTAGTACTTTTATTGAAACTTTTAATGTAATCTGAGAAATAATGGAAAATAACCGAATTTTACGAACACTTTCTTTATATTATATATAAATTCAATGAGATTATAAGTGTGAAAAAAACACAAAAACACCACCGTGCTTAAGATTGCAAGTGTGTTTCTAGCTTACAGTGTCAGAGCGTTAATACCTAAGCACCAGTGCCGAGTCAAAATGTGTGACTGGTCCGATAAAAAATTAATTAGCGTAGTGGTTAGCGCACCGTACGCCCGAGGACTGGGTTTGATTCTCAGCCTACTTGCAATTTCTCTCTCTCTCTCTTAATTTCGAGGTATATTTTTGTTTGAGTCATAAATTCCAAAATTTCAAACTTTCGATATACGCCATTCTAAGGATGTTTCAAATTTACTATTGTATAAATATATTTAAAAGTTCCTAATTAATTATCAAATTGGAAATTAGCTATGTAAAGAACACCACATCGTTTCACTTAAAAATTTGAAACTGCAAATTCACTTAAATTTTCACAAATCTAATTCAAACATCATATCGACTTTTCTCACTTTCGTTAGCGTCACCCTGGTTTTTGCAACTCAAGTTAATTTGCTGTATGACAGCTTTCACAATAAAATTAAAGTGTCACATTTCTTTTTCTTACCTCAAGCTGTCCTAGGTACTGCAGAAACACTAGCAAGGCAGGAAGATCTGGATCATTAAAATCTTTCAAACACTGGGCAGTATGTGATAAAAATGCTGACTCAACTGAACCAAGTCCAACAACGCAGTTTCGTACTCTTGCTTGTTCCGTTAGGAGAGTCCAATCAGGTGTTACTGTAACCCTTTAAATAAATATATAAACATATAATAATAATAATAATAATAATAATAATAATAATAATAATAATAATAATAATAATAATAATACAGTGGCGAATAGTGGAACGACCTCTAGATATAAAGGTTAGCTGTGAATAACCAAGAAATACACCCCGATCAGGATGGCAAAGAAACTAAGGCATGTGGATGTCTCATGTTACACTGTCGTCCCATATAAATGACACACAAATCTGTAACCTCATTGTGACATGCCTGCAAAATACTCCTCCACTGATTTTTAATCTCTACCTTCGAAGAAAACTGAAGTTTATCAACATATTTTTCAGCTTTGAGAAGTGGAAGTCCGGTAGATCCAAATATGATAAGTAAGACGAGTGTTGCAGTAAATCATTTATTTTCTCTATTGCAACGATACTTGTATGGGAACGAGCATTGTCGTGATGCTTTTATATATATATATATATATATACCCGGTCTTTTTCTTGATTTTTTTCTTCAAGTTGATCTGAAAGCTGTATAGTATTCAGGGATGATGGTTGTATCACGCGAAAGATAGTACAAGAGATAGACGTATCTTTTGCATTTAGGAAAAAAAAAAAAAACCCTTCCCGACAGGCTTTATACATATGGCCTCCTTTGAAGATGGAGGTAACTTCCATTGTTTTTACTGCTGTTTCGTTTGTGGAGTGGCGAAATGTACCCATGTTTATGAACTGACAAATAAAATTAGTTGGATGTTTCTTAAAATGAGCTGTTACCTTTAAAGATTGGCATATTGATGCATTCTTGGTCATGTGTCAGCAGTCACGATGCCTATCTTGCACACAGTTTCTTCCATGTACAGTTCCTTGGTGAAAAGTTCAATGTTAATTCATTTGAAATGCTTAGAGCTGCAATATCTCTCACCTTAAATCTCGACCTTGGAAAACCACACAGCACACTCTTTCAATAACGTCTGGTGCTGTGGCAAATTTTGATCTACACTTCGCAGATTACCTAAAAGACTTTCACGACAGTGTTTAAACTCAGACGTTCGCTTGGCACCAGCTTAAGTGACAAAACTGAGTCACTCGGAGTATTTTTCATATTATTATATATTTCTTCATCATTAAGTATTTAATAATCACTTGGGTGTCAAAAGTGTCATCCTTTAAAACAAACTGATCCAGACATAAAGCAAGACTGTCATAACAATAATGTGCGTGGTTTGGAATTAGTATTTTCATTTGTAGATCATTTCGAGAACTTATCAAATCTCTTACGCTAGTTATGCTATGTTTTTGCTACAATCACAAGAAACTTCGTAAGTTCCGTAGACGATGAAGAATGTAAACTTATTACAAAAATCTTTCATTTATATACACACACAGTCTGGCCAAAGTTCTGTCTCAAGGTTAGCAGGCAATAAAAATGAAACTACGTATGGAGAGAAAGAAATGTGTAATGCAATATATACAAGGGTAAGTGACAAATCAATTGATACAGCAATTATCAAATTGTCGCCCCTATGCCAGGACACTGGCTTGTAAATGACGCGTTCAATCACCAATGGCAGTACGCGCAACATTCATGTCTATGTCAACCACTGCTTTCACTATACCAGATTTCAAGCAGTCCACAGTCATGTGAGGTTGAGCACACATCTTCTCCTCCAAATAGGACCAGATCTTGTAGTCAAGAGGATTTAAAATTGGACTGGACAAGGGTCATTCTTCGGTGGTGGTAAACGCAATTTTATTGCGACGAAACCACCCCTATGTCGTCTTCGCCTTAAGAGCTGGTGCTGAGTCCTGTTGGAACAATCAAGGCTTATTTTTTAACATAGTGGTGCCAAGAAGTTTTACCACCTTATCGAGAATGTTCTCCTGGTACATTTTGGCCCCCGTTTTCACACTCTTTTAGCAAAAATGGACGTCAGTGGGACCCAGGTACAACACACCTAGCCGAACCATCACTAATGCAGGGTGATGGCCTCGCTGGAATCGGGGAGAAATGAAATTTTTGAGTTTTACGTCCCACGGTTATGCCGGTTAGGCTAAAGGAGACGGTGATGATGAGAGATGAATGAAATGGTGGAATGAAGAAAGTGGGAGGAAACGGGAGAACCCCGAGAAAACCCACGCACACGGTGTTTGTCCACCACAAAGTTCACTTGGCGGGAGCAGGGTTTGAACCCGAGACCCCAAGCACCAGAGGTGAACGCTCTATGGAATCGGAGAGCTTGTTCACATGCTGCAGCACTGGTTGTAGCATACATCCTATCATTCTGTCTGTTGAGGTGTTCCTTAACTGCTAAGAATTTCTCACCTGTGATCAAAATTTGTCGACATTTGTTATCCGCGTACTACTGCAAGAGCATGTCACGCCGCATTTTCATTAAGCGGAGATTTAACTGCTAATTTGTCCTTCTGCGATAGACATGCAGTCCTAAGTCTTTATTGATGATAGCGACATGTTCTTATGCAGGGCCAGAAGTTTCTGCTTACGGACCGGATTTCTAGTGATTCTAGCCTTCACTGCCTTAATGACACCTAGTGTCCTGACGAAGCGAGGTCTATCACTGTGACGCTGATCTTCGACAGATGATGTTTCATGATATCACTGTATGATGCGATAAACGAATTTCTGTGTAATATTCAGTTTCTGCAGCAACTTAAAGATAGTTGTCGGAGGGTGTCCGCGCTTGTATAGGGTCAAAACTGCAACAAAACTGGAACACGATCTTCTTTCTTTCCCCACTCCATCATCACTCTTCACGAAACAAAGGACAATAATTGTGTTGTAATTCAACTAATATCAAGGTTTTATAACAGTGCTAGATTATTTTCATACATCATTTCTAACTACTGTCATTTTTCGCAGATGTTTGGGACAACACTTTTGATCAGACTGTGTACATGTTATTTATTTATTTTCCTATAGTTAATTACTTATTATATTCGTATTATTACTAGCCACGCAGCCACCGACTTACCTTTTCTTTACAGACTCTTTTCCTTCAGGAAGGAAATTCTTCCACGGATGCACTGGGTCCACGATTTGGGCAATATTTTTTACATTGGCTGCCATGTGAATAGCGATATTTTGAGGTGAAGTTAGAAGATCACGAACTGTCTTTATGTCTTCCATTACATTGCACTGTTCCGTGGAACAACAGGTACCCTTCTTGTGAGCAGGGTCAAGACTTTCCAACAACGAAGTCAAAAATTTATGCTGCCTAATCATGTCAGATGTATAATGATTACTCTCTGCAAAATAAACACAAACAATTTAAAAATGTTGTTAAGACCATTAAAAGTGTCACAGAATGTGTTTTCTGCAATCAACAATACTCGAATTCCATAGACATGTATATCACAAACTCACATCCCCTGGGATCGAACCAGGGACCTTCGCACCAGAGACAACTTTTGCTTTAACTACATTAACTTCAAAGTGTAACACACTACCTCTTGACTGCCTGGGTACTCCAGCCTGTTTGCTGGACACGTACACATTTTGTGACCTTAGTCCATTCCTATGTTGTGTTGCTAAGATGAGTTTTAAATTTAACGCCAAAGCGAACATTTCTTTCACATCAACCTACACTATTAACTGTACTGACAAGGTGTTTCTAGACCAGAGGTTTTCAAACTATGCGGTGCGCCCTCTTGGGGAGGCACGAGGACTTTTAAAAAAATATCCTACAAAAGAACATATTTATAATGCAACACGCATACTAAAGTCTATACCCTTCTTTTTTAATAATACATAATGGACTATCCCATTGACTTTGCTGAATATTTAAATGTGTCGGTTTTTCTTATTTAAATTCCCTCTCTGCTCGTGTTTTTCAATTTTCACATATCTGACTTATCACAATTGAGGGGTAAATTTGGATAAGGGCGTAACTAGCAACTCTTAAATTTTTCAGGAGAGCAGAAAAACAAACGCCCTTATCCAATTAACCAACGTATTCACACACTATTTTCGGAGACAGGCGTTCCGGATCAGAGATATTACCTTAACACCATCCAGACACATACGGATATGCTTAAAATTGTAGAAAATATGTATATCTCATTTTACCGGAAATAGGTCGATACGCCCTTATCCAAATTACCCCTTCAATTAATAATTATTAACACCGGGTAATAACATTATAAGGTGCAGTCAGTGTGTACAATGTTGATCACCTGTGTTAATGAGATATTTCCATTAGTGATTAACAAATGAAACATAGTTTATCATAGTGATAGTCTTTCTTTTAGGGATACATGTATTTATGTTGTTGACACATTTCATTTTTGACAGGGGAGGCGCGTTCAGATTTTGGTGGTTGAGGGGAGTCTCAACTGCAAAAAGTTTGAAAACCCCTGTTCTAGACACATCTGTCAACAGATCTGGGCAATTCACGTACAACTCATTTCACTTCTTAGAATTGAGTTTTACATTGTTTAACTACAAGTGAGCCAGATTTCTACATTAACACTAAATTGTAAGTTTCTCCACCAATAAAATTATTCACTGATGTAAATAAAATTTTCCCTGGCTCTTTATTTTAAGAAGTATTCTTTTCATAATTTTAAGTATTAGGAAAAGCTCTGGGTTCTCCTTTTAATATTAAAAAATATACTCTAAGAGATCATTCACTTTGATACTTTTAAAAAGATTATTTGAAACCAAAGCAAAATACTTGTGATGTTCTGACAGTCTTATTACAAACCCTTGGGGTAGCTCAAAGAAACGATGGGATCAACTGCCTACGACTGCACTGATAAATTTATAACGGCAAGATCGAAATGGTATGCGCAGAAACGCTTTCTCAGATGCTAGAAGGTAATGCATTCGATCTGTTTACCTTCTTCCATAAATATTGTTCTTTCAAAATTACTAATTTCTCTTCTTGTATGAATAATTGCATTAAACAAAGATACTTTTAGATTACTTTTTTTTTTTTTTTTTTTTTAATTCATGCAACTGGATACAAAAGTAAAATACGAACAGATAGTGTTTAATTTTTGAAAGACTATGGCTTTTTTAAAAGTCTTTATTAAAGGTTTGTAGCAAACATATTCAACAATGTATGACGTAAGAGCATTGACTGAATGATCGGATAAAGGGCTATGAGAAGTAGGTGGAGTAAAGGAGGGGAGGATTCGACGTAACAGAATGACATAAAACAGGTATTAGTAGTGCATCAGTAATCATGGATACAAGGGTAACATATCGGCAAAACTATCGTCTAACCCTATCACCATTGTCTTTTACCTATGTTAGATTACCTACCAACTCCTTCCCTCTCCGTGCGATTTACCTAAAAATGAAGCAGCAAACTGGTGTCCCAGAGTATTCAGATAGAAATGATTGGCTTATGATTTATTTGCTATCTCAATCTACCTCACAATACGAAAAACAATATTTTATCTATGGACCAGAATAATTGTTCGTTAAAAAAGACAAGTCTACAGCAAACCACAACTTGGCTAGAATTATGGCACTTTCATCGATTCTCTACTTGATACATTGATATATCACATCATGCTTTAAAGGAATATGATTAATTATGACTCAAATACAAAGACATTATTTAAACCGATATCGTACATTCAGCTTTGAAATACGGCGATCGCTATTTTCATATATCGAAAACTCGATGCTAAAAAACTATTAGTAATCAATATTTCGATATATCGAGCCAGGTTCAAAATGCCTCACATTATTTTCTCCGTATTGATTTTCGATATCCAAATCTAAATATCACAGCCCTACTTTCAAGCCTGGAAACCTGCAGCAATTTATCGACAAAGTACTCAGAGAAAGAAAAAATGAACAGAGAGGTGATACTGACAAAGTTGTGTCATTAAAATGGCTCACATTGCTATCAGGGTTGTTTTGTTTAAAACAAATTTTATATAAGTTTTAAATATTTTGTTTTAAGCACGTGTATTTTTAAGACTTGTTTTAAACACGTTTATTTTACTTTATTTTATTTTTTTGTAAAAAAATCTGCCAGAGAAAGAAAATTGTCAAAAAATGCTCCTCGTTCAGAAGACTATTTTCTTCCCATGTGAATGTCTGGATTTCTCGCGGCTACGGCAGATCAATGTGGTGATCTACTATTTATTTTGTCTCTTTTCCCCTTGCTTTTAATGTTCATTGTATTGTTTAAATGGTTATAAATTAACTTGCAAGAAAGTGTCGTAGTCAAAAGTCGTACTACTTGTAGAACTGATATTAAAAAATAAATAAAAGAATTATCATGGAAACAAGTTTTTGTGTTGTATTCAGATTACAAACAAAGGGTTCTTTGCTACATTGCGGTTCTGAAATCAAAATATCGCAGGCATTCGTTGATACAGTACATGTTGGTTCTCAGTCTCCGTACAACTTGGAATCGTTTAACATGAGTTTTACGGGAAGGAAAAAAGGACATCATTTGGAGAAAATTCATTAAGGTAACTCAAACTCTATCAGATATATATATATATATAAACCGACCATACGAGCTCGCTGAAAAACGTGTAAGACAGAAATAGTTGGTTTAGTTCAAAGAATGAAGAATCATTATGAAAAACGCAATGCTGTGAAAGAAAACTATAAACCCAAACAAATGGTAGAAGTGTTGATCTGAAAATTGCATCTGATGATTCTAACGTCAGTGATGTGGTTGAGATCCAACTGGGAACTTCAGGTAAGAATTTTTTATCACCAATTTCTTTTTCACTATATTATGAAAATTTTATTTCGTCTCTCTCCCCTACCTCAGTCCTAAATTTTCTTAAAAACTTTACACCCTGGAATAGCTTGTATGAAGCGACCACGCAAGAAAGCGCAAGGTATGGCACTCACCCGCCTAACTTATCATTAAAGCGTGATACTTATTGTCATATCATTGTCAAACGTTAGTGAGGCTCCTGGGACGACTTGATCTACATTTGTTTGTCTGTCAGTATGTATGCACCACGCTACAGAGCGCAATTTTCGGTCTTTTAACATTGAATTTTAAAGGTAGAGGCACGAGACGTCCGGAATTTGCTGAATAGATTTTGACTGCGATTCAACGTAAAATTTCAAAATTAGTGGTTCGGATCCCACTTTAAACAATAAGTTCTGTCTCACATATCCTTGCTACTGATGCAAAACTGTAATCAATCAAACTAAATAAACTAACTTTATGCGTTTCGAACAAACTTAGATTGCAGGATAAATTTGGCTCCAACGCAGTTGTTTAAAAATATTTTTAGATATGGACGTTCAGAGCACAAGAGATCGAAATCCATTTTCAGCAAGGTTCACTTTTGCTCAGCAAACGTAGTATCTTCATAGCCAAGAGAACGAAATAAATGACACAAAAACCACATGAAAGGGTGTGAGCTAGAGTTTCATAGGACAACCGCTAGACAAGGGCGTCGATGGAACGGAATAACAGGGGGGTTAATTTCCTCCTCCTTCCTCATAAATTTAAGACATTAACATTATATTGTGTACGCTGCAGTGTGGGAATGATTAACAAGTCAAGCTCCGAATGCCATAATCAATGACGCATAATTAAGTTAAATAAATGTAGGGTGTGTCAAAAAGAATACACCGATGGAAAACGTGACATCTTCGCAAACACGAATCCGAAATGAAAAAAAGAAAAACTACGTGACAAGGTGCAATCTAGTTTTATATGATTGCCGCTAGAGGGGCATCCGTTTAGAGATCATCCGCCCCTACCTTGAATTTCAGATTTTGGGGGCAGAAATGCATATATAGAAACCTTTTGCTGAGCAAAGTCCAACAGAAAAAAATTGAAGTCCTTACACCGAATAAATATGGATTTTGATCAGTTATAATCCATTTCCATTGGCCGCAAGGAGCTAAGGCCTATATTGCTCTCTTGTATATTTTTTGGCCCAAGGATTCCAAAGGTGGCTTTCTGGTTTCGGACCTGCTTAAAATTCTGGAACTTGGGCCTAAGCAACTTTCCAGTTTTGAAAATCTGTATTTCCTCCGTATTTGTTCAGTGTAAGGACCTCAAACTTGTTCTGTTATCAAAAGGTTTCTAAAACTACCTTACTGCCCCCCAAAATCTGAAATTCAGGATGAAGGTGGGAGCGGCTGCCCTCCTGCCCCACTGAAGCCCGTCCAGCGGCTGTCATATGAAACTATCCTACGTAATTTCACGTGGTTTTAGTTACATTTATGTTGGACTCTTGAGTGTGAAGATATTACGTTTTGAAATACAATTCATTTGCTGAGCAAATCTGAACCTTATGGCAAATGGACTTGGATCCATTGTATTCTGAATGACCCAAATATTACTCTTCTTCAATAAATTATGACTTAAAAAACAACCAATTACACAGGCTTGAAGAAAATATTTTAAAGTTAGCACAACATGAAGTGTGCTTCAAACATTACTTTTCGAAAATTTATTATTTTAAAATAATTTTACTACCATCAGTGTTCTGAAATAGTAATCAAATTTTACAACTATAATCTCACCCGCTTCCACGAAACGCGAGCTTAGCCCCTAAGGGCATAATTAGGAACCTTCCAGAAGCTTTAAGCAGTAACTCCGAAATGACTTGTTTTGGGGCTAAAATAACCGCACAAGCGTATTTCTGGTAAAATTCTAGCCTTAAAACATGTAAAATGACTGTACTTGCAATTTCGAATACCAATCAAAGATGGCCGCCATGATGCTTGATAGCACCATCTGATGTGTCAGACTACTTCCAAGTTCCATCATTCTCCCTCAACCAGTTCTCAACGTACAGGAGTGGTGAGGACTTTTGTTTCACCATGTATATTGACAGATTGTGTGGAATCTCCATAGTAGGTAGATTTTAAAAGCTACCTAAAAAACTTATTACAACCAAGAAAGTACTTATGAGAGCCACTGGGAGGAAAGTGTAATAAAATGGGCTCGTGGTATGAAATAAGTTGAGAATTACTCACCTATAGTGAAATATTATGTACCCAACACAGTGTAGTCTTAACTAGGATAAAATAAATGAAAAAATCGGTTGCAAGTAGAGAGCAAAAAGTCTTAACAAATAAGTTATACGATTTTGAAATATATGTTTAAAATTATGTTTTAATTGTTCAAAATGTTTAAAACACATGTTTCTTTCGTGTGTTTTAAAACATTCTGAACATCTTTTTCATGTTTTAAACACACTTTTATTTATTTTTTTCTTTAAATTCCGACCCTGATTGACATACGATTTTATCTCTCATTCTAGATTTCTATTTGTTCTCTCTTCTGTTCTCTACACGTCGTCCATAAGCTGTTCGAAACTTTAAATTTAAACGTCTATTTAGAGCTTTCAATATTTTTGTGTTCTAAAGAAATCACTTGAGTATCTTTCGCTTTGATTCTCATATTTGAAACTTAGGATTCCTTTATTCTAAATAACTAGGATTAAAAGATAATTTTCAGACGTGAAATCCTTACCTTCACTAAAGCAGAGACCCTTCATTAAGGCACCAGCTACTCTATTGCCTTTCCTTTTTAGTTGAGCAACATCGTTGGCCATTTTAGCTGCTATGATGCGCAATCGTTCTGGAGTGAATTCTGTCTGAAATAGCAACTCTCGAATCCAACGAACTCCTCTCTCATATTTGCCAGGTTCAACCTGCAGGAAATAACACGTTTGAAATTTTATTGTATAGTATTTTTGAGTTTTATGTCCCATGGTTCGGTTATTCAGGTTAAAAAAATAGACGAAATCAATTATGATAATGAAATGAATGGTAAAAAGAAAAAGCATAATATCCATATCCTAAACAGAATTTGAACCAATGGAACCGCCAGCCTATTATAGTACAGATAATAATTCTTCTAGGGCCGGCATATTTCTACTGACTCTATCCAACAATATATGGAACAAATTACAACCCTTTAAACAGGTTCATAGTCACCCCTCCCTTCGGTCACCCCTTAGCTACGTTCCTGCCCTTAAAGAAGGTCCCAATAGTTCTCTGAGGAAAAAAAATTACGAAACACATCACGATATTTTTGCTATTGAAGTGATCTCACTAAACACACGATATCTTGTAATATATAAAGCCTTATTTTGACAATTAATAATTCTCAGACATAAAGGCTTTTTGGCAGTAACATCATTGGTAAGTCAATGATTCTTTACGATAAACATATATATTGCTGCATTGTATGATATCTTACTACCTGTCTCGCGCCGTGTGGACTTTGTGGTGGACAAACACCGTGCTCGTGGGTTTTCTCGGGGTTCTCCCGTTTCCTCCCACTTTCTTCATTCCACCATTTCATTCATTTCTCATCATCACCGTCTTCTTTAGCCTAACCGGCATAACCGTGGGACGTAAAACTAAAGATTTCATTTCATTGTTTTTTCTAACAAGTGAACAAGGATGGCGAAAAGTTGACAAGTTTACTCAGGAATTGTTACGACAAATCAATGGATCCACCAAAAAAAGAAGTGTACTTGACGCCTCGACTGCCATCTGCAAAAAACTCCTATAGTTTGAGCATCATCTGAATGCACATGCGTTTAGTTCTTCGAAATACATTCTTCGTCACCCACTACCAGGGACGTACGCAGGGGGTAAGAATCTTCGTCACCGCCCCCCCCCCCCCGAAATTTCAACTTTTGTGTAAATTTATTCTAATTTCAGGGGCAAGCTTAAGAATTTTAATATAAAATACCCTCATATTGAGTTTGGATCCCTCCCGAAATAAATTCCTGCGTACGCTACTGCCCACTACAATATTGATTGTAGTTAATAAAGTTATGTAATATGCATCAATAACAATTGCTTTACATAAAATGTGTGTATTAAAATGTATATATTCGCGACTTCGCTGATGTGTCGGTTTTGCCTTCCTTTGGGAAAAAATTCTGCGGGCGTTTCTGGCCAAGACCTAAAATTTTATTTAAATTCTAATTTACTTATTTCAACAAGACTAATTTTGAATAACATTCTTGTCTTCTGACTACAGAGGCGTCATTTTCCATACGAACAAATTGAAGTTGTTGTTTACCTAAGAGATTCTACCCCAACAATATTGATGCGATGGTAACTGGTAAGAACTTTTGCACAACATCGCAGTTTACATTGTAGCATACTTCGTTGCAGTTGTACCAGGGTACATTGTCCTAGTCCTGCTTGCAAGTTTCCCAGATGCTATTACCATGCGACCCAGGCGTGATAGAGGGCGCCATTTGAGAAGTCGAAAAGCAGAGTAATCCACAAGACTCTCTTAACTCTACGCACATCTGGATTCTTTCAACGGGAATATTCTCGAATGGAATCGCATAGATATCAATTGAAGCTATCATGCGTAAGTAAAAGGCCAGTGATATTTTGGCTGTGTGACTTGAAACTTTGTCCTCGTGCAAGTCCACACGATGTGTGTGGTTGCTGGTATTTCGTCTGTGTAAACTGGGAACAGGACATGTTCTTAGATACTAAGCAACACTGATTTTGGTATTTCTTTCAACCTTCCGAATCTTGAGTTTCCTTCCCTGGAAAAATTTAGTAACAATCATAAAACTTTTCGAAAAGAAACTTTCTTTGCATTAGGTGGTGGTCCGAACTTTCCAGGCACTTAGACTCCCAACCACTAATCTCAGACCCACAACAAATTTCGAGCTGTTACCAGCTAGGTAGCACCTGTATAGCCCATCATCTTTGTTCTTTCGCTCCGCAATATGCCTTGGTGTTAACGCATGCATCCTGGCCTTGTAACACACTGCACGATCCTCTGTTGATCGGGACACATGGAATCGTTTGGCCATAATACGTTGTGATGGAGGATTCTCAGAGACTACCATATCCTCGGTCTTTTTTTTTTTTTTTTTTAGCACAGGTTTTACGAGGTTCACTCTTTGCGTGTGATTTCGTCGGTGATGTAAATTGTGAAGGGGGATGTTGTGCATAACTTTTGATTATAACTAGAGGTCTGCGCGAATATTACAAATCGCATCCGCAAATGAGATAACAAATATATAAACCTTGTTTCTTCTATGATAATCACGATTTCGGAAATAATTCCCACTATAACAATTCTAAATATCTCCTTTAAAGTTTAGTGAATTCTATGATATAATATCAATAGAATTCAAGCTAAATATTCCAAACTATTTTTTCCTATTGTAATTCAACTACACCAAATAAAATTCATGCAAACAGAAATACGAAATGAATGGAAATATACCTACTTACATAACATTCCCTCAACTGCAGATTTCTAACAAGAAAATTGACAAGCTGGTAATGTCATTATCTGTCAATTAATTTTAGAGCAAATTCTTTGTCTCTGTTTTCCCTAACTGATAATACATAAGTGTTTTTACTTAGAACGGATAGGCAAAATGGAGATAAAAGACCTGCCAGGAGGAAGAATATGCAACCTCACACAAGCTGCTATAAAATCAGATTAGCATTTCATATTGATTATAAGGTTAAAAAAAAAATTAAAAAATATAAAAAAATGAAATGAAATCTTTAAGTTTAACGTCCCACGGTTATGCCGGTTAGGCTAAAGGAGACGGTGATAATGAGAAATGAGTGAAATGGTGGAATGAAGAAAGTGGGAGAAAACGGGAGAACCTCGAAAAAAACCCAAGATCACGGTTTGTCCACCACAAAGTCCACACGGCGCGAGTTGGGATCGAATCAGAAACCCCAAGCACCCGAGGTGAACGCTCTACCACTGAGCCACCGCGCCCCTCAAATAAAAAATAAAATAATTACCGAAACTAAATTTTATTCTGGTGGTTATTTGTTCCGAAAGGGTAATCACACTTCATTACAAGATATAAATAATTAATAGTGTTTAGAAGAACGAACACTAAAATTCACGAATATCCGCATTTTTACCCGCCATTCGCACAGGAACTAATATATCCGCAAAAAGTTATAATGGCGCGGATACCCATATCCGCGCAGACCTCGAAATTATAACACAAATAATGGCTAATACTACTACAAAGCCACTGTTCTGATATTCCAAAGGTGATTTTTTCGGTGGCATTTTGCCCCCTAAAATACCTTCACTTTACTATACAGAGGTTGTTCAGCCTACGTTTCGCCGATTTCGTTCCTTCCCCCTCCCGGGCAGAATGGATCACCCGACCTGGCTCGTGGCGTCCTGCAGTGTTGTGCAGTGGCTTCCTGGGAACGGAGTTGTTTTTCCGCGCGGACGACAATAACGCATAACAGGACCATTGTTGTGAGTGTTGTGTTAAATTTGTTTTCAAGTGTGTGGGTTTCCGCTCTGTGACCAAAATGCCGCCCAAACTAAGCCGGTTTTGGGAAGGCTATGTTGCGGCTCTTTATGACGCCCACTTTAGTGTTTCTGTCATTAGAAAACAGTGCAAGAAGAATGGTTGCAACATCAGTTTAAGTGGAATAAAAAATGTTATTAAAAAGTACAAGGGCAACAAAGCTCCCCCATTTGGATCACCAACTAAGTTGCCTAGGAAGCGGGAATGCACCAAGGCCACCTCCACCATGCAAAGGAAACTTCGCAAAATGGCAATGCAATAAAATCCGCTAACACAAAGGTGTATGGCTAATCGTCTTGACGTGTCTTTGAGGACTGTGAGCTGGACGTTACACCATCAACTCAAGCTGGAAAAAGTCATGAAAGATCGCGGCCATCTTCTCACGGATGCCCACCAAAAGGAACGAAAGTGTACCGCCCGGAAACTGTACGAACGACATCTGGCAAAACAAAGGTAGATGTACGTCGTAAAGCTCGATTTACCTTTCCGACTGCGGCAAACCGAGAGCCATCATGTACCGAGAGAAAGGTGCCAAGAACTTCAGAAGGTGGGTCCGTGTCTGTAAAGAATCCTTCTCAAAAGGGTTCATGGTCGTTACTGGCTACTGCTACCGAGGTAAACTGAAGATTTGTAGGGTGGCGAAGGACTGCAAAATAAATTCGAAGTATTTTCAGGAGCAGATTATGCGGCCGATCTACGAGCATGAGATTCCAACAATGTACGGAAATGATGCCAATTTGGTGCGCATTCACATGGACAAGGCCTCATCATACTTCACGATCATCCCTCGCATTCTACAGGGAGATGGAGGAGGTAAGTGGTATACACGTGATACCTTTCAATGAGGTACCTGTTAAATCTCCAGATGCAAGTCCTATGGACTATTGCGGATTTGGATTGCTGAAGCAGGCTTTAGGAAAACGGCGTGACAACTGTGGATGGACTTTGGAAAGCTGTGCAAAGGGAATGGGACAACCCCCCCCCCCCCAGTTCTTCAGAGAAGCCTATTACAGTGGAAATTACGCTGTCGGGCTATTATTAGGAACCAAGGGAAACACATCGAGCACTTACGGACCTGGCGCCATGGATTCTTCTAAATTTTCAGGTAAGTCGAAATTGGCCAAATGTAGACTGAATAACCTCTGTACAACAGCTGAGAGACTGACACACATGTGCGTAGAGGTGAGGTGAGGTGATTTTAGTTTAGCGTCCCGTTCAGCAGCGAGGCTATATGAGACGTGGACCTACTGATTAACGTGGAATCCGAACCACATGAGCTCCCGCCGACACATGTGCGTAGAGTTGTAATGGTATGTGGAGCCAGGTTTGATAGATGTCACCAATGCAACCTGTTCAGAAGGAAATGGATCAACCTCTGAATTAAGATCTAGTACAATGTAAATATTAACAATAACTACTTTCCCTTGAAGTAGCTCCACGAATAACTATCAAGTTGATACTTATTTTAAAATGAACTTGAAATACATAATTATCAAGTATCAAAAATACCTGTATAGAGATACCAACTTAAATAAAAAGAAAACTCATATATATTGTAAAACAATTTAAACATTACTGACTTAGCATTACAAAGCAATATATAATATTTACCTGTAAGGAAAGACAAGCAGTTTGACAGTAAGGCCCACAAAGAAACCTTGATTCTCCGTCCAGACCAAGCCCAAAGCCGGTGCTAACTGTATCAGCCTCTAATTCGGAAACAACTTCCTCGTAAGGAACAACAATTCCATCACGCCGCACTGGCGATTCTCTCAAAGTTTCCACAAGCAACGGTAAATATGGCCTTAATTTTTGAGGAACAGCAGATGTATCCATGAGTACAAAAAGCTGAAATATTACAAATATGGAAGTTTATTATCTGCATTTACATAAGAAAAGATGATAAAGTGAGTCAACATACACTAGAGGAAATGCATCTAAGAACACTCAGTAGGAATTTATAAATCTGGTTCAAAGTTGGTACACAACCTGATATAGTAGAAGATAGTAGTAATTTCAACATAGTGCCTTCGGGATAACTAGAACCTCTTTTTTCAATGTCCAAAAGCACAGAACTCACATATTGATAGTACATGTACCCACCTTGAGCGCCCAAACAAGTAATTGTTTAAACACGTAGTCAGTCATGCAGATGCTGAATATTTGTTTGTAGTATGGTATACCACGCTTACTGTAGCTGAGCAGTAGTCATTGCCGGAACTCGTCTGACGGCCAGGTAACGTTCTTGTTCTACATGTGCTCATTCTGACTTAAATCTGCAGTCCTAGCAGGCCAGGGTAGAAAGCGTATATGAAGTCCGACTAACTGCCTTACTCCGACCTTATGAGAACGCGAATTATCATGCTGAATGATAAGGTCCCGCACAGTTAAGAAGTGGAAGAAAAGCGTCGATCACGAACTTATACCGTCAGTCATGCTAGTCACACTAGTGAGATGTGTAGATTCTTGTCCTTCATACCTACTGGGGTACTGCAGTCGAGTACGAACACTCACTAGTTTTCTCACTCACCTGTACATCTATAGACAAGTACACGGTGATCGTTCACGCATACACGCTGAATCTCATCGCTGAATACCACTTGTTTCGCCTCACTAATGCAGTTTCCCCTACACCATTGAAGAAATTCTCGGAAATGAGCATATGTCAGAGACAATCATCCGAGAGCAACGCATAAACGTACAGCTGTGCCCAACAATCAATTATTCTGTATTTGAGCGCTCACATGGAGGAAGGGGGCTCGGTGACTGACTACACTGAAAGACATCGTTCTATCAATTAAAGCGACCCAAACTATCCTTTAGTCCAAATTCTGTCTGTTCTGTGCTGAGAAAACCTATAATCATAGACGTCTGTCCTTGGTTTCCTTGTTACGGCACACTCTAGTTCCATCAACAGGTGCAGGTAGACGTCCTATATGTGTTTTTCTCGAAGGTTGGTGTCCCCTTCTTTTAAACCTTTTGAAAAAAAATGAAATCTTTGAGTTTTACGTCCCACGGTTATGCCGGTTAGGCTAAAGGAGACTGTGATGATGAGTAATGAATGAAATGGTGGAATGAAGAAAGTGGGAGGAAATGGGAGAACCCCGAGAAAACCCACGCACACGGTGTTTGTCCACCACAAAGTTCACTTGGCGGGGGCTGGGATCGAACCCGGGGCCCCAAGCACCAGAGGTGAACGCTCTACCACTGAGCCACCGCGGCCCCACATTTAAACCTTTTGAACCACCGTTACGTAGTGCATAGTGCATATTTCTACCACAAACACATAGCAGGGCTGGTTTACCTTTTTCTTTTTAACCTACAATAACAACTCAAACAACTCGTACTTGCTATACGAGACCTTCTGAGGCGTTGTGCGATAGTTACGACATTGGTCTAATGGTGCAAGGCAACTGCTATCCACTTTACCATGTTTCTATGCCTCACTACGCATAATTGTGTACGGTTAACAAAAAACGACTATTATTTCATTTCAATTTGGTATTATATTGCAGAAATCTGAGAGCTCGACAAGTATTACGTCAAAAACTATGCACTCAGATTTCTGGCATATAACAGATACAAAGCAGTTCTTGGTTCATTTAATAGCGCTTTGTAGATACTATCAGGTTCAATTTCTAGATTTTTGATATTTTCTACTGTTTTTAAGTTATTCACAAATGGAGCTCAAGAACAAATTGCAGATAAAATGTTTAGTAGCTTTGACACTAAAACGGACCATTAAGTCATATTTAACCACTTAATGAATTAGTAATATTTTATATATATATATATATATATATATATATATATATATATATATATATATATATATATATATAACTTTTTTACAGTTCATTCGGAATTACGCTTTTCAAAAGACTTGTTAACCATACTTAATTATGAATGCTACTTACATAAACAAAATTAGAGTGGATATCATCCAACTGAATAAACACAGGTACTTCGGACAAATCAAACTGTGCATGCTGAATGTTTGAGTCCGTGGAATAGCTTGTTATAGGGTGGAAGTTAATTGATGATATACTTGGAATGGGAACAGATGTTATCATTTCCTTTGGAGGAGGCCTCTGAAATATATAAACAATTATAATCATATACAGCGAAACATATATAACTTACGAAATATGCAATATCAGGACTCGTAGTGGTCTGGTCTCTTCTAAATAGTTAAAAAGTGACCAGCACACGAAAAAGTGACCAAAATCTCATCATGCCCCTTTTTTCTTTGTCAATTTCTCCATTATCTCTCTCTTTGTTCGTTGTTTTGTTTCATCTTTCCTTCTTTACTTTTTCTTTTTGAGCTTCCTTCTTTCTTAGGTTTTCTAAGTATGCTTTGTAGCTACGGAAGCAGACTTAGCAGAAGTAAGAAGCTTCTGAGTAAGTGGAACCAGTTCTTGCCTATTTCCGAATTTCTTCATCACAGACACTATATTTAACTTAGCATTGTGAGTTCTCAAAGCCATGAAATATTCAAATTCATCACCTACTCTTAAGAACATACAAGAAGCATAACATAAGACGAATATGATGAACCACACAAACACACACACACACACACACAACGTTGAGCGAAGCGTTAACTATTACGAAAGAAAACTAAAAGACTATTATGACAGAAGAAAGAATACACACAGAAGGGTTCTCAACCCCACCTTGAGAGCTTAAGCATCCAACAACCATCCACTGTGCTTTAGAAAGAATAAAAGCTGACTCTTTCACATGTGGCTGCAAGTACTGAAGCTTTAAGAAGAGTAATGAGTAACAAGTTTCTGTCTTTTTCCATCTATTTTTATAATATTTTTCTTAGAAAACTGCCAATGCAAAACATAAATGACAGGAAAAAGTCACTCTACCTCCCCAAAAAAAGTAACTTTTAGTTAAAAAAAAGTGACTCCTATGAGCCCTGCAATATATATATAACTTATGTATCACACACACACATTGAAAGAACTATAAAAGAAATCAAACATCCTTCTTAAAGAACATTTTTCTTGCATGCACTGAGGATACAAGAAAATACAAGATAATTAATACTCATATTCTTTGGTTTTTAAGACTCTTCTTCAATACTTCGGCTGTATTCAACACCTTTTCAAGAAATAAAGATGAAGTTTAAAGGGGCAAGAAGTATAGTGGGAAATAAAGATGTCAATTTAGCACTATTAAGATAACTAATTTATTACTTTATTATTAATTTATGACATTAAGGCGTCTTTAAATATGAAGATTGGGTATCTAATAATAACTTGTATTTTATCCATAGACATATGACAAATGAAACTGAAAACCTCACCCAATTGTCTTCACATTTCATGATAGTTGTCTCCTTGTGAATGTATTCTAACTGCCCTATCTAGCTGATATCCAACAAAACTGTACTTGAAACTATCTTCCCTCTTATTAAACAATTATCTCCTTACCTGGTAATACACTCACACAACAAAGAAGATCTTTTCGATGAGAAATACTCATATAACACTATTAATTACGATTCTGGAACTTATTCGATGATTAAAATCCTTTCTGATCAGAGTAACACATTTCTTAAAACTGAAATAAAATGTATTACCCTAGTCAGAAAGCTTTTTTTTTTTTTTTTTTTTTTTTTTTAAATCACTGTAAGCCCCCTTTTTCATTAGCTAAAGGATTACAAATTTACAAAATATATCAACAGTAAAATTTCTCACTTTTTAATATGTAATCAAAATATAGAAATCACAAACTGCTTCTCAACTCAACTCAACTGCTTTAGCGAAATGAAAAAAAGACGGTGTTTATTGATATCATTGTCATATAAACTCCTATTCCTTCCATGTTATACGAAGAATAAAAAATACACGACTCGATCGAGAATTGATCCCCTCCCTGTTGCTCTAGTGGCGCGCGCCTTTGGTGCATATGGTCCCTAGTTAGCTGCCCAGTGTGAGAGCGTTAAACGCATTAGAATAGTTGGTGCTCAAAAGAATAGTAATATCTTTCATAAGAAGAAAAAAAATCATACCTCGTTTTCTTCAGTTGCTTTCAACAATTTTACTGACATTTCCTGCAATCCGTTTTCTCCCAAACGGTTCTTCTGCTCCTCAATTCTGGCCTTTTCAGTTTCTGTCATTTTCTTGTCTTCTTCGCAGCTTGGCATCCCGCGGATGGTGACAGACGGAGAATCCACGAAGTACTTCTTTAGCAAATTAATCCAAAAATCCTCCTGTTCCTTCTCCATTTGTTCCAAATCTTTTATTTGATTCAGTCGGTGGTCCAACTAAAAGCAGAGAACAAAATATTCATATATAACTACCTCGAAACAGCATATACATTTTATAATTTTATGCTTTTAACAGTTTGCTTCGCAAAAGGAGAAAAGTTACACAACAGTTGAGAATGTAATAATGCCTTCATTTTATACAGTTTCCCTAAGGAATACCGTAATCTTTTCCAAACTTTTATCCCAAAAAGTTACGATGTGTGTCATACATAGAATCATTTTAACAACTACATGACATCACATGTACTATAAGTAACTCATTATATACAGCACTAGATTCCAACCAATGAGAATACAAATTACACCCATGAGTTTGACTGAGAATCATCCAAAGTCTTCATTCACAAAGAAACAAATTCATGACAAACGGTATATATAAAACTTTTACTACATTTATATATGAAACAATAGTTTTATTATTGTTTACATCAAAATCAGAATGTCTGTTAAAACCTGTATAAGCACAGCATACCATAAGATGAAATATGAACACCGTCCAGAACAGATTTTTAAACTAAATGATATAAGTAATCTTACAGTATCACTGTGTTTATTTCAGCGAAATAATTTCGAGAACCGCTGCTGCTCACTTTTTTTTTCTCACCCGGTTGCTCCAAGTACGAAAACCGATGAAACATATATATAACTAAATAAACGTAACACAAAACTCGCTGCTGAGCTGGTGACGTGCAGGTTGTTTCTTGCCTATTTGTGGAATCCTTTACAAAAGAAAAAGTAAATGAAATGGTTATCACAAAACTTGAACTCGGCATCTTGGAAATATATTTATATTTTGGCATTACATAGTGGACAAATTTTTCACAATTTGAAGGTTGGATATTCGTAAAAGTTGAAGCGAAAATGAAATGAAATCTTTGAGTTTTACGTCCCACGATTATGCCGGTTAGGCTAAAGGAGACGGTGATGATGAGAGATGAGTGAAATGGTGGAATGAAGAAAGTGGGAGGAAACGGGAGAACCCCGAGAAAACCCACGAGCACAAAGTTCACTTGGCGGGGGCTGGGATCGAAGCCGGGACCCCAAGCACCAGAGGTGAACGCTCTACCTCTGAGCCACCGCGCCCCCAAAAGTTGAAGCGAAGTTCTTAATAATGTGACGATACTGACAAACATGCCAGTAAACATCGAAAAGTTTTATATTTTCACACGTATTTATTTATTTATTTAAATCCCCGGATCAAGGTAAAGAATGTTTATATCTAAGTTATTCTACATACAGACATACTTTAACGAAGATTTACCATCTGGCATATTATTGTTAACATTAACAATTATTATTATTAATGGGCCATGGGAATCCTAATTGGATAGTTACTTTCCTAGTATAATTTCGACAAGCAATTCTATTGACATCGACTGTCAGACACTAATTGAGGAACGCAAACTGCCCAAAAATCGTGACTTGTTATTTAGCCTAGTCCTTTTCGAAGAAAACACTATCACCTTTTTAAAACTATTGTTGATCACATACATATACTTACGTCAAAACTTAAAGGTATCTTGATAAATTTACACACAACTATTTACAAATATTAATTACAATTTGACATATTTCACTATACTTCTCATCACCTGCTTTTTTGTACCCATAAGCATTTCATTCAACAATTAGCCTCTAAGCTAACCTGAAAAATTGTTTTACCTATACAACTTAGAGCCACGGAGGTTTACATTTGCATTTTTAATATGAACTTTACTTTAATTGACATAAGGTTTCCCACGTAGTCAAATTTCACGTCATTTATTTGAATGCCATAAAATTTTTTCTTGGTTTCTGAGCTAGTTCAAATTAGAATTTGAAGATGTCGCACTACAGGTGATCGAAGTGACCAAATTTTGAAGTGTCCCTCCTTTGTTAACTTGAATGGTACACATTTTTTTCTTGGGTGGGCAAAAAATTGGAGAAAGATGTCACACTACAACTAAATGGGCCCGAAAAATCTTCTAAAAGTTATCTTCTGAAACAATGAATTAAAATTGAGAGACGTTAACAATTCAAGAAGAAAATATATCATGCAAAGTGTATGCTAAACAAGTAATATTTGCAAAGTAAGCAAGCTTGATTTCAGAAGAGGATATTTCTATGTTTTCGACAGCAAAAGCTCAAACTTCAGCAGCGCTCAATTGTTTGGCCTTCTTATATTTTCACAGCAGTTTCAAGTTTAATAAGGAGTTTATACAACGGTGAAACAACCCAGATGTGACTTTTTTTCTCATACTCGACAGAGTTCATTCGAAAGAAACCGTTGAAGAATGTATTTCGGGAAGAAATGAACAACCCTTTGTAAATCAGCTCTAAATCAATTAAAATATTTGCTTTACAAAATCTAAAACTTGTCACAGTAGTTACTTTCTAAGATAAGTTCCCAAGTTTTCCTTTAAGGAGTTTATGAGAGTATTTAAATATAAACTTGTGTCGCTTTGATACACATCTCGGTTTATGGAAACGTAACTTTCCTACTAAGTCTTCTGTTACGTTTTCGATAACTTTACCTTCTTTCCATTTATGCTCCATGTCTCGTTCAAACCATTTTATTCCATTTAAAAGTATCAATATTATACATTGTACATTATTACTGTTTGAAACGGACAATGTTACGCTAGAAGAAAATATTCTAGGATTTACATATAATTGGATACAAAAAAGTAATTTCACGTGGATTTATTTTCTTTTACACAAGGACATAAGGTTTTTGAATACAGGATTTTAATACAGTAAAAACTGCCTTCAACAGGTCCCTTATTAAACGGAAATATTTCACGGTCCCATGAATTTAAAGGTGAAAGAACATGGCTAAATTATCTTGATTAGGCAGACCTGTGTTGCGAAGAACGGATGTTAAAATATATAATTTTTAACGGAAATTTTCAAGTCCCGGAATGTAGCACTTAGAAAGTTTTTCGACATACTGTAAGAGGTTAGCTATATGAACTACGTTGTCTGTAAAGGTCTTCGTTTACTTGTTACCCTACATATATTACCCTTAATCCACCGCCATGTAAGGCCCAAGATACCATGCGACTTTCTGTACGAAGTGCAATTGACATAGTAATTTCCAAATACCAATAACTCGTTCTCTAGCTGGTTTAGAAACAAGGAACAAGGAGCATAATATACACAATAGTTTAAAAGGGAGCCAACAATAGTGGGAGGAGCGCTGAAAAGGGCATAGGATCTACTTTTTGTCTTGGCCTTTCAAACCGTAGGTAGTACTTTTTTTTTCACTGGAAGTTTTATGTGTATTAATTCGCAGCACACATAAATACTGTATGCGTATGTACAACATTTTATTTTATCTCACTATGTCCATTATATGTATGTACATTACTTAATTTTTTAAAACTACATCTATCTTCATTAACTTTAAAACCTTTAACGGAAATTTTTGAGAGTGCTGTTCAATTTCGTTAGGTAGGTTATATTATATGCTTATGCCAGAAATGTTTATTTATTTCTTTGAGTATATTTATTCTTTATTGACAGATACTTGGCGCATTCTTTTTCATTTGTTATATATATAGGTTATATAAGTAGATGTAGACTTTTCACATACTGACTATGAACTGTTTAAACTCAAAGAAATCAAATATATTCAAGAAGCCTTGGACGCTTACGGGGCTAAAAACATTAAAAACGACCTTGCGTTTATCAATACTCATTTCAGTTCAATTTCAAAGATCATAACGAGATTAGGACTTTGTAGTGTATTAGAACGGTTTGATTCAATAACGAAACAAATACCACCAAGACCAATCGAACAAGCATTTTTTTCGAAACGCAGTCAACAGACGCGAAAACTCCTGGCATAAAATTCTTGTCTCTAATGTAAATAAAGTGTTCTTGGGAACAACGACGCACGAATTTCAGATTTATTGACAAGTAACAATGCTTCATTGAAATACTATCTCTCAACGACCCGTGACATGGAAGGAACATTTTCCATGTACAGTAATGTTTTGACTGATAAATGCAGGTTTTTGCCAGAAAACACCGAAAACTACATTGTTGTGTATTGTAGCATGAATGCGTCATAGTTATACACCAAGTATAAGTAGTTCATGTAATGCACCTTTTTTCTCTACAGATAATAAAATTCTCATTTAACTTTAGCTTTTGAATGGTGCATATTTACAATTTTTAGTGCATTTTTGCATATTTTCAGTGCAAATTTTCGTCATTTTTCCGCATATTTTGCAGTTTTTTTTAGTGCATATCGATCTGAAGTCGACTCATTGGGCAAAACACTCCGAACAATGAAGAATTATCTTAGACTGGAGAAATGATTATCCTTCGTTTTTAATTATGATTTGGCCATTAAACGAATACCTGAGAGCTATGCAACCCTTATATACAAATATGTGGTGTTTGAAAATGACTCGTAGGATATGATGCTTTACTTTTTTAAAACTTCCAACACTTCCAGTGTAGCCC
Source organism: Thermobia domestica (assembly GCF_964235325.1). Classification (NCBI taxonomy): domain Eukaryota; kingdom Metazoa; phylum Arthropoda; class Insecta; order Zygentoma; family Lepismatidae; genus Thermobia; species Thermobia domestica. The sequence continues at coordinate 77,659,469 of NC_137455.1, forward strand.
TAAAAATGTAATAAAGAAATAACGGCAATTTTTAAAAATATTCAATTAGAACTGAACAATCTACACAAAATTTGCAATCGATCAGTGAAAACGATATCTTTCTAGAGCCTATGGTTCCCGAGAACTCCTGTCGAAATGATTGGCCACAAACATACAAACTTGTCTAGCATTTTAATATATAGATACTTCAACATATAAAACAATTTACAGAGTATTTAAATATAAAAATACTTACATCCTCTTTGGTGTTTCCGTACAACATATCACCTATAACCATAAATGCCACACTGTCATGAGGATTATTTTCTAAATGACTTAAAGTTTCCAGTATCTGACGATGCACCACAATTCTCATTCTTTTCATATCAAATTTCATTTCTTTCCTCACTAACGCTCCAAAGACTTCCATCAAACGAGGCTTCACAGCATCCAATTTCTGCACGGGAACATTCTCGAACATAAGATAGAGAGTCGATTCAGAATTCTCGATCAAGGAATAACACACCTGAAAATGTGAAAGCAAGATGTTTAAATCTATGAGAAATAAACAATAAAAATTTACACAAAATATTACCATCCTGGCTTCCCTGTCATTTCATTAAGAAATTTACGTGCTAACGTTCGCGCCAAGTGCTTCTACTACGAATTATTAAGGAGGAATATACATAAGGGCTAAAATATAACTTAAATAAAAATAAAATCTGACCAAAGCAAACATTTATTATTACTAATCTGTGTTACACATTCGGCAATACATCACTATCTTCATCAGACACAGATCAGCAATACTAAGTCTCCCTTTCGTTACATTTTACTTTTAAGTTATACGTAACTCCTAAGCCAGAATGAGCAGCAATCACCAAAATACCGTATATTTCTGAATCCAAGACGAGGCTTTTGGTACGATTTTGTGCTCTGGAATACGGAATCGTCTCGATTTCGCGATATATGATGTAGAGCTTTCTTTGCTGAACAGAATCACAAGCTTCAATTACGCTCTATCCTCTTCCTTGGTTGTTGTTTTAGCATTGAACATCCGCGTGTGCCTTGAGCATTGTTTACTCACCCATTGTTACACGAAAGTAGTGATTGCTATGGTAAAAAATTTATTTCACTTTTAAGCTTGGTAGTGAAGTGTGATACACAGTACTATACAAGATTGTCCAAAAATGTGACCCCCCCCCCCCCAAAAAAAAAAGAGAATTTAAAAGAATTGCAAAAATAACACTGTAGGTTAGTAGTACAGGTAGGGGAAAAACTTTTAGGACCTGTGATGTTGATGGTCACCATCTTGAAATCCACCATTTTGAATTCACTTTAATTTTCTTAAATGGAAACCATACGTTATGATATCTTGTTTTCATCTGAAGTTTTCTCAGAAATTCAATTCTGTATCTATTTTTGCTTTATCACGCTCTATGCAACGAGAAATTGCGAATCATTGTGATGAGTTGAGATGAGGTTTAGCGTCCCTCAGCAGCAAGGTTATATGAGACGTGGAATCACAACTTAACGTGGGATCCGAACCACGTGAACTCTCGCGCCGGAATCGAAACTGGGCCTCTCGCGCTCAAGACGTATATGCTAAGCATATAACCACGAGGAACTCCGCGAATCACCGTGCTGTCCGTGCTTGCAGATGGAGCAAAGAAACCACTATACGTCATCCACAATCGTAAAACTATGCCAAAGGAAAAGCTGCCGCCTGATTTCACATTTCGTTACCACGGTAAAGGATAGATGAACAATGAGTTGGTTATATAGTGCCTCTGTGTAAGTCTGAAGCAGGAGGCAAAGCACTCTTTTGAAGAAATGTTGATTTTTGAAGCTTTCAAGAGGCATCTGATACCAGCAGTGAAGAAAGAAATTCTGGAATCAAACACACATCTTATCATTCCAGAAAGCATGAGTTCACAACTACAAATGTTAGATATGGTGGTGAATAAGTCATTTAAAGACTACCTGAAACAGCTCTACAGCAACTGATTGCTTCAAAGTGATCAAATTTTGACTTCAATAGGGAAGTTGAAGAAGCCTTCAAGTATCTTTACTTGCGGAGTGGATTCTGACTGCTTGAACACGCATATCCAGTGAATCGATTGTGAACGGCTTTAAGAAGTGCTGTGTAACAAACAGATTAGATAGGACTGAAGACGATCTTCTATGGGAAGAAAACCAAGCTCATAATAACACTGAAGATTCAGTGGGCCCTCAGAAAAGGAGATTAAAGAAGTCTGTATCTGATTTGATTTTTAGTGCAGTTTTATTTTAAATTCAGAGAATATACCTAATATGTGCTGTAGATATTTTTCTTTGTAATAATTTGTTTAAAAAATGGGAAGCTTATCTTGGATTCAGAAATACACAGTAAGTTTGATGGAATACATTTCTAGTATCTCACATGCTTGGTCTGGTATTCTTCTTAGATTCTGATCTGGCAAACAATTATAAGATAAAGAGTGTCTTTTAATTTAAAAACTTAGCTTCACACGCTGCATTTGGACTTCCGACCGGTTTAATGCTTTATCAGTGAATTACTACTTCCTTCCTTATATCTGTTGGAAGTTTCATCTACCTCTTGAAGTTGAATTCTTAAGAAATTTTTAGGCATAATTAAGTCGCGTTAGCTCGTCACCATAATATAAATTCGTTTCTCACAAAACTTTCACGAGATTTATAGCACACATTGATTCACTACATAATTACAGCTGGTTATTTAGTCAGTAACTTACAATAATAAGCTATCATTATTTTGGCCGATTTATACATGCTGTCGAGTGATAACCCTTGTTGTGAGGAACCTCTGATGTCAAACTCCGTAACTTTATGGTTCTGAGGGTTTCCTCGGGGTTCACCAGTTTTCTAAATTTTCATTACATAACCATTCACTTTAATCAGTTTCCTTTAGCCTAGAGAGCATAATCGTCTCGTTAAAATAAAACAAATCATTTTCATTTTAAAATTATTCAGAAGAAACAAATATCATAATTAGCACAGCATACGTACATTCATTCTTATATTCTAAATGCAGGAAAATTCAGTGAGTCATATTTATAGAACCCATTATCATAATAGAGAATTTCCAAGCATCAAATACTGACAAGGAACGGACATGAATGTGTCATCCGGACATCCGAATCAAACCTAGTCCATTTGATAAACATAACAAAGATGATTTATGCACAAAAAATTAGGTGCCATGGACAGAATAAGTCCCTGGGGCCCATTAACCCTGTTAATATAAAGAAAATCGTAGTCTCGCAGTGAAATAGCTATTGCATTAACACTGTTCATTGGAAAGTCATGGTTTATAGTTCATTCTCTTCAGCATGAAACAAGCTTTCCAGAGGTGCTATGTATTGGGGCTCATAACGTACTTGAACAGGAAAAATTGGGAGAATATCGGGAAAATTCATTCCAGAAATTCCTTCCATCAAATTTGGACCCCTCTGGAGTGGCCCCGGGTAAAAGTACACAATCCAAATTTATCTCGAAAAATAATATAGGATATAAGAAATATGTGTACCAAGTTTTGTATTGATGGACAGAATAGGTATGAGAGGAAAGCGTGTATTGGTATATAATATGTGTACCAAGTTTTGTATTGATAGACAGAATAGGTATGAGAGGAAAGCGTGTATTGGTATATAAGCTTTTCCCTCATATCTATTCTGTCTATCAATATAAAACTTGGTACACATATTTCTTATATCCTATATTATTTTTCGAGATAAATTTGGATTGTGTACTTTTACCCGGGGCCACTCCAGAGGGGTCCAAAGTTGATGGAAGGGATTTCTGGAATGAATTTTCCCGGTGTTTTTCCAATTTTTCCTGTTTAAGTACGTATGGGCCCCAATACATAGCACCTCTAGAAAGCTTGTTTCATGCTGAAGAGAATGAACTATAAACCATGACTTTCCAATGAACAGTGTTGATGCAATAGCTATTTCACTGCGAGTCTACGATTTTCTTTACAGTAACAGGGTTAATGGGTCCAGGGACTTACTCCGTTGTCCATGGCACCTAAATTTTTGTACATAAATATGTCTTTGTTATGTTTATCGAATGGACTAGGTTTGATTCGGATGTCCGGATGACACGTTCATGTCCATTCCTTGTGAACCAGATATTCATTAAGGTAAACCAGTAAATATGGGCGCTCACAAGGGACTGTGAGAAAAGTTATTTGCCCTTTATTTGTAAAATACACCATTGGTGTAACTATATATTTAATTAATGTAATTTTTAAGCCTTCACATGTTAGTGGAGGAATTATACATAACAAAATAAGTCTCACAAACTACTGTCCATTCAAGCTCTTTTAACTATAGCATTAATTAGGTATTTGTATAAATTTTGTTTTAAAGTTATTACCAAGATAAATTTATAGTTAAACTCCGATGGCTCTATTCGTGACTCGCCAACAGAGGGTTCTTTTTGACGAAATTCAAATGAAGAGTTTATTGTAAAGATTTATTTTTCTAAATATTTTTGGATTCACTTGGTTCAACAAAATGGACTCCCAGTCTTGCCAATTATTGTTTCATGCACGCTTGCTGGTCTAGTAGTTATAACCATTTCCCTTTATAACGTTTTTCCATCTGCAAAATTATCTGGTGCAAACGCTCACCCTGTTCATTGCTTATACCAGCTAATTTTTCAGAGAAATAATCCAAATGGAAATACAGACAGCGAATGGATTTTAAAATACATTTCACCCTTATGCCTCGCAATTTATCAAGACGGTTCTGTGCAAGTATTAAATAGTTTTCTTGTCTTACAAATAAACCTATTGATTAGAAATATAGTTTTTTGACCAAACTAGGTAGAGAAGTGTGGAATATCAAGAAACGAGCGTAAGCAAAATTTAAAATGCTTCCGTCTATAAAGACAGCCGTAGTGGTCAAAAACCTGATTGATCAGTAAAAACTAATGTGTTTCAAAGTTTTTTTTTTTTTTTTTTTTTTTTTTTTTTGGTAAAACGGGCAAAAGGATGAAAAATACAAAACACATTAACCGACACTGGGAGGAAGCAGATATCTATTTCAGGGTATGATTATCATGGCCGTCATCTTGAAGTCGGCCATCTTGTATCTTGCTCTCCTATTTTAAATAGGATTGGGGTCATGTAATATATCAAATTGGACTAGAATTTTACGAGAAATACAATGGCGAAGTCTATGTTTCCGTAAGTTTATATTTGTAAGACATAACGAAATGCACATTGAAATGAATTCGTTGGTTACAAGATTTTTTAACAGCTGTATCTTTTTGAAAAGAATTCAAGTCAGGAAAACCTAATGTATGCTAGTGAAAACATTGTAGGTAGCTACTTATGAAGGGTATAATCAGCTTGAAATCGTTATCGACTGCAGACACAATGAAATGGTGATGACACGATCACAAACCTTAAAGAACTGATGGAAGGTGGATGACATTTTCCATTGGATTATTCGAGTTAGAAGATAAACCTTCATAAGCAGCCATCTATTCAGTATGCACTAGTATATATTCGGTTTTCCTGGCTTGATTTAAAAAACATCAACGGGATTTTTCGCAGGAGAGGGCAAAGTTTGTCCTCTGGTTTTGTATCTTTAATATATAGCTACAATAAGAGAAAGGATATGCAAAGAAGTTCCACTGAGGCTGATTTATTTGACACCATCTCGGTATTCACGGTAGTATCACACGACATAATCAGTACGAGCACCAGGAACTTTTACTTACTAGGGAAGGTCGCGGAGTGTTACTTTGACTTAATATCGATACTACGCTCAATTGACTCCTTTTTATATATGAAACAATTACGCAAACGGAGAAATCCTCGATCACAAGCGTGTTTAAATTACGTGTTGAAAGTTCAAAATTGAACAGTTTTTGCAAAAAGTTTGAAACGACTACTTTTTAGATAGACGCTTCATTTTTGGTATCGGGGGGCTTTTTTTGAATGTCCAGCATGCCCAGCACAATTGTTGAGGTCAAAACGTACACATTTTGCAAGATGGGAACATTTATTTGGGAGGAGGTGAAGGGTAATAGTGTCTTACAACTTGCAAATTGCCTCCTGTTTGGCATATCGGGTCGATAGGCTGACAAAATGTATTTGCCATCCCCATTCCACTATATTCATTTAATTCAATTATCACTTTCCTGTGTGGCCACCTTCAAATTGAACAATGACATTTGCCTCCAAAACTCTTGGCCGGGGAACTAACGAGAATGAAACTATGAACCCAGTCGGCTTCTGTTTATGCATTCTCGAAGACAAGAGTTTCAATATCTCATCTCTAGCATTTCTTTTCTTTTTTAAAATTTTTCATCGGATTTTAATGGCGATTGTTGGAAAATAGTGCCGAATCTTCAGGGAATATTTCACGATATTCGGCGATAAATGTGGCTAAGAAACAAACAATCAGCTAGCGACGATGTATGCAAACATCATTTTTCTCCAGAATAAAAGCCACCTCGTTCACAACTTTGAGTGTACATTCCCGCCATTCATTTCTTTCAAAAATTTTTTAGCTAAATATTTCAAATATTCACTGGAGTTTGATCAATATTTTCGCATAATCGTCATTTCAATTCACTGAAACAAAATGGCAAGCGATAATGTATTGAAACACCGTTTTCCGCAATGAATAAGCATAGGTCGACAGGGTTCGGAGTACCGCTTAGGATAGTTCTGCAGTCATCTGGCGCTGCGCGATCTGTTTGAAGCGACAGTTCCTTGGGACTGACTACAAATAAAATGACGGTGTTGTAAACTGATATTCGTATTCACTGTCAAAGCCTATCTGTGGTGGATAATTTATTTAGTTTAACTTCATTTTAACCTTACACTGATCTTTATTTCCCACATATGATACTATGTTGTAGTGTGCAATGTGCAAAATCTTTTGCTGGACAGCTGATCCGGGCAAAACACATTGGTGACAGAGTCTTTTGAGAAAATATGAGTCCCACTCCTCCCTACAAAACGCAAGATCATCGGAATATAGATTATCACAAGATTAAATATGAATAATATGACGTTCTTCATTGAATTTCTCACGCCTGGCAAAGTGTTTCGAAAACATATGTCATTGTTCAAGTTGAAGGTGGCCATACAGGAACGGGATATTATAATAATACAGTCGAATAGGGGTAACAAATACATTTTATTAACTTTTCGACACGGTGCGCCCAACCGCCCGAAGAAAACACTCCAATACCAAAAATAAAACGTCCATCTCAAAAATAGTTTCTTCGAACTTTTTGCAAAATCTGTTCAATTTCGAACTTTTAATCCTTGTATTTCAAACATATTTGCGATCGAGGATTTCTCGATTTGCGAAATTGTTTCATATATAAAAAGGAGTCAATTGAGCATAGTATCGATATGAAGTCAGAGTAACACCCCGCAAACTTTCCTAGTTAGTGGGTTGTTCAAAATAAAGGAGGGTGTGCATGGGAGGCGATTAGGGGGACAAAGGGGAGCAGTTCCCCCCACTTTTTTGAAGAAGCCCATTAAGGTATATAGTTTCATTTGGAAATGATAAGTTTTTGTATGTATTACTGGTTCATACAGAAAACGGTGCCATATATTTGCCGTTGCGTGAGTACGTATTGGTTGTCTTCGCGTGGAGTTAAGAAAGCTACAAGAATTGGGTTTTAATTGCCACAAAAAAATAACCCCAAAATTAACCTATTGAAGCACAATTCCAGCATATTTTTACTTCTTCTTACAAGGGTTCGATATATTAGTCAGCCGCTTTGAAACTAATTGAGAGAACATTTCGCAAATAAAGAAGTTCTCACGTTATTCTTTAACTACACAAAAATTGAAAGTTCCTAAAATATCTTTTCTTCTTTTAAGTTTTACGTCCCACGGTTATGCCAGTTACGCTAAAGGAGACGGTGATTATGAGAAATGAATGAAACGGCAGAACCCCTACAAAACCTACGAGCACAGTGTTTGTCCACCACAAAGTCCACACAACGCGAGCTGGGATCGAACCAGGGACCCCAACCACAGGAGGTGAACGCTCTACCACTGAGCCACCGCGCCCCCCACGTGAGCTTGGACTACAGCCCTACCATGAATATTCATTTTATGAAGTTCCCATAAACTGTTTTCGTTTTCATGTAAACGCAATTTTCTACGTCGTAGCTGAGTTTTGAGGTCACTTTCGTGCTAGTTATCCTCTTCCTCTCGGTGATGAACCCGCTTTAAGAGCTCCCATTCCTATTTGAGAGTTCTGCTTTTCGTCCACTTTTATGTTTCATAGAAAAGGTATTTTCCACTTATATTGTACGCTCACTATACGCGTAGGACATGTGCAACTACTGTCACAGACACGCTAAGTGAGCACCAACACAATACCACGGTAGAAACAGTTACACTAATAACATGTAATAGTTGAATACGGTGCATACCATAACTGAGAAACATCGAATTTAATCAGCAACATGTGCCGTATAACAATGAGAATAGTTCAATGGTGTCTGTTCGCTGCTATTTACATTATTTTGATGAATATACATACACAGAACTCCGGCTGTAAGTTGAACCAAACTCGTATATAAAATAATGGTTTAGTTGATAAGATTTACCATACCATTAAAAAAATGTATGTGTAAGGCTCCTTTGAATGGATACAGAAAAACTACACTGTTCTAATTATTAGTTTGAACACCTGAGATCTAGAACTTTAGTATCACAGAAGTGTAAATGTAGATTAATTTATTTCTTACCTTACTAGCATACGGATCATCGATTTCTACAAACTCCTTCTGCAAAGGACTAACTGCTGTATCAGTCAAATATTTGAGAAGCACAGAACAGGCACACATCCTATGATATAGAAAGAGAACAATTTAAACACAAATTAATTCTAAAAGGAAATTTTATCCTATAGTGTATAAGATATCCCTCTTTTAATATCATTATGCAGAACTTTTAATTATGGTCTTATGTCTTCGATACCGATTTTATAAAGTATTAACGAAGTCCGTGAATAAGTCCATTAATCCACTTGTCACACAGATCTTTACCTCTTTTACTGCCTGTAAATCGGAAGAATGGACCAACACCTGTTTTATCATTTATACTTTATTTGGAAACAAATACATACATATATATACATAGTAGACTCTCGACTATCCGGGCTCGTTTCAACAAAGAAAGAAAAAAAAGAAGAAAAACTCCGTAATAAAAAGAATACAAAATTTTTGAATGATTTACTCGACTTGTAACGTCTTGCTGAAAACAAGATTTAGTTAAGGAAAAGCAATCATCAATCAAGGACTTTTTCAAAACCTAATTACAAGTTTTGACTCTTTTAGATCTAACTTTTCACATTTGTGTAATAATTTATGAATGAACAGTAAAACAAGTTTAAATCATTTAAGGATTAGGGCTAAGTTCACGTTTAATTTACTTAAAAATTGTATGTATGGACAGTCAGCGACAAAAGTTCTTTTCGTCTGGTAAAATTATTTTGAAATAACTGTGGTAAGGCTAGAACGTACAGAAAATTACAATCTTTACAATTTACTGAAAATGGTAGTCAAATTGTCCTTCCATTCTGAAGTTATTTGCGAAACTAATTTCATCAAACGGAAAGAATTTTTGTTGCTGACTGTACAATGTACACTATTTTATGTTCCCTGCAATTAAGTGGACATTACAAAATTTATCTTAAAATGTGTAGAATGTTTTTATTTTTGGATTGACTTTTCTCGCAATACAGTACAATGCATAAACATTTATCAAGTACTGGCCTATATATGATTAAGAAATAGAGACAGAAAATATGATTAAGAGCAGATTTTGGCATATAAAGCGTGTTTTTCGTAGTATGGCTAGAGCAAGAAGTGAGTAATTATAGAACACCAGCCTATCCTGCTTTTCGTTATCGGGCCTGCCCTTCCGCCACATTACAGTCTCCTGTATATAACAAAAAATGGTATCATCAATGTCAAATTATTAGTAGTCTGGTGAAATAGACGAAAGCTGAACTACTTTTCACTAAAGAGAATATAAAGGGTATAATTCAAAACAAATTTGTTCTTATAATTCTAGAAATCTGAGTATTTTCTTATACAATACTTCTAGGGAGAAATGCCCCTATCGTCTTTTTTTTCTGTAAAAAGTACACAATTTTGACTAAGGATGGCGTGCGTTTCTACCTCGAAACACCACAGAAGAAACTACATAAAAGCTAAGATTTACATTATGTAACACGAGAAAACAAAATTTTAAGATCGAGTTAACTTCTGATAAAATATTCCCTACATAATTCCACTAAAAGTTGATTCAGGAATTAATACGACAGATTATTCTATCACATGCTTACCTAGAAGCCTTGGTCTGCTGTTGAAGGATAGGTAAGCAGCTTTTCAGAGTATTTAGAAGCTATTAAGTATTTGGCTACTAAAAGGAACAGTAGATGTTCCCTATGCTCTGTACGTAATTATATGTAATATGTGTTCCTTACGATCACTACCTAATTATATGTACTGGCTAAAAGCAATCAGCTATTCGCAATTATGAAAAGGGAAGGTTGCAAAATAAACTGACAACAATGTGTACCAATTTCCAAAAATATGGAAACAAAAAATAAAATATTCAATTTTCTTTCCAATCTATATACATAAGTACAAAAAAGTTGTTGTTACGCAGTTGTTCAACTAGGTTGTTGAAAAAAATCGTTTTTGAAAAATATAATTACATCCACTTTATATAGAAAATGGCTTTTAAAACAACTAATTTCACCTGAGAATAGGCGAATTTGTATCTAAAAATTGCACAATTTCTAAAATGTAAAAAAAGAGAGCATGTTTCAAATTCTGTAATATGTGTTCCTTACGGTAGATAACCAATTAGAATTTAGGATATTCACACAAAAGTAAATGTTCATATTGAAATGTTGGAAACTGCATTCCGTCTGATAAACTTCACTCAATACCCTTCCTATAGATGGCCTTTTCAACAATTGGCAAACAGTTCTTTATACTTTAAAGACAAACTGATTTAAGTTACAACAGAGAAATCTATGTTTAATTTGCTAATGTATTTAGAAATTAAGAACTTTTTTCTGTAAATGAGAGACGAATTTTTTGAATTGTCATTCAAGAAAGAAAATAAATACATAAAGCATAAGCTAAAGTAAAAAAAAATTATATATATATATAAAATTTCACCTTGAACACTTCAATCATTTTGTCGCGTAACAACCGTTGGAATTCACTTACACACTTAAAAGAAAGAAAAAAAAAACTTTAGGCTATTAACAAAAAGTAACAATGAAGAGAAAAAAAATCAGCCATTCCATTCTTACGGACGGGACATTCTGGCCTATAGTTCTGCGAGACATTTAATAAAAATTGTTGATAGTTGTTAAAATGTACAATTAAGATAACTCAGAGTAATCACCAAAGACATTTTGCAGCTACAGCCATTTTATTATTAATAACGAAAATATTTTACCACATTTATAATGATCAGTAATTAATCTTACGGACGGGACATTTTTATGACATACGTTTTGTTACGCACTGATTTTAGCTTAATTTTCTGCGAGTTATAAAATCGTAGTAGGCTTTTTTTTTTTTTTTTTTTTATTTGTGGAACATATTTTCCTACATATTGACCAACGTTTAACTGAAAAAACTACTTTTACTAAATTGTAAAAAAAAAAAAAAAAAAAAAAAAAAAAAAAAAAAAAAAACTAATCTTACGGACGGGACAAACGAATTGAATGCATAAAGTCTCCTTTAACGTGCTCTTTGTTGCATTTATCTTAACTGTTACCCTAAAAGTAAGTAAAACTACACTTAATACTTCTAAAATTAAATTACAGAATGATATTATACAGTCGAAACGTCTTACAAAAATTGCGTCACATCATTTACATGTGAAATTGCATTTGCACTAACTCTGCAACTTCTAATGTTCTAATGTCACCCTGCTTAAACATGTTGTACAATTTCACCTTCTTTAGAGTACAAATAAACATTACTAACTCTCATCCGTTCTGTTTAAAGGTGATCGTCAATAGAGTCTGAATCTTATTATACTTCCTTGCTGTGCTTCCACACGGTGCACTGTTTCTCAGAGTGAACAGTTCTCCCGGTTTCAATGTGATATTCATCAACAGGCGAAAGTAATGTCGAGACTGAACTTGCGGAATAGAATGAACATTAAATTAAAAGACAAATTCTGACCAAAGTATATATTAATTAATAAATAATAGCGTTACAGTTTCGGCAAATTAACTTTGCCTTCAACAGACACATTATGAAATACAATTTCTAAGATTACAGCTTATATACTTCTTAAAATGAGAGGAGGTAATTCCATGAACCAATCATATTCGTCCTTTCCTTTAACAATTTTTAATTAATACATACGAGAAGAGAAAAGAAGATATAGAGCAATTTTACAGTTTATTAATGCAGAATGGATATAGTGAGGATAGATTGAAGAAGAATAGCAAGAAAGAAGAGGGCAGAAGGGAGTGAGAAGATAGAGAAGAAGAAAAGAAAAGATGGTTCGGGATAGAGGGCATACGAGAAAAAACGGAAGTCTTAAAAAACTTATTGAGAAAAGGAGATGTAAGAACGTACAGAAAAGGTAGCAGAAGAATGTTAGATGCGTTGGGAACGAGGAAAAGGAAGATTAACAGAGATACAAATAATTGATGAAGGGGTTGTATATAGAATTAAATGCAAAGAATGTGATATGAGTTATATAGGAGAAACAGGAAAGAGGTTACAAGAAAGGATTAAATAGCACAGGGACGACGTTAGATTGAAGAGAGATAGTAACGCTATATATAAACATGTAAGAGAGACAGGACATGAAATAGACTGGGAAGGCGTAGATGGGCTGGAAAGGAAGAAAAGAAGCATTATAAGAAAATGGAAAGAGGCAGAATGGATAAGAAAGGAAGGACGCGAGAAACTTATGAATTGAATAGCGAACTAAATATACATGATGTATGGAGAAAGATATTGCATAAAACAGAGAAGAAGAGGTAAAAACAGGTGTATTGAACAGCGGATAGACAATTAAAAGTTTATGTTTTTCAAAAAGTGAAAGTTATTCATACACAAGTGTGCCAATTAAAAGTTTAGCTCTTAAGTGAAAGTTGATCATTAAAAGTTGCATATGTATTAATTAAAAACTGTTAAAGGAAAGGACGAATATGATTGGTTCATGGAATGACCTCCTCTCATCTTAAGAAGTATATAAGCTGTAATCTTAGAAATTGTATTTCATAATGTGTCTGATGAAGGCAAAGTTAATTTGCCGAAACTGTAACGCTATTATTTATTAGTTAATATATGCTTTGATCAGAATTTGTCTTTTATACAAGTTCCAAAGCTAGAATGAGTGGTATTCAGAATGAACATTAATTCACCTTTATTCTAATATTTTCCGGTGTTCACCCACAGTTTCGTCACCAACAAAGAAGAGTTGAATTTCTTGAGGTTTACAAAGTCCACTGCAACATTTGTAAAAATCTCTTGCTGGGAAAACATCCATTTGCCGGTCCTTACTACTTCCGAGGCCATTCTCCTCAATGTGACATCTATCCCGCGACCGCTCCTTTCCCGTGTGAGGTTGCAGAAACTCCATTCACCAGTTACATGTTTTGACTTTATACTTGTTTCATTGTTGAAATAGCTTACTTGTTTCACTGAACAAGTAAACATTCAACAATGAGAAAATGTAAAATCAACAAATCGGTACGATTGGCTTTGAAGGTTCTTCTGTGAAAGTTTGAATTCTCTTGGTCAAATTTTGTAAGGGCAATTTTGATTTTTCGTAGACACAAGAAAGTACATGAGAAAGATAGATTCTTCTGCCATCTATTAGTAAAAGCAACTGGTTTCAGGTCATTGTATTACATTTGGTTTCTGAAGTTTAAAAGTGAAGGCACTAAAAGTAAAAGCCCAATCTCTTGAGGCAGATATAAATGTAATTGAACAACAATTCTATTAATGCCGGATAATACTTAGGGAAGGGACACAATTTCAAAAGCCTTTTATTTGTTAAGAACGACCAACTGGTTGATTTAAACTTCGTGTATAAATTGATATTAGGTTATTTGCTTTGCTTACATGTTTTCAGAATGATATTATTATTTTATAATATGTAAAATGAAGTTTCTTGCTTCTTTTCTTACGGACGGGACATTAAATGCAGAGACAAGTTCGGAGTTACTTCCAAGAGAATTACAAGCCTTTTTCTTGCAAACAACATTGTTTCGCAATAGAACACAGAATGACTGTTTCCCTCCAAAATTGTCAGTTCCAAGTTCAGTCACATGACTGAATAACAGTGTCGCAAACTAATGTTCCCTACATGTCTCAGAAAAAGCTCTTCAGGCTCCATGTTAAGTAAGACTGTGTAACATTCAGAAAACAAATAAAATAAGCGGAGTTTAGTTCTATTTCAATAATTAGAATATTTATCGCTCTTATCAGGTACTTTTCAAATTAATACAAACAAAATTAAAATTTCACTCAAATGTTTACTTTGGCGTAGAATGGCTGAAATGCTTTAAAGGTGTGAGGTAATGCAGATTAGTTGACAGATATGCAACAACATAACAGAATGGATTAACCTGTCTCAGATGGGAAAGTTTTGTAACTTTTATTTTAAAAGATGAAAGTTAAATGTGAAGTTAATTAGTAGATCCTGTTATTTAATCACTTCTTACCTATATAATTCTTTCACCGCAGACGGCCCTCGCCAACCTATATATACCATACCATTAGTCTCTTCATCACAAGGATACGGAACGAGTTCATCTACTGGCTGCGATAAAGGCGGGACAGGAGATTGCCATGGTCTTTGGAAAGATCCTCTGTCACCCTGCAAAGAATATATCAAAGTTAATGTGTCAAAATTACCCTGTGTATGCTTCTAGTTCTTTTCAGTGCTGAGACTACTTAAAAAGTTACGAGGTGTGAAAATACGTACCTAAAAATGAGCTCCAAACCGCATGCACCAATGAATGTTTAACTCGGATTTTCCACACTGAAGCCAATAACATGTTGTTTGGCCAGGAGGTACATCACAGCTTTAAGGCTAAGGATTTAGATTTCTGGATTTTTGGTATTTGTGGCCATTTAGACGGTCACGTATGAGGGATGACGTCCCTCGGCGAGCACACTATCTGAGGAAAGGGAAGGAAGAAAGGATTGGAGAAGAAAGAAAGCGGCCTGGGACCATTCCGGCAATTGCCTAGTCTGAATGAGGAGAACCTCATTCAGGGTGGCTCGCCTGAAAAAGCTTTTTACTCTTTTTCGACCGAGTGCCCCCACCGGGAACCGAACCCGGGACCACTCGCATCATAGCTTTATTTGCATGAGTTAATTTAGGTCATTCACAAACCTTAATTATCTTAACGAATGTAATTAATGCTTATTGTGTAATATACGAATAATATCTTTGCTTGAATAGATAATTCTTATTTTATTTCAGCAATAATTTCGTTATCTAAAGTCCTGCTAGCTTCTTCGGATTGATTAGTTTAAAGGTATTTATTGACTGCTCCTTCATTCCATCCTATTTTACGTCTTCTTAGCATAAAATGTGCTGATACTGTGGATCATCAATCGTACTAATATAAAAGAACCAAGCTTTGAGAAATAACGTACTTACATTAGAATTGTTTGCACTGACAAGGAAAGTACTTGGGCTCGAACGGGTGAATACGCACAAAAAGGAAAGCATGTTAGCACCCCGGAAGCAAACTGTGATGTCCGTTTTTCTGCAAGATGCGTAAAAGTCCTCAAGAGCAGAGCAAAGTAGAGCATGTGCCATAACTTCAGGGCGTCTATAAAGTATGACACCGAGCCATTTTTGCGGAAAAGTGTTGGGTGGATGGAAAAATCGGCGAACATGTATCCCATTGTTTTAAGAGCACACATTTTGAATGAAAAAGTTGTATTCCAGGGTCCCCGGAGGGTCCACAGGGCCCAACCAGAGGCGGATATGGAAGGTAAAAACTGGGGGGCCAACCAGAACCCAGACTATGATAGGAGTATCATGAATTTACTATAAACCTTCAAAAATATATAAATATTAGCTTAAATTATTTTTGTTACTTAAAAACTGGGAGTCTAGGTCCCCCGGCCCCGGGCTAGATTCGCCACTGTATCGAACCAAAAGTTTCAAATGGTAAGGGGCGGGGGGGGGTCAAGTAATATATCGTTTGAAAGGTATTATGAAAAGCAACAAGCTGTAACAAGTCCCGCGTCTGTATACGCACTCTATGCAAAATGGTGGTCACATACTCTTTCATGACAACTGTGTTGACATTTTGACTGCTTACCATTTTGTACATGGTGAGCGTAGAGACTTGGGACTTGCTTCATCTTGTTTCTTTTCACATACCTTCCAACGATATACTTACTACTTGTTCCACCTTACCATTTGAAAATTGTGAGTCGGACCCTGTCTGGAACCCTTCGGGGGACCGTGTGACAAAACTTTTACATTCAAAATATGTGTCCTGAAAAATAATGGGATACGTGTGCGCCGAGGTTTCCATCCACCCAATCGTTTCCGCAAAAATGGCCCGGGCTCAGGCTTTATAGACGTCCTCTACTTTGTCCTGCTCTCACGGATGTGTACACTATCTTGCAAAAAAACGGACATCACTGTTTGCTTCCGGGGTGCTAATATTACACATGCTTTCCTTTTTGTGCGTATTCACCCTTCGAGCCCAAGTACTTTCCCTGTGAGCGGACAACATGACAGATGCTCAATGCAAAAAATTTATAACTGCTTTCCTGTTACATATATTATTTTGGCCCCGAATACACAAGGTAACTTAAGGAAAAATTTATTTTAACATATTTTGTATGCTCAAAAGAAAAGAAAAGAAAAATCTCTCTGTATGTTGATGAATAATGATGAGACACCAATTTCCTTTAGTCGTCGTAGCCCACAGAACAAAACATCTTTTGTTTGCAATTCTATTTTCATCGCATCAGATAAGCCAAAACGGGCAGGCACCAGTCGACAATATTGCTGATCGAAATTTATTGAACTAAAACACTCTTTTAACTACGGCGTTACGGTTTTTGGGCATTTTTATGTAGTGAGTTAGCAACATTTTACATGCTTGAGAAAGTATAATCAGCAATCGTCTCACGAAACGTAGTTCTCCGATAAGAAAATCAATGTTGCCGAAACTGGATATTTTACTTACGTTAGAGCATAGTTTGAATATACTTTATATACGCAACTGCATTTACTTTCTTTGCGTATTTAAAAGAACTACTCTCAACCCTTCGGGAATTACGCGACTGGAAGAACAACGCATCGGCCGCTCTGAAAAACCATTCTCTTAACTTTCAATGCATATCTATAATTCAAATAAGCAACCTCGACTGATTGTTTTCTGTAGAACACTCTATGAGCCGAAAAATTCATACTAAGATTGGATTATAGTACAAGGGTAGTTAACTGTGACGCATTGTAAATTCAGAAGTAAGTAGCATCTCAAGAATATTATGGATTGTAGGAGAATTCTTATCTATAACAGCATCTTCGCCAGGAGATAAACCCTTGGAGCTCCTATTCCTCCTTGAAATATAGTGTGGAAAACTGTGATTTTGAAAATGAAAAACGATAAAGAAGGCATTTAATTGAAAGTCGTGAAATATTTTTTTAATTATTATTTTGATAATGTGACCTATAAGTTTTACGAAAATTTTTTGTGTCGTGTTCTCTCTCTTTTTTTTTTTCTTTTTCAAAAAGTAAATAAATAAAAATGGAATTTTCAATAAATCTTCGTTGTCCGCTAATATAGTTTTTCTTTATATGACTGGATGTGTTCAATAATCGTATTATGTTAGAAGTATAAATTTTCGGCATTCCAAACCACGTGTAAGAAATTGTCCCTTAAGTCGTGGAAAGTTTTTAATAACGAGTTTTTCAGCAATTAAGCTGAGAGCAGCAGAACTGCACTAAGCCCTTCTGCAGACGACGTAAGTGAAAAAAATATAATGTTTGAGGGTTTCAAGAATGTAACTTTTACCAAAAATCATCCTGGGTTTAAGACTAATGGTCCATGAAAGAGTAGGACTGATACCCAGATTGCAGCCGACTGTCGAACTGTTATATTATGCATAGTTAATGACAAACGTGCCATTTATTTCATTATGCTATTTTATATACTATATTTATCTTACTGTAATGTAAGTATGGAATATTTGAGAAAAGCCAAAGTAAATGCATTTTTGTTAGAGGTGGATCAGTTGGACTACGATTTGAATGCACAATTTTTCCCATCTCCACTAAACATAGGTGTGTAGAGTTTCCATACCACCCAGAACATTTCTGTTATACGTTCTTTTGCTGAAATATTAGTTCAAAGTAATATCCTGTGCTTGGTGTTTTATTGGTATTCATTGTGGCGAGATCCAAGGAAAACTACGATATTTCTGTAATCTCTTCACATTGAATGTTCTAAGTGTCTTTGTACTAGTAGTCTGCGCTAAGACACATGTGCGCACAAGAGAAGTATATCACTGCAATGTGTTGAAATGGTTCCAAGTTCAATTCCCCGGTTTGAAAATAATTGAGCATCAAGAAAACCTCTAACAAAATGCCAGTTCAACAGTGACTTTTTTTACTATAAAGTAAATAATCTGTTCCATCAGAGTAAACACTATCAATCATTGTGCACTAGCATCGAACGTAATACCTTTTTAGCGCCATAAAAATTAGTTTTGTCGATTTTCTCGAAAACTAAGCATCAGAATTTACCCGCAAGTATGTAATTTTAATCAGCTCAATGTGATCTATGAACTGTTAAACAGAACTTAAAGCTTAAGAATTAATTATAGTTTCGAGATATATCACATTAACAAATACCGTATACTAACCTGGGGGCCGTGGTAGTTCAGTGGTAGAGCGTTCACCTGTGATGCATGGGGTCCTTGGTTCGATCTCAGCTCGCGCCAACTGAGTTTTGTGGTGGACATACATCGTGTGCGTGGGTTTTCTCGTTTCCTCCCACTTTTTTCATGCACCATTTCCTTCATTTCTCATTATTACCGTCTCCTTTAGCCTCACCGGCATAATCGTGGGACGCAAAACTTAATTTCATTTCATTTTTGTATACTATCCTCTTGCCATGTCATAATAAAATCCTGAACTAAGGTATATTTCAATATCAGTTTCATCCACTAAGTGGCGTGCTTATAGTAGACTCAATTTTTAGGTTTACGAAAAAAAAAATTTCCTCGATCTTTTGGAAAACTACGTATGAGAGCTTATACTCACCCAAATATTATTCTCAACTCTGGAAGATTTATCGATTGATATAAATCTTTTTAGATATTCGGTTTCTTTTCTACGCTAATAATATTGTAAGATTTCTCAACTTTTGATTCCTTTATATTAGCATGGTTGGTTGATGGTCAAGAATAACAACATATTTTATAGTTCAAGTTAAGAAGTCAAAATAAGATGAAATAAAGTAGAAGAATTCTTCAACACAACTTTGAAGAATCAACCCGAAGAAGTCAGCAAGACTTGTGCTAAAGAAATTATTGCTGAAATAAAATAGGAATTACGCTATTCGGGTAAAAATGTTAACCTTATATTACTTAAAGAAATTATTGCTGAAATAAAATAGGAATTACGCTATTCGGGTAAAAATGTTAACCTTATATTACTTAACCCTCGATTAGTCGCGCCGCGGTCAAAAGCACCGCAGAAAAATTATTTTCGATCGTGTGTCCATTCTGTTTGTCCGACAGACTTCTCCGTCTAGCTAATCTTCCCCCTCACCTTCCCGAACATTCCTGCTCAAGCACTCCGTTATCCGTTGTTTAATTCAACTACTAGTGATTGTTTAGTGATTCTGCGGTGCTTTCCACCGCGCGCGACTAACCGTGTAATGTTTTTTCTCAGTGTTTCGCTCTGCACGTGACCTTTGCTTTGGAGATGTTTTAAGCTTTATAAGCATAAATATTATTTTAATGAAAGGAAAAAAAATCGACAGTGTTAACAAACTGATACCAAGTATGAAAAAAGAGAAAATTAGAAGTGAACAAATTAAAGCAACGGAGGGAAATGTTAAGAATGGACTATTTGGATAAGTCAGCCGAGATGATCTCGTGGAAGCTTTGTCTGAGGAAGATCATAACAAATATATATATATATATATATATATATATATATATATATGAGTGAACACGAAAGATGAAGTGAGGAGTCGGCGAGCGAAACTGAAGATCTTAAACCCAGAAATAACCAGCGATTCCCAGAATGTACTCAGAACAGGAGAGGATGAAATAAGCGACGACGAAGTGCAGAACAGTGTAAATTTGAAGATAAGCTAAAATAATTCAATGTAGTGCTGTATAGGTGAAGTTTCAAAATAACAGGAGCATAAAATAATTCAATGTAAATTTGATTTGATTTCAATTTAGCGCCGTTTTGAGCATCAAGGCTATGTAAGACATGGACCTACTGCTTAACGAAGGATCCGAACCACATGAGGTCCCACCGTGAATCGAAGCCGGAAGTCCCACGCCAAAGGCGTGTATGCTAACCGCTTAGCTATGAATGATCTCTAATTCAATGTAAAATGCGGTGTGAAGCTTTGTTTTAGTGTTATGTTTATATAGTATATTTTTAACTAATTTACTATTGCATCTCTAATTTTAGACGAACCAGAGTTGGCAAAAACAAAAGATCATCATCAGATTTAGAATTTTCAATAAAAGCAGTGCGTAGCTATCTATCTAAAGAAATATGTAACGAAAAAACATTTTATTCCAAATGAGAAAAAAATGACATGTCTAATTGTAGGTTTCTCTAATAGTTATTACTGTAAAAATTATTATTATAATAAAAATGTTATTCCCTCTTAATCAGAAAATATATAAAATTACGTTTCTAATACAAGAAAAATATTTAAAACGATATTTGCAACACATTATGTTCGTGCGGTCCTTTTGACCGCGCGCGACTACTCGCGTTACTTTTTCAGCGCGACTTCTCGAGGGTTAAAGAAATTATTGCTGAAATAAAATAGGAATTGCGCTATTCGGGTAAAAATGTTAACCTTTTTTTGTTCATATAAAAAAGATTCTGAAAAATGTGGTAAACTTCTTATAAACTGATTTTTAAAAACGACTTTTAAATTATTATATCCATGATCAACTTCTTTTCCGTTACTGCAAAAGAAACAGGTTTCAACTGATCCTAAATTTGAGGCAAGTTAATTTTATAGCATTTGTATATCCGATAAAAACTACTGATTATATTTTATCTGCATCACACTCTAAATTGTTCACATAAACGTCTAATTTGGAGTACTGTATTCCCTACTCATTTTCAGTTAATACTTTCCACACAGATTTCGAGAATTATATCTCATTTACAAAATACATTACTGAATAAAACTCTTGGAGTAACTGGAAGCTACCTGTTTCAATTCTATCAGAATTAATCAAAGTAAATTTAAGAACCAAAATTACAACTTATATTATCACCTTTTCAACTTTGTAAGAACGAAGGAAATGACTGGGTAACACAAAAAATGAGATAAAAAAAAAAAAAAAAAAAGATATATTTTAAGGAAATATCCACTATTTATTTACAAAAGCCCTTATGCTCAACGTTTCGCAATAAAATAGCAGGTATTATAAATCAAACAACATTTTTACTATCGGAAAATCAGTTTATGCATTTCTGAGCATTTAGAAATTTCTTCACATAACATTGTAGCAAAAATTTTGAACAACATATTGAAGAAGGCTTGGCTTTGGAACTTCAGACAAGCTTGTACAGTGGGCTTCATGATAGAAGAAAACCAATGTTCACAGAAGGGCACAACAAAACTACCGACTGACCAAGTGATGAAAATTCGGCTTCAAATCCATTACAGCAAAATAATAAACAGGAATGCTCTTGTAAATAAATGCTGGTAATTTCTTTAAAATTTAAAGTTCTTCCTGGTGTTTACCTTATTTATCTGCTACTCTTATCACTTTTTTTCCTCTTAAAGGTTTACTAAACAACATGGATAGTACGGTAATTTTGCTTTAAGCTGAATGTCGTAAATTAAAATAAAAGAGCTCCTCCGTGGCTAAACGGCTACTGTACGCGCCTTTGGCGTGGGAGACACGGGTTCGATTCCCAGCGGAGCTCATGTGGTTTGGATTCCACGTTAATCAATAGGTTCACGTCTCATATAGTCGTGCTGCTGAACGGGACGTTCAAGTCAACTCAAATTAAAATAAAACGAAGACAAATGTAGCTGAAACTTACCTTAGCCACGATCTTATCTTCAAACGGTGTAAGTGCTTTGAACACATCTTCAGTCTTTACTTGTCCAGTTATAATTAAAGTCAAATTTTCAGGTCGGTAGAATTTCTTGTGGTAATCTCTTACCTAAATTAAAGCAAAAATGTTAGATTTGTCTTTGGACACATGGAGAACTGTTAATATATCTTCCTTACAGTAAATACACATATTTTTCATTAAATAATCGTAACATAAATCCTACTCTCAAGCAACATATCTCCTTGATATTACTTACTCCAAAGGAGGTTCATCACAATATAACGCGTTTGGCGCCATATAAGACGCGCCCTTTATCTGTATTCAATTTTGACGGGAAAATATTTGCACTGCATATATATATATATATTTTTTTTTTTTTTCAATCCAAAGTAACATTTCAAGCAAGAAACATATGTGGAATTAAAAATGTTTAGCTAATGTAGAATCGCACGCGCATCTGAAAATGTTTATAGCGCATGTGCGTCCAGAGAAAAGCATAGATACTATGAAACAGTAAGTAAATCGATTGTATCAAATTTAACTTATTGAGTCACTGCTTGTGCGCCCAGAGGAAAGCATGCATATTAACCACATATGACACTGTAAAACAACGTTTCCAGGTGTTTTTTTTTTTTTTTTTTTTTTTTTTTTTAAATTCTCTTAGCCTAATTAGTCACTATCTTCCCGTTTCGTTCGGTTTAACAGTTTCTCGAAATATAAGCATGGATGCTAAGTAATTCTTTCATTCCATCTTTAAAATCTTTCGATCATGTGGCCACTTTGCTGCTGTTGCCTTCAGTTCACTGTTTGGTCCTTGTTCAAACACACACTATCATTCCATACAGCGTTTCTTTCATATCACTTTTCTTTTCAACTTTGAACTAAATTCTCATTTGGTTTGTTTTACTATTTTCATACATTTCACTCTTCAGTATTTGGATATCTTAGCCATTCTCTCCAAGTTTCATTGTTTTCTCACTCCTTCAAGTCGTATTCTGTCATTTCAGCAGTGAGTTTAATTTTCTTCTGTCAAGTACTCTTTTACATTTTTTTTCTGATACCCTTACCAAGGTTTCTTTACATGTCTTCCTTTCTTCTTCCACCATTTTAACACTCTGCTAATAATCATTTTAGCATATAAAAAAATTAAACTCAACATTAAGAGTGATACTTATCTCCTACCTTTATGAAGAGGCCATGCTTTGAAACACAGATTACATTTACTTTCTTCTCTTAAAAGGAATCCACATAGAAGAGAGAACCACTCTATAAGTTATAGTCATCAAGCAACGAAATTGTCTAGTAGAATTTGTTTTCACAGATACAAGGTAAGGTAAATTTATTTCCAAGTTATTCGTATTTTGACATTTGAGAATTCATTTTCTCTGAATTTGTTTCTTAGTACTTAATCCTGAAGTTTTCTGTCAAATTTTAATCATATCTCCTCATGACAACAAAAGAGCAACCCTAATGAGGAAAAATAACGGGACTATAGCTTTCCTGTATCTAGTTCAGCATATCGTAAGTGCAGTTAAAAAAAAAAAAAAAAAAAAAAAAAAATCACATTTACTCGAAGCCTCGGATATAGAACTACTTCTTGAAGAACTGACGTGAACAAGAATATGTAATTTGTTATTATAAACAAATGACCATCAAACGTGTTGAATTAAATTTACAAAAATACTAACCTTTACATTTGTTGTACTTTCCCTTAGATTTTTCATAATACCACCCGTCTCCGATTTGTATCCACAAACTCCTGGGTACATAGCTCGCAACATTGCAAGGTACGAGCGTGATTCCCCTGTGTTCTCCCTGCCCTGCATTTCACAATAGACAACGCCTGCATCTTCTCCTTCACCAGTGACATGATGAACCTCCGTAATAAAGCCTGAATCCTAAAAACAGAAGTAAAAATAAATAAATAACCACACAAACAAAACAGTTACATTTATTTATTTATTTTTCTTTCTTTTCTTTTCAGACATCTTTTACAAACAACTCTTAAATTATACATCCATTTGTATCAAAATATTTACCATCATGTAACATTCTTTCAATAGGAACGAATAAATATCCAACTTACACATAAATAATTTCAGTTACGAATTTCATACGCAGACAAATTATTCCTACTTATAGCATTAGAACATTGTCAAATTCGAAAAATAGTTCTCCTTCTTAAAATAAGACATACAGGGAACAGCAAAAAAGTGTTTTAATACCTCTTGCAATAATAATAATAATCATACATATAACAAGTGAGTTTAGTTTCATAATGTAAAACTACGATAGAGTTCCAAATTATGCGAACTTAATACTGAAACCAGATGTGGTAGATCAATAACTTTCATCTGTAATAAGGAGATAAGTTCATAGATGGACTACATTCTTGCGGTACTGAATCCATATCAAGAAATTTCAGGAAGATTTCAAAAAATTGCTTCTCCCTATCTGTTAAACGTTGTTTTTTTTCTCTCTCTATGGCGATCACCGTTAAAACCAAAAATAGCTAATTTCCACTAGTTCCAATTTGAATAGAGGGTTGAGGTGACAGGACTTATTCTTGAGACGTTGAATCTTTTCGAAAAAAAAAAAAAAATCTCGCTATTTCTTACCCTTTCTGCACTAAGAAAATTAAAATTAAAACCAGAAGCAGTAACAAATTTCGATCACTTCCGGTTTTACTAGAGAGCACATGATGGAAGAGGTGGCTTTTACTCTTGAAACACTTAATCAAATCGAGAAAACTACTTCTCGCTACCTATTACCGTTTTTACTCCACGGCGAGCGATGTTGAAACGAAAAGGTTAATTTCTATCATTTCTGGTTTGCACAGCGGTTAACACGAAAACTTGTACTGCTACGTAAATTGTAATTTGGAAAACGCTTGGCAATATTCTGTTTTTGCGTTGTCTTTTTTTTATTATTTATAAACGTACTAGCCCAGACATAAAATACTACTTATATTTTTAGCATGGGTCGCCACTTCTTATAAAAAAAAGGAAAAAATTTATCAAAGAACTAATTTTTACTTCACGTATTTAGGTTCGTTGCTTCAAGACTTGTGCTATTATAATTTCGTTGCCACATGACACTTTATATTAAATCTGAACCATAGTCATTGAAAAAAATACTAGCGGTCATTCCTGAAGGACAATAAAATATCAGTTATTTAACACTTACTGTACAGGTTATACTGTACGCCGAAAATCTTACCGTAGTAAGTTTACACCTGTAATACTTTGCAGCTGTGCTGTAATACTTAAAGAATGCAGATGAGTCTTTAGTATTTTCCGATTTTTTTTAATAATACTATTATTTATAAGTGCAAAAACCACATGCTAGCAGCACTATAATGATATCAATACCCGTTTGCTCTTTTTCACTTTGATTTTC
This sequence comes from Thermobia domestica, assembly GCF_964235325.1. Taxonomy (NCBI): domain Eukaryota; kingdom Metazoa; phylum Arthropoda; class Insecta; order Zygentoma; family Lepismatidae; genus Thermobia; species Thermobia domestica. Next base: position 77,685,180 of record NC_137455.1, read on the forward strand.
CGTTAGTTTTTATTCATAACTTTGAAGATTAAAATTCACAAGGAATGTTGTATTTTAAATGTTCTATTTCCTTAAAAGATATACTTATCCTGTTAATGCATTATGAGTTTTAAGACTAATTATTAGATAAGTAACACGCTCCAATCTCTCTGCCTTACTTGCCGCACAATTCTGGACGGTGAACAGTTCCACTTACCCTCTTTCTTTACGGAAATTCTTTTCAAAAGCACAGTATACAAATTATAAAGACTAATTTTGACACTTGTAAAGACACTAGTTTAAACAATCTAAAACACACTAAACCAGAAGAGTGAACAATAATAATTACATAAACAAATGGAAACAGACAAAAACATTATGAACAGAATACTCAAAATATTGTAGGGGAAAAACTGAACGCTATAAACTATTGTTGGGAAGCTTAATAGATTCTAGAAAACCGCTTGCCGGTATCTCTTACAGATTTTGTTCTCTGAAGATCCATACTGAAACCAGAAGTAGTAGTAAGCCTAAATGGATACCACTTCTAGTTTTAGTAGAGAGATGCTGGTAAAAATAGCATCTTTTTTTCAGGAGTTGAATCGATTCCAAAAAACCGCTTCTCGTTAGATGTCACCTTTCTCGTTCTAGTGCGATCTATGTCGAAACCGATAAATTTCAAATACTTCTGGTTTCAATAGAGTTAACCTATGAAATAGAACCTGTTCTTGGGACGCTGAATAGATTGAAAAAAATCGATATCTCTTATCGTTTAGCACTGATACCTGTCGACTAATAGAGTCGTACTGTAAGACTTTCGATACTTATACACAGCAAATTTAGAAATCTAAAAATACAATGTTGTTATTTATTATTTGAAATGTTACAAAAATTCCTTTAATAATTCTCCTTTGGATACATCAGAAAGTTAACTAAACCACTTACGGCTGTTTTCCGACATATACTGGTATGTTAAAGAGAAACAAATATACGTCAGAATCAAAAACATGAAACAGATACCAAATATAATGACTCTCCTGTATTTGAAATATCAATTCAAAATCTAACTGAACTTTCGTGCCAATTTACTGAAACATGAAATCTTACACAAATTTATAAAAGTATACACAAATAAACCATAGAAATAGAAACTATTATTTCAAGTTTCTTTGAACTCCTATTGAAACTCTGAACTCTAATTTACGAAATTGTCACTGTTCTCAGAATGTTCTGCATTCAAAAAATTACAGGTTACATTTATGAAGACGCGTCTCGAAGTTTATAGGTGATATAGAAAGCAAAAAATAAACAACTAAAAATACAGTTTCTAATATTTCTCTGTAGTTCTATCTACAAAATTTCATCAAATTCTAAGTTGGTGGTGTGAGCACAGACGATATAACATGGAATTTCCTCTAATTCCTTACAAAGGTTTTTTTTTTTTTTTTTTTTTTTTTAAGTGATACATCTGACACAATTCTACATATGCATGAAAGTTCGTGGCTTTCAAAAGACAGGAAGTAGGTACATGCGTATTTAATAATAATAATAAAGACATGATACGAAATTTTAACTGAACTTACAGTCAGAGTAGGATACAGAACGTGGTCCAAATAAATTGGCATCAGCGTCAAAAATCCTTCACTGCCAGCAGTTGTTACTGTGTAACATGTATGGTCTGTGTCTGAAATGAAATAAGTGAACATTATAGAAAATCAGATAGAAATGAAAATCCATCACTGAATTTTTGTAATATCTCTTTTTTAAGAGGAAACTAATCTATGAAATTAATAATGTAAACAAACAGGGAGGATAAATATGAAGAAAAATGTAGCTGGCCTGAAAATGGACTGGACATCGTACTATCTGGAGATCCGATGTGATCTATGGTTTTGACAATCTCCAGCACTTCTCTACGCTGGTAAGGCCGTTGCATTTATCCTTCCCTTATATTTTATTTTTGTCTCCTGTTTTCGTCCTCCGTGATTAATACTCCAGAAGAGTTGAAAGCTCGAAAGTGCAAGTGGTATTCAGAAATTGCATAAGCCTGTAAGCAGAATAACTAATAATAATAAACTGGATAAAACCGGGCCCTAAGATCGAATCCAGAATTCCAGGCAAACTACCACCTATTCTACTAGGCAGTACAGAAAGAAGTAATTTTCAAAAGCAAGTTCTAATACTGATGAAACTTGAATAATAATGGAAAAGATACAACGCAGGCCTGGTTTTCAAGTAATCTGTGTAACATACACGCAAATAAATTTGCTTAGTTTAATTAATACACCTTCTTTCAGTATATGCATGGTCCTGGATTTGATCCCAAGTGGAGATAGGGGAGGGGTAACTTCTCGGACGCAAACCCGAGTATTATGTTTTCTAAGTTTCACCGCTAAAAAGAACGTAAATTGAGTAAGATAAAGATTATAAATCCTAATGACTATAAAGGTATGCGTACTTCAGTCGGTTTCGAATTATGATCTGTGTAACCATCACTGTCGTTGTGTAATTTTAGTTTTAGCAGCAAAAATATTAGAACTATCTTCTACCATCGTGTATATGTGGAACAATCTGTCAACCAAGCAGCCATACATAATAGTAATAGCATGGATGATACCGTACGTTGCCAGCTTCAATGTTGCACAAGAGTTTGACATTGTAATAAAAAAATAATAACTTACCCGTCCACGCATTGGTTCCAGATGCAAGACATCTATTTGCCACAAGATCCAAAACTCCTTTATATGGATAATCTTCACTTCCCAAAAAAACTAAATGTTCCAAAGTATGTGGAAGACCATCATCATCATGAGCTTCTGTTGCTGTTAAAAGATACCAAGCATCATAAGTGCTTTCCGAAATTCAATACATAATGCAAAATACAATCAACAAACAATAAAAATACATGGTAAAACTGAAAATTTGGCTGATTTTCAGTACTTCAAAAGTCCGGATTCTCGAATTCTGGATATCTTACAGCTTTATCATGTACATATTAAGGTCTAAAGTAGAGTTTTTGTATTTCTGTATACTAGAACAACCACATCTAGATAATAAGAAAACAGACACTTAGCAATCGGGCATAATCTGACAACCCACCTAGGCACAGTCATTGTTCTTTCGTTATTCATGCCAGTGAGAAAGTCTCTCGCTTTTGTAAATAACCAGACTTTTATTTATTTAATCTTATTCAATTTTAATTTTTACATAACCTTTTAACATTTAACAGGAACCAGAATTACGGGCGTCGATTGTCACCTGAATGTTGTACACTTTTAATGACTGGACGTATTGTAGAAGAATTAATCTCTCCTTAAAAAGAAAGAAAGAAAGAAAGAAGACATCATTGAGCTGGACAAAATCATACATGTCAGTATAGGAGTTCAAGCGTAATTTTTCTTTCTTTCTTGTGGTACCATGTAATAATGAGCCAAAATCGGGATGCTTATTAAAAGTTTATTTTCCGTACCGTTTAAATTTTTATCGGGACATCGATTTTTTTTTTTTTTTTGGTAAAAGGGGGCATCTGTTCACCTACTGTATACTAAGAACCAGTCAGGATGATGTAGTAGCAGTTGAGAATTCCTGTGAGAAAGAAAGAACGAAAAAACGTCCAGAGGAAGTTCTCATAAAGATGGGAGAGGACGATAGATAGCAGAGGATTCCAAATAAACAACATACCCCTGGAAAACAGCTATTTTATTTATTCATTGGGCAGAAAAGGATTTTAAAAAAAACGAACATAAAAAATAAAATAAAATAAATAAATAAATAAAAAATAAAAAGTGCATAAGCAAGCCAGACTCAACGCAGGTATCCCGTAACCTACGAACTCACAATATGTAATACCTTCACGCGCTTGAAACAATGAATTAATGATACATAGTGGTATTATGTGCATAGAATTTTGATATTACGTTAAAGGTATGGTGCTATCCTATTTTATAGACAGATAGTTTTGTAAAATTTACGAAAGAAATATAAATTCTGATTTCGAAAGAGAAACGTGTAAATCGGAATATACGTGAATCTTACCTGTAGCATGCATAAAACACGTTAATGTCTACTACAAAGTGTACTTGTAAGTACATACTCGCTTTTTCACGTACCTTTGCACCTTTCAAAAACAAACCGCGTAACTCAATTTGTATCACTCCGCGGACGAGTATTCAGTGATTGGTGCAGGAGAAAATGCTTCGTCTGTTTCCCGCAATATTTCTGCTTCTGCACGTGCATGTACTCCTTCACTGGTAACCTTCCTGCCTGCATGACCATCATCAACTATAGCGCGCGCACTGCGTATTTGTCAGTGGTTGTGGCTGTTTTCTTGTTAAATTTAATATTTTTGTGTAAGATATCAATTGCAATGTAGGGATGTGCTTTTAATTGAAACTAAAATGTTCTTAGTGTGATTTAAAAATACAATAATTGCTACCTAGGTTGAACAAGTGGAATTTCTTGGGGACTATTTTCTTATGGAAGAATAATGGTCATTTGGCTCATTGTCAGTGTTGCTCACTTCTGATTATATTTCGTTTTTTTTTTTTTTTTTTTAATCGTAGACTGTTTAGTCAGTTTCAGTTAACTGGGCAGTTGAGTCCATTATGTTACTCAAAAGAAAAACTGAGCCCTTGTACTAAATGTCTATTTAATATATTAAATGCATTATACTTCGGATAATTGGATATAAAAAGTTGTAGGCCTATTATTTTAAAGATAAGTAAGAAAGAAAGATAAAAGCTATTTCCCCGATTCGAAGTAGCGTAACGTCTGATGTTAATTCTGTATGTTATAATCAGGGGTAAAAGTGGATCTGAAAAGGTAGGGGGACGGTAGCAAGCGGCATGACGTCACGCCTTCCCCCCGCCTATCCTTGCCCATTTTATTTTTTTAGGAACTGGGTGACGCCGTACATATTTTTCCGAGGTCGGGGATGGCGTTCTTCCGCGTTCCCCCACAATTTTACCCCTGGTTATAATTCGCATATCGATTAAAAGAAACGATCGGGTTTAACCCTTAACATACCCTCTAGGGACCCCAGAGAGTGATATTTGGTGATACTGCTGCAACTATAAGAATCAATTTATTCTCGATTTTTATGTGTGTCCTGCATCCGTTTGGGATATACTATCTATTACATAATTAGATCAACGATGCGTTCGTTAAAAAAATACAAAAAATAAAAACATACTTGAAAATGTAAAAGCTCCATTGTTAAACTTGTATTTCAGATTTACGAACACAAAAGTATAAAATTGAACGAAAAACTGAATATTGTTAAAGTAAACATAATATTTGATGTCATCAATGCTCATTTAAATTAGGTAAGCTTTTAGACATAAAATAATAATAATAATAATTTGAGTTACAATACTATGTTGAGAAATTAAAATAATACTTGGGGTCGCCAGAAGACCCCAGCTTTGTAAACAACGTTGACGAGTTAGGCTTGGTGCGGTAAGGGTTAAATGAACATTTAAGAGTCGCAAGAATGATTGTCCGTTCTCAGGAGTAACAAAATATCTGAAAAAATCTTCAAGGGATACTAAAATTGTAATATATTCAATAAATAAACTCTTTCGCTTTTTTTTAAATGAACAATTATTTGATCCTCATGTTCTCTTGCGTCTACTTGAGAGTTAGGCCTACGTAGTGATCCGAAAGTCTTGAAATGGACAGGAGTAAAGAGCATATGTTTTAGTAGATCTGCTAGTCAAGCTAATAAACATAGTAAGACAACAGAGATTAGAGAACATAGTAAGATCCAATAGCTCTGATTCTAATTTTCCATGTTATCCCTTGACGCTATGGGCAGGCTAAATAAAATTTAGTAGTGATAAATTGAATATTTTGAACCATTAATGCGAACTCCCTGATATCAAAGGACGAGGATTTATCGTCAACCACGATTAGCCATGATTTGCAGTTACAGGGAAAATTTAAGAGATTGTTCAGCCCGGCTTCCAGGCATGGACATCCGCAGGACTTTTTCAAGGGGGTAAAATACCGATTCCAGGGGAGGACAAAAGACCGACACACAAACTCAGTCGCGAATACACAATATTTTGATACACGAGGGCACATAATACATCAAGTAAAACAACAGTTATTTACGCGCGTATGCTTTTTAACTAAAGTAAATAATCTATAATACCAGATACTATAGTATTTAATATGAATATATTAAATGTTACAACATTTAAGTAAGCAAATTAGTATGTCTTGACATGCACTTCCAAAAACCTTTTAAAACAAAGGGAGGCAACATCCCCTTTCCCCCTTCCCTAATGCGGGTAGCCATGCTTCATAGTGTTCTGTGCCTATATTTATATGCTACTTCAAAGATTCAGGAGAAAGAAAATGCATCTTGGTAATATATCAGAAGTCCATGCCATTTCATTTTCAATCTCCCGCTCTTCGGTTTGTTTCTTAACTTGTTAGCTCGAGGTTTTCTATAAACTTTTTAGTCTGTTAGTTGGCAACATTTACACACTGTCGTCTGCGTTGTTTACAAGGGCTGCAAAGCTTCGTGAAAAAGCGATTACAAATGCACTGTTAAACTTGAAGCGATAATAGGCAGTGTTGTAAGTCGTGATCCTCAAAGATCGAAGTTTCCGAAAGGTGTCCAAAAAATGTTCGACTCGTACCAGTGAACAGTTTGAAGCGACGTACTAGCAGTGTTGATCATGTCCGACAAAGGTACCAAGTTATGGCGAAATTGACTGATATCATGTGCAAATATCAAATAAACTTTGAATTGGTTTCAGTTTAGCGTCCCTTTCGGCAGCGAGGTTATATGAGACGTGGAATCCTAATACAGCTTAATGTGGAATCAGAACCACATGAGTCCCCGCCACAAATTGAATCCATGTCTCCCATGCCAAAGGTGCGTACGCAAATATCAAAGAAAATTAAATTATTTGACGTGGGAAAGCATAAAACGTTAGGATTTCAAGGAATTACAAATCTTCAATTCCTCATATGCATTATCATATTTCTGCAAGAGTGTAAGTTACTCAAACATAATGTAGACTCTAATAAAAACGAATCAGTTCACAGCTTAATTCGGCACTGTGGAGAAACGCGAAATAAAAGAAAGAAAAAATTTGTTAGCGAAAAGGCGCAGAGAAAAGAAGAAAGGATTGGTGAAAACTTCACTGGAACTTACGTTTGTTTTGTCATATTACTGTCTCGGTTGGCAGGTTTAAACCATTAAAAAAAAAAAAAGTTTAAACCAAAATACGAAAAGCGTTCGCAAAAGTGTAGGTGTTTGTAAAATCTTAATGAACACACATTTGTGGGTTATCACGTTTCACTCCCGTATATTATTCGTATTATATTCAGACTTAAATTCCCCATTCACTACTCAAAGAGATTATACTACAAGAGCAACTTTTTTTTTTTTGTATAAGTTCCATTTGTGATTTTTTTTTTTTTTATAATTTGTAATTATTGTTATGCAATTACAGTCAAGAAAAATTCTAAATATTGTTTCGTTTTAATAATATTTACTATTGAGAAAATACATCGAAATGCCGTACTTTTTCTTGCGGGGGGGGGGGGGAGTCATATAAACCCTACGAGAGGTATTTATTGAAATCAGAAGTACCTTTGGCATCTATTTATGTATAAATGGATCTGAGTCAAAGTGCTCTCAAATAATTCGTATCTTTATTCACTTTTCTTACTGATATTCAAATTAAGTCTTTTTTTTTTTTTTTTTTTTTTTTTTTTTACTTGGGTTAATAAAAGTCGTAGTAAACTAACTTGGACTAAATTATTTCTTTTGTACTCTGCAGTACTTTGAAATTGTCCATATTTAATTCTGTATAATGCTTTCACTTGTACAATTGTTTATCATTTTGTCCTTCTGAAAAGACTCTTGACAATTATATTAAGTATGTAAAGATCAGTACAACGTATTTTTATCAGGAGTCCTTCGTGAGTGAGTCGGCAGACGTATCGCATTTGTGGCCAATTAATCCCGGTTTCGAGTTCAAATGGACGACAATTTCTCTCGGATGTACGCCGAGAGGCGGTTTGGATTCCTCTTCAAGCTTATGTGGCCCCTTCCAGCATAACCTGGTTGTTGCTTAATAACACCAAGGTGAAAAAAAAAAAAAAAAAAAAAAAAACTTACTCCCTGACTCGGTTAGATGGTATTCATACTTTTTAGACGCAATCTAACAAAAAATTGGTATTTGTTTCCTAAGTTAGTTCGTGTTTTACACTTAGCAAACCTAAAGTGAATCTGCATCTATTAATGCAACTCCTACCTTAAAAAACACTAAGGTAGTAAGAATGCATTTCCCGCTAAGAGAAGTTCATATTTCATGAATATACGTATGTCCCCATAAAGTAGGACAGTTCGAAAGACATTTTTATTAGGGTTAAGTGCTGCACATGGAGAAATGAATAGAATCCGACGAAATGTCAGCTGTGAGTTTGTGGATTGATGCGATATTAGGTATGGTATACAAGCAACAGAGAATGAGCGTATCACACCCACTATCTTATTAACTAACCTAGAACGTATATGCTGCTGTAATGGAGGGAAATACGGAAATTAGAGCGGAAACTAATAAGAAGGGAATTGCATCTCAATCGAATGCAATGAAATGAGACAAAATTTTGATGCTATGCCATTTTAAAAAGGGGGTGTAAATTTCTAAAATCCACCGGAGAAATACTTGATATCACAACACGCTTGCACAAGTAATGAATATACATCGGGATCTTACATGTATACTAAGGTAGAAATGCGAAAAGGAAAGCGTGATCTTTATCACATAGTACTCCATAAGCAAAATATGAATGAAATAAAATGCTATGCCAAGGCAGTATACAAAGTGATCATACGAGTGTAGCAAAGCTGTGAAAAACATAAGACCATATATGGCCTAAAGTGCTTTTCCACTAGCCTCGTTTATGCGTATATCCACTGCCACTAAAGCGCCTGCTTCCTGCACACGCATTCCCTCGCTTCCACTCGAGTACCCTTGCGCTCCTGCCCTCACTCGGTTAGGAAGCATTTGTGCTTTTAGTGGCCTCCTAGCAGAAGTTAGTTCGTGTTTTATGCCAAGCGTCCACACTATTTAAAACCAGCTCTCCTGAAGTAAATTTGCAAGTAGTAATGGAGCTCCTAATATAGTGCGTATCATTCTGAAAGAAATGCATTCTTCGTGAATGTATGTATGTATCCATAGAATAAGATAGCGCACAGAAAACAAGTACCGGTTTTCTTTGTATGAGTTTTGTATTTGTTATGCCCCAGGGATATACGTTTGATAGGAGGCACCATCTCGATCCCCCCCTTTCTCAAAGTTGATTTACATAATACTGTAATTGTCTTAGTAATCTCTGAGTAATACGTAGTTTGCAACACTTAACACCTGAAGGTTACTAATTTTCCGCTATAATGCCATATAGATTAATAAGAATGTAGCAAAGAGCAAAGCAAGCATGAAAATAACATTAGTTATTAACAGGACAGGGAAAATTACATGCCGGTATACAGATATACTAAAATAAGAACAGGCTAATAGTAACACAGCGTTGAAAATAAGTTAATGAGTGCCTTATCCGGGAAGCCATCTCCGGAAGATTAACCTTTTATTAATTTTAAGTGTTCTCCTGTTATCAAAACAAAAACATCTGACGAAACTTGAAATTTCTCCCTGGTCTTCCTGACCATTTTTAATTTTCGATTTTCCACTCCTCTTTTGAAAAAAACATTAGATGTATTTCTTCTATACACTGCACAAATTCACGGATCCATAAACTAAGCAAGCACCTCGAATTCTTACTGGTTCGCTACACTAAAACTTTAAGCATGATTGCTAAAATCAAAGAAGTTTCACGTTACTTAAACTGCTATCTATTGTTCACGAACATACCGCTAAGCCTACCTACCTAGACAAAAGTACCCATTTACAATTGGTCCTTCAACTTCCGCAACCACAACTGTCAGTCCCGTCCTACGGGATTTAAATTTATAGACAGGTATCTCACTAGCTCTTAATGCACAAATTAATTCGTAATTTCCATTGCCCCGAGAATCTGGAGACGTATCCACTGGTGCCATTTTCAATGTTTTCTTCCGGTTATTAGATACGAACCAATGTTACCAGTTCTTCATCTTCTTCTTCTTCAGAATGTAAAAGTAAAAGAGAACACTCTTCCAGTAATTATAATCGATCACTTCAAAAGAGAAAATGTATACCAAGACAAATTAGTGGTGCTGCTAAAGTTTCAATACACCACAGTTTGGAAAATTTACAGTAAAATTCAATACTCTGCGTAAAAAAATATATTTATAAGAAACAAATTTCTGGAGGAGACTGAATTAAATACAAAGTAATACAGCAATGTTTTAGTTTACAAATTTAAGATTTCTTGTGTAAAATCATTACACGTGCTGTACTACGGATAAAATAATTGAGAACATTTGAAAGATAACTCTATAAGATACTATTTTCTACTGGCGATGTATTTCTGCAGTCTACAGAAGCTATATTTTGTGTTTACAAGGAGAGAATTACTAGTATGAAACCATGATAAATAGTTTTGAAACTCGTATCATTCAAGGTATTTGCCAGAAATTTTACTTTGGGAGTGAGTAATGAATTAGAGAGGGGGGGGGAATTGTAACCATAACATCCTTGATTGTAACAACACGTATTATATAAAAAAGAAGTTCTTAAACGTATATTTTCTTAATACTACATGCACATTACAAATGTAGCATATCATTGGCAAAGGATTGAATTACTTGCTTTAGTTATGATTAGAAGAAAAGAAAAATCTTTTCCTTTCACTTTTATTTGCTATTATATGAGCACATTTCGTTATTCTCACTCTTACAGACATAAACTTGCCCTCATACATATCTTCTGTTCAACCAAACTTGCACCATGTTCATTCATTCTTTACGTATCTTTCTACGCCGAGGTTGCTTTAACGAGATGTCGCAAGCTTTATCTATCAGTTCATTTAGCCTTTGTTTTTCTTCAGAACCGAAGTGAATATGACCCCTGTTCTACCATACAGGGGCTTTCTGTACATATTTTCGTTAAATTTGCTTACATGTTCATAGCTAAGCAAATTGCAGTTGCTTACATGTTCACGTCATCGTTCTGAATATACCAATGATAGTAATAATATAAAAAATTGTACGCACGCCCCGTTGGGGTATAGGCCTGTTTTGCCAGGGGGATATCACCTATCATAGGGAAGGTGTTAGGGGTATGTGAAAATTCTCTGGTATCATTCCTAAAATCCACTTGTTTCCGCTACATTTCCTTATGTGTACACTCAATCTCGCTGACGCGCTTGCTTCCTTCGGAAACACACTTCACAGCTACGGCCTGCCCAGTTTCAGTTTGAAAGCGTTCGTCCTTTTAGTAGCCATCTACCAGAGATTATTTGTGTTTTTGCATTGTAGTATTTATGTCATACTTACGGATTTATGTCATATTTTTACGTAAATTGTAAAATAATTGTAATTTTTCAAGAATTACTTATGATGAGACCCTTGAATCTTATCTATGTTCAGTATCAGTTCATATATCTCCAAGTACAAATCATTTGGAAGACGATAAGAAGGAAATTAGTGAATGAATTATTGAATTTGGAGAACAATAAGTGAATTTATCAATTGTTTCGAGTGCCAAAACTTGACCTGCACGAAAATAGTCATTCTACCGCATGATTACATCTTTATATAATACTTGAGACAACCGATATCTATCTTAGAAAAAAAGGATTTCTAAAAACTGATCCATCACAGTATCGATTACTGTGGAGTTTATTTAAAAGGGTAAAACACGAAAAAAATTAAACAGGTTTATTGAGTTCCCAAACTACACCAAAAATCTTTCAAAAATTTTGTGATGACGAGTAAAGTGGAAACGCCACCCATCTAATACTATTCCACTATATCCTTTTAATATTTTACTACGTAGAACGATTTTATTAATTTATTATATACAAAATCAACTTGATAACTGTCAAGTTGTTTCTTGCCTGGAGCGTCAATTGGTGCAGAAGAAGAATATCTCATATGAACTGAATGGACAGTGAAACAGTTTTCGTAGGTTTTATTAAGAAAATTTCCCTCGACTGACTCAAAACTTTTCCCCTTTTCTTACCAAAATTCCCCTAGTTTTTGTCGACTGTCCAACTCCTGTGACAAAATTCATGTGATGCGAGTAATTTAACTAAATAAAGGAAGTGCCATCCAAAATTGTCAACAAATCCCAAAGATAATAATGTTTCAAAACTAATAATTCCACACAATTTGTAATGAACTTAAAAAGAAAACGAAAATACTTACCCACCCAACCAGGTACATTCTAGGAACGTGCCATTTAAGTTCCATATGTACCGTTTACGTACCTGGTACTTGAAAAATGTACATTTCATATGCATAGCACGTGTCGCTAGGTACGTGCCTTTCGAGGAATTTCTGACACTTGAAAGGTACTTTTACATGCTTCACTGGAATGTGAGGAATGTGAATGGCACATACCCCATGTACCATGGCATGGTTCTGCGTAAGTTTCGTATTGCGACTAGGGTTGCCAATTTAGAAACTTTGTGACGAGATCTGGCCATTTTGAGAACGTCGTTAGTCACATAATTTCCAAAGAGCCAATAGTGGCTTTTTAGCCATATGCTTTTCACTTCTATAGCCACTTTCTGAGTTTAGCCACATTGTAATATATTGCGTGTGTCATTTTGCAATTTTCTGACGTTTGATGCGTTCTCTAGGTTGTAACATTCTAAACCCCACTGGCAGAATTGTCCTCATAAAATTAGCATTGATGGTTATATTGTGACGTTACACAGCAGAGAATTAGTTCAAAACCTGTACGTGAAAACTAGACGTTAAATAAAATTTTCGGGAAGACGTAAGTGTAAGTATAAACTAACTCCTTAAAGAAATTCAGCCTGATAATATAGACATCCTTCAGGAAATGGTTATCCTTCCTTTTCCATTATTATTTGGCTATGAAACAAATGCCGGAGACATATACAACCGCTATATACAACAGTGTGGTGTTGGAATGTGTAATGATTAGGATGTGATGTTTTATTTTATTTTTTTGAAAGTTCAACACTTCCAATGTACCCGTAAAAATGTACTAAAGAAATAGTGCCCATGTTTTTTAAATATTCAATTAGAACTGGACAATCTACATGAAATTTGCAATCGATCAGTGAAAACGTCATCTTTCTAGAGCCTGTAGTTTCTGAGATCTCATTGTCGAGAAACATATATGTGTATTTTAAAAGAGCTCCAAAGATGGCAGCACAATTCATTTGCATGTATTCCGGAGAAGGCTTACTAAAGGCAAAGGCCTTTGAACAATAATTTAAAAGGATAAACTTTGTGACAAATATTTATTTCAGTAATTTATTTAAACTACACTCTTTTAAAAATATTTGTTTTTGTTATAAACGTGAAATCACAAATAACCGTAAATCAAAGGTTTGAATGCTAAGATTATAGGTTAGAGCTCGGTCGCTCGTAAATGAACTGGCCACCTGGAATCTCTAACCAGGTAAAAAAATAGGGTATCCGTAGCTGGTGGAGAAAAATAACCAAGTCACTTAGGTATTTATCCCCATTGGTTTATTTTAGTCGCGATCTTCGTATTTACGGTTGGATTACTTGCCTCTTTGAGGCTGAGGAAACAACCGTCGAATTATTTTTAATACCTCCACGGAGGTTAACGCATCAAATTGATTATTTCTGTTGACGACCTAGCTATTCCTCTTGGCTAAACGATTAATTAAGTTACTCTCCTCTTCGGAGGGTAGCTTATACTTTTGACATCAGCTTCATTCATCATCCGAGCTCCTATGATGGCTGTGTCCAAGCCAGTCATCTCGAAAAAGAAGACCAAAATCCCAACGAAAATAGTCAGCCGATCTCAATACCGGCCTGAGGACTTCCTTATCCCGCTGGGGCGGCCCACCACCTCCGGCGCTACTGCCAAGTCACGATCATCCTCGACTAACCGGTCAACGACTGACGTTCCATCCCTTGCTCCACCGCAGGACGACAATGCCATGGACTTTACCCTGGTTACTACACCCAAGCGACGTCGCTCGTCCTTGGAGTCTACATTGAGCCAACAATATTCATCAGACTTCCCTGTTTTACCGATGAGCATCCGATTTGAGCCTCTCTCTACTCTCATAGCTGACGAGTCTCCTGTGATAGAGCCACGGCCCAAAAGCACCAAAGAGATTAAACCACCACCTATTTACATTTACGGCATCAAAAACACATACAACTTCACCAAAAGCCTTTCCAAGACCCTCAGAGAATCACCTCAGGTTCGGCATAACAAAGAACGCATCGTGATTCAGGTATCTTCTAGGGACGACTTCACAACTATAAAAAACTACTGCGAACAGACGAAAACTGAATACGCTACTGGCATCGCCAAAAGTGACAGACCCCTAAAGGTTGTCGTTCTCAAATTGCCCATTGATACAGACGTCGCCGACCTTCAGTCTGAACTATTCACCTTAGGCTTTAAGCCACTCACGATTCATCAAATGTCTCGTCGGGGCCCCACTGGTGGAGATAGGGTTCTCATGCCCCTTTTTCTCATCTCCCTCGAGAAAACTCCAAATATACAAGAGATCTATAACGTATCAGCTTTGCTTCATTATAAAGTTACATTTGAGCCGTATCGACCGCCGAGTGTTCTGCAGTGTTACCGGTGCCAACGCCTTGGTCATTCACAGGACACTTGCAAAGCTCAACCTAAATGTGTCAAGTGTGGGCAAAGTCATTTTACAAAAGCCTGTGCCAAACCAGATGCATCCACGCCAGCAACCTGTGCAAACTGCGGAGGGGACCATCCAGCCAATTATCGCGGCTGTCCCGTCTTTCGCTCCTACTCAGATGCTCTCAAGAAATCAACTCCTTCTAGCCGCAGCTCCGGTCCTACTGCATCAACTTCACTGGATGATAAGGCACCTCGCAGCGACCGTCCTCCACCACCAAATCAGGATGCTCCCTCTACGTCCAGCACACCAGATAGTGCGTCTACACCATCCGTTAATGACTTTAATCTCCACTCACTCCTCACTTACATCAAAACCTTCAACTTTGGCCGCATTATCTCTCATCTCAAGAAGGGATTTACTAGACTTCGGGAAGCCACGGATCCTGCGTCTAAGGCTGCTGTCGTCATAGAGACATTCGCTGACATGATTGCTGATGGCTGCTTCTAACCAACCACTCATTCATCACACCATAACTGTTGTCACCTGGAATGCAGATGGTCTTACCGACCAGAAGCGTCTCCTAATTCGTTTTCTAGCAGAACATCAGGTCGATATCATACTCATACAGGAAACTCACTTCACTGCCCAGGTTACACACTGGAGACTGCCCAACTACCAATTATTTCGTCTCGATCGAGTTCAAGGACGGAAAGGAGGATTACTGATTGCCCTGAAACGAAGTTTCAAGGCTAGACAACTCCTTTTACCCCAGTTACACACACTAGAAGCTCTTGCTATAGAAGTCTTCCTCCCCGGGATTCCTCTCATCTTGGTCACGGGCTACCGTTCTCCAGCACATGACTTAGATCCCAATGATTTCGACGCCATCTTGACTTTGGGCCCCAAAATCATATTGGCAGGGGACTTCAATGCAAAACATGGGGAATGGCACTCCAGACGTTCCAACGAAAACGGACGAATATTACACCGGTATCTGCACACATCTCCATTCATTGCCTATGGGCCACCTGATCCAACTCACCATCCTAAAGCAGGCGGAGAACCGGATGTGTTGGACATAGTTCTAAGCAAAGATACCATCTTAGCTACACGTCCTTACGTGATCTCAGCACTGGACTCAGATCATGATCCTTTCCTTTTCAAAATTTCGCATCGTCATATCTCCCGTCCTGCACCCGCTCATATCTCCCGAACTACGAACTGGGATGTCTATAAGCAGGAATTAAACTCTTTGCTCGACATAGCCGCTCGTCCAAATTCTCCTGCGGAAATTGATCAGGCGGTCGCCCATCTCACACTTGTTCTACGTACGGCTGACTCCCTCAGCACATCAATAATTCCTGACTTGCAGTCCGATCCACAATGTGACTCTCCATTACTTCGTCTTTATATCCATCTCAAACGCTGGGCTCGAAGTACTTGGCAGCGCACCAGACATCCACTCTACAAAACACTTTGGAACACCTTAAGCCGCAAAATCAAGACCATCACTAGACGACAAACCGAGCAGTACTGGGAGACACTTTTTCGTGGGGTCACACTTAATGACACTAAAATCTGGCAGTATTCCCGCCTTTTCCAGCGCCGAGAGACTTCTCGTCAAACTCAAATACTGCAAGGTCCGCATGGGGTCATACATGACGACCAAGGGCAAGCAGACCTATTTGCTGCATCTCTAGAGCGCCAGTTTACACCTAATGCGACTCCTGTCGTTCCTCACATTCGGCAGGACGTTCGGGCCACTATGCGCATGCTCCATTTTCAACCAATACTTCCCCTGCCTGAGGTCGTAACACCAAGGGAAGTTGAGCGTCAAATTTGTCACTTGCCCAACAAAAAAGCACCTGGAGTTGATCAGATCCGCCCAGAACTACTGAAACATGGGACACGGAAGCTACTCCTCTATCTTGCTGCTTTATTTACAGGCATCCTTCAGGTTTGCTACTTTCCCCGTGCTTGGAAAGAAGCGAAAGTCATTCTTCTCCCTAAACCAGGTAAAAATCCAACTCTCCCAGAAAACTATAGACCAATTAGCCTATTATCTCATGTGAGCAAACTCTTCGAACGAGTGCTTCTCGCCCGACTTCAGGAGCACGTCACCACTCTAGATATACTCCCCCACCATCAATTTGGTTTTCGTGCTAACCACAGCACAACAAGCCAATTAGTGAGGGTAGTCGACCATCTGACTACCTCTTTTAATCGACGACATTATGTTGTAGGTGTATACCTTGATATCTCGAAGGCGTTTGATAAAGTGTGGTTACCAGGCCTCATTTATAAACTTCGCTTACAAGGTTTCTCTTTACCTTATCTCAAACTCCTCACTTCATACCTCTTTCATCGCTTTTTCCATGTCTCTGTGGGACAGACCAAGTCTGCTCCCAAACCAATTCAAGCTGGTGTGCCTCAAGGCGCGGTTCTTTCGCCTCTGCTTTACACCTTATACACCGCTGACTTACCCATTGTGCCACACTGTTTTCCTGCAACATACGCCGATGACACTGCTTTCTTCACGAACAGCAGCAATCTTCGTCTTTCCTACCACTACATGCAGCGGCAACTCAATGTCTTTCAACGTTGGGCTACCACCTGGCGCCTAAAAATCAACGCGGAT
Source organism: Thermobia domestica (assembly GCF_964235325.1). Taxonomy (NCBI): domain Eukaryota; kingdom Metazoa; phylum Arthropoda; class Insecta; order Zygentoma; family Lepismatidae; genus Thermobia; species Thermobia domestica. Next base: position 77,702,545 of record NC_137455.1, read on the forward strand.
AAGAGCGTTGCAGTCTGTTATAGCAAAAGACGCAGCAGAACCATCCATCGTTTATATTATGACAACATTGAAGTTCCGCACCGTCTGCATGCTAAATACTTGGGAGTTATCTTAGATCGAGGCCTTACTTTTGGTCTTCATATCAGGGACATTAAACACCGAGCCCTTCGAAAATTGTCTGCCCTCTATACTATTCTGCGTTGCAGTGCCTTAAGTCATGAAACAAGACTCCACGTCTTTAAACTGGTAATTTTGTCCACAATCACCTATGCATGTCCAGCATGGCAACATGCGGCACTCAGTCACTTGCGCACGGTCGAGAGTGTGCAAACCAGGGCAGCTCGTATCATAACAGGCCATGACCGATATACGCGTAATCGTCAACTTCTAGAGGACTTAAACATATATCCTATCCGGGACGTGTTACATCAACACCATACTCGTTTTTGGGCCAACCTCCCCCGCCACGTCAACCCCGCTATTGCAGCAATTGGCACAGCGCATACACACCGACGAACTTACAGGACGCCACGTTTGTAGCATAACTCTTTACCCACACTCTCCCCCTCACTGCGACAGTTGCAGCTGAAGGCCACATGACGTCGTCGTATCTCATGTTCTAGCTCACCCCCCAAAGGTCTAATCATTTTGTTTTCTACAGCTGTCATAGAGTCAGGGACTTTTGTCCGATACTCGACACAAAACTACACTTTCAAGCTGAGCTGAGCTGAGCTCGTAAATGTTACTGTAGTATTTTACTAGATAGTTAAATTGCCACACAGATGCCGGAGGAGGGCATATATTTTCAGAGTTAGTTGCTTGGCTTTTTTTAAAAGTACAAGCTTCTAAATTCGAACGTAAAAATGAAGCGTTAAGGTTTTAGTATTTAAGTACTCGCACCCCCAGTTGCATAGCACTGCCCTAAGGAACATTACTGACATGCCTAGTACATTCCTGGCACATGCCAATGCCAAGTAAATGTGTCAAGTACATACACGGTGCGTGATATACACATAATAGATACATTCCTCGGTATGTGTCATGCACGTACTTTTGGGCGGAAGTAACCTTATTCCTTACATGTGTATTTCACATGATTGCTCTATTCACGTACCTATCATGTACATTCCAATGTACCTCGAGGAACATTCTTTACACATGATCAGTATGTACTTGTGTTGGGTGGGTACATACATTTCTCCCTCTGTCTGCTGATAATTTGTGAAAGAGTATAAGAAATTCAAATGCTATTTAGTAAGAAAAATTAGAAAGAACTAAGTCTTCTGTTCTGATTATTTCATTTCGAACATTAACTTTACACTACTTGTACACCTAACGCGTTTGTTCAGAAGGATATCATGCTCTCTCATAAATGCCGAAAAGAAAATTTCTGTTTCTTTTGCCTTGTCTTTTATAAGCTTTTTACTATTCGTTTTCAAGAAAGAAAGAGGTCATAAGCAGTGTATTTTACATTGCACTAAGATTTTACAGGTGCTTTTTTCCCCCTTGAGAATGTTTTTCTATCTCGCTTTACCGTAACATAACGTCACGCTACATGCAAAACGTCTACTGTTTTCATTATTATCCTCCACTAGCTTAAGAGGCCTCATCATGGCAAAATTAAAATACAGCTAATTTTACAGTAATTACGTGATATCTTCAAATAGATAAAATATAATCGAAAAATTGAATAAGAGCTCACTAGACAATATTATTTTAAGAGATAACGTTACCACGACTCACTTATCTTCTTTCGATTTCCAGCCATTTAGAAAATCGACATTTATTTTCGCGTTTCTACATGGCTGCAAACGGAAACATACTATGTGACTTGCGATAACGGTACCTCGTGCAAAATAATATCGTCTAAGACGCCCTTGTCCCGCATTTCGATTAACTTTTATCTATTTGAAGATATTACTGTAAAATTAGTGGTATTTTAATTTCGCAGTGATTAGGCCTCTTAAGCAAATCTTTCAACCTTTCATTATCCAACCACTCTATTTTAAATAGAATTTTATAAATTGTTTTTCGTCTTTAGGCAGTTCTCCTATAATCTTTCTTATCTTTTGTGGCATTGCGAGACATTTTTCCCGTTTCCGCTTGTTCTAAGGTGCACTGAAACCAATATTCGTATCCATTGAGGAAATATCGATTTCCTGGTACATACGCTTTATACAATTAACAAAACGCACAAAAAGTTCAAAAAAGATATCAAAGTTCTGGTTGCACTAACGAAGATTGGGCAAGCGAAATTTTTGACTTCAAGTATTGCTGTCACCTTCAAGGGCGCCGATTTCTCTGTAAATTTGGGGGGTCCATTCAGATGCAGAAGGTGTATATATATATATATATATATATATATATATATATATATATATATATATATATATATATATATATATATATATATATATATAAAGATTTAAGACAAATTACACACAAATTATGAGTATCCTTGTGAAATATTTTATTTGTAAAATTCTGTTAGCTTACCAATTTTCTGTGTACTTTAGCTATTTTTGAAAGCGTCTGCTGGCACAACTTATAACCTATTCAACGTTAAGCAGAGCTTAACCTTTATCCTATCTTTCAGCACTCCCAGGGCAATAGAGGTCAGAGCTGTTGACGTTGCCGCATCACATCATTTTTAATTCCTTCTTGGGTTACTTTTTTATTTATAAAAGAGAAGAAAATTTATGATCGAAATCGTGAAGGAGTTCGACACTGGCTGTTATTGCGAGTGCCTCGTGTGGAGTGGTGCTCTGTGAACAAGAGAGTTGAGTTGGATTTCCTATACACCCACACTACACTTACACTTTCCTTTACATTTACATGTGCATACATTCCCTTCTTTTTTCTACTCTTTCTTCTTTTTCATTTTACAGTTACCACTTTTCCTCTAACTTTTTGCCCTGTTCACGTTGGCTTTCAGCCCTTTCACTGTCTGAACTCCTTTCCCGACTTTGACTTTGACTTTTTTCCCGACTTGTGTTCTGTATTTTATTCTATTTTGCTTTTGAATCATAAATCCTCTGTTTGAGGTACACATTTGACCATTTTTGCATTAGTAGCACATATGACTAGTGAGCCGGTGCACCGACCTATTTGACTAATAATGGTCTACGACAAGACAAGAAGTAGTGGGTGCCTCGTGTCTGGTGGTGCTCCGTGAGGAAGAGGGTTAAGTGGGCCTTGCTATACATCTACACTACGCTTACACTTACAGTTACATTTACACGTACATATATCTCCTTCTTTTTTATACGCTTTCTTTTTCATTTTATACTTCCCACTTACTCTTACTTTTTGTCCTGTTCATCTTGGCTTTTCGCCCTCTTTCCTTGTCTGAACTTCTTTCCCGATTTTGACCTTTCCCTGACTTTGACTATTTTCCTGACTTGTGTCCATTTTTCCCGATTGTGTCCTGTATTTTATTCTATTTTGTTTTTGAATCATAAATCCTCTTTTTTGAGGTACACATTTGACCATTTAGCATTTGTAGCACATATGACTAGTGAGCTGGTGCACCTACCTATTTGACTGATAATAGTCAAAAGACAAGACAAGACAATACAAGAAGGCTGCTGGTATCTTTAGTGAGGGATGTTGTCTATTCTAATATCAAATAATAATACAACAATAGAGTAAAATTCAACTATGGATGTGAATACTTTTCAGTTCCTGTGTAGTTAATGTTGTAGCGTCAGTGGAAGTATTAATGTTGTTTTGTGGATATATATGAAATTTCGCAGCTAGAACGAAGATGGGCCAAGGTAAAAGTCAATTCACGGAAGCTGAACTCCAAGATTATCAGGTAAGAAATGAATAGTTTTGGGACAATTTTTGGTATGTGGTGATCCATCTGCGGAATATTACACTATGAAATTGTCGTATAATGCTAATAAACAGTTTCTGAAATACCTTGGAAGAACCGTCTGCTCGACTAATATCTTGCTCTTTATCTTATGGTGAATATAGTATACAACAGGTCGTCATCATTTCCAGAGGACTCACGAAGTTCAGCTTTTTACGGATTATTCATTGAGGATCTAGGAACTTGAAAATGGGGGGTAATAATATACAACAGCTCCTCATCGTGTTCCGTACTCGAGGATAGTTCTTACTCTTGCACCACGTACAGAAATGGTGGTATGTCATGTACAAGTGGTAATAGAACACATAAGAAACCCAGATCATGTTGTACTCACACTGGAATATGCAGTATGAGTACACCGTGATCTGCGTTTCTTATGTGTGCTGTTACAACTTCTACATGAAATACCATCACGTTTGTACGTAATGCAACAGTAAGAACTATCCACGAGGACAAGACATGCAATATGCGTTCAAGTACCTCCTCCCCCCACACACATAGTGAAATATAAAGTACAAGGGCATTACAGAGGCGCACATAAAGTGCACCGTACTCGAGGATAGTTGAAACTCTTGCACCACGTACAGAAATGGTGGTATGTCATGTACAAGTTTCAGTCGATAAGTAAATGAAAGTCGCTTTGTTACTCCATTTTCAAGTTCCTAGATCCTCAATGAATAATCCGTAAAAAGCTGAACTTTGTGAGTCCTCTGGAAATGATGAGGACCTGTTGTATACTAAATCCACCATAAGATAAAGAGCAAGACATTAGTCGAGCAGACGGTTCTTCCAAATTTTGACATTTGTTACATTTTCAGGTTAGGTTAGAGCTTTGTGTATATATATATATAGAAGAGCGTGCATTAAATTAGGAGCTCGATTAGTACTTGAAAATTGATTTCAGAAGGGATTAGTATAAATACAGTGGCATTAAAACGACAGTGCATAAAGCACGAACCAACGTCTGCTAGGAGACCACTAGAAAGCATGAATAATATCTAACCGAGTCAAGCAGGAGCGCAACAGGAAAACCTGGGCGGCAGCGAGGGGTGTGTCCGTAAGGAGCAGGCGCGTCAGTGACGGGTATATGCATAAACTAGAATAGTGGAAGAAGACACTGATACATACAATACCTTCACCAACACTTAAAATTTATTGCAATATGCTGTGCACTGACAGTAATTATTTATATTCACACTCTCATTCCTTCACGAAAAATGTTTTACATCGTATTTTACCTATAAATTGCATAATTACTAGAATCGTCTGCTCAAGTGAACCCGATCAACTTTACAATACATTTTTCCAGCTGCGCTATTATAAGTAGGACTACTTGAAAAGGATAAAATAGGGTCAGTTTAGGGCTAGAAAAGTTTGGGACCATTCTGTGAAAATTGATCAAGTATAATTTCGTGTCTTTGTAAGAATAACAACTGCAGGGGACATTATAAAATCAAATAAAACAACGAAGACTTGTGTTTCCTATATTATATAAATAACATCAAAGTAACAGCTTAAGTTTAGAGTTGCCCCTCCAGTTTGAAGGTGCCCTTGGACTTTGCAACATACAAAAAACAGTGCTTAAAGTATTAAAAGTTGTTACATTTCACTTAACTTTAGTACTCCGTGGGCTTCACAAAAATTTAAAAGGTTTTCTTCATTATTTTTGCGCATCCGTTACACCTGTTCGCCATATTTTACAACTTCCATGCTGCTGAAACCTTCCTCTTCCGGCAAATAGTACTAACTTCCACATATCTTTTCTCGTATTAAACACAACTCTCCTGCCGAACTTACATTCCTAAACATCAAATGAAAACTTCAAATTATCATTTCTTACCTCATTTCTCCTGTAAATTTTCCTGCTTTTTATAAAAAGCGGAGGGGTAACTCTAAACTTAACCCAAAATGACGATTTGACGTGCGAACTCCACCTAGACGGCTGCACAAATTTTGATGATTTTGGTATGTGATTGGACCATGGCCCAACTTAGATTTTTAGCTCATTAGTTTTCCCTAGAGGGAGAAAACGCCTCTAACCAGTAGCGTAGCCAGGATGTGTGTTTGGGGGGGGGGGCAAGTGCTGTTATAGGTACACATAGAAAAAATTACAAACAAAACAATATATAAATATAAAAATATATAAAAAATTACAAACATCAGAGTACCAAAGTACATTGTCGGACCTCTTTCGGGGGGCGGCCCCTCTGCCCCCCTTCCCTACGCCACTGCCTCTAGCAATAACATTTCAGTGTTAATGTGTAGAATGAAATTTAACGGCAATAGATTAATCGTTTATTTGATTTGTGTAGAAGCCAGTTGTTTACTTTAGTCGCACTTAAACTGCAGCAACACTGCAGAATTTTATCAGTAAAAATTCTTATACTATCAACAATGGGAAAAAGTTATTACGGTACCATATGCATGTTTGGAAGACCAATACAGGATTAGAACAGTCATTCATGGAAGTAGAACTCAATCATGTATTAAATTCCGTAAAAAGAAACTCTTGCGTGGGAATAAAACAGGTTAACAATCAACATATCAAAAACTTAGCACCAAATGGCAAACAAATATTATTATAACTTTTTAACATTGATGGAATTGTGAAACAATCCCCCCATATGAAACATAGATAGTAGTATTTTAAAAGAGTAATAGCGAATAAGGCTCCAAGAAACAGTGATTCGCACCTATATAAAAGCTTCTCTTCTCATGCGAAGCCGAAACCGGGAAAAAGAAATCGTGTTGTGGAGTTCCGGAGAGTTGTAGACCAATAGTACATCAATAATAGACCAATAGTGTAAACAACTAATATTGTAGCGGTTAGCGTGGTACTTGAAATACGATAATACACTCTCTTTAAACATTTGTGGACTCAGGAAAAAAAGATATGTTATAGGTTCGTTAGGTACTATCTATCAAGGAATAAATATACACCTGATTGTGACTCTGGCATCCCTGCGCCGACTAATGTGGAGAAACTGAAAATTAAATTAGTCAAATCTGTATATCGCTGAGGGTCAATGAAAATCTGAAGCACAGTTTAAGATTAACAGTAGTCGTAGTAGAGATAAGCGTCAACAAGATGAAAAAAATACAAATGAATCTATGAAACAAAGAAAAGCAGAGTAGAAGATTAAAAGTAGTGGAACAGATTGAAATTGCTTGTAAAGACGTCAATGAACGCCCTGAGGATGAAGTGGTCGTCGTCTAATGGATAGGGTAACAGACTGCCAGTCCGAAGGACAACAGTTCGACTCCATATAAAAAGCTTTTTTTAATTTATAATTTTTACGGTGCTTGATAGGCGACGACAGACGTTTTATTATTTTACACTAAAGGAAGATAGATGTGCTATTGTTGTTGATGATTAAAACTAACTTTGTATGATTTCGAATGTAACAGTATTTAAGATCATTGAGGGTAATTATGAGACAGATTTTACAACTTTTCCACGTTACTCAGCTCAGTGGCGTCTCTCGCATGTAAAATTTCGGGGGACATCAAAGAAAATGATTTAAATGGTACTACCTAATCCAACTTGTTTATTATCTTCAATTCCATTTACGGACCCCCTGTGAGGTATATCAAGAATTCTTATAGCCTAATCATTTCATAGCCTGAATATTATACACCTAATAAATATAATTTTATTATTTATGTTATTATGTCGTTAGTAAATAAAGTAAATGAGAATAAAATATTGAATATTTTGTACTTCAAAATATTTGGGGGGGACGCGTCCCCCTCGACCTCTCCCCGCCAGAGACGCCCATGACTCAGCTTAGATTAATTTTGAAAGCAATTAACCTAGTCAGCAGTTTATGATCCCAATAGAGGAACAGTTGGCTGCCAAGAAATTTCCTGTCATCTCATAAGTTGACGAGTAAATGTCAAATTTGTGCTGTCACATAATTTCCCTCCCAAAAATAATTATGAGACACCTGTTGACCCCAGCTTTCTGTATGTGCTATTGTTTTATGAAGGAGTCCAATTGTGAGCTAAAGAAGTCTTCGTTATTTTGTGTTCATTACATAAATATATTTGGCTGAGTTACAAGAAAATAACTAAGAAAGAAAGTGGAAATAGCTACTGATGATGTTCTAACATTTGTGAGTTGACTATAATTGGGCAATAGCCTATATTATATAGTTTCAGGTTACAAAACAGGCTTATGAAACAAATTTAGACCAAATTGTAGGCTCTTCAGTAGAAAACAACTTAGGATACTTCTATTTCTTTATATTTTAGTATATTGATATGTAGCCTAGGTTATTTTCAACAAAATAATGTAGGTCTACAACTTTGAAAGTTACTAAGAAACAAGATTATAGTAGTACCTAAACTACAGAATACAGCTTTTTTGAAACTTAAAATAGTAGGATACAGAGACAGATTCCAGTTATTTCTCAAATACATTAATCTAGAATGCGTCTCATAATTACCCTTCATGTAAGCAAAATGAGACACAACAACAACAAAATGTAACTTCGAAACAAAAGCCCAAGTGACAAGTTCAACTTAACCTATAACTGCTGACTTACCAGGTTTCCACTAACACCCATTGGTTTCACAACAGTGATATTACTGCATGAGTAGGTATAAAAGTTAATAGCAGGATTCCAAATTTCAAAACAATTTTTTGGAATGAGTTCGTTAAAAAAAAAATTGTTACTACCAAACTGTTGTGAACTGAAACTTAAAAATGTAGACAGAGCATTGCGAAGGATATTACTAAATGTATGTTCTCTTAATTTGTATTATTCTTCAGTGGTTGAAGATTAGTGAGAGGTGTCTCATAATTACCCTCGCTAACCCTAATTAATTTAGTCTCTTGTCGTATGAACTCTCAAACTATTTCGGATCGATGGCTTCAAACTTGACGTAGCTAATTGGATTTTTCTGTGTTTATGTCGTTTTTCCACATCGCAGCTAAATAAGGGCAAGACCTACAGTTTAACATGAGTTCCGAACATTCGGCTGTACCTGGAATTGAACTCGGGACCAGATGCACCAATTGTGGCATGGAAACAAGTTAGAGCCTAGAATACCGGAGTTTTCCCCAAATTTATGGGAGGCTTTATATAGCCTACTTCTATATCAAAGACTAGTTTACATAATTTGAAAGTCCTCAAGGAGTTGTCATAACTCCCTAAATTTCATTTCAAAATTTTCAAAAAAACATCGGATGGACATTGCGTTTCATAGAGGTTCATACAGTTAATTGAGAGATAATTTCAAATTACCAGCAGAACCGAGGCAAACATACAGTAGGTTATTATCCATTGCTTGCTTCTTCACTTATGTAGAGATTTCCAGTTTATATTTTTTAATCGATACACGGAGTACAATGCCTATGGCGGCTATTGTAGTAAAAATAAAGAAATTTGTAGCCCCAAATGTTATGTGTCCAAAGTGTTATCGCCTTTATAATGTGCTTGGCTGACACAAAGGGATGTATTTCGTATATTTTAAGTGATTAAACTTCGGTGCACCACCTCAGATGGTTCATTCTAAACTAAAATCCCGTACCGGTTTTTCTCCTCATGAAATTTTTTTTGAAACAAGAATGAAAACAAAACAGTTACAATTCTATATAAAACGAAGAAATGAACTGGTTAATCACAGCGCTGTTTTATCTGCCCTTGTAGATATGGAACAGAGGCTTACTGCCTAAAGCTTCTGTAAGGAATAATTTGGATATGTTGTTGGCCATATCTATTAGTAGGATGAAGTGGGAAAAAGCTTTGGTTAAATTAGAAATAAAAAGCAGCCTTACAACAGAATCGTATCCTCAACCTTCATAAATCAACGCACTAACCATTTACTTCACGGAGACCGACATACTGTTCACTTTTAATTGTACTGGATTTATCGCGATAAAAATTGTAGTTGGTTTTCTTTAAAAAAAATAAATCTCAAGGAGAGGATCTGGTTGATTATTATTTTAGTTACTTGCGAGTGTCGTGTGAAGGTGTTTTAACTTTTTAATTATTTTAGAAAAAAAGAAAAAAAAAGATTGGGTGCACAGGGTTGGCTAGTTTGTAAACTAGGTATTTTTTTAAAAAAAAGAAAAAAAGTTGGTATAAAGCAAAAAGTAAATTTAGAATTAAATTTGCCACAAACTTTGTGTATCTCAAACCATCCGGAAGATCTTTTCTCATCCATTACAAACTCAGGAAACATGAATGTAAGTTACTAATTGAAATCAAAATATTTTCTGCGTAACTATGTATGACTGGTTGAGAGCCAGAGTGAACTCAAATTATTCTTATTTGTATTCACTTAAAAAAAAAAAAAAAAAAAAAAAAATGCAAATTGAATGAAGTTACTTGGACTAAACTCAGTGAATTAACTTGAACTAAATTAGATCTTCTTTTACTTAGTGGTGAGCTATTTTGTGGCTAAGCGGTTAGCGTACACGCCTTTAGCGTGGGTGATCCGGGTTTGATTCCCGGCGGGAGCTCATGTGGTTCGGATTCCACGTTAATCAATATGTTCCGTCTCATATAGCCTCGCTGCTGAAAGGGACGTTAAATTCAAAATCAACTCACTCATTTACTTTGTAGTCTTTTAAAATTGTCTATTTATTAAAATGACATATATAACTGTGCAGTGGTTTGACTTGTGCAGTTATGTACCGGTACCTTTTTGTTTTTACTGATTCTTAAAATATACACACGTATGCAAGATTAGTAGGGTGTATTTCTATCAGGTGTCCTCGGTGCATACATCGGTAATTTATTTCGGGTGTAAGCCGAGTAGTAGTTCAGATCCCGCGTGAATCGTAAAGTTGCTAGATTTCTCAGAGAGAAAAAAGGAAGATCTTATGAGTCTCAGGCAAAAACTAAAACAGAAGTTAAGGATATTGAGAATTTACCTGTAAGAAACGTAATGTTTCACATTGTAACGCAGAATAATTATGTTTGGAAACTGGGGCAAAGTATAGGTATGACTCCCTGAATAGAGAGAAAGAGAAGAAAAGAAAAATAATATTTACCGTACAATAATTCAGGAAAAGATACAAAAAAAATTCAATATGCTCTGAAATCAGGGAAGAAGGGGGGGGGGGATGAGTGAATAATTTTTTTTAAAACCGTGATTACTGTATATGGTGCCATGAAACAGTTTCTCGGCAAGATAAAAGCTTTTCTTTCTTTTTAAGGAAGACAAGTACTGGTATTAGAATACCTCCTTTGCAGCCGTATACGATAGTGTGAAACAGATTTCCGTAACTCTATTTTCCCCGTGCGCAGAACGGGAATTTTACCTAGCTCAAACTATAATAATATGGTTGAAAAAGAACATAGGGACCGTCATACTATGCAATCGTTCATTAAAAGCAATGCATACAATATTCTTTCTCCGACACTTACATGCACTAACTCATGATGCTGTATGTTATAATAATTTCAAATCGTCCGCGTTCCACTCTCTTCGATGCCCTAAATGTGTTATTTTCTTGACTCGTTTCATAATTACAAATAGGTTGCGAAACAAGCAGCCATATTCAAACACACCAGGTAACGATAGAAACTGGAATAAGATATTTTAAGGCATAGAGAGGCAAATTTTGCCAGAAATCACATTTGTACCTAGACCTAGGTAACTTTTTTTTTTTTTTTTCTGAGTCCAAATTCTAACATTACGGTACTTAAGTGTTCGTAATTTGATTAGTAATTTGGAAATAAAGTACAGTTGTACATAGAATAAAGCTAGTTATTCCGTCAGTAATACAGTATTTTAGTTAGAACTAGGAAGTAGATAGTGATCAATTGCTTAATTAATGAATGTCTATTTTCTTTCTTGCAGGACTTAACATATTTCACTAAGAAAGAAGTTCTATAGTAAGTATAAAGAAGTCGGAAGAAGACTAGTGATAGGTGTATTTTTCATATGTAAAACCGTGCAATTATTTCCTCTAATGAAGTGGATTATTGGGTTTTGCCGAGACAAGTACGGTAATAATCACAAAAATATTACCAAGTGGATATCAGTTCAATTCGATGCTCAAATGCTGCATATTTATTCTTTTTATGTTTAAATATATTAGAATTACTTCGTGATATGCCCTTGTTTTTATTGTATTGGCAACTTGCACATGAGATTCAACCAATTGCCTGAAAGTTAGATTGGAGATATGATGTTAACCTGGTTAATTGCTAATCTGGTGTTAATTTAGGTAAATATTTGTTGAATGTATTCAACAGAAAGCTCTGGTTTTCTAGGATCTGGTTTATCAAAACATAAATGATTCCAGTGCTACTCAGATCAGCGAATCATAAATATAGAAGTTGTTATAAACCAGAGATTTCCGATTGCAGGAGTTCTTTTGCATTCGATATAAAATATTCAGCTTTGTTCATTGACGTCCATTTTATAATTTACAATGTTAATTTATGAAAAAAAAAAATCTGCTAAAGGTTATCGATTCCATCTATAAGTTTGTTTAAAAAGCATTAAGCCTTTGGAGGTCAAAATTGAGAAGACATTCATTTCTATTTAAAATAACAGAATGAAACAACATATACACCATTTTATTCGATGATTTTCTGTTATTTTTTCGGTAACACAATAATTTTATCCCTATAGAAATTCATTTGTTTCTGGTCAAAAAATTGTGAAACGTGGTTTTGACAGGACGCTTTTGAAACTAACTTAATACCATTCAGGAAGTTTTGCAGAATCCGAAACAAATGATAGTCGGACAGTGCTAGGGTATATGGTGGATGCATTATAACCTCTCGGCCAAGTTTTTCAATATCTAACGGGTCGTTAAATTTGTATGCGGTCTGGCGTTGTCAGCATGATATACGATACCCTTTCTGTTGACTGGTTCCGGCTTTTTAATTGCTAGACACACTCACACTAGTTGTTGACAGTACATGACTGAGTCTATCGTTCTGCTCGGCGGCGGCAGCTTGTGATGCACGATGCTCTTCCAATTCCACCAAACCCACGGCATTGCCTTCCTTGGCGTCACTTCGGACTTTATCAGACTGGAATTTCTCACCTCGATCACATTTTTTTCACATTATTTTCGTGGGTTATCTGCTTTACGTCACGCATGAGCAGCCTCTTCAAAAATGGCTCGTGTTCGGCACGTTTTCGTAGAGATTCGAAGATAGAAAATTCGATCGAGTGAGTGTTTTCTTAAGTCGGATCATGTTGTACCCAAACGTCGAGCTTTTTTTTTTTGTAGCCAATTTTCTCCAAATGATTTAACATTGATGATGAATATTCAGGTCATTGGCGGGGTCATGACTGTTTGCATGCCGGTGTTACTCGATTTTTGCCAGAATATCATTAACTTTTTATGTGATTGGTCACGTACTCTGAGGAGTATCTTATATATCAAAATTTCCTAAACGAAAGCGTCTAAAATAGATTTTTAAATAACGTATCTTGTCCGTAAACAGCTTGAATTTCTTCATGGTCCTGCGCAACGTTTGCGCCTTTATCGAAATGAAATTGTAAAATATAACTCTGTTTTGTGGAAAATTGTCTCATCTTCACGACACTATACGTTACTTCTGATTATAAGAATTCCAATACTTTTTGCACATCTGCTAGCTTCAGTTGTCAAATGGCGTGAGGCCTGACCCGGTGCGACTCATATAGCCTGAGATCTGGTAACCAACGCGATGTCGTGCACAAAACTTTCAATACGCCGTAGACTACCTGATATAATCGTCACAAAATTACAATCAGATTTCTGTGAAGTAATTCTTGCTTACTTCTATTTAAAATATCAGCCTGTTTGATGCTCTACTTGTTCGTATCTTTTTTTTTTTTTTTTTTCCCTAATAGAATCTTTACCAATTGAACTAACAATTATGTATAGAGAAGAAACGGTTTATTTTGATATTTATTTCAAGGATCCAACACAAGAGCAGTCTTTTCTTAGCTATATATTTAATATGCACGGTATAGCTTCCATGAACAAATATTTATATATATTGCAAAAATGAAATGGACATGGTTAAATCATATCGGAAAAATGGCTGAAGCGTTTGTATCAAATTTTTGAACATGGTACTGTCATCGAGGTTTTTTTAACGCACGCAGTGCATGGTATCCAAGTTCCGCGAAGAAAATGAAAACTGGCCTGCACTGCCGTAAGCATGTTATACACGAACAAGAGTTTTGGGTAAAATCGCGGATTTCGAGGCTCTGTAAAAACGATACTATTAAGGGTAAAAATATGAGATCTAGAATTTAAGGAGATATCCGAGAGATGTGCTTATACCAAATCTCGAATTCCTACCTTCAACCCTATTCGAGCACTGCACCCCTAAAATATGCAGTTTTTAGGGTCACTGACTTACTCATAACATTAATTTGCTAGTTTCCAATGAAATAGAAACATGAAACTTTACATAAAGGTACCCTATTATGACTTGAGTATGGAAAAAGTCCGAAATGTGAGGAATGTGCTATGGGAAATTTTTTATGGGCAAAAAACTGTCCTTAGCCAAGCAAGAACTGGTTTCACTTACTTACTCATCAAATTGATTAGATACTTCCCAATGAGATAGAAACATGAAACTTTACATCAAGGTACCCTATTATGACTTGAGTATGGAAAAGGTCCGAAATGTGAGAAAGGTGCTATGGGAATTTTTTTATGGGAGAAAAACTGTCCTTAGCGAACCAGAAATCAGTTCATTCCCTCACTCATCAAATTGATTAGGTACTTCCCAATGAGATAGAGACGTGAAACTCTGCATAAAGATACCTTCTAATGACTTAAGTGTGAACAAATTCCGAAATTGAGGAATGTCCTATGGGAATTTTTTTATGGGTGAAAAACTGTTTTTAGCCAAGCAGAAATCGGTTCATTTACTCACTCGTCACGTTAAGTACTTCTTAATGAGATAGAGACGTGAAACTCTGTATATTGGTACCTTATAATGACTTGAGTATGGAAAGATCTGAAATTTAAAGAATGTGCTAAGAGAAATTTTTTATGGGTGAAAACTGCCCTTAGCCAAACAGAAATCGGTTCACTCACTGGCTGACTGAACATAGCAATGACCAGAGACTTCCCAATGAGATAGAGGCATGGATTTCGGCATAAATGTACCTTATAATGACTTGAGCGTGGGAAATGTCCGAAATTTAAGGAATGTGCGTGAAAAATTTTTAATGGATGAAAAATGTCTTTAACCAAGCAGAAATCGGTTCACTCACTCACTCATCACATTAATTTGATACTTCCCAATGAGATAAAACGTGAAACTCTGCATAAAGGTACCTTGTAATGACCTGAGTATGGAAAAAGTCCGAAATATGAGTAATGTGCTATGGGAAATTTCTTATAGGCGAAAAATTGTCCGCAGCCATCAGGTACTTCCCAAGGAGATAAAGATGTGAATGTCTACATAAAGGTACCTTATAATGGCTTGAATATGAAAAATGTCCGAAATTTAAGGAATGTGCTATGGGATTTTTTATGAGCTAAATACTGTCCTTACCCAGAGATCGGTTTATTCGCTCACTTATCATTGATTAGGAGATAATGAGATAGAGACTTGAAACTCTGCATAATGGTATAGTCCGCAGCAAAAACCTGCAACATGAGCATGTATGTTTATTGTGAAACTACGCCTAACAGCCCAGGAAATCAACATAACGTCTAAGTGACACGAATCACGCCAGGAGAAACCTCGGCGTCCTCCCCAGCGCACTTATTTAGGAGCAAAAGACTTCGTCATTTCACAAAAAGACTTACATGCTCATGTTGCAGGTTTTTTGCTGCGGACTGTACCTACCTTACGTAATGACTCGAGTATGTTAAAGGTTCCAAATTTAAGGAATGTACTACGGGAATTTTTATGGGCGAAAAACTGTCCATAGACATTAGATACTTCTTACGAGACAAAGATGTGAAACTCTCCATGCACGTACCCTATAACGGCTTCAGTATGAGATTTGAGGAATTTGCTATGAAAAATTTTTCACAAAAAAAAAAAAAAAAAAAAAAATCCTTACAATCAGAAATCCTGAACGATTCCGTTATTCAACACATAATGTGCATAGTGATAATATTGTCAATCGTCCGAGTGGTCGAGTGGATGCCCTCCTCGCTGGTCTATTGGGTATGACGTGCGCCTTTGGTGTTTGGGTTCCGAGTTCGATTCCCGGTGGAAGGGCCTTTGGAATCTTAACTCTCCTCGATTTTTCTGTGTTCGTATTCCTGTCGTTCTAGGTTAATAAAAAAACGAGCTAAGCCCACTGAGAAAAGTCCGTTATCCGGACAGCGGTATATTGTACAAATATACGGGATCCTTATGTTTACTACTGAAATCAATACTTAGCATACGTAATCCATATGCTACATTCGTACTGTCCTCTTTCCCGCTTAGATGTTAAACCATGTCGTTGCAGGATGTCTGACATTAACAGTCTTCCATACATTACATACATATACGTATGTTGCGTAATTCAGCTATAAGTTACATACGTCCATTTGTATGTGAGATCCTGACCGCTTATATACAGTTATTTCGTTCGTGCGGAAAGTACGTTTATTCGGAATACTTATACGGAAAGTATGTATAAAGTATACTTCTTCAGTTATACGTTTAGTGTATGTTAAGTCCAAAAACTACAGGATTTACAGATATAGTACGTTTTTACGTACGCCACATACATTTTTCTCAGTGTGCGAGTAAAACAAATGAAAGCTAGTAATAAGTAGTTAAGCAAGTTAATGAGGCATGTTCTGTGAAACAGTTAACTTTTAAGAAATGTGAGCTAAGGCACGTACATACTGCCGTAAATTTCGTAGTTGGAAACCCAGACAAGGAGAGCCAATATATATATTTGCTTTTTTCGGTGAATATTTGTCCTTTATTGCAGTCATTGGTATTAAATAGATATTGAAATTAATTTGATAAGTAAGAGAATGTAGAGGTGGGGATATTTAGAATTAATGAAGTTTTCGAAGAAATGAGAAACCCAGTTGTTCGACTTTTATGTGACTAGCAACAAAATGTAACCGATTCCGTAAATATATTAATTACACGAGTTATATTATGGTTACCACAGTTGTTATGTAAAAATGATCTTGATGCTTCGTGTCTATATCTGTGAACAGTGTGCGAATCTCTTACGTATCATCCTTTTCATCAACAGTGAATTCCGTGCTTTTGCTCTTCATATTTCCTGAATTTGTCCAGCTGGGGGCTTCGCCCCCACATCCCCGCCTTTGCTCGGCCTACGGCCTCACATCTCTTAAGCCCACAATTCTACTGAATTTCAATTTTATTTTCCTATTTCAGCTATCTTAAAGATAAGATTTTGTATCCCAGGAAAACGCCTATTTAAATAACATGGGGATTTCTTCATCCCCCTTTAGACTCCTTAAAAATTAAAAATATTCACTTTTGGCAATTTTCCTGTAGGTTAGTCCCGGAAGGCTATAATCGTGCCAAATTTCATCATTCTAATCCTGCCGGAAGTGTCTAAACATTTTGGGGTGTAGAAGACGTCCCATGTAAATAACATGGGAAAGGTTTTTCAGTTCCCCATAAAACCACTCTAAAGTTAAAATTTTTATCTTTACTGAATTACTTAGGTAATGCTAACGAAAACGTACAAACATACCGAATTTCAAGTGTTTATTCCAATTTCAAGTTCTTAAAACATGAGATTATGTGTCAAAAAAGACCCATTTAAATAACATGGGGAAATTTTTTATCCCCCTTCATCATTTCAACTTTCCACGTCAACCGAAACCCCTATAATTTATGTCAGTTCATTAAGTTTTATGTGTAGTTAGGATATGTTGGTGGCACATATAATTAAGTTTACAATCTATTTGAAAGGTGTATATCATTGGAAGGAAAACCCGAGGCAGTATGAAACCGTTCAACATGCGCGTCATGTAATGAACTCCGAAATTTCGCAATGTGGAAGGGCAGAGAACAACTAAGTATATTGAAACACCAGCTATGTCTAGTGATGTAGCATCGAGGATTCAACATCAAGAGTTGGGATCCTGTTGATACTCTTGGTATTTAGGTAAAGAAAAATGACATGTTAGCGATCGTGATTTTGTAGCTCGGATATATAAATTAGAATCTCGTTTGGACATAACTCTCTGACAGATATTTAATAGAAGAAATCCTCCCCGCTGGTCTAGTGGCTAGCATGTGTGCCTTTCTTGTACAGGGTCTTGGTTCGATTTCCGGTGGGAGAGCCCTTGGGAACTAATGTTGCATGTGATACATTATGACTCCTTTAAAAATGTACAATTCTAAATTAAAATCCAACAATATGCTACAATTGAGAATCCCAATATACGATATTGATATGGCGAACTACAAAAACACCAGAGGTGAAAGAAGTGCAGCCAAGTTTGTTAGCCTCAAAAAGTGTTGAGGTGAGGATGGATGAGTCAAGTTCCTTGGCAACTGCATCTGAAACAAACACTGGAACTTGGCGCGAAGTGTCAAGGAAAATTGTGTTAAGGAGCCTTATGGATAGTGGTGGTGGGCGTGGTGGATTTGGGGCCACTATCAACCTTAGGAATATCAACTTTGCTAAGGCACATATACAGTATACTGCATTAAGATTGGTGGTTCGAAACCCAGACAAGGAAAACTTATACTCGTCCACGAAGTGTCAAAGAAAATGATGTTGACGACCTTAGTGACGGTGCTTGTGAGCGTGGTGGATTTGGAGGCCACCGCTAGCCTTAGGGCTAAAATGGCCCCTCCGTGAAACTAGAAACAGACATCTTGATGAATTCGAATATGTTGGACACCTCGCGCCAAGTTCCAGTGTTCGTTGCAGATGCAGTGGCCAAGGAATTTGGCTCATCCATCCTCATCTCAACACTTTTTGAGGCTGACGAACTTGGCTGCATTCTTTCACCTCTGGTGTTTTTGTTCAGATTAATCGTATTACTTTAATTAAAATGTGTGTCGGAAAGAAAGGAAAGGGTGTTTAAAATATATGCTAAAAATAGAATATCTCAAGAATCCCTTAACTTAGCGGTGAAACTTCGTATATAAACTCCATATTAAAAAAACAGATAGTCATAAGCTCTAGCGTTTTCGGAAATTTATATTTTTTAAGGGAAGATATATATATATATATATATATATATATATATATAATTTATTTATTTATTTATTTATTTATTTATTTATAAGTGTAAAGTCTCGTCATCAAGAAAAAGTGCCAAACCATTTAAAACGACTTGTTGAACATAATTAGCACTCTCATTGAGCTGGGTTTTTATCAGGTCACTTTTCTTAAAATCCCTCTTCTAAGAGGGAGGGAGGAGGATTTTTAAGAATAGAGAATAGCACGAAATCCTCATTTTAGGGAGATGAGGCTTGGTACAGTCCGCAGCAAAAAAACTGCAACACGAGCATATAAGTTAATTGTGAAACGACGAAGTCTTTTGCTTCAAAATAAGTGAGCAGGGGAGGATGCCGAGGTTTCTCCTGGCGTGAGTCGTGCCACTTAGACTTCATGTTGATTCCCTGTGCTGTTAGACGCAGTTTCACAAACTTACATGCTCATGTTGCAGGTTTTTTGCCGCAGACTGTACAAAAACTCGTAACAATCGCAAATATTATCCTGATATGAATGATTGACAGCTAGAATTAGTCATTTTCGTCCGCTCATTACATTAATGTGTGGAAAACTGTGCAATGACTTCCCTAAAGTCCTTTCTCTCTGTCTCTCTCGGAAGTGGCTTTTGATGTATGCCAATGTATGACCTATAAAACGTATTTTTGTGCGTATATGATCCTCATAAAATAAAGTTTATATTACACTTCTTAAAGACGTTTCAAAGACAAAAATAGAAAAACACAATTTTTGCTACCCCTTACTCAATATTCAAATTTTGATTAATGTTTTCATAATATGTAATATCACTACAGTGTTATTATTGTGATATGTCTTATTTCCATTTCATTGTAACTGAGGCGTCTTTTAATTGTTTTATTTTAGTGCTCACCAGAAATTCAAAGCTCTTGCACCGGAGAAGGTTGGCCACAATAAAAATGCCAAGCTGCCTATGACAAAAATGTTACAGTATCCGGAATTGAAAGTGAACCCATTTGGTGATAGGATATGCCAAATATTTAGTTCTAGTCGAGACGGGGACTGTACCTTTGAAGATTTCTTAGATATGATGTCTGTTTTTAGTGAAGCTGCTCCCAAATCAGTCAAAGCAGAACATGCTTTTAGGATTTTTGGTATGTTGCATTAATCTATTGTTTAATTGTTTCTAACGACAGTATTGCATTGTATCGAATTATTTCAGTTCTCTTAAATCCTTGATAGGCAAATTAGGTGCATTGATGATTTTTACGATTCATTGCAGAAGCATACGTTGTATATTGGAGAATTGAATCTAATGCTTACAGTGTTGAACGTTGCTATGAGATAGTTTAAAGCCATGCAATATTCTACAAAGATAATTTAAGAGATTTCCAAATTATGCTATTGATAAGTAGAGAGTGTAACTCTGTTCGTTTGTTTATTGATAGGTATCAGAGCAAATATCGTTAAGATATATATATATATATATATATAGCCAAAGTCACATGTTTAGCAGTTTGTGTATATATATTTGTTTGCCGCTTTGTTAGTAAATTACTGTGTTTATTTATTTACCAATGCTAATAGATGGGATTAGTATTTATGTCTACTTGATTTGACTACCATCTGGAAAGAAGCGGGGGCACGGTGTTTCAGTGGTAGAGCATTCACCTCTGATGCATGGGGTCCCTGGTTCGATCCCAGCTCGCGCCAAGTGGGTTTTGTTGTGGACAAACCATGTTCGCGGGTTTTCTCGAGATTCTCCCATTTCATCTCACTTTTTTCAGTACATTATTGCTTTCATTTCTCATCATCACTGTCTCCTTTATCCTAGCCGGCATAGTCGTGGGACGTAAAACTGAAAGATTTCGTTTTTCATTTTCATTTTTTACCGTCTGGAAAAAATCGATGTAAATAGTCGAAGTAATCGATGGATTCGTAGATCAATGCTATGACGTAACATTTACCTAAGACGTTGCCTCATAAAAATTTTTGGTCTAAAAGTGGCCCCGGAGAACACATCATTATATAACATTGTCGTTTTATTTTGGCCTATAGAATAATTTTCTGTGGTCTGTGGTTGCCATTTTAAACACCCGATATTTCGTCACAAGATTAAATTTCTTCTCTGCACGTATCCCTCTGTTGAAACTGGAAATGGAAAAGGTCCACCACTTCATGTTTCTGTATTGATCTCCTTGGAGCACAAGCTTTAGGAAGTAACGAGAACTTGTTTCTTTGATGTGGATTCACTACTCCAATAAAATGAAATGAAATGAAATTTCTAGTTTTATGTCCCACGTTATGTCTTGTAGGCAAAAGGAGACGAATGATTATGAAAGAATTGGTGGAATGATAATGTGTGAGGAAATGGAAGAACCCCGATATAACCTATGGGCACGATATTTCCAGAGCAAACACATATTGGCCAGGATCGATCCAGGGACTTCCCGAACTATATATATGAGCGCTTTACTACTAGCCACCTTGTCTCCAAATATTCCAAGAGTATGATTCATTTTCGCTCTCGATTCCAATAGTGATCAGTTTCGCAATGAGAAGCGACACTCGCATGCTAATTTTAGTCTCATCGATTTACGGAAATTGGAGGTTAACCAGGACCATGTAAGCCAAATATTCACGTTAATTGATTTTCGGTAGTTGGGAGCCCGAAAGAGAAGATATAGCAGATATTATTATTATTGGACTTGAGTTTAACATCTAAAGTTGTAAATCCTTGCATACTGTATCGAGTTCGATCCCAACCAAATTATTAAGTCTTCACGATAGACCAACCTTGGCGTGTGAATTTTGTAGAGATTCCTTCATCTTCCTCTTCAGGCAACTAACAAATATCGTTGCCGCCATAATTTTTTATTTGCTGGTTGACATGGTCGAGCAGTCTCAGATGTTAGGCTGGTAACCGCAAGACTTATTTGTTGCAGGTTCGAATTCCGCTTAGGTCATGGATATTATATGGAAGGGCATGATTTTGTCTCTACACCTTCATTTCAGTATTATCATTCTCTTCTTATCTTTTATAATCTAAAGGACAAAATTGTGGGACGTAAAACTCAAAAATAAAATGAAATTTTAAAAAATAAATATTTCTTATCGTCCACATATATCCCTACATAGCATAAACGTGTTCAGTTAAAAAGCCAGGAAAACATTCATTACGATATATGAGGGTATGTAATAATAGTAATAACAATAATAATGGAAAGTTACCAGATTACAAGTTATTGTCTTAATCATAACACATAGCCCTTTTGAATATCCAATAAAACCTCAGTTTGGTAAATGTGAGAATGCAGTGTTTCGGGAACCACTGTGAAGAGGTTGAACACTACTATATTTTTTAGATTTCTTGCTATCTTTTGAAATTTTGAAGTGAATGAGAGAAACTTCAGTTTCTAATCTTCAATTCGCGATGCACTGTGTGTGGACTTACTTCGGTTTCCTCATTAATTTTGCGTTAATTTGTACTTCAATGTGTGTGCGCGCGCATTGTGAACGGTGTGGGTGGACATGATGTCCGTCTTAAATTTGTATGAAGGTTTTTTGAAATCTTAATATTTCATTTTTTTACTAGCCTTTTAGCTTGCGATGTTGTCTTCTCAATTTGAATATAAAAATCATTCAATTCTGCCGAATAGAACGCTATTAGAATGTTAAAAGCCACCTTCAATCTATGCTTGTCAGTAACACCAATGAACATCGTATACTGTCTCATACTCCTAAAATACAATGGTTTCTTTCTTCGTATTTCTCACAACTAATTTTCTATCAGGCTCATAAACGTTACAAATCGATGGAATAAGCATACTGTGAATATTTTGGATTAATATGTTTTAATATGATTGACATTTCGAAAAAAATGAAAAATGAAAACATAAAAAGGAATACTCGGCTCTAGAGTTGTGACCACGTCATGATTAGGCAATATGTATGAGTCCAGTAAATAGAACCCATCCCTAGTTTCTGTTTCGCATAGAGAGGATGGTTATATTTTGATACAAACAAACACGTGTTGAGGTAACAGTAATGATGTTACTATTGTGTATTATTATATTATTTCCCCAGATTTTGATGGTGACGATATGCTTGGTGTGTCAGACTTGAGACAAGTTGTGGATCGTTTAACAGGACCTCAAAGACTGAGTGAATCTGACATGCAACTACTTATTCAAAATCTTTTAGACGAAGCCGATCTTGATGACGATGGAGCTCTCTCCTTTGCAGAATTTGAACATATTATTTCAAAGTCTTCAGATTTCGCAAAGTAAGTATCATTGTTGTAATACAGATAATCTCTGATACAAATATGTTAAGAATAACAAACCATTAACTTGTTCACTGCCTCTGTTAATTCTTTTACTTGGTTACTTGGAATAATATTAGCTAATTTTGAATTGATGAACGTCTGCTTTTAAAAATTTATTTACTCTTCAACTTAGACCTTTTCCCTCAAGACATTAAAACCAGTCAGTGTTTTTAATTTCTTATGATCACTCTCTAAATTATTCCTTAAAGAAAAAAATGAAAATAATATTTATACACAACCATTAATATACAACATGAAACTAAGTACAAAACCCTTCACAACTTAGGAATCTCCCATGTTTGTAAAGATAGAATGTTCCCAAGTCTTCATTGTTGCCACATTTCAAACGTTTATACAAAATGTTTTATCGTAGTCTCTGATCATAAGCGGAGAATTGATTTACTGATTCAACGTAGCATCATTCAAATTCGTATTCCCAAGTAAAGCTGCTTACAAAACTACCCGAATTCTGTCTCTTCATCCAGATTTAACGTTGGATGTTTGATCCTAATATTATATGATTCAAACGCATGTTTATCTGCTACTGGTGACGTTTTCCGAATAATTTTGACCTCATAAGTAATGTTTGGATCTTTCTGAGCATATGTTAAGCCAGAAATCAGAGATTCTTCGATTCCAAACTTCTTTCGCAACTTTGTTCAAGCTGAATGACAATTTAGGAGAACAGGGAAAGAAAATCCATTTATTTCTGAACTTAGGTTATCAAATAGACTTAATCAAAAGCACTTTTTTACGAATTAGATTTCTGAGCTTTCGGCATTTATGGCCATGTTAACCCGTTACGTATGAGGGATGACGTCCCTCGGCGAACACATTATCCGAGGAAAGGGAAGGAAGAAAGCATTGGAGAAAGAAAGAAGCGGCCTGGGACCTATATGTGAGGTACCATCCCGGCGTTTGCCTGGTGTGAATGAGGAAAATCCAGGAAAACCTCACTCAGTATGGCTGGCCTGGAAAAGCTTTTACACCTTTTCGACCGAGTGTCCCCACCAGGAATCGAACCCGGGACCACTCGCACCAAAGGCGAGAGCGTTAGCGAATACGCTACGTAGGACCACTCCTAGAATAGAATAGCCGTCCTTTTTCGTTATTCAAATAATATATATCTGGTTAGGGACACTTGGATAAATTACCAAAATTATTTTGTTAACATTATATAATTATGGTTGTGTCTGTCACGCTATTTGTCAATGCGATTGTTCATATATTGGGATGATTAAAACCAGAATAATAGTCACTCATACGTGCACAGCGAGATGCAAAGGATACAAGATCCTGCTATTTTTGGCTTATCAAACACCCGAACACAACATTAAAGAGGTCAAAATTATTAGAAAAACATTATCACTAATATAATTAAATGTGTTTAGATATATTACTTTAAGATCTAACATCCATCAAATGTGGATGAACCCAACTTTGACAAGAATCATAATAGCGTTATAGTGTCATTTAGAAATGTAAGTTTCAATGATACTAAGTTGAATACATAACCTAATTCTTTGCTTAAGCTCAGAGACTATAAGATGAAGTATTTTGTATAAATGTTTGAAATTCGGCAACAGTTATAAATGTTTGAAATTCGGCAACAGTGAAGACTTCGCAATGTTCATCCTTTCAGTATGGCGAATTTTAAGTTGTGAAAGGGTGTTGTATGTTGTTGCATTGTATGTATTTATTTGTGTATACTTGTTTCAAAGGGTGATCCGTTTCCATTCAAGCAACTTACAAAATTCGAGACCGCGACACCTAGGAGCAGAGCATCAAAAATATACACAGATGTGTATGAGTCTCTGTGCAGTTGTATAGCAGAGTGTGAAAGTGTTGTAATGACTAAAATTCCGCCAAAAAGAAAATCGCTTTTAAGAAGGATACGAAATGGCTCTTTTCGATGCAAACTTTAGTATTTCTCGCGTATTAGAACAGTGTCGGAACATTAACTTCGTGGTAGGACGAGCCACTGTTAAAGTTCTAATTAAGCATTATGCACAGCATCCTCTTCAACGATCCACATTACCAACGAAATTGCACACAAAGAGGGCGTCGGTGAAACTTCAAGACTGTGTTGAAGAAGATCCGGGATATGGCGGTCTATGAGAATCCATTACCACAACGTGTTATGATTAGATATGCGTCCTATTTAACAGTGTATCGCATAATCTATCAAATTGAAGCTGCAACCTGTCTGAAAGGTCGTGTGCATGCTGAAACACCACGGTATATGTCAGAGCGAAAGAGCAAAGACAGAAGGCTGTACAAGTCCCACTTAGCTAGTGACTACTCGAAATTCATTGTGTCAATGAACGAAGCTTGGATCTACATGAGAAATTGTGCAAATCAGAGTGATTCTCCGATTTTTATTTACAGGGATGTTCATGAAAGGAGCGATGGAAGTTTTGCTTCAATGCAAAGAAAGTTTTTCGAAGGTTTTATTAGCTTTTGTCGCAGAGGGTAGTTCAAGATTCGTAAGCTCGGAAAGAAATTTCAAAGTCCGCTTATTAACAAGAACATGTCCTATCCCAGTTTACACAGACGAAATACTGGCCTTATATGGCGACGACACCAAGGCTTCAAATCACACGGTCAAAATATCGCTGGCTCTCTACCGATGTTTGGCATCTGTAACTACTATCCATGCTGTTTCGTTCGAGGATATTCTCGTTCAGATTCCAGATGCTAATGTAATGGATTGCTACGCTTCTCAAACTGTACCCTTCACTACGTCGAGTTCGAATGGGAAATGGCGTCTGGAAAGCTTGCAAGCAGAAATGAAACAATATACACTTAGTACATCAAGAATGAAGTCTGTTGTAGTGGAAAACTGCGATGTTGTGTAATAGTCTATTCCTGTGACCATCATATCGATTGTGGCGGAGTAGAATATCTTACGTAAGCAACAACTTTAATTTGTTCGGATAGAAACGGACCACCCTCTGTTTTCAAATATTTTAGGAATATGAATAATCACAAATTTTGTATATGCCTTGGGAATCCTAATCGGATGCGATCGACTGCCAGACCCTAAATGAAGAGCTTTGCCTTCACAGACATTTTTTATATGTTATTTAACTAGTCTTTATTTATTTATTTATTTATAAAATCAGCAAGTGGTCAACTACACACTTTAATTCGCAACTTGACAGTAAGAATACACATAAATAAAAACGAATTTTTTTATACCACACTTCTGTAAGATCAAAAGTATTCAATGATTTCAGTATTTGTGTATATTGTTATTACCAAATTATGGGCTCGAATATTACAAGTATAATTCAAACTATAAATAGATTTCAGAACAAGAAGAAAATATAATAATCATATTCTTTTGTACATATTAACATATTTTGTAGATGCCAACGTGTTTAAGATCAACAACATTCTTAAGATATGCACAATATACATAATGGAATATTCAGATATTAGAATATTCGAAGTACACACTGATTGAAAAATGTACGAAATATTGACATGTGGAATGTATCACTATAAAAGCTAAAACGTTTTGAGATTGCAATGACTTATTTTCTTCATTAGTAATCTGTAAATTGTAATAATTCGTTCTACCGTTATGAGTTATTCTGCGTTTACTTTCAGAGTAGGACTGTACGTTTTTTTTTAAAAAAACTGTACAACTAATAATTATGTATTTTTACTATTCCAGCACGTTTAGGATTCGTTTATGAAGGAAAGATTCCATTTTTCATCTGCAACTTCGTACTATGACGTAAAGTAAAATAATTTTTCAAGGTGTATGTGAATTTTCTAAAAAGCATACTATGGACATTGCAACAAGATAGATAGATTGAAGAAAATATATAAAGAAAAAGTATATTTATAGTATAATTATATTTGTCAATTTATAATGTTTGTATTTATGATTAGTTTTTTTTTTTTTTTTTAATTATTTATTTATTTTGTGTCGTAGTGTTGAGTTAGTTATATTTCTCTGAAGTTTAAGAAAGAAAAGTATGTATTGTAGTTAAATATTTTCTCAGTTGGTGTTACTTTATTTATTTATTTATTCCTTTTTATCTGTGATTTAGCGGTTGTATACCAGAAGTTAGCTCAAGAGTAGTAATCTCATTTACAGATATTACAAGTTATTTTATTTAAAAATGCATATTAATGCAGAGGTGAGATAATGGAACAGATAGACCTTGAAAACTAATAGTAATGTACATTGAGTAATCCTGTAAAAGTATGAACGAAATTATAGAGAAAAACAAGTGTTTTCTTTGAGATTCACATTTCACGTTTTTTAGATTTATATTTTAAATTAATACTCCGAAGTGTTCAACCAAAGTAAAAAGACCAAAGTAGAAGTGCTGTATTACCTCGTTTGTGATTTTTGACATTCCAATAAAAGGAATGTAAAAGTATTGTAAAAGAAACTTATTTTAAATGATGATATTCTGAACTCATTTTATTTCTCTGAAGTAAATGTAATTTCTTCAATATTTTGGCTTAAAAATGATCAGCGAATCTACTATAACAGAATTTATGCAGTAGTAAACGCAAATAAAGTCAACTTAGCTTTAATTTATATTATGATTATACTCATTAACGTCTTACATGTGGGAATTTAATGTATATGGACTTGGCTTTTAAACTAAATCGTAAGCCAAATTTTGAAATCGGAAACATCATTAAAATCGTACAATTTTGTCTTATACTAGCACGCATTAATTTGAAGAGAAGTTTTATTAACAAGATGAAAGTGATTGAAATGAAATTGGTAACATGCAACAAATTCAGTACAAGACTTAAGAGGAAAGACATAGCAATAGAGAAGTACATTCGTTCTCTTGGCGTATTCTCCGATGATTAACACCAATGTATAGACTTTTTTTTTTTCTTTCTTACAGTTAGAATGATCTACCGGTATCAAAAATTGAATGTTTATTCTATAGACCAAAAAGTGGAATTAGAAAAGACGTATTCCAGAAGTGATGTTTTGAAGTAACAATATAATATTAACAACCAAGACACAGATATGCAATCTAAATCACTGAAACATTTTATCCAAAATTAATAGCTTCCCTCCTTCTCCACCAAGAAGTGTAACTACTTTGAAATATTTATTTATATATATTTGAGGTCAACGGACTATAAGTTTGCAGGATTTTTCATTCTGCAAAAAATAGTTCGGGAAGGAGAGTTTCAAATCAATATTCATTAAAACAAAAACACCAAGATTAGGCTCTGAAAAAAGAAAGAAAAAAAGCATGGGTATTGTTGTTAGATACCTATAATTTGAATAATAAATGTAAGTTCAGTAACTGGAAACACTAAGTATCCAATTTCTGGTTCATCAAATATTGCTTATCTGAGTTACATAATTTTAATTTTCACAGTGCAGTTTTAAAATCTTTGTTGTCCATTTATCTCTCGGAAATCTTCAAAACTTCATCCTGTCTGTGTAATTCAGGTCACTGTTTTCAGTCAAAATATCGAAAGAATTACATTTCGTATATTCAGAGGATCAAGTGAGGTAAAGTGAGCGTATTGCGTTATATCTTTCATTCTTGGTACGGCTAACGAAGACATGATGAATTTCTTCTTCAAACTTTGTTTTTTATTGTTATATATTGCAGAAGTTAAGATTCGTAGATATTTACAGAATACAGTTTGCCTGTTCCTTGTAATTGTAGTTTGATTTAATTTTTACGAAATGTTATTCGAAAGACGATCATTGCATTAAGTAACTTCATACCAGCATTAAGCACAAAATATAAGTGATTTATATATGCTCATTTAATGAAATTTTAAAAAGAAAAAAGTGACTGGGCAGAGATCAAACCTGACTTGCCAGCTATCATACTAGTGCATTAACGGCTAGGTCGGTCAGTTCTTCTCGGAGCCAGTAAGAGGTCTCTGACAGCTCGCAGCAGCGTTGTCACTATTCACTTGTCAAGGCTTTTTCGGTGGATCTATAGTGGCAGTTTTCTTAATGGTGTGAAACAGAGTGACCGTGGTTGGTAACATTAGCATCAAAGTAGATGCTGCATTTTCACTCCGCACGTGGTAAGAAACTTCCGGGACCATCTCATGATGGATCCTCTGTAGCTACGTTTCCACTTTTGAGATAAGCGTAAGAATTTGGACCATATAGTTCAACATTGACTTCAAGAATGGAAATATATTGTTGATCAAGGCACTGGCATGACTAGCTGGAGACATTGTTCGATTTCTGATCAAGTCGCATGTTGCCGCTCGGTAAATTTCAAAAAAGATAATTCCTCTTTTTCTCAGCTACACTCTTCTATTTGAGTATGATATGAATTACTTTCCACTTGAAGCTCAAAAAATAGTGGATGCCATTGCTATTTAAATGATAACAAAAGGGGGTAATATATTCAAAAGTGAAATTTTGTATCTATATATAAATGTATGATTTGTTCAACAAATTCAATAGTAGTTGTAGTTAATATATAATTTGGATTAGGGTAATGTTCGTAGATATTAATGGAACACTCTAAATGTAATGGCTTGTTGTTTTGATTTGATCTGTATGACTCAGAATATAAGGATTGCCGAATCCTGACTCAGAATTTTTCTTGCCTGAAGAAAAGACAGTACGTGGAAGTCATTCAATTAGCTTATTTTTCCCCACATTGATATTCAGTAATTTGTATACGATTTTTATAATATGTGTATTTGTTCTGTATGTAACTTTTATAACTTTCTTTTTTTAAAAAAAAAAAGTTTTTATGATCTTGATTGCATGACTACATGTATATTTCATTATTCTATTTGTAAAATAAGTGGTCTTCCATTACCCTTAATACTTGGTATTTCAGAAATGACTGAAGCCCAAGTTATGTTAAACTAAATACCTGACAAAGAGTGTAGATAATAATGAAAATTTTCAATAAATTTTGAGAGATAAATATGTTTCATTTATTTTTTATTTAAAATATTCTGTTTTATAATAATATATAAAGGATGGCTGGAGGAAGGTTCGGAGCATTTTTGTGTGCTTTTCCTACATCGTAAATCCATAAATTTCGTAGCTGTCGAAAAGAATAGATACAGTTTTTATTCACTGAGATAGCAAGAGTTAGATAATGTTTGAGGAAGTGTTTCTACGTCTTACATTTCGTTTTAATATTTTTGTGTAATTATAAATACGTCATTGACATTTATAGTTAAGATCAAACTACATTTTTACATTAAAATACAAGAACAAGATTATTGTTTTATTGAAAACTCATATTTATTACTAGTATTTTTGTATATATTATAATTACGTCAGTACAAGCTAAGTATAATATTTATCAATTCATTACATATATTTGTCAACACAAAGTAAAAAGTACTAGTTTTTCTTCTTACATATAAGTTTAATGAATGACTATAATAATTAATAACTATTATGACTAAATAGAAAGCCGATAACGAATTTAGTTATCTTTCATATTCAGAATTCACTTTACCAAAACAACTAGGCATATTAAATAATCGTTACAAATAAGAAGCAAAGTTTGTGAAATTAACAATTGATCATATATTTGCAGATTTTATGTGCTAGCGTGAGACCAGCTTGTTAGACTAAACTATTAAGAGGACTCGTGTAACGCATGAACCAGTTGCTATCTATGGTTCTCTAAGAAACATTTCAATATACTTTTGTGTTAGGTCTGTATATTCTGAAGTTCTTAATAGCTTAAAAAAAAATACAGCTTAAAAACGAGTTTAATATATTGATAATAAATAGCTGACACTATGTTTGAACATCTTAATCTGCACTAATTAAGAAATCTGTGGAAAATGAACGAGTCTAACATCAATTCTTAAGATACAATCGCTATACTTGTTTATCAATAACTCTGGATTAGATGGACCAATTTATCGTACAGTCTTTATCGTAGAGAAGACGCAATCCTCTGTGCTATATTGAAACTTGCATTCAAAATGACTCATTAGTTCCGAAGATCTTATGGACTTCTGCTTTGACTGCACAACCGTGTTCAAATTCCGAAACTACCCACCACTGTATCTTACAAATGTATCTTCATTTTATAATTCAGACTTCTGACACAGTATCGTAACTAAGAATGTGAGTTTAAAAAAAAAGTTTTAAATGGTAGGTGAGTAGTCAGTAATTTTATACATGACTGTGCATCAGCAAATACCATTGAAGCGCTTAAAAATGCTTTTTGTTCAAAATATAAGCGAGTTAATGCTGTGCACATACTTCCATAAACTGGAGATGTTTCAAGGTATGAATGATCAATTTTTATGGCTTATTAAATGCAAATCAATCGACCTCTAGTTTCCTGAAACTTCCAGAAAGTCCTACAAGGTCATCTCCAACATCGGATATGAGTTTAGTCTTCTTATGAATGTTAATGTGCATTTCGTCCAGTAGTTTAATTGATTCTCTCCTAGCTTGCATCTTCTTTTTAAATTCAGCTGTAAAAACCACAAAGAGATGGTTTCATTTATATCAAATATGGATTAGTGGGTTTTTAAGAGCAAATGTCAGGAGAGACATTTAAATACAACGTAACATAATAATGAAAAATCTATATACAATTTTAAGTAATTCATAATACCATCTAGTCTTCCTACCATATAAGAAACTATCAGCTATTCCATAAAGATCTAACATTTAGATAACTAATGTACATTTGTTATCTTTTACGTTAAAATTCTTAAATATCGTATAAATTTTCACTACGTATTTATTTCTAATTCTGACAAATGTGCTAGGGTTGTGACACCAATTACATCATTCGTTTCGAAAATTCACTATCCGCAATAACTACAGCTTTTAGGAAAAGAAAATTCCTAATCCAATCACATAAAAAGAATGCAAGAAAACTTCTGCTCAATTGTTCTGAGAATGTTAGTTTCTGCCGTAACATATTTCTTAAGAAAAAGAACGATAATACTTTTTCGGAGAGGTCATACGAGATGAAGTTTATCATTTAGATTTATGTTAACTATTAATACCTCAAAGCAGACAAAAGTAATGAGGTTTATTTTTGTTTTCTCTGAAGATAAGTTCAAAAAATGAATTACGCCTTACACACTGATACAGGAATTTTAATTTTCGTAAGTTTTCCTTATTGTTTGCTGTTTGATGTCTTGCTTTCTTACGGTGTGCAACAGCATACTAGTTTACGTACAGTTTAATGACGCAGTAAATAACAATAGGCCTTCTCAAATAACATTGTTTCCTTGCTAAACTATCATTTTTCACTTGAAGTACCGAAATTCATGGAATATCTGTAGGGAATTAAATCGCGGAAAACCGGTCGAACGGTGCGAAACAATTTCAGTGCTGTCAGTTGGACTTTCGTGAGTGCAATGAAACTTAGTGTACCATGACAATCCGACAGGGAATATTTGTTTATATCAGATTTGAGCGTGGGATGATATTTGATGTTAGGCGAATCGGGTATTCGGTTTTGGAAGTCGTTCAGACATTCAATTTTTCTCGCTCCATAGTCAAGAGTAGTTGTGTGAGTACTACATTGGAGCCATTATGACCCATGAGGAACAACGTAGTAGCCACCTACGTGTGCTGAATTTCTGTGACTGGCTATGTCTGAGCAGACTCGTCCGGGCAAACAGACAAGCAACAGTATGTGAACTGACAGAATCAACGCAGGACGTCCCAGCAACGTGTCTCAGATGTCAGTGTAGTGCAATTTGGTCTTGATGGTGTATTGCAGCCGCAAACCCTCACGAGTGCTGCTACTCATATGGGCTCGGGAACATGGGTTGGGTTTTAGATGACTGATAATATGTAGTGATCAGATGAGTCACGTTTCTAGTTGATACGCGCAGGTGGTAGGATCCAGGTGGCATAGATTCCATGTGACCGTAGACCAAAGACACAGTCTATGCTGGTGGTGGCTCCGTAATAGTTTTATAGACTTGAGTGCCCTGCCAACAATGGGATTTTCCAGGATGACAGTGTGACATGTCACCAGGCCGCAATGGTTCGCAACTGATTTGAGGAACACGACCCTTCGAATGCAAGATTTGGCCTTCTACATCTCCGGATATAAGGAGATCCCACACATTCTTAGGTAGGAATCCCGTGACTTCCGGCATTTAAATGTTTATTTTCAAATATAATAAACAGTGAAAATATTTTTATCCTCAGAAATGAATATAGAAAATGGAGTGCGTCTTATACGCTGGCAAATATAGGCTATCATGATAGATTATTCCAAAATCGAGTTGAAGTATAGCATGCTCTGTCAGGTAATAAAACTAATGGCACGGCGTTTGTTGATGCCAATTCGAATACATTAGTCTTCCGGACTTCCTACCATAAATAAACCCTAAATTATTTTTTTTTTTTCCGGAGCCAAAGCGCTTTTCCACATCAGAAACTATTTCATGGAAATTTCTAGGCAAAGAATTAATATGATTTAAATTTAGTCTTTTGCCATCAATGGAACTATATAGGATAGATGTACAGTTTTAAGTGGGATCTAAACCACTGTGTTGCGAAGCTTTTCCACCGGGAATCAAGCCTGGGATCTCGTGCACCAAAGGCACGCGTGCTAGCCATTAAACCACCGAGAAGGACACCATCCTTTAAAAATAAAAGTGATAGTACTAGTAGTAGTGTGTGCGTATGCGACCACTTTCACGTGAATGACTTACGACTTGCGTATTTCTTATTTCCAAACGTAATTGTCCAAGAAGCTTCTAACTGAGCAGCCTAAAACAGGCAACAGACTAATGAAGAGACCCAACATTCTCTCTCCTATACTTTGCGTTCAGGGTGAAGAGGGAAATACTAACAAATACTACCTGTTAACACGACGGACTCGTCACTCGCACTGAGGGTGCATGAAATGTTGACGTATGCGCGCTGTTGGAGGGATGAGGGGAGAAGACACGCAGCGTTGCCAATTCGTGAGTTCTGTCTTTAGTCTCATTATTTTATTTACAGACCTCGTATGGATGTATATTATAAGTAGCGCATCTTCTAGTATATATGAACTTCTAAGATGCATGAGCTAGATCTATCACAGTAAAACAAAAATAAATAAATAAAATAAAACTTGGAATATTACTAGAAAACAAGGTAATTAATGTGTGTTAAAATACAAGAAACTTAATAACCATGTACTTTTCTCACGTGGTTTACGATTCTTTATTTCAGGCTAATATACGCAAGTGTTCATGAGGTAAGACTAAGAATGTAGAATACTTGTAATGAATATACCTATCATATCAGCCATGGGTACTCTTCCCCCATACTCTTTGGGAAGGATTTTTGGGTTGATCGCCTCGTGAAGTTCCTCAATACTCGAGTGGATCTAAAAGCAAAAATATATAATACGGAATTAAGGTGAATAGAATCAAATAGAATGTCTTTAATGAAAATAACTTAATATAATGCATAGATCATGGATACAAATAAATTTAATTTCTCGTTCATTGCTTGATTTGGAGTTTAATGTCCCTTTCTGCACTGAGGCTATAAGACGATGATAACCAAGTTACAGTGTAACATGGAATCCGAACCGAGTCTGGAATGAAATCTTTTCTAAAATTGAATACGAGGTCTCATGTGGCGAAGTTGCGTATACTAACTATAGAACCACAAAAGAGACCTAAATTCAATTGCTTGGAAGCCCTATTTGAAGAATCTAATGCTCCGCTTCTTCCAGATTGCATCTGCGTTAATAGGCTTCCTAATAGAATAAGGAATAATATAGAGATTGTTTAAAGGAAAACGGAATACTAAATGAAGGGCGAAATCAAAAATATAAATATGCAAAACAACATTGTTGATGGCCGCAACTTTTATTTGAACTGCTGGTACCGTGCATTCTAGAACCGAGCTAAAACAATATTAAGCTTTCAACTTGGGATTTCACGACCTCATTCTTGATTGGTTTTAAACTTGACCAGAAATAGTAATTTGTGTGCCTCAAAGGGTACGCAAGCCATGTTTTTTTTTTTTTTCTTTCTTCATTCATACGAGATATCACTTGACACACAGGAGTGTATTCAACACTTATTAGTGAGTTCAGTTCCAAAGAATAGGCTTCATTGAAAGCCTCAAAGAAACAACATACTATGTTTCATGGAAATTGGTTAATTTCTAGGAAAAACATTGTTAAACATTTATATAGATCGGTTGAATTCAACCTCTTAACTATGACTGATTTCAGCTCCAAGTAAAAGATCCTATTAAGAAACCTCAAATTAAATATGCGGCAGTTCTATTAATTCTTTACAAAATTCATTGTTAACATTTTCTACCTTTTTCTTAACCTGGAGGCGAATTCAGCCTTAAGTAGCAGTGGGTAATTCTGAGGTCGAAAAGAGAACACACATTATGCTTCATAAAACGGATAATCTTTTAAGAAATTTCTCGTAGAACGCATCTTTCAAGGTAAATTCACCTGCTTATTCTTCACCGAGTTCTACTCCAAGCAATGCATCAAAATCGATATATTAATTTATTTTATAAAAGTATCATGGAATATTTTGTTATCTCATTATATAATAGGAAAACTCCGAACTTTGGGTTGAATTTAGCGCTTTAGTGGTTTCAATAAAGGAACAACAATGATTGGAACCCTTAAAGAAAACATATGCGAAATTGCATTAAAATTAAATTTATTTTTTAAAGAAAGTTATAGGCAAAAATTGTTTTACATATGTCACCGTATCATGTATATGCGGAAACTTTCATCTTGGGGCTAATTTTGTCCCTATTCTTCACAGCAGTGGGTTTTGCTTCCTAATACTCAAAGAAAAACATAGTGATAAATCTAAAGAAAATCGGATAAATTTTGCGAAAGTATGTTAAATCTAATGGTAGAATGTTGCATTAGTTATTAGCAAAATTGATCAGCATGTTGCATTGCTCTTACTATTTAATTCGTATCTATACTTCTATATGTTATCATTCCGAGAAGCATTTGTGGTGGATAAAATATTAAGTATTTACCTATGGCATTATCACCATGTTTTGTAGTTGGTAGTGTAGTATAGGAAGGTGCATTGATAAAGGGACCAGAGATTTTTGAAACTAGTTTGATATTCTTTCCAGGGTTGAAGGTAAGAAGGATTTTTTTTTTTTTTTTTTTTTTTTTTTAGTTTATATATTAAGTAGTTTCTTACTGAAGTAGGTCCCACTCATTTTCTGGAAACAGACAAGCTTTAGATTTAGAACAACAAAGACTATCCAAACGTATGAAGATTCAGGATATTGTTTTCAAGAAAACAGTTACAATTAAATAATATTTCGGTTTCTCCGTCTACTTTCTTTTTTCTGTAAATACTTACATTATTATTATATTTCTATTGCTATAATTTAAGAAAACTATTTTAATTTGTGAAGACGATGGGGAAATAATAAAAACGAAGAACAGGTCAAGGATTAACGCTAGTGAGAATAATATTCAAAATAAGTAAGTGTAGACTTTCAGAAATAACGTTTGCCTCATTTCACAATTGGTACTAAAACTTCACAGGAAATTATTCCAAATTTCTAACATTATCTTATTCAGTGCCAAAGGGTAATATGAAATTAAAGGGGAATTTAGGTGGTTGTTTATTACGATTATGATTGTGTCTTCATATAAGTATGTTAGATGCAGAACTGACTCACATTTTTCTTGCAAAATTTTACCGGAGCTGTTCGAAACTGATTTGTGTTAAGGTGGGTGCACTTGAGATGAAATGAGATTATTTCATGCTTGCAGGAGGTGCAAAACCAAGATGACTGCCACGCATACGCCTTGCTAATAATTTTTCGCTTGTAAAATTTTATCGAAACTGTTCTCTGCCTATTTGTAATGGGGTTGAGAACCTAATAATGAAATGAAGTGATTTCATGCTTGCAAATACACTCTTAAATGCGTATACTACTGTATCAATCAGTTAATTTTACTGTCTGTCTGTCTGTCTGTTATTATTTACCTAACAAAATGCTAGAATATACATAAGGAAAGTTTAAATAATTGAAAAATGTTGGAATTTATATAAAGTTTGTGATATAATGCAATTTTTGACACGAAAAGAACAAACTATTTCTATCAAGATGGCACGCTTTACAAAAATCTTTCATCTCTACAAAATTGAAGATGATAAAAATTTTAAGTAAATTAGTTGTCATGCGAAATTCTCATAGGGCCGTTGGTTATAAAGATATATGCTTATAATTATTAGCAGGGGGAGGGGGGAGTGTAACAGCCATCTTGGAATGTGGGCGTCACCTTGATTTTGCACCACTTGCAAGCATGAAATCACCTCATTCCAGTACAAGGGCCCCAATCCTAGTACAAATAATTACAAAACGGCTCTCTAAAACTTTGCAAGCGAAATGTAAGTCGGCACCTCCACTGTTAACTGTAGATACATGAAATTTGATACTTAGACTATTAGTTTAAAATAAATTAACACAGGTTTCAGTGTTTTGTTTTTTAAATATTTGACCTAGAAAAGAGAAAAGAGGTGGGAAGTAATAGGAGTAACGGTTGCAATTGTTATATTAAGATGTCGATATCTCGGAATCCCTTAAATGTAGAGACATGAAATTAAGTATTCAGACTTTTTTTTCGGTAAAACTTGGCAAGCAAAAAATTGTTAGTAAGGCGTACGCGTACTAGATGACTGCCACCTAGATAGATGTGTAAATATTCCAGCCACTTGCATGCATGAAATTATCTTATTCTATCATCAGGGCCAAATCACAGTACAAATAAGTAGCGAACAACTTAGGTAAAAACTGGCAAGCGAAATGTAAATCAGCTATACATATATCAGTAATTTTACAGGATTCCAATAGTCTGAAATCTTAGTTGAGATAATAATTAATATGCAGTATCTGACTTCAAGTGTCAGACTTGTTTGTTAGCAGATTGTTTGCACTATCATCATCCTACACAGGAATGACTTCATGTGCATTATTTGTATATTATGAACAACAATTATTACGAATATATTCTTTGAGACTTCTCATGATTTCAGACCTTTGGAACACGCTGTACGTTAAATTACTCATAATGCTACCAAAAATAAAATAAAATAACATTTATCTATTTATATGAAAACTAACCTGCACTCGATTTCTTAGCTTTTCACTTAAGAAGGTTAGGGCAAATTCAAATATTTTAGTTGCAACACTGGGAAGGTTGACTGCGTGATTTTCTTTATGCCTCATAGGAGCCGAATTCTGCAAAAACAATGCATGAAAATCTAAGATGATACAAACTAATACTTTTTCTAAGTTGATCAATTGGTTATCTCTAAAAAATAAGAATAACCATTGTAGTTAGTCGTTATTAATATTGCATTTTCAGAAATGTCTTCATACTATAGTTGCATAATAATACATTGTTTTTGATATTTTATTAAGGAAGTTGAGTGAGATAGAGCCATTCTGGAAACTATGAACTTACTGTAGCAACATTTGTATCTATTTCTGAACGAGTTATTAGAAGAAACTAGGTTAGAAACACAATATACCTAAGAGTACACTGAAAAAATTGTTTAAAGTATCTACATACACATAATACAAATATATATAGAATATACAGACTACATATAGAATATAAATGTATATATAGAAATAGAATATAAGTTGTTGAGCAATACTATTTGAAGTATTGACCACAAACGAACATAGAGGATTATAAGTATATATATATTAAAAACCTGTATGTTCGTTTGTGGTCAATATTTAAAATAATAATACTCAGCAACGTATATTCTACAGTGTTAGCAGTCAACAATAAAAGCAACCATCAAAATGACGTGACATTTGTTTAACTAATTAGTTGAACTTTCGCATTTTATTTTAATTTTTTACTTTATTTATTTATTTTTATTCTTCAACGTCTGTGACATGAAAACCTTCGGAGTCCGTGCTCCCCGTGCAAAGCATGCATATATATATATATATATTAATCATGAGAAACCATTATATTTAAAAGTAACTTATCTTTCAACGAAAAGTAACTTATCTTTCAACGTCTAATATTAAGTAACACGTAATTAAT
This sequence comes from Thermobia domestica, assembly GCF_964235325.1. Classification (NCBI taxonomy): domain Eukaryota; kingdom Metazoa; phylum Arthropoda; class Insecta; order Zygentoma; family Lepismatidae; genus Thermobia; species Thermobia domestica. The sequence continues at coordinate 77,741,834 of NC_137455.1, forward strand.
CGCGATTCATAGAAAGTTACTACTTTTTTTTTTTTAATACTGTTAAATGTGCATAATAAGCACCTGAGCGCAGTATATTTCCTTGGTTTTAGTCAAGTTTGCGAGCTAAACATGATTATAAGTATGCTGTGACTTACATACGTATACTGAAAAACGGTGGGCAATGTTCTCCGTTCTTCTGCGAATGCTTTTGTTCTGTATTTAAATTTTATTTATATAATTACAACCAATATCTACTTGTATTCAAATTTAATTTATATTGTACAACGCCCTACTGTTTCAAGAGTTCGAAATCAAAATCTTTCACCTTCTTTAGTTTTAAATTCACTAGGAAACCTCCTAGCATTATGAGATCTTTATGGATTTATATAAATATACACAATTTTCATTTTTTTTTTTTTTTTTTTTTTAATCAAAGTTTTCTGAGTTTCTACATTCAAGAACATTGAATATTCATTCTACATTCAATATTCATTTCAAGGACATTGGCAATCATATATATTAAATGAAGTAATTGTGTGTTCTTCGGGAAAAGGATGTATCGATCGATAGGATCTTCTTGGATGTTTTAAATGAATTACCATAGTCGAAGCGAAATTATTGGTATTTGTGTCAATGTATATCAATCAGTATTGACATAGTTGACAGTAGTTTAACATTGTGATTATGAACTCTTTCTATCACATTTTTATAGCGCTGTTTTTCGTAGTGTTTGAATTTTCGGTGATAAATTCCAATGAAAAAATATAAAATATTAAGTGTTCAATAAAATTATTACAAATACTGGTTTGCTTTTTTCTCAAACCACTATTTTCCTTATGGGCCCATTGCCGGAGAAAGCCTTAACTAGGTATACGTAATGTCAAAACATTGAAGTTACTTTTGTCTTCTATCTACACAGAATAAATATATCTGTTTGCTGGATTTTACTCTTTTGAATGAATACCTGAAGACAATGCATGGCTTTGGGAATATCGGTGAGTGACCATAAACTAACATGTCCCATTTGAAATCCACTGAGGTCGCTGATGTACGTGTATCCTCTAATCTGGTTTTCTTCGTCATCCAAAAACACTTCTGTCACTAGACTGTGAAGTCGTACCATATCGGCTGATGTGAATTTGTAAGGATCAAAGCGTCCTGTAAAGAAGTAAAGATTGCTTAAATAACTCAACACTGCGATGAAGTTTTCTCCATTCTAATGTTGAAGGTGTACACGTACTTATCTATAAAATAACTATTAGATATGTTATAAAAAGAAAGAAAATTCCTGGTATACTATTAGCGCTGCACGATATAATGTCCAAAGGTAAGACATATACCGATTGATGGGTCTCATCCAGCTGAACAAAATGATATGGGCTAGTGTAAATCCTCGTGCGTAGTTTTCGAAAATGGAGAAAATACCAATTAATTTGTAAACATAAAAATTGATGTTATATGAGAATTATGCCATTTATTGAGGTGAAATTGATACTGAGATATACCCTCAATAAACACCTCACTATGACACTAGCCCAACGACAATATACTGTATGGTTAATGAAATATAGCCCAAAATTATGATTAACTCCTAGACTTTAGTCTTTATGTAACTCTAAAATTGTCCAAAGATAAGGCATTTATCAGTTGATTTGAACAAAATGAAATGCTTCAGAGTGAATTCTCATGTTGAGTTTTCGAGAAAAACGATTTTTATGCTGGGAATAGTATCTCGTTCGTTTCCAATAATAATGTACGAAGTTTTAGTATTACGCTGGAACAGATGTTTGTTTATGTACTGCGTACGTAAAAAAACAAAAGCACACAGTTAAGTATCAGGTTTATATTTATTATTGTTTGTTTTCTTCTAACGGTGAGACACGAACTTTCAACATTAAAACATGTAGTTCTAACAGTGATGCAATACCACAACATTGATACACATAATCCTAACAGTGACGCAATACCACTAATAATGATGTATATACTACTTATAATCAATTTGTTATAATAAAACCAGTTTGGTAAACTAACGCTTACTCATGTAACTATTCTTACAATATAAACTATTAGCCAAAAACATCTGCTGGATTTTCGCTTGTGGTACCTCACACGCTTCTTACATCTTTGGTTTCGATGTAGAAGAAACGGAGGAAAGAATTGTGTTAATGTGTTTCTTTATTTATTATTATTTTTTTGTCTGTCTTTAGTTTAATTTAAATAGTCCATTCGCTATTGTATGAAAGAACTAGTTGTTCTAATTGACAATTATTAATGGAATTACACAATGTGTCCTTAGTTTATTGCCACTATGAAGTTTTCCACTCAAATTTAGTTTTTATGACTGTTATAAACACTACTTTCTGGTTTCAAAGCACTGTTTATTTACAAGTATACGACGTACAAAGACGGGCGATACATGAAAAGATACATACACTCACCAAGTTTCTGGTATATTATATAAATGTTTAATGTGTGCGCCCTTGCTTACCCGGCACTTATCAAAACGGTAATCCAGTTCCGCCCATACGTTCACTAGCATGTTCCCGTCAATGTCCGTCACAGCAGTAATGATGCGTTCCTGCAGTTCTTGCAGCGTTGTTGGCAAACCCCACAGAAAGAAATCACATGGCGTTAGACATGGAGACGTATAATTCTGGATCCGATGAATCATTTAGGCTAACTCTGTATTATGAATTTATACAACTCATGATAGGTGAACACTTATATTACTATAATGTTTTTTTGTAATTATGTACATATTAAATAATATTCTTTACAAATTAAGGGATCTTCCCTTTTTCTTGAGCTTGGAAGAAAGAGAAGAAACAAAAGAAAAAGAGTTTAGTTTGTAAAGAAGAATATTTAAAGACATATAACTTGTGCATAATCACAAAAACAATTATAATAGTATAAGTGTTCAGCCATCATGAGTTGTATAGATTTATAATAATATTTGTTTAGCGACGAGTAGTGTTTGCAAGTCACAAAAAATGAATTTGAGTGGAAACTTCGTAGTAGCACTAAACAAAGGACAAGTTGGGAAATCCCATTAATAACAGTTCTTTTACACAAGTGCAAATGGACTATTAAAATTACAGTGATAGTTAATAGGTGACAACTTAAAACTGTAATACAGTTTACAGAATTCTGAGCAAAATTAATATTTTAAAGTGTGTCCCAGAAAAAAAATGTAACAACTTGTTAAAATAAGTTCTCGTAAATAACAAGTAGAACAGGACTCATTTCATTGTGTACTTGAAGCTTGTAGTTGTGAGTAGTGCTGTAGCTAGTAGACGTGTGGCGTTGTCAAACAGTCGTGCAAGATGGCATCAAAACAACTACAGACACGTAAACAAGTGATTTACAAATATGAAGAAAATCCTGAACGGTCATATGCATCCATAGCAAAAGAACTTAAATTGAATAGGAAAACCGTAAGGGACATTATTCTCCGTTTCAAGGATACATTAACGTGTGACAGGAAGAAAGGGAGTGGAAGGAAAGCTGGTGTAAGTGACAGTGCATTAGTGCGAAAAATTGTGAGTGCACATCGAAGAAATCCAGCACGTCTGTACGCAGAACGACTGAAAGGTATAATACAACAAAGTCAATTGTACAGAGGATTAAAAAACAGCAAGATTTAAAGTCGTTTCGAGCTGTTAAAGTGCCGGACAGAAGCGAGAAACAACTAAATATTGCAAAAATGCGTGCACGAAAACTGTATGCGAATATGCTTCTCAATTTTCGAGGTGTCTCATTATGGATGACGAAACTTATGTTCTGGCCGGCAGTCAACAACTAACGACCAAAATATTATGTGGCAAAGAGTCGAATGGACGTTTCTACAGACGTAAGAACCAAACGCACAGCAAAATTTCCACTAAAGTTCTTGATATGGCAAGCAATTTGCTCCTGTGGAAAGAAAAGTGAGGCGTTCATCACTTCAGGGACAATTAATCAGGATATTTACATATCAGAATGTTTAGAAAACCGGCTTTTGCCGTTTATTAGGCAACATAATGCTAATACTATTTTCTGGCCCGATTTGGCTACTCCTCATTACAGTTGCAGGGCTTTAGTATGGTATGAACACAATAATGTGAACGTTGTGCCGAAAGCTGCCAATTCACCAAACTGCCCTGAACTTCGCTCCATTGAAAAATATTGGGCAGCAATGAAAAGAAAGTTGAAGGAGAGCAACGTAGCAGCGAAGAACGTGCAAGAATTCAAACGGCACTTCAAATGTGCTAGTGATAAATTGGACAAAAACTTTGTAAATCGCCTTATGTCGCGTATTAAAGTAAAACTCATTCGTTTTTTTTCTGGACGTATTGATTAGTGTTCTTTGGTGGTAGAAACGAACATACACACCCCAACATATGTACAGAACATCTTCTCACATCATTACAATTTTTTGTTTTTCTACTCATGAATGTTTTAATTGTTACATTTTTTTCTGGGACACACTTTATAGGAACGCTTAAAAGAAAACTAAATAATAATAATAATAAAAAAAAGTAGAGGTACAAAAGACAAGTTACGTTTCTTATGAATATGCACTCTAGAGCTAGAATCAGTAGATAAGCTTATATTTTCTTTGTTTTAACTAGGGTATCACTGAACCTCAAATTAACAATGTGAAAAAATGTATTAATAAATTCATAAGATTCTAAGTTACCTGCAGCATAAAGAATTACTTGGCGTCCAAAATCATCTCTTTCTAATAGTGGAACTACATACCTGAAAATAGAAAACACAACAAATAATAAACGCTTAGTTAAAGAGAAAATATAATCTTGTCATAAATTGGGTAATTTTGTGTCTGAAAACTGAACAGAATTTTCCTATAAGATTGACTATAGAATGCAATAAATGATTTACAATCTTGCTCTTGCACTTTATCATCGTTGTCATGTCACACAAATTCAGTATTGTCGAAATGAATCGTATATGAAGACAAGACAAAGTGGCCAGCCTTCAAAAGAACTTTTAAAATGCTCTTTGCAACACATATTAAACCAGGCCTTCCCAATCGGTATGGAGCAAAATTTTAGAATTTAACAATAAACGTTATGTTATCAGGAAAGCCTATAAGTCTTGACTCTATACAACTCGTAAGTTAAAATTAATTTTGAGACAGATTGTACCAGCCAACAGCAGTAATAGTGCTCAATTCTAACGTAACCTAAGTGTGTCATAATGTGGTGCTTCAGTAAAGTGTGTCGTCAGTCAGAAAAGATTGGGAAGCACTATACTAAGCTATAAACACAATAATTAACAATATGTAAATATATGCTTCTTGAAAAGGACTCCGTAAGGTCTATACCACGATGTTATGCCAGCCTCCTAACATACAACTAAAATCGTGAAATTTACCACACCGCTAATATATAAAGTTCTAAATAATTTTAAATCTTAATGATTATCTTGAAACCTTACAGTAGATTGCTTACTTTAGTGAACGATACAACTCAAACTGTTATTTTTATCGCTCTTTATCAGAATCCCTTATTCAGTTCACATCTTTTAAACAATTTGGATGTGTAGTTTACTAAAACTTAATAATTTAAGATTATAATACAAGTAATTAATATTTTCGATCGATCAGTGATAGGACATGATCATCTTAGCAGTAAATATAAATTCTAAAATCATCAATTTATAAATAAATATAAGTAAACATAAATAAATAAATTTAAGGTTGAAGAATCCTTGTTCATAGGAAGACCGCTTTTGCAGTATAATCTGTATGCAAATACTTTCTGTGAATTAGTTCACCATTTTAATACTCCCATTACTGTAGAATTTATATATATATATATATAAAAGATGCGATCTAAAAACTGAAAACCTTCCGAAATATTCTCTTTTTGTCAATTGTAAAACTATTTATAAATATTACGCAAAGATTTGCCTCACCCATCATCAATAATTTCATTTAAAATTGGATCATCAACATCGAGATTTCGGAACCAGTGTGGATAGAGCTGCCTACAATGTAAGTATTTCTCAAGAAGCTCTTGTGCCAACGGTAGACTGAACTTCTTCGTTCGAAGAAATCGTAACAGGAACAACGAATCTGAAACAAAGAAGTATTCAATCTAAGTCTTAAAACAACTTGAACCAATCTATATGAATTTGAAGTGAATTTAACAATTGTTTTAACATTAATCATTTATGTTTTGTATTAATAATTAGTTAGATTTTCTAAACAAACAAACACACACACACATTATATATATATATATATATATATATATATATATATATATATATATATATATATATATATATAATGTGTGTGTGTGTTTGTTTGTTTAGAAAATCTATGATTATTCAAGTACGTAAGAGCACATAATATATCAGAGAACTTTTAAATGAATAGTTCTAATTATTTAAATGCATTTAAAAGCAGTTACTTTAGAAGTATTCACTGCTCTAATGGAAATAATATTTTTTTCTACATGTGTATATTGAGAATATAAAGTATTGTACAAATTAATTCTTATATTTTTATTGTTTTTTTTTTTTTAGTTACGAATATATTTGTTTATATAATATTCTTCAATATGAAACTATTTTTATAAAATAGAATAGGATAAACTATGCTTCATTATTCCGACCCTTTCGACCCTTAACTTTCAGGAAATCTCGTGTTTCACACTGTTGAACAAAAGTATCAACACATCATCACAAATATACATTTTAATATACAGTTACCCTACATTTTATTGGTAGCATTCATTTGCATTTTCTACAAAAGAAAATACTGTAATGTAAAGTAATGGATTAATTGTGATAATATATGGTGCGCTCAGTGCACAAGGGAATCAAGTCCACTTTTTTTGGTCATTTTGGAGATATCTCATCCTTAAAGGTCCATTTGGAGCTTAAAAGATTTGTGTGTAGATATTGAAAATAGCCGTTATTATGCAAAGAACGATGTTAACTTTTTCATGTACTTAAAGCGCACCTTACAAACTTTATATATATCTTTTCCTCACAACTATGGTAACTTACTTGAACTTGATTCCACTGTTGTCTAAAAACCCCATATATTGATTATGAATGTCTTTATATGTAATATTTTGGACCAAATATTCATCGTTTTACTGATTCTAATAAAAATAATCCAACTTGTGTTAAAAAGGGCTTTCTTTTCGTTCTATTCTCTGTAAGGTAATGTTATATCATGATATATTGACATGTCTTCTTTCTAACGGTATTGACTACCAACGCCATCTTTGTTTCTTGGTCTATTAATTTGTATGTGGAATTACTTTTTCTATTTTCTTTGAAATGTCTGGAATTTTAAAGATGTGATATTGTTAATTTCTTCTCCAAGACCAGTTAAATATATCTTGTTTTTTTTTTTCCAAAATGAATTTGCATTATAATTTTAAAAATTAATATTTGTTAAATTAAATTTGATCATTAAATATTAGAATGATATAAACAAAATTTAATTTTTCACGAGGTAAAGGATATTTAAAAAAATTTGAAAACAAAATAAGTAAAAAAATCAAACCATCAAAATTCCAATTCATTTCCATGAAAACAGAGAAGCCGCTCCCCATTTAAATCAATGAACTAAAAACAACCGTGGCACAGGTATTCAACACCGTTAAAAATGGCAATAGAAAGTCATTTTTTGTGAACCAAATGAGAACGAAAAAATATCTCCGAAATGAGCATAATGTATCGCAATGTGGGAATTAGTGTGCGAAACATGATTAAAAAAATAGTCTTCCCAATTTAAGAAAAATAATGATCTGGTAATGCCATATGGATTCATAGTTTAACTTATGTTCTACCTCCCCAAACCAATGCTTAGATTTCAATAATCACTTTTTAACTGATAGAACGTCATTTGTGATCTTATAGGCTGCTTCTTATTAACGTGATTAATTGCTAATTTTCAATTAAAATCTTGAAAATAAATAAATAAAAAACCTTACCCATACGGCATTTTTTGATATCTGGATGCTTCCGAATCCATTCTCTGAATTGTCTCAATGCCTGTTCCCGTATTGAGTCCGTTTCCCGAAGTTCAGTACGAGCGACCAGCCGAAGCTCCTCACTTAACCGACACTCATACTCATCCTCGCTGAAGAAATCCTCGTACGGCATAGTGCTGAAATCAAACACCAGATATAGTTAATTTTATGTCTTTTCTCGTTCTAAACTGTATAAAGTAAAACAAAACAAATATGTTCTTGTTAGCTACTTGAAAGATATTTCTCCGACAAACAAAATTGTCAATAATGTCCACTGCTACATAAATAAAGTAGTTGTGAGTAACATCAATGCAACCTTTACTAATTCAGTCTCCTTTGCACGTAACACACGCCACTAGTGGTGTTGAATAGAAATGTATCTTCACTGCAAGTGTAAAGAAATCTGCACGTGAGGAGTCTAACTTAAAGAACACGTATCTTTTCTTTTTAACATGCATAGTATTCACAAAGAAACAAAGATCTTATTAGTAAATTCATGGTTGATGCTTTCGAATAGTGATAAGACTTCATGAATTTAAAATACTAATAGATTCCTATTCCAAGTAATATTAGAATTTTAACTTAACCTAGGTTAATATATAAGGTATTTTGATCTTTTAGGTAAAAAATATTCAGGCGTTGGTAATATCTAATGATTACAAAATCTAATTCTGATTTATTATTAATTTTTAGGATTCAGCCGATATTCGAAATGTAATTGCTCTACTTTGGCAGTAATATATTTTTTCTACATTAAAATAAAGCGTGTAATTTCAACTATTTTAAAATCATGGAACGATATATGAAGATGTATTGACTTCAACTAATTACTGTTCAGTATGATGAACATGATTATTATTAAACTCCACAACAGCAAAATATTCAGAATTTTTTTTATAGAAGACAGATGGAACGGAACAATAAGATCAACTGGTTTTGGAAGTTGGGTGCACACGAATAATAATATATAATAATACAACGAAATACTGTTAAGTTAGCTTTATACAATATACATACATTAACTCTCAAAAGCCGAGGTATAAATCTTAATTTCCATTCAAACTGATATAAACTACAAAATAAATGCCATTATTTAGAGTGCGACTTTTGGAGGGTCTTATCTACAAGGTGACCTTGTAACTAATTTTTGCTTCAACATGAACGGAAAAAACTTTAGAATTTGATAGTTGAACGCGAAGTTTTGTGGGAAGCAATAACTCGAAGTAAGTACGTATTTACTAAAATATTTTAAACTTCTACGTAAGTGGATATGGCGCTAAATTGTTTATCTTAGCAATGATTTGAATTGTTTCATTCCTAATGCTTAATACTAAAACAGAAATGAATAATCAGCGATGTAAATATAGAAATAAAAATCTAAGAAAATAGATAAATATGTAAATAAGTAAAATTTGTGTGAAGGCAATTTTTAGACTGAAACGGAATTTTGTCTTTGAGATCATAATCCCAAGCTAAAAATTTGGAATAGGCAGCGTTCAAATCTTTGAAACTTCTTGCGCACTACCCAGAATAACGCTAACTTATTTTCACTTTTCTTTTCAACAAATAAGTTTTTGAAATTTCTCATTCCTTATACTTCCAAATTAACTCTATGGCCAATGAAATCCCAGGTTCTTTGTCATAGAAACACAAGCTCAGGGACTATTGCTATCTATTTTCCTGAAATGTTTCTTCATAGTTCTCCCTTCCTTGCCTACTCAAAGATCTTTTCTCCAAAGATTTTTCCAAGTAGAATTCTATACATCCCAAGTGTATTTCTCATGTGTGTCTCGCAATCATGCAATCTCTTCTTTATTGTCTATTTGATATTTAGTGACATGATATACTTCAAGTTCAATAAGAAAACATCAAAGTGTTTTATATGTACAAAATATAAAAGTTTTAACCATTAAAAAAATAGTCTTAAAAGCTATTTGTGCTATTTTCATTGCACTTTCTTTACAGGAAGAAACTACAGAAAAATAAAACACGTTTTAAAATTAATTAAACCTCGGACAAATAGATTAAATGTTACCCTCGTTGTTCTTAAAGCCTTGATTTTTCTTTACAATTGTTTAATAATATTTGTTATATACATATATGTTTCTACATTTGTTTTATATCGGCATCGCTATTTAATTTGACTGATTCTATAAAACTAGGTGTCTTTTCTATTTTTTATGTACTATATGTATATGTAGATGTTTGACAAAATATTTGACACTGGGAAACTATATGGAATGGAAATCAACATCGAAAAGTAGAAAGTCATGAAAATATCCCGAGTAAACATGTCCTTACGAGTCAGAGTAGAACAAAAAAGAACTTGAAGAGGTCTATAATTTTAGGTATCTGGGGAGTATTCTGATAAGAGATGCTTACTGCACCAAAGAGACCAGGTCAAGAATTGCCATAGCCAAAGAAGCATTCAGCAATAAAAGATCACTCTTAACTAGCAGGCTCAATATTGGACTTAGGAAGAAGTTGGTCAAGTCTGGATTGTATGGTTTAGAGACTTGGACATTACGCAAGTTAGAAAAGAAATATTTAGAAAGCTTCGAAATGTGGTGTTGGAAGAAACTGGAGAAGATAAAATGGACAGACAGAGCAACAAACGAAGATGTTTTAAAACGGATAGGAGAGAAGAGGACACTTCTAGCCAACATCCTTCGTAGGAAGGCCATTTTGCGAAGAAATTGTCTTCTTCATACTGCCATAGAAGGAAAGATGAAAGGAAAGCGAGGAATAGGAAGAAGAACAGAACTGATCGATGATTTGAGAAACAGAAGAAAATATTGGGAGTTAAAAGAGGAAGCTTACGATCGAAAAACGTAGAAGAAATATTTTCAGGAGGCTTAAATCTAAAATTGAATAAAATCCTCATTAGTTCCAGGGCCTGCCGAAAGGCATAATACTTAATAATAATATGTAGATATACGTATATGTATGTGGTATTATTCATATTTCTTAGTTCCGATTTATCAAAGTAACTAGATGAAGGGCCAGAACAGAACTAGATTTCATTTAAATAATATAAAAATATCTAAAAATAAAACACTAATTCTAGGTACAATATTATTAGCGTTTAACGAAAAAATATCGAAAGATAAGACATATATCAATTGATAGGGCTTATACTAAGATGAATAAAATGATATGTATGAGTATAAAACCTTATGCACAGCTTTCGAGAAAATGGAGAACGAATTTCTTTTAAACGTAAAAATTGGCGTTATACGAGACAAGTGCCACTTATTCAGGTGAAACTGATACTGGCATGTATCCTTACAAATCTCTTCATTACAATATGACACTAGCAGAATGACAGAGTATATAGTATGGTTAATGACATATAGCCCTAAAATTATCATTAACGCTTACATTTTAATTTCTGTTTAACTAAAATAATGTCCAAAATTGTCTAAAATTCATACACATATCAGTCAATAGATGATATTGAGCTAAAAAAGAAGTACTTGAGGATAACTTCCCGTATATTATTTTCTTTTCACGAAAATCCAGAAAAAATATTATTGTATTAACTGGTATGTCGTTTGTTTGCAATAATATTGTAGAATTCTGCTGGAAAAGAATTTATATTCTACTGGAAGACATTATTTATTTTTGTTACGTATATGTAAAGGAGTACGCCGTTAAGTACCATATTGTGTATATTGTTGTTTGCGCTCTCCTAACGGTTACATACATACTCATATCAACGAAACAGATGCTCATGACATTTATGTACATACTACTTGTTAGTTCATGTTTTGAACATTTATTTTCACTTGATAAATGTTAATACAAAATATATCAAATTACATTAAAAATTAACTACTTACGATAGGATCGAAATAAGTTCTGTCTGAGTCCTACACTTTATTTCTGGGTGATGAATAAATGCCTTCCCTAGTAACTAACAAACACTATCAATAGCCTTCGAATGGTTTCAAATCACACGGTTAGGCACAGAGCCAATGAAATTTATAAAATGATCTCACGGTTAAAGAGCTCCATCTTTTTAAAAGCATTCATCTTGTTTACAAATCATCTGCATCACAAAAGAGAAAAAAGTGATACATACGTACGCAATATTCCCCACTTTGCTTTATCAATGCCACTTCGTTGCTGAAACAGAAAGATTTTCCTATGATTTAACCGTAAAATTTATGTTCTTACCGTCTTTACTACGTAATGTTGATTGCAACGTCTAACCTATGCAATGGTTCTTTCAGTAACAAAACAAAAGATGTGTATCAGCTTACATAACTGCATTCGGCTGTCTACAGTTCCTAAAAGGTTACACATTAACTTGACTCATCTTCAGCATGTGATGACTAGGAATACCAAAATTCTAATTATTCGTTATTTGTATATTAAAATAGTTGATTCTAATTCGAATAACGAACAATTGTTCAAATATTGAAAAGGTATATTGATGTATTCGAATAAGAGAAGAAAAATTATTGGACGACTTCTTCGAGTAATTTATAACAGCATAAGTTATGATAATTAGTTATTCGGAAACTAATAATAATTTCAATAACTATTCGAATAACGAACAATAATTTGAACAATTATTCGGATAACGAATAATAATTATATGCATTCGGATAACGAATAATTAATTGAAGAATTATTTGGATAAAGGATAATTATTTGAATTAAGAATAATTTATTCAAACAGTTTATGTGGATAAGGAATAAATTATTTGAAAAATTAACTTAAATAACGAACAGTTATTTGAACAATTTAGTTGAACAAAAAATAGTTACTTCAACAAGGAATATTATTCGAGCATTTTATTCGAATAACAAATAATTATTCGACTAACTTACTTAAATAAAGAATATTTATTCAAACAATTTATTTGTATAAAGAACGTTCGAACAATTTACTTAAATGAATACTAATTTTTGGAGTTTATTTGAATAAAAATATTTACTTCAATAAGAAATATTGTTCGAGCAATTTATTTAAATAACAAATAATTATTCTACTAATTTACTTGAATAAAGAATATTTATCCAAACAATGTATTTGTATATAGAATGTTCGAACAATTTACTTAAACAAATAGGATTTTTTGACCAATTTAGATGAATAAAAATAGTTACTTCAATACTGAATATTACCCGAACAATTTATTTGAATAACAAATAATTATTCGAATAATTTACTTGAATAAAGAACATTTATGCAAACAATTTATTTGTATCAAGAATGTTCAACAATTTACTTAAATAAATAATATTTTTGAGCAATTTAGTTGAATAAAAAATAATTACTTTAATAAAGAATATTATTCGAGCAATTTATTTGAATAACGAATAATTATTCGAATAATTTACTTGAATAAAGAACATTTATTCAAACAATTTATTTGTATAAAGAATGTTCGAACAATTTACTTAAATAAATACTATTTTTTGAACAATTTATTTGAGTAAAAAATAGTTACTTCAATAAAGAATATTATTCGAACAATTTATTTGAAAAGCGAATAATTTACTTGAATAAAGAATATTTATTCAAACAATTTATTTGTGTAAAGAATATTCGAACAATTTATTTAAATAAATACTATTTTTGAACAATTTATCTGAATAAAAGGTAGTTACTGCAATAAAGAATATTATTCGAGAAATTTATTTGAATAACGAATGATTTACTTGAATAAAGAATATTTATTCAAACAAATTGTTTGTATAAAGATTATTCGAACAATTTTCTTAAATAAATAATATTTTTGAACAATTTATTTGAACGAAAAATTGTTACTTAAATGAAGAATATTTTTCGAATAATTTATTTGAATTAACAGCATTAGTTATGCCTATTAGTTACACGAAGACAAGTAATTTTATTAATTATTCGATGTAACTGTTCAACTATTGGAAATAAATATTCGGATATTTGAACAACAGCAGAAAAAATATCGACTAATTATTCGAACATCGAATATTCGAATTATTGAGTTGAGTTGATTTTAAGCTTAGCTTAGCTTAAGTTCAGCAGCGAGGCTATATGAGACGTGGACCTACTGATTAATGTGGAATCCGAAATACATGAGCTCCCGCCTGGAATTGAACCGGGTCTCCCACTCAAAAGGCGTGTACGCTAACCGCTTAGCCACGAAGGAGCTCTTATTCGAACTATTTTAACAGCACTAGTTATTTAATATCTATCTAGAAGAAATAGTGAAAAATAGCCTACATGAAGACAGTATTTCGGTAGGAGGCAGAATGATTAGATGTTTATAGTTTGCAGATGATGGTGTTATTTTTATTCCATATTCTTCACAACTGTTGGCGTTGGAGACCCGGGTTCGATTCCCGACGGGAGCTCATGTGGTTCGAATTCCACATTAATCAGTAGGTCAACGTCTCATATAGCCTCGCTGCTGAAAGGGATGTTAAACTCAATATCAATTCAACTCAACTCTTCACAACCGTTCCTCAAGTTTTCTAACATTTTATTGATTTTCTTTTCAGATTTCTCAATAAACATACAGTATTGATTAAACCTTTCAGTAAATATGATTGTTCAAGAAATTGCTTAAACTCTGCTTTGATTTTTAGAAGACAAATGAACCCAACTAAAGTTTAACAATAAAAAAATGTACGTTGAAAGTAAAAGCGTTACGCAAATCTTTCTGTATTTTGATTTATTGTTGCAGTGAGAAATGAAAACCTAGGTTTATGAGTTGTTTTATTTTGTTCTATGTACTTAAAATTGTAAATGAAACAAGGAAAAGAAAGATGAGATAAAGAAAATGAGTATTGATATCAAGCGAGAAATATAATTGAAAACTGCTTATTATGTAACAATTCAATCATATAACCGTAACGTAGAATTATTTTGCACTACAACATATAATTAAACAGTTATAGTATAATACTTCCTCATAATTATACGATTACATGCCGCACAAAATTCTTGGCATTATTGCCCGAGGCTAGTCTGTTATACACAGTTATTTGATATAATACTAATGAAGTACTGCTTAAATAATTAAATAATGACTTGTATACATTGAAATTCTTTCTTGAATAAAAACTGTTGTTTTCGTAAATGGTCTGAAGAAAGTATTCGATATTATGTTATCCAATTAACTTGAATCTCATTTAAATGTTGGTATTTAATCAGTGGCGTAGGGAAGGGATGCCTCCCCCCAAAGGTTCCGACAATGTAATTTGGTACTTTGATAATCGTATTTTTTCTTGGAAGAAACAGGAATTACCTTTGATATACTCTATTTGAAAAGAAAATGTGTCACTAAATTGTTCCTAGACAAGCTGTGTTCGCCAACGTCGTTATTCTATTAAAATATTTGCATTTCGGGGGTATGGAAAGCGAGTTTTCCAAGAATCCCTGCTGATCAAAGGGAAGAAAAGAAAGAGAGTGAAGACATATTCATATGGTGACCTTGAAGTTATTGCTCTACTGTTTAACATAACAATGACCACAGTTTTCACGTGTTTTCTTTCACCCAAAGCCTTTGCAGACTGAGCCAGACAATACTGAAAAGAGTCAGTTCCTTTTTGATCATAAAATAAATTTAAAAAAAAAAAAAAAAAAAAACTTTATCTTAGTTGAAGGGTTAGTAGTCGGAATGGACATGTTTGAACCCAAGCAATCATTGACCTCGATAAAAATAAAACATTTGACATATCATCGTCTATTTTTAATGCTTCACCGCCGTTCCCAATAGGATTAACTACAAGGGAAGGGTTAATAACCATTCAATTCTAGCCGCAATTGGCATCAAAGAAAGCGGCCATCAATGAATTTCAGGAATTGCTCAGCAGCTAGAGCCTTTCTATCTCAACTCTGCCCTTCCCTTGTATGCTGTTGATATGTGATTTCCCGTACCTCACTCGAAAGAGGAGGGACATGTTGTTAAGGCCGAGATCTTTCAATTGTTAGATGCGGAAGCGTTGCCACAATAAATTATTTCATGGACTTCGCTGTCCTCTGTCTTGTTAGCCATTCTAAGTAGCCTACGATCTTCACTCGTCAAGACCAAATGACTGAATGACAAATTGGCAACACAGCGGAGGTCATTCACTTCTTTTCCATAAGCAAAGGGAGGGTTTCCTCCTTCAAAGGAAAGCGGGGGTGGGCCGAAGTATAGTTCGCATAGTTTACGAGGGCACAGGTGGAATAGACAGGCTCTAATTTAGTTTCCTTAAGAGGGAGAAGGAGTGCGCCACAGCGGCCGGAAGATTGGTGTTCAATTTAACATGGGATCTCAACCATTTTTTAGGCAAATCATGGTTTCATTTCGTTCTTTCGCAAAAATGTCTCAATAGCTCACTCAGTATGATGCATCTCATTTTAAAGGTGCAATTTGAACGCTGTGCGTGATATTTTCTTCTTATAAATACAGATAATTATAATCCAAATTCCCATAAGAAAATGATCAAAATTAGAGGAAAAGTCTTCTGTTTTTTTACAATAAGGAAAAGAGCTAAAAACTTCGGACTTTTTTGAGAATGGAGTACTATCTTTGTATTTGTGCGCTACTGTACTATTTTTTCGCTGTTTCCAAAGACATTCATTACACAATCGACGAGAAATTATATCCTTCATTATTGAATCTACAGAAATCAGAAATCAGATTTTTGCGTGTTCACGTACTTGGCCGTCTAACTGCTAGATGGCACTATAGTCGTTCCTCATCCCACTTTCCTTCTCAGCGGGAGCCAGTCCTTTTGAAAACCTACTTTGAACTTCTTAACAGGGGCGGGAGAAAGGAAATCATTGTGAAGAATGGGAACTTCAAACACGAGGAATGGCAAAATTTATGACCTCTTTAGTTGATGGTTTCTGTTTCAGCAGTACAGTGTATTTGTAGATGGTTTCTATGAGAAGAAGTAATTTGTGTTGGTAGCGATAAAGTCAACCTTTCGACAGAGATTTGTGAAGGAGAAGCCGAACCAAAGTCTTCGTTTATCTATTCCAAGAAAAAATGAAAACTTCCTGCAGGACTGAGAATATACATACAAGAGAAAAAATAAAATACATTATTATAATCTTATTATAATAATCGAGTAGATTAATCCCCGAAATATTCTTTGTTTACCTGTCAAAAAATCAAGAATAATATAAAGCTCTTTCATCAGCTTCCATCGTACAACATACTAAACACAAACATTATATATATATAGTGGCGGATCCAGGATATGATCAAGCGAGGAGCTAAACCATAGTTTGTCTCTTTATCCAGAGTAAACAGGATTGAAGCCCATTTTATCCAGTGTATGCCTGAACGTCAAGGGGGGGGCTATAGCCTCTATAGCCACCTTTGGATCCGCGCCTGTATGTGTATACTGTTTACAGTGCCGGATTTACGTATAAGCTAAACAAGCTATAGCTTAGGGCCCTGCTCTCTTGGGGACCAAAAATCTAAAGAAAAACTGGATATACATTTCTAAAATATAAGAAAATTAAAAAATAAAATAAAATGTATATATACGTAGCATCAATGCTTCCTGCTGTGTAGCCTACGTTCATGTAATTAATGGGGCTCCTTCTGCTAGTCTGCTTCCTAAATTATCTCTAGTTTGTTCATTTCTGTATGTAGGGTGCCTATGTTCATCTGGACACATAAAGGACCCCATTACCTTAAACACCTTGGGGCCCCACGAAACCTAAATCCGACTCTGACTATTTATTTATACATGTTTGCTCCCTCTCTTTTCGAAGCAGTGTTTCTTTGATATTGCTTCAGATTCCGGCAGGTTTTACCAAGGAGGGAAGAGTCCTTACTCATTCCAGGCATTCAAACTAGGGACTGGACTACTTGCTTCCAACATTCTGTCCCCCATGTATCCCGGTCTGAATCAATTGATTAAAGCCCATAAAACATTCAAATTCAAATGTAAATGTTGTTCATCATTGTCGACACCGAAATATTTCTCAATCAATGGTAGGGGTGTTTGGTATCCTCAATCTGTCTCCCTCTTATTAGCGGAGAAATACTCTATATTCGGTAGTTTTTTTTTTTTTTTTTTTTTTTTTTTTAAGTGCTGTTTAATGTATCGCATAGGAAACTAAATTTTTATATGCCCTGGTAGTATAGAAACGCACCATACGGTACCTTACCAAAATAAACATCCTATGCCAAGGATGCAAACATTAACAATAATAATAGAAAAACATACTAATAAACATTTTAAAGACATTCTTTCATTAATCAAGTCGCACTTAAAAGTAGAAAACAATTTTGGTTATGCATGACTTAAAAAAAAAAAAAAAAAATGGGATGCGCTCTAATATAGGCTTACATACAGTTACTTTATAAATTCTTAAAATGACGCGCCCCATTCTTTTTATTTAGGCTTGCATAAATAAGATTATTTTTAACTTTTTAGTGCGAATTGATTAACAAAAGATTGTCTTTAAAAGGTGTTTTATCATTTTTTTTTTATTCGTTGGACACATTTTCCAAATCCTAAAGTGATATGCAACCAGGGAAATAAGGGCTGGTTATAGGCTAGTATTTATTTTAGGATAAAATAGTTGAAAATAAAAACATTAAAATTTGCTTTTAAAATAAATAGATATATTGCAAAGTATGAAAGTAAAAATGAAATATTGTATTGTCGCCGGACTTACGTCGCTCTGTGACAGTTCTTAGTTCTATGACGTCAGGAAATAAGTTCAATGTATACGAACACTTATTCAATGTTTGAAACAAACACCTGTTACGTCCTTGTACACTCATCTCCAAAATGATTGTCGCATATCTATAACTGTCTTCATGTGATATAATGTAATTATTTTGCTGGGTACTTTTAATACTGATACTATGTGTATAATCGGGAAATGTATATATGGTAAATTTCATAGGAAAATATTTATAAATACGAAAATTAGAATGAGTAAATCATAATGTTGCTAAATGGACACGAAAGTTTTATTTTCGTTTTATTGTTCTTATTTACTCCTCTTTTGACATGAAACTTGCATACGTGTCTCTGCCGATTGTACACATACTAACATTATAAGAAATACCGGGTGAATTCGTTATCAAATTATATTCCTACAACAACATATTTATGGACATGCGACAATAATTTTGGACATGAGTGTACCTTCCTGAAGAAGGTGACACATCTTTTAATTCTATTGTTATTGAAGTGGTCTATTTCCCCAAATAAACCCAATACCAAGCAGAGCATATGCTCCCTCCTGTCCTTCTAAGACGGTACCCAAGGCTAAATGTAACATTGCGCCCCTTTCCTGTTGAATAGGAAAAATTCAGGATGGTCAGCTACTGGTATCGATCCCAGGACCATTCGAATGTGAAGGCGAGACAGAGGGTAAATCTGGTGATCATATTTTGAAAAGAAAATAAAGAAATGGATTCCACTAAAAAAGAGTCACATTGCCAATACATTTCAGATCTTTGTCTGGGTTTTCTGCCTTTCAATTCCAAGTTTTTTGGTTTTTTTTTTTAATCACGAAGGCCCAAAATAAATTAGAATATCGACTCTCCCGTTTTTTTTTTTTTTTGTTTTTTTTTCTTTAAAATATTTGCATGGTTCTTTATTTTATATCAGACTCTTCCTGCACTATTCCCGCGTTATTTACCATAGGTAGAATCCTTTGAGAAAGAGACAGGCGACAAGTACTTTAGTTCTCTATGGTATGTTTGTGGACCGTTGTAGATATTTGAGTGGCTGACGGCTGATATTACCTGACCAGGATAGCAGTGCGGTTTTGGAAGGATGGCGCTGCTGTTGTGTTTACATCAGTTTGTAGGCAAGCGCGGTGGGACAGGGGAGCGGAGAGTTTCATTCTTCAGTGTATCCAACGGTCTTTAAAAGTTGCAGTTTGGATGTTATGCATAGCCTCCGTTCCCAGAAATAGAACATTTGTCTTATTATAAGCAGGGGTTCCTTTATTTGACGGCTCTCTTTCCGCTTAATAAAGAACGTCGTAAGTTATGTGGTTGTAATGAACCATTCCTGCAGTACTGCTGATGTATTGTGAATAGTGATATATGAATGGAAATTACCAATTTAAGAACAACATAGCACAATTGACAATTCAGTGAGCTTCTACCGTGTATTAAGCAGATTGTATAAAAATTTATTACGTTTTATTCGATGTCATTAGAAAACAGGAGCAGCCTGTAAAAGGCTGCCCGCTAGTTTGTTCGCAAGTTATGGAGGGTGTATTTTTGTTGTAGTTTTTTTTCTTTTGCTTGTTACTTAAGATGTTCTGCAAATAACTTTAATAACTTTTGAAACTGTTTGTCTTAACTTGAGTCAGGGGCGGATCCAGGCTGAATGTTTGGGGGGGAGGGAAATCGTTCGAAGTCAAATCAAGGTAAGAGTGTATTGCAAAAAAAAAAAAGAAAGAAAGAAAGAAAGAAAAAGAAACTAAAACAACTTTAGAAAAGGAGAAGTAGCTATTGTCTGCAATTTCTAGAACAGAAATGGCCACCTGCGATTTTGAAGGTGGACATTTTTTTTTTTTTTTTTTTTTTTTTTTAGCAAGAACGCCAATGTAAGTAATTTCTTGCAATTTATTGCTTTTTTTGACTTCTGCAACGTAAAACAAAAAAAGTAAGGCCTATCTATTTTAGGTTTTATTTTACATTTATAATACAAAGGTGAAAATTCTTAGATTTTATTTTTAAAATAAAAAATATCCCATTCTGTGGAGGGCAATCGCCCCGCCCCCTGATCTGCCCCTGACTTGAGCATATGCGTGAAGTGATTTATTACGAACAGGACAAAAAGAACTCTGATAGATTGATTACAAGTAATACGGTTAGAAACACTGCTGCTTGCATTTTAGTTCCAAAACCCGCCGCCCGCACTCGTTGGCTGGTCAGGATATATCATGTTGGTCCCTCTTACAATATCTCTGTATTTATTTTTTCTTCAGTTCTGTTTCTCTTTTAGCCAAAAGAAAGGAATTTCACTCCTCTGTCCCATTTACATCCGTAACCACCCCCCTCCTGCGCTGTCCAACTTTGACCACATGCAGGGGAAAACGAAGGAAAAGGAGGGGTGCCATTTGCTTTGACGGCATTTCAGCAACAACCCCATCTGTTGCCAAAATAAGGAAACACTTTGCACTGCGATATCTTCGATTTGTCAAGGTCACTTGACTCCTTCCGACTCTTAACCTACAAGAAAAACAGAAAGAAAGAAAAGAGGTCTAAAAATAAAAATATTTCTTTGGTGTTTTGGTTTCATTCAGATGAAAAATATTCGAGGAAAAATTGTTAACAGGAGAGGATGCAGGGGTGTAGCCAGCAGGTTTGTGTAGGGGGGGGCCGTCGTTTTTGAGGGGGGGCCAGCTAGAATTTACAAAGCCAAAAAAAAATGTTTTGCTGCTAGCGTTTTTGACGCCTGGAAGAAAGGAAAATTTTGGTCTCCTATTTTAGCTTCTTCTTCTTTTTCATCTATTATTATTATTATTATTATTATTATTATTATTATTATTATTATTATTATTATTATTATTATTATTATTATTATTATTTTCCATAAATTATATTCAATATAGTTTTTATTATGCTTAATCAAGAACTACTGCTCGGGACCAAACGCTATACTTTTGTGCATAACTATAAAGGTAACCAAGAAAGTTCTGTCCCTTTTCGTGGAGGTCTGTGTTCAATTGGACCTCACACTGTGAGTTGAATGCGAGTGGAGAGAAGGCAAACGCCAGTTGTTGGTGTGGGTATATCCAACATACTACCTGGTTGTGACAATTCAGACACACCGTGAACTTGCGTAAAGACAGAGGAAACATGGTACATCCACAGAGCGTCATAAGAGCATGTATGCTGAACGAGTTCAAATGGAGGTCAAACGCCGCTGTAGCGGGACAGAAGATGGTGTCGTGAGGGTGTCGTGACGACGCGAATATTGCAGCGATGGTTTAACAAGTTTAAGAACGATGACGAAACACCCGAAAACACCAGGTGCCAGAACACCAACACATGTACAAAGAGGAACTGGGACTACAATTCAGTATGTGGTGAAACCATTCGGCAGGACATCCATCAAGTTGTGAAGCACTACAAGTTGGGTCGATGGGTCTCTCATATTTTGACTCCGGGCCAGAAGGCAACGCGGCAGTCGCCTGTGTTTATTTACTGTTTCGGAGCCTTTTTTGGACAGGGCGTTGACATGTGATAAAAAGTGTGTCCTATACGAAGCTCCACGGCGCCGTCATCATTGGTTAGCATCCCATAAACCGATTTCAAAACAGCAGAAACCAGCACTGTACCAGAAGAAGGTCCTTCTGTGTATTTGGTGCATCGTGCATCAGGAACTGCTACCAGCTGGTCAGAGTATCAATGCAGCTGTGTACTGTCAGCAGTTGAGCTGTGCTAAAAAAAAACTCAAAACTCTGGAACCATCAGTTCTGAATTGCAAATGGGTCCTCGTTTACGGGACAACGCTAAGTCCCACGTGGATAGGATGACTCAGGACACCATTTTCTGCCTTGGATGGGAAACAATATTGCAACCACTAAATATCCCGGGTATTGCACCGTCCGATTATCACCTGTTCCATTCTTTGGACAATCATCTTAGAGGACGCCAGTTCAAATCCCCAGTAAAAGTCCAAAATGCACCTGATACTTTCTTCGTTTCACGGCCCACCAAGTTCTACCGCGATGGATTGCATGGCCTTCCAGAACGTTTTCAGAAGGTCGTCGATGCTGATGGGGACTATTTTAGATCTTCCAGGTTAGGTGACATATCGATGTTCGAAGGTGGTGGGTGAAAACTTTTCTTGGTTACCTTTATATTTAAATTTAAGACCTCGTATACAGAACCTATCTACACAAGATTGATTTTCTTTGAAATTTCTTTATGGTTTCCTGACAAAAATATTTATTTATTATTCGTGACAAAAATATTTATATTATTTATTATTATTATTATTCGCATTTATTTATTTATTTATTATTCGTAAAAAAAATATTATTTTATTACACTGAGTAGAAATAAAAGAGAGCGAATGAAATCCAAATTGAATAAAAGCATTGTTTCTCACTAAATTTTCCATCCTCTATGTCTTTTAAAACACTTGTTAAAGCATATAAAATATACTGTATTTACAAATCAGTTTAGTACCTTTGTTTTATGGCTGTATTTGTAGTACCTTGTTAAAACGTTTGTCTTCAAACTGTCAAATATAAATTGCAGTAAATTGTGTAATCTGCTGTTACAAAAAAGTATCCTATTTTTCGATCGGTATAAGGAAGAGATATTATACTATTTTTCGATCAGTATGGGAAAACAATATTTCTCCATACTATTTTATCATAAATTGTTAATTTTCAATAAACTTTTTTACTTTTAAATGAATGAAGCGAAATAATTTTACTATGATGTTTTAAAAGCTGGTCATTTGGGGGGGCCAGGAAACCATTTGGGGGGGCCCGGCCCCGATGGGCCCCCCCTTGGCTACACCCCTGAGAGGATGGAAAACGATAGTAAAGACTTGTTACGTATGACTATGTCACAGCAATCTCTGATGATTGATCAGTTAGTTCATAAGATTTGTTTGAGTTAGACGTGTTTAGGGTGTCGAAATAAGAACTTACTTTGCAATTACAAAATGTCGGAAAACGTTTTACAAATGTGGTTAAAGCTGAAAAAAAGACAATTGTGTTAATTTCGGTGAGAAAACTATGCAAACAAATAAATAAAAAAAAGGCAACGGAGAAATATCTAAACAAGATGTTAATTCAGAGAAAAATTCAAAAAACGTTTTAGAAAAGTGGCTAGAACGAAGAAAAGGACAGTAGTGGTGTTAATTTTGGCGAAGAGCATGTCCAAAAACAATAATCCAGATACAGCGAAGAAATATCTAAAGAAGCCGTCACTTCAGAGAAAGATTTATTATTATTATTATTATTATTATTATTATTATTATTATTATTATTATTATTATTATTATTATTATTATTATTATTATTATTATTATTATTAGAACTAAAAATTCTGGCTCAACACACACAATAACAATACACCTACATCATATACATACATATATATATATATATATATATATATATATATATATATATATATATATATATATATACCTGTATATATATATATATGCCCCAACACTAAGCCCCCCCCAAACAAAGATCCTGGCCACGCTACTGTATTCAATACGATATTCAAAGCACATTGGTTAATGAAACTGTTAACTTTTTCTTGTTTATATCTTACTATCTCTGTGGCTTTATATTCTTTTCGATAAAGCAAACTGCTACGATTACTCAATTGACTTTATATAAATGTTACACATTCGATTTGAGAATCATAATGGGAAAGTAAAATTTAAAAAAACGTTTATATAATACGTATTTGATTTCATATTAGAAGAAATTTAGAAAGACCATCTTGATGATGGTAAAGTTGAACGAACAATAAACCAACTTAAATTTAATAATAATAATAATAATAATAATAATAATAATAATAATAATAATAATAATAATAATAATAATAATAATAATAATAATAATAATAAATTTATCCAGGGGCGGCGATTAGGATTGGGAAATTGGCAGTTGCCCCCCAGCTTTTCTAGTGACCCCTAAATATATATAGTTTCATTTGGAAATGTGAAGTTTTTGTATGTATTACTGTTTCATAGAAAAAAAAGTGCCATATAATATTTACCCTTGCGTGAGTACGTATTGGTTGTTTGTCTTCCCGTGGAGTTGCTACAAGAATTACGTTTTAATTGCAATTGCGTATTTCTTTAAATGTCTTAGCCTATTATTGTAGTATTTACTGTCTTTCGTTTTCTAAGAGTAATAACATACATTTAATGACATGTGTGGAATTAAAAATATAAGTTGTTTATTAATCCCCAGTTTCAATATAATTTCTACAAAACAAGCCTTATTATTCATTACTATGATTTAATATTATCCTTTCTATTTTCTTGTTTTGCAAATTTATTAAATAATCTGATCACACAATTTTCCAGACAGAATTTTAAGATGCTTATGTGCAAGGAATCAAATCTCTTCTTAAACTTTCGTTTTTAAGAGTACAAAGAGCTAGTACCTACTTGCGTTGCTCTTGTCAATTTACTTAATAAAATATGAAATACGATATACGGTATTTTAACTGAGAAAGATAGTATCCTATTAGTTATACGACCTTTCGTCAAAGTGTTAGAAACAACCAGGAAAACTGACATTGATATACAAATATTCAGATCATGTCTTGCTCCCCCCCCCACTTTTAACGTCTAATCGCCGCCACTGAATTTATCTAAGAGTTTTACCATGAAATGGGATGAACATACTATTTTCGGTGCAAAAGAATAATTTAGCTAGACCTTGATTTTTGGAAAGATAGTTCAGAAGCGACCTTCGGAGGGGCCAAACTCCAGTGAGTTTGAACTTACTTTAGCAAGTTTCCTCAGCAAGATAGCGAAAGCTTATATATTTATTTCAATATTTTCCATTTATTTTGCTTATCACCGGACGAAGATGCTTCATCCAGTAGTTGATATCACTTGGGATTAAGTATGATTACAATTCCTTCTAAACAAATTCTTTCATCAATATGATTGGTGACAAAGGGTCGAAGAATACATTCATCAGCTAAACATATTGAATGAAAATAAAAGTCATACAATGAAGTCATGTTCGAATGAAGCCGTGTTGGAATTTTTAAACATATCTTTCTGCGAAGAGAAGTGATGCAATGGCATTTGACGATCGTGCCATTATAAGCATAAGGATGTGTTGTATTCGGAACATCGCTTTGGTTAAATGAACAATGTAACTTTCACTTTCTTAATAGCAACTAAAAATCAGTAAACATATTGGTTGGCTTGGAGCGTATTTTTCAGCACTGAGGTTCTATGAAACGTAAACTTACAGCTTAAGATAGGCTACGAGCTACAAGAGCTCCCACCGGAAATCGAACCAGGATCTTCCGTGCCAAAAGCGAGTACGCTAAAATAAAATGAAAACAAATGCAAACCAGAAAATAAAAGTTTGATTAGTTTACAAAAGAGTGTTTTGATCATCATGATGATCATAAAGAATTTGACGTAGTGGTTTAAATGTTTTAGAAAACAACAGAAATCAGTCCGACATAAATTGCATGGGATTTGACTAACGCTTATGAATCATGGATGTTATCCTACTTCAGCACAATGTGAAGCCATATATTGCCAACACACGTAACACTTTATCCCACCTGTAAGCTACAATGCATCCTCATATTCCCTGGACATTGCATCGAACAACTTCACTAATTCACTTGCCGATCAGTTCTACTACCTTAGTCTGCCTAAGCATTTGGAATAGGATATTGCTGCTGATGTATATTTACCAGCTATGTCTTACTTGATGTAGTGTATTTCGTTCAAGTGTGTTCAGGTGCTAAATTTGACTTTATTTTCTGTTTTATCTGCAAAAATACAATACTTTCAGATAGGAGCGTCATTTGAGTCATCTCGAACTGTTAGATTCAGTTTGAATTCATTCAAATCACCATGAATCCATCTAACCTGGATTTACATACAGATGGTGATCAGAAAAATGGAAACACCTGTAGTTGGCAACACGTCAGATGTATTGGTTGGCAGTGGTGTCGTGGCGCCCGCAGTGCCGGACCGCTGGTGGTGGTGTGTTAGGTCGGTCTCCATACTACGTCATGCGCAATGGAACAGCAGTGTCCAGTGGCTGCAGCAGACGGAGGTAGTGTAAAATGGGAGACCTCTCAGATTTTCAAAGAGGGCAAATTATTGGTGCACGGTTATGTGGAGTGAGTGTGACGGCAGTGGCTTCTGTGTTAGGTGTGTCGCGTGGGACAGTGTCGAAGGTGATGACGGCCTACACAACACACGGGAAAACCGCATCGGGGAAGCGGAACAGTGGGCGGAAGAAAATCATGAGTGACAGGTCACGCCAGGTATTAAAGCGCATTGTGACACAGAACCGTCGTGCCACTGCCGAGCAAGTGACCGAGGAACTCAATCAGCACCTCCCCCACCCTGTTTCGACAATCACAGTCCGCCGCGAATTACATGACATGAACTTACGGGGTCGTGTTGCACGGGCCAAACCGCTCATCAGGGACCATAACGCTTTCGCACGCCGCAAATGGTGCCGCGACCATGCAACTTGGACCGTTGAGGACTGGAAACGTGTGATATGGTCGGATGAGTCATCCTTCACCCTATTCCCAACCACGGGCCGTGTTTATGTGTGGAGAACGCCCAAAGAAGCTTATGATCTGCAGTGTCTACGCCCAACTGTGAAACATGGCGGCGGCTCGGTGATGCTGTGGCCCGCCATATCATGGTTTTCATTGGGTCCTATGGTCACACTTAGCGGACGAATCACTGCCAACGATTATGTCACAATTTTAGGAGACCACTTGCATCCTATGGTCCGGATGTTGTTCCCGGATAATGACGCCATCTTCCAGGATGATAATGCACCCATTCACACAGCTGACGTTGTTGCAGCGTGGTTTGAGGAACATTGGAATGAAGTTCAACACCTCCCCTGGCCCGCCCAATCCCCAGATCTCAACATAATTGAACATCTATGGTCCATCTTGGAAACACGACTCCGGCGACGATTTCCACCTCCATCCTCTCTCACAGAACTGACCGATGCCCTGCACGAGGAATGGTGCAAAATTCCACTTACTACCATTCATGACCTCTATGCCTCCATCCCACGTCGCATGAAGGCTGTTCTGAAGGCGAAAGGTGGCCCGACACCATATTAATCTGGTAAGTTGCAATTTCGTTCAGGTGTTTCCATTTTTCTGATCACCATCTGTAGTTGTATATATCAATTTGTGGAAGCTGAAATTTTACAACAAAATTATTATTCTCATTCATTATTATCATTATTTTAACATAATTTTTAAAGGCAAAATTAGTGAATAACATTTAATTCATTCTGTCGAACGTCTAGGGAACCATGACTTCTCACTTATTCTAGGGAACCATGAACTTAAAGTTATATATTTTTAATCATCATTACATGTTTACGACTATACTTTCATGTTTATGATGTGAGTTGTTATTGAATTAGTGGCCTTGGCATAATATCTGTAGGTTAGATCGACCATCACATTAATATAATGGTGACAATGAATAATAATTAATAATTCAGAAGCCGATAAGAAAACGTTATGCTACATTTTACTATTAATAATTCGTCTATATTTCTAACAACTTGATTGTTTTTATTACTTGCTTGTGTTAGCCAACGTATTGTAGTGAACGAATAATTTTTATAGTTTGTCACGCATTTTCAGAGTTATTCTGCAACATACTTTGGAAAAAGGGTCGGCTTGTGATCACGTTGATGTGGGATTATTAAACGAAGGCGATGATAATGATTCCCCACAAAGTCCCTTTATTTACTATTTGCTCCGTAAAAAAGGGGAGGAATCAACTTTTAATACATAAATTGCGTTTCCCTTAAATAGGAACCAAACTATGTTGTTCATGCCTGTGCTTCTTGTAGTAGGTCGAGAAGCAAGAAACAATTTGTGGTTTGAATACAAACCATTAATATGCTCTTCGAAAGCCAATACTTGCTAGTTTGCTTAATACAAGTAGAACCCAGACTATTAAAAAGAATAGTTTGTTAAATCAAACTTTATAAGTTATACTAGTTATGTATGATAAAATTTGGCATTGAATATAAAAATAGTATAGTAGGGAGAAATAGTACAGTATTTTAGGGAGATTACGGCTTTGTATAAATTTGTTTGCCTTTAAAATCATTCACTATATTCACCACAACATTATCGCTCATTGTAATTATTCGAGGGAAGATTAAGTGGACGTTCGACCATTCTGGCTGAAGTTTTGCAAAGTTTCCGTAGTTTCCGCACATATCTAAATAAACAGGAAATATATATACACACGCGGTTGATTTATTCTTTATCAACCTTTGGATAATTTTGTGAATTTTGTGGTGAGCAATAAGATATAGTACAAGGCTATTCTCAGGTGTCAGCGTCAATGAATAACGGTCATGTCATACCTTAGGCATATAGTTTAATAATGTACTTATAAGAGGAACTGAAAATTTAAAACAAGGTGGTAGTTCTAATAAATATATGTAAGGTCCTAGGATTGGTGGAATTTACTTTAATAATGAATTAAGTGTACAATTAATATTTCAATATGAATATTTTGATATATATTTTTTTTAAATAATGATTTTCTTCTTTCGTTTTCCTCAAGCAGTTACATCGTCCCTTCGTTAGTAACATTTTCGATATTCTGTATTTTACTATATGTTGGTTGGTCTATGAAAATTTTATATCAACTTTGCTAGGAAAAGAGGAGCCACAAACAGCCAAAAAATGATGAATACCCCACATACCCAACTCTTGCTTAGCTCTTGCACGTAGTTTTTATTAGATTACTCACATTTCTCTAGAATATTTTAAAAATAATCTTATGTACTTATCAAATACCGATTTTACGGACTTGCATTAAATAGCCTTTTTACATGGCAACACTGCATCAACTTTGTCACATTTTCGTACCAATGGATAAATGTTGATGCATACTGCACATATACACAGAGACTCAGCCGCAGGAAATCAGTTTTTTTTGCAACTGAATACTGATTTTCTTCATTTTGTACTTTTTTTTTTTTTTTTTTTTTAATTTTGCACTTTTGATACTTTCTTTCTTTACTATACAAAAATGTTACAATTTCCAACATTGGTTATGATCAGTGTTTCTTTCAGAAACAATGTTCCGGGGGGCACACTTACTATTCTGGGGGGCACTGCTGGTACTATTCTATTTATTATTATATTAAAGACGTATTATTTTGGTCTCCTCCGGGGGGCACTCTCAGAGCTCCGGGAGGGTAGTCTGAAAAAAACACTGGTTATGATTTCGAAAATATCTACATAGAAGATGTTTACATTTGTTTCAAGTCTCAGGTCTTTTTCGTTCTTGATTCAAAAAGATCCACAATCAAACTTTAGGTTGTGCAACTTTACAGACACATTGTACTATACACGTATATGCACAAAAAACACATATACACAAATATAAAACATTTGCTTTCGAAGGATGGTCCCTAGAACATTCTGACAAACAGAAGTGGTCCCCACTTGAAAAGAGTTTGAGAATCGATTACATAATTAAAATTCAAATATCATTATGAAAGCAGGTGAGATTCAGCCAAGGCTGTTCTAACACCTAACCCTTGTCATTAAGAAGAAAAAGTAAAACAAAGAGTAATAATAACTAAAAAAAAAGTTGAAAATTAATAAGATTAAATAATCACATTAAAAATAAGTGTTAAAAAAAGGTAACCTAAATTTACGACAGATATGACGAAGTCAAATACAAGTCATTACATAGTAGGATGAAAGAAAACAAGAAAGAAATACATCGTGTAGTATCACACCAAATTGTACATATGAATGCTAGAGAATAATCGTTGGTTATTGAACAAGTAAACTTTTAATTAGTTTTTAAAGGCGTTAAACGACTGCTAATCTTTAATTATTTTAAGAAATGCGTTCCATGCCCTTGGCCTTGATACAGAGAAATATCTTTCCCCTTGTTCTAGTCTGTGTCTTGATATGTCATATTTTATTAATTTATTACGAGTCACATAAGAATGAATAAGTGATCGATGTGTGAGCTTACGATGTAAGTATTGAGGACATTTCATTTTCAAGATTTTACGAATAAAACAGCAATAACGCAGGTAAGGACTCACTATATACCTTCGTCTTGACATAGTTAGAATTATTGGTGTTCAGCGTAGGTAAAATGTGATCCTTTCTGTTTAGATTAAATCAAACTGAATGCGTGAATTATGAATTTAGTGTATCATTTTAGATTTGTAAGCCGAAAAAGATTGTCCACATACTGTGTCACGAAAGTCAAACAAAGGTAGGATAAATACATTCGTTAGATACGGTTTTTATAGAGGAGGTTGAGTAATCTTACTTTGTAAAGGCAGCGTAATAGAGAAATTGCTTTATTACACTCAGTACAAATGTGCTTATTCCAACTTAGTTTCTCATCTAACAACAATTTCAAAGTTTTCACATGGGAAGTATACGAGTTTACAATGTCTCAAAGGTATAAAATCAAAGAAAGCTCTGATGTTTAACAGATTTAAGTAATTAAATCTTAAAACTTCGCGCTAAGACTTCTGGAAAACTATAATTAATATTACGTTGAATATGTGGATACTTTTCTTGTCGCGGTCCAGCTGGTTGTTATGACGTAAAATGACACCGACCAAAGTAGAAGAAAACATCGTCCACTGGCAGAGCAAGCGACAGAAGAAACGTCACAAGAGGTGAAAGTGGGCCAGGTAACCCATCTACAGCGCCCTGACAATGAATCACGTACTGCATCTACCAGGAGAAGCCGAGAAAGGAACGTCACTTGGTGCCGTTCGTTGGTTGGATTCGCTTTCTAATATTCTCCAAAAACAAAATTACAGTAGAAGAGAAGGAAAAAGGAAACAAAAATTTTAAAACAAA
The DNA here is from genome assembly GCF_964235325.1 of Thermobia domestica. Taxonomy (NCBI): domain Eukaryota; kingdom Metazoa; phylum Arthropoda; class Insecta; order Zygentoma; family Lepismatidae; genus Thermobia; species Thermobia domestica. Next base: position 77,773,350 of record NC_137455.1, read on the forward strand.
AAAAGGAATTACGATTTTCTTCCGTAATTTCCGGTCAAATTGTAGACTATTATTTGTTTCTCAGCAGCCGTGCTTCCGTTTCTCTACAATTACCCACCTCAAGTATTCTTTTCCCCCCTCAGCATATTGAACAATATCTTTTAACGACTTGAAGAAAAAAAAGTTTTCACTGAAGAGTTGCACAATAACTTTGGTTGGTGTCCCAGAAAAAAAAAAAAAAAAAAACATCTGAACGTTGTTCCTATATGCTTTATTTCTCCTCCAGAGTAGATTGCAGATAGTGAGACTAGATTTTTATCTTTTATGTCACGCTTAAGGCGTCTAGAAAGCATTTTACTCTCTCTTCAAATCTTCACAGAGTAAGAAAAATACAATTAAACATTCCTATTTTAAACATGCGCACAGTTATCTTGAAATGCATACTAATTATAGATTATCTTATATGAATATTATAGTATACCAAAATTAAAATGAAATATCATTGTAAATTGTAAATATTTAAATTTCGTATTTCAAACCTGTATGTAAATATTTTGTCACGCTTTAGAAAGCATCAACTGTCTAAATTAATAAATTAAATTAGATTGTTTCCTGAATCTAGTTCAGATTATTAAAACAAGAACAAAACTTATTGTCTATAAACGCATAAAGCTTCCTAAAAATAAATAAATAAAAAGACACGTAACCTCTAAATGTAATGATCTACCCTTAAACTCTGAAGATTTGCTATTTGTCTATAACGACACAAGTCTTTCTGTAACTCGCCCTCTAGCTCTACTACATGTACTAAAAAATCACGATGTAAGTGTTTTTAGTAATTGTTTTTAGATTCCCTGTCTCATATTCAACCACAATATTTAGTATATTCGTTGGACTATGTTAAAAATAGTTAATAATATTAAAACTTCTTTAACACTTAATTAAATTTATATTCTCTATATTATACTTTCTCTTTATCTCTTGCAAAATTTTGTTAAATTTTAGGTAAATCAAAAACCACCAGCTAAAATTAAAAGTTCAATTATTGGTGAACTCTCTAATATTCTGTGATCTTTACAAAATAACATAAGTGGTAATCGTCTCAAGGAATTTGCATGGTTCACGGTTCGATCCTGAATAGGCATTCTTCACAAAATAACAATATGTAACAAAAACACAAAGTAAAACATATTCCTTTCTCCTTCCAGATCGTGGGGCCGCGGTGGCTCAATGGTAGAACATTCACGTCAATGGTGCATGGGGTCCCTGGTTTGATTCCAACTCGCGCCAAGTGGACGAACATCGTGCGCGCGTTTTTTTGGGGGGGGGGTTCTCCCGTTTCCTCCCACTTTCTTCATTCCACCATTTCATTCATTTCTCGTCATCACCGTCTCCTTTAGCTAGGGTTGCCATATGTCCGTATTTTGTACGGACTGTTTGTATTTTTGAGTCTGTGTCCGTGTCCGTATCGTACATAGCATGAAATAGGAAAATGTCCGTATTGACAGTTTTTGAAGCTGCCCGAAAATTTCCGAGTCGGGAACCGCTAAAATCTCGGGCGAAAAGAACTGTGTTTTCATCATATACGGTAATTTTTATTTTAGTAACTATCAATAAAGTAGGTTATGTTTTTAAAAAGTGTCTCATTTTTTCATTACAGGGTTCTGTTAGTTAGATTTGATACACGTACTCTAATGACATGATTTATTATATTCGTGTTAATGAAAAAAACATTAGTTTCCAATAGTGTTTTAAGTATTACAGTAAACAATTGTGTGATAACCTAAAAAAGTTATTGTTAGGTAAAAAATTTCAAATATTTATTCTGTATTTGGGCACCGTATCTTTGATGGGCTGTCATTTTAAGGCTTGTCCGTATTTTCGATCCAAAAATTATGGCAACCCTACCTTTAGCCCAACCAGCATAATAGTGGAACGTAAAACTCAACGATTTCATTTAATTATAGTTTCCATCCATATCATTCAAAATATATGAATAAGCTCCCTCGTTGCTAAATGTTTTGTGTCCTCGCCTTTCATACGGCAACCTAGGTTCTACTCTCAGTGCAAATACAGGTAGTTTGAATCCAACATTAGGTTTGATTTATAAAATTCGTTCAGACACGTTAGTATTTCAGATGAAAGATTTTGGAAAAATATGTTCTTAATCAACAAACCAGCAACTTCGTTCCATGTTGGACACATTATATGTGTAATCTAGCTCTCTTGGAGGCAGGGGCGGATCTAGAAGACAAAAACTAGGGGCCAGTCAGAACCAAGACTATGATAAGTATATTATGAGTGTATTATAAACTTCCAAAAATTATACTTGTAAATAATAGCTTAAAATATTTTTGTCACTCAAAAAATTGGGGGCTAGGCCCTCCTGGCCCCTGGTTAGATCCGCCTCTGCGGAGGCGTGATAATGTGGTGGGGAACAGAGTCATCTTGTGGCTAGGGAAAGTGAAACAGTTACCCCAGATTCCGTACCATAACAGGAAAGAGTAAACCCCTTCAGAAGAGGTGTCAAATTTAGTGTTTCTGATTCATTATTGAAATTCGAAATATTTAGAGATGATGATTCATCATTTTGTGTGACATTTTAAAGACCATTTACTCCTAATGTCACGAACTACACATATGTTAATAGTACTTATATTAGAGATAATTTTCGAATATCTCACTCCAACTTTATCACGCTGGAACTTTGGTGTGAAATTCACATGGAGTAGTTATGTATTTGTTTTTATATTATTAAACTCTAAACGTTGGTTTCCTATGTTCAACAAGATAAAACGTTGTGCATTAGAGTTTTTGCAAGTGAAAGCACCGATATATTATTACTTCTAGTACTTTCCTTTTGATTAAATATTTAGTGGCGTATCAGTATCATTGAAATAAAAAAAAAGTCAAAGTTAGCGCAACATTTATTCATACTCTATATGAAAGTCTCACCTACGTACATCATTGGGCCTGCAATTTATTTTCACCATAACCACAAATTGTCAGAATTATTTGGTTTATGTACGTGTTTAAAAAGCAGGTGTAGACCTTATGGTTGAAAAAAAAAATCCCTCAGTCGTTATTCAGATAAAAATGAAACAATATTTTGAAGTCGTTTGTTGTTGAAGAGGATTCTTGAAGATTATCAGAACATTACGGGAGCATTCGCTCTCTTGATTGATTGATGGATTTTTAGTTTAGCGTCCTTGCAACAGTGAGGTTATATAAGACGTGAGCTTACAGGTTAACGTATAATCCGAACCACATGAGCTCCCACCAGAATCGAACCCTGGCCTCCTACGGCAAACGTGAGTATGCGAACTGCTTAGTCACGCATTCACTCTCTTGTCGTTATGTGTGCTTGCCTATTATACAGTAAGTACCTCTATTGTACTATTATCGTAATCCTAAACTTGCGTTGGCCTTTTATGAGTACATTTCCATTCTAAGTTCTAATTCTTGAGTTCTAAGTTCTTTTTATATCATATTGTTTTTTCCGGAAGCAGCTATATGAAAACAAGGAAAAAGGTTGATACCGTTTGAAGGCTGCGTAATAAATAACATCATAATATGCAACACATAAACACTAATAGGAGTTACAGCATATTTCTTCGGTGAAAGGTGAAAGCTAATATTTACAGCAAATAAAACTAACGGAAGAAAGGATACTTTGAACTTAATGTGAGAATTACACAGAATATATTAGGGAGTGATTTACATCATGCATATTTTTTTCTATGGCCTGTAATTTCTGTTTCATTATCTTGACTGAAAATTGTGAACAATTAACTGGTACTGTCCCAAACTATTGAATGGAAGTAGGACAATGTCAATTCTCAGTGTATATCTCGCTCAACATGCTTCTAGTGGTTAACCTTTCACAATTAGCCATTCGAAAAATATCCATTATTTCACATTCAATATATGTAGAACAGAACTTAATTTCGATCTCAGAACGTTTTGTTTCATATTTTAGTTATGCATCTTTCATCAAAGTGTCCAATGTAAGGGTCTCTGACTACAACTAAATTATTATAAATCATAGTTACTACTCTATTGAATATATAATAACCATATCAGCTGCTTCTGATTTATATATATATAGGGCCGGATTTACGGGTGTGCAAAGGTGCACGTGCACCCCCTTCGTTGTAAATATGCACTACCTAAAGTTAGAAGCGAGTTTTGCAAAGTTAATAGTTTGAGTCAATTTTCTGAAGGTTGAAGCAAAAGAATTCATCGAGAGCAGACACTTAGCATTTCCAAAGTAATTCCTCATTCACATCAAGACGCCTAAGGTAAATTTAAAAACTAAAATTTCATTCAAATGTATTGGTAGTTATTGGTGCACCCGCCCTCAGAGAATTCTGGATCCGACCCTGTGTATATATATATATATATATATATATATATAGAGAGAGAGAGAGAGAGACAGGCGGATCCAGGATATGATAAAGGGAGGGGCTAAACCATAGTTTACCGGTTTATCCAGTGTAAAGCAGGATTGAAGCCCATTTTATCTAGTGTATACCTGAGCGTCAAGGGGGGGGCTATAGCCCCTATAGCCCCCTTAAATCCGCCACTATATATATATATATATATATATATATATATATATATATATATATATATATAGAGAGAGAGAGAGAGAGAGAGAGAGAGAGAGCAAAATTCTGTTAACAACTATTTTAGACGCCATCTTGAAAATTGGGTCTTTCCGGTGGTCAAATTTTGGTAAACTTTTAATATGTTATTCAGTATATTTGATACTACAGAAAATCGTTGAGAAACCTTTTGTAGGAATTTTTTGAGGGTTAAACCATATTTTCAGCCGCCTAGTTGGTAAAGACAAATGATGGTACACGGGATCGGACTCTCTCTCTCTCAACCGTTTTATTACAAAAACTTTACTATGATATAGTATAATAGAAGTCTATAGTGGTCCAGAGACCAATAGAGTTCCTTTATTTGGTGGAAGGTGATTAGGGTTGTCCCAGGGCTCAGGCGCAGCCAAGAGATTGTTGTAAGGAGCTCTTAGAGCCCAGACGCAGCCAAGAGATGGTAAGGAGTTCTCAAGCCCCAGCGCAGCCAAGAGAAGGGCAGGACTAATAAACCTGGTGAGACTGATACCTACGAAGGTACTGTGGGGTCTTTTATATCCCATCCTCATGAACCCTTGTCGATCCCCGCTGGTGAGATGATGATATTAGTCCTCTTCGGGTCACATCGTCCTGCTGGGTGTTGTTGTTGTGATTGAGCACCTGGACCGTTGTTATATGTAGAGGATATTGTATACATACATACATACATACATACATACACACGCACACACACACACACACACACACACACACACACACATATATATATATATATATATATATATATATATATAATATCTCTGTTTTGTGTTTAAAATTCTGTGTTTTACGGGCACTTCTGAAGATTATGTTTTGGTTTATTTGTAGTTTGTTAACATTTTTTTTTCGACGTCGAGATAATTTAAAAGATGACTCTGCAGCGGAGAACCTGAATCCTTGTGCTTCCTGATCTGGATATTCCATATCAAAAACGAAAAGGCTATCCATTTAAGCACGAAGCATGCTGAAGATTATATATCATTCCAAGACTACTTACCGTAGTACTCTTGGGTTCATTAAGAAGTATGAACCTATGTTCTTTCGTGTAGGTCTCATGATGCATAGAAGTGATGAAGGCCCTTTCTTTCTCTGAGCACTACAGTTTCCTGCTCATTTTCGTCATCACGATGATTAGGTATACTCTTAATTTCTGATAGTGATTATTTATTGCCCCCACGAATGGGTCCATTAGTACCTATGGTATCATTTGTTTTTGATGGATTACAAAGAAATGTGATGCGTATAGAATTTATAGTGTTATGCTTTGTATCGACATTATAATAAAATAGATTATAACGTTATAATGCAGTTTCGTTGTGATCAGCAATGTTTCTTCCATTATACATTCGGGTGAGAAACCCCCTTCCGAAACTAACAAAATAAACTAATTTGAAACTATTTGTCACTGTAGTTCAGGGCGCGTCCTTTAGCAAATATGCCCCAGTACAACTCCCTGAGATTTTGATTTTACCCTCTCCATTCCCGGACAAAATTTTCCGGAAGAAAGCCTCGTCACCGAAGTGATGAATTCGCAAGGGTACAGACAAACAGAAACATTGGATTAACTAAAATAGGATAACAAAAGAAAATGAAATATTCATACACACTAAATTCTACAACATATTTAAATTCTGAGTTGCGTATGTTACTTGAATCTGATATTTAAGCAAGAATTTCTCTTTACAATCTTTCCTTAATCCTTACGTGCACATCGCCATAACCGAACGCCCACCGAAGAAAAATAAATAAAGAAGAAAGAAAACGAATTATGCAACATCATTTAGTTTGAGAGGCATACTGAACGATTACCATTTGATCTAAACAAACATTATATAAGTTTGTTATTAGAAATAATTACTGTAAATGGAAGACCAAACGCTTTCACTCGTTTCTGCATTGAGGATAGTGATGAGTAAAGTGGAGAAGCACTTCGTAAGCAAAATGTTGTCTGTACAATGTCTACGCTACTCTTCGTAACTTTTTGTGAACAAACCGAATTCATGCACTAATTAACAACGGCACTAACTGTCGTTGAATTTAAGTATGTCTAGGAAATTACATTTCTCTTTTCTTGTTTTCATTTTTTACTTTTTACGAAGGAACACTTTTAATGTTTTTTGTTCTTTCTGCTGTGACGATTATTTTGTGTGTTGCTTCACTATTCTCCCCTTTCTTTCTTCCAAACCTCTAAACTTGCATTTGCCAAAAGCTTCGTTGTTTGGTTCGATTGAATTTTAGTGTCCCTTTAAGGACCAAGACTATGAAACATATACCTACAATATAACGTGAGTCCAAATCACATGAACTCCAGCCGGAAATCGAACTAGAGCCTCTTGTGCCGAAGACGCGTGCGCTAACCATATAGTCACGATGGAATTCATTTATCAAAAAACAAAATTATATTGAGAAAAAATCAATACCATACGCGTATGTGAAAGGAAGTTTTCTTTCAGCAAATTTTGCCTTAGAGTGTAGGGAGGGTCAAAATGTGATGAGACTACACTGGAACACTCTGCTAAAGGACGTGTCCTGCACAAGAATACCATGTAATCGGAATTTAATTTATCTTAACTCCAGTGGACCGTTGGACTGGACTCTGAAGAGGGACGGAACTATATAGGGATGGGCACGAGCGAGTTTTCTTTGAAACTCGACTCGACTCGAAACATACATCTTTGAGCTCGACTCGAGAGCTCGGCTCTGGTCGAGTTTCGAGTCGAGTCGAGCCAAAACGAGCCAATTCGAGGTAAACGCTGTGTGTGGTTCCAAGTACTCTCTTCAAGTATCCTACATAGACAATATAATTATAAATGTTACTACTACAACTTATTATTATTATTATTATTATAACAACACCGTGTACAACCATGAAAGGTAGGCGGTTTGTATCTGAATACTGAAAACTAGTTGACTGTCGATCTCGGTCGTCGAGAAATCTTCAGTAGGGAAGGACATCGTTCACGAGATTCTGAGATTGAGTTCCAGAGGAACAAGTATTCGGGATCGAGCCAAAAATTGTTAAAAGTTATAGGGCTCCGGCCAAACATGTTCAAAACTGCTTGTTCCGGATTTAGGGTTGTCAACGGCTCGAGCGGCTAGGCTCACAGCTCATTCATTATCGAGCCGAACCAAGAAGTGATCCGAGCGAACAGCTCACCCAACCGAGCTGGCTCGAACCGATGGCTCATCTGAACCGAACTGATTGCTCACCCAACTGAACCAGTTCGAGCCATCGACTCAGTTAAAGCTGAGCCGAACCGAGCCGATGGACTCGTTTCAACGGAGCTGGCTCGAGCCGATGGGTCACATGAACCGAGTCGGTGGCTCATCCCAATCGAGCCGGCTCGAGTCATCGGCTCAATTGAGCCGAGTCGATGGCTTATCCCAAGCGAGCCGATGGTTCATCCCAATCCAGCCGGCTCGAGCAGTTCGCTCAGTTGAAGCGAACCGAGACGGTTGACGTTACTACCCGCTTTGGGCTTCTGCTTGGGTTCAAAAATTAGACAGTGCAGATCTCAGCCTTGATGGTAAGAACTACAATACTTCTATTGGCGCTCACGACATTTGATGCTGTCTCGTTATAAAAAATCTATTGCTGTCTCGTTATCGAGACGAGGTGAGATACACTAAAATATCCCACAAGATGCACTAAAAGTACGAGACGAGCTTCACCCTTGTCGTGAGCAACGCTAAAAGTATTCCACTTTACTGCTTACATTTCTCATGGTTTTTGCTTTCCAGTCTAATCGGGTCATGATTTTAAAACGAGTTAAAACGAGCTGAACGAGCAAGCCATTTATCAAACTCGACTCGACTGAAAACTGGACCTCAAATCAGTGGCTCGACTCGGAACTCGACTCGAGAAAATTACCTTTGACTCTACTCGAAACTTGACTCGAATTCGAATCGAGTCGAGTTTTAGCTCGACTCATGCCCATCCCTAGAAGTATACCTGAGAGAAACAGAGTACAAACATCCCCTCCCCCAGACCCGAAAATGAGCTCCTATTCGACAAATTTAGAATCCGTGTAGCAAATCTTGACTTCCGCAAAATGCTGTTTTAACCATCAAATGTACAAAGACTATATATATATAAAAGAGCGAGTAACCCTATTTATAATCGTTCGGGAACCGAACTATCGGGTGGTTAAAAAATTAAAAAGACAAATTGGGAGAGGAGTCAGAGTGCATTAAAACATTCAACTTTATAAGATTCTTTCCAAATATTGCGTACAGTTTGGCATGCATTATATGCAATTAGATGTTGGCTAATACTACGTCATCAATTTCATTCATCTCAAATAACACATGGTAAAATAGTGTACATACACAGAATAAGCTTGCGATTTGCAGGAAACAACTCGAAAATGTCAACTACGCAAAAAGTAAAGCAAATTATAGCTTCATTTGAATTGAATGTGATATTCCAAGAAACACACACACTTTGAGCTATATGTAAATTTAGACCCAATAAAGTTTCTTGGTTTCTCATTTTTGAGTTGACCACTCGTAAGTGCAGTTTCCCGTATACCACTGGATTTCCGTCACCAGTGCATTTGGTACTTAATTTCTGTTCCAGTGCTTTATATCCAGTACTTTCAGAGTTATTTGCGTTGGACAAAACTGATGTCATGTTTGTCAGCTTCCAATTATATACGTCTTAAGCGATACAAGAAAGAAACAGTTTTATATTATTTGCTTGTTTCCGTATTCTCTTCATGCTTTACCAGTCTGTAAGTTAAAACTTTTAGCATTATGTATAGTGATATTGAACATTAGTATTCATAATCTTTTTTTTTTTTTTTTTTTTTTTTTTTTAACTAGCAATTGCTGTCACATGTTACTGTGCCCATCATTTTGCGTTTCTCCTTCTGGACCATTTATATAGGATTCGTCTGAATTTGAAGTTTCGCAAAAATTTTGAACTTCTCATATGAACATCTTAAGAAAGCACCTCCACCTCCTTTTTCCCCCATTCTAGGTACAACATCAACAACTGCTGAAACACGTATTTAATTTAGACTAGCTGAAATACCCATTCTTCACATGGGGTCTGTATTTGGAAGTCAACGCCTGTTGGAATATCACTATTCATCTCAGCGACCGCGAAAACTATGGATTTGACAGTAATATCGGTCATTTTGGATTTTTTTTTACATATCTCGGTAACCCCTCACCTGAGACACCCCTGATTCGATTAAAAAAAAAGCTTCGTCTTGGTCTGGTGCCTGGACCAAGGCACTCGTGACCCAAATTTGGTAACTCTCGGTCCACTCGTCTAGTCTCCAGAACGCACACAGACAGACAAACAGACACACAGACAAATAAACGCTTTATTTTATTTATATTAGATTAATAAAATACCAAATTTCATGTCTCTAATCTTAAAGGATTCCGAGATATGGACATCTTATTGTAATAATTGAAACCCCACCCTTCCTTTTCCCGCCTCTTTTCTTCCTTTCTAGAACAAATATAAACAAACAATGAAACACATATTTAGTTATATTAAATGAAGGGTCCAAACACAAAATTCCATGCCTTTAATCTTAAAATATTCCAAGATATGAATATATTATTATAATAATTCCAATCTCTACCCTTCTTTCTTCCCAAATTTTTTCTTCCCTCTTGAGGCAAACATTTAAAAAAATAAGAAAGAAAAGAAAAGAACACTTGTTAAAGTATCTCAAATTAAAAGCTCGAATCAAATTTCATGTCTCGAACGTTAAGGGATTCCGAGATGTGGTCATCTTATTATACCTAATGTGGACAACTTATTATAATAATTGTAATCCCACCCTTTTTCCCTGCCTATCCCATTTTCTTCTCTTCTAGGTCAACTATCAAAATATGCCTAATTATTTTAAATGAGAAATCCTTATACCAAATTTTATGTTTCTAACCTTCAAAGATTTCGAAATATGAAAATTTTAATATATTTCCCACCCCTGTTTTTCCTCTTGCTCGTCGAATTTCCAAAATTTTTCTTTTAGCTGTACCATACATTACAAATTATATGCAGTCTACCAATTTGAATTTTCTAGCTTAAGTGGTTTGGCCTGTGCGTTGATCAGTCAGTGTATCATTTAGAACTTCTTTTATATATATCTTACGGGTACCAGTGTTGCAATTTATTTCCTGATTTCAACTTAGCAACACTCGTACTTCATCTCTATTTGAAAGCCATAATTTAACATTCCACGTTGGAGAGTTTTGAGGGAAATGTAAGTACGAGGGCATACTTTATGCTATATTTTTTAAATAAATATGTACTATATATATATATATATATATATATATATATATATATATATATATATATATATAGAGAGAGAGAGAGAGAGATTTATTTTTTAAATGTAAATATTATACCTGAATTGAATTTATATTATAGATCTATTTACGGAACACTTCAAGAAGATTTGCAAAACAGTGATAATCGATTAGGAAAAATAAATAAATGAATAATAAAATATTAGAATTATATTTCATGAATTGTAAAATTCTTGTGAGAGATGGAATTTGTTAGGAGAAATAAAATTCTATTCTGCTTACTGAAACTAAAGTATTAAAATAGCGGCGACTTCACTAGAAGCTATGCCCCTTGTTCAACTAGAGGCGTCTTTTCAGAAATCGTTTTTGAATTTCTATCACTAAATCAGGAAACTCTTTTAAGATTTGTTGTGGAATGTCAGTAGATGAATAATTTCTGAGCATGATGCAGATGGATTGAAACAGCTGAATTTTCTAGAAGATCAAATGGTGTTTTCTTAGGATTAAGGAACAAATGAACATGGCTGCCTTTTACCCATTTTTGAACATCAGGGTGCACTTTTTCAAGAATCGTCGTCAAACTTCCAACAGAAATATTGTTTTAGAAATTGTTCTTCCTTCTAGAGCGGACTAAGTGGAACCACCTTTTAAGGTGTTCTTTCCCCTAGAGCGGATTAAAACAGAGTCACCTTTCAAGGAATTACTTTTGAACAAGATTAGGCATCCTTATAAATATGGTTGTTATTAAACAGAACTATAAGAAACGACTTTATAGAATTTTTGGAACGTCAAGAAATGAATCAGCGGTACCTTTCCCGATATTTGACTATTATGAATGTTCTTTGTAAGATTCTTTTTTGATATTGTTTCTGGGTTTTTTTTTTTTTTTTTTTTTTTACAATATTTCAAGTTGATTATTTCACTATGAACGCTACTTCATGGATGTTACTTCAATATGAAAACTTCATTGCTCAATGTCGCCATATTCCTTTCATATCGAAACACATCTTGATACACATAGAGATAGTTTGTCGTTCTTCTCCGGACACTACTTGTGCTTGATCTGAAGGGTACCAGTGTTGCAATTTATTTCCTGATTTCAACTTAGCTATTTCGCATGTTTGGATGTCGTCGATATAAGAATATAGCTACTTACATGACTGAAAGAATGCAATAAAAATTCTTAACACACTTTGCTTCTGAAAAAAGAAAGAAAGAAAGAAAGAAAAAGAAAGACAGAAAAGAGCACATCTTAGAAAATCAATAATTTTGAAATAGAGTAGAACAATCAAAACTTCCCTCAGTTGAAACTGCCTGAATTTAGCTCGAACCCATGAGAAACACATGCCAAGTACATTATTAGTTTGCAGCCTCCTATCCTAATTAATCAAATTAAAGTGACACAAAATAGGATCCAACTGACAAACATTTTCCTGCGCAAAGAACCATCTTATTTATAAATAATTGATCCCTATGAACATGCTGAGGTCAATCCAACATTAGGCCGATTTTCAGGTCATATGTCGTCTTGAGCCGACAAGTTCGGCGGTCAATTTTTAGGCTGGGAATTATACGCCAAATTTATTATGATTAATTTCTTGATTTTACTCAGTAAAATGTGTCATTGGAATCATTGGAATTGCTATATATCTAGCAACGGTTGCAACGGTTGACATACGATGCAAAATTTCAGATAGTCATTTCGAACTTATGTGTAGCACATGTGTACGCTAGCGACTGTTAGCAGAAGAGGCAAGAAACCAAAAAGAGTATTTAAAATATTGTTTGATACATCTTGATAGCTTGCGTAAATAAATAAATTGTCCATCAAATTACATCATGTAAATCTTCTGACAATCCCACTGTACAGTTTACAAAGCGAAATCCTGAAAACAATATTTTGACACAACATTTTATGATAATGTTGTAATTCCAAATATTTCTTGTGCAATCGACTGTTCATGTCGGTTCAAAAGTTCCCCACTGTGTCAATGACGTAGGTTTCCAATGTAGCGGACCTTCTGACAGAAGTGTTAAAAGTGGAAGTTCCGTGGCCCTAAAAGAATAAAGTTATTCATTGTTTGAAGAGTGTGTAAAAAAGAAAATCTACCATTTCTCTTCTTAGTTTGTGCTAATTGAAGTATAAAAAGCTAAAACGTCTTTAAAAAGAAAAGATTTCCACCGGATATAAAATCAACAACCTCTGAGAAGAGTTAACACGAGGAAGAGTATGAATAATAGTAGTAGTAATAAAAAAAAACGTACACGTGCGTGTCCAAAAGTAAACATACACATACTTTTTTAAATATTTCTGAGTTCCTTTTGCGAATTCTATTTAACATTATACTTTCAAGGTGAATAAACTTAAAGATGTGTATATTATTTTCATATTTTGTAAATGAATACTGTTGCTCTTTAATGGGTTACTGTAAATGAATGCAAGACTGGTTTAGTGACCATGGTCCCTGGTTCGACCTCCGGTAAGAATTTTCGATCTTGAGTATCCTCTGAAGTAACTGGAAATCTATTTAAAATTACGAAATGTCAAACTCTGGTCTAAAAAGGCAAAAATGGTGTTACGAGCTTGTTGCGCTGAGTACACATCTTCCAATTAAATGGGTCTTATCTGGCCGACCGTAATCTTTCATGCTATTTGGCCAGGGAGTTTAATTTTATGTAAGATGTCTAAGAACTATACAGCAATACACTGTGTTGGCTGTATATTGGCTTTTCCTATAGACCTCCTGTATATGCGATGCAGATATCCAATGGAAGTACATAGAGGTGTCCGCAAGAGGATTTTAGAGCGCAAGTTGCGCTCATAAGAATATTTGGGAAACATAATTTTTCATTGAAAATGGTACAATTAAATTGGAGAATTGTAAATTTAGGAGGAGAAAGGAACATTTGGGGGGGGGAGAATGTAAATTTTTTGAGGGGAAACAAAATGGCAAATTTAGGGGGAATGGTAATATTTTGAAGGGAAGAATGGTAAATTTGGGGGAAGAATTTAATTTGATGGATTGCGACTAAATCCTGGGGAGAAGGGCACCCTTGAGAATACAGAACATCCATTGGATGTTTATTGGACTATTGGTGATAAATAATGTACTACACTACGTCATTACATAGTATTTCTCTGCTTAGAAATGTTTTAAAGTGCTAGAAGGACATAAGAAATTCATAAAACCAGTCCAGGATAGAGATTCACGTACATAATTATTTACTTTGGTTTTAGTTCTATTATTATATTGTTCATATTAATAGAAATCAATTTCTTGCTGTGAATCAAACTAGAGGTCTGCTGGGTTCGGGCCTACAAAGTATATAGACCTATAACTTCGGGCCCGGGTCGGGCTCGGGCTGTAAATTTTTAAATATACAACCATATTTCTCGGGCCTATTCGGGTCTCACTTTGTAAATATACTGTACAACGATATATATTGCACGTTCTTTTTGGAGAACTTTTAAAGCACAACTATAAAATTGAACCTCTAATTGCTGTCAATAAAAATACAATTTTGCGTTAATTATTAAGTTTCTGTAACTCTGCCTTATTTCGGGCTCATTTAATTATCACATGAGCTCGGGCCGGGCTCGGGCCTAAATGCTAAAACATATTTCGGACTCGGTTCGGGCCTCACATTGTAAATTCACGGGCCGGGCCAGGCTCGGCTAAAAATTCCAGCCCGAGCAAACCTCTAAATCAAACCCACATATATTACAGGCAAAGATGCTCAACACTCAGTTTTTCTTAAGATTTCTAAACTTCTATTAGAATACTGTGAAACCAAGCAGCTATATCACAACACGTATTATAATAGTACCTATTTATCTAGTTTACAGATATAACTTACAGGGGCACGAGTTTTTCGCACTAAGCATTTGAAAATTTCGCATTTCGTTTTTCATATTTCGCGTTTTGTCGCATTTTCCAAATAAAGTTTCGCATTTTGTAGCTCTTGTGGGAAAGATCTCCTGACATTTTTACCGCTGTTCCTTTTATTCATAGATCACTACAGAAATAAACCATTAGTTACCTAAAAACAAAATACACTGAATATTTCACTTGACATTGTAAATTTCACTTATAGAAAGTTATGTTTTTAAACCAAACTGAACGAAAAACAGTATCTAAACTTATGAGTAGGAAAGTTGCGGTAATGATAACTAACGCGCGACATGTTCTTTATAGCCGTGTACGAATTACCCAAAATGCACCGTTCATGCTACGTTCTACCGTTCCGTCAGCGAAAAATTGGCGTTTTTAAATTAATTAAAACATATTTTTAAAATTTCGCGATATTTCGCATATTGTTAGAAATTTCGCACAAACTTGCTAATTTCGCGCTTTATCGCGCAACGGAAATGAAAATACACATAGAATATCATAAAATGCCAAAAAACTGAAAATACTTAACCCTTTCACTACCAATTTTTTTCGGAGAAAATCATTAATATATGGTTATTTTAAATTGTTTTCAAACGTATAAATATATAAAAATAAATTCTTCCGTTTCGTTTTCGAGATGGGAAGAGTGGGACACATGTATCCCACTGATATTTTTACGTGGGACCTATATGTCCCAGTGGTAGTGACATGAATGATCATCTTGTATTTTCAATTATGATACGCATATTGTCAGAAAAGCAGTTGGGTCATATTTATGATTACAATATTTTATATTTCGGCATCCTTTTCCAAATGACAGTACATGCAACCACTGCTTTATCACTAGCGCCTTGTTCTTCACTTTCATCTGTTCCATTATCATCACGTTCACTTCCACTACTGTCTATTTGATAATGTTCACAAGAATTCTGTAAACCATTAGCAGGCTTCTCTTTACCAGTGGAACGTCGATTCACAGCAATAACATGCGGTAAATTACAACGGATCCTCTGAGAATGTATCGTGAGACACATATATCCCAGTGGTAGTGAAAGTGTTAATTCTGATGGATTTTGTTTTATCGCGCATTGTGAAAAACTCGTGCTTCTACTTATGTAAGTAATATATTCTCTTGCATGGTATCAAGGTTCATTTCTATTCCCACAGGTTTTCTCTAGCGTTGTTCAAATTATTTGAACAATTATTCGAAGATATTTCTTCCCATTATTCGGATAATTATTTTTAAAAATATTCGTTTATTTACATTACTACGTGATCAACATCATCATCAGTATTCGGTAAATCACAGACAGATCCTTGTCGCAAATTGAGATGCTTTCATCCACGACGGCCCTCACCTAGCTATTCTTGGCGAACGAGTTATCGCCTTTAATACGTTACATCAATTATAGCTTTTCTTCCTGCCTTCATTGCTCTTCTACTACACCTTTTATCACATTCATTAGAATAAGACTTCTTCGCAAACAATGCCCTGACCAGTTTCTTCTTCACACTTCTTATTTTCAATATTCTTCTACGCTTTTCTACTATTGCTACCATTACCTCAATAATTTACCTCAACCCAGATAATGTTCTCCGTTCTTCTACGCATTCATATTTCGAAAGGCTGTAGCCGCTTTTTTTCGTTTTTTTCCCCCTTCGTATAATACAATATTCTACACGAAATATTAGATAGACTTTTTTTCACAACTCTATGGAACGAATCACAAAATACGCCTTACTTTCTGATTTTTAAAAAAGAAAACTAGCTGAACCTGTGCTCTTTACACAGTGCATCATTCATATATGAGCATGAATCTCCTTGTTATTCCTCACATCTGTACATGTCCCTTTGCAGAAACAAGTGAAAGAAGTCTTGGTAAAAATCGGCAAGAGATACCGTAAAGGGGATATTTTTTCGATTACTTTTTCAATATCTCGTACCGTTTGCAAGATTTGAGTCTACTTCCGGTTGCAGTTTTTAATTCATGTATGATCTGTGTTTTCTTTCTTCTTGCATGTAGTATGTAATAAGTAAATCCATAAACTAAGTAACTCTACGGCCTATGGAACCTGGAGGTTCAATGCCAAGTTCACAAAAGCTCTCCACTGACTTCTATCCTTAGCCAACTGGATCCAGTTTCTACTTTGTATTCCTATTTCTGCGAGATCCATCTTAATATTGTCCTCCCATCTGCACCTAGGTCTTCCTAATGGTCGTTTTCCTGCTGGTCTTCCAGTTAAGATTTTGAAAGCGTTCGTTCTTTTGTCCATCCTGACTACATGACCTGCCCACCTGAGCCTCCTAGATTTGATGACCCTAACAATGTTGGATAAATTATGTAGTTCCTCTAGTGATGAGCGCAAGAGTCTTGGTCTTGCAGTTTTTGCAAGAGTCTTGCATGCAAGACCAAGACCAAGACCAAGACCAAGACCAGGAGTCGTGATGCAAGACCAAGACCAAGACCAAGGGTGCAAGACCAAGACCAAGACCAAGACCATACCTGCAAGACCAAGACCAAGACCAAGACTCTTGCGCAAGAGTCTTGCACAAGTACCGACACTACTTGATTTTTTTATATAATGTAAAAAAGAAGGAGATGGACTTCTTGGCTTTAGTAAAAATGCTGCTGGAGTGAATGTGTTCCCAGTAGTTTATGCAATACGTGTGAGTTGATCTGCCCCTGTAGCTTATAGCAACAGTATGTCATTTTCTGAATTGGTTGTTCGCGTTTTCTGTAGATATTACTCGTTTGCAAGCCACCCAGGTGTCATCTCGCACCATGTGAGTTTTTTTGGTGGACAAACACCGTGTGCGTAGGTTTTCTCGGTATTTTTTCGTTTCCTTCTACTTTCTTCATTCCATCATTTCAGTCATTTCTCATCATCACTGTCTCCCTTAGCCTTGGTGCACAATAGTGGGACGTTAAACTAGATCCTTCATTTCATTTCAAAGCATATTTAGTGATGTTCTTCTTTCAAAACTAAAGAGAAATGTAGTATTGAAGATCGGTAATACCGTACACCGTAGGTGTCGACTACATGGGTATGGCCTTGGCTCCGAGACTCAAGCATCCGTTGGAAATTTTCAATGTGTACTCTTAAAAACTAATATTGAAATAACATTTTCATGACATTGACAAAAACTTAGTGCATGTGACCGCAAGTTTGATTTCATGGGCGGATGCTTATACATTGAATAATTGTTTATTAATATATCTTTTAGCCTCTCGATCAAATTTTGAACATAGATGTGGTTCAAGCCTGGAATGTTATCTGTCAGTTCACTTTGACGGAGCAATGTAGGGGAGGATTAAGCTATGGGATATATATAGCTTAATATATATATATATATATATATATATGGGATATGGGATATATATAAAACTTAATAACTTTTGAAACTCCCGATCGATCTTGATCAAATTTTGAGGATCGGGCCTGAGGTGGTTTCTGTCATATCACTTTGACGGTGCAGTTTAGGGGAAGGTGAATGAAAGATATTTGAAAATAATCGTAAATGACCGATATTAAAGTGGAGTCTATAGTTTTAGGGGTCGCTGAGATAAACAGTGAAACTTCCGATGCTATTTGAATCTAAATTCAGCCCCGTAGCTTTGCGGAGGGAAGATAAGTTATACAAAAACGATCGAAAATGACAAATGTTATTGTCGAATCCATAGTTTTCAGTTCGCTGAGTTGAATACTGACACTCCGATACCGTTTACGACCAAATTCAGCCTCGTAACTTGGGGAGAGGGAGATACATAATATGATCAAAAATGACCAAATATTAGTGTCGAATCCATAGTTTTCGGTGTCGCTAAGGTGAATAGTGATACTTCCGATCCCGTTTAAATGCAAATTCAGCACCGCAACCTGGGGGAGGAACAAGATACATAAAATTATCAAAAATTACCATTATTAATGTCGAACTCATGGTTTTCGAGGTCATTGAGATGAACAGTGACACTTTCGATGCCGACCTCGCAATATGGGGGTAAGTTATTAGTGCCAAAACAATTAGTTTTGGGGGTCTCTGAGACGAACAGTGACACTTCTGATGCCGTTTAAATTCAAATTCAGGCCCGTAACTTGGGGAGGAGAAGGAGAGAGAGAAATATAAACATGATCGAAAATGACCGATATAAGAGAGCGCTTTACTAATAGCAAAAAGTGACTGACTAAGGAAATATATTATTATTATTATTATTATTATTATTATTATTATTATTATTATTATTATTATTATTATTATTATTATTATTATTATTATTATTATTATTATTATTATTAAGTTTAACCCGACGAAGTGGGTAATTGATGCTAGTAATCCATATTCACAAGTGAGACTTCAAATAACAGAGTTTGATGCCGTTATTTTGTATTTCCAATACAGGTCAAAAGTATTTATATAGATTGGATTTACATAAAAGATATAGACAGTTGAATCGTTTTCAGTTTTCACTCAAATTATTCTAAAATATTAAGATGTTTGATTATAATTATTATTATTTTAATTTTCTCTCTCTCTCTTTTTAGTCAATATTGCTAAATATATCATCATCTTCATAATAGCTATTCTGCCATTATTGGCAGGTTAACATGCTGCAACTGAGAAGCTTCGACGTTCGGTGGTCCTCAGCTAGTCTCTTCGTCTTGACGTAGCAATTTTCTGTTTTAATACCTTCCTTCAACTAGTCTCCTTCGCTCCCTTCCTCTCTTTCCTTCCACAATATCCTCCAGCGCGTCCCTCATTATACAGTTCCTCCTCAGCCAATATTCTAACCAGTTTCTCTTCCTCCTTTTAACAATATATAAAATTCTTCTTTTTTTCCCTACTGCTAATATTTTTAACACTTTCTCATTCGTTGTCCGTTCAACAGAGCTAATTCACTCCTTTTTCTCCATGCCCATGTATCGAAACCTTGCAATTTTTCATCAGTTTTGCGTAATTTCAATGTTTCTGCCCCTTAGAGTACATATTGGAATCTGTAAAACAAAATCTCAATATTCAATTGGAAGTTTGATTAATACAAGGATTACCTAATCGTGGTTGAAAAAAATCTAACACCTTTAGAGTGTAAAAATAATTTTGGAATTCATGGTATTTCAATAATCTGTGCCGTCTTGACTTTCATGCGTCTCAGGGGTAGCCTCCCCGGTTTGGGAACCAGTGGAGCGTTGGATCTGTTAAAAAATATAAACAGACTACGAAACGTTGTGATTTAGGCATATCTTACAAGTAGTGAAATGTGGGTACCCATTAAAAAAGGAATGGTCATCACCTATGTTGTACACTATAATGATACTTACACAAAGTTGAACTATATTACATTTAGAAACATTCATTATATCTCCGTTACTATTGGCGCATTGTAAAGTTTATTATCCCTTATACCAATAGTAAAATTTACCTATGAAAAGCTTGAGATTTCTTAAATGCAAGACTTGCAAGACTCTTGCATGCAAGACCAAGACCAAGACCAAGACTGGGTGTGCAAGACCAAGACCAAGACCAAGACCAAGGGTTCCAGTGCAAGACCAAGACCAAGACTGGATGTGCAAGACCAAGACCAAGACCAAGACCACCCCGGTCTTGGTCTTGGTCTTGCATTTGCTCATCACTAAGTTCCTCGTTATGAAGATTCCGCCATTCCCTATTCCCGTTTCTCTCGGGTCCGAATATTCGTCTCAGGATCTTGTTCTCAAGTAATTTCAATCTATGTTCTTCGTTCCGAGTAAGAGACCATATTTCGCAACCATACAGAACAACAAGCATGATTATCGTTTTATATATTTTAAAATAAGCTAATACATTACACATACAATCAATTATAATGTCAGTGATATATGGTGTTCATTGGGCAAAACAGTTCAAACAATAAAGATTCAACTTAGACTCGAAAAATGGTTATCCTTCGTTTTTCATTATAATTTGGCCATGAAACAAACACCTGAGAGATATGCAGCCCCTATATACAATTATATGGTGTTGGAATGTATAATAGGTAGGATATGATGCTTTGGTTTTTTTTTTTTTATGTCAACACTTCCAATGTACCGGCAAAAATGTAATAAATAAATAATGGCCATTTTAAAAAAAATATTGAGTTAGAACTGGACAATCTACGCAAAATTTGCAATCGATAAGTGAAAATGTCATCTTTCTATTCTCTTTCCAGCATTAGAAAAAAGTAGATGTAAACAAATCCACCTGACTACCAGTGGGTCGATGACCGGTGATTGGCTGCTGGTCTCACTGCATTAGTATCCTACCATAATATAATCCCTACTAAAACAATATTTCATATAAAGATATCTGAAATCTTTAAGTTTTACGTCCCACGGTTATGCCGGTTAGGCTAAAGGAGACGGTGATGATGAAAGATGAGTGAAATGGTGGAATGAAGAAAGTGGGAGGAAACGGGAGAACCCTGATAAAACCCACGAGCACGGTGTTTGTCCACTACAAAGTCCACACGGCGCGAGCTGGGATCGAACCAGGGACCCCAAGCACCGGAGGTGAACGCTCTATCACTGAGCCACCGCGTCCCCTAAAGATATCTGAATTTATCCTGCATTTTGTGATAATAAACGCAATATATATAATATTTAACAACAGATGTAGCTTTATTTCAACCTCACCCGTATTTGGACATACGGTACTTACTGCGCATGCGCATGCGTTCGCGCGCCTACCCCACTCATTTAAAATTATTGCAAAAAGCAGAGTTTCATGGCGATGATGTGTGACAATAATCCATTTTCGTCTCGTGTTATAAAACACAAAAGAGGACTACAGGAACAGAGGCAATCTCGTTATATAATCATTTAAGAGCATACATATTTCCAACATAGCAGTAATCAGTGTCAATGCGTTAATTAAACCAACTGTAGCCTTATACTTTGGAAATTATGCAACGACAGTAAGTAAGCAGACGATCTTGCTCTTCACGTCTCTCGCTACCGAAGCACGTGTGAGCTACGAAGTAATACGTTTCGCTTTGTTTACATCTACTTTGTTCTAAGGCTGGAAAGACTTTAGAGCCTGTAGTTTCCGAGATCTCACTGTCGAAAGGATTTGCCACAAACATATAAACGTCCACAAACGTATAGTTTAAAAACTCCAGAGATGGCAGCACAATTCATTCAGCACAATTCATATCACCTTAAACTAATGCGACATAAACATGATTTATGAATGTAGTATTCAAATAGGTCAGCTTAGTAAAATTACCTTCCATCATCATGAAGTCTGTTTTCAACAAGAAATATTTATTGTAAATAATATACAGTAGTTATGACAGAGTTTGGGGCTCCTCGAAATTTGCCGCCCCGTGCAAATGCACGTCTTGTAGATACTGTACATCCGGCAGTGTTGCCAACAACCTCCGAAGAAAATCGGGTAGATGGTCTTCAGAAATAAGTTTTTTTTTTTTTTTTTTTACATATACAAAAATGGCTAGATTTTGAACTACTAACCTATAACCCAAATTATAGATGTTAAACTCTTTTTTTGTATGCAGGATTATGAGTTATAATAAAATTTGAAATGTTGAACTTTATTCGCTGAAGTCTAACAAGCAACATACACGACTTTAAATTACAATAAAATCCATCAACAAGTCATTTCTTTTGTGAAAGTCAACAGCCATATTATCAGTTAATTTGAAAAGTCTCATCGATGACGTCACAGCTAACCGACGCACTGGAACTGCATGCACTATCGTTTGGACTGTAGATTGGTTGTGTTGGTGTAGACTGCCATTGAAAGAATTTTCAGTAGTACATCTTTCGGCAGGTCATAGTCCTTACAAACATTTCTTACTTCTCCGTATACTCACATGAATCATCATGATTCCATCGCGAGTTTTTAAACTAATTAGATATCCCATTTATTTCCTTTAATAAACGAATACAATCTCTGTGTCTTGAAGAATCGAACAGGTTACTAAAGTTGTATTAGAAAATTTTCATTCTTGCAATGAAATGCGAAAATTAAAATACTTAAAAAGTAGCAAACGGGGCCGTTACGGAAGCGACATTAAAATTCTTTCTGAATGGATAAGTATTAAGTAGTTGTAAATCTGTAGGTGGGGAGAGAGAAGAAGAATGAAAAACAACTGTTGGTTGCGTAATAAAACATCCTTTGTCTAATGAAATCAATTAATATAATAATATATAATGACAAATAGGCTATTTTTTAAAAATTACACCTTATTTTCACAGAAAAACTATTTTTAGAAATTAATTTAACGGCTAATAAAAAAGGTAAAAGTGGCAAAAGAGCATCATAAAATATGCTATATTTAAGGCTATAAGCATTTCATAGATTTCTATGACTAAATGCCTCTCCAAATATGCTAGATTTAGCCAAAAATAGGCTAAATTGACATCACTGAGAGCCGGCCCTGGTACAGAACAATTTTTACAAAGTATGAAAAATTCTAAACAGACCTGGAGAAAAAAACAGTAAAGTCAAACAGTTAAAAATTCCCGTTTATTTCAAAGAAAATAGAAAATTACTGCTCCATATAAATCAGTAATCTCAAAAACAAAGATGATGGAGGTATTCTGGACCCCCTTTAAGTATTTAAAAGCCCATAGAACAGTAAAAGTTTTCTTACAGACAGGTGCTGAGTATACTATAATTTCCGTTGAACATAGATTTCATTGTCAGGCGAAAATCATTATAGAAATTTTATAATACTCTCAAAAGAACCTTATCAAAGATCCAAATAAATAACTAGTTTGTGCAAGCCTTCAAGTGTCAGCATTACCTGACACGTGTAAATGACAACGCATTTTTCTTCTTTATTTAGCGGATCCTATATTATTATCATAGATTTAGTTTTTGTCTATCATCAGAGGTAGAGAAAAGAAAAACGCGCGAAGTCAGTGTTTTGATTAAAAGAATAGAATGGCCTTCGGGGATAAGAAAAGAATGCCCGGCTATCACTTCCGGATGACATTCACTACATTTAACGTGTGAATACACGCACTTTATTCTTGCTTATTTTCACCTCTTCACACTGCAACTACAATTCATAACGAAAAACAAAGTCAGTAGAGGATATGCTGTGAGACGGCATTGGAAAGTTGGTTTTTCCGATTTGTATACACTATATTCCTGGTAGTTCATCTTATGACATGCTGTAGAAGTTACGAAATTTTTTCTACCTCGTATCCATAAGCCGATGTTTGACAGCTTCAATTTAATTTACATCAGTGTCGGGGCTTGAGGGTAAACAGGCCAGACAGTGTCTACCCTTTAGAATATTATGTATACATATGGCCCTTTAGAGCATATACAAGTGTATACATAGTTTGAAGAAAGTTAACCAGGAGCATAATGCTTTCGGGCCAATCGCGGGCCGATAGTGGTCCAATACATTAGGCAGTCAACTTTTCATGGAATTTGTGTTTATCAAGAAAAAGACTTGGGAAATTTTGTACGTAAGTTTTAACAAATCGAATAAAAAATGAAATGAAATCTTTGAGTTTTACGGCCCACGGTTATGCCGGTTAGGCTAAAGGAGACGGTGATTATGAAAAATGAATGAAATGGTGGAATGAAGAAAGTGGGAGGAAACGGGAGAACCCGAGAAAACCCACGAGTACAGTGTTTGTCCACCACAAAATCCACACGGCGCGAGCTGGGGTCGAACCAGGGACCCCAAGCATCGGAGGTGACAAATCGAACAAAGATACGTACTGTATGTGTATGATTTATCGTACTTGCAATACATTATTATTATTATTATTATTATTATTATTATTATTAATAATAATAATAATAATAATAATAATAATAATAATAATAATAATAATAATAATAATAATAATAATAATTGCAATTGATTGATTATTTATTAGGTTAACGGCCAAATATGCAAAACAAATCAACAGCGTATACCTGCATTGGCGTTTATCTTTGTAACGTTAAAATGTGCAATAAGTAGACGTACTTAAAAAATACAGTAATTTTTAAATATTGGTAAACTGCCGTAATTGCTAATGGTAACTTTGTTCAGGTATATATGTCACGTCTTACAATGTTTTGTAAAAGACTACTGTGATAACAGTGTTAAATTTGTATAGTATATTTTTACTATTGTATAGCATAATATTCTAAGAAAAAAAAAATGCTATTATGAAATGGGTGTTTTAGAAACAAGAAACGTTGAAAATTTTTCACAATGAGAAACTGAAACTATCCCTTAACATGCTTCGTGACTAGTACTAACCACGAGACGAAACGAAACAGAATTTTTGTAGCGATACAGTCCTAAACCTTGTCTCGTGGGCAGCACTATTTGTAAAGTAGAATAATTCTTTAATTTCGTTATATTTTAGAAATTTGTGTGTAATAACTACATTTACATGTACTTGTGCAATTAGTCTTAATTTATTAATGTTGGTATCAAAATATGAAGTAGAGTTCCTACCATGGACAAATTATTAGTGTTTTCGTCCTTTCTGATGCCCGGAAGAAGTGCATATGATTCGAACTTTCTCATACTGTAGTTCTACATCTCATGCAGCCTCAATGTTGAAGAGAGATGTTAATTACACACAGGGGTAAAAGTGGATATGAAATGGTAGGGGACGGATGACATCCTGCCTTCCCCCGTGCCTATCTTCACCCATTGTAAGGTTTTTAAGAAGTGGACAGACGGCATAGATATATTTTGGAAATGGGAAAACGGAGTCCTCTGCGTTCCCACTCACTTTTACCCCTGATTACAAATATATGACGTGTCCACTTAAAACGTACTGTGCACAGAGCAATATAAATATTTGAAAACACATGAAAGCTAAATAATACATTAAACTGAAGATTATTTAAATAGAACGAAACATATATTTCTTACCGAAACTTCCTACTTCACTTTAGAAACACTTTAAATCTATTCATTATAAAGTTTGAATTTAACTGAACAACATAAAGCTACATAGATCACTACTTGAAATGGCTGACATTTCTAACATCCAATTGTAAAGTTTATGTGTATTTTCTGAACATTGTCCACAAATCCACATGGATAATTACTTGTTTAATTATCGCCTCAGAATATTCCATTTCAGTTAAATGTTCGCATTCTGTGGAGCAACGCTTCTGCTTTGCAAGGTAAGAGAACAATAGTAGGTATTTAGTCCTGTAAAATTACCAAGACATTATGTTGCTACATGTAACCGGTAGTCAAATGCCTGATTCTTAATGCTAAATATTGTTCTGCAATTTTTGGATTCATGACTTTAACTGAATAGGAAGAAACCAGAGGCGGCTTGTAGAGAAAGTCACACCGGTAAAAAAAAAAAAAAAAAAAAGTTTTTTCATTTCAAAGTAAAAGTACGAACTTTTCTTAATGTACTAATTGTTGTATACAACGATTAGTACATTGGATAATATTTATTCCGTTAGTTTCAAGCGATAAAACTTCAATTTTTATAAGTGTGAGTCCCATCACAAGCCTCTTCTGGAAAGATGGAACAGAAATTTAATAAACAGGTAAATTCGTGATAATTCCAACATAAAAACGTCAAAAACATGACAAAATATGCTTCAGTAAAGCCTAGAGATGGATTCTAGAGAAAACGGTATTTGGTTTTAAACCTGGTCATATAAATTTATGGCGAACAACATTATGTATCTGGGTTTTCTCCAACATTTTCATGCTATAAATTATTTCATTAATTTTATTCTAAGTATGGAATGTTAAATTTAAGATTTCATTTAATTTCAATTCAATTCTCTGAGTAATAATTACAATAATTGTTCACAAATCAATTTAGTATAATTATAACGATAAACGAATAAATCAAGAACTTATCAAATAATATATTATCAGAATAAACGAATATCTGCTTAACAGTTATATGAATAGATGAGTAATTGTTCGAATTATCCTACGAATAAAAGAATAATCGTTCGAGTAATTAGGTGAATAATAGGATGTTCGAATACCCATACAAATAAACCAGTGATTATACGAATGAGTATACGAATAAATGAATAACTGTTCGAGTAATTACATGAATAAATGAATAATTATACTAATAAACATATAATTATAAAAATTTGGGAATGTCCCAATTATTATACGAATAAATGAATAACTATTCGCGTAATTATTCGCTAAAGTGAATAAGCGAAGTTCTAGAATTAACGAGTAATTGTTCGAATAATTATACAATGTGTTACAAAAATGAGTCACAATATTTCTGTAACAGATTCCTCACATGAAAAAAAAAAAAAAAAAGTTAATATGGACCTTTGCTCAAAAGTTGATAGTTCAGGAGTTATAGGGTGCCGAAAACGTGAAATAAGTGAATTTAAAAGTTCATAGCTCCACTACTATGGGACCTATCGTACTTGAGTTAAGACATCACTGAGGAACTGGGATGTGAACTATCTAAATATCCATGTTTGAGAATGCTCCAGTATTTGCACACCAATTTTTAAAGAGGTAGATGAAGAGTGATGAAGTATTTCCAAACAGCTTCTCTAAAGATGATCGTCCAAGTACCGGAGTTTCTGAAAGATGGATATGTGGATAGTTCACATACTATTTCCTCAGTAATATGGAGCTTTAAAGTCCATTTTTTCACGTTTTCGGCACACTGTAACTACGAAACTATGCACTCCCGACCATATGAACTTTTTTTTCTTATTTTGATGTAAGGAATCTATTCCCAAAATAATGTGTCAAATTTTTGTAACACCCTGTACAAATAAATAAATGATTGGGTAATTATACGAACAATTATTTGAATAATTATACAAATAAACTAATAACTTTTCGAACAATTATATACATAAACAAATAATTATTTGGGTAATTCTACGAAACATGAATAATTTTTCGATTGATTATATTGATATAACAACAGTTATTTGGATAATTATAGCAATAATTGAGCACTCGTTTGAATAATTGTACAAATAAACGA
Source organism: Thermobia domestica (assembly GCF_964235325.1). NCBI lineage: Eukaryota > Metazoa > Arthropoda > Insecta > Zygentoma > Lepismatidae > Thermobia > Thermobia domestica. The sequence goes on from NC_137455.1 coordinate 77,801,098, forward strand.
ACAACTGTTCGAATGATTACATGAACAAGCGAATAATGGTTCAACGACTGAAGAAATAGTTATTTGAATAACGGAAAGAAAATTATTTCAACAATCTTTCAAACAACTTTCTAACAATGAATGTGTACATCTAGGGGTCATTTTTAAGGTATATGAACGCTTTCTCTAGTATAACTTTTTGGCAGAGAAATTTGATCAAAACTTACTCGTGCGTGAAACAACTCAGGACAATCTGTGTTAGGATGGGTGTACTCATGGTTGCAAATAGAAGGCCTTCTCATTACCACACATAATAAATTAAATATTGATGGGTTTCGTTCCTTGGGAAAGTATTACATTATTTTCAAGTCAGAAGAAAAAGAAACTTCCGTAACAACAAATATATTTCCTTCCTATTAAATAACAAGTTGACAGAAATGTTACAACACATACAAAAATATGGAATATTAGGAAATATCTTTTATAAAATGTGCTGCATGTTCTTTTGTCCAAAATTAATTCGAAAGTAAGCGATGATGAAATACCTTGAGAACTTCTATTTTCCTTAAGCTCGACCTTGAAGACAAACTTCAACAACTAATAATGTAGGTCAAGCATTATATCTGAACAATAATACCTCGAAAATATTACAATTTTTCTCTCGCTGTCATGACGGTGCGAGGTGATATTCTCGAATAGCTTACGAGTACAGTATATGCAGGTATAATAAAGGAAAAAAGAGAGGAGTGTGGAACACATTACTACAAATTTTTGTGTTTATCATTCTTAAAGTCACACTTTTAAAGCTCTTTCCTCTTATCTATTTGATTCTTACGACATTCACTCTTTTTTTTTTTTAAAAAAAAGATAAAATATCCTCAATTATGAATTAGAAAATGCCATATTATTATCCTAAATTTTTAAGGGAATTTCCAGAAAAAAATAGTTGTTTTACGCCTTACGTTTACACTTGCGCAGTACTAGTAGAATATTTACTTTAAAACAAAAGTAAGTTGAATTTTACGATGATACTAGCAAAATTTTCGTTTGTAATCGCCAGTTCTGTACTTTATATATATATATATATATATATATATATATATATATATATATATATATATATATATATATATATATATATATATATATATATATATTCAAATTTGTTTGTTCGAATTTTCAACTAAAGACTAAAGAGTGAGCAGGACTCTATGACCCAACACACTTAACACCTACAGTACTTGCTGGCAGTACAAAAATCAATTTTGAGTTCATGTCATAAGAGATATGCCATCTGAAGATTTTGTATATCAAGTAAATATTCGAAATATTTTTCAATATACCTGCTTTTAGTGAGGCCTACAAGACGAGACGAAACACTTTTGTGGTGTGATATGAGACAAGGCTCTACCAATAGAAACACATATACTTTTCGAGACGAGACAGTTATTTCGCTTTCGCTGCACTTTTTTTTTTATTAGATTAGAGTTTAAAGCCCCTTTCAGTAGCAAGGCTATACGAAACGTGGGCTTACTGATTAACTTGGGATACAAACCACATGAGCATCTACTGAAAATCAAACCCAGGTCTTCCGCATCAAAAATGCGTACACGAGGTATGCTCAGCACCTTTTCTTCTTTCCTTTCAAACAGTTCTATATCTAGTTTCATGCTCGTAGACAACACTACTATATTCTCAAATCATTTAATTCATTGATTCCTCTTCTCAAAAATATGCTCCTTCCGAAACACGAAATCCATAAGAAATATGAAATCTTGAAATAGATAATATCCTATTTTAAAGCACAAATATAGTCTGTAAAAAGAAATTAAAGAAATTGTAAATTTATATCTGTAATGCTTCAAATTTAATTGAAACCTCAAACTTTTTAGAAATGTACGCACCTTTAAAGTTGATTCAGTACATGAAAACCCAATCGAGCCAGGAATAGTACACTTGCTTCTGTCTCATACTTTTTTTTTTTTAAGTATGATATCTTCTTGATAACCTGTAGTTTATAAAGTGTACAAATACAATCAGTCACGAGCGCTTTTCTATGGAATTTTTAAAAATGTTTATTATCGAGAACATCGAGGACAGTACATGATGGGAAAGGATAACCAACGAATTGTTTCAACACTTTTGTTTTATTTACATTTTTCTTCTTTGAAATAATAAAGGTATTCACACTTGACATTATATAGTGGAAAATACCTTGAATACTTCTCACACACACTAAACTGCTTATAATTAAAGAGAAAATGCAAATTTTGCGATGGAAGTACTATACTACACATAAATATCGTTCCTTTGTGATGAATATGACAGATATTACACACTATATGCATTCAATATGAGTTACAAATGTCACACACTTTTTGTATAATGTTTCCGCAATAATATATGCGAGAAACCACACAATGTAGGAGGAGTGTATGAAGTGTTGTGTAAGATGAATATCTTAACATCTTCTCATTCCCATTAAGTGACATAAAATGTCTTTTATTTCTCTTCCAAAGGTATGTTCATTTGATGATAGTGTATGTGCACCAGTGGCGGCTAATGTTAGTGTTGCAGCGTTGCGCAACGACCAAAGTATTTCAAGAAAAAAATATTATCATCAATAGTAGTAAAGAACAGAAAAATACTTTTTAATACTTGCATATATACACTTTAAATAACATATTTTTTACTTCTGTAACTGTCCGTTCCGTTAATCCGTTTTAAAAAGCGAAAAATTATCCGTCACAGAGTCTCTAATTTATATTGTGTTGCAGCGAGCATACAACGACCAGATTCCTTCAGCGCGGCAATTGGAGCAAATCTTAAGTCTCCTTTCCCCTATCTCAGAAATTAAAGGGACTGGTCGTTGCAGTGCTTCTGCAACACAACACGGTTTGCAGTGAACGAGAAGGTTTTTCACGCTAAATAAGATTTCTGAATTTTCTTTCATTAGCAATTAACAAATGGAATTTGTTTTTATGCATTCATACTTTTAAATTACGGGACCATGCTGAAGCAAATAAATATAATGACAATTAAAAAAAGTGATTGCAGATAGAGGAGAAAACAACTGAAAGTAGACCCGCATTTACAAGTTAATTCTTAGCTTATATTGATAATAAAGGCTTCTTCTACAGTAATTTGTGAATCAAATATTAATAAGTCAGTATGTAGGATCGCTCCCCCCCCCCCTCCGTCTGTGGATAGTATTTTAGTATAAACGTATTTCTTTTATAAAATAAGTATATTTTATACTCTTGATAATTTCCACATAAAACTGTATGATGGGGAACGCCACATTGAATTTGGGACTAGTTTGCAATGCTCAGGGGCGTAACCACGAGGGGGATCCACCGGGTCCGGACCTTCCAAAAATTTCGAAACTTGACCAACATTTGTAGACTTTCTTAAAAAAAGCTATACTTGTTTAACAGAGAAACGATTGATGTAGACTAAATATTTTATTTTACGCCTCATCATGTCCTCTTCTTTTCTTATAAAAATAATCGTTCTATCATTTTTTCTAAAAAGATAGATGACAGTAAGTAAGAATTACTTATCGTCTTTTCGGATGCAGTATAAGACAGGTTCCATAATATGTAGACGTATTGGACCTCCCTCAAATACTTTGGACCCCTCCCAGTTAACATTTCTGGGTGTAGAACTGGCAGTGCTGTTTGTTTTGATGTTCTTTGATTTTTGGCCTCTGTTACATGCTGATCCTTCATCTGGCGGGTTTCGAGGTTTCCTTTCCAGAACATATCACATTGGTAAACATTGTTTCGCCTCATGTGGTAGTATATTGTGTTCATCGTGCATTGCGTAACAACCAAGACGAATGATTTGGAATGTAGTTTTTTTCTTTTACGCACATGTGTGTGTGTTGATGTATAAATATGTGACATTCGGAATTCATATACCAGTACCATTCGGAATTCATATACCAACTATTTTGTATAAGATGTTTTGATTTTTAATTATTAGGTTTAATTTTATTGTGTGTGCTTTAATTCTGTAAATAACCTACAAATTCTGAATGAATTGTATACCATGACTTCTGTAAATAACTTACAAAAAACATTGACCGGCTTTCAACTGAGGAAAAGTTTGCAATTAATGCTTAAACAAAACAAGCAAAGGGCACTTCGGGAGAGTGTTCGAAAAAAATCCTGTTTAAATTTACAGGATATCTTATGGCAGTAGTGTTGTTTGCACCAGATACATTTCCTCAATTTATTTTAAATTTTCCTGGGTAAACTGTGAATAAAGTGTCTTCAATGTACATTTTTTTATAACACTAATCTCTGCTACGAACTCTCTTCAGTCAACTGAAGAGGAAATCGGATCACTGTCAGGGACTGAGCTTGCTAGAATGAATCGTTCGCAATAATCTAGAAAAAATATTTAGTGAATCTACAAAGCTTATGAAATTAATATTAACTGTACTTATGGCGTCAGTAAAAGAAGAAGTTTTTTTTTTCACATCAAAAAGAATTGACACTTTCAAGAAATTGAATGTCCCAAGAAAGGTTATCACCATTGGTTATGCTTTCCATCGAAAAAGACCTGACAATAAGAATACTAGAGTTCAACCAGCATGTATTAGGCAGATTTGCTCCAATCAAAGAGAGAAGAATGAACTTACTAATTAATTAAGGTGATTAATCGGATTAAATGTTCTGCATTTTTTATTTTAAAAAACAGAATTTTATTTAATTTCATATGTCACATAGCATTTGCATCTAAAGTTATGCTGATTAGTCAATGAGTCCACTTTATATCTTCTGTCTCTTATCGTTCGTACTGCAACACCCGAAACCACAATCCACCGGCCGCCACTGATGTGCACTGCAGCTATATGTGCACAATTAAGTAAATGGTGACTATTATACATACTATAGAGAAATTCAAGAAACTTAGAATCCATGGACTGATGCTTTTGGTTGATTTTTCCCCTATTGTGTAATTCCACCAGGAGAATCTTCAGGTAATATCTTTGTTTGGGCTTAACATTTTCTTTCACATGCTATCTTCTAGAGTTGGAATGCGTAAAACTCTAGAGTTGAAGGGTGAGATGGAATAAATTTCAGATAAATTAGACAGTAGAGAAAAATATGCGGAATATTTCCATGAATGGGATATGGACAGCTATCGTTACCCGTTTAAGATGTTAGGATTCACTCTAGTAACGAACTCAAACAAGACAATCATTCTAGGTACCTACTGCAAAAACATAATTAAGAAAAACGTTTACATGTGTGGGATATGGGCTACAGATAATCACTGTTACAGTCGCCATTATCCGTTAACCCGTTAATATGTTAACGGATGAAGAGATAATCGCTCTAACTATCCATTGCAAACTAAGTAAATAAAGAAATTGCGTCCGCTCAAGAGTTACCAATCTAAAATGACCGATATTATTGTCGAATCTATTGCATTCGGGGTCGCTGGAACGAACAGTAACACTTCCTATGCCGTTTAAATCAATATTTAGTCCCTATTAGTACTCTTAAGGAGGGAGGGTTGACATGTAAAAAAATGAAAATGACCGATATTAGTGGTGAATTCATAGTTTTTGGGGTTCCTAAGTTGACTGGTGACAGTTTTGGTGCCCTTTATGTCCAAAATGAAACGTATTCTCTCCGTGGGAAGAACGGACATTTTGCTAATGTTAAATAAATAAAAGTAAACAGCTTCTAGTCACTTAGGTTTTACTCATGGAAGAAATGTATCATTGTTAAAGTTAGCGCCATAACCCGCCATACGAAGAGTTATCACCAGCCAGATGGTGAACATTCAATCGGGGATGTATGGTCAATGAATTGAATCCCGTGCCGTTATTCCTGGTTTTCTATAACGGAGTTCGCTACTTCTTAATTTAAGTGGTTTCCCAAATGCCTCGCAATACTAGGGCAACCGAAAATTATATACCCACAATAGGATTCGAACCCAGCATCATGCATACCAAAAACTTGCACGCTAACCATTGGCCTAGACGAGAACACAAGTGATCAAATTAAATTAGTAATATCTTCATGTGCTTTTGGTAATATTTGGTTATTGCACATACGGGCAGTACGTCTATTGAAGACTTTTCTCTCACTGGAAATCTACATTGAAACCATGACATAAAAGGCAAGCAAGTTAGTTTGAGCATTCGCTACCCAGGGGGTCCTTGATAGATTTCTATTTACTTTTAGTACGATCAAACATTGCGAATATTCTTCGCAAATAAAATCATTAATTAAGAATTTCTTATCTTAACTTTATTAACATTGTTTTATATTTTATCCTAAAAATGTTTTATCTTTATTCCCCAATAAATGCAGTAGTCTATTATCTATACTAATATATAATATAATTGAGGGAAAAAATAGAGCTGAAATTACTGCTATGACGTCATTGGGACAACATCGTCAATCGTCAAAGGAAAGGCGCTTCCAGTACATAAACAAAGACGTCTGTACAATGCGATGTTAGTAGTATTTCTAGTAAAAGTGAAAGTGACTATGAAGTTGTAACATGATATTTCACCGAAGTTACTCACTATTGCGCAGGATTAATATTTGCTTCAAATGTGGGTGTTTTCGCTCCGGCTCGACGCGAGGTAGTAATATTTGAGAATAAATCTTATACTCAGGATACTTGTGGGACAAAATTATTTTTAATCTGCTTTGTCTTTCTCATGTGTTAGACATCATAGAATTGGTACCTCTTCATGGCTAAATTGCAAATACGCTTGCTGTCTGTATACATGATCCCGGGTTTGATTCTCGGCGGGGGTGTCTGTTTCGTATAGCATTGTCACTGAAAAATGACATTAGATTCCAAAGAATCAATCCTAGAATGATATTGGGACTTTTTAGTCTTTCGTCTCACGGTTACGTCCATTAGGCTAAAGCAGATGATGAAATAATTGGTGGAATGAGAAATCCAGGTACAATCATGTTTACAGGGACGGATCCAGGGGAGGGCGATGCTTCCCCAGAATAGGAAACTTTTTTATTTTATATATATAAATACAACCCATCCTAAAGTTTGGAGCCCTTAAAAGGAGCAGTATGACAACCCACCGCCCCCCAGAAGTCGGTCCTGGATGCGCCCCTGCATGTTTATACAATTAAGCAGGGAAATAAATAATGGATTTTAAGCAGGGATGGGTAAAACCGGTTTTTATAAAAAACGAAAACCGGTTTCTATAAAAACCGAAACCCGAAAAACCGACATTTCGGTTTTCTTCAAAACCGGTTCGGTTTTTCTCCGAAACCGGTTTCGGTTTTCGAAAACACATAAAACTATTTCTGTGGAAATGGATTCGGTTTCCGGAGAACAACGAAACACCATTCTGGTCAGAAATAGAACAAATTTTGGAAAAAACGGAATCGGGTTTGAAGAAAACCGAAACCGGACCAGGTAAAAAAACGAACCGGTTTTGAAGAAAACCAATAATCGGTTTCGGTGAAAACCGAAAAACCTGTTTTTGTGCCCACCACTAATTTTAAGTGACTCTGGCATTTAATTGCCGAATAATAACAATGGCGGAGCAGGCACTCTCGCTTTGTTTTCCTTCCTATAATCTCAATGCATCATACTTCTCTGCTCAGTTCCTCGCGTTCCCCTGCATATTGTACATCTCCTCTACCGACTACGATTACAAATAAAATTGCGTATATTTGAACAAGCTAACATTTATCGGTATCTTTGATTTGGCATGTAAGTACACTTCAATTTTATATTGATTTATGTTAGTCACTAAAACTTCCAGTAACTCAAGATACAGCAAATCCAATAATATGTATAAACTCCACATAATCAAACTTTATATGGTGATGCTTTTACTCTTTCAGGGCCCTATATTTTACAAATTCAAAACACGAAAGTGCATCAAACTAAGATTTAACGCATTTGATTTGTAAAAAGATTGTTTATCTCTATTTGAAGTCGATAAAACTAAGAAATAACGCGCACAAATATATAGAAATAGAATAGTAAAGTACGTTAATTTATCAACTAAAACTTTTCTACTGGGTAAAATATAATAACCCAAGAAAAATAGAGGAATGTGAATTGTTTGATACTCCCATTGTAACGGAAATTGTAACACGTTCTTATATACCATATATATAGCTGTTGTGAAATTGTTTTAAACATCAATTCTTCATTTTAAAATATCCTGGAGTCAAAAATATATACTATGTTCATAAGTTAAAGTTTTGATTTGTAATATGGTTCAAATATTTAATAAATGACGAATGTATATATTCGTAATTAGAAACCTATAGTATTTTTTTTAAAGTGATTCACTAATACCGATTCTGAGCTACGTTGCATGATGCTCGAATATCGTTAACCTACTTTCTTGTTATCTTATTTCTCCAAGCTCATCGGAGTGAAATGGTTTCGCCTTTCCCGCAAAATATCAAACGATATTTGAATCACTCGTAAACCAGCCTCTAAAATAATAACCTTTAGAAACTTGTAAAAGTTTATTTCAAATAATCTTCAAATGCAGCAGTTAAATATAAATTTTATGCAGGAATTAGTTCATAAAGAGTTTAGTAGATTTGCTTTATATTCTGTGGTTTAAGAAACCACAACGTAAATTCACAGACTAAACATTAGTATGGTTGTAAACGTCTTTTTCTTTTTATATTGCTAAGATAATCCAGCAACTATGACAATTCGAAACGCGAATACTTACTATGAATATTGAATTAAATATTAAATGGAAAAATATATATATAATATTCATATATTTACATGTTTTGAAATTCAAATATTATTCCAAGTGTTACTTAGCATTTTGTAAAGAAAAATATTAAGTAAATGATGCTGTCAAGCTGAAATGCATTTTGTTTCTTCAGCGCCAAAAGAGAAACAAGTGGTAGAAATGAAGTACTTACGTTTCTTCGAACGAGGTTTCCAACCCGTGTCAGCTGTCAGAAGCTCCGATGAGGAGTTCGCTGTGCAAGGTACTTCTTGCCTTTGGCTTGGGCAGCAGGAAGATTCCACCAATGAAATTGTGGAGAGGAGAGCGTTGCTGACCTAGAAACTTTTGAGAAACTTCCGAGTACGAGGCACTGTTGGTTCACTTTCACTAGAACTTCATCTTTTCTCCGCGCAAGAAAGGAAAAGGAATATTAAAAAAAAAAAAGTATACTTTTTTGTTTTGTTTTTAAACACAGATCATTATTACGTATACTAGTAATTTAAACGTCGAGTTACGCGAATAGATATTGATACAGATTACATCTTTTGCTGCTAACATGCAGTATGTGTTTATGACAAAATACTTGAACAAATTCGAGATGTTGAGCGTATTACACATCTATCCTCCACAGTAATATTAATAATAGATATGTATATTTATTTTTACTTTTTCTCATCGTGACTAGTAGCTAATTTTTTCTTGTACTATAACATGCAAATGATAGCATGCACAGTTGTGCTAAAGGGATAAAAAAAAAAAAACTTTTTGAAAATCCTAGCGTCCTCGTCTAAGAGAAGAATTTCATCCAAGTTTGTGCTGGACAACATCGTATTCGTGGGTTTTCCCCGGGTATTCTTATTTCCTTCCACATTCTCATTCCGCCGATTCTTCCATCATCATTCACTTGCCTTAATTATCCGTTTCTATTAGCCTAAAGGGCATAATTGTGGGACGTTAAACTGAAAGATTTCATTTAATTTCGTTTCATCTATTCTATTATTGTGTTAAGCGAATATCAGGATAATCTCTCCTACTTCATGATTGCGTGAACTGTCCTATTTGGGTAAAGGATAACGAATTCGCATAACTTGGGTAGAGATTTTCAGACTGATTGTAAACTATGTACAACACTAGTTTCGACAATAAACTAACTCAAAAACGCATCGCTTTTTGAGTATTTTTGACATCACAATCTTCCTACGAATTTATACGGAACATTTGGGAAGTCTGTCACAATAGAAAATACATGTTTTTCGGGGAATAATATCTTTTACGCCTTACAATGAGAATGAAATCAGCACGCGTACCTTTCTACCACCTCGTGATTTAATTAAATGTTTTATAGGTTTTAAAGGCCCAACCTCTAACAAAGTCAATAAATGCATTATCTTTCTCCTTGAAGTTCACATAAGACACTATAGGAATATCATAAAAATTAATAAAAAGAAGAAAATAAAATTACATTCTTTCATTACTTGAAACTTACGACTATTAGCCACATATTTACAGAGTACACGGACCCTGCTACATGTTCCGTGGCTCATAGAATCCATACAGAACTCCCACTCACACAACCGGTGTTTCGTTGCGCATTGCTTTTGTCGTCATAGTGGAGTAGGGTAACGTCACGAGATAGGGGAATCTTGCAAATCATGATACAAACATGCCACTTGGTAGTGTAGTAGATATATACCTAAGAATAAAATTTAGATGTAGACCCCAAAAATCAAACCCTGTATTTGCCCCTGTGAGTTTATTGAGTCTGGCAACAAGGGTAGTAGAACACATCGACTTGTAGGTTGAATCTTACCACGAAGTTGCTGGAAATGGAAAGCTGCCCAGGTAATAGGTTCTTCGGAAATACTTCCGTTCTCTGACAATAATCTCGATTGCTTTCAACCACATATTTGATAAAATATCTTCCTGTAGCGGTAATTCAACACTATTAACGGTAGAAAGAGGCACATATGATTTCAGCATTGACATCTGAGGAACATTTGTGAACTATGGAGGCAAGTGACCTTTGCATTTGCGGGACCACTTGTTAATTATAACCCCAGTATCGCTGCGAGGATAAGATGGCTGAATTATAGATATCCCTATACCGTGAAATGCTTGCGTAGAGGTTGCTGACGACGGGTTGTGATCGATATTGTCTATGGCAGCACAAGTAAAAACGCCTGCTTGAAGGTTATCTTGATGTACTCTCTTCTTAGTTTCAAATTGTTCACACAGTGCATTGGTCATGGTGGCCGATACCTCCCGAACTTGATCATATGATACACTCACAGCTACTTTATTCAGTCTATCTATAATCCCTCTGTTCCGAGTTTTTGAATGGATCATTAATCCAATGTACAGGGGCAGGGGAGTCTCGCTAGATAGTGGATAGCGTACATTTCTCTGTCCTTGCTTTCTTTCTCGTCTCACTGCGAGTAACTGAGACACTGACAGCGCAGCACGGCTTACATCAACAGTTTCTTCATTTGCAATATTAGGACCTTCAAGAATCATCCGTACAAGTGTTACTAGTGATTGTGGAACTGATTGCTCCTGGTAAGCTGTGGTAAAATGCCCATTGAATTGTGGGAAAGCTTTAAACATGTGCTTCTGCACGATGGATGCAGCCCTAGCCAAACACATTCTATCATATTCTGTATTCTGTAAGCAAGCACCGTAAATCAATTCTGCAACGTCTCCCTCACTCAGATAAATACCTGGACTTTTGACTATTATAGTTCCATTGCTTGAGGTCCAGGTACACCGCCCAGTTTTAAAGATTGCAACATATTAAATTGAAGATGACATATTTCCAACAATTTTTCTCTCTTTACCTTTCTTTATTTCTGCAATAATAACGAAGTTGGGCGATTTCAACGGACTTTTGTTTCACCTTTTATAATACTAATTACATCATTCAAAATTTGATGTGAATCGTTTGTAATCACAGTTTTATAAGATTTTACTGTGAGAAACGGTGTTTCTGTAATGTCCGGGCGGCCATGTTGTATGATGACGTCACAGAGGCAAATAAAGGGTTTGATGTTTGGGGTCTACATCTAAATTTTATCCTTAGGTACTGGTCTACCACGTCACCAAATGGCATGTTTGTATCACGATTTACAAGATTCTTCGGTTACCCTACCCCACTATCACGCATTGCTTTTGTTTTTTCAGTGATAACGTAGGACAACGGTAAAAAGAAAAATATGATTACAATTTTAGGTGTGATTCGACATTCTGCATTTTTTAAAAGTCAAGTGCAGAGATTGAAGTAGGATTTTACAAGCATAAAGACCGTGAGTTTATAGCTGAAAACTAAATTAAGTTCTCAATGATGGTCCATAAAAAGCTATGGTCAACGAGATGAATTTCAATAATTTTGTGTGTGGTCAGCACATTGTCTTCCATCACTTTATTTCTGGAACTAAATATAATTAAAATTATTTTTCTTTAAAAATAAAATACTCATCTTTAGTTCTAAACAAAACAGAGAGCACAGTTCAAAATGTCATTATGCCATTACATTTCAATACGTAAATAAATGGAAAAATGAATATATTTAAACTTGAAAATGTCGAAGATAGTGTCACAAACATTATGAACAATTCTGTGATAAATTAAACAATGGTTTATACTAAAATAAATTGCAATGAAGTTCAAGGTGTTGGAACTTAACAAAAATACTTTTCCATATATGCTGAAACACAGGGTATGGGACACTTCACCTTGAAAATATACATCTTGTATTCGATTTTTGACAGCATCTGAAATATGTTAAGAACTTTAAGCCTTTAGGATCTCAACATAAGTTTGACACCGTGGGTATAATATTGTCGTTACAAACTGACTAAAGTAGCGATAAATCCAGGAAGTGGCTCACTGACCTATGCACTATGTCCCACCGATTTGTTCATAAATCAATATAACTAATTACATTACATTGTATGTCGATTGTAGGTCAAAACATATTTTCCTTTTGCAAACATTTCAGAAAGAACACGTAACGTCAACGTTTTATTATCAAATGTAGCAACTGATCAACTTAAATAATGCTCAAAATAGCCTACTTTGCTTAAAGCTCCTACATCAAATTATTTGACGATTTTACAGAATGTTTGTTCTTATACATAGATGTTTGACGTGCTTGATACAAATAAAATTTTATTATGACGAAAACAGTCTGCAGAGCCCCTTTTAGAATATCTTTTGTTAGTTGATTTGAGATTAGCAGGGCTCATAGTGGTCTGATCTCTTGTAAATAGTTGAAAAATGACCAAAAGCACACGAAAAAGTTGTCAAAAAGTGACCAAAGTTTCATCATGCCCCTTTTTTTCTTCGTCAATTTCTCAATTACCTCTTTCTTTATTTGTTGTTTTGTTTCATCTTTTCTTCTTTACTTCTTTTTGAGCTTCCTCCTTTCTTAGGTTTTCTAAGTATGCTTTGTAGTTACGGTAAGCAGACTTAGCAGATGTAAGAAGTTTCTGAGTAAGTGGAACCAGTTCTGGCCTATTTCCGAATTTCTTAATCCCAGACATTATATTCAACTTACATTTAGAGCATTCATCACCTACTCTTAAGAAGACCATACAATAATTATAACACAAGACGAACATGATGAAAAACACACACACACAAGTTGAGCGGAGCGTTAACTATTACGAGAGAAAACTAAAAGACTATTATGAGAGAAGAAAGAATAGATACAGAAGGGTTCTCAACCCCAACTTGAGAGCTTAAGCATCCACCAGCCATCCAGTGTGCTTTAGAAAGAATAAAAGCTGAAGTGAGAATAAAACTGACTGTTTCACACGTAGCAGTAAGTACTGAAGCTTTCAGAAGAGTAATGAGTAATAAGTTTCTGCCTTTTTCCATTTATTTTTATATTTTTCTTAGAAAACTGCCAATGTAAAACATAAATTACACGAAAAAATCACTTTACCTCCCAAAAAAGCAACTTTTAGTGACAAATTTGAAAAAATAACTTTTAGTTACCAACTTGAAAAAAGTAACTTTCAGTTAAAAAAAGTGACTCACTATGAGCCCTGGATTAGGGTCCTGTTCAGCAGTGAGCCTATATGAGACGTGAACTTACAGTTTAACGTGGGATCCAAACCACATGAGCTTCCGCTGGGAATTAAACTCCGCTTTTAGAAAAAAAAATATTTGACCACAGTCAGTTCTTATTCGTTGGGGTTGGATAAACATTGTATTATACTTGGTATTAGGAGGCAGTGACGAAACTGGTTACAAATTTCGTGATCTGGAGGCAGTCAGACCTATAACCCAAACAGAACTAGAGACAACGAAACACTGTCATATTCATGAAGAATTTGTATGACATTGTTAATGTAATTCGGGCGGGCCCTTCTTACTTGTCTAGTGATTAGCTCGTGCGTCTTGAGCGCACGTAGTCCCGGGTTCGGTAACCGTTAGGAAATCACTAACGTTTTACTTTCACTAGCATTTACTTTCATTGATCAATCGTCTCCTTTAGCCTAAAGGACATAACCGTGGGACGTTAAACTATTTTTTCATTTCACTTTTAAATACAGGGTGTTAATGAATTATACTGACAAACTGTAAGAGGTGATTCCTCTCATCAAAATAAGAGAAAAAGTTCATATAGACCCATGGCGAAAAGTGCATAGTTTCAGAGCTAGGGCTGTCCAAAATCGCGAAAAAGCTAAATTTCAATAGGCCCTATTTCGAATTCCAGAAACTGTTGATGGTGGTTCTTACCAGCGTAAAGAAAGCCACGCATACACAATCCAAAAGTGCATATTTCATCAATTGGCAATAGGTGTAGAGGGTATTCCCTACAGGGTGTAATTCTCAGATATGTTTTCAATAGAGTTTTTAGATATACCCTGATTTCAAGAAGGATCCAAAGTACAGAGGAGATAAACCTTGGCAACAATTGACATCCCATGCTTCGGAAGGAAGGCAGAAATATTAGAAACCGGCAGCTTCATGTTTCTTTGTGTTCGGAATAACGTGTGATGATGTGTATTCGTCACGCTGTATTTCATGCTTTCTTCACTTATATGCGTGAAAGGAAACATCGCACATTGCGTTTTCCCGAGTACGAGAGACCGTGCTGCTGACGATTCTTAACACTTCCGACATCGCACCCAAGGATTCCGTGTTCACTGCTATCAAGGCTTATCGTTTGCCTACTTTGGACCAATCATAAAGTCAGAGCATATCTCAAAATTCGGTTGATTTCATGTCTTGGAATTTCACCCTGTAGGAAATAATCTGTACACCAATTGAACAGTAATGAAATATGCATTTTTTTCATTGCGTATGCGTGACTTCCTTTACGCTGATAGGACCACCATCCACAGTTTCTTGAATTCGAAGTAGGGCCTCTTAAAATTTGGCTTTTTCGCGACTTTGGACAGCCCTAGCTCTGAATCTATGCACTTTTCGCCATGGGTGCATATGAACTTTTTCTCTTATTTTGATGTAAGGAATCACCTCTTAAAGTTTGTCGGTATAGTTCATGAACACCCTGTGTAATTCTAACAATCACGATTCTGCCTTCCCTTCTCACTATACCTGCAATTTTCTTTCTCTCTTGATGTGTGCGTCTTTGCGTGTGAAGGCATTGTACGGAAAGACACTTGCAAGGTCTATAAATATAAAAGCGTGAGCATTATAGACAAGATAAGTTATATAATTTTCTTATAAAATTTAATCAAGCGAGCCCGTAAAACTTGTCGTGTACAATATAAGAGATACCGCAGAGACCAAACAATCTGTTAAGTCTTCTTGCGTAATTGTAGTCAAAACTGTTGCATTACTTTTTAGTATAAGAAGACGAATAAACATATACTTATATTTGAAATAGTCAAAACTTGATAGATTATGAAAATGAAATTAAATGAAATCTTTAAGTTTTACGTCCCACGGTTATGTCGGCTAGGCTAAAGAGGACGGTGATGATTAGAAATGAATGAAATGGTGGAACGAAGAAAGTGGGAGGAAACGGGAGAACTCCGAGAAAACCCACGCACACAGTGTTTGTCCAGCATAAAGTTCACTTGTCGCGGGCTAGGATCTAACTAAGGACCTAGATTAAGAAATGTCACATTGGAAATCAAACATGCGAATATTTGAGCTCGAATAGTAGACGTCATCAATCCTCTAAAACGCTGTAGAGCTGATATTTTGATTACTTCCCGGCCATCGAGTCTACCCGGATAGCAAGATTTGAGTCACCGAATCTATCCGGGTAAGACTGAGCCCGAAAAGCAATTCCCGGCTAGGATGACGGATAAAAGTCGTGACTAAAGTTATTCGAATTAAAGAGTAGCAAATAATTTACCAAGAAAAAAAATACGTTATCAATAGCATAGAAATCACGCAAGATGATCCATCTAAACAATATATCGTGTGTAGTAAGTTTGATTTTAATTTTTATCAGAAGCACTTTGAAGTTAGGTGCTAATGTTAAATTATTATACGAACAATTTTCAGTACTGAAAAGGTGTTGAGAAAATTGACAAAAAGATATATATATATATATATATATATATATATATATATATATATATATATATATATATATATATATATATATATATATATATATATATAAAAGTGTTACAGATTGTGCATGCAAAGAAGTCTACTGCAAAGTTTTGCAAGCTATTGTCAAAATAATGGCTGGAGAGGAAAGAAGATCTTTTAGTAAATGAAACTGAACAATGTTTTAGTATACAAGTTTAAATTGCTACTAGTTTCACATTATATTCAACGTAAGATCAATCTTAGACAAAATTTTTAGCTTGACTGTTGACAACATGGTCAATGTTATTTGTTCACCACATTAAACATAACAACTCACTTTTTATCATCGGCGCAAATTTATTTTCAACATTGAGGGATGGGTAAGACCGTTCCTATATATATATATATTAAGCAATGTTCACAACATTTATGAAGTTGAAAAACAGTGCTGTGGAGGATCAGAGGAGCATAGTTGTCTTCAACATTGGGAGGTGGGCAGACTTTGTAAAAAGGGGGACAGCTAGCTCTAGTGGGAGAAGAATTACAGATGGTTGAAGGCCAAAACAATTTACATACGAAAGCATATGCAAAATAAATTACTATTTAAATATTATGCAAATAAGATTAATTAATTAAACAAATTCGGTAGAGCAAATATAGTCGGTAGAGCAAAATTGATAAAGTGATTAACTGAACAAAATGAATTTACTATAATTTTGAAAAGTGAAAAGAGACTCTAGATTTCAGGTGCTATGTGGTTTTAACTTCAGGTATTAACCAATATTATCATCCACACACCAACACATCTGTTAGTGGTTATCATGCCTTTATGGCTTGCTGCAACTCCAGACAGCTGGAAAGAAAACATGATACTGTAAATAGTGTGTAAAGAAAACGTTTTTTTCTGTGAAGTTCTTTTTCAATAAAAACCCGTTCTTTTTCATGTTTTTCCCCAAATGTCTGTTTTTTTCCTGGCAACTATTATTTATTGATTTATGTTGCAGATTATTAAAATAATCAACAGAACTTGAGTTGAAGCCCTCGTAACTTACAAATCGTTTGTTCCTTTCTACCTATATGAGCAAAATTGTGTGATTATTCCTTTCGGACCCAGGTCATTTTTGTCGTTTTCCAACATTTTCAGTGACTTATTGTTCAAAAACCATTTATTCGATTGATATGATTGTCTTGTTTTCTAGAAAATGGATGTGGCTATTTTTTGGTGTAAATTACATTGCACTGTTGCAAACGGGTGGGAAATTTCTGAAGGAAATGTAGGAGTGAAAATTTACAAAAAATTCCCTAACCGAATTTCAAAATTTTTTGTATCTAGTACCTCTGCTGCCATATGGGTTCAAGTCACCTAAAAATTCTTTGGTGTGTTGACAAGGTAAAGTGAAATCCTGAAGTCGCTGGCTTCCATTCAAAGAGGGAAAGAAAAAAATTCAGTCATCATCACATGAAATTTTGACACTTTTTACGCCTCAGAAGTAAAAATCAACAGATATGCCGGGGCTACAGCTTCTCTAATTATCCTATTGAAACTTTTTATAGCGTGTTCTGTAGGCCAAAAGGAAGATTTCAGGTAGTGGTACGTTTGTTTCAATGTAGCCAGCAAGAGGGAAATAATAGAGGGGAAAAGGGAATTTTTCCAAATTTTTCACCTAAAATCGGGAATTAATTGGTTTTACTGAAAACACTGCCATCAGGCAGACAAAAACTGTCTGAAAATAAATCTTGATACCCCAAGAATATATCCTACAAGTATCATGGCGAAATCTAACAAAGTAAGCATGAAATTAAAAAAAAAAAAAAATCTCATTCTACCTCAGAAATTCACCATTTTCTTACCATTTACAGAACATGGTTTATTATAAACCTCAACTGTACTTCCCCTAATTATTCTAGTGAAACTTTTTATGGTGCGCTGTGTAGGCTAAGAACGAGGCTTTTAGACACTGATACGTTTGTTCGAATGTAGCCAACAAGAGGGGAATAATAGAGACAAAAAAGGGATTTTTTTCAAAATTTCCCCCTAAAATCTGGAATTAAAATTTTCTGTAGCTGGCAACACTGCTATAACACACACACACACACACACACAAACTATCTTAAAATAAGCTTTAGTATCTCTCTAATATATCCTACAAGTATTGTGACGATATCTAATAAAGTAAGCATGTCAATAAAAATATCTCATTCTACCTAAAAAAAATAAAGTTATTTTCCACTTAGAGAACAAGGTCTACTGTAAACCTCAACTGTACTTCCCCTAATTATCCTATTGAAACTTTCTATAGTACGTTGTGTTGGGCAAAGACGAGACGAGACGACGATACTGGTATGTTTGTTGCGATGTTGCCAACAAGAGGGAAATAATAGACAAAACAGAAAATTTTTCCGAAATTTCCCCCAAAAATCTGGAATTAAATTTTTTATAGCTGGCAACACTGCAACCAGACAGACTTAAACTATCTTAAATTAAAAATTGGTACACCCCTAATATATCCTACAAGTATCATGGCGATATTTAAGGACCAAAGCTTCTAATTACCAAAAATATGTTACGGTAAACAGAAAGGTAAGGAAAAACTAGAAAAATCAAGGGTTAGATCCTAAATATGAATTTTTTGTGCACTCCCTAATTACTCCATTTTAATGATCTGTACTCGCGTTTGTTCAGTAAGGACAAGCGTTCGACTGGCGTAAGTTGACTTGCATTCGGACGTATAGGTACGGATATATAAACAAAAATTTGAAATGTTTTGCCCAAATTTAGGGAAATTTTAATTTCCCTAATTGACAACACTGCGCGCAGGCCCATCCATTTGATGTCAACAATTAGGTATCCATAAGAGGTATCGACTGGGCAAATCTTAAGGAGGTCTCTCTTCAACGAAGGAAGCTACAGAGAAAAAGAAGTAAAGGAAATTGGAAATTCCAAAATTCTCGAAATTTTGACTGGGGTGAAATTTGAGAAGGAAATTCGACATCCAGAAGAAAAAGAAATTAATATGATAAACTATGGTCCAACCATATTTGGCAAAAATAATGTCCCGATATCTTAATTAGTGTCCACACAGGAGCGGATTAAAAAAGTGAGATATCCGTGTATGATACTTTGGCCACGTGGGCCCGAAAGGGTTACGAGTGTATATTTGATTACATTTTTGACTACTAACTCGTGTTGTTGTAGTAGTTATAATCTCGACTAATAATAATGTCGTTGTTGTAAACAATAAGTTTATAAGGAAAATTTTCTCTCCTTTTTACATCTTAGTTCCAATACTGTTGGTGAGAAACGCAGGGTGTTTCAAAATGAATATCGAAGTTTTATTCTTCGTAGTACTTACAATTACATTTTACGTACAATTACAGACAATACATCAAGTAAAAGAGTACCTTAAACAGTCTTTGCTACAAGTGTTCGATGTGAGCTTCATTCGTCACACGGCACACATCTAGTCGAAAGGTGAGAAAGGCCCATAAACTTTCCGCCATATGGCACAAAACAGATTCAATTTAGGGGAGTCTGGTTTCACCTGTACCATCTCCTGAGGATTTGCTGAGCGCCAGATGCGAACATTATGAGTGTTCACATTAGCTCTTAGGTGAAATGTCGATTTATCACTGAAGACGACACGATCCAGAATATCTTCATTGTTATGCAGCAATATTTCACTTGCGAAATTGGCACGTAAACCGTAATCTTTAGGCTTTAGACCTGTAGCAACTGCAAACGATAAGGACGTAGTTGCAAGCGCCTTCTTAATATTCTTCACACAGACGGTTGCGCTATAACTACAGATTAAGTCTTTATTAAAACACAAAAAGCATTCTGCTCTCTAGTCTCCATCTTTGCTACTACTAGCTCTTTCTAACGGCAGACAGAGGAAACAATACATGTAAACAATTTTGAGAGTTCTTGCTGTTTAATAGTAAAATAAGCAGCAGGTTTCTTATAACACATTACTAAAATCAACTATATGCATATTTACACCCATTGTTAATAGATGAAAAGCTATCATTGAGTATTTCAATAAATTTCAATAAAATTTTGTTATGTTTTGTCTGCTTTTCAAACAAGACACCCTCTACTAGGCTCGGCCATATTTCCGCTATTCCTCGTAGCATGCTTCCTCCTCATGGAGACTGCTGGAGATTGCTACCACTATTTTGAAATAAGCCTTTTCATTTGAAATATAAATATACAAGATACGGCCTAACCTACACTATATACTACGCATACGACAATTTCAAGAAAATTTTTATAAATATAAAAAAATACTTGTGGAAGGTTATTTACATTACAGGGGTGAAGACATTTAAGAATACTTGCTCCCTCTCTCATATTTTCAAACCAAGCATTCGTGTCGTTCAAAATCGTAGGCTCGTTTCCCTTGGCGGTTAAAATTGTTTCCAAGTGACGCTGTCGCCTATCGAGATGTGAAAACTGGCCATTTTCTTCAGAAGTCACACTTCATTGTTTTCCGTGTTTTCGCATGTAGCTACGACCTTTTCTAGAACTTTTCCAACAATAGCTATTTGCGACACGACGATTCCTTCTACCATTGTATCCTTCTATAGCAGTGGTGCCCACCCCCCTCATGTCCATGATGCACCCCCTCAATTGTCTATCCGTAGGTGTTCTTCCATGAAAAAAAATCTTTTCGATTAATTTTTACAAACCCTCAAACATATTTATATAGATTTTTAAGCCTCCCAAATATTTCAATGACGTAGTTTGCGTCATAGTATAATGGGATTGGGAGGTCAGTGTACCAGATTTAATGGTAAGTGGGTCTAAAAATACGGATTCGAACCTTGGACCTTTAAAATGGGGAAAGCACTTTACGACATTATGCAGTTTCATATGTGAAAATTTTACGAATTTAAATACTGGCGAGATAACAGAAACTCTATCCCACGGTCTCAGGATGCGGGCGTTATAATAAACTAGGCGTTGGCCGTGTGCCCACCATCATTGCCATGTCAGGCTGTGACATCATCATCAAAACCTGTAACAAAGTACATAAAATGGGATCCATGTGGTAGTTCAACACCAGATGAGTAACGAGATACAAAATAAATGTTTGCTTTGATCTGCTTCAGAGATACTATATCTTTCTCAAATCCTTGGTTAAATTAAATTCTCCTTTAAGTTGGTATTTTGACCGCTAAGGAGAGAACTTATTAAATACACCTTATTATTATTATTATTTTCACTTTCAAGAAAAATAACAAGAATTGTAGGCAAACTTTGTATTAATATTCACTTTCACTACACACATCACATATAGCTTTAAAACAACACAATAATATTTTCAAATGATTGATGATACTTCACTCAAAACTAGAATGGCCCTTACATATCGCGATTACGGGACGACGTCGTTAACGCGCACGATATTCGCGATCGGCCGACGTGACGCTAAAATTCACTACTTCACTGCAAATAGTTGACTTCTATTGCTGGATAACGATGAGTTTGATATCTCATTCTTTGATGTACAGTAGGGTTCTTCTATGAGTTCGTTGCATTGGCGAAAGAAATATATAAGAATAACTCTTATTAACATATATGCATGTTCTCTTCTTCCTATCGGAACATCATTTATACACATATCACTGCTCCCAGGTCTCTTGATGCATTTTTATTATTAGAGCAAGACTCCTTGACATTTTGCTTTTTGGAGTTCTAAATATGCCCTTACCGAGAGTATACCTTGAGTACGTTAAGCATACTTGAAAGCTACCAACACTCTCTCTCGCTTCTTCGTGCGTCACATAGTTGCCAGTCAGACAGCGTAAGAATACACTGACAGACTGAAATATAGTTCGTAGAAAACATTAAATTTTTGCTTCTTTATTTTACTAATAATGTATAATGGATAATAATCCATAGGTTAATAGAAATCACATTAAAAGCACTAATAATTCCAATAACTCATGAAATTGATAGATTTTACATTATCACGTAAAATCTGTCATCATCACATGAGTCTATACTGCGTGGGCGGACAGCATGAGAATAGCAAAATTCCTCACTATGTTTGGGCTGACGGGAGGAAGTAGAACTGTCTGGAAAAGTGAGGCACCTTTTGGGTGACAAATTCCTGAGCATTGTTCTCCTCCAAATGTTAACTGGGTGCGTTTCATTTTTAGGAATCAGCGTTGAGGAAATACAAGGGTTGATTTAAAAGTTCATGCCAATTCATATTGTTATATATGGCGGCGAACGGACTGTCCACTGATGGTACCACAGAAATGGGCAAGAACCCTGGAATCCAAATCTTCATAATCACACTGCAACACAACAGCAATCACACCACTCCATCAGTCCATAAAGAGTTAATGTCATTTTAAGTTCGTTCACATTGAAGAATAACAGTTCGTAGGTTCACTCGAACCCACATGGTCGCGAAAGTTCGAAGAATAACGAACGCGTGGGCCATTTACGATAACGCGTGGGCCATTTCGTAAGTGTCTTTTAAATCTTTTTTTATTTTATAATTGGTTTGTATCTTCCTTTTATTTTAATCATTTCTCGAAATGTAAACACAAATATAATTTCAATGTTTGAATATAAAACAGTAATTACTAGTAACTCAAAATACTATTCAACATTGTACTTCATAATGTTTTCCAAAATTCAAACTAAATTGTACAAACATATTAATATGTTCAATGCAATAATGTATTCAATATAACATCATGTTTGATAAAATATTAAGTTCGATAAGGTATCGCATCCAATAAAATATTTAGTCTAAACAAGTATCTAATTCACTAAAGTATCTCATTCAATTCCATTTTTACCATCACAGTAAAATATAAATAACACAAACTAAACATATTGCAACAAATTAAATATTAACAATTGATTTAATATTCTGCAATAATACTTATTTATTTTAAAATATAACACACAACACCATTCAGAAATAGCATATATCACTAAACAATTCAACTTATCGTGATTTTGTTTTTCATGAAAATAAGATATTCCTTACTGCTAAATGCATAAAAATCTATTATATTTAATACATCAACATTATTCATAAAATTCAAAAATGCATGTTCATTGACATATCAACACAAAATATTTACCAAGAATATTCAAAGTAATTCAACACAACTAAAACATACGACATAGTTCACGTAACTATTTCGTGATTAATCAAAATTACGAATTAAAAAACACATAGGTAAATATAACACTAAAAAATATTTCATTTACTTGAAAATGAAATAAACTGGGCCAATGTGAGTTCGTCACGCTCGAAGCATATAAAAATATACTGCCTGCATTAAATGTAGAAGACCCTACCCCAATTATTTGTTAATATGTTTCCATCCCCGAAGCAAATTGAAAAGATAGGATATTTGGTTAAAGTTAAAAATAATATAGAGGGGACTAATAAGAAAATTGCCTACTCCGGGCTTTACAAAATATGAATACCCATAATCTTGGAGGAAAACTTTGCTTCCATGTTTTCAAGTTGAACTTGAAATATTTTCGTATTCAACGAAAAGATTAATACAAAGTGAATGCAACAATAGTTGCTAACAGTTAGCATGTAAGTATCATTTTTACTAGTTTCAAGTTTGCATTTCAGTATAGATTCCATAATTTACTTCATCATTTCTTATACGTTTTTTTATTCTACCGTTTGTGACTCAGTGGTTCACCACGTAGGCGTGTTCAGTTGGAAAACAAGACTGCGGTAGCCCACCACATTAGTAGGAGTCAGTCATCCTAAGTTGATCACTGTGATCTTACCAGAATGCTAATTAAACAAAACGAGAGGATTAATAAAATTTATTAACGCAAACTCTAAGTTATGTACGTTACACCATGATGATTCAGTGAGATATTTTAAATACGAATCTAATTCTAAAATTTCATCAAGGATTTTACCAATTCTATTCAAGTTAATTTTGGAATCACATTGGTTTGAAAGATTTACCATTACAGCATTGATGGAATCATATGTCACTTCTTCAATAAAACTATCAACTCTGAGCTTTTACTTTGTTCTTTTAGGATTTCATCACTCTTGGTTCCACAATGTTTAGTAGCTAAATTAAGCCAAATATTCTTTGTTTCTTTAGTAGGTTTCCAAACTTTTAACCTGTCAACTGAATGTAATCCTAAACATTTACCAGTGAGTGGATTCGTTAACTCGAAAACCTTTTCTGAGACCTTTTTAGAACACAACAGGGGACCTTTGTACAGATAAAGAAATTTTGAGATTCTTTTGTCTATTGCTGAACTCAAATTTGTTCGCTTTAAGAAAGCTAAATCATTTTCCTTCACCTTATATTTAGTTTCTTGTTTTAAGTTATGCTTAACATTTCTTTTACGAATTATTTCATTTCTTTTCAAATCTGCCATAACTAATTTGTTATTCCACAAAACATATTCGTCTGTATCCTTTTCAGTAACCACAATACCAAAATGTTTAAATACTGATTCAGAAGGTTTTACATTCAAGTGCAAGCTAGCAGGGCTTACACCTAGACTACTTGAAATTGAATAATTTAACAAAATTACAATTTGAGGGATGATTTTTTCCCAAGCAGTGTGATCCTCACTATAAAACAATTTAAATAGACGATTAGTCTCACGATGGATTCTTTCAACTGGGTTAGAAGAAGCGTGATATGGTGTTACATAATGTATTTTGATTCCATATTCTGACATTTTTTCTTTGAATTTTCGAGAAATGAAACAGCTACCATTATCAACCAAGATAACACTAGGAATGCCTAAATGCAAAAAATACAATGATTCTAAACAACGTAAAACACATTTAGTGGTAGCATTTTTCATAGGATACAAAGTGTAATATCAGGTGAAAACATCTAAAATTGACAATGCATATTTGTAACCTGAGGAAGAAGAAACGTATGGCCCTAAAATATCAATTGAAATAAGTACACGAGGACCATTAACAGTAATAGTTTCCATTGGTCTTGCCGGAGGCAATGTTTCTACCTTCGTTTCTTTACATACAATACAGTTATTGATAAAATTACTGATATCTTTTCTCATGGATTTCCAATAACAAATTTCATTTACAAAACCAAAGGTTTTTTCAATTCCAAAGTGACCTCGTTGACAATGCATATGTTCTACAACAATGAGAACTAATGAAGGTGGAATACAAATTCTCCAAGAATTCGGGAAGTGAAAATTTCTGTTCAAAAGTACACCATTTTCAAGATTTCTGTTTTTCACCTTAGAGTATGGGTCATTAGGATTTTGAAGAAATTTCATAATTGAATCATATTCTGAATGTTCGCGTTGCTTTTCAATTAATTCCTGTATGGTCATATTTCCGAAGAATGACGGTAACACTTCAAGGTTATTCATTGTATGAGTTTCAGTTTTAGGAGCTAAAACTATACGTGGCAAAGCGTCGCTGGCTTTATTGTCAATTCCACGAATATGAATTATATCCAAATCAAAACTTTGTAGTTCGAGACTCCAACGAGCTAAACGAGAATTCCAATTTCTGATCTTATGTAAGTACACTAAAGAGTTATGGTCTGTATACACCTTAACATGTTTACCATACAGTAAATGTCCTCATTTACGAATAGAGATCACTATTGCTAACGCCTCCTGTTCAGTTGTAGTATACACACGCTGCGCTTTATTTAAAGTTTTACTACAGAATCCAATAATGTTACGTTTACCATCAATTTCTTGAAAAAGTATGCCAGCTACTGCCACCTGTGAACTGTCGGTAATTAATGAAAAATCAGAATCAAGTTTCGGGTGAGTAAGTAATACATCTTGAACCAAACTGTCTTTAAGGGACTGAAAACTATATTCACACTTTGGAGTCCACATCCATTTCTTCCCTTTCTTGATAAGTTCAAATAAAGGAGCAGCTAATTCAGCAAACTTGTGTACAAACTTTGAACACCATTCAAAAAGGCCTAAAACTCGTAATTGTTTTATATTAGTTGGACAGGGTAGTTGACGAATAACTTCTACGTAAGAAGGATCTTTACAAATACCTTGAGGTGTTACAACAAAACCCAAAAAATTAAATGTAGTTTTACAAAATGAGGATTTTGAAAGGTTAACAGTCATGTTAGCTTCGCTTAGTTTAGTAAATAACTGATCTAATAGGTTTAATTATTCTTCAAAAGAAAAGGTTGGAATACTCAAATCGTCGATATACGAAACAAGTTTATTATACAATGCGTACCCTAACACCTTCTGTAATGCATCTATAAGAGCAACACAACCATTTATGTATCCGAATGGGATAACAGTAAATCTGTACATACGTCGTATGACCATTCCATGAGAAGGCAATGAAATCACGAGATTCCTTAGATACAGGAATTTGTGAATACGATGATACAAGGTCAATTGAACTTACATACTTAGCACCCTGAAGTTTTAATAGTAAATCATCAATTCGGTTTACTTTCAGTTGTTTTAATTTAACATGTTTATTCAGCTCAGTCAGATCAACTACAACTCTAGGTTTAGTTGTATTTTTCTTAGGTACACAGAAAATAGGGTAGCTATGTATCGAAACAGCTGGTTCAATGACACCTACTCTTAACCATTCGTGAATTTGCTTATCAATACTTTCTTTAGAATGCGTAAAGTATATTGTCTTTTTACAATAGGGTCAGTAGTGTTAACATCTATAGAATATTCATATTGGTTACATCTACCTGGATAATCAGTGAATATATCACGATGTTTTACCAACAAATCAAATAGCTGCTGTTTTTCTTCATTATTTAAATGATCACACTCATGTACTTTCTCCCTGATTTCATCTAATGTTGCTACAGCACATATATTTTCAAATAGCATTATCGTTTGATACCTTATTCCCACAACTTTCCTGTTTACTTTGAGCATTACCATGAGCATTTTGAATTTCATTATCAATTTCTGATATTTGTAAACTATAATACATGAGTAAAAAATTTTCTTCTACTGCTTGATTTATATTTAGATCTTTTATTCGAAAATCTTTAGACTCTTTTCTCAAATGTGAATACGCCTGGTCTCGTTCATTTAAAACACGGATCCACTCCTGTTGTAGTTTACCCTTTTGTGAAACCAAACTATTAATTACAGGGCATGCTGAAGATGTATAGTCACGCTTGGGTTCGAACTCTGAACTCTCATCTGAAAAGCTATTACTTTCTACAGAAATACCAAACTCATTATCAACAGGTTTATTTATTCGATCAGCATAAGTCAAAATCTTCTTAAGTTGACAACAACTATTTTCTTTACTAGTGTTTTTCAATGAGCATAGGAACGACAACAATTTCTTTTCCGTCAGAAAAACTAATTACGTTTTTCGAAAAATCTATCATCGCATGGGAGATTGTGAGGAAATTACGACCTAACAAGCATTCGGTATTTAATTCATCTACTACCAGAACTCTTGTGTCGAACATCAAGTGTTCTATTTCCACACAAATATTTACTTCACCCTTAACCTGCTTTTTTCGTTTACCAGAATAATCTACCAAGAGAATATGTGGTGCAGGTTTTAATTGCGGATGGTATATTACGGAAGAAATAACTTTCCATGCCTCAAAACTAAGAAGAGATGCTGATGCACCTGTATCGCACAATGCTTTCAACTAAGTATCTAATATTTTACAATAAATTTCTGCAGTGCGAATGTTATTACCCTTACTTACATTTTCATCAATTTCTATTTCATCTTCAGAAATATCTAAGTCCCAATTAACAACATTATTAATATTTTTACTCAACATTACATATTCCACAGGAAAAATTTAGGTTGAGTGCATCTTCATTATAAAAGTCATGACTATTACTAAAGTTTTCATAAGCTCTACCAGAAGCACTCTCTCGGCAGCGTTTCTAGTTTAACGGTGTTTGTCTACTATGGTTACCTGATGATATAGGAGGAGTAAAACTACGAGGTTGACTAAAATTTGAGATAAAAGGTGGTTGGTTACCAGGATGAAAAGTTGGAAATGGTTGAGGCGTATGCCCACCATTATCAGCGCGCCTAGTATCAGTGTAATGTATAGCTTCCTGACTATCATACTGATTATCGTTTTCAGGATTAC
The DNA here is from genome assembly GCF_964235325.1 of Thermobia domestica. Classification (NCBI taxonomy): domain Eukaryota; kingdom Metazoa; phylum Arthropoda; class Insecta; order Zygentoma; family Lepismatidae; genus Thermobia; species Thermobia domestica. Next base: position 77,829,410 of record NC_137455.1, read on the forward strand.
GCTGAGAATGAACGTTCCTCGGTTTATTCTTATTCTTAAAATGTTGATTTTTATCTTTGCCTTGGGATTGCTTTTTACCTTTATTTTTACTTTGAGGTTGTGATTCCTTAAAGTTATATTCGTCGCCTTGATTTTCCTGGACATTAACCTGATTTACACGAATTTGTTTCTTATGAAATCCACTATTTGTTCTAAAATTATCATTATTTTTTGACAGTGTTTCGAGGTTTCGAACAACGTTTAACATAGTTTGCAAATCCAAAGATGGTAACAAAACCAATTGTTTCTGAAAATAATTAGGTAGTAACAATTTAATTGTATTCAGAATAAAAGCTTCACTAACGTTTTCATTCAATTCTCAAATCCTATGGTAGCGACCAGCTACGAATTGGTAAACTGTACCGTCAACTTTAGGATCGTACCTTTTCGATTGCAATACTGACATTTTACCAGCTCTGACTTGCGGAGATTCGAACTGTTGCTTAAAAGCAAAAACAAAATCATTATATGATTTGAAGTCAGGTTTGCCTGTAAGGAACCAAGATTTAGAAGATCCTTGCATCAAAAAATCTAAAATATCTAAATATTGTTCTTCCGGAATTTGCATTAATTTAACATTTTTCTCAAACAGTTCCAAGAAGTTTGAAGCTGTGATTTCACTTTCGTGGCCTAAAAACTTTTCAAACGATTCAATATCACTACGCTTAATTGGCCTAGCATTTGTAATCTGAACTGGTTTTCTATGATGAATACGACTACGATTTTTACTTTTAGATTTTGGTGTACTATTAGTTTCATGACTTGTGTTAGTACTGCTACTACTACTACGACTAGTAGAACTTCGAGTCGATGAAGTGTTGGCTACACTACTGTATAGTGAATTAGTTACACTACGAGTATTAGCAACGCTACTGGGCCTAGATTCCACATGCAAGTTCAAAATTTGCTTTTGGGTCAAGGTTAATTGAGCTTGTAACATTTGCAGTTCTTGCTTGAGGTTACCAATTTCATTTTTAACCTCCAAGACAGTACTCTGAATTTAAACATACTGTATTTTTGAGAAAAAGTAACGATTGATTAATACGATCAATTTCCGTGCCGCAATTATTTACACTACTTTCATTTCCAGTTACTTTTTGCATGCACTGGAATACCTGTGCTTGGTGGGCTTGAATTTTACATTCAATGTCTACCAACGAATTTCGATTGCAACGTATTTTCTCTTCAAGATCTACAATTTTACAATCATGCGTGTTAGAAATTTGTTGAAAATCATGCTTCATTTGAGTTAGAGAACTACAACTTTGGGCTTCAACCTGCTGGATCGCTAGTGACAACTCACTTCGTGTTTTGATCAGCTGATTGTTCGTTTGAATTTTCATTTCATTAAAACGATCATTTACTTCTGCCTTAAATTCCCTAAATTCTCGTTTCAAACTATCGATTTCAACTGTAATTTCTACCTTAAAAGCATTACACTCAGCCTCTACTCTTTGTATACCATTTGTCAGTTCCTGAGTTGAAAAATCATGCTTTTCACGTAACTCGGTGACTTCTGTTTTTCAGCTATCAACTTGTTTAATTAACTCATTATGATTATCTTTTATCACTTGATTAGTATTAGCTAAGTCTGCGGACAACTTTTTCACCGCTTCGAGCAGTGTTTCCATTTCACTAGGAGTTGACATTGTAAAATATTATACTACAAAACACAACACACAAATTACTAAAATGGCATTGAATAAGAAGTAGCACAATTCAAACATTCATTTTCTCGCCACTAGCATCTGTCGTTGGTCGGTGCGTCATTTTATAAAGGTATTGGTTCGAAAAGATATGTCCCTGTTCGGGCGCCATTTTATAATGAGATTGGGAGTTCAGTGTACCAGATTTAATGGTAAGTGGGTCTAAAAATACGGATTCGAACTTTATACCTTTAAAATGAGAAAAGCACTTTACGACATTATGCAGTTTCATATGTGAAAATTTTACGAATTTAAATACTGGCGAGATAACAGAAATTCTATCCCACGGTCTCAGGATGCGGGCGTTATAATAAACTAGGCGTTGGCCGTGTGCCCACCATCATTGCCATGTCAGGCTGTGACATCATCATCAAAACCTGTAACAAAGTACATAAAATGGGATCCATGTGGTAGTTCAACACCAGATGAGTAACGAGATACAAAATAAATGTTTGCTTTGATCTGCTTCAGAGATACTATATCTTTCTCAAATCCTTGGTTAAATTAAATTCTCCTTTAAGTTGGTATTTTGACCGCTAAGGAGAGAACTTATTAAATACACCTTATTATTATTATTATTTTCACTTTCAAGAAAAATAACAAGAATTGTAGGCAAACTTTGTATTAATATTCACTTTCACTACACACATCACATATAGCTTTAAAACAACACAATAATATTTTCAAATGATTGATGATACTTCACTCAAAACTAGAATGGCCCTTACATATCGCGATTACGGGACGACGTCGTTAACGCGCACGATATTCGCGATCGGCCGACGTGACGCTAAAATTCACTACTTCACTGCAAATAGTTGACTTCTATTGCTGGATAACGATGAGTTTGATATCTCATTCTTTGATGTACAGTAGGGTTCTTCTATGAGTTCGTTGCATTGGCGAAAGAAATATATAAGAATAACTCTTATTAACATATATGCATGTTCTCTTCTTCCTATCGGAACATCATTTATACACATATCACTGCTCCCAGGTCTCTTGATGCATTTTTATTATTAGAGCAAGACTCCTTGACATTTTGCTTTTTGGAGTTCTAAATATGCCCTTACCGAGAGTATACCTTGAGTACGTTAAGCATACTTGAAAGCTACCAACACTCTCTCTCGCTTCTTCGTGCGTCACATAGTTGCCAGTCAGACAGCGTAAGAATACACTAACAGACTGAAATATAGTTCGTAGAAAACATTAAATTTTTGCTTCTTTATTTTACTAATAATGTATAATGGATAATAATCCATAGGTTAATAGAAATCACATTAAAAGCACTAATAATTCCAATAACTCATGAAATTGATAGATTTTACATTATCACGTAAAATCTGTCATCATCACATGAGTCTATACTGCGTGGGCGGACAGCATGAGAATAGCAAAATTCCTCACTATGTTTGGGCTGACGGGAGGAAGTAGGACTGTCTGGAGAAGTGAGGCACCTTTTGGGTGACAAATTCCTGAGCATTGTTCTCCTCCAAATGTTAACTGGTTGCGTTTTCATTGTTATAATAGCCCCCCTTGTGGGCACCCCTGCCTATGGTAATATTATCAGCTATATTCTTCTACGTTGTCTCTGTACGCAGGATGCAGAAAGAAGTACCTATAAGTTGCTCATTACGGATAGCAACTGTGCTCCATATGTTCCAGTACAATAGTACAGTTGCCTTAGAAAACAAAGACTCTGTCTTTAAGTCTTTTTTTTTTAAACAGCTCTTACGCTGTGGCTTTCTGAGAGAATATGAAGCTTATACGTTCCAATATGATTCATTATAATAATAAATACAGTGACTTTCTAATATCCTATCTATACATATCGCTGCTGAGATATTTGGTTAATCAAACAATGACATATTTAAATCCTTCACTAATCACAAAATATAAACAAAATTACACATACACGAAACTACTTAAATATAGAATAATGCTTCCACAACTAACTCTTTATTAAATACATATATATAAAATTAAAATATTGATACGCAAATTAGATTATTTCCCTATATGCAAATGAGCAAAAAGTTGATATGCAAAATACATAAATATACATTTTGAATGCACCATAGAACTTGAGGCTTATTCTGGGGGAGAGGTGAGACTTATTACGGTATATGAATCTGATTTCTGAGGTGAACGCGTTGTATATTATACGGCAAGGGACATCATTTTCATATCACTTTCCTTTGTGGCAGTTGGACACAAATCATTACATTTTTCCCCGAGAAACACATTTCAAATCGGATTACTAGGGGGGCAGTCCCCAGTTCCAAGATTGGTGGGACATGTCCCTTTTATTCACTCGAGATTTGTGCCAGTGCCTTTTATACAAATAAATAACTTACGCATATAGGGTAGCACTAGCACTATTAATCTGTATTATACAAATGAAGAGAAGAACAGGGCACGTGCCCAGACGTTTTTAGTATTTCCACTCTTAAGGGAAGAAAAGGAGAATTTCTCTAACTGTTTCTCATATTTAAGAATGACATCGAAGTCGTATGTCTCGTCTCGTCATCGTAGCAAAACGGATGGGCGATGTCTTTTAACATAATGAGCTTCTCCGTGGCTAAACGGTTAGCGTACGCGCCTTTGGCGTGGGAGACCCGGGTTCGATTCCCGGCGGGAGCTCATGTGGTTCGGATTCCACGTTAATCAATAGGCCCACGTCTCATATAGCCTCGCTGCTGAACGGGACGTTAAACCCAAAATCAACTCAACTCTTTTAACATAATGTATTTAGCAATTGGCTCCAGTTGGGTTTTTATCATCTTACATTCATTAACATGTGTATCATAAGGGAAAAAGAGGTTTGAAAGGTATGACAAAGATAGAGTATCTCACGAGCACATTATGTTAGAAAGGTGAAAATGCTTATGAACAGCATATTTAAAAAATCGTGTGAACATGCTCCATCGTCTTCAAAAATTCCGTTTTTTAAGGTGAAGAGGACAACTTCCATTTTTTTTTTAGTATACAAATGTGACATAATATACTGTATGTGTTATCTGTCTAATCATCACAGAAAAACGGAGAAACTTTTTAAAATGAAGTTTTGAACATGTTTAGTACTTACTAGCAAATGGTCAGCTGGCGCCAGCTGGGAATTTGACCGAACTTGGACACAATTCAGAGTCAGGTCAATTCCGACCAAATACATTTTAGGTGGAAGTGCACACAGGCGCAGAAGTAATGAGGGTTTAAAGTGTACCTCTGGAAGTCAATGAGAAACAGAATTTGATGCGCGCGAATGACAAAAAAAGAAAGTAACTTCTTACAGAGTTTGAACACATGAACATCTGATTAACAGATTATTTAACCCAACCGATCGTCTATTTCTTACGAGTGTCTAAATTATTCAGCTGCGTTCTAACTGGTGCTGACCAATTAAAGGTATATTGTTTCACATTGACCTCAAATGCTAAACTTCACTCAAAACCCTCATTAACTTCCCCTCGTATGAACTTTTATTCGAAATTTTGTATTTAGCCATAGTTGGTCATTCCGTAAACAGTGTGCAAGTTTGCAAGCAGGCTTCAGCTAATCATTTGTTAGTTAGGTTGGGTCGGATTTTTATCATGTTACTTTCATTACTACAATGCACAAGTATTAGGCCTCTGGTTATGGCTTAATCATCGCTGATTGGTGGATTTGAATCACAGGACGATACTGATTGATTGTTAGAGGTCACGTGGTCTTAGGCCACGCCCCTGCGAGAATTTCAAAATCAGCCCAACCCTCTACAACACGTGGGATGATGTTATGATGTCACAATTTCATAGGTAACACCCCGCGGGATTTCAAAATTAGCCCCTGCCCTCAGATCACGTGTATGACTTCATTGAACCGGGATTTTTGAACCAGCACTCATGTTATCTGGCTTAAGGATTACGGTCCAGGGATACATAGCACCACGTCCTTTAAAATTTTGTTCTATCTCGTTCCCTTTTATGAGTAAAACAATTTCTAAGTGTAAATTTGGGAGGTTTTTCATCTAATTTGCCTCCTATGATGAGGTTTTACAACATATGGTTCTATGGATAAGTATACGATTTTATTCTCTTTCATAGGATATGGTACATTGTGGAAAATTAAAAATTAACCCCGCCCTGCCTGCATAATGAAATTCTTGAATAATTGCATAAATATTTTATTGAGTATGGGTGTGGTTGGCAGGCAAACTTAATATTAAATGTGTAAGTTAAATGGAAGGGCTTTTAATTAAGTACGATTTCAGCCTATAGTGTACAGTGGGACGAAGGCTCGGGGGAGGGAGGAACAACTAGTTTAAATAAGGAATAGCAGCATTCACCTGATTTATGTCAAGAAACTGTGACAAGTATACAATTCGTAAACGAATGTTTGTTTATAACCATAGTTAAGTTGGATTGAATATTAAACTACTATTCAATCATTCTTCTAATTGATAAATTAGTTTCTCAACTTTCAGTATAACTTAAGATCACTAAAATAGTTTAGCTAGAGCCGAAAGGTTCGTGTTTAATTATTTATCTTTTTACAGATGTTTTGATGTTTTCACGGGAGACTCAGCTTCACTGTCTATTGCGAAACACAACGCTGCAAGAACTATCTGAGTAACCTAGACAAATTAACGAAGATTTACTATTATAACTCCGTCAGTGTGATACTTGTAATTTCAAACAAATAAATTTTCTAGGTATTTACAATGGCATTAAGGAAATTAACGTAATAAATGATTGCTCTAACAGTGTCAACAACGCTACTGGCTATTTATATAATTCAATATAATCTGTATTAAACGAACATGTACCTAACAAGTGAACTGGTTGTAAACAAAAATATAAGAATCTATAGATGACATGAGAATTGAAAACACTAACAAACAAAAACTAGATTTTGTCAAATCCAAAAGAACAAGTGATGATGTATGGTATCGGAGATACTCAAAGCTATGGGAAATTGTTAAAAAGCAACAAAATCTTATTATTCAAGCTTATAAAATCGTATCTATAAGAAATTGTTCTATAAGAACAGCTCATATTTTTGGAATTTTTAAAAAAGTTTGACTGTAAACAAGTCCCAAAGAAAATAAATTATAATGGTATGCTAATCCAAGCCACTATCGAAATTGCTGAGACATTTAAGAATGTGTTTTATAAAGCTTTTAACTTAGACTTAGGTCATGATCTATTGCCTGAAAATATTGTTAGTAATAGTGCCCTAATCCAAGTTCCTACCATCACTAAATTAGATGTAATGGAAGCAATTAAACTAATTAATACGAACACTACTCCAGGTCCAGACAATATTACTTATTAGGTTATGTTATGTTAGGTTAGGTTGTGCAACTGAACTTTCAATTAGTTTTGCAAATATATTTAACGTATCATTACGTAATCCTTCAATATGGAAGCAAGTATATATTGTACCGATATATAAATCAGGTGATAAAGAAGATGCCAGCAGCTACAAGCCAATAACTCTTGTCAACGCGTTCTCGAAGATATTTGAATTCATTATACATTAACATATATGGTATTTTAATATAAGGAATATCTTATGAGTCTCAACATGGTTTTTATAAGGGCAAGTCAATTGCAACAAATCTAACCTATTTTACATATTTTACCTATCACGCACTAAAAACTAAATTGCAAGTCAATGTAATATACATAGATATTTCAAAAGCTTTTGATTCTGTCACTCATAAGTATCTCAGTAGCAAGTTATCGAATATTGGTTTATCATCTTTGTAGATTCGCTGGTTTCAAAACTGTCAAATAGAACATACAAAGTTAAAATTGGGCCTGCATATTCTCGTGTAGGTTATGCAAAAATTGGATAACGCAAGGGTTGCCCTTGAGACCCTCTTATTTATTTATTTTTAAATGAAATCTCGAAAAAATCAAATACTTTAACATTATGCTACATGTTGACGATATGAAATTGTTCTGATTAGTCAACAATGAGTATGACAATTATTTACTACAGCAAGACCTACCTGCAGTAAACATATGATGTAAAAACAATTTACTAAAAATTAATGGTAGGAAACCAAAATTTATGACATACACAGATAAAATTCAATATTGTATCAGTAAATACATGGTCAATTGTGTATAAATAGAAAAAAATAAGCATTATTAAAAACCTAGGTATAATATTTAACGGTCAAGTTTTGTTATCCCATAAATTCTATTGTACAAGGTGCCAGAAGAATAATAGGTTTCTATTTTTAAACAGTGGCCTGTATTTCATAGAGATAAAACATATGTATATTTATATAATTTACTTGTAAGAATTAAACTAGAATTTGGTTCGGTAGTATCCAGAACTTTGACAAACAAAATAGAATCTGTTTTATCGACTGTTTTCATGTTTTAAGATGAAAATGAGCTACTATTCACATAATTATGAATATTGGAATGATTATTGGGGTTTGAAGAGTCTTGTGAATAGAAGAAAAGATTATGGCAGAGTATGCATACAAAAAATACTAGTACGAAACACACGTTTTAAAGTATCAAGTCATAAAATAAGAAATAGCATGATTTTAATTCCTCTGTATTGTAAATGAGATTTTACAGAAGATTGACAGGTTCTTTAAGTATATAAATTTAGACTTACTGTATTAAGCAAGTGAAAATTTTATGAGATCTGATAGTTTTTAACGAATAACATTTAGTAACATTAAGCTAAAATGTCATTTTAAGACTACTGTTCTTAGCTTTTCTTTGCTTGTTTCGGAGCAAATAGAGAACTTCGCAATTTTTACAGCGTTGACAAGAAACTCTTTCTGCTTAACTGACTTTAATCTATATTATGTTTTTTATTAGTGCTCCTCTTTTTAAGTTTTCTTATTTATTATTATTCCTACTATTGTATTGTAATGTACTGCTTCGATACCACGCAATGTGCTGTACGTTTTCCAACAAGCTGTTTACTGCACAGAACTAAAGATTATTATTATTATTTGATCATAACAAGTTCTTCATTTACCAAATTACATAAATACTGTATTAGAAGAGAAACCTTTAATATTTATTGAAGTTCCGTCACAATGTTATTTGCAGTTTCTAGAAGACTTAAACCGAAACCGAACTCAACCAATAATATCTTGTTCATAAATTCATTTTTATTCTTTTCATAATTATTACTACAGCTTGAGAAATCAATTCCTTACATATGCTAAGTATACGTTATTGATTTAATTTCTTACTTGTATCTTTCAAATAATGACCACAAATCCAAAGTTTAAAATAATATATTCTCCCTTCATTTCTTTTCTACTATTTCTTATAAAGATAGTTTACTGAAGACTTACCCTCTTCAGTGTCACTAGTAGAACAAAATACTTTTGTCTTGTATATACATTTTATATTTTCGTAATGCTTTCGTTCCATACATGCAAAGAGTATGGGACGATGTTTTGGTAATGATCTGTCTCCTTTGCCTTCCCACCACGTACGCCTAGGAGTATTACACACTTAATACATCTATGCAATACAACAACAATATCCAATACCTAAAACACGGTCACATGTTCGAGTTCCTTCGTGGCTAAGCGGTTAGCGTATGCGCTTTTGGCGTGGGAGACCCGGGTTCAATTCCCGGCGGGAGCACATGTGGTTCGGATTCCACGTTAATCAGTAGGTCCAGTCTCATATAGCCTCGCTGCTGACCGGGACGTCAAAATCAACTCAACTCAACTCAACGGTCACATGTTCATAAAACCCAAGTGAAGAGATTGAAAACATGAGATATTTCTAGATAATAAATAATCACCTTTTGTAACGGTTAGTTTCGTAGTGCTGCATACGACACATGATAAAACAGAAGGTCGCTATTTTCCCCACACAATAGAAGAGCAAAATAATCAATTGCCTACTTATCCCCAAGGCTTTAAGGAGATAAATCAACATGCATTATAACAAATAACGCGTTGAAGAAAGAGATGTAGAATACTTACGTAATCGTGTCATTTTTCGGTTTCTGCAATACAGTATTTTCTTCCCTCCAAAAACACTATCTAGGCAGTGTTGCCAACAACCTCTGAAGAAAATAGGCTAGATGGCCTTCAGAAACAAGCTTTTTTACGCAAAAAAGGGCTAGATTTAGAACTGCTAACCTAAGACCCTCATTGTATATTTTAATCCCCTTTTTTGTATGCAGGATTATAACTGAGTTATAGTAAAATCTGAAATGTTGAATGCTATTCGCTGAAGGCTAATAAGCAATATACGTGACTTTAAATTACAATAACATCCATCAACAACTGATCTGAATTGTGAAAGTCAACAACCATATTATCAGTTCAACTGAAATAAGTCATCATGGATGACATCGCAGTTAGCCAAGGCACTGCAACTGGATGCACCATCGTTGGATTATGGATTGGTTGTCTTTGTGTAGACTGCCTTTGTCCCAATTTTCAGTAGTACTTCTTTCGGCAGCAGAGGCGGATTTAGAAGGTAAAGACGTAAGGTGGGGCAGCAAAAACTCAGACTATGATAGGTATATCATGAGTTTACTCTAGATTTTCAAAAACATAAATATAATAGCTTAAATTGTTTCTGACACTCAGAAAACGGGGACTCGGCTCCCCAGCCCCGGACTAGACCTGCCACTGTTCGACAGGTCATAATCCTTACAAACAGGACCGGATCCGGGATTGTCTGACAAGCAACGTACAGAAGAAGGCACGATCAGATCCGACTCAAACTTCGCCCAGACAATATATAATAGAAAAGAAGAAAAAATGCCAAATTAGAGCTGCCCCCATCCAGAAATACCGGAGATATGCTCCGCAACATAACGCACCACACGACAATATTATATAAGGTAAACATTGCAAGATACCTGTTTATGTTGGAAACGGAAAGGATGGGCAGCACCAGGATATCAAGATATTTGATATGCTATAACACTGACTTGGCGGCCATCTTGAAAGCCGCCATCCTGGATATAGCGTAAGGTATTGAAATGAGAAACGGGGTGTATGATATATCAATGTAAGGTAAAATGCAAAAGGAAAACCAATGATGTAACTGCGAAAAACATATGTATGATGGTATGGACGGGACGAAGTGTAGAAGATTCGGGCAAAACAAACGTGTATTCGAAGGGCAGAATAATAGGGCAAGACTCCACGATAAATGGTACGCGACAAGTAACTGCAACAGTGTCTGTGCTTGGAAGTGCATCCGCCTTGACAGATTAGGCCTTCCGAGGATATAGGGATTCCGTTTGGAACAGTGAAAACCACAATTGCAACCTATGATACGATCACTCGTTTGGTTTTCCTTTCGCATTTTACCTTACATTGATATATCATACACCCCGCTTCTCATTTCAATACCCTACGCTATATCCAGGATGACGGCTTTCAAGATGGCCGCCAAGTCAGTGTTATAGCATATCAAATATCTTGATATCCTGGTGCTGCCCATCCTTTCCGTTTCCAACATAAACTGGTATCTTGCGATGTTTTGCGTTATGTTGCGAAGCATATCTCCGATGTTTCTGGATGGAGGCAGCTCCAATTTGGCATTTTTCTTCTTTTCTATTATATATTGTCTGGGCGAAGTTTGAGTCGGATCTGATCGTGCCTTGTTCTGTACATTACTTGTGAGGAGGGTGCACTGATAACTACAAAATAACCAATCACACTGAAACTCTTCAAAGTGACATGTGACAATATTCTTTACCCCTGACAACACTGATGCATAGAACGGAGAAAAGTATTTCAAAGAAGGTCGCAAGTGTTATGCAGGAAAAAAATGTTCTCTCCTCCTGTCTTCTGTTTTCTTCCCTACTTGACAAATGTTATATTGCTTTGCTTAGTGAATCCTTTTCCTTCAACATTCAGGAAATCGACTTAAACTACTGCTTTTGCAAAGTTCTGCTTTCTTTTAAACCCCAAACGGAAATATTATGACAAAAATTTTCGGAAAGGGTTGCTATTTTCACTCCTAGCTTCTCATTTTAGATACTGTATATTTGCAACGAAGGACGGGTACCCCCCCCCCCTAAATCCGGCCCTGCTTACAAACACTTCTTATTTCTCCGTACACCCACATGAATCGTCATGATTGCATTGAGAGTTTTCAAGGTAATTAGATATCCTATTTGTTTCCTTTAATAAACAATCTCTGTGGCTTGAAGAACCGAACAGTTTACTAAATTTGTATTACAAAACTTTTATTCTTGCAATGAAGTGCGAAAATTCAAATAATTAAAAAGAAGCAAATGAGGCCGTTATGGGAGCGACATTAAAATTCTTTCTGGGTCAATAAGTATTGTTAAGCAGCTGTAAATCTATGGGCGACGAGAGAGAAGAATGAAATACAAGCGTTTGTTGCGTAATAAAACTCCCTCTGTCTAGAGAAATCAATTAATACGATAATATATAATGACAAATAGGCTATCTTTTTAACAATTGCACTTTATTTTAAAAGAAAAATATTTTTAGATTTAATTTACTGGCTAATAAAAAAAAGCCAAAAATAGCAAAAGAGTTTCATAAAATAAGCTATATTTAAGGCTATAAGCATTTCGTAGGTTTGTGTGGCTAAATGCCTCTCGAAATATGCTTGATTTAGCCAAAAAATAGGATAAATTGGCATCACTGTATCTAGGACCTACGGTAAGCGTTCTTCAATTGTCAAGTTTATATTAAATGCAGCCCTTACTCTGGCGACAAGGAAGAGCAGGAAAATACGCGTGTCGTATGTGTCACGTTGTCGCTCTATCAGGATAATGTTAATTTTGTGTGTCATATATAAAACTAATTATTGGGGTTCAATCAGAAGAGAGAGGTGAATTCATTTCAACTGAAAGATATGAAACGAAAATGGCCACATATTTATTTTAAAAATAATCGGATTTTCATTAAGCGTGGCGTATGGTTGTTTCAACTTCCTACATATTATTTGGAGTTGACATTATTCAGGAACAAAGGTTAGGCAATTTCACTCCAACATTACGAACATGCTTTACGGTAACTCAGAAAAAACAAAGTTGCTTTTATATAGGGATGCGCACGAGTCGAGTCGAGTCGAGATTTAAGCCTGTCTCGACTCGTCTCGAGAAAATGTTGTCTCGACTCGAAAATATGTTGCTGTCTCGACTCGACAGTCGAGTCAAAATATACGAGTTAAAATATACACACACATCAGCCAGACCGTTATGACTACCTACCTAATTGTTAGTATGTCCACCTTTTGGCACGAATAACAACGGCAACGCGTCTTGGCATGGTCGCAATGTTCCCAGGTGGGTCGCTGGAGAGAGTTGGCACACAGAGGTAATCTAATTCCCGTAAATTCCGGGGAGGGGGTGATGCACCCTCACGTCACGTTCAATCACATCCCAGATGTGACCGATTGGGTTCAGATCCGGAGAGTTTGGGGGCCAGCACATCACTTGGAACTCGCTCCTGTGTTCCTCGAACCACTCCATCACACTCCTGGCCTTGTGACATGGTGCATTATCTTGTCGAAAAATGCCACTACCGATGGGAAACATGGCCGTCATGAAGGGGTTTACGTAGTCTGCAAGCAGCGTGCGACGCCTCGGCCGTCATGGTGCCTTGCTCGAGCTCCACTAGACACATGGATGCTCACCTGAATGTTCCCCAGATAATAATTAAGCCGCAGCCTGTTTGTCTTCGTCCCGCAGTACAGATGTCAAGGAGCTGTTCCTTTTGAACATGTCGGATTCGCACCCTCACATCGTCATGATGAAGAAGATATCGGGATTCATCAGACAATGCAACGCTCTGCCATTGTGCCAAGGTCTAGTGGCGATGGTCACGTGTTCGTTTCAGTTATAGTTGCCGATGTCGTGGTGTTAACATTCGCCATCGTTAGGAGTGTTCGGTGCACTGTGTGTTCAGACTAGTGTTGCGAAGGCCTGTGAAAAAAACGGAAATTTTGGGTTAAAAAACAGTTTTTTTTACTGTTTTCCCGAGTTGGAGAAAAAACGGAAAATTTGGGTATTATCAGAATCATCATTTTTGTTAATCACATAATCATTTTAGTTAATATGTTAAATCAAACATATATTTCATAGAGATATCTTCATTGTTCTATGTAAAATTCCGGAAATTTTGAAACCATTAGAAAAAATCATTTGTTCGGAAATATTGGCAAAAACAGGAAAATGTAGTTCAAAAACTATTTGTTGGCCTGATGCTAGTAATCTTACTTGCTGTAACATGTCTGCAACATATACAGTGGGAAGTCGAAAATCCGAACTAATTGAGACCACAGATATTCGGATTTTCAAATTGTTCGGATTTTCGAAAATGACCAAGAAAATGCCATTTAGGCTTACATACACCTATACTGTACGGTATGTTCTTCTATCGATACAGTGGTTATTCAGTACATACAGTAATTACAATACCGTACGTAAGGCTACTTGCATTTAATGTTTCTGAAGAACTTGCTTGTACTCTAAATAACACTGATCACACTTAAAACTGTAAGTCACACTTAAAACTTATAGGCCTAAGAAAAAATAAAAATAAAAATACATGACAAACAATTGCATATAAATGAACTTGTGTAAAAACACTGACTTCACATAACGTCGATGGACACGCTATTGTTTGTTTATCACTAGCGTTGAAACAAAATGTAAAAAGCTTCTAGGGACTGCGTTCGGATTTTTGACGTTAGGATTATCGACGTCCTACTGTATATACAATCTATTTCGCTAACGGAAAAGGTACTTAAAGCAACAGGTTTTAATTCTATTTTACACACATATACCGCACAAGTGAGTAAATTTGAGCAGCGAGAAATATATTAAGTGAAACTTCCATTAGTTATTATTACAGACTAGCAGAATATCTGTTCTTCGCACGGGAGAATACGTTTCATTTTGGATATAAAGGGCTTCAAAACTGTCACCAATGAACTTGTGGAGCCCCAAAACTATGAATTTGGTATTAATATCGGTAATTTTCAATTATCTTTACATGTCACCATCCTCCTTAGAGTACTAATGGGGCTGAATTTGTGGATTTAAACGGCATCTTCTGTTCATCTCAGCGAGTATGGATTCGAGGCCATTTTCGATCATGTATATATATATATATATACAGAGGCAGATCCAAGGGGGCTATAGCCCCCCTTCACACTCAAGTATACACTGCATAAAATGGGCTTTAATCCTGCTTTACACTGGATAAAACTGCAAACTATGGTTTAGCCCCTCCCTTGATCATATCCTGGATCCGCCATTATATATATATATATATATATATATATATACACTGTTTATAATGCTCAAAAAAATTAGGGGTTCAGCTGAAATATCACACAAGACCTTAAGATAGTGTATGAATAAGCTTGTGTTTGACTCATATATATCATACAAGAAGGAATGCTTTAAGATATACTAGAAAAATAGGGCACATACTGGTGTTGGGGCACAGAAAACCTTGTTCACATGGCTCATGACACAAGACGGTTATGTGTGCACCTCTCGAACTGCTCAGAAACAGGCAAGACAACAATACTAATTGTTCCTTAATATGTCATATGATCACTTCGAATAGCCAACACAGCCTCGCACCTGCGTGGCATGGATTCAATCAGTTTATCGGTGAGTTCTTGGGGGATGTGCCACTCATCCAGAAGAGCGATTTCCAGCTCTGGAATGATTGTTGGATTTACTGGCCTAGCGGCAATTCGTCTGCCAAGCATATCCCAGACATGCTCAACTGGAACGAGATCCGGAGAGCATGCTGGCTACTTCATCCGAGCGATACCCTCAGCATCCAGCATCTCATCCACTAACCGAGCTCTGTGAGGACGAGTATTGTCATCCATGAAAAGGAACGAATCACCAATGGCACCAGCATAAGGAAGAACAAGAGTTTTCATGATCTCATCCCTATATCTGAGAGCCGTCAAAGAGCCATTTCGGATGATGTGGAGCTCAGTACGCCCACTAATCCTGCCTACACCATTAGTCCACCACCATGATACTGGGATCTTTCTCGCACATAAAACACGTCAATTATCAGCCTCTACACTGAATCGAGACTCGTCAGAGAACAAAACATTGCCCCACTCATTGCGTCCCCACCCACGATGTTCCTCCGCCTACGCTCTTCGATCAACACGGTGTCGTGCAGTTAATGGGACACACACCATAGGCCTACGTGCGTAGAGACCACCTTCTCGAAGGCGATTGCGGACCGTTTGAGTAGATATTGTGCGTCCTGTTGTTGTTCGGAAGGCTCGCGGGAGCAGAGTTGTATTCTGACGCCGGTTTCGACGGGCTGTTAACAAGAGATAACGATCGTCTCTGGCTTTGGTTGCTAGTGGACGTCTCTGTCCTTGTCTTCTTCGAACACTTCCAGTTCTTTGAAATCGATTCCACAATCGGGAAATCACACTTTGTGCCACTCCTATGGCATGTGCCACCTCCCGCCAAGACTGACCAGCTTCCAACCTACCGACAGCTCGCCATGCCAACGATTCTGGCAAATCACGTTGTTGCGCAATTTCACTACGTAGATTTGTGGCGCACTAAACACAATGAGAACAAAGGTATCCTGGAGCTGGAATGTGTTGGCAGCGCCACACTACAAAATGATATCTGGTAGCGCCACGTCACTGATCACGTGCATAGATGTTCCAAACGTTTCGTTTGCAAGTTGGGCCTTCATGATTTTAATCTGAATCTGAACTGGACAAGATACAGTGTTCTCACATTATTCGTAAGAAGTTTTACATGTGTTTTCATCTGGTTCCCTAATTTTTTGATCAGTATATATATATATATATATATATATATATATATATATATATATATATATATATATATTAGCTAAATATACCCATTCTTCGCATGGAAATCAAGGCCTATGGAAGTATTACCCTCATTTCCGCGACCGCGAAAACTATGGATCTGAGACTAAATCGATCATTTTGGATTACTTTTACATACTTCGGTATCCTCACCCCCCTCCCCGCTGACTCATGGCCCGCATACAATGGTAGCTGAATTTGCAAGTGATCGCTAATGAAAGTGTCACCATTCATCTCAGCGACCGCGAAAACTATGGATTTGACACTAATATCGGTCATTGTGGATTACTTTTATATGTCTCGATATCTCAACTCACCCCTTCCCCCGGCGACCCCCGGCCCGGTGCCGCATAGCATGAATTTGGAAGTTAATGCGATCGGAGTTTCATCAGTGATTTCAGCGACCGCGAAAACTATGAATTCACAATAATATCGGTTATTTTCTACTACTTTTACATGTCCCAGTAAACGACCCCTGAGATCCCCCTGGTTCGAATTTTGACAAAATCGTTTTAACTCTGGTCTGGAGCCTGGACCAAGGTATTCGTGACTAAAATTTGGTAACTCTCGGTCAATTTGTCTGGTTACCAAGCCGGTTCCGGTAAACGCCCCCCCCTGAGACTTCCCTGGTTCGAAATTTCAAAACAACTTTTCGTCTTGATTAGGGCCTAGGCCAATGTACCCCTGACCAAAATTTGGTAACTCACGGTTCACTCGTCTGGTTCCCAGGCCGCACACAGACAGACAAACACACAAACAAACTCTTTTATTTTATTTATATTAGACAGCTGAATATACCCATTCTTCGCATGGGGGCAGTATTTGGAAGACAACGCCTGTTGAAGTATTACCATTCATTTCTGCGACCGCAAAAACTATGAATCTGACACTAATATCGATCATTTTGGATTACTTTTACATGTCTCGGAATCCAACCAAGGGGTCTCAGGAGGGCGTTTACAGGGACATGTAAAAGTGATAGGAAATGGCCGATATTACTGTTGAATTCATAGTTTTCGCGGTCGCTGAATTCAATGGTGAAACTCTCATCGCATTAACTTCCAAATTCACCCTATTCGGGCCGGGAGTCACCAGGGGGCGGATACCGTCCCCTTGAGACCCCGCTAACTCCCGGCCCGCATGCAATTGTAGCTGAATTTGCATATCATCGCTAATGGAATTGTCACCATTGATTTCAGCGACCGCGAAAACTATAAATTTGACACTAATATCGGTCATTTTGGATTACTTTTTTTGTCTCGGTATCCGACCCCCCCCCCGGTGACCCCCGGCCCGAATAGAGTGAACTTGGAAGTTAATGTGATCAGAGTTTCACCATTGATTTCAGCGACCGCGAAAACTATGAATTCGACAGTAATATCGGCCATTTTCTACCACTTTTACATGTCCCTGTAAGCGCCGCCTAAGACCCCCTGGTTCGAATTTTGAAAAAAAAAAAGATTCGTCTTGATCTGGGCCAAGGGCCCCTGACCAAAATTTGGTAACTCTCGGACCACTCGTCTGGTCCCCAGGCCGCATACAGACAGATAAACACAAACTATTTATTTTATTTATATTAGACTATATAGATTCTTGCAAATTATGCCCGATTTTCAAATTATCTTTCCGAACTAATTTTAAAGACCCGCTCCTACTTATCTTTATATATATATATACATAGTATATCTATATTTATATCTATCTATATCTATATATGTATATAACAAACGCAGGAATTACCCCCTAAATAACGCTCCTGGAGAACCCCTTTCTCAAAAAATTTGCTGGAAAAACACTTGTAGAAACTTCAGTTTTCTTGCCGGACGATTACCGAGACCAGCTGAAAAAAAAAAAAACTTTTAGCGATCGAATTAAAAAAATAGTTCTCCTCAGGTTAGTATTCACTGAGAATATTGTTATAAAATTTAAATTTTATGGGTAAATCAGTAGACTTTGAATACATCCACATCGTATCCACTGAGTTGCGAAATTGTGTACCTCCAGACATGGGCGGCCGAAGAAAATTTTCTAGGGAGGCATCTTCAATGTTTGCTATATTAGTCTGGCATTTAATGTGCATGGTTTGTTATACCACGTATACATTTTCGTGAGCCAGGGAGGTTCATTCTTATCAAACACGGAGATTATGAAGGAGAAGATCTACTGTACAAAATATAATAAAAACATCTCTTTCGGATTTCTATCATCCCGCAGTCCAACCCCGAGACGGAAACATAAGAGATAGGCTTTTTGTTTTTAAACAAGATAACGTGCCTAGCGAATGCTTTACATTGTGAAGATTATATTAGTGAAAATTAAACGAATATAATTTTACAACTTAATATACATATCACTAAATGTTGAGCTCCCCGTTGCTATGTGGTTAACGTATGCGCCTTTCTCGAACGAGGTTTGATTCATGGTAGGAGCTCATGTGTTTCAAATCCACCGTTAAACTGTACGTTCACGTCTTGTAGAGCTTTGCTCCTGAAAACGACGCTAAACTATAATCTAATTTAATATTACTAAATATTAAAAAATAATGGCTTACCAAGGTGACGTCAATTTGGCAGTCATCAAATCCATTTTATACTTTCGCTTAATCCAGTAGATATTAATATATCAATTACAAGACATACGCGCATATGAATACTCAGAAACAAGCACATATACACGTACACATACACAAATATGAACACTCCAAATCTATTCACATGTGGTGGACTGCGCTGCATCAAGCACTGTTATCTTCGTCATCATCTTCTCATGTATCTGCATTATTTGATTCATCCACAGATTTGTTATTTGTACGCATCATTCATTTTTGCATTTTCGGGAGGGTTCAGGGTTCTTTCTTCATTTAAAGAGTCGGTTCTCTGTATTGGAAAGAGAATCAGGGGAGGAAGAGAGAATTTATACTTTATGAATGGATAACATTTTAAGAAATATATACAAAACATGCCGCTTCCGACGCAGCACTGGAACATTTCTTTTAGCGGCCATACCCCCTTCCCTCTCAAATTGTAAAGTGAGAAGGGACTGAAACATTCCAGACACTCAGGGTTCAGTGGACAATAATAAAACTATGGGTAAGTAAACATCTTGTACAGTCACGTTTTGCTTATTTTTGAACATTTCTGTGAATTCAACAATACAACAGCGGAAATACTAACTGGTTTTATTACTCCAACCATCGCTCCAACTAAAAAGGATAATTCCCAACGGTCAGTGAGCCATCTAAATTTTCGTTCTTTTTCTGTTCTCCAGAGGAAAGAATGAGATTTTGCCAAGATGCAAAAGTCAAGATGCTAGATGCTAAATGGGAGTGAATTATGCTAGATCTAGCACCAAGATAGTGATGATGAGAAATGAATGAAATGGCGGAATGAGGAAAGTGGTAGGAAACGGAAGAACCCCGAGAAAACCCACGAGCATGGTGTTTGTCCACCACAAAGTCCACACGGCGCGATCTGGGATCGAACCAGGAACCCCAAGCACCGGAGGTAAACGCGATACCACTGAGCCACCGCGCCCCCACAGTACTTCTTGTGTACCCCTATAAATGTAATAAAGAACTAATGACCATGTTTTTTTTTAAATAAAAATATTCAATTAGAACTGGACAATTTACATAAAATTTGGAATCGACAAATGAAAACGGCACGTTTCTAGCACTTGTGGGTTCGAGATCTCATTGTTGAAAGGATTGAAGACAAACATATAAACTTTTCTTTGAGGAGAAACATATACGCGTAAATCTAGTATCTTAACCCACAAACGCCCAAGACCAGTTAGGTCACAAAAATTTGCATACACTAGCAACTGCCTCAACAATACCGTGTTACATCGAAAACCTGAGAAGAAAACTGAACGAAACTCTTACAACAAGAGAACGGGTAGTGGAACAACGGAGTTTTGACTAAATGAATGATATAGCCCATGTAACGTAGTGAAACATAAAGTGGGTCACTGGTGGCACAAGGAGCGTTTGTGGGTTAATATATAGATAATAATTGGAATAGTTTTATTTTCGAGTGCTATTTTTTAATATTCGCAATATTGAAATTTTTGAACTTACATTTTTCGCGTGTTTAAAAAAAAAGAGATATCATTACTAATAAAATTAACCTAATACAAACATATTTATTTTTTTTCAATTTTTCCGGAAAACAAAAAGTTTTTTTTAAAAAAAACAGGTTCAAAATTTCCGGAAATTTGACAACACTAGTTCAGCCACACTTGTACTTTGCCCAGCATTAAACTCTGGCCTTAGTTCCGATGCAATTTGCCGCCTGTTCTGTTTTACCAGTCTGCCCAGCCTACGACGTTCGAAATCTGTAATGAGGTGGGGGCACCCAACCTCTCGACATTTGGACGTCTTTTCCCCTTGGTTTCGCCACTTGCTGAAGACAATCACCACAGCACTCCTCGAACACCTGACAAGTCCTGCAGTTTCTGAAATTCTCGTGCTGAGTGTTTCTGAGCGAGCATTTTCTTCAAAATAATATTAAAAATTATAGAAAAATTTTCGAGACATTCGAGTCGAGTCGAGATTTTTACGAGCTGTCTCGACTTGACTCGAGTCTCGACTCGAAAATTCGAGTCGAGAAATACGTTTGTCTCGACTCGTCTCGAATTTTATCGAATGAAATCGACTTTGTAACAATTTATCATTTAATGCAGGCGAATCGGACATACTGTATGTCTACGCCATTTTGGTTTCAATTTGTGCTGTGACTGACATAACCAAGAAAGTTCTGTCGCTTTTTCACCCATCACCTTCGAACATCAATATGTCATCTAAGACGTATCTGGAAGATCGAAAATATTCCCCATCAAAATCAACGACCTTCTGCTAACGTTCTGGAACTCTATGGATTCCATCGCGGTAGAACTTGGTGAGCCGTGAAGCGAAGAAGGTATCAAGTGCATTTTGTACTTCCACTAGGCATTTGAACTGGCGTCCTCTAAGGTGATTTTCCGAGGAATGGAACAGATGACAATCGGACGGTGCAATGTCAGGGGAGTATGGCGGATGCAATAGTGTTTCTCATTCAAGGCGTAGAATGGTGTCCCCAGTTATCCTAGCCACATGGGGCTTAGCGTTGTTCTGTAACAAGGGGACCCCCTTTCTGATTCAGAAGTGCTGGCTCCAGAGTTTTGAGTTTTTCAAGAACATGGCTCAACTGCTGATAGCACATATTTGTATTGATGCACTGACCAGCTGGTAGCAGTTTACGATCCCACGAGCAGTCCACCAGACACACAGGAGGACCTTCAACCGGTGCAGTCCTGGTCTCGGCTGTTTAGGAACCGGTTCATGGGATGCTAACCATCGGCCGGGCTAACCATGGGATGATGACGGCGCCGTTGAACTTCGTACAGGACCCACTTCTCATCACATGTCAACACCCTGTCTAGAAATGGCTCCTTCCTCAGACGAGACAGCAAAGGAACAGAGGAGTCTGCTCGCGTTGCCTTCTGGCCCGGAGTCAAATCATGTGGGACCCATCGACCCAACTTGTAGTGCTTCCCAAGTTGATGGAGGTGCTGCCGAATGGTTTCTCCACTTACATTGAATTGTAGTCCCAGTTCCTCACATGTCTGGCCGCTGTTACCCTCAATTGCTGCCTGAAGATCTTCATTTTGGGCATGTGTTTGTCTTTCGCATGTGGTACGTCTTCGAGTGTTTCGTCACAGTCCTTAAACTTGTGAAACCACCACTGCACTGTCTGTGTAGTCACGACATCCTCATCAAAGGCCTGGCATATCTTCCGCTCCGCTGCAGCGCCGTTTGTCCATAATTTGAACTCGTACAGCATACACGCCCTTATGTATGACGCTCTGTGGCGGTTCCATGTTCACTCGGAACCTTAACCAAGTTTCGGTGTAACTGAACTGCCACAACCAGGCAGTATATTGGATATACCCCCACCAACAACTGACCTTGGCCTTATCTCCATTCGCATTCAAGTCATGGTGTGAGGGCCAATTGAACACAGACCTCCACAAAAAGGGATAGAACTTTCTTGGTTACCTTTAAACAATATAGTTTAATACAAATACAAATTTAATATTTAAAACAAACCTAGTGCAATAGACGACTTGATCTAAGTGCAGCGATTTTAGTCTATTAATAACCACATTTATGGTTGAAGAAAATAATAGAACAGAATACTAGAAATCGGTTTAAGTTAAGAGGGTGAAAATATCCGCTTAAAATCATAAAAAAAACTATATTACTAGTATTTTGATTTTCTATTTGAATTCTAAGTTCCTTAAACCTCTTCAAATAATATACCGCGCGTGCGATCTCAGAGTATGGTGTATGGTGGAGTATGGTGTTTCCATTTTTATTTAATACTATCATCGATTGCCCGCTTCGCTGGGTTAAAATAATTTTAAATACACAATTCCTTATCTTATGTATTTGGTATACGTGAAATATGCTGTTTTTGTTTTTAGTGGCATGGATTAAAACGGCATCAGAAGTGTCACTGTTCATCTCAGCGACCCCCAAAAACTGTGGATTCAACACTTATATAAGTCATTTTCTATCATTTTTAAATATCTCCCCCTCTCCCTCCCAAGAATTGCAACATCAAAGTGATGTGATAAAAATCATTCCAGGTCCGAACCTCATTTGTGTTGAAAGTTTGATCGACATCGGTCGGGTGGTTCAGAAATTATTGTCACAAAGACAGTTACTTTCATTTATATATATATATATATATATATATATATATATATATATATATATATATATATATATATATATATATATATATATATATTAAAGATGCAAGGGCTCGGAAAAAAACCGGCTTTTTTGGAAAAAAACTCGGTTTTTTCTGCTTTGCTTTTTTGCTTCGGAAATTTTGGGCTTTTTTCAAAATACTGCTTTAAGTTGATAAAACAGACTTTGTATCGCTTCTCTATAACACAAAAAATCATTTAATTAGTGGTTGATGCTGATAATAATATAAAACATCGAAAATAAACTATGAATTTCGAAAAAATATTTCAAACAATTTTTCTTCAACATATTTACATTATGAATTCCACAGGATTAACCAATTTATATAATAAGAATTTTTTAACCTCCTATATACAAAAGTAAGCAGAGTTGGCAAGAACCGTGGTTGTTTTTGAAAATGCCAATAACCCGTTTTTTGGGGGATGTTTAAACCAGGTTTTTTTGGTTTAAACCAGGCTTTTTTGATTTAGATATTTTGCTTTATGTGTTTATATTACATATTCACAGAAATAAGTTTGTTTCGCCTTGGTGTTGTTATGCAACAGCAGGGTAATGCTGGAATAAGTCCCATAAGCTTAAAGAAGTGCGGTCAGTAAATTTCTTAAGTTGAGAATCTCCCGCCCTAGCCATTGGGAAAATCCCGTCATTACTTGAAATGTAAGACAATAACGGGAAAATCTTGTTATTGCTTTGCATGTAAAATTTAAAGGTCAACGTACCATAATCAGTACGCTAAAACTGAGGTATTAAATTACAAATTTAGTACCGGTACGTAGATATCATTGAAAGTCCAATCCAAGCTAATGTTGGAAGCTACGTAGGCAATCGATAAATTTTGCCAATTTCTATCAATATATTTAAGCAATATTGGCTTCTTTATAAAACAACACGCATTTAGGCATGTAGAAATATACAATTTGGTTTGTTTCGTATATTTAGGCTTAACATCCTTACGAAATACCGAGGTTATCAAGGAGAAGACTTTCGCTTAAACTGACATCCGAACCGCTGCTTGGGTTACGCATGAAAGAAGGTTTGTGGTTCGACCGAGAATTGAACATGGGACACCTTGATTAAAAGGTGAAAGGGAAATAAAACTATTGCAGGTGGTTTGATATCTGGAAACGTTACCATGAAGTTCACACGATTCGCATTTTTCATTCTTTTTATTTTTGTGGTTTAAACCAGTTATTAAAAAAAAAAAAAAATGGTGTAAACCAGCCAACCCTAAAAGTAAACACTTCTTTTTAAAGAATACACAAATAACTAGCAAAATAGTATGTAGTATTTTTACTTCAAAATATTCCATACCCTCTTTTTGAAACAAAATAAAATTAAAATAAAACATAAGAAATACTTAGATTTATATGATACATTTAAAGGCTGCACATCTAGAGCTTTTGGTTCTGAATATTCTTGAAATTCTACAGTTAAGTTTTATAGAACCACCATCACAGTTTACCCAATCCTCAAGTTTTCTGAATTTTTGACAAGAGGGATTCAACATATCATTACGGAACTCCCCCCCACCCAAAAAAAGACTACGGAATATATTTAAGTTAAGCTAAATACAACTGCACAACAAACATGACTGAGTGATTAGCTTTTGCGCTTCTATCGGGAAGTCCGGGATTCAACCAGCATTCGACCATTCTGACAAAGCTTTTCTTCATTCCATCTGTGAATGTAGAAATAGTGCGTGTACTGTGAGTTGGGCAACTTCCTTTTTTATTGTTTTTAAATCGTTATTATTACTAATTACCAGCAGTGACGGTTTTGCGAAGGTTAGGGGGGCGGTCTTTCGGACTGAAGCCCGTTCCCCAAAGTTACGGAATGTCTGCAACAAACGAAATATCTATTATTTATGCCTTTACTCATAAACTTTAAGCTCCCGTCAAATAAAAATTACGAATGTTTAAAAAAAACTAAACATTAGTAAGAAACCCTTCCCAAAATACTTTTCTAAATCCGCTACTGATTCTCAGTATAAAATGATTTTTAAAGTTGTATCCGGAAGATTATTGCTAGACATATAACCGAAACGAAATATTAGTTATGCCTGTACTCATAAACTTCAAGCACTTCCCAAATAAAATTAGGACTTTTTAGGAAACGAAACAATCAGAAAAAACCCTCCTAAAGTACTTTCCTAAATCCGCTACTGATTATTTGTATAAATTGGTATTCAAGGTTGTGTCCGGAAAATTATTGCTAAATCACTTCACAGCTACAGTATAACAGAAATGTGGAAGTACGGTTTGACGGATATATTGAAAAACGTACGCTTTGACGGATAAATAGAAAAACGGGCAAGTTTAACTTTTGCGCTAGAAGCTAGAGTACTAAAAGCTCTTAGAAATGAAACACGGATGACAAACTAGAGAAGAAAAAGATGTCGATAACTCAAAAGTTAAAATAAAGTTAAATAGCCTCTAAAATTACCCTCAAATACTACATTCTTCATGTTAGCTTTAATTCGTAAAACATGTGCTCCATCCATCTTGATGGTGAATTTCAGAGCGAAATATCACATTCAGGTCATGGAATTCTTATCTAACTATAGAATATACTATAAGAAAGCTATTTAGATAGAAAAATCATGAAGTTGAAAAAAGCCAAAATTTCCAAAATTCTCGTTTTTTTTTCAAAAAAGCCGGCTTTTTTGCATCTCTAATATATATATATATATATATATATATATATATATATATATATATATATATATATATATATATATATATATACCCTTCCCCCTCCCCTACGTTACATCGTCAAAGTGAAATTATGAAAAGCATCCCAGGCTCGAACCTCATCTTTGTTAAAAATTTGATCGAGATCGGTGGGGTAGTTATAAAGTCACAAACATTACTACTTTCATTTTTATATACCGTATATTGATTTTTATATATCTCCCTCTCCCCTAAGTTGCTCCGTCAGTGAAATGATGAAAACTATCCGAGGCTCAAACTTCATCCATGTTGAAAATTTGATCGAGATCGGTCGGGTGGTTTAAGAGATTAAAAGTCACAAACATAGTCACTTTCAATTTTATAATATAGATTTATTATTTGTGAGTTCAATTTTAATAACAACCTTATTATATTTTGTATCTTTTTAATATGTTTTAAATTTTAAAACAGAAATAACATGTATAATTAAATTAATTTACCCTAACTTACTTATTTCCAAAATCAGTAAGGATATATTTAGCTTAGATACGTTCCTTCTGCAATTATTAAATTTAGTGTAGATTATATGCGTAAAGATGATACCAGTATTTTTTTTTAAAAAAAATAAGTCATCTCTATTAGTTGTTCTACTTAAAAAATAATTAGTAATAATTTTAAATATGAACATTCAATCTTAGAAGTCAATATAGGATTAAATGCAATCATGGGTGTAATCTTGCATTTATCAAAACTAACAATGAATTTAGGAAAATATCGTATTTGTATTCTTCTTTACTAGTAGTACACTATAAAATAAGATGTGATCCCACCTCAACACACACACACACACAACTATATTTATGCGTTTCATCCTCTCCTCCGGAGCTAATGGTTCATCTTCGAAGCTTCAAAATCAGTGTTATTGGCTGGTTTCTCTCTCTTTCTACATAAGCTAACAGTCTGTGGAATTAACTAAGTAATTCTATGGCCTATGAAACCCGGAGGTTCAATGCCGCGTTCACAAAAGCTTTCAACTTATTTCTATCTTTAGGGCAACTGGAACTAGTTTCTACTTTGTATTCCTATTTCTGCGAGATCCATCTTAATATTGTCCTCCCATCTGCGCCTAGGTCTACCTAATGGTCGTTTTTCGATTAGTCTTCCAGTTAAGTCTTTGAAAGCGTTCCTACTTTCTATATGACTTGCCCACGTGAGCTCCTAGACTTGATGACCCTAACAATCTTTGGTGAACCGTATAAATTATGTAGTTCCTCGTTATGAAGTTTCCGCAATTCCCCATTCTGGTTCCTCTTGAGTCCGAATATTCGTCTCAGGATCTTGTTCTCCGACCATATTTCGCAACCACACAGAACAACAGGCATGATTATTATTTTATATATTTTAAGCTTCGAATTCCTCAACAGAATTCACGACGACAAGAGACTTTGAACTGAATAATAACACAAATTCCTTGCTTTTAGTCCACATTAAATTTTTTCGTGAATATGGTTTTCATCTGTTAATATTGATCCTAGATATTTGAAAGCACCCACTTTATTAAGGGTAATATTTGATATTTTAACGCATCCATAATTTGCCGTATTACGATCCCGACGAACTTCCATGTACTTAGTTTTCTCTGCATTTACTTCTAAACCCATGTCCCTGCAAGCGTTTAATAACACCTCTGTATATCTTTCTGTTGATCCCCTATCATCTATTAAATTTACATCAATATATGCCATAACCTGGTGAATCCAATTCAACTCTAGGCCCTGGTTGCTATCTTTGATTTTCCTTATAGCGTATTCCAGGACAAAGGTGAATAATAATGGTGACAACACATCTCCTTGTTGGGCCATTATCGACGTGAAAGCTCGTGGACAAAAATTTTCCTACCCGGACTTTACTTTGGGATTCATTTAAACATATCTTAATTAATCTAATTAGCTTTTTCTATTCCAAATTCTGTAAGAATGTTGTACAATGTTTCTCTCCTAACCGAGTCGTAAGCCTCTCTAAAATTAATAAATAGTATTCCCACTTCTTTTCAAGTATTTGTCGAATGGTAAATGTTTGGTCGATAGTTGATCGATTTCACCTAAATCCGCACTGATAATCTCCAATAATTTCATCTCCGTATGGGGTCAATCTTGCTAATAGAATGTTTGAAAGGATTTTATAGGGTGTTGACAGAAAAGAAATGCCTCGATAATTATTACAGTCAGTTTTGTTGATTTTCTTGTGAATTGGAACAATGATTGATTCTTTCCACTTTTGTGGTAATTTTTCCTTGTTGCAAATAAGGAGAATGAGTGTATGTATCTTGTTGCACAAACAGTTCGTGGAAAGAGTGCTGAAATCTGCTATTAGGATCCCTGATTGTCAGATAAAATCTAGATGAAATTCCTTTTGTGAGCGAGAAATACTAGATGCAAAAAGTATGGCAATTAATAAGACCTAACCCCTCCTTTTTGTCTGCCAGTTGGAATTTAGGAAACCCATACAACATAAAAGATGGACTTGATAAGGTAGTAAGGCAACCACCATGACTCTTTTGATATGTGTTGCAAAACGCACACTTGCTGACCACTAATGAAATGCCAGTTCGAAAACCAATGAAGGTAGTCAGGAGTGAAAGTAAGACTCATGAGTAGTGAATGTTTAAAGTCACTTTTGAAATTGAAGAATCCACTACAGAAGAAGA
Source organism: Thermobia domestica (assembly GCF_964235325.1). NCBI lineage: Eukaryota > Metazoa > Arthropoda > Insecta > Zygentoma > Lepismatidae > Thermobia > Thermobia domestica. The sequence goes on from NC_137455.1 coordinate 77,858,110, forward strand.
AAGATGGTACTTCAATAAGAAAATCATAAAAAGTGAAAAAAAGCGAATATATCCCTTCTTCTCCCCAAAAAGACAGTTTTTAAAAATGTAATCCCTCGTTTAATTTACGACGGACTGTCTAGATTAAATGCCCGAATAATGATGTTTCACAGACTTGATGTCGGAAAATGGACGTTAAACTCCGATAAATAATTTCAAAAATGTTTTATACAGTCACTGAAAGTAAAACATAAGTCCGTATGTGTAGTAACAGTCAGAAAATGTTTTATCCATGTTTATTTTAATTATTTACGCACGTACAAACCAAATATATATAACATTTACGGAATAGAGCCAGATGATTAATACTAACAGATGATATTTCATTGCGTCTTTTTAATATTTCATTACGTGAAGAAAAGAATTACATGAATGAAGTTCTGCTGAACGAACTTCTAAAACTTCCTGATTTAGAGAAGGCTTGTGCATATTCCTCATACCTTCTGACTTCTTCGTCGGAAACGGAACGTCGACATTCTTCGAAAGCCTTTTCAAAATGTCTTCTCATTAGCTGAGACTGCATCCCCGATGTTTTCTGACATTCGCTAGCCTTGTCTGCTTCTATATTCTCCCTGATAGCCAACTTCGTAGCTCTCTGACACAGTTGAGTAAGATCTGCTCCTGAGTAACCGTTCGTTCTTTGAGCAATGTCTCTCAGATCGACGTCTTTAGCTAACGGAGTTTTACGTAAGTTAGCTCTAAGAATGGATAACCTGGCAGGTTCATCCGGTAGTGGTATGTAGATAATTTGATCGAACCGCCCTGGGCGCAAAAGAGCTGTATCGATTATATCTGGTCGATTGGTTGCTCCTACTACAAACACATTTTCATTTTTAGTCATTCCATCCATTTCAGTTAAAAGCTGATTAGTGACCCGATCTGCAGCTCCAAATTCATCACTTCCACCTCTGCGTTTGGAAATCGAGTCTAATTCATCAAAGAAAAGCACACAAGGAGCTGCATATCTTGCCTTAGTAAACAACTTCCTGACATTTTCACACGATTCGCCAAACCACTTACTAAGAAGTTCAGGCCCTTTAATAGATATGAAATTCGCCTTACATTCACCGGCTACAGCTTGAGCTAGTAAGGTTTTACCACATCCAGGCGGTCCAAAGAACAATATACCTTTAGGGGGTTTCATTCCAAATATTTTAAATTTATCAGGATAAAGTATTGGAAATTGTATAAGTTCTTGAAGTTCTTTTTTGACGTTTGCAAGTCCTCCAATATCCTTCCAAGTAACTCTTGATATTTGAACCATATTTTCTCTTAGAACACTAGGACCTACTTTCTCCAGTGCAAACTCAAAATCATCCATAGTAATACTTAAGGATTTGAGTTTCTCCTTTATCTCATCTGGGGATAAATTTGTAGTATACTCTTCACCTAAATGATGAAGCGCTGCTTCGGTACAAAGTAAGGATAGATCTGCGCCAACAAATCCATGTGCATTCTCAGCTATCTTTTCTAAGTTCACGTCTTTAGACAATCTCATATCTCTTGACAATTTTCTGAGAATTTCTAGACGTTCTTTTAAAGTTGGAACTCCAAGATATATTTCTCGATCAAATCTTCCGCCTCTTCGTAAAGCAGGATCGATCGATTCTGGTCTATTGGTTGCAGCAAGTACCACTACTCTTGAATGCTCTGTAAGGCCATCCATTAATGTTAGAAGCTGTGCAACTATTCTTTTTTCTACACTAAGGAACGATTTCTCCCTTGACGGTGCAACAGAGTCGAATTCATCAATGAAGATAATGGATGGTGCATGTTGAGATGCATTTTGGAATAACATGCGGAGGTTCGCTTCAGATTCACCGAGGAACGAACTTATAAATTGAGGACCATTAATACAGAAGAATTTTGCAGCTGACTCGTTCGATACTGCTTTAGCCATTAAGGTTTTTCCAGTTCCTGGTGGTCCATACAAGAGCACTCCTCGTGGTGGCTTGATTCCGAGGCTAACAAAGAACTCGGGCTGTGACAGGGGCAGTTCAATTATCTCTCTCATCAAGGCTATTTGCTTTTCGTAACCACCTATGTCGTTGTAACCAACCATCCTAAGATATTTCAGACGGTCTGCTCTTTTAACAGGTGTTCTGGACAAAGTGAATTGTGTTTTAGAATCAACCACACAGTATGGACTTGGTACAACTTTCTTAACTTGGAATTCGATATTTTCGGAGTCTCGTTTAACAAAGAAAGTGTCGTTTATATGAATCGGAATTTCTTTATCTTTAAAATAAACTTTGATAAAGTCATCAATCAAGTGTGGTCGAAGAGCTTCACTGATAAATTCAGTACTTTGAGTCAAAACGTCATCAAAAACAGCAAACTCAACGCTGATACCATGTGGCATTTCTGAATTTTTGTAGACAAAAATAAAATCACTGACACGAGCTCTCAAATTATTTCTTGTGACTTCATTTATGGAAATGATAGATTGATTAAGGTTTTTATTTGGCCTTACTCGACACACAGTATTGCTTTTCTTTGGACCCTTTAAAAGAATTATATCATTACGATTTAATTCAAGTTTATCCATAGTCTTATTAGCGAGTTCAACGATGTAAGATTCTTTAATTTCCTTTCCATCAACAATTTGGAGTTTATTGGGAGGTGAACACTGCGAATTTGGAATCATTTTGAATTTTGTAACAGAACAAAAGTTAAATTTTATAATTTATTTTTATATTTCAATCATTGTTATGGAAATCACTATATCCTAATTGTTGTTTCACATTTTGTTACAAACACGTAGTTTTAATTAATTTTAACCCGTTAACACCAAAATTACTTAAAATAGTTCGAAAAAATATTCAGTTACATATTCACCATGGATTAGGATTACTAAAGTTGAATCAACTGATAAATATGCGGAAAATAATTTTTTACTGTGTATTTTCGGTATGTAGCGAATTCGAGACATTCGGCAGGTAGGTTACATTTATCTCTTCACACAAAAAATAACAATGCTTATAAATTTTAGATACATTTAGAATATTACAAATTATTTCTAAATTACTTATTCAGTTTTTTATCTGACTTGACAACTTTCTATCACATTTATCGCAATTGTATTTTAAACTGCTCATGGGATTCCAGAAAACATTTTTTGTTTTTGTTCAGACACAGATGAACATTACATTTGGATAACTTTATCATTGTATGTTCCTTCCAGCTTGGCTTCTTGCAACGCTGCTTTGATTTCATAAGAAGAGGCCAATGCGCTACTGCATCCGTGCGCACTTCAGTGTTCGGAATTGTCTGCGCTGGACCACGATACCTCTTCTGTTGGAATTCTCTATCAATCGATGAGAACGGGCGCTCTCTTTTTCGTTTGGCAAGATCTTTTCCTTCCATACAAAGTGATGATTCAGCTGCTGTTCTGAAGGAAAGACCATTTTTCTGCTTCTTCTTCGGGATAATTAGGAATTCACAGTCACGACGGTGGAATAACCTGAAAGAAATTTTACCTTTTCAAAAATAATTCCCAAAATATACAAACAGCCCACTAATCCTCTCTCAACCAGTGTACGAAATTATTGGTGAGGGAAGCAACAACATGCATATGCACAAGAAAATAGTGACTTACAGGGATTTTTAAGGGAAAAACTTGGAGCGTGGGGAATCCCCTTTCCCTAGAACTTCTCATCTTCCTCTCCCTCGATGTAATTTTGAAAAACTTTTTTGCAGCATAGACATGCAGTACAAGCTATTACTATGTGAGTATTATTGTATTTATCACACATAAAAACTATTAATGATATTTATCAGGACCATCTAAACATGTTAGTCATTACTGCCGAATGTCGCGAAAAGCGACATAACCACATACGATATACCATATTTCGAGATATGTTTCGTCCAAAATGGACAATATTACGTTCCTGTAACAATTGAATATTCGTAAGTGTTAGACATTTTTTACATTACAAGCACTTACCTGTTTTGCAGTAGAGCAAAAAACAAAAACAGCAAAAACACAAAAGTACGTTGTTCTGCTACCGCCAAAATCCTCCCACTCACAGAAGTACACAAAATCGTCGATAGATGGTCTACTAAGCAAGGATGAGTTGATCGGTATGTCGCGAATTCGTTGCAATCGGTATCTGCGGCCACCGCCATTCATCGACAGTAGGGTGGGGCCACTTGGGGGAAGTTTTTTTCCTACTGCGCATGCGCAAACCCTCGACGCTGATTGGCTGGCGAAGGTCACGTGACCCCGCCACGCCCCTTGACGTTGATTGGCTGGCCACGCCCCTTGACGCTGATTGGTCGGGGCAGGCCACGCCCCCCGGCCACGCCCCTTGACGCTGATTGGCTGGCCACGCCCCCTTGACGCTGATTGGCTGGCACAGGCCACGCCCCCGGCCACGCCCCTTGACGCTGATTGGTCGGTTCCGGCCACGCCCCCGGTCACGCTCTTTTACGACCTCCTATCTACTCCGCTGACTGGCTGGCGGCGGACCCCCACCCCGTTCACGCTGATTGGCTGGCAGCGGACCCCGCCCCTTAACGGCGATTGGTCACGCTCTTTTATGACCGCCATTTTAGGAGTACCGCGCTGATTGGTCGGCGTCGGGCCCCACCCACCGCGCACATGCCACATTGCGGTAGAGAATACGGACACATAGCATAGCAGATAATACATAAGATTCGTTCCCTTTTATGAGCACTTTACGAACACATAGCAAGCAGATATCACATTCTTCATTCGCCTATTTAACATAGGGCATATTCGAACTAATAAAACAGTATGGCATATTTTTGAACCCAATTTAAACATAGCAGAATTAATAAAAGAGTATGGCTTATTTTCCAGCCCCCCCCCTATAATAAGGGAGTGTATTCATTCAACTTGAGAACAGAAAGTGGTGGAACCCATTGAAAACTTGTTCTTTAAGCCATGTCAAAAATTGCGATTTTCGAAAAAGTTGAAAGTTGGGTGATGTTTACCAAACGTGGGCGGATGATACATTTGATGATCCTAAATCGAATGCCGTTAAAATTTTATTTCTATCTCTCACCGTTTTCCAGATATAACGATTCGAATTTTTCAAAATTTCGACCCATCTGGTTTCTGAGTTTTTGAAACTCTGTATATGTGCACTCCACTGGAAAGACCGGTCAAAAATGTGGCTCTATCTCTTACCGCTTTCGAGATATGACGGTCTAGAGGCAAAAAATTTCGATTTTCGAAAAAGTTGAAAGTTGGGCGATGTTTGTTTACCAAACTTGGGTAGATTATACATTTGATGATCCTAAATCGAATGCCGTTAAAATTTTATTTCTATCTCTCACCGTTCTCGAGATATGACGATCCGAAGTTTTTTTTGGCAACTTGGCCCACCCTTGTCGTACAAGTTTGAAACATGGTTCCATGGGTTCTTCATGTGTAAAATCGGCAAGGAGATTTATAAAGGGGAGATTTTTTCGATTATTTTTTCGATATTTTTGACCGTTTTCGAGATATGGGCCATTTTATGATTTTTGGACACCAAGTTTTTTTCGGGCCACCGTGGCCCCCCACTCTTGTCGTACAAGATTGAAACATGGTTCCACGGGTTCTTCATGTCTAAAAACGGCAAGGGGTGAGGTACGGGGGGATTTTTTCGATTATTTTTTCGATATTTTTGACCGTTTTCGAGATATGGGCCATTTTATGAATTTTGGATACCCAAAAATGAACTTAGAAAATATTTACCATGAAAGACGAGAAACAGCACTTCAATGTGTTATGGCTGCTCTATCTCTTACAGTTTTCAAGAGAAGTTTTTTTCGGGGCCACCGTGGCCCCCCACTCTTGTCGTACAAGATTGAAACATGGTTCCATAGGTTCTTCATGTCTAAAAACGGCAAGGGGTGAGGTACGGGGGGATTTTTTCGATTATTTTTTTGATATTTTTGACCGTTTTCGAGATATGGGCCATTTTATGAATTTTGGATACCTAAAATGAACTTAGAAAATATTTACCATGAAAGACGAGAAACAGCACTTCAATGTGTTATGGCTGCTCTATCTCTTACAGTTTTCAAGAGAAGTTTTTTTCGGGGCCACCGTGGCCCCCCACTCTTGTCGTACAAGATTGAAACATGGTTCCATAGGTTCTTCATGTCTAAAAACGGCAAGGAGCGAGGTACGGGGGGATTTTTTCGATTATTTTTTTGATATTTTTGACCGTTTTCGAGATATGGGCCATTTTATGAATTTTGGATACCTAAAATGAACTTAGAAAATATTAGCACATATCTTAGCCGTTTTTGTTTGGAGCCAATAGTAAATAGTTTTATTTTAGCCAATGAGATACTTGACTTGTAGATTTTGCTCCAATGAAAAAAAAAGTTTTATTTTAGCCAATCAGAGGAAAGCAGAACACTATATAAGGGGTGAGGTTCGAAGCAATTCTCAGTCAGTTATTCGTCGGCGTGCAAGAAGATAACATCGTGTGCAGTGTGTGAGAACAGTGAAGTGAATTTTGTGTGAATTAATGGTAAGTATTTTTTGAACTTTGTCAAAATTTTCGGTGCGAATTTTTAAGTGTTCCTCATAACCTCACCCCGGACCGATTATTTTTTGAAATATACGTTGTGTTGAATACGATCGTGAAAACCCGGTGTAACAGCGACCGAAAATAAGCCGAATATAGATTTTTTTTAAAAAAATAAGCATTTTTTAACTTTGTCAAAATTTTCGGTGGTGGATTTTAAGTGTTCCTCATAACCTCACCCCGGACCGATTATTTTTTGAAATATACGTTGTGTTGAATACGATCGTGAAAACCCGGTGTCACAGCGACCGAAAATAAGCCGAATATAGATTTTTTAAAAAATAAGCATTTTTTGAACTTTGTCAAAATTTTCGGTGGTGGATTTTAAGTGTTCCTCATAACCTCACCCCGGACCGATTATTTTTTGAAATATACGTTGTGTTGAATACGATCGTGAAAACCCGGTGTCACAGCGACCGAAAATAACCCGAATATAGATTTTTTTTAAAATAAGCATTTTTTAACTCAAAATTTTCGGTGGTGGATTTTAAGTGTTCCTCATAACCTCACCCCGGACCGATTATTTTTTGAAATATACGTTGTGTTGAATACGATCGTGAAAACCCGGTGTCACAGCGACCGAAAATAACCCGAATATAGATTTTTTTAAAATAAGCATTTTTTAACTTCGTCAAAATTTTCGGTGGTGGATTTTAAGTGTTCCTCATAACCTCACCCCGGACCGATTATTTTTTGAAATATACGTTGTGTTGAATACGATCGTGAAAACCCGGTGTCACAGCGACCGAAAATAAGCCGAATATAGATTTTTTTAAAAATAAGCATTTTTTTTAAACTTTGTCAAAATTTTCGGTGGTGGTTTTGCAAAGTAAAATTCCGTTTTTTTCTATTTACAGGTTTAGAAAGAATACGTTATTGGGAAAAACACTAATTGGTGTTCTATAGTTGGAACAGTCCCAATTACTTTTTTCTTGCAAACACCTGATTTTTCCGAGAAGAATTTTGCAAAAAAAAAATATATAGCGCTACAGTGAATAATTGTTGAACGTTAAGAATAATAGGCTATTAGAAAAAACACTAATTGGTGTTCTATAGTTGGAACAGCCCCAATTACTTTTTTCTTGCAAACAGCTGATTTTTCCGAGAAGAATTTTGCAAAAAAAATATTGCTTTACAGTGAATAATTGTTGAAGGTTAAGAATAATAGGTTATTAGAAAAAAACACTAATTCTATAGCTGGAAGACAGCAATTAAGATTTTACAATATTCTAAAAGTTAGATAAACAGCAAAAAAAATGGAGCGATTTAATATAATATCCGAATCTCAGCAATATTATAGACAGTTTAAAGATAATGGGAATTTACTGACAATTGAATTAACTCCTCCCCCAGAGGGGGAAAACCCCCTTGAATGGGTAGAAAACGGTATTAACGATTTGGTACGGTATGTAATGAGAGATGTGCTCCCTCATCATCGTGTAGGGTTGACTTTTATAAACCAAAATCACCCAGATAAACCATTCTATTTGTCTTTTCGAACTGCTAATAATATGACTGCTGAAAATGTGTGGGGTGCGTTAGAAAAAGTAATTCAATCCAATACTTCATTCTTATATCAAGATCGCTTTATTCTCTATTTTCACCACGTCGAATTACCTATTGGTATGGGACGGGTGAAACAGAATTTTTCTGACATAAACGAGTACATAAAACATAACAGAGGTATTTTGGTCATTAAAAACCCTGAATACTATTGTTTGGGTCAAGCTCTGGTGGTAGCTATAGGGCTTATTGAACATAAAAATGATACAAAAGAAAGAGATAGATATCGAAATCAAAGCCCAAAACATATGTTTCAAAAGGTATCCGAGTTAAGTGAAAAGGCTGGTGTTAGCCTAGAGAATGGCGGGGGGATACCGGAATTAAAAAAATTTCAGGCATATTTGGCGGATTATAAAATCACAGTGTATGACGGGTTATCGGGGGAAAAAATATTTTTTGAGGGCCACGGTCAAGGCAAACAGATTAATTTGTTATATATTAACAACCATTATAACGTGATCACTAGTCTGACAGCAGCCTTTTCATGTGTTTACTACTGCGAAGAATGCCACAAAAAATTTCAGACTAAAGACAGGCACGTGGGGAAGTGTAAAGCTTTATGCAATAAATGCCGGAACAGACCACCATGCACAATTACGAAAAGTGTAGTATACTGCCGGGAATGCAATAGATGTTTTTACGGGCCTCAGTGTCTCAAAAATCATAAGGCATCATTGTGCAATATTCTGAAAGTGTGTCCTCAATGTCGTAAAGCCTACGTGGTGAAGAAAGGGCGGAATCCACATGTCTGTGGGGAGGTATTCTGCACAGGGTGTAATAATATGATGCCGTCAGGGCATTTATGTTATATACAACCATGCCGAATGCGTACCCCACAGAAATGGCTATTAGTGTTTTACGATATTGAGTGCCGCCAAGATAAAGAAGTAGCCGGTGGTATTTTTGAGCATGAGCCCAACCTGTTAGTCAGCCAACAGGTGTGCTACTGTTGTAAAAACAGTGAGACTGAACGGTGTGGTGTATGCGGCGATAGAACACATGTATTTTACGGGGACAAATGCATTGGCGAATTTTTAGACTATTTAGCACAAAGGCGTTCTGAAATAAATAAAATAGTCGTTGTAGCTCATAACGCAAAGGGCTACGACGCCCATTTTATTTTACGTGCAATGATGCTTCATAAAGAGTGGACGCCGCGAATAATTATGCGGGGGTGCAAAATTTTATCGATGGAGTATTTATATTTAAAATTTATCGATAGTCTAAATTTCTTGCCGATGCCTTTGGCCAAATTAGGCGACGCGTTCGATTTGCCCGTCTCGAAGGGTCATTTCCCTCATCTATTCAATGCAAAAGCTAATCAGGAGTATAGGGGTGCTTTACCGGGTATCGAGTATTACGATGTGGAGGGTTTGAAAAAGAAACAGAAAGAGAAGTTTTTGCGTTGGTACAATGAGGAAAAGGAAACACTTGGAGAGACGGGTTTCATTTTAAAAGAACAACTTATAAAATACTGTATGAACGATGTGGACGTGCTGCGCAATGCTTGCGTAAAATTTCTGAACGAGTTTGAGGATATATCGGGCGTCAACCCGTTCCTCTAGAGTATAAGCATTGCCAGCGCGTGCAACTTAATGTATCGAAAAAAGTTCCTGCGACCAGACACCATTGGTATTATCCTACATAGTGGGTACAGGTGGCGTGATAACCAATCTGTCGGCGCCGTTCAGTGGCTCGTGTACGAGGCCGACAGATTGGAAACACGAATCCAGCATTCTGGTAACGGGCGAGAGGTTGTGGTGAGAGGAGGGTATAAAGTGGATGGATATGCACACTATAACGGAGAAGAACACGTTTGGGAGTACCAAGGGTGTCTATTTCACGGGTGCCGGGAGTGTTACCCCACAGGCCGTGACAATCCCATATATAATGACGCGTACACTACTTTCAATATGCGTTATGAAAGTAGTGTAAACAAAATTAATCGTTTAAAAGAGCTGGGGTATATAGTCCATGAAATGTGGGAATGCCGGTGGCGTGAGTTTTTAAAAGAACACCCACCGGTGAGTATATTTGTAAAAAACCACATCATGACTAAAAAAGCTCCAATTCACCCGCGGGATGCCCTGTATGGCGGTAGAGTCGACAACGTGAAACTCTACAGAAAGACGAAAGAGGGAGAACGTATCATGTATACAGATATAATCTCCCTCTATCCTTACTGTTGTAAGGTAAAAAAATATCCTGTGGGTCATCCGAAAGTTTATGTGGGCGATGACGAGTGTCCCGATATTTCAGCGTTTGAGGGAATAATAGTGTTCGGTTTTACCACCGGTCGATCTCTACCACCCGGTGCTGCCCTATCGGAGTGGTGGGAAATTATTATTCCCCTTATGCCGAACGTGCGCGGACACTCTGAATGAAGAAGAAGAATGCACGCATTCAGAAGGGGAAAGAGCTTTGACTGGAGTGTGGGTTGTAGACGAAGTGCGGGTAGCTGTCGAGAAAGGATATAGAGTGCTAGAAAAACATGAGGTATGGAGCTATGAGGTTGTAATGTATGACGCTGAAAAGAAAGAGGGCGGTCTTTTCACGGAATACATTAACCTGTTTATGAAGATCAAGACTGAGTGTAACGGTTGGCCTGCAGGATGCGTCACCGAACAACAAAAAGACCAGTTCATACAGGAGTATTATGAGAAAGAGGGTATTCGATTAGACCGGGAAAAGATTATGCGCAACAAACCTAAGAAACGAATTTCAAAGCTAGGAGTAAACAGCCTGTGGGGTAAGTTCGCGCAGAGAGAAAACATGGAGCAAATCGCTATCATTAAAACTCCCGAGGAGTATTTCGATAAATTAACAAATCCAAATATTGAGGTTAATTCGTGTATTCCAATCGGCGACAAATTCCGTGTGCTCAACTGGAGTGTTAATGAGAGCGTTATTGCTCCTGCTAAAAACATTAACGTGATAATCGCAGCATACACCACGACACACGCTCGCCTCGAGTTATTTCGTTATTTGGATTTACTTGGCGAGCGTGTGTTATATTATGATACCGATAGTATTATTTACACTCAATCGCCTGGTGAGCCACAGTTAAAAATAGGAGTGCATTTAGGGGAATGGAAGAATGAGTTGGCAGAATATGGTCCGGATGCATATATCGAAGAATTTTGTGCTGGTGGTCCCAAATGTTACGGCTATTCTGTTGTTAACACTCTTAATGGTAAAACAAAGACAATATGTAAAATCAAGGGAATCACACTGAATAATAAAACATTAAAATATGTTAACTTTGAACAAATGAAAGATATGATTTTAAATAATTCACCTTCTATTAGCGTTCCTCTCGGTCGACAAATTGTACGTACTAAAGATTATAAATTGATTACTAAGCCGGAGGCGCATAAAATCTATCAGGTTACTGCTAGTAAAAGGAAACGAATAGAAAATTTTGATACACTTCCCTACGGGTATAAAAGAAAACGAATAGGGTAAATACAGTATTAGTAGAAACGATAGTTTTTAATTAAGTAGAGATAAGGAGAGAGTAAAAAAAATGGATAATCAAATTTTAAATCATTATTATTATTATTTCAATGAACTCGAGGTATGTGTTGGTCTAGCATACGATGATGAGGGAGGATTTTCTGTTATTATCACTTTACATAAGTACTATGATCGTATTCGTCTTTCACCTGATGAGTGGTATACTTTTCTATCATATTATTCATATATTGAAAACTACTTTAATGCTGTTACAAATTCTTCATTGCCTACACAATTTTTCATTAGTGAAAATTATAAAATATCATTGTCAGATACTCTTAAAGGTATTCGTCAGTGTTTTATTCACTCGTCAGATGACGATAGTAATGGTCAGGTAAATTTCTGTTTGTACATGGCGAAAACTCCAGCTTCATTTGCCGTGCATTCAGCGGACCATAATTACTTGTTCTCAATTATGTAAAGCTGTAAACATGCCTGAAAAGTAATAATAATAATATGTTATATTCATAATTATTTTGTGGTGTAACAGAATATGGAGTTTCAACATCCATTTACTTGTATTATAGCTGGCCCCACTGGGTGTGGTAAATCATATTTTGTAAAAGAGTTTTTAAAACATTATGCCGAAAAATGGAAAAATATAGTATGGTGTTATGGTGAGTGGCAACCTTTGTACGAAACTCTATCCTCAGGTTGTACATTTAAAGAAGGGCTCCCAAAAATAGATGATTTTCCAGCACAAGCTGGCCCCCATCTGGTAATTATTGACGATTTAATGCGAGAATGTGATACACGAATTGTTGACTTTTTTACTAAAGGTAGCCACCACCGAGATTTAAGTGTTATTTTTATAACACAAAATATGTTTCATCAAGCTAAAGGTATGCGAGACATATCATTAAATTGCCATTATATAATATGTTTTAAAAAACCCAGAGACCAGGCTCAAATTAATTATCTAGCACGCCAATTATATCCTGGTAACACAAAATTTGTACAGGAAGCCTATCAGGACGCAACACAAGATCCTCATAGTTATTTGGTTTTTGATTTAAAACAGGGCACTCCCGACGAACATCGTGTTCGAACAAAAATTTTCCCCTCAGATTCTTACAATTATGTTTATGTACCGGTAAAAAAATAATCTCAATAACTGATATGTTTTAATACTCAATTTTAATATAATAGCTACAAAAAAGAAAAATGATTAGCAAAGAGAGTGCACATTTACTAAAACTTTTAGCAAAGGCAAAACCCAAAGTACGCCAAGCAATTTTACAAAATGCTGATCCCGAATTAATTCGTTCTATTTGTGAATGTTCCTATAACGTATTACAAGGAAATGTTCCGTTAAATAAAAAAGAGAAAATAGATTAAAAAGATATAGAAAGGAATTGAGGTGTTTAGCGAAAAAAGGTCCATCATTAAAACAAAAGAAAAAACGAATAATTGTACAAAAAGGTGGGTTTCTTACTGCTTTGCTTGCACCTATCATTGGAGGTATACTATCTACTTTAATTAAATAATTATGCAGCATGCACAAAAGCTTGTTTTAATTGCACCAGAAAAATTGCACCAATATCAAACTATATCTAATTTAGATGATGAGATGAAAAATATTTTAAATAATAAAAATATGAGTGTTGAAGAAAAATGGATACGCTATAAAGAGGTGTTACAAAAATATTTACACATTGTGCAAAAACCTACTGCAACAACATCAACTAGTGTTGGTACTAAGAAGGAGGAGGAGGATGAGGACGGGGAGGAAGAGGATGAAATGCTATCTACTCTTCCCGAAAATTGTCTGCGTAAAGCAAGACCTTTATTACGTAGATTAAAACAAAATTCCAACATTCATTGGGATGACAATGGTAATGTTAATATTTATAATAAATTAATTCCTGGAACTAATATAGTAGATCTAATAGCAGATTTTGTCAGGTATCGCAAGAAAAATATTCCCCCTACAGGTTGGGAACCCTTTGCTGTACTGTTAGCAAAATCCAATATACCTTTAGAGTATATAGGCAACCCACAGCGTATAGAATATATTCGTAAGCTGACATCATCTGCCACTGCCGCTGACCCAAAACAGGAAGAAGAAGAGGAGGAGGAGGAGCCACCACGTAAACGTAAAGTTGTCAACAGATGGTGTGATTATAAAATATGAAGAAGCTGGCCGATATTTATTATAACCCTTCACACCCTGCCTCGTTTTCAACCGCAACGTCATTATGGAGAGCTGTGAAGAAATCTATTCCTTTACACAAAGTGCAACAGTGGGTAAAAGAACAGTCGGCTTATACTCTGCATAAGCCAGTACGTAAAAAGTTTCCACGTAATCCCTATTTAGTGTTCAATATTGACGATCAGTGGCAAGCTGATTTAAACGATATGCACAGTCTGCAAAAGTATAATGATGGTAATAGGTATATTTTAACAGTGATTGATTTGTTTAGTCGTTATGCCTGGGCTGTGCCTGTACGTACAAAAACTGGTGAAAACATTATAAAAGCATTTAAGCAAATATTTGCATCTACACGTCGTAGACCCTTACGTCTACAAACAGATAAAGGTACAGAGTTTGTTAATAGACCATTTCAGTTATACTTAAAAAAGCAAAATATTAAATTCTTCACAACACAAAACGCCGATATTAAAGCAAGTGTGGTGGAACGTTTTAATCGAACTCTTAAAGAACGAATGTGGAAATATTTTACAGCAAAGAAGACTTACCGATACATAGATGTGCTATCGAAACTTGTTCAGGCATATAATTCTAGACCACATAGAGCTCATCAATTACCACCCGCCAGTGTGAACCAGGACACTTTTCAACAAGTTTGGAATAAATTAATAAAACCGATGCCACATACTAACACTGCAAAATATAAAAAAGGTGATACTGTGCGCATTACTAAAGCAAAACGGCATTTTGAAAAAGGGTACAAGGAAAAGTGGACTGTAGAAATATTTAAAATAAAACAGGTGATACATAAGGAAAAGAAAGTGGTTTATGTGTTGGAGGACTTAAATGGTGAAGTAATTGATGGTACATTTTACGAGGAGGAATTACAAGGAGTGCCTCTGCCTAAAGTTTATGAAATAGATGAAATTTTAGAAGTTAAAGGTAAACGTGTACTTGTTCGTTGGCGGGGATATCCCCCTTCCTTTAATTCATGGATTCCTGTGTCACATTTAAAAAACATTTAGCAACAATACAATATTATAAACACCTGTTATATCTGTGTATATAGGAAAAAATAATAATAATGAATGATCCACACTTTAAATATTATACGCACCAAGCAGGAGGTGGTTATAACGTGTATAGAGGTGCGCCATATCAAGAAGGTTATGGTATTGGAAGTTTTTTAGGTGGTTTATTTCGAAGTGTATTTCCGTTAATTAAACAAGGAGCAAAAACTGTTGGTAAAGAATTGTTACGTACAGGAATTAATGTAGCTGGAGATGTATTAGGTGATAATAGACCTATTGACGAAGCTTTAACATCACGTTGGCAAGAAGCTAAAAATAATTTAAAAACTAAAGCTCAAAATAAAATAAATCAAGTGTTGGAAGGATCTGGAAGAAGAAGAAAACGGAGAAAAGTTCATTTTGCAAAGACGACTGGTGGTAAAAAGAAAAGGAAGAGTGATATTTTTGATTAATATGGAACAGACTAGCTTTTATCTTACACTACCGAGTAACAGTTCTATGGAGTATTTTCCACAAAATACTTTGTCATGTTATACTACCAAATTATATCATCCATTGGTGCTAGAGAAAGGTGAGTGGGAGACGGCAGTTGTTGAAGTACATTATACAAATTCATTTCAGAATGTTTCCAAATATACTAACAATATTTATTACCGTCTCATGAATACAGAAAGCTGGAACATAACTAAAATCTTACCAGGACACTATTATAATGTTGATGATATTCTATCTCAAATTAATCATAAAAGTGATATATTAAATTTACAATTAAAAGTTAAAGCATCAGTAAAACGAATTGAAGTCAGTAGAGTAATAAAAGATCAAGAGAGGCGTATAGAAGTACGTCTATCTCCTGAACTAGCCAGAATACTAGGTTTTGATCACATACAACAAGAAGATATTGCAGTTGTGCATCATGCTCGTTATCCACCTGATTTACAAAAATCGCTACCTACACTTATGTATATTTACAGTGATATTGTAGAACCACAAATGGTGGGTGACATAGTAGCTCCATTGTTACGTATTATAAATACAAATATTACAGAGTATGGTATTAATAATGTACATATTTTTGACAATCCTCACTATGTCTCCGTGCAACGTAAACAATTTGATCAGATTATTATTGATTTAAGAGATAGTACAGGTAATCCACTTCCTTTCCAACATGGCAGTGTATGTGTAAAATTACATTTTCGCAAACGTAATACGGTATTATAAATTTTACCATGTGTGAATATTAATAGTAAGAAACGAAAATGCAGTGTGAGTGTATGAAATCAGAATTAGATTTATTTGCTGGTTTACCCACTCAAACCAGTATTATTGGTAATAAAATAGTTCCATATAAGCCTGTGGCTTCGATAGCTGATAATGCACCAATAGAATTTGTTGTCCCCGGTCATGGGGATGACTATATTGACTTATCGCACACAATGTTTTATATTAAAGGTAAAATTACTAAATCAGATGGTTCTAATTTAACTTCTGCCGATAAGAAAATCGGCCCTGTAAATGATTTTCTCAATGCAATGTTCAGTGAATTACAATTATATTTAAATAATCAACTTATTTCCTACTCTTCACACACATATCCATATCGATCGTATATTGAAAAACTACTAAATTATAATGCTGAAGCTAAATCAACGCATCTTCAAACATCAATGTGGTTTAAAGATACTGCAGGGCATATGGACAGTGTGGCCGATGCTAATGTAGGATTTAAACAACGTTTTCTTCTCACTACTTTAAGTCAGTCATTTGAATTATTGGGTTATATTCATGCTGATATATTTAATCAGGAGAAATTTTTACTGAATGGTGTACAACTGCGCATTAAACTAATTCCAGCTAAACCTACATTCTGTCTAATGGGTGACGCAGATGCTGATGGAAAAGTTGTAATTACAGATGCAACATTGCTTGTGAAAAAGGTTGATGTATCACCAGCAGTTAAAATAGCACAAAATAAAGTATTACAAAATCCTAAATTTAGAGTAAAATATCCTATAACAAAAGTGCAAGTGAAGACTGAAACGCTGCCACAAGGAATTATGGATAGTACACTTCCAGATCTATTTTCAGGCCTAGTGCCTAAACGTGTTATTATTGGTTTTGTTACTAATACTGCTTTTAATGGTACTTATCAGACAAATCCGTTCAATTTTCAGCATTTTAATATGTCATTTTTTACACTGTATGTTGATGGAACGCCTGTGCCTTCCAAACCATTACAACCTGATTTTGATAATAAGCTATATATACAAGCATATTCCACGTTATTTACAGGTTCAGGTATTTATTATTCTAATCAAGGTAATAATATTTCACTAGCCGAATATCCTAATGGTTATACTCTACTTGTGTTTGATTTAACTCCCGATTCTAGTGCTAGTGCTGGATTTCATACTAGCCCACAACGGCAAGGAAGTGTACGCCTAGAGGTTCATTTTAAAGAAGCACTCCCATCTCCTGTAACAACAATTATTTATGGTGAATTCTCTTCAGAATTAGAAATTGATTTCCAGAGAAAAGTATATATTAATTAAAAATGTTAAATACAATTGAGCTTTATGAAGCATTACAACAAAATTTGCCTAAAGATCATTTTATTGGTGTGTATGCCGCCGATGAGTTACCTTTGTTTATTCATACATTTCCAGCCGCCATAATTATAAATACTGATTCTAGTGATAAGCCTGGTGAACATTGGGTTGCTGTTTATATATCTAATATGTGTGGGAGAGTATTTCGATAGCTATGGTATACCTCCCTATATACAACATCATATAAGGTTTTTAAAACGAAACTGTCTGTATTATACATGGAATAATAGACGTATTCAAGGTGATTTATCTCAATTTTGTGGACATTACTGTTTTCTATATCTAGCATGTCGTGCATCTAGTTATTCACTGCACGACTTCTTAAACAAATTCTCACTCACCACTATTGATGCTAATGATATTATGCTTTATTCATTTATGAGAGTATGATGGTATTATTTTTTTAAACTCCGCCATTGCCGGTCCCAAGCCCTGGATGAGAAAGGAGGAGGGTTGGGGGTGTTGCTACCCCCGTAAAAGAAAATAAGCCATACTCTGCTATGTGCTAGGATAAAGAATGTGATATCGGATCTGCTATGTGATTGTAAAGTGCTCATAAAAGGGAACGAGTCTCTGTGTAATATGTGCTGCGTTAAATAGGCGAATGAAGAATGTGATATCTGCTCTGCTATGTGTTCGTAAAGTGCTCATAAAAGGGAACGAATCTTATGTATTATCTGCTATGCTATGTGTTCGTATTCTCTACCGCAATGTGGCATGTGCGCGGTGGGTGGGGCCCGACGCCGACCAATCAGCGCGGTACTCCTAAGCGTGACCAATCGCCGTTAAGGGGCGTGGCCGGAACGACCAATCAGCGTCAAGGGGCGTGGCCGGGGGCGTGGCCTGCCCCGACCAATCAGCGTCAAGGGGCGTGGCCAGCCAATCAGCGTCAAGGGGCGTGGCAGGGTCACGTGACCTGCGCCAGCCAATCAGCGTCGAGGGTTTGCGCATGCGCAGTAGGAAAAAAAACTTCCCCCAAGTGACCCCACCCTACTTCGACTCTTAGAAGCACGCATAAAAAACGCGGATTCGCGACAAACGTCCAAAAGGGGTTAAATTATATCTGAAAATGATCCAAACTTAATCCGTTCCAGAATCCAGTTCGAGCGTCAAGATTTTTTCCTTTTAAAATAATAATAATAATAATAAACTGGAATAATCTGTTTATGGGCCCCACAAACTCGAAGTTTCAAAATGATTTTAACAGTAAATACACTGGATATAAGCAGTCACCAAACCATTAAACTATCAGCCAAGATCATACGAGATGCCTTTAGTACAGCTTCCGACTACGAACAGAACGACTAAACTTTTGGAGAGAAATGTACGTACAAAAATATACACGAATAATGTGCTGCACGCTCGGATTCCAAAGCAGCATTCGCATTGTGGGGAAAATTTGTTACCATCAAGTAGGCTTGAACGTGGATTTAAACCGACGTTAAGTTCATAATGACAATTTTAAATAGAACCGTCCTGTCGATTTGAGTAGTCTGGGGCGAAAGTAAACCGTGGAGCCAGTTATGTAGGTGAAAATTCCATATCCCATATAAATAAATTATTTTGTGTCAACATTAATTCAGTGGTAGATCCAGAAGAACGTGCACGCCTTTCTCTCAAGAGAAAATATAACTGATATTTAAACGAAACGAGACGGATTTTTTTTTCTTAGCGTAGTCGCTAACGCTCTCGCCTTCGGTGTGAGCGGTCTCGGTGTAACAGCCCGTTTACCGGTTGTTTACATTTCGTTGAAGTTGGTTTCTGTGTTGTAATACTGTACCCTTATATTGTTTTATTAGTATTAGTGTTAGGTGTAGGTTTATATTCGTTCTAATGATAACTTGTATTCGTTGTTAGTAAAAGAAATGGCACAGAAGAAATAAATGTATTGAATTTTGATATGAGATACACATGCAAACACACACCAAGAATCTTACTCCGAAAATTTTGAAGAGTTCTCTATAATTGATACTTGTCCGTAATAATTTCACTCCTATTATATGTTGCCCTTAAGGAAAACCGAGTTTAATATACATTTAAATTTAATTTACAATTTTACTTTACCTGACGGACGTATTTTCCTTGGATCCGAAACTTGCGATTCTAGACACGTCTGCTAGTGCTATTCCATTGTATTGCTTTACATTGCTTTACGTTATTCTTCTGTCGAGTGACATGGCGATCATTCAGGCTATTCCCACACGAGGGCATTTGAATCGCTATGCATAAAGATGGCGACTAGCCAACTGTTAGCGTTGCTAGGTCGCCCAGGTGACAAGTCAATACGGCCCTGGCTTGTGTAGGTGAGTCAAAAATTTTCATTATATATAAAATTTCCGGGATCAGAAAATTGAATTCAATAAATAAATTAGCTGTTTAGGAGGCTAAGTGTCGGTACTGCTATACAATGGCTATATAAACTATTTCAATTATAGTCAAGTATTTAATATTGAAAACACGTTTATTAAGGTCTGGTAACGTGAGAGGAATGACGCAGTTAATCACCATGTTTTAGTATATGTAGAAGGTGGCCTAGGTCGGAGCTCCTCTAAATTTGGAAATTTCATAACAAAAGATATCAATTCGAACGTAAACCTTATCTAAAGTGTTAATTTGGTCAACTTAATTTACTATTTGGAGGAAAGAACCGAGGAGCCTGACTGAAAAATTTCATTATTAACATTTTAGGCCTAAGGCCACCGAGTATTATCTCCTCCATATAGAGTGATGGAGCGGGAGGTATAGCCGTCGAAGTTGATTGCGTCGGTTTACAGGACCAGCATCCTACAACCGTAGGAAGTTGAGCTGGTATCCCCGGGACATCAATTTCGGTGTTTAGGGAAGCAGGTAGATGAAACCTACTCTGTGGATTCGAAGATTGGGCTTACATAATCTTCTGTGGGAACTTCTGTTGAACTGGTAATATCTACTCTTTGTTTTCCTTTTTCCGATTATAAACAGTATAACAATTTACCAAATGGAGTTCTTCAGGATTAATATGGGTAGCTAAGCCGGAAGGCGTTACGCGTCCTCATAACTCATCACGTTTTTCCACTCATAAAATATGTCATAAGCATATGTGATCAAATTACTAAATTCGATGTGTTTGATACGTGCACTTGAAAATTGTCTGTAAATGTTATAGTGAACTTTTACTTTGAGCGTACCTTTTGATATTAATGTGCCTTTAATGTTCTCCTGTAAGATATTTTGATTGTTTAGGTTAGGTAGGATTTTACTTTAAGCATACTCCTAAATTATGTCCCATAATATACCGGGTCTTTGTAGGTTGGGTTAAATTTAACTTTGAACGTGTGCCCCATAATATACCGTGTTTTGATTGTTTAGGATAGGAAATTACTTTGATCGTGCCTCTAAAGCCCAATGTGCCTTTTAATTGTGTAGGTTAGGGAAACTTTATATTGAACGCATCTCTAAATACTTTATCTGTGAATGTTATGGTCAAGATTTTACTTTGAGCGAACCTCTAGCTATCAACGTGCCTCTTCAGATATTACTTCGGAATATATTTTGATTGCTTAGGTTAGGGTTTTGATTTCCATATTGCTTCATAATGTTTTTTTTTTTTTTTTTTTTTTTTTTTTGTCTGTAAACGCTATGGAAAATTGTACGTTGAGAGTGTCTCTACATGTCAACGTGCCCTTAATATTACTTCATGATGTATTTTATGTAACTTGTATAGGTTAGGGAAATTGTACTTTGAATGTGCCTTCTTTAATAATTTTGTCTATGCGAGTAACTTGTATTTTGAACGTGTGCCCTTTCATATTACCTCGTAATACATTTTGTTGTAGGTTAGGGAATATTTCATTTTTTTTAAAACGTGTCTCTAAATCTTAATGTGCCCTTTTCGTATTGCTGTGTAACATATATATCTCGTCTTGGTAGGTTAGGGGAAATTTAGTTAATGTGCCTTTTTCTATTGATACTGCCTCATGATATACGTGTATACACTCGGTATGTGCAGATTCGATGAACCTTACTTTGCACGTGCCTTTGGAATCTCGATATTTTGTTTAAATATTTATTCGTGCTATACTTTGTGTTTGGGTAAAGGATTTACTTTAAACGTGCCATTAGTACGGTATGAAAGTTACTACATATTTGCCTCGTCGGAAGTGAATATAGCTTAATGTCACTCAATTTGTCGTTCTTGAACAACATGTAATTCATTATGTGTATCCATCGCTCTCGAGAATTAGTGACAATGTGGAGTTAAAAATGATAGTAATTTCGATAATGACGTTCTAGTTTTTCTTTAAAGATGTGTAAACCCTGTCGTAGAAAAGTAGATGCAGAGTTTTTTTTTCTTCATTAATCATTTGTAAAAATATTTCATATCATTAATAGTTTCTCTTCATAGTAGATGTATTATGTGCTGATGCATAAGCTAAAATAAAGTAATATATGCTACTTACTTACCTTATGTTGTAATGAAAATGTAGTAGCAATAACGCAGGCTTATGTTGCCGCTTTATTTAAATGACGGACAGAGTTACAAGTAATGAACGTCCAATTAATAATAATAATAATATTCTGGTAAATGAATAAGTATAGAGGATGGACCACTAGTTCTTGAGTGATCGTGAATTGAACATGTATCATTGAAAATATTAAAATTTGAGAATCTAGACAATGTTTTATACTAGATTAATGTAACAACAGAATTCCATAAATGTCTTTGACATACTGCGATGTAGGCAAATATTTAACACATTTTTTTTCTGATACTTGTTATGATGATGTAATTGTTTAACGATTGGCACTAATAAAATAGTCACGAAAATTTGACTTTATGATTTCGAACATTGTTCATAAACTTAAGCTTATACAATTCTAACTACTACATTTTTTTAAGCGATCTAGGATTCAAATTTAAGAATGCTAATTCTTCTTTCAATCTTGGTTGGCTGCAAAACAAGAATTTGAAATCTTCTGATAAAATCGTTGCGCATGTGAATTGATGTTGTTGGGTTAGCCCTAGTGGATATTAACTTCTTTTTTTTTTTCTGAATATGAAACGTATTATATATCCCGTAGTTAAGAAAGTTAAAGCTATTATAACCTGATTTTTTTTTTCTCTTCTTATTACCTTGAAATGGTATTGTCATAACATTAAGTCTAAGTAATTGTGCAAAACTTAGGTTTGTTATAAGTGGCTACCCAATCCAGAATTTATCTGGTATATAAATTCATTTCTTTTATGGCCGAAAAAGGGTTGTTATATCGGGTTCGATTACCGGTGGGAGCACTCGGTCGAAAAAGTGTGAAACGCTTTTTCACGCCAGCCACCCTGAATGAGGTTTTCCTGGGTTTCTCTCATTCACACCAGGCAAATGCCGGGGTGGTACCTAACTTATAGATCCCAGGCCTTTTCTTCCTTTCCTTCCCCCGGATAGTGTGACGCCGAGGGATGTCATCCCTCAAACATGACGGGCTAAATGGCCATTGATGCCGAGAGTCCAGAAATCTAATTCCTAATCCTAATCTTTTTTTCTTTTTGCCAATATAGGTTTGCCCACAAGACGAGATGAGACAAGATGTTCTCGTCTCATTCTCGTAAATTTTATAGAAATATAATCTCGTCTCGAAGAATTCTTGTGTCGTCTTGATTCTCGGAAAGCTTTCCTCGTCTCTTCTCGAAAGAATATCATCTCGCTTTGGTTTTGTACACAATTTATAGGATATTTTTTCTTTCTTTTCTTTTCTTTTTCTTTTTGCTTAATTTCATCTAGAAGTTACCAGACTTCTCCCGCGTTACGAGAGCCACAAAGAGTGTGATGTAATTACATTTAAACCATATTTATTATTGGTACATGCTGACCAGAAGTTCCTGATTTACCGGAACAGTCCCAGTTTCTCGCTAGCTGTTTCAGTGTCCTGAAAAATGTTTTCGGGATATCTAAATGTCCCAGTTTCTAAAAATGATCACTTTGCTCGAAAAACTGAAATATTTTACGTGCGAAGTTTCATTTTAGTTTCAAATCGCTAGATAGCAGCGCTAGCGGTAGTAGAAGTTTTACTAGCAATGCTAACTCATTCTGAAATCGACAATGTAACAGCCAACGAAAAACGCTGAAACAGATGATCAGTCAATCAAAATATACTGAACAATTTCCATGTACCCCCAAAATGGCTGCTGTATAACTTCCATTTACTCTGAATAGTACTTGAGTTAATAGAGAATACATCTATATACTCTGGGTAGTACTGACCACTAGCGCTGCCTATCGATAGCGATAAGAAACTATATGCATTGATAGTTTCGTTAAGTTGAATAATTTGCTGACATACTTCCTTGTTAGGTAGCGTTCTGGAGCATATGTTAACAGTGTATGATGTTTTGCACTTTGTGAATTCCATACTTAGGGTTCCTCGGTTTATTTTATTGAGGACATAGTGAAAATGCCAAAAACAAAATGTGTTTTCAGTGATGCTCTGCGTTCAGATTTTCCTTTCATAGAAGGAAGAGATTCGAAAGAAACAGTATTGCCATACAGTGTTTTCTATTCTACATGAAGGTCGTTCGGACAGAAATGAACACGTGGCCACAAAGAAGCACAAAGTTGACTTCCAGTAGCAAACCGTCAGTGTTTTTTGAAAATGCAGTAATAGGAACACCTGAACTAAAATTAGTCGCCCGGAAGAGATTTTTGCCTATCATTCAGCGTTTCATAATTACAGTTTATGTTCAACTGACTACACGTCTTATCTTCGATTGTATGTCAACTTTTCTCCAGGCCGAAATTCACTTGCGCCAGAACAAAATGCGAGGTAATCGTTGTGTCTTATCTATACATGCAGTGAAACTGTTTGCTGAAAGACTCAGACGTGCGAAGTATGTCTCAGACTCAGTGATGATTGACGCATCCAACCACAGAGCCCTTAAGATTGCTCCGGTTCTAGTGCGTTATTTCGATCCCGGGGAAGGCATCCCAACTAAAGTTCAGGAATTTACAAACCTGTACGATGAAACCACTGAAATTCAAGTTGCCCATATCGAAAAAATTTTGAATGATTACGGTCTTACCTTTGCAGCAGACAATAGAAACACTAATTTTGGAGGTGTTGAGATGAAAGGGAAAAAACAACACTTTTAAAATGCTACAGGACAAACTAAAGAAAAACATATCAAGAGCAGGATGTGGTGCTAATGTTGCATAGTAACACCCAATCACTTATAGACTGTTTGTCAGTAATGTTAAAGTCTTGTATAAGATCTAGAAATATTTTAACATTTACGCTGTTAGTACGGAATCTTTAAAGGAATTTTCTGAGTTCGTAGATGTGGAATACAGAACTTTACTAAGTCAATCCAAAACTAGATGGATGTCTCTGCTTCCTACTCTTCAGAGGTTTTTACGTAGGTTTGATGACTCGAAATCCTACTTTCACTCAATACAGAAATGTCCAGTCATTTTGAATGATTTTTTTTCTCCAATCCAACTTCTTTATCATGGCTGAAGTTTCTGGCTTACTAACTTCATGAATAGAACAAAACTATAATACAATTGCAAGCAGAAGAGTTATCATTGATCGAAGCTGCCATAGTTTAATTGAATACATATGTGAAAGCCTCATGTAGTGAGTTTGTGCGAAACATATGTGAATAATGCCTTCATCACGTCTGAGGTGAACTAGTTCTCCAACATGTAAAACAAGAAGGCTTCTCTACCAAGAATGAATTTTTAAAAATCATTAATTCATACTATAATCCAGGAACTGTCATGGATCAATCATAAAAAGGTGCCTAAGCGGAATGATCTGCAAGCATCTACAGTGAAACCTGTCTATGTTGATCACCATCGGTTCTACTGAAAAGTGGCCAACTTACAGAAAATACCGGTAAGTGTGATTGGTGTATTTTTGGAACAGGACTTCTTGATTGTAAATATAAAATAAGCAATGGCACGACAACTATTTTTAAATAATGTATATAGAGTAATCATAACAATATACAGTACTAGAAAAAAAAATACTACAGTATGTTTAATATATTTACCTTTGTCCTCCTGAAAACTATCTGATACATTGAATTATTCGAATTGAAAACACAATAACACACCTAACTATAAAATATGTGCGCACTTTATTGAAACTGACATTGCAGCACACTGAGTTTTTCAGATTGAAAACAAGAAAAGCAAAATTATAAATTGAACAATTTATATGAAATTATATGACTTTTTCCGACAGAGACAAATATTTTCTGTAGGTACTTTTCGAAGAATTGCAAACAGTTATTAATAACAAATTTATTTATGGTGGTTCATTTTAGACGTATTTCTTTTATGCACTTTCTAATTTTGTAGTTAACTACCTCTTGTTAATTAGCTACAAGTGTTTCCCTCGGAGAAAAAGATGTTTTGAGAAAATTTTAACGGAATTCCTATCTCAAAACGTCTGCTACCTTTCAACAAGCCGTCAAGTGTCAATAGTTGACAATTGAGATGGTTAGCTTTAACCTTGAGAATTTTACGGAATTACTGAAACTCCCCACTGATGAAAGAAGCCGATATACCAAAACAGACAGGGTAAACAAATACGTACAACCATTTCCTGAATTCCTGTACGTGCTTTTTCTTATTCACATCTTCTTTCACCACGACTTTCTCAGGGAATCCATGCTTCTTTGGCTCCAGTCACAAATACAGAACATCTGCCTCTCATATGGGAATACGAGAGTTAAGAAAAATAACAAAATTTTGCAACTGGTATTTTGGTTTGTGAGAGTGGTATTTTGCGTGGCCAAGATACGCAGGCATATTTATAATTATCATCATAGGGTAAATATTGCTTCAATGCGGCCAACTTCCAAGCCCTTCCTGCTGCATGGAGCTGAAAAACAGCATTGGTGGTTCATTGTTAATTCCCATATGGTTTCTAGAATATATCGTGGTCTGCAGCTCCTCGAAATTAAACTCCATAGTAAGATAAGATGGAATATGTGCTCATCAAAATGTTGTAAAAGATGGCATCTCGCAGTCTTCATGAATAAAATAGCTATCACCACGAGATGGCACAATCCCATAATCGGTCACCAGCAAGAGGAGATCTTGCAAAGTATTATATAACGCATCTGAGTTTTCTGTATCAGGATCCAAGTCCGTCGGTACAAAAGCCTTCACCCACGAATCAGATGAAACTATATAACCAATAACAAAGAATGTCGAATTACTATAGACCCATGTATTGTATAGCATTACGTACCCACGTATCCAATAGAAAATTGGAAAGAACAATCGTCACTGACAGGTAAATATATGTGTATATTGGTTTAATATTTTTTTTACATAAACTTTTTTTTTCTGAATGAGGTAATTATGCACAGCAGATGGTTGTAATCTCTACAGCAATTACGATAATTATATATATTATTGTGCTTATCAACATATTTCTTTCATACATATTCATTAATTAATACATATCCTCATTTGTCACTTACAGGTCGTAAATGCAGCTACTCAAAACGACACTGAAGATGAAACCCAGAAAACTATACATCATACATTCCTATCAAACTTCATGGAATCAACTAAAATTTTGAAGGTGCGTCTAATGTGAAGCTATACAATGGTCATCAGGAACATCGGGTAGGAAAAAGCATTATGAGGACCATAGAATTGCATTCGACTTAATTTGATAGTCATTGTGTGAATCTCAAGCTTTGTAAACAAGATAACATTTTTTAATATTGTAGATTTAGCACAATTTGTTAATAATAAAGACTATGGTTCGATTAGATGCATTATTTCTATTTAAGAACTTGTTTGCTTCTTATTACAGGGCTTATGGTCTGGTCTCTTGTAAATAGTTGAAAAGTGACCAAACGCACACGAAAAAGTAACCAAAAAGTGACCAAAAGCACACGAAAAAGTGACCAAAATCTCATCATGCCCCTTTTTTCCTTTGTCAATTTTTCCATCACCCCTCTCTTTGTTTGTTGTTTTGTTTCATCTTTTCTTCTTCTTTTTGAGCTTCCTCTTTTCTTAGGTGTTCTAAGTATGCTTTGTAGTTACAGTAAGCAGTCTTAGCAGATGTAAGAAGCTTCTGAGTAAATGGAACCAGTTCTGGCCTATTTCCGAATTTCTTCATCCTAGACATTATATTTAACGTAACATTGAGAGTTCTGAAAGCCATGAAATATTCAAATCATCACCTACTCTTAAGAACATACAAGAAGCATAACACAAGACGAACATGATGAACCATACAAACACACACACACAACGTTGAGCGGAGCGTTAACTATTACGAGAGAAAATTAAAAGACTATTATGAGAGAAGAAAGAATAGATACAGAAGGGTTCTCAACCCCACCTTGAGAGCTTAAGCATCCAACAACCATCCCCTGTGCTTTAGAAAGGATAAAAGCTGAAGTGAGAATAAAGCTGACTGTTTCACATGTGGCAGCAAGTACTGAAGCTTTCAGAAGAGTAATGAGTAACAAGTTTCTGCCCTTTTCCATTTATTTTTATATTTTTCTTAGGAAACTGCCAATGCGAAACATAAATCACACGAAAAGTCCTCCCTCCCAAAAAAGTCACTAAAAGTTACCTCCCAAAAAAGTAACTTTTAGTGACAAAATTAAAAAAAAAAGTAACTGTTAGTGACCAACTTGAAAAAAGTATCTTTTAGTTAAAAAAAAAAAAAAAAAAAGTGACTCACTATGAGCCCTGCTATTATATAAACAAAATGGATAATTCGGTTATATATTATATGACTATTGTAGTATTTCCCGAGTAGGTAGAAGTGCACTTTTTGCTTTATTTTTATGTAGATATGTTATGGATTTAATATCGCTGGTAACGAAGGTTGTAAATTATCTATAAGTAACTTTAAATTTAATTTAAAAATTACACGAGATATTGTGTAATAAAATTTGACGGATGGACGCCATGTTGATTGTTTACATTGTAGTGGGTGTGTGCGCACACATGTAGCGCAAGTTGTATTTCTCGAGTGTGGCGGAACACTTAAACTGGTAAGTAATTCGTTGATTCATGCAGAAAATTATAAAATATTGATTACTTTTCGTTGCATTTTTAAATATTAAATAGTAGTGCGTGTTGTGAAGTATGAAATCTTTATTTCATTGAAGTGATTGTTAAAGTGTAATTGCATTCAGTACTTGGAGTAGCCTTGTCGTATGTATATGTGACCACTGATCGAGCTTGTTAGTGTATTAATCCGAAGTGTGTTAAGTAGGAAAGAACATTCCAGAACTATTTGGTGTGACGAGTAGGCGTGGTAAATTGAGGTCGACAATTGCAGGTGGAATTCTTATGCGTATTCCAGTTTGTGACGGGTGCGAAATCAGCGAGTATATGCTGGTGGAAATAACAGCTGACAGAGAAGGAAGTAGAACTCACATTATTACAAAATCATGGAGTGCTTCCACTAGGGAAATTGTGTAAATCTTGTGGTAAGGAAGCTTTAGTATAAGAAGTAGTAGTAAGAACGGGTTAGAAGCCCCGCAGGGGTTGGTTGGATTCTGTTCTCGACATAAGTATAAGTAGAATAACAAACACTTCTGAACAGAGTATATACACTTATTTATTAAAAACTAAATTACAATGTAACGGTTTCGACAACTTAATGTTGTCTTCATCAGACACTAACTCAGTCTGAATTGCAGCAGTGCTCGGCAATTTGTATTTTAGTGTAAACAATAATATCTATTATAATAGTGAAACCTATTTGTTTTTATAATGACTCTATATAGCACTGAGCATTATTGCTATCGCTGGAGGTGTTGACTTGTACAGTCAGTCTGATTATTATTAAATTGATTATTATTATAATTATTATAGTTTTAACTGATTATTAAATTCTTCATGATTTTTAAATTCCAAAATTTCGCGACACATCTTACGAGGCTGCGTGACACACCAGTGTATCGCGACACATTGGTTGAGAACGACTGAATTAGATTAATAATCTGCTCTCATCCTATTGCCACTATAAACTACTAATATCCCCAAGTATTACAGCAGGTAATACAATATTTTGCGTTCCTTCTGAACCTAGCATTCTTTCATGCAAGAATGAAAAGGTATAAAGCTTCCGAAGTCGAAGAATTATTTGAGACGATTTATGTGATGATATGTCTTGTCATCCACAGCACAAAAATTAACATAACCTTTCCAGACTAGCCAGGGATACATACTTAAAAAAATAAAAGCCAGCGACTTCAAACTGAATTGTACAGAGGTTTAAACGAATTATAGAACGGAAGTTATAATACAGTAAGTTATGTAAAAATTAGGACATTTCTTCAGTTGCTTCTTTTCAAAATTTCTGGCGCCGCTTCTGTTTAAACAGGAACATGTAGCTGAAAACAATATCTGCATACAAGTAAACTTTTTTTTTTTTTTAAAGGAAATTTTGTCCAGGGAAAACAAAATCATAAGCTGTTTAAACTATTAAAGAGCTTCTGTGCAGAAAACCCACTGTCTCTTCGATGAAGGAATCCGCAAGCTTGTAAACCGTCGGAAGGCAACTGCAGAAAATAATGAAATAATGTTAACTATATCATAGATGAGAAAACTGTTATCTGTTAAATGTGATTGCTTATATTTCATTTCTAAGTAGGCACGAACTTTAGCGGTCATCTGATATCGTTGATAAAATCATACTTAAAGATATAATGAATCACATAAAAATAAAGATCAGTCCTCGTTCACATCATTTTCGCTCAGATGTAAAGACGCAAATATTCACCTAGAAACTTAGTTAAGTGAAAACACCTAAAAGTGTAGATTCGCGTTTTTAGTATACTACCAAAGATATATGAACCACTAAGTATAATCAATGTAACAAATTGAAATTAAGGTTTCGGATGAAAACTAATCTTGTATGTAAATTTTCTTAATTTCTTTCCCGGTGGATCCGTTTTTGTTTCGTAAACGAATTAAACAAACGAAGGAATAAGGAAAATGTTCTGTAGAAGTAGGACAGCAAACAATTTTATCTTGAACTAAATATCATTACGAACTTTATTTGTATAGAATCAGCTTCTCAGCTCACTTCAAATTTTAGTCCACAGAATATTTATTCATGAATCTTGTATTCTTACAGAAAAATTTTAAACAATAAAACTGACTTTATTGATATGCCACAAAGGATGAATATTGTAAAGTGCATCATTTCATAACGGTATTCTATTCTCTTACAATACATCTAAAACAAATGTCTTAACGAGAGCTATCTTGTGGCTGTATGGTTAGAATACACGCCCCTTGGTGCACGGGACTTTGGTTCCATTCCAGATAGGACCTTATTTGATTCGGATCCTGCTTTAACCTCTAAGTCCACATCTCATACAGCCTCAGTGCTCAAAACAGAGTTAATTCCAAATCAATCAATTAACCAAATATCCTAATGAAGTTCCCTGTATAGACATGTGTGCTTCCTGTAATAGGATATATAAGAACATGGAAGAAGACACACGACGACGCCAGAATGCGTCAAGACACGAGAGGTATAACATTTCATATAGTCTCGATGTTGGTATTTTGACACTCCTCATGCATCCTCATGCACTTCTTTCTCTTGATCTACTTTTCATTTGAATTCTTTGATCTACTTTGTTTCTGATACTAGAAATGTGGATGTTTACACATTGAAACGCGGAAAACTACTGATACAGATACTAGTCGTAAGCTTAACAATGACGCTTTTCAATGCAAATTTAATTCTATAAATGTTAGCACTTCTGATTACTGCATTCTGCAGTTCAAAGTATCATTATATATTGGGAAGTTATAACAAAGTACTACAATACCTTTAGTTATACTTTATTTGACAATATTTACATTTCGGTGATGATCACCACATAAAAGGGGCTCTTTCCCGCAACAATTTTACGCCTATTTTCGTCCATTCTTTAGGTCTTATCCACAATTCCTGAGCAGATTCCAAGCAAGACATTATGGCAGCCCCTTTCCACGCTGTTATTTGAGGATCCATGTCTTTAGGGCAAGTAATTATATCCAATTGTTCTGGAAAAAACAAGCAAGTAAGCAAACAATCAATTCCATACAAAACTCTTTTTATTAGCAGCAATTTACATTGAAACTTTTTACTTTCTTTCATAATCACTTTACAAGCAGAAATTAGAATTTAGAAGGATGTTTCATTGATTCCACTCTTCTTTATTATTGTATGAAATACATTAGGCCTTTCTATATGGTTCATTCATCAAAGAAAGTTTCTCGACCATCTTGTTTACGAGTATATATTCCACAGAATGAATCATTTATTATTTTGGTTGTTCATCTCTCGGCAGGAGGTTCAGTGGTAGAGCACTTACCTTTGATACTTTGGATCCCCGGACAAGTAAGGTTGTGGTGAACATGTGCTCCGTTCTCCCACATTATCATTCCACCAATTCTTCCATCATCATTTCCTTGCGTTAATCATCCGTCTCCCTTAGTTTAAAGAGCACAACGTGAGACGTTAAACTGAAAGATTTAATTTTATTTAATTTCTCTCAGCAGCAATGCCATACGCTATAAACGTCACACATTTTTTTTGTTCCATTTCTAATTACAAAATGTAATTACAATTTTATATTATTTTTCATTGCCTTTAAAATAAGATAATTCTATTACTTTATCTTAAAACAATAAAATAAAATTAAAAAAAACAAACTAGTTTTCACTTGTATGTATCTCTGAATCAAGTGTATCCAGAGTACATTACGTATGAGCTGTACATACAATATTGTTTGAAACAACATTGCTTGACGACAGTTTACATCACATCTCTTTCGTTTCACAAGTCCACAAAAAGTGAACGCTCTCTGACAAAAATCCCTTCCGTCAATTATCTTTGAATGAATTGGTCTATTTAACACAATTTTACATTAGATAACTTGTAAGTTAAAGGTAACTACTGAGATCGGCCTAGCCATTCAGATGAACCGTTATCATCTAGAACATCGCTGTACAAGAAAATGAAGTGATAATGCTTTAATTGACTGATTTTATTTCATAAAACGAGATAATGCTACTCTCAAGACAACAGAAGATTTGAAACATAAAAAAATATGAGACTGGGATATTAGACGTAAATCTTTACGTATGTGGTATAAAACATTTTTTCATAGAACGCTTACCATATGATAGGTATTTCTGATTATTTAAAAGTAATTTTACGGTTATGTCAGCGACAACAATATTTGCTCTTGACTAGTCAAATACAATTAGTTAATTCTTATGAACAAAATTCTAGATACTTTCGATGCCATGGGACACTGAAACACGATAACAAATGGAATTGAAATAAGGTAATTATATCGTAACAATTACGTGTTGAAGTGTGGATTGATGAGTTTCAGGACTGGATAACATATTGCTTGTTTACTGAATAAGTCAGCATATGGTGATGGCTATAGCTAATTGTATAACTGGTTATAACTATGTAAAATAAATGGACGGTGAATAAAGGAGAATTCAGATCTTTAGAGCAAACGTAAAACGGATAAGAACACGAATGAAATCTAGATAAGACTGAATCAGAACTGAAGGTATCATATGGATTTTAAGTTAGTTATTCGTTCAGAATTTTGAATATTTATCAAACGAAAGAGATTTTTCTTGCTCGCACTGCTTCCTTGGTATGATAAAATTAAGGCCAAGAGCTGAACATGATCGGTAACACACGTCGACAATATTGAAGTAAGTTTACCTTTCATCATCGTAAGATTGGTTCGAGTATAAAAAACTCACATGTATTATCCTGCTGTTCATATGAGATTACTTCAGTGAATTTAGAAGAAGATAATTGTCTATATCTGCCAGCGATGATGAACGCATGTGTCTGAATTACCGAAAAATCTATCTATTAAAATGCTACAATAGCAATTAAAAGCGCCTGAGCTCCAACCTATAACTTTAGCTTTCAAATCTTTCATTTACGGTTATGTGTGATTTCACGTTTAACAGAGACAAACATTTTAAGTATTTGTACTTTAAATAGTCTAAATTAGTTAACTAGATCTTTTTCATAAGGTTTATGATATAAAATTATTGTTTAAAGCCTTTGTATTTTAATAAGCCATCTCTAAAATCAATGCACGTCAATTGTGCTTCCATCTTCCGAGTTCTTTTAAACTATTATGTTGTGAACGATTATATGTTTGTGGTCAATCCTTTCGACAATGAGATCTCGGAAACTACAGGCTGTAGAAAGATGACGTTTTCACTGATCGATTGGAAATTTTGCGTAGACTCTCCAGTTCTAATTGAATATTTTTTTTATAAAAAAACATGGTCATTATTTCTTTATTATATTTTTTAGGCTCCACTGGAAGCGTTAAAATTAAAAAAACTAAACTAAAGCATCATATCCTACGCGTTATACATTCCAACACCACATTGTTGTATGTGTCTCAGGCACTGTTGTATGGCCAAATAATAATGAAAAAGGAAGAATAAAAATTTCTCCAGTCTAAGATGAATCTTTATTTTTGGAGTGTTTTGGCCAATGAACACCATATATAACTGCCATTATAATTAATTGTGTATGTAATGTATTTCCTTATTACATACTGCATGCAAGAAGAAAGAAAACACTGGTCATGCATGAATTAGAAACTCCAACCGGAAGTACGCTCAAATCTTGCAAACGGTGCGAGATATTGAGAAAAAAAAAATAATCGATAAAATCTCCCCTTTATGATACGCCTTGCCGATTTCTTTTTCACGACTTCTTTCACTTGTGTCTGTAAAGGGACATGTACAGATGTTGTGAGCAATGAGACGGATACTTATGCTCATATGCGAATGATGCGCTGTGTAGAGAGTGCAGGTTCAGCTAGTCCATATATTAAAATGCTAGATTTATATGTTTGTCCCCAATATTTTCGATAATGAGATCTCGAAAACCACACGTGCTAGAAGCGTGCCGTTTTCGCTGGTCGATTCAAACTTTGTGTAGATTGTCCAGTTCTCATTCAAATTTTCAAAAACGGTGTCGTTATTGTTCTATTCAACATTTTAGGGGCCGTTTTGAGCCCATAAAATTAACATTGTTGCAGGCCGAAACTACGGTGTTAGGCAACCAGTAGAAAAGTGACGTGTGGCGGGTTGACGGACATTGCAGGCGCTTTGCTTATATCTGAATGGCAAAACCTATTGCATGGTGGCAAGTTTAAAGGCCTCAAGAGGCGTACTCGAACGGACATGGATATATTAAAAAACACCTGATATCGTGTTACTTCTACATATTTGTCAAGACTCACTCCAACATCTACACATAGCAATTCACTTCCTTTGTGAGTCTCCTATCCTTTACTTGTGTGAGTACGAAGACATGCACACTGGGAAGGAGATTCATGGTCATAACAGAACGATGCGCTGAGTAAACAGAGCAGGTTCAGTTAGTATAACATTAATTTGCAATATTAACGACTTAAATGTATAGAATATTTCCTATGACGAAAATTACATTTCAGTAATAAATTCAATTAATTTAGCTATAGATAGACAAAGAATTCATTAGTCAATCTACATTAGAAGTCTACATGAATTTATTCTAAATGAGGGAATAATTTTTACGGGGAACAAAGTATGGCATTTATACTTTATTCCCTTTAAGAACAATCTCTCATTTGGAATAAATTCAAGTGAATTGCTACTGTAGATTGACTAACGAATTCATTACACGAATTACCATTACAGGTTTATAACATAAGTGTCAAACGAAAGTATATTAAACGTCTTCTGCCAGGCGACACAGAGTTTCAAACACATGCATCGACGGAACATTAATATACGAGCTATGTAAGCTAATGAACACTTGCATTAAGATACAGTATAAGATCGAATTTATGTTTTCGCATTTAACGAAATATTAATTTGTTCCCCAAAAAATAACGCTATATAAATCCGCATTTAAGGAAAACTAGATTAGTAAATTTCCACACTTAACGAAGAAAGAAAGAAAAAAAAAAAAGCGGAAGAAACATCATTAGTAATGTAGTACTAATTGTTTACTTGAAAATGTTCGTAGAATAAATTGCAATGTTGAATCAATTATGTTTCTAGAATTCTGTACATGCAGTAACCTGAGTTTGTTTATACTTTTATTATTCATTTGAGTTTAAACATGTTAATGTTATCTTCCAAGTTCTTTTAGTTTTTACTTTGATGTATTTAATTATTTTTTCTCTGAGTTTCAGCACGGTATTTTTCAGTCTTTGAAAGTCTGATCGAGTACGTATTTTAAAAATACTGGATTAGATTCATTGGCTTGCCATTTAATAGCCTGTTTGAAGAGTGACCTTGATTTAAATATATTAAATTTGTATGAATATCCTTTAAGTGAACAATCCTCTTTTTAAATGAACAATTTTTGAAAGTGCAAATTAAAATAATTTAGATTTACTACTTTAAAAACACAAAATGTGTTAAAATATTACAGTATCATATTATACATCTTAGTGAAACTATTTTTCTCTGACGCACACTTCTTTTATATCAAATCCATATTTAGTGAAAAACTCCATTTAAGGAGGGAAAATCTCCAAACAATTTGTTAAATAGAGGTTACACTGTATATCAATTAATGTTCTTGATGTTCGTGTTAACTTACCTGCTCTGTACATATAAGGAATTTGTAATGAGATTCGATTCTGCAACCAGGTACCAATCCCGTTAAACTTCATTCCTCCTCCAACCACTAGAATGCAGCCATACATCTTTCTTTTCAAATCTTCATTAGCTATAATCAATAAAACAATATAGTTATAAATTAAGATGGGATTCAGTGATGTGATTTTCTTTAAAGAAACTAATAGGCTAATATTATTGATATACGAGGGTAAGTTAAATATTGTCCGCAATTTTGACGTAACTCTTCTTACATTGCTCACACTGACCTCTGTCCTCGTTTATTTTATTGTTATGCTGTTGTGGTCATGCTATGAAAGTTTGATCCTTATTCCTTCATTTGTCTTCCTTTTGTTGCAGTTATGTCATGGCCGCTCCATTAGAAGTTTGCACTAAAGAGGAATAACTAGAAGAATTTTTGACTTATCCACGTATCTTAGACATTTTTATTTTAATTTTTTAACTTCCAACTGTTTTTAATCTATCGTAGAATCTTCAATAAATCTTAATGTAGTCAAATAAGATATAAAATACATATATCACAATAAACAGTACGTAATCGAGGGTCGGCTGATAAGTTCTCGGCCCGACCCCCTTCCGAATATACTACCCTGATGTAATTGATGCCATGTGAAATGTTGATCTTTTATATGTTTAAGTACCAAATTTCACGATTCTACCATGAACGTTTTTTTTATTTTACAGATAATTGAATGAACCATAGCGGAGCCAGATGTCAAATTCACCAAAGAGGAGTTACGAGGTGTAATGAACTTCTTCCTGCAACAGAAGTCGCCCAAGGAAATCCATGATTGCATGCTAGACACATTGTGCTCTTCATACTCCACTGTGAAGAAATGGTGTGCGAACTTCAAGCGTGGTGAATTTTTCAACAGAAGATGGTGACAGGTGTGGCAGGCCAGTGTCAGTGTCAACTCCGGAAAAAGTGGACCAGATTCATGACCTGATTTTGAGCAACAGACGGATTTCGCTTCAGGAGATAGCTGACAAAGTGCACATATCCAAAGAACGTGTTGGGTCAATAATCCATGGTCAGTTGGACATGCGCAAGCTTTCTGCGAAATGGATTCCGAAATGTTTGAACGCGGATCAGAAACGTGAACGTGTGAGATCATCGCAGAAAATTCAAAGCACAAAAGTCCGCAGGGAAGGTGCTTGCCTCAATATTCTGGGATAAGGATGGTGTTTTGCTCTCAGACTACCTTCCAAAGGGCCAAATCTTAACTGCAGGGTATTACTGCAGTCTGCTGGCTAAGGTAAAGGACGCTATTAAAGAAAAGCGCCGGGGAAAGTTGACACGAGGTGTCTTGTTCTTGCAGGAAAATGCTCCCGTCCACAAGGCTGGCAGAACAATGGATTTTCTGAGGTACCTAGGGTTTTAGTGCATTGACCACCCATCTTGCCCCTTCTGATGATTATCTGTTTCCAAAACTCAAAACAGCACTGAAAGGACTGAAATTTCACAGTGATAAAGAGGTGATAACAGCTGCGGAACAGTTTTTTTTGCAGACCTTGAGTTTTTTTTTTTTTTTTTTTTTTTTTTTTTTTTTTTTTTTTTTTTTTTTTAAAGGGGTTGGAGAAGCTGCAGCATCGAAGTGCCAAGTGTGTTGACCTTCGAGGGGACTATGTTGAATAGCCTCACACTTTCATGCCTAGAGCTCAAGTCCTTCTGGGTCGGGCCGAGAACTTATCAGCCCACCCTCGTAATTATATAATATAAAGGTAGAGGACTACTTTCGGAACAGACTTGATGTGGCCCACAGGTGGTATGAAGGTAAAATTAATAATTTCCATTATCTCGGCACACAGAGGAGGAGGCATGTGGTCAACAGCATACTTCTATATCTTTTCTGCCAGGTTTCCCTAGATATCTGTTTGAAAGGGACTTTGTGAATCTTTGAGCCGCATCTGGATGAGAGTAGAATGAGATAATAAATCCCGCTTCACCGGGACTCCAGTTAATAGGTAGACGCTCTCTAGGCTAAACCACTCAATCCTGATATAAAATGCTCGGTATTACAAACAGTATGTGCGTACTGGGAGGAGAATGTGAATGGCAGGCAGAGTTGTGGATATCGCTGTTAGAAAATATCAAACAACAATAGATACAATCTGGTACTTAACGCTGTACACTAGGTATTTTCACACACAGTACATGAATAAATACATAAATAAATAAATAAATATTCTTTTCCAGCAGAATAAAACTATCAACCGCATCAAACTGCCAACGAATGACCTATTTTTAACGTCATAAAAAATCCATTTTGTCGATTTTCTCGAAAACTAAGCATGAGAACTTACCCTCAATCATGTCAATTTTACTCAGCTCGATTTCATTAACCGATTGATATGTCTTATCCTCGGACAACATTAGTGTTAAACAAAAATTGAAGTTTACAAGTTGAGCATAATTTTGGTCAACTCATCTCATTAACTATACTGTGAACTGTCATCTTGCCTTTGTCATAATGAAAACCTTGATTAGTGCATACTTCAGTTTCATCTTAACAGAAGCTTGTTCGTTTTGTATCCGACCATTTTTGACGGGTACCCACCTTAAGAAGGTGCTCACGGGTACTCACACACCGTCACCACCGATCGTGTTCTATTGGATCCCACCACTATAAACTTATCACATGGCATTGGAGTTTCTATTGCAGCAAGCTCTGGCGCAGGACACGTATGGGAATTCTGTCCCACTCCTTCCTGCAAGCTTCCCATAGACTATCCAGGGTGCGCGGGCGACGATGTTGAAGACGTCGTTTCAACAGTTCAAATGCGGAAAAAATCCATTGGACTGATATCTGGGCTTTTTACAGGAATGTCTTCAAACGGAATGACACGAATTCCTACTTCCTCTGCCATTTTTTTGATAAAAACATAGTGATGTTTTGGCGTTATGACTGGAAGCCTTGTTCATAAGAATCATAACCTGGTTTGCGTCCATTCCATACAATTGTAGGATGTCTCTCCGATATATAGGTGTCAGAACTGATTCTTGGAAGCATTTGGCATTCATCTTCACGTTTTCATCCACCTTGCATTTCATCAACTTACCCTCATATCGGAATCCCGTAACAACCATAAAGTCACGAGGGAAACTTTCGCTGCGCTGACGAACAAAGTTGCTGGGCCCCTTGCCGTCAATGTCATAGTATGTGATCGCCCAAATGTGATCACCAACAGAGAGACTGACATATGATTTATCCATTATGCCAAATTTCTTCCATTTGGAATCCGCCAGGTACTTTTCATACAGTTTCCTGCAGTTCGTCTTAAGTTCGGCAATGCGACGCGGTAGCAGGTGGTGTACACGGGCCGGTGCGAGGTAGAATCTGTGCCCCATATCACGTTCAGTCGGGGGATTTCTTTGGCACGCCAATCGACGGATCCCCCTTTGTACTATGTGTCACTTTGCTTGCAGCCCTTCTCCTGATGGTTTTCGTGTGTGAATATTTCGCAAGAAGCCTGTTGTGATGTAACGGACCACAATAGCTTTCGCATTAGTCACCTCGAGTGTTAACTTATTCTTCTGACACTGCTTCACAATGCGTACGTATGAAAACTTAGCATGAAAAAGAGCCATTACGTGATCCTCCCAATACCAGTTCACAGTCGGCGCTATTTGATAACACTCACATACCTACAAGGTCAGACACAACACTGCTCCCGCTAGCAAACTCATAGTTCCAGCACCCAATTGCTGATACCTCAGGTGGCAGCACCGAATCGAAAATGGTCGGATATACAGCGAACAACCTTCAGTACTTGGTGGTGTGCTTATCGTACAGCAGCAATTTTTTAGGCTTACACAAAAAGTTGTTCTCAATTTTTCGAAAAGGATTTATTCACCTATCTTATAATATTCTGCAGTTCAATGAGCTCTATCGATTATTACACGGTTTATCTTTGGACTTTTTTTCGTCAAACACTAATAATATGACATTGAATTTTAATCCTCAGAACGCTATATATCAGGTCTTTCTTATCCCACGCATATTTCTCATAGCAAATGAAATTGTTTCCAGAATAGACGTGACTTGCGGCTCTTCTGGAAAACGAACTCATTTATTATGAGAAATATACATGGGACTAAAATGACCCGATATTGGCGTTCCGAGGGTTATTGTACCTTTCGATAGTATACATTATATTTTTATAAATTATAACAGTCCATTTACCTTCGTTACAAGCTGACAAGAAACAAACTAGTAATTGTAATGGGGGATTTCAATGCAGTTGTGGGAGAAGGACAGGATGGTAGCGTCGTAGGCAAATATGGTTTAGGCGAAAGAAATGAAAGGGGAGAGGGAGACTGCTCAATTTATGTTGACAGAATTCACTAGTAATTGGCAACACTTGGTTCAATCGGACCAAGACAATCTATGCAAGTCTTCAATAGACACCCGAAGATATCAAACAATATTATCATTCGAGACAGGTTTTGGAACAGTCTAAAGGATGTGAAGATCCTTTCCGGGGCCGACAATTTCTCTAATCATAACTTTGTGCTGGCTGAAGTGGATATTGTAAACTTATGAGGAACTTGAATTGTCCAGGGTCCAGTCACACCCAAAGAACAGGTTCAGAGAACCTCAGGGCCCAGTCACAGTCAAGAGGTCGGTGTATGGTTTCTCTCAGAGACCAGACGCATCCAACAGAATGGTAGGGAGCTCTAAGGGTTCAAATGCAGCCAAGAGAGGAGAAGGTAATTATTAGGGCCCATACGCAGCCAAGAGAAGGACAGGAGTGATCAATCTGGCGAGACTGATGCCGGCGAAGGTGCTTCGAATTCTTTTATATCGAATCTTCTTGAATCCTCCTTGATCCTCGTCGGTGACGCTGGTCACATATTGAATGATGACATTCATCGTCTGCTGGGTGTTATTGTTATGGTTCAGCACATGGATCGTCGTCAAATGTAGAGGAGATTGCAATATTCAGCTGAAAAATGTAGCCAGAGGAAAAGTACGCAACAAGAAGTTGAATACAGAAAAATTGAAAAAAGGAAGTCAGAAATCTCTTCGTACAATACTTCAAAGAAAAGTACTCAAACGACGAAAGAATAGATGCAGGT
This sequence comes from Thermobia domestica, assembly GCF_964235325.1. Lineage (NCBI taxonomy): Eukaryota > Metazoa > Arthropoda > Insecta > Zygentoma > Lepismatidae > Thermobia > Thermobia domestica. Next base: position 77,899,316 of record NC_137455.1, read on the forward strand.
AGTAACAGGTGGTGGAAGCATATTATACTTTGCATATAATAGGTTACATTAGAAGTAGTAGGTTAGCGTGAACAAAACGACTAAGAAACCATGGGTCACAAAACAGATGTTGCAGGAAATGAAGGAAAGGAGTGCATAAAAACAAGTTAAAGCAGAGCACAAAAAGATGTACATAACGTTAAACAACGAGTTACGAAGGAAAACAGAAAAAAAAAACGGTTTTAGAAAAGAAAATGTGACGATATAGAAGTAGCGAGTTGGGAAGTGTACAAGGAAGTGAAATCTATGAAACTTTGGAGGAAACAAGGGGATATTACCATGAAATAGAAAACAAGAATAGGAAAGTAGTCAGCGAGAAGAGTGAAGTCTTAGGAAGATGGAAAGAATATTTTGTAGATTTGTATGAGAGTACGGATAGACCGCGTGGCCAAGATGTTTAAATAGAAAATGAAATATGAGAGAATAATAAAGGGTATAGTATTCTTCGGGAGGAGTTTGTAAAAGCTATATTCGAGATTACGAATGGAAAGGCAACCGGAATAGATAATATACCAATTGAATTCATTAATAGTATGGGAGACACAAGAAAGAAAGAATTGTTCTGATTTTACAAAGAAATATATAAAAGGAGAGCGGCCAAAAAATGTACTGAAGACGATCATGATATTGATGGCTAAAAAATCGAACCTAGAGAGATATGACGAACACAGAAATATTAGTCTGATATCGCATACAGCAAAAATTATGCTTCGAATACTGAATAGAAGGCTGTGTGAAAGAACACATGAAGAACTTGAGGAGGAAGAGTTCAGGTGTAGGAGAGGTAAGGTCACAAGAGATGCAACCGGTTTATTAAAGGTAATTGATGAAAGGTTTATAGAAAACAGGAAAGAAGAGTATGTTGTATTTATTGATCTAGAAACGGCTTTTGACCGCATCAACTGGGAATTGTCTACAGAAGGTTGGGTCAGAATGGAAAAATCGAAGACTTATAAGAACTTGTATATGAACTAACAAGTAAGTGTCAAAATAGGGAAGAAAATGACAGAAGAAAGTGCAACTAGGAGGGAAGTTCGACAGAAATACTGCCTCTCGCAAATATTGTTTAATATCTACCTGGAAGAGAGAGTTAAAAAAAAAAAAGCCTATATAACACAATAAAGACGGCATTTCGGCAAAGGCAATGATTACGTATAAACGGTTTGCAGATGATATGGCGTTTGTTCTGAAACCTGAAAAGAACATCAATAAAATCAATAAGATGATGGAAAACTTGAAGATGGGCTGTGCAGAATACGAAATGAAAATAAATGTTAGATAAAAGATAAAAGCCATGATGATTGGAACGAAGCGGTCGGTGTAAAATATAGAAGTATGGGGGGAGAAAATAGAACAAGTGACTAGTTTTCGATACCTGGATAGTATTATTAGTGAATATATGAAGTGCGAACGTGAAATAAAAGCAAGGATAGAAAAGACACAAGAAGCCTTTAGAAGGAAGAAAAATCTATTCTGTAGAACCTTGAATAAAGAGTTGAAAAAAATCATAAAATGCTTCGTGTGGAGTATTGTACTGTATGAGGTAGAAACACGGACATTACGACAAAGTGATGAAAAACGACTTGAAGTTTATGAAATGTGGAGAAGAATTGTGAGAGATAGCTAGGTCGAGTGGAAAACGAATGAGACGGTTTTAAGATATGATTGGCGAGAAAATAACAACACTTCATAGTCCCACCACGATTCATATGGTCTCAGGGCTGACAAGGAACACTAAACGTAGTAATAATAATAATAATAATAATAATAATAATAATAATAATAATAATAATAATAATAATAATAATAATAGTAATAATAATAATAATAATAATAATAATAATAATAATAATAATAATAATAATAATAATAATAATAAAGAGTAAATAAATAAAATAAAGAGTTTCGAAAACAAATACCATTAAAAACACGAGTGGAGTCGAATGATCTAGTGGGTGATTTATACTTATGCAAAGAACAATCAGAAATTTTATCTTTACGGGTGGCGTGCATGGGAAAGGACCCATCAGGTCATATTGTACCTATATGAAACTTCTAAAATGTTAAAACACTCTTATTTCTTTTTAAGCGGGAAGGATATGCACATGATAGGAGAGAACCATCATCAAACAGACTTATCACTCATTATCATCCAGTATATGAATATTGGGATAAAGTTATGGCATAAAGTAAGTTGTAATTATAAGATCTCAGTATGTGTAAGAATGTATACTCCACTATATTTTGTTTTCATATATATCCTAAAAACACTGTAACTTGGAAGTAGAAGGTGATAGGGAAAACCTAATTACGTACATTTTCGCAATCAGTGGGCCCGGATTAGTAAGAACCACAAGATTTGTTTCTGTACCTGACGATTTTTTTTTCACTAGTTATAAGAAATAAGTGACCCATACATACAGAGAGGAAATATCAGTAATGATAACACTTGTTAAGAATAAAGCAGAAAAACTTAACATGATGTATTTTTTTTTTTCAATTTACCTACGTGAAGAAGAGTTTTACATTATCATCGAAATATATTAGTTATCAAATAATTTAATGTATGTACAAATAAAGGATGAAAATGTACCTGCGGATTATAATTACTATTAAAAACCTTACAACAGAAAATATTGTATACTTTTATGAAAAGATAAATGAAACAGGGGTCCCGGTGGCTCTGTAAGGGGTGCTTATCTGTAGCGCGTGGGGTCCCTGATTCGATCCCAGCTTCCTTCTCCAAATGGGTTTTGTAGTGAAAAAACTATCGTGCGTGGGATTTCTCGGGGTTCTCGTCTTTCCTCCTACTTTCTTCATTCTATCACTCATTCATTCTCATCATCACTTTCACCTTTAGCCTACACGGCATAACCGAGGGACGAAAAAATGAAATTTTTCAGTTTTACATTTCAAATGTGTCAGTTTATATGACTTTGATATACCCTGTACGTATTACTGTAATTTAACTTGTCCTCATTACCTGGGACAATAAATTCTGGCAATAATAGCACTCACCTCATCACCAGAGATCGTTCGACTTTTTACTATATATTTATTGAAATCTTCGTTTATTTACAAATATTAATTACTTAATTAATTTAATCTCTGAGATTCGATTATATTTTTTTCAACGCCATTTATTTCTACTTCATATTGATATCGTTTATTCTTAAGGATCAACGCTAAGCCAATATTCTTTTTAAACAATTTTAGTGAATAACTTAAATATATTAAATAACTTAAATATGTAGTAGAGTCATAAAGTACATCACGTGACACTAAATTTTACCATGCCTACGGTTAAATATAGCATTTTTACTCAAGTCCTTAGATTTGTCAAGTAGAAAGCATTTTAGTTTTATTTTAGCGCTGTATTCCATGGATAGATTAGTATACTGCATCCTGAGCATTATACTAATCCGCTAATTTCAACAGCAATGCGAGTAGCCTATCAACCAAGGATGATATATACCTATCTCCATAAGAATTTATTGTTTATATCTTGGGATCAACTGGATGGATCACATCTATCAACGAACTCGGTTCCTCGAGCCTTTCTATTTTAAGTGTACCCTCGTAAAATATGTGGAACATAATATGGCCCTACCCTCACCGCCTTCTTACGCGGGAAATCTTCCTTTTGCTTTGGGGAAAGAAGTGAATGACTTCGGGTGTGCTGCCAATTTGTCATTCAATCGTGTGGTCTCGGCAAGTGAAGATCGTCGGTTACTTCGAATGGCTAACAAGTCAGTACACAGCGAAGTCCATGATATAATTCAATGTGGCAATCTTGTCCGCATCCACCTATTGAAAGATATCGGCCACAGCAACTTGTCCTTCCTCTTTCGAAGGGGTACGGGAAAATACACACCAACAGCAGTGCCAGCAGAGGCACACTTGAAACAGAAAAACTTCTGATCCTCTACATCTGACCAAAATTGAGGTGATTCATCACGTAGTTCTAGACATTTTGTGTCTCCCGGACGGAAATACGGACAGACGAACCTAAATATATAAAAAGTTTTTGGTAAACCAAAATCTTTAAAAGTTTAGAAAGTGAGCCGAGTAGTATCACACTCAAAGACGCTATCGAAGACCATTCATATGGTAAAGAAATCTGAGTGCTGACAATTATAGCGTCATAAACGACACACACAGATCTCCGGTCTCTAAGAAAATGTCTGGAAAGAATATAAATCATGCCACCAGTAAAGACTGCCTACGTTTGGATAAATATCTGGCTGCGTTTTTTATACCAATTTGAGGACGCTGAATGCAAAGCAACAATTTTTAAACGTGTGTGTCCATGCGGTCATGCGACATACGCGGTGCTCCAAACTTGAGGTAATTTTTCTCATGACGCCAGGAGCGGATAAGTTTATTATTATTATTATTATTATTATTATTGGTCAATATCCTCAAATTAGTATAAAAAGCACAATTCGAAATTTATCCAAGCGTAGGCACTTTTTACTAGTGACATGATAGGATGTTCCTTATATTGGCTTATTATTATTATTATTATTATTATTATTATTATTATTATTATTATTGAAGTTATTGATGAATATTGTGATACTATATGAGGATGACTTGCACTTATGTGAGTATCTGCAGAAATGTGTGAGTAGCTGAAAAGAACTAATCTTTGTCAATCTCAAAATAATCAAATAGAGAAAGAATTCTTATGAAATTCTAAACTATTCAAATCTAATTTAGAACCTGATGCTTAAGCTCAAGTGGTTCGTTTGTTCACAATATCTAAAACTTTCCACACAGAGTATAAATGAATATTGATAATTAACTTCATATCTCTTATTCCTTTTCTGTTTTAATCTTTGCCTCTTCGATTTCTGTTCTTAATTTTCATTTTGTATTAGAAAATGTGCAGTTAATATTTGAAAACAGAACTTATCTTGGATTTAATTTCAAAAATATAACTGTAATTAATTTGTATACCAGAGTAATAACATGTTAGCAAATACTGATAGGAAAAATCAATGAAATATCGTATTTTTTTTAAAACGTCACGACGCATCACTCAGGTAAACGAACTTTTTCATAAAGTATATACATACTAAATTGGATACAATGTGACACTAGTAATTCCTTACAGTTTGAATGCGTTTTATATTTCCAATAGGACAATTCTATATGGAAGCATTTTCTATTTTAATTTGTTACACTAGTGGTTCCCTTACATTAAAATTATATATATATATATATATATATATATATATATATATATATATATATATATATATATCTGCAATCTATAATTGCTATTTGCTCCAATCTCTACAACATATACAAGACTTCTCTTGGAGTAGACAATTATGAATCGCAAATATAAATTATTTTATTTTTGGGTTTCTTACACAACTAATAATAATCATTAAAAAATATGCCAACACATAGAACATAATTAAAAATACATATATTACTTACGACATCTCTCAATGCTCTGGAGAACAGCTTGATCTAGACTAAGCAACTGATCTGGAATAAAATCTCGTCCTTCTGCATCCCGACCAACACTCGGTGCTACAGGATCATCTACTACGATGTCTTCATCTAACTGACTAGACTCCAAGGCTTGTGCAGGATCCACGTTACCTCCCAGCTCGCTCCCTTGAACAGTGCTCGCTTCCAAGGCTTCTTTAGCACCTCGACGCTACAATTATAAGAATGAATATTTGGATTAAACTGTTCCTTAACTATTTTTAAAGATTATAGTTCGTCGTAATCATAAAGGATGAACAAGAAACACAAGCATAAACACAGCAATTTTTTTCTGAAGGGAACTGGTGTAGTATCCGACTACCAAGGAATCCCACCACGGAAATTGAGCTCATTAAAGAGAATGAATTCTGAAGAGCCAGACAGTCTATTTCTACAGCACGCTGCTGTTTCTGTTAAGTCAGATACTAACAAACATTTTCATGGACATGAAAAAAAAAAAAAAAAAGTTATTCAACAAAGGCATAAGCAACAAGGTAAAATACAGTACTGCCCCATATTCAATCTACAATTTGAATCAATGATGAAAATCAGGTTAATTAGGAATGTATTACAGTTTCTATTACGTTCATCCATCGTGTTGCCAAGGAGCTGAATATACCTCAATCAGCCTACCGTGACTGAATATATACACTAACTGCAGGATTACCGCCAGAACAAGGAATAACAAAGTATATGATAGAGCAGGAAAAGTGAGCTAATAAAAGTTGTCATAAAGAATGTCATGGAAAGACGGGAAAGACATTTTCATTAATGATGTGATACATATCGTTTCTGATATGATCCTGTAGTCTGGTATATACGCAAGACCCACTGTCAATAATATATCAGTATATGTAGACTGCTACGGAACTTTCAACAAAGAGATTGCCTCCGAACCATTTGCTAAACTGGCTCCATATCCTTTAACGTACATACGAGTATTAAAGTGTATACCAGCTGATTCATCGAAAATTTCCACTGCGAATACATCGGTAATGGGAGATATAATCTACATTTTGTTTTCACATATTCATTATTCATGGTTGCAAAATAAGGATGCTTCAGAATCACAAACATCGATACTTTGCAGGCCTCTATTACAGTAATAACGCAACTGAGAAGACGGACCAACGCACATCTAAAGAACCTTAGTGTCTGAAATTATGCCCATGATTTGACACTTATCGAATTAATCGAACTACAGGAATCTAAAGTTTGACTCTTTTTGAAAGGTTTCATTTTGAAAACGTGTCAAGATCAAAATGTCGTTTATAGAAATTTAATATCTCAAACCATGCCGGAGATATGAAAAACAGGAGCAGAGATTGCTATACTTGTTAAAACAAATGTATTATTTGTGGAAAAGTTTACAATGATTGTTGCTTTTCTTTGCTTATAAAATTATAGCAATAGTTTTTGATATTTGTAATTAATTAATTAATTAATTTAAAAAACTTGCAATTGCATTTAATTAATTTAAAAAAACTTGCAATTGCATAATATTAAGCACTGTTGCAAACTTTAATATATGTCCGGAACGGTTTGAGATATCGAATTGTTGTAAATTTACTTATTTATTTATTTATTTATTGGAAAGCATATAATATGTTAACTAAGGTATAACACAATATCAATGTGGTTCTGTGAGGACCAATATTTTTCTTTAAATGCTCATCGATATTTCAGGCAAATTTATCGACTGCCTTTCTACGGAATCGTTTTCAAGCTTAAATTTTGTTAGATGTTTGGTTAATCACATACTTCGTTATTATAGTATTTCACTGGTAATAAATCAATTATAAGAATCTATGTATTAAAGTAATTAAAAATAACGAAACTCTCTATACAAAGTCCTTAAACACATTATTTCTGGTTCTTGTTTATTTATAAATGAATTAAAAGTGAATTACTTAAGTCAATATACAGGTTATTTATAAGCATTTTTAATGATATTCATGTGTTTGGTAAATAAAGAGTAATTCTGTAAATAAAGAGTAATTATTTATATTGACAAAAAGTGCACTTTTAACTCATTAATAGGTAAACAGGAACTAGAAATGCTTTATATAACGCACTATGGAAAAACTTCCGTTATTAGATTAATTATTGGAATACATAAAATCTTATAATTGATTTTTTATCACTGAAATACTATACCTTAGTATGTGATTAGCCAAACATCTAACACAATTCGAGCTTAAGAACCATCCTGAAGAAAGATAATTGATAATCTTGCATGAAATATCAATGAGCAGTTAAAGAAAAATTCGATTATTACAGGAACACTCTCCAGGTTAAAATCGTGTTATATTTGAAATGTGTTCTTTTCGTTCAATTACTTACATTAGATAAAGTACTTTTCTAAGCAGTTTCGAAATATACTTTTAAAGTCAAATTTTCCACCCCAGTACCATAGTTCTTATCACGTCATGCGTCATATCATAGTCACAGTATCTGTCCCTAAACTATTTTGGGTGTGCACTGTGTTATTACTATCAGAGGTTTGCAAAATTTCGATGTCTGTAATACTGTGGTGTTCTCAGTTTGCAACAATGAATAATAAATGTGGTATTATAATTTTCGATTAACTTTTAGATTCGAAATATGTAATAATCTGACTAGTGCCATTTGAAAAAAAATATAACTTTACGTTGGGTTGGCAACACTATTTTTCTGGTGGTATTGACAAATTTGTCATACAGTTTTCTTTCTTGATACATGATGTTTATGAAAACCTTTCATTTCCGACCTACTCGCGGTGCAAATTTTAAATCTCCCTGTATAGATTGATTTACTTATTCGTAAAAACCACTGTTTGCGTACGTCTCTTTTGATCTGAATATGCTATTTCATATTATACCAAGAACGCTCACGAGTTTCTTACTACTAATCAGATCAACTTCATTACCAATAATAAGTCAATTTTCCTAATGTTCTGCAGGCTAGAGGAACTGAAATGTATTGGTTATCCTGTCAGATTAGGTAGTATCAAAGTTTTAACGCTGCATACGGAATTGCTTATGCAGCAGCTGCTGAAGTGGTAAGACATTTAATGAACATATGCAGCGTTCATTTAATGAATATAATCATCAAAAATCACAAGTAACTCTAATATGAATGTGTGAATACTAACAGTTACAATTTGCTGATGGATTCTGAGGAACAAGAAAAGTGCAAAGGCAAAAATAGGAAAAGCGATACGTACTGAAAGAATTACAAGTGAAGCCAGCCACTTAAAATTAATGAAATGACAGATGTAGAAGAACATATTTTGTGTTTGAAACAAGAAGTTATTCAGTTCATTCTGAAAGATTTAAGGGTTTAACAAGTCAAAGTGTTTAAGTGGTGGAATGTAATGACGGAAATAGAGCGAAGATTAAAACGATTAGACACAAAACAAGTAAAAACAAGAGTGACAGAGATTAAGGTGCTTAAAAACAAAAAGTTTGATTAAAGTGTAAAGTTAATTTAAGGTTATGGATATCCGGAAGCATGAATAATAGTTTAGGGTGGAAAGTGTTTCAAGTTAGTACTACGCTGGTAAAAAGAAAAAGAAGAGCGTTGCTACGTAGATTTGTTGTGTATTAATGATGGAATAAGTAGGATGTACTAGGGAAATGTTGAATGCGTTTTCGTACAAATAAGGTAGTGGAAGTTGATTAGATTTTGGTTTAAAGGAACATAAAGATAATGTTGATTGAACGTGTTAAGCTTAATAAGTTAAATAACGAGTATTTTGAAAACGTATGAGTTATGTTGAAGACGTAGCAGTCATGAGTAATTGGGTAGCTTGTGGACTTGAGTAATTTATGTACTACAACTAAGTGAGACAGTTTATAAGAATTACAATTATATACAGTAATTACCAAGACAAGGTTTGAACAGATTTAAAAGGTTAAACAAAAATCGAATTTAGTCTGTTTAACAAACTTATGTACAAATGAAAACAACCGGGAGCAAGAAGATAAAGAATAAAAACTATGACGTATAGAGTAAACGTCGGGAAATTTCCATATTATATATATTACCAAATAAGTTCATAACAATTACTGTTTTAAAAATAGACTAATTAATTGAAAAGAAGTAGTATTGCGTATTTAATAATAAATACTGGTAGAACCTATGAAAACTTGATATATAAAAATGGCATAAGGAAAACTTGTTATATAGTCAGCATTGACGATTTATTAGAGAAATGAATTTCGCTTAATTAGACATCAGGAAATCGAAAACAAAGAAATTGTCTGTAAATATGATTCAGAATACTCAACTATTAACGAAAGTTTAAAAAAAGAACTTACACTGGTCTCCCTAAGATAATTATCATCATGTGGATCTTCTGGATCACCTGTATACCTCTTCTGAACGTGAACACTTTTAGGTCCTGTAACCCCAAAAAGTTCTGGCTGAAAAAGGCTCAATGGGGCTATAATACATTCGTCGCCAACCTACAATATGGAAAGAACGGAAATAAACATTTTGTTCATTTATCATAAGATCAATTGTTACAACATAAGAAAAACAAGTACGGTTACCAGATTTATTTCCAGAAACAAAGGAAGATTTTTCTTTTTTTCTTTCATTTTTTTTACCAATATATATATATATATATATATATATATTCAGGGAAAACAAAGGAAAGAATTTTAATATAATGGGATAACCGTTTAATCTGGAAACCCTAAAGACAACGCAGATGTACCTGTAGGATTAATGACACTACGTAAGAAAGATACTTCATTATTCATCATAAATATTGCGACTTCAAAAGCACACTGTTTCAATCTTGGATCTTAATAATTTAATGAAATGGGCAAGTTATTAGCCGGTAATGTAGGAATAGAAAACGATAAAAAGTGTTTATATCGAATAAGATAACATTCTATACAAATGATATGTATACGATAAGTTCATTTCGATAATGTAATGTAAAGATGAAATATACAAAGATAATAATGAAGTAGTTTATAGTAGACAGACAGGTTCAATTATCTATGTTTAAATGTAACAGTGTATATTTTGATAAAATACTGATAGTGAAAAGAAGACCTATCAGTTATACCTACATTATTTCTATGTATTTTTACATATACACCATACGGAACTGAAAACGCATATGGTTACTGCAGGATAGTTTCTTTACTTCTTCTGCTTAGATATCTAAAGAAATATAATTTATGATGTGAAGAATTCGCGAAGTTCCTCATATTAAAAAGCACAAATATGACGAAAACTACAAATTAATTTTTGAGTACTGGTAATAAATAATAACAAACATATTATTTCAGTCTATCTTGGAACTAATCTTAATTACGAAAAGTCAAATCCTTTTCATAAGAAGTATTTATAGTAAATAGTAAAGATTTTATTTTAGATGGTTTACAACTACCAGTAGTTTGGATTCAATAATTTTCTATTGTTATAATACATATGAACCACATAAGGTAATATAAATATAAATTTGCAATGAACTATATACGTATATCGATATAGATAAATAGAAAGATATTTGCATACGGCACTTCGTTAATTTTGAAAGAAAACTTACAATAAAAAAGTAAAATATAGCGATTTTGGACGACGTAACAATTCAAGGCATTAAAGAAAAAGCATTCAAAAAAGCGGGACAGAATATCAGATTTAAATAACTAAACGGAATAGTTTCCCAGGTGTTGTGCATCTTCTACATTAAACACATATTTTTCAGTTTCTAAACCTGTGAATTTTCGATCTTTAGAGATTAATAAAAATTTCTGAGATCGATCTCTGGAAAGCGGACAATATCCATTCAGTTATCTAAATGTTAGATCTAGCTTTATTCTGAAAATACATGTCTATATTTTAATATTAACTTTTCTAATTTATTAGTTTTTATTATATGAGTAGGCGAATAGCGAAACCCATTAAATCCACATTTTAAAATAACATTAGAAACTTTTCCAGAGCAACCACTATCTTTTTTCTTTTCTCTCTCTCTCTCTCTTTTTTTTTTTTAAGTGGATTTAACGGGTTTTGCCATTGGCCTACTCATATTAACTTGTTATAGATGTATGGTGGTGATTTTTATATCAATTTCAAAATAAACTGGAACTATTGTAATAATCTATTTTAGCAGCTTCTTAACACTCACTTCAAGCTATACCTTATAACTGAACAAGCTGATTAGAAGTTTTGTCTTATTTGCATACTTCTGTCTGTGAAACGCATAATTAAATAATAATAATAATCATAACAATACAAGTTTAAACGGTTCGAGAAACAGAATTGAAAGTTAAAACAAAAGAATAGATGGTTATAGAAGAAATCTATGCCTAACTTACAAGGAATATTTAAGATAAATGAATACCACCCTAAGAAAATTGTAGTTAGTTAATAAATAGAAATAGAAAAATTACGAATATACGAATGTACTGTATATGCAATTATATCAGAAAAGAATCCAAAATATGAGATATGCTACAATATAACTCTTCTTCAATAGTTGCGAAACTTCCTTTTCATTATTATTATTATTATTATTATTATTATTATTATTATTATTATTATTATTATTATTATTATTATTATTATTATTTTAAAAAAGCTTCCTGTTCTAAATACATTCGTGAACAAAATTTTTCATTTCTGGCTGGATTATTGTGTCACAAAATATAAGTGTGGACTCGTATTAATAATTAATACATATTAGAAATGTATATAAAATAATCTGAGCACTCACCTGAAGTGTGAATTTCTGAGTTGGCATTTTTGGTTGTCTAACAATGAAATTTTTCTCCTGAGGGCCACATATATCCTAAAAATTAAAAATAAATAAATGCAATAGATATCATACTAAACATATAACTCGATAGATGGTACAAGAGAACTTATTTTATTTTTATTTCAAAATACAAAGTCCTAATATCAGTTTTCCAAACAACTCAATATCGGAGAACTAATAAAGCAATTGAAGCTAAGTTGTGTGTGCTAGATAGGGAGTGTTCCGTTATTTTATCCACGTACTGATATTCATAGTTTCTTGTAATTACTATATTACCGCTGAAGTACAACAACACAGCATATAATCAGCTAGTTGCGTAACATGGTATAAGCTTTAAAATCATTCTGAGGAAGAGTACTCCAGAAATGTGCTCGAAATACAGATGATATTTGAAGAATTTTGATTGCTACAAGAATGCTTTCACGTCAGTATTGTGACATAATTAATATATGTTCCTTACGTTCTGTTAACAATTGTATGCAAATAGTTGGCAAGGTATGGATATGAATCAAATATCAGCATAATTTAACTTTTTCAAAGGAGTTTATCTGCATTTTACGTCATCAAAAATTCTCTTTTCTTTAAGAATAATTTAATTATATTACTCAAAGCGTTAGAAACCAGGTATCAAGTCATTTTTTTGTTGTTGTTGTTGTAAAGAATGAATTGAATTTTGAAGTTATTTTGAATCTGATTCTTATGCCCTACTTTAACACTGCGGAAGTTAGGTATACATAACGGGAAAATATTTTGAAGCCTGAAGCAAACTTATTTTGCATGTTTTAACACATGCGGAAGTTACACTTTATTATTTAAAAAAAAAAAGAAGAAAAAAACTACTACTACTACTTCTGAAGCTTACGCCAATATTACCTGGCAATCGCGTTCTATGAAGTAATTCATGCTAAAGTGGCATAGCTTTCGCGATAATAACATAATATTATCCCACTAAATTTAAGATTCGTATTTACTGTTTCATATTCATAATATAAAACCTCTTTCTTTTGGTCTTGCATTATTCGTTACATTTATAATTATTAATCTTATTACAATTAAGTAAAACGCAATACCTATCTTTATAACCATGAATCTACTTCCATATTATTGTTTAACTTTCTGAACTAGCCGATCCTCAGGGTGGAATACGAAACTACCGTCGAAAGCAATCGAAGGAATTTAAAATCTAACATGTAAAAACAGTGTCTGAAACTTAAGACAAGTCACAAACTGCTTCTCCTCTTGTTTTGAATGTTGAAAATACAAGTTTACCAAGAGCTAATTTTTATTTTTACGTGAATGAGTCTGTTGCCTCGTAGTTTTACTTTAAAATGTAAATGCTTGCAATGAAAGATAACTGCAAATAAAATCTGTTATTATCACATAATGAAAATTTTCTTATATTTCGACGGAAGAACCTTGAAATCTACTTACAGAAGGCTGCCCCGGTAAAAAAAAGGGTCAGCTTTCACTGGCCCTTTTGACCATCATTGCAATTACGTCCCGATACATTGCTGGCTACAAAGGAGCCTGCACTTGATAACAGTTAAGAACTATTAATGGAACAATGAGGATAATAGTGACAGTTTTTTTAAGATGGGTTCACTTGTGGACTCTCCGCCGCCTATTATAGACACTCAGCAATAGTGAAACGGTGCAAAGAAGAACGTTTAATCGTCAGCAATGCTCGTATGGGTCTCATTATCCCGAGATACACCCAACAGGCCCCCGCAATACGTCGTCGGAAAATTGTGAGATTACGGCTCCAGTCTGTAGGAACCCCAATACAGTTCGTACCATTAGGAGAGAAGTGGCACAGGATAATTCCACAATGCCATATGACACGGTATTAAAAGACACAGTTTCCAGCATCATCCCGAAAAACCCTGCATTGAAAGCGCGTATAAAGCGTGTGGAGATCGGATTATACGCGCCATATCCAGGAGAGATTCACAAATGCCAGAAAATTGTATGAAATCCCGTAGAAATGGATTAGGAGGTTCTTCCTAAATAAGACCAGAGTTCGATTCATTTTCTGCAGTCAAACAGACCACAAGAGCCGTTTTGACTTTGCAGTGCAGTGCAAAGAAAAGTTTTCTAAGATATTTCCATTGATGGTGTAATATTGCAGTTGGGGAACGCTGCCATTTGTTTCTATATAACTGCCTTCTAAAGCCAAAGTCAATGTGACTTTCAGGAGAATGTCATGAACTTTCTGTATGACAAACATATCTTCCACCTGTTCGGTGATGAGAGCACAAATTTATGGATTTACATGGACAAGGCCTCCAACCATACTGCTCGATCATCCCATGCGTTCTACGCAAGGAAAGCAAAGCAAAAAAAGCGAAAGCAAAGTGATCCCATTTCGCCCATCCCTATGAAATCTTCGGACGCCTCACCAATGGGCTACTGTGGGTTTGGACTTCTCAAACAGGCACTTGCTAGACGCCGTCCCTGTCCCTTGCAGTGTTTTCAGAAAGTTGCAAAGGAAGTAGTATGAGAAGACATTTACTTTCCCATTCTACACAGAAGTTTGCTATAGTGGACACTAAGCTGCTGGATGATTGTGCAGGCCCGTGCCCGTTACATCAAACATAATTGCTAGTAGAGAAAAGCATTTACTAGCCAGGTAAGTGGTTCAAAGTCGACTATTTTTATCGTAGGCAATTTTCTGTAGAAGGAGATGTTGAAATTTGAATTTGAACTACTTTTAACTTTGATCCTACAGTTATTATACGTAACTTTCCCAAAAATCGGAATGGATTATTTATTCTCTTAAAAAATAAATACATCAAACTACCAGAGACTTGAAAGTGACTTAATTAAAAATAAAATCTGGCGGCTTTGGGCGCATTTTATTTGTATTTAAGGCAATGCAGTTTCAAAGTTAGAATGAACGGCATTCAAGTTGAAAGTGACCTAAAATGTTATTTTATCCGCCGTTATTTAATATAAACGTGAGAATTTCTTGGCAGATGGAGAGAGAAAGGTTTGGCTCCGAATATCCTTCCCACTGACTAGAACCGACAAACATATAGCGTAAAAGAGTCTTCTAGGTTAACATGTCTGCCTCTGAGGACTCTGTGATCAATTCTCGGTGAGGGTGCAGTACTTACGGGCCATAACTGTGAAATGTATTACTAAAACAAATTAATTAAACAAATTCGAAAAATTTATAGATATCATAGAATACACTCATTTCAAATTGTTTCAAAAGCAGTGGGGGTGTAGAGATTACACTAAGTATCATATCTATTACAGTATTTTCTATAACACAACTACATTTTAATTGAATTTTATTTTAGAAGCAACTACTGCCCAGAAAAATACCAAGGTTTTACCTATTGGGTGATAATTACCAAGTTAACATGACAGAAATTCTCTTTCAACTGATGTAACAACATTCCGTTTAATCTATTAGTAGGATTACATTGCTTGTATGGAAATGCACACTTCTGCAGCAGCCAGTGGAAAATTTGAGTAATATCTCCTCCACCATAGTCCATCCTCACCTGAAAGAAATTAAAAAAAAAAAAAAAAAAAAAAAAAAAAAAAAAAAAAAAAGCATACTAGTTCATTCAGCTGGATTTAATCTTTCTCCTCCTCCTTCTTAACTTACTATTTTCCTTTCCTTTTCATTTTGCTAGAAGTTTCATGATAAAATTTACGTTATGATTTGAGAAACAATATATTTTTTAGATTCTACCTTCTTATATACGAGTGGAAAGAGTTCAAATTTTCTATATTTTCTTTAAAGAAATGGACAATCAAGTCCCTAAATTGTATGACGGGGACATATAGACTTGATGCTGACGTCCCCATTAACCCCCACCCATTCCATTCCATTGTATGAATTTGACCTTTCGTTGAGATGCACGATTGGGGGTGGGCCATGTTTTTAAAAATATTTTAAAGATTTTAAAATAACACAACAGGATTTATTTGTCCTTTATTTATTGTTATTTTAATTTCCTTTTGTGATAACACAAACACAACAACGCACTGTTAGAAAAAAAAAAAAAACATACGAAGTTAGAATCTTATGTAACAAATAGTTTTTTTTTTTAAATTCTTTTAAAAGCAGAAGTATTCAATAGTCAAATGATTCCCAACTTTTTTTTTTTTTTTTTTTTTTGGCTCATGACATACTTTACTGAACCCTCACGACATCATGACACATTTTTTAAAATTAATGATAACATAAATTATAATAGTGTAATAGTGTATAACAGTGTAATAGTTTCTATCAAGAACTATGCAGTAGGCCTACTGAGCATTTACTGCCGCTGTAGGCGTTGATTGGTACAATCAATCTCAAAATTTATATTTACTAATTATTAAATGCTTCACATTTTTAATTTCGTGACACACCGGTTGGAAATCTTCATTATTTACTAATAAGATTTAAAACTGTCAGAACGTAAAACATGCCATCCATCCATTTATTTATTTTGCATTAACTTTACCTTAAAATAATACTATTCTACTGCATTCTAGAAAGACATCCATGTGCAAATACTTTTAACAAAAATCATCCAGTGGTATCAGAGTTTAAACGGGGTCATTTCTCATATAAGACGATCTCAATTTTATAAGAATAATTGATACACATATTTTATAAGACACGTCTCGTAAACTCAGTGCCAGACTGTAGTTCTCTTAATTAAACAGTAATAATTGATTTAATAGCACCATAAGCTGTAAAAGAGACAGTACTTCAAAGACATGAATCAAAAGGAATCTAAAACAGTATTGTAATAATCAGTATTCAAAAATTCATTTTCTTCTTACTCTCCAATTCAAAAATTAAGAAAAGATTAAATTTATAACTGATACAAATTAATGACACTTAACCTTCCTTCAGCAACAGATATTAGCATTATCTACTTACAACAGCGTTACGTTTAGGTATTGTTTATGGTTAGAAACCACCTTCTACACACTTCAAATAAAACCATAAGAATATGGAAGATAAACAGGAAGCACAGAGATCTGAGTGTGAACATCAGGAATTATTTTATTCTATTAGATTGGTGCGAATGAAATGTGTAATTTACAAAAGGAGAAGGACTAAAACACCTGGTTAATTAAAATAGTCCCATCTACAACTGCACACCTTCGCCATTGCTCATTTAACAATTGAATTCCAAGAGAAAAAAAAGTCTGGAGTCTGCGATGCAAGAAGTCTACAACCGCTTACTAGGGAAGGTCTTCCTTCCTAATTTAAGTGATCGAGATGCCAGAAGAGGAGATATTTAATGAGAGGGATATCGGGGAGAGACGAAAATTGATGAGGGATTTCATACTGTAACTGATGAAGAGCCCTCACCGTTCTTTTCGCGAAACATTGTTGTGCAATAAGGTGGAGCGAAAAAATCAAATTTTCGAGTATCGAATTCTTATAGGGCTCGAAATTTGCGTACTCGCATGCTAATCAATAGAAAAATAACGAAAAAATTTACACTTTAGATCTTCGTTTCGCGCAAACGGCTTAAAAGTTTGAAAACAATGACCAAAATTTACCATTACGCGAAAATATTGGATTTTTAGTACCGAATTCTAATATGGCTCGAAAGTTGCGTATTTGCGTGCTAATCAATGGGAAAATAACGAAAATAATAACACTTTGGATTTTCAGTTCGTGCAAATGACCTAAAGTTTGAAAAAAAATGAAAAAGCACCAAAATTTACCTTTACGTGAGGAATATAAAGATTACTTTTTTCATTTCTATACCGTCTAAGTACTTTATTTTAGTTGTGTGAGGTCATGTTTGTTATTAATTCGTTAATGGAGTGATTTTATATATTTTATTTTCATAATGATTTTACAGCTCTTCGCCCACTTCTTATTTTATTTTATTTTTTTTAACGTAATGGGTCCCAGAACTCAACATGAGGAGGTGGCTGCAATTGGAGTTCCCCCACTTGCCTACCCAACCCAACTCTCCCGTCAATTAGAGTGTGCTAAATTATGTTGATTTATTCAAGGATGTTGTCTTAAATTCACATTTTTTTTTTTTAAATCAAATTTTGACACTGTGAGTATTGAGAGCAAAGTTGCTCTAATGTAGCCATCTCTGTTTTCTTGTTCGCACACTTTTCCTGCAGACTCTGTGACAAGTTCGACACAACTTTCAACTTCCTGAGTATGGCATGGAAAAATTTAGGAAGACAAACTCATGAACAGATTTTCCATGCATAAGTGATAAGATAGTTCCTGTTGTCAAACTTTCGAGCACTGGAAGGGGCGACAGCTTACATTTTCTCTGATCTATCAGCTCGCTGTAGTCCGTGGCATCAAAAGGTGCCATAAAAGTGCTAACAGATTTCCCCTTCGGATGTTGATTTCTTGCCTCTAGCACTCTCCTGTAACCTAACTCTCGTAAGAGTTGTCTCTCATCCACTGTCATAGCCAACAATATGTTCTCTGGATGACAGAAGAACGCGTTGATCTCAATCACAAAATAGATGGTTCTTTTAATGTTGTTTGGCATGTCTAATTTTTTGAACTACCTTCAAAATATGTTTAGGTCTGTATTTCACTGACTGATTTCTGTCTATGTCGAACCAGACAGGATCATATGTCTTTATTATGTAGTTTACAAGCACTTTGAGTTCGTTTGTAGGATTTGTTTGAGAAATGTACAACCGTAAGACCCGGTTTGCACATGTCAGCCATCGGAAGTAACTGAGAGGTCCAGGATCACTGCCCTGTCTGAACTGATCTGTTAGAACTTCTAGGGCACCTTCAATAAATTTTATGCCACGAACTACAGTAAGCTGATATATTGGAGATAATGTAAGTTGTTGCCCCTTACAGCGCTCGAAAGCTTGACAACAGAAACTATCTTATCACTTATGCATGACAAATCTGCTCATGAGTTTACCTTCTTAAATTTTCCATTGCATAATCAGGAAGTTGAAAGATGCGTCAAACTTGTTACACACATATATATATCTGAATTTAAGACAAAGTCTTTGACTAAATCAACATAATTTAGCACACCCTAATTGATGGGATGGTTGGATAGGGTGTAGGTGGAACTCGAATTGCAGCCATCTCGTGGTGAGTTCTTGGTTATTTCAAGGAAAATGAAAAAATAAAAAGTTGAGAAATGGGCGAAGAGCTATAAAATCATTATCAAAATAAAATGTATAAAATCACTCACACTAATCAATTATTAACAAACATGACCTCACACAACTAAAATAAAGTACTTGGACGCAATAGAAATTAAAAAAAAAAAAGTAATCTGTATATTTCTTGCGTAAAGGTAAACTTTGGTGTTTTTTGTAATTTTAGCTCGTTTGCGCGAACTGAAGATCCAAAGTGTGATTATTTTCGCTATTTTCACGTTGATTAGCATGCAAATATACAACTTTTGAGGCCTATTAGAATTCGATACTCGAAAATCTGATTTTTTTTATTTCGTTCCACCCTATTTTGCAACATAAGAACACCACGTCTTTTGACCATTGCTCGGTACTTTTGGACAAGTTTGTGGCGCTATTCAGCACTTTAACAATCTGGCTTTACGTCGATGGACAAAGATGTAATTGATTATTCCCACCATACTAGCAACATTCCTTTCTGTGGGTAAAGAGGTGATTTAGAGAACAGTTCTTGACGTTGATCATAATCAAAACATTGTCACAGCAGATTAATTTTTGATCTGAAGTGACAATCAATGCAGAGAACCTTCCCAGTTATTCATTACATTCAAAGAATTGTACAGGTTCAGACAGTGATTATTGTTGGCCACTGTCAACTCAAGTAGAACCCATGAGTTATTTTTTTCACTTTTACGATTGTATGGGGCCACCGAATGACAGCAGTATCGTGTACGTCTAACTCTGTGATGGCACGAACCGTCTTCCGAGGGTTTGCTTCCACAGTGTTTCTGCGGAGCTCATTAGAACACGCTATTGGTCGTGCTAAGAGGGACCATTTTGCAATGCTCTGTTACTCGAAGGAAATTTAACAAACCAACGCCATATAGTGTGTTTATTCGCCACCTGGCAAATAGATTGTTCATTTTTTGCGGCTAACTATGTACAATGTTCTAGTTTGAATCCTTTCAGAAAAATCTCTCGTAATTGTATATTCTCCATTATTCACTTCCATATGATCCTGTACCTGTTCAACAATGCACTGCTTCCTGACTGTCTGAGTACCACAGTCTGTTTGATAGACGTGTACTGAGTTTGCAGTTACACGCTTCAATTTACTCCATCCTTGTAGATGCTGAAGTCAGTTTTCCACCAGAACTCAAAGCGGATATTTCATTCGTATCAATCTAATAGTTAGGATACTTAGAATTACCCTTGTGTTCCAATGCGATATTCCATCTTCAACACACGACACAGAAGTTTTCTGGTCTCCAACATCAACTACACAAGCATATCCTAAGCCAGCTCCAAAAGTAGCAGCTACATGATCCTAAAAGAAAGAAAAAAATACTGTTGTTCAGTTCATTACGGCCAATTAATATAGTTAATTTTGTCCATATATAGTGGTACTTTAACATACAAGTAAAGTTCGTTCCAGAAAGTGACAATCACAATGAAAATTCTCGTATCCCGAATGAAATTTTTCCATATAAAATAATAGAGGTGTCATGAATTCGATTCACATCCTAAAATTATAAACATATAATAAACATTAAATGTATTTCACCGAGCGAAGTAGCTCAAGTGGTAGAGCGTTGGCTTCGCATTCGGGAGGTCGCGGGTTCGAATCCCGTTGCCGACCATCCTGACTGAGATTTTCCAGGGTTTCCCTCAGTCCTATCAGGCAAATGCCGGGATGGTACCTACTAAACAGGCCCTGGCCGATACCTTCCCAAATCCTTTCCATTGTTATTGTTATTGTATATCCAGTGTAAAATGGCCTCTGAGCTGTATCTGGTGATTGTTAAATAAATAAATACAGAACAAACGTATTTCTCCTTACAAAAAATGATGAATAAAGTACACTAATATAATAAATGAATCAATGAAATACAGTTAAATTAAAATGCAATCTTTTGCCAATTCAGTGATATTTTCATTTCATTATTCCGTACATATATATGAACAGAGTATTGTTGTGATGGACAAAGTATTGACATGTACAGAGGTGTATCCAGCAAGTTTTTGTTGAAGGGGCTCTTGACTTTTTTAGGGGATCTGGACTTTCACATACAAAAAGTTTTGTTTCAGAATGTGAAGGCATTAATAACTCGGCATGCAGAGACTACATGTATTACACATATTATTATTATTATTATTATTATTATTATTATTATTATTATTATTATTATTATTATTATTATTATTTGCAGTACTGTGCAAAATTTAGGATCGGGTATGCAAAAAAAAAAAATCATAAAAGAAGAAAAAATGTTTTAGGAAGTCTATTTGTTTGATTTCGCCTTTACATGTGTAAAAAACGGAGAAAAATTGAAGAGAAAATAAGGTAATTTGTACAGTGTTATGCAATAATATAATAAGCTAATGAAACAGCAACTGTCAGTATCCAGTTAGGTAAATGTGAGTAACAAAACTGATGATTAATTAGTATCAATGGCGTAGGCAAGGCGCTGACTCGACTCAAGCCACCACCCTTTAGTTACAGTGATATGGAAATTGATCTACATTCTTGTAGTACGCTCCGTTTGTAACTCCGATGTTAAGAAACTTATAAGTGAGTATTTGCTTAAGTTGGAGACGTGAAATTCTATATTATACATATACATATGTATGCCTAAAAATGAGTGAACATGCCATGCAGTTTTTTTTTTTTTTTTTTGAAAAATACCTCTTTTAAAAGGGAAGAAAAAAAATTCTTACAATACCCAAATTTCCTGTTTTATATTTATTAAATTTTATTCTTTCCGTGTCAAGAATGAGAATTCAATTTGTTTTGTTATAAGCATTCGTAATTTATTCTAGTAAATACAGGGTGTCTCAAAAGTCCCCTGACAAAGTAACTCTTGTTATTATTAAAGTTACAATAAAATGTAAGAGCAGAAACCGTCTCTAAATATATTGTTTTCAATCGAAAGTGAAGTTTTTTTTTTTTTTTTTTTTTTAATTGGACGAACATTTTGGGCTATACTCTCTTTATGCGACCAATGTTAAATGAAAATGCAACGTTGCCATTTACCTGGGCCTGGAGGAGGGAAAGACGGGACGGGAGGTGGACAAATTTTGAAAGAACATGGTGAATGGTGGCATGTTTGAAATGGGGACTGGCCATTGACGTGTTAGCGTAAAAGACAGTAACTTCATTCACTTATATTGTGGGTCCAGGTAAAATGGCAACATTTCTCACTTTAGATTAAAAACGTCATATTTGGAGACAGTTTCCCCTCTTACATTTTGTTGTAGCTCTGATAATAACAGAGTTACTCTATGTCAGGGGACTTTTGAGACATTCTATATATGTCTAAATAAACACCTAACAGTCAAAGGCTATTTGAGGAGGCAAGGAAGTAGTATTGGGGCCGGGCCCCATTTACCTCCTTTCCCCGTGGTTACCCCCCTAGATATGTAGTAATAAAATTTCGGAATACAACCATAAAAACGTGTAAAAGAAAGAACAAAATGTAAAATGTAAAGCAATGGCCAGCAAAATGTAAAATAAACAATTATCATTATTATTGTCAGATGCAGACGAATATATGTGCAATCTTAATTTAATACGTCACGCGGGAACAAAGGATATAAACACGCAACACTTCATATATAATTTATAATTGAAATGTTCAAAAAATACTACTAGGAACAGTATTCAGTAATAATAAAAAATGAGCTTCGTTTCACAGTGTGAAACTAGAGTGGACTTTAAAAACTACGCAAATTCAATACTCAAATGAATGAGTTGAGTTGATTTTAGTTTAGCGTCCCTTTCAGCAGCGAGGCTATATGAGACGTGGACCTACTGATTAACGTGGAATCCGAACCACATCAATACTCAAATGAAGTAGTACATTTATGACTATAGGTTGAAATAGGGAAATACGATCAAGGATAGAACCTATTCCTCGGATGCTGAATTCACATAAAAAAACTATTACTTGATCTCTTTCTGTTTTGTCTATATGGAGTAACATTGAAACTGGAAATGCTAATTGATGCCTATCACTTCATGTTGCAGAATAAAATCAGACATCAGCCATGAAATATATTCTTGCGATACTGAATCCAGATCAAAAAACTACTTGTTGCTGCCTATTTCCGTTTCATTCATTATGCGATCACTGTTGTAACCGAAAAATTGTTGATTTTCACTATTTCCGGATTCAAGAGATAAACAGAAGTCGAAATAAAACGCAATCTTGGGACGTTGAATCTGTGCCAAAAAAAGCTCTTTTTGAAATCTCTTACTGTCTTCGCTCTATGAAAATAAGCATTAAAATCGGAAAAGGGTAGAAAATTTCAACCACTTCCGGTTTTGACAGAGTATTGCAGGAGATGATAGTACGTTCTCTTGAGACGCTGAATCGAATGTTAAAAACTACTTATCATTATCTATTATCGTTCTTGCTCTATGACGGTCAATGTTGAAACCAGTTCTCACATTTCACCGATTCTTCTATCATCATTTGTTTGCGCTAATCATCGTCTCCCTTGGTGTAAAGGGCATAATCGTGGAACTTTAAACCAGAAGGTTTAATTTCATTTTTCCTACTCACCTGGAGTTTGCAGGTAACGAGCACTGAACTTAAGATATCATGGTAAAAGTACGAAATTGATATTGTACGACTTTGCTATTATTACTATAATGAACATGGGTCACGAAATAAGTAACCAACTATTTAACTTATCCATATTGTCAAATATTATTTTCTTGTTCCATGTTTTCTGTGATTAATAGTCTTTTCTTGCGTAAATGACGTATACGTTCAGCACAAAAGTCAATCACATTTTTCATAAGAGAAGCGTGAGACAAACACAGGTTAATGATATGATTTCATAAATATATAAAATAATAATTCAGTCCTCGGACTCTGCGAACTGTGAAATAGTGAAAAGCCTACGCCTAAATTTATTTCTGACCCGTTACATCACGCTGGCGTTCCGTGTCTTCATAAAAGATGAAATTACAGGAAACTAATTCAGATGTAAGAAAGGAAATTCAAGTCGTTTACATGGTACAGCGCAAAAGCTTAATAAAATCTTTCTTCCAATTAACAAGTTCATTCTCTATATTACACGTGTTATACACCAAGTACATTATAACGTGTGTAATTTTCCTCACCCCGTTAAGTTTAAGTGAGTATAAACATTTTTCTCGTATTTTGCAATAATATACTTCACTTTTCTCAGAAATACTCATAAATATTTTTACTGCAATGTTATACAGCATCGATGCTCTCTGGTCATTAGACCACAACAATAACGGCAATTTCTTACCTAACTGATTTACTGTCACTTCTGTGGGATCTAATGTTTCTCTATATTGCAATGTTAACAATAGAGACCGGATGTTAGACAAAATGTCTACTCCTTAATGCTAGAGGTGTAGTTTGGGGAATTTGTTTAAATTTCAGCAAAATTTGACTATTTCACTCTGCCTATATTATTCCTTAAATGCCAAAAATTATCTAGGCCTATTCTTTGCATTTCCTTTAAACTCAGGGCTTCATTGAGGCAACTACATGGATCTCTTGTTTCCAGAAAGGCTTTTCTGTCTGTTCTAGCGAAAACAAACTTATGTCTCGGTCAGGTCCATTCCAAAACACGGAGAAAATGCCACAAGAAATGCGACCAAGCAATTTCGGATAATAAGGATTTGCACAAGGCAATTGGACAAATGTTCAAAGATAAAAATATGCCAACTGAATTCGATTCACATGCTCTTCCGTACCTTAAATATGCACACATTAGATTCGGGAGGTAGAGTCATTTCCGGATTTTTTTATTTTTTATTTTTTTATTTTTTAAGTTTTGTACGATCGGGAACATATTTATCAATAGACAATTTGGTAACGAAATTAAGGTAACGAAAAAATAATTGATTAAATTAAAAATAAATGTAAGAAAAAGTAATTATTTAAGCTAAAATTAATTTCAAAATTAATCGATTAAAATTAAAAACGACAATTTCCATTATTATGCAATGAGAATCGTGAATAAAATTAATCATCGCCATCATAGGTATTCTGCCATTTGCCGCAAATGAAAATCTTCCATGCTCCACGGTCCTCTACTAATCTTTTCGTTTTCATTTACGATTTTTCTATTTTGATACCGTTCACCAATTGTAGCCTCCTTCGCCCCTCCCTCTTTTTTCTGTCACTACATCCTCTAGTACGCATCTCATGATACAGTTTCTTCTTACTCAAATGTCCCAACCATTTCTCTTTCTCTTTTCAATAATATCTCAAATTGTTTTTCTCCTACACCATTATTAACACTCTCTCATTAAGAAAATAATTTTGAGTGCTTTGTGAATTATCTATTGGCAAATCTGATCCAAGAAGGCCTTTCAGTCATTGTTGAAAGAGAGTTATAGAGTTATCATTATCATTCACAACATTTGAAGCATTATTACTTTGCAAGAAATAAAGGTATTATTTGCAATGATTATTCACATATCTTGTACGGAAATCGGCATCTACTAGTAGATTGGTACTTTTTGTTTCATTTCTAAAAGTTTCAACCGTTTTGAGTAAAAACTTAGGAACATATCATTTATTAAAATAACCTTTATTTTCTCTAGGACATAGGATTTTGTCAATTTAAATACCACTAGGATCCAGGGTGTACGCAGGGGGTGGGTCCTGGGGTTTCGGCCCCCCACCCGAAATCCCGACTTTTTTTTTGTAGGGGAGAGGGGGGTACATTTGAACATCTGTTTTCGAATATTCGTTTTTGCTTCCAAACACCCAGTAAATTTCCTTATAGAACTGTAGCAAAAGCTAAATATAATATACATTATATTTGCCATAAAATAGAGTACTTTGTTTGATCTTGTCATTCTGTGCAAGGGCGCAGGGGGTGTCGTTCAAATGTACCCCCTTGGGGGGTAGATTTAAACAAGCATGGGGTAGATTTGAACATACGTGGGGCAGTTTTGAACAAACCATTATTTTACTACAATAATCGTTATTTTTAGGATGAATTCGTTTACGAACAACAACTCTAATGTAACAAAGCAGCATTAACAGTTTAAGGCACAAGAATTAACCAATCGCGTATGGCAAGGAAATAATAATAATAGTAATAATTGCTGAAACATATATGCAGGCCCATATTTGTATATTGTGCACCTCTGTGCTCTAAATAATTTGCCTCCCCTTCGGAAACACATCTGAATTGAGTTGAATTCATAGTTTTTGGGGTCACTGAGATGAATAGTGACAGTTATAATCCAATTCAACTTGAAGGTTATACTCAACTCCCAAGTGAGGCGGGCGAGAGTTTAAAAGTAATCGAAAACGACAGACAAAGAATTAGAAAGTCTACACACAATATCAGCAGTTGGCACTGAACATTTTCTGCATTGTCTGAGAACACAAACATGTTGCTGGTACTTATAAGTTTCAGAAAAGTATAGGTAGAACAATGTTCAAATGTGCCCCCTAATTTTTGTTCAAAGCTGCCCCAACCGGCATGATCAAGCAGAATTTGATAATACCCAGATAGTACAAACTATTGTGAAATACAAAGAGCAACATTAGATAAGTAAATTAATGTACTTGCTTCTGCAATGAATGGCAGATAATATCAAAACACAGGCTTCTGTCAAAAATCTTACAAAACTTCACAAAAATTCCAACTTTTCACCCCACAAATGTAACAAAGTACTGCTGTTCATAAACAGTTACACTAAAATTGCAGATAACAGTTGACCGTCTTGCAACGCAGTTTTGCCAAACTAAAAATTTTGAAACCACCAGATATGCTATTATTTCTAGCCTGTTATCTTAAATGTTCAAAGGTACCCCCTGTTCAAATGTACCCCCCTCTCCCCTAAATGTAGTTTACTTTTAGGGGCAATTTTAGAAATTTTCATATAATTTAGCCTCAAATTGTATTTGGACTCCCCCGAAACGCCTTAGACCCCTCCCGAAATAAATTCCTGCGTACATCCCTGATAGGATCGAAAGTATTAATGTCACTCTCACCGCGCTTGAGACTACTGTCCAAGTTCCGTACCAATCACTATGATTTCCGCCAATTTGGCTACTAGAGAACTGCTGCTTTCTTTCGGAAAGAACACTTCGTCTGGCTACTCCATTTCGACCAATTCTGTAAGGGTAGCCCCTTCGAATAGTGAACTACCGCCGACATAACTCTAAATTTCACCGTAGCACGCAATCCTCCCCTCCCAAAATATACGTGTCTTCGTAAAGGTGGTGTTAAAGGCATGGGAAAATCAATCGCTTATTCTGAAAAGTTACTGCTTTCAAATAAAACTTATAATATTAATAAAAGTAAGTCACAAAATTTAGCAAAATAATGAAAACTATGTATTTTTGGTATATTTTTTTTGTATACCCTATACTATGTGTTAGTTCTACGAGGATAACAATATTTAAAATATATCTATGTATATACGTAACAGAAAATCTTACAGAATATCCATGTCACATGGTTTACAAAAGTAAATAAATAAATAAATCGTTCCGAATTTTCTTAATGATTATTAATTTAAAATTAACTCATGCAACATTTGAATAAATTAAAAATTACAATTTTTAACTGATTATTTAATCGTTTTTATACGGATTACAAGCCTGCCTTTTTTGAAGGTTTTTTTTAGTGCCCAAACATTCGGGCTCTAGTTATGAAGTATCGATACTCTGTGGTCATTAGACCACAATAATAAGAGCCTTGTCATTACCTAACTCACTGTCACGGGTGTGAGATTGAATGCTTCTCTAAAAAGGATATACATATATATACTTGTTCGAACACAGCCCTTTAAGAAAATAAAAAGTAAAAAAAAAGGTTGCTTTAGAAAGGAATGTAGGTTAGGGAGGAAAAACTTGAAAGAATTCCAATTAACATTTTTGTCATCACACACTAAGAACCTCTTTGGCGTTTAAGCTTTACAAAACCCTTTGGAGGCGTCACTTCTATTAAATTTAAAACTCTGAAACCAGGATACGTAATTATAGGCTGACCTTGATCCTCATCATAAGCCGGGTTAAAATATATTGAACACAAAACTGTCCGACTGTTTTTTTTTTAGACATTCTGAATGCAACATAGTCTTTTTATTACTATTACTCTTATTATTGTATTAATCTATTATTTACGTCAACAACGATTTGCTCTGTTATGAAAGTACAAATACAAAACACTGTTGTATTTCATATATAAATTTCGTTACAATCTCCTAAATAAAACAATGAGCTCCTTCGTGGCTAAGCGGTTAGCGTATGCGCCTTTGGCGTGGGAAACCCGGGTTCGATTCACGGCGGAAGCTCATGTGGTTCGGATTTCACGTTAATTAGTAGGTCCACCACGTTTCATATAGCCTCGCTGCTGAACGGGACATTAAACTCAAAATCAACTAACTCCTAAAAATATATCGGAAAATTTCATGCGAAGAACAGTCATTTTAGCGTACATCTTAGTATCTAAACTTAATGCTTATCAAAATTTCATCTATTATAAACAACATTTAAATTTATGAAACAATTTCAAAATTATTTCGTTTATCTTTCAGAAAAGACATTCACACTCAACTCTACTTAAAGGAATTAAATTTTTCGACACATTCTATTTTTAAAAAAATCGTAAAAAGAATATTCGTAAAGTAAAAAAAAAGGCATCTTTGTTGCTCACTGCACAAAAGTCATGGTCAAAAATGGATGATAACTATGCTATATAATGGACCATTCATTATTGTTTTTACCACGGCTGTACAATTGATTTTACGAGTCGGTGCATGCGGGAATACAGATATAAATCATGTTTCTATTTTTTCTAACAAAAACAAATTTTTATCACACACGCAGATCGTCACACTACATAAAACGAAAGTGTCTTCCTTTTAGTTTAATTATCAGAGAAGAAAAAAAAACTGCATACAAAGTAGACCCAACCGGTTGGTCAACACGAATTTTTCTTTTTTGTCTCCCCCACAAAATAAATGTATAACGGTGTGTCAAGCACCTACTTTCAACGTGAACAGGTTAATTTTATTCATAAACACATTAAAGACAACTGAATATGATTATTTTGATAGTACAGGAAGTGCATATAACAAATATTAGAACTTCCTGATGTAGTGCAGAGCACCTACTCAAACCTTCTAACGTGTCCCCTCCACTCGTTAACTATTTCTTCTATATTTAAAAAGGAACAAAAACACCATATTGTACGGTTTGTACTGAAATACTTGTTTACGAAATATGAATGAAATCACTCGAGCTTTTTTTAAGAACAAAAGACAATACGAAAAAAACGACTAACCAATATATTACTTTTTAGGGGACTTCTAGACCTATGTGTCGAGAACACACGATGCTACATTGTGGTTATAATCGTTACATCAGTTTTCGAGAAGGTAACAATCGAATTTTCACCCTCTAGTAAACTATTCTTACTTTTCGGGGGATAAGGAGACTTCGAATCCTTTCTTCTCGACAGTGGCAGATCAAGAAGGTAAAACCTTGGGGGCCAGCTAGCCCCAGACTATGATAGGTAAATCGTGAGCTTACTATAAACTTTTAAAAATATATAAATAATAGCTTAGATCATCATTTTTGTCACTCAAAAAACTGGGGGCCTAGGAAATCCCACAAATACCTTAAGTTCAAAATTCGGTTTTAATATGTTGAACGTTGTGGTGTCTTAGCTAGTCTGCACATATGGATAGATGGATAGACATTCAGAAACAACGTTTTAGTCTTACAGGAATGATGAAACATTTACGCGTTGACATCACGAATTTATTTTTATCTTTTCTCTTACCACCACAAGACCACTTAAATATTGTTGATCGAACTTAAAAAGTAACAATATTGTCTTATATCCAGGGATAAAATTGAGGGGGAACGCGGGGGATGCCGTTACCCACTTACAAAAAATCTATGGCGTCATCCACTTTCTAAAAATTACAATAGGCAACGATAGGCACGGGGACGACGTGACGTCATGCGTCCTCCTACCTTTTCATATACACTTTTACCCCTGCTTATAGCGGATTCTCTCTTTAATTACTAAAACAAAGCAATTGTTTTTAAAGAGAACTGCTAAATCAGAAGTGTTTGTTCCACCTGAAGTGACTCTGTCCCGCTTGAGAAAATGAAGAGTTAATATACTTTTTTTCATACGGCCTATACAATGAAATATTGGCACCCTTTAAATGCAATTTTCTTGAACTTTGAAATCTCTAGCGAATTCAACACAATTCCATATCTATCCATCCAACTGGAAGACATTGGGAAAGAAATTTCATTCGTAATATTTTTAACCCAAGTTAATTCAAAGTTCCTCCCCCTAATGGGAAATTTGAAATAATCACTATTTGAAAGATGGTCATCGATCATGCTTAACGTTAAGATCATTTTCTTATAGCTTCATACATTTGTTTAACAATGATCATATACCACACAATACTTAAAAGTTTGAGCAACAACATATTACTTTAAACTAAATCCATAGCATAGCATAGTACTGATGTTACCAAACACGGCTAAAGAAAAGGAAAAAACAGTGTATATTTATTTATTTATTTATTTAAATGAAGCAACTACACTCTCCTTGTTTATTCATCATTGAAAGTAAATATCTTTTTCCATTGGAAAAGTTTGTATCTGACTGTCTCCCATAAGCACGATATCTAAATACTTCTGGGATAGCATTACACGATACGATGTTACTGAATCTTCATTACATACGGTATTTGAGTTGCATACCTAACAAATGTGTACTACATTAGGACAACTGCTACGTCATGGTAGTTACGAGTACAATCAACGCATCACTACAGCTGGATAATATCGGTCAAACAATGGAGGAAAAAGTGAGAATCGACTAAATGGTATTGACACTGGGAAACTGTCTATTTGCGCAAGATCAGGACAAGTTGTTCCGTTTCCGACCAGGAAGCAATTGTGAATAGTGCTTTAAGCAGAAAACTTTCTCAGCTCATTAGAAGTACAACAAGGAGGTGGAAGTAATTCTGATAAAGCTTTACTTTTAACCTTTCCTGTTGGTATCGTGGCTACTGCATACGCCATTGGTGCATGCAATCCCGGGTTCGATTCCCGGTAGGAGTCTTTAAAATTTAAACGCACTACGGTGGTTCGGTTCCACGTTAAAATGTACGTCCAAGCTTCATATAGAGTTGGTGCCGAAGAAGATGCTGAACTCGAATCCAACCAATCAAGCTTAATCTTTTCTCCTTTAGTATGATTAATTCTAGATGAGTAATTATAAACAGGAACAAAACTCTAATTTAGACTATTATTTCAGGTAATTGTTTTAATGAATATATAATCTTAACAACTTGACAATTTAAAAAGCTCCAGCAAAATTCATCCTATAATGTTGTTATGCACTCTTTGCTCTGCCGAAGATTGTATAGAGTGACAGTGCAGGAATACTAGCAGGGAAATCACTTGATCGCCGGCACGAATATGAATCGTGCCATATGGATTTTGTAATGAACAAATATCACCTTGACGTACTCCCATATTATCATTTTATCAATTACTTCCTCGATATTGACTTATAATATCACCGAGCCATTTGGTCTCAACAAAAAGTTTTCGAAATGACGTACAAAAGGGTGTTCTGATATTTTGTCTAATTCCATCTCACCTACCGGCTTATCAGTTAGTGATTCCTCTAAGATAAGAATTTCCTCCATTTTAGAAGATATATGAATTCCTATTTTGGCTAATTCCCTGTCATCTAAAATTGTGACTAGAAATTTTCTGTACTAATTATTACTCATATCCACCAGCACTATGAAATCATAAAACGAGTGTAGTGTACGAGAAGGCTCTCCATAATGGTCGAATCATTGAGATAATATGAACTACATTATCTCAATGGGTCGAATAGGAAACATATTACTACCGCTATGTGAATTCGCATATGCCTGTTTTAGGTATACACCTCAACATAACAAAGTTTAGTTTTAAATGTTTACAGCTGGTATGACTTGTTATCTAAATTTATTTACCGGTATGCCATATCGACTCATTCTGGGCCAATTCAATGACCGTCTCCAAGTAGTTAAACTCGAAATAGCTCTATGATTTACAAAGCAGATAGGCTACGTAAAAGTATATTTTAATTTCACTTGGGAATTTACAATAACTTAAGAATTTATACACTATATTTTGTTACTGAATTCGCAGAAATATTTACTGTGATGCATTTAACCATAAATGAACATGTAATTATTGCTAGCCACATAATGTGCATGCACGAACACAGAAACTCACGCTGTATCACTGTATTGCATGACTTCATTAACTCTTGATTAATTAATAGTGGCTTGTTTTCTACTCCAGATATACTAGTTTTTGCCTTGCTTTCACCATTACATTGCCAATTACGCGCTTCACTCATTCTGAATAACAAATTCTCTTATTTTCTTATCTGTCGGCTTGCTTTACAGTGTACATCATGAAGAATTACTAAACGACCTTCTCTTCCATTTCAATTATAGTATAAATAAAGTACAGTAGCCTTCCTGGCTTTTGGCATATGAGGACATTCTCAGCCCCAGGATGTTGCAAAGTCCGGTGCTAATATTTATTATTTACTTAGCAAATTAAAATATTGTACTTCGAAATTCAATTTTTAACAATCTAAGAATACGACGAAGAATAAGCCTTAACATAGTAAACCCAATAGCGTCAAAATCCCCTTCGAACCATTATAGGAAAATTGAAAATGAAATGAAATCTTTAAGTTTTACGTCCTACGGATATGCCGGTTAGGCTAAAGGAGACGGTGATGATGAGAGATGAGTGAAATGGTGGAATGAAGAAAGTGGGAGGAAACGGGATAACCCCGAGAAAACCGACGAGCACGGTGTTTGTCCACCACAAAGTCCACACGACGCGAGCTGGGATCGAACCAGGGACCCCAAGCACCGGAGGTGAACGCTCTACCACTGAGCCACCCCCGTATAGGAAAATTGAACTAATTCCAATGTGACACACTAAACGTTACAAAGTATCAATGAATGTTTTTTATCGAATTTTTATAATATGTATTCTTTATGAAAGGTAATGGATAGATGCAGGCTAGGATTGCTAACTGATGTATCAATGAATGTTTTTTATCGAATTTTTATAATATGTATTCTTTATAAAAGGTAATGGATAGATGTAGGCTAGGATTGCTAACTGATCAGTATTTTACTGACTCACCGGTGTTTTTGCCAGGCATACTCAAGTATATATCATATCTCAAGATTTAAAATACAATTACTCTTCACCTGTTTTGAGAATTATGAGGAGGTGCTGGTAGGCGCGCACCCAGAAATTTTTGTTGGGAGGGATCCAAATCTTGGGGCAAGGAATGTCCAATATTACAAGCCTCTACGTTTATGCAGTATTGAACAGATATTATTCTGCACCCCAAAAGACGGTAAGTAATTGTAAAATACTTCCACCTATATTTTCTGAAAAAAAAAAAAAGCTAAAACTAGATTGTTCTAATGAGAGAAAGAGTACAGATGAAATGTAAGATCAAATTTTCATGCTACACCAATCATTTCCGTGTTAAACAAATGTATTTTGAGTTAGGAACTTTTGGGGGGAGCCCGGACCCGGTAGATACCCCTTCCCTGTGCCCATGGATTTTTCAGTGTTGGCTACTCTAGTGTAAGGCCTTATTTGGTGCTTAGCAACTAGGATATTTAATATGCATTATTCAATAAACTTTAAAATATGATTCGTATAAAAAATAAGTACATAAAAATATACGGGACACTATGGTTTGAATAATACGGAAAACTTTTCCATTACAACTATGTCCGGGTTAGGCTCATCGAGTTGTGGTATAGGAGTCCATAGACGCAGCAGATCGGCTTACTCAGAAAAACTGGCGTATCACTCCGACAGAAATTGCTTCCTTGCTGAATAAGAGTTTCGCTTTAGTACAACACATAGTGTATGAGAAACTCTACTACAGAAAAGTGCCCGCCAGGTGGGTTCCTCGACAGCTGACGCAAAAGAGTTAATAAATTTCAAGAGCTGCTGAGGCGAAATTTCAAGAGCTGCTGAGGCGTTATGAAGAAGAGGGTGAGGATTTTCTAGCTCACATTGTCAGAGGATGAAAGTTGGATGCACCATTTTCAACCGGAGACGAAACACGCAGGCAAAGGATGACATTCTTCTTCGTCGAAACCAAAGAAGTATGGCAACCAGCCCTCAGCAGGGAAAGTTATACTGACTTTATTCTGGAACACTACATGCCCTCACGTAGCACAGTGAATAGTGTCACCTACACTGACCTTCTCAAGAACCATTTGAAGCCAGAAATACGCACAAAGCAAAGGAGATTGCTGAGCGCAGGTGTTTTGCTTCAGCATGATAACGCCCGTCCTCATTCTGCCCATGCAACCATAAAAACCATCGACCACCTACATTTCAAGCGCCTCCCACATCTACCATACTCGCACCATCAGATTTGCACATCTTTGATCCGTTAAAGGAGCAGCTTGGAGAGCAGAAGTTCAAGTAAGCAGAAGTGCACGAGTGGCTACAGCGTCAACCCAAAGAATTATCCTTACGTAGTATCGAATCACTTCCTATCCGATGGTATAAGTGCATTGAACTGGGAGGAGATTATGTAGAAAAATAATGTACACGCAAGCATTCTTTCTGCATTTGCGATTTTCATTTGATTCTCCCTCGTACAAAAGAACAATGCATATGTATCTGTCTGTCATCAGATTTTCGCATAAAAAGGAGTTATATAGGGCCACCAAATGTATCAAGATATATCTTCACCAGATCTAATAGCATATGAAGATGCTTTTATCGATTTTTGACTCGTGGGGAACATTGGGGTCATACGTTCTGAAGGTTCAAAACGTATAAAATATCTCAGAAGCCTCTCAAGAAATTAGATAACCCAAACTACTCTACTTCGTCGGAGGTCGCATACTATTCGTTTCGTGCGAAGAAGGGCACTTCGGTATGTTAGAAATGATGAAATTTATTTTCTTTTTACGATTAATCTTATTATTTTTTAGCAACCCAAGGTTATTCCTTTCAAAATAGTTCCCTTGGGTAGCTACACAACGATGGAGGAAATGTTTCCAGTCTTCGTAGCAGTACTTGAAGGCTTCTGCTGGAATACCTTTAAGCTCGTGAGTTATGCTCTGAAGCATATTATCCAAAGTACCAAAGTGGCGCCCTTCCAAGTCTTTTTAAGCAATGGATAAAAATATATGTTACAGACTAAGAGTCGACGAATAGAGGGCTGAGGAGCCGCAGGAATGATTTTTGCTGTCATAAAGACGCACATTCCCTCCGATTGGTCTTCTGGTCAGTCGTGAGGTTCCTTGGAACTATCTTGGCATACTTTCCTGTTTTAAAATTTGATGGACTATGAACACCTTCAAATTTAACTCCTACTGATTATTCTCACTGTCAATCGACGATTTGCCCTCACAAGAGACTTCACTCTTTCCACATTGTTAGCTGTTTTTGAGGTTGAAGGTCTTTTCGCATGAGGATTGTCTTCCATTTGTTCTCGGCCTTCTAAAAAGGAGTTGTGTCGTTTGAACACTTGTGCCATGGATAGGGAATATTCTCCATAACTTTGATAAGTCACAGTAGCGCATAAGCCAACTTTTACACCAAATTTGATGGTACAACGTTGTTCAAACTTTTGCCGCTAAATGTTCGTAACACATCTTCACTTTAGACGCTCTCAATAATTCTGTAGTAACTTGAGGAAGTTCAAACTTGTACTGACTCAACGGCAAATGTTCACTCAACTGCCGTGTGATGGTGGAGGCAACAGCGTTGTCGGTTTATGCAGTATTGAAAGTCTCATTACTTTTCAACTCACTTCGTATATATATACAACTAGCTGAAATGCTTG
This sequence comes from Thermobia domestica, assembly GCF_964235325.1. Lineage (NCBI taxonomy): Eukaryota > Metazoa > Arthropoda > Insecta > Zygentoma > Lepismatidae > Thermobia > Thermobia domestica. The sequence goes on from NC_137455.1 coordinate 77,935,647, forward strand.
TTTTCCGCACGGTAAGAATATGTTTATGCAAAGTATTAAAATTCCTTTCCTCCTTAGGACACGCATTTCAATGATAGTGTTTTGATTAAAATCCGAAATGTCACCACTTCCCATCCCCATGCCGATTGGGGGGACTGAACTTGGACTTACATGGCGTCGGAAGTGCCACTATTAATCTCAGCGACACCAACAACTATAGATTGGCACTAATATCGGTCGTCCTCGGTTATCCATATGTCACTTCTTTCAACCTTCATCGCTCACAGATGAATTAGAACTTATGTGGTATCGGAAGTCACTATTCAACTCAGCGGAACTGAAAAGTATAGATTAGATACTAATATTGGTCATTAAAAAAAAAAAAAAAAAAAAAAAAAAAAAAAATTAACATGCTACTTTCTTCCTCCACCCCTCACTCTCCTATGTCGATGGGTATGAATTTGGACTTAAATGGCATCGAGAGGGTCATTATTCATCTCAAAGATCGCGAAAACTATAGTTGAAAAAGACAATAATATCAGCCGTTTTCGATGTCACCCGCTACCCCAACCCCTTTCCACGGCTACTCCCAACCCCTATTGACCCCACAACGATATATTATAAGCCTACTCATATGCGAAAACTCGGGTCTAGATTCGGAGTAGTGGTTTAGGTGGAGTTGGCCGCCAAACATTCCAATATTCATTTTTATTTACATAGAAAATTTCCCCTCCCACTACTTAATACGTTAATTTTCAAAAATGCTTGGACATGTGTCCCCTTATTTTTAATGAGAAGTTCATATACCGAGTTTCATCTTTCTAGCTTGAATAGGCTTGTGAGATATTACTTTACTTTTGGCATAAATTTTTGAACTCCCAACCCCTTTTGGGTAAGTCCTTCCGGAAGACTAATGTGGCAATACCTAAGTTAAGTCAGAGTTCACTAATGTACTAAAAATCATGAAAATCGACAGCGGTGTAGACAGGCCGGTAGCCAGACCAAAAATGTAGAGGGGCCAGGTAGAAGTTTTTTTGGGGGGGAGGGGGCGATTCAACCATATTATAGTTCATTTGCAAGCCTACCGTCAAAATTTTAGGGGGGCAGTAAAAATTTAGGGGGACCCGGCCCCCTAGACCCTCCCCGGATACGGGCCTGGGTGTAGGAGGACTTAACCATCTAACATTTTTACATTTCGTTTATGTGTGTAGATTTTTTGCATGGAAAGGAGTTACCTAGAGCTACCAAATTTTGTATTCAGATACATTTTCACCAAATCTAATCGCGCACGAAGCTGTTTATTCGATTTTCAGCTCGAAGGGGGATTGCTGGGTCTCAAAATTTATGCACGGTTCTGATTGTTTCTAAGAACGCTTGCATATATACAACTAACAAAACATTTTTCATGTGCGGATTTATCTGCATAAAAGGATAGGATCGATGTTAACTATTTACACAAGTTTAGTAGAATAGAATGAATCCCTAAACTGACTGGTTACAGCCTCGATTACATTTAGCGTAAGTTTACGCTTAGGGGTAGAAAGGGGTACATGTAAAATAGCCTAAAACAATCGATATTAATGTCAAATCCATAGTTTCAGGTGTTGCTGAGATGATTGGTGATGCACCGATGACTTTTAAGACACAAGTTTAGGCAAGAAGGGACATATCAGGTGACCTGGTAATTAACAGGGGCAACGCCAAGGATGTTGTTCATTGTTATTCATTTCGCGTTATTCTTCGTTTTCGATACGAGTAGCAACCCCGAAAGCGTTTCCCGGGAATTAACAGGATCATCATCGAAGGCGTTTCTCTTCATTAGTTATTTCTCTCATTTCTTTATTTTCACAGAAATAACACCAAAGATGTAGCTGTTCGTTATTCATTTCACTCAGTCTTTTCTGGAAATAGACAAGGGCAACGCCGCGGCAGTTGCTCTTCGGTATTTATTTATTTTACTCATTTGTTTACCTTAAGATATTTTGGATAAACCCTATCGTCCCCGTGCGAAGAACAGCCATTTCAGCTAGTGAAATAATAAAATTAATTTCGATTCATAGCACATCAGGTCATGTCAAGTAAGTCTTGCATAGTTATTACCGTGTCCGATAGTGGCACAAATTTCGCAATATTATAAATAAATATAACATTTTTTATGACAGAGCTATCGATATCTTGGAAACTGCATGTTTAAATTTACGCGTAAGTGTGTTACAAATTACGGAAAATTATGCATTCCGAAGAATTTTGCCAAAACGATCTATAATTTAAAATAAAGTACAGGGCCGCAGTGCTAAGTGATAGAGCAATCATCTCTGGTGCGTGGGGTCTCTGGTTCCATTCTAGTTTGCCCCAAGTGGGCTTTGTGATGAACAGACACTGTGCGAGGAATTTCTCCCACATTCTTCAATTGACCATACCACCTCTGGTTTTTCAGTGATGAAGGCATACCGTCTCTAGTTTTTCAATGATTAAAGCATACCGTCACTAGAAAGTAGATGCTAAATACCTTCAATAAATCGATTTGTATGCACAGTAATTGACGAATAGCTTTGCACGTAAGTTTTTTTTTCTTATGTAGAAATAATTTCTAAGTTGACAACACCAACATTTTCTTACCTTTTTCCTACCTTTTGTTTTTAAAATCAGGTGTCTGAAAACAAGTTCACCTAGTTTACATTTTGATGTGCGATATTGAATTGTTTCTTTATGTCTGTGTCTTCTTGTCTTAATGCATATAAATGCCGTGTTATGAGCATGGGCGGGTTTAGGGGTTCTGCTGTGGGAGCGTACCTTCCGGGTGTTTGGAATACCCCACAGTCGAGTGGGGGACCGGAAGTTTTCCCGCAGGAAATTATTAATATCCTCATTCTGTTTTTGAGCATTTTCATGTATAATTCTCTATAACAACATAAGGGGATTAAAAAAAAAAAAAATTGGACGGGATCAAAGTCTCTCCATGCCCCCCCCCCCATCCCTCCACGTTACTACAGAGAAGCTTTCCAATGGTTTTCAGTAGAGATGCAAGGACTCGAAAAAAAAACGGCTTTTTTGAAAAAAAAAACTCGGTTTTTTCTGCTTTGCTTTTTTGCTTGGGAAATTTTGGGCTTTTTTCAAAATTCTGCTTTAAATCGATAAAGCAGACTTTGTTTCGCTTCTCTATAACACAGAAAGTCATTTAATTAGTGGTTGATGCCGATAATAATATAAAACCTCGAAAATAAACCATGAATTTAGAAAAGATATTTTAAACAATTTTACTTCAACATTTCTACATTATGAATTCCAAAAGATTAACCAATGTATATAATAAACACATTTTAACCTCCTATATACAAAAGTAAGCAGAGTTGGCAAGAACCATGGTTGTTCCTGAAAATGCCAAAAACCCGTTTTTGGGGGGGCAGTTTAAACCAGGCTTTTTTGGGGTTTAAACCAGGTTTTTTGATTTAGATATTTTGCTTTATGTATTTATATTACATATTCACAGAAATAAGTTTGTTTTGCCTTGGTGTTATTATTCAACAACGGGGTTATGCTGGAAGAGGCCCATAAGCTTAAAGAAGTCCGGTCAGTAAATGTCTTAAATTGAGAAACTCCCGCCCTAGCCATCGGGAAAATCCCGTCATTCTTTTAAATGTAAAACAATAACGGGAAAATCCTGTAAAATCTAATTTGCATGTAAAATTTAAAGGTCAACGTATTATAATCAGTACGCCAAAAATTTAGGTATTAAATTACAAATTTAGTATGTAGGTATCATTGAAAGTCCAATCCAAGTTAATGTTGGAAGCTAAGTAGGCAATCGATAAATTTTACCAATTTTAATCAATATATTTAAGCAACCTTCGCTTCTTTATAAAACAACAGGCATGCAGAAATATATAATTTGGTTTCGTTTCGTATGTTTAGGCTTAACATCCTTACGTAATACCGAGGTTATCAACGAGAAGACTTTCGCTTAAAGTGACATCCGAAAGAGTACTTGGTTTACACATGAAAGAAGGGTTGTGGTTCGACCGAGAATTGAACATGGGACACCTTGATTAAAAGGTGAAAAGGAAATAAGACTAATGCAGATGGTTTGACATGTGAAACGTCATCATAAAGTTCACACGATTCGCATTTTTGTTCTTGTAATTTTTTTAGTTTAAACCAGTTATTTAAAAAAAAAAAAAAAAAACAGCTGGTATAAACGAGCCAACCCTAAGAGTAAAAACTTCTTTTAAAAAATACACAAATAACTAGCAAAATTGTATGTAGTATTTTTACTTCAAAATATTCCATACCCTTTTTTTGAAACAAAATAAAATTAAAATAAAACATAAGAGAAATACTTAGATTTATATGATACAATTAAAGGCTGCACATCTGGAACTTTTGGTTCTGTATATTCTTGAAATTCTACAGTCAAGTTTTTTATAACCACCATCAAGGGCGCCCATCAGGGGGGTTAAGGGGGCGCTTGCCCCCTAGAGGAAAATGTACTTCAGAATATTGAAAATCCAATAGGATTTTTACATTAGTTACAGCAAAATTTAAAACTATTTTTGAAACGTCGCTTATACTTGCTCCTCCTTGGAAACCACAACATGGGCGCCCTTGACCACCATCACGGTTTACCCAATCCTCAAGTTTTCTGAATTTTTAACAAGAAGGATTCAACATATCATTACGGAACTCCCCCCCCCCCAAAAAAAAAAAGACCGGAATATATTTAAGTTAAGCTAAATACAACTGCACAACAAACGTGACTGAGTGGTTGGCTTTTGCGCTTCTGTCGGGAAGTCCGGGATTCAACCCAGCATTCGACCATTCTGGCAAAGGCTTCCTTCATTCCATCTCAGAATGTAGAAATAGTGCGTGTACTGGCCGACTAGGAGTGTAGGAGTTGGCCGACTTCCTTTCTTATTGTTTTTAAATCGTTATTATTACTAATTACCAGCAGTGACGGTTTTGCGAAGGTTAGAGGATCGGTCTTTCGGACTGAAGCCTGTTCTCCAAAGTTGTGGAATGTCTAAAACGAACGAAATATCTATTAGTTATGCCTTTACTCATAAACTTTAAGCTCCCGTCAAATAAAAATTACGAATGTTTAGAAAAGCTAAACATTAGTAGTAAGAAAACCCCTCCCAAAACACTTTTTTAAATTCGCCACTGATTCTCAGTATAAAATGATCTTCAAGGTTGTATCCGGAAGATTATTGCTAAACATATAAACGAAACGAAATATTAGTTATGCCTGTACTCATAAACTTCAAGCACCTCCCAAATAAAATACGGACTTTTTAGAAAACGAAACAATCAGAGAAACCCCTCCCAAAGTACTTTTCTAAATCCGCTATTGATTATTTGTATAAATTGGTATTCAAGGTTGTATCTGGAAAATTATTGCTAAATCATTGCACAGTGGAAATACGGTTTGACGGACATATTGAAAAACGTATGCTTTGACGGATATATAGAAAAACGTAAGTTTAACTTTCGTGCTAGAAGCTGGAGTACTAAGCTCTTAGAAATGAAACACGGATGACAAACTAAAATGATCTAGAGAAGGAAAAAAATGTCGATAACTCAAAAGTTAAAATAAAGTTAAATAGCCTGTAAAATTGCCCTCAAATACTACATTCTTCATGTTAGCTTTAATTCGTAAAATATGTGCTCCATCCATCTTGATGGTGAATTACAGAGCTAAATATAGCATTCAGGTCGTGGAAATCTTATCTAACTATATAATATACTATAAGAAAGCTATTTGGATAGAAAAATCATGAAAATGAAAAAAGCCAAAATTTCCAAAATTCTCGGTTTTTTTCCAAAAAAGCCGGCTTTTTATGTGAAAAAAAAACCATCGATTCAAAAAAGTCGGCTTTTTTGCATCTCTAGTTTTCAGTCATTATGTAAATAGAAATGCAATCTTTTAGGAAACATACCCTTACTGCACTTCAACATTTTGATAGCCGGTATGTCGAGTCCAAATCGTAATAAAACATACCGCCTCTGGCTTTTTTCCACTTCGAACACTGTGTCCAAAATAATATTACGTTAGGAGCAATGTTATAGGTCCCCCGATAGTGAAATAAGATATCATCTGAAAAGACATTCAGGATGCCATCTGGAAACAAACCAGTTGGAAGAGAACAACCACTATATATCGTTGGGATCTTTCTACCTTGCATCTTCTTACTTCAAGACCACTTCTACCAGTATGTTTAACGCTAATTATAGTGAATTTTAATTTAAACACATATTATGATGCACTTTTCTGTATTTTTGCGTTATCATTTATTATTTCTTTTACGTTAATGCGTAAAATGCGTAATTATAGTAGTATTACGTTTAATAATGTATAGCATAAGCATTCAGTCACTACACTCTTCTAAATCAAGAAAAATGATACATGAGTACGTAGTTCAATACATTTAGAATACAGTGTTTTCCTTGAGCGAGGCAAACGTGGGAGTAGACCACTAGTTCGAATGTAGATCACGTCCTATGTAGATTTGCTGCTGACAAAGGTGGTAAATAAAGTTCAATCAATGAAGCAAACAAATTAGCCTTCTCTGTTAGTCTAGTGGCTAGAGCGCGTGCCTTTGGTGAACATGCTCACACACTCGATTCCTAGTTGGAGGCTTTGAACTCATTATAGTGGTTCAGATTTCACCTCAATGTATAAGTTCACATCTACGGAAGTTTTGAGATACGCATTGTTGTGGCACAGTATTTGAATTCCAACAATTGCGTTCGGTAGTGGTATCCAGAGCGAAGAAGCGAAGCAAGTTTCAATTCGCCTCGCTTATCGGCGTGGCCGTATCGCCTTCACTTGTTTGTTGATGTGAGCAGTATTCGGCTGTCTAGAATGGAGCTCGAAAGGGAACATTTTCGGGCAATGATCATTTACGATTTCAAAAGTGGTTTGAACGAGACACAAGGCCTTGACCGTTTGCAGGGGGCATTTGGGGACCTTGCTCCTTCCCGTGCTACAATTTTTCGGTGGTTTGGTGAATTCAGAAGACGCCAGACATCGCTTAAAGATGAAGAGAGAGCTGGACGTCCGGCAACAGCTGTGTCAGATGAAAACATTGCCGCTGTGGAACAAATGATTCGAGAAAATCCTCGAACAACTTTCAAGGACATTGAATCTACAGTGAACATTGGATCGCCAGCAGTAACAAAAATTCTTCATAATCATCTTTGGCTCAGGAAGGTTTCATCTCGTTGGGTGCCTCACACTTTGACTGAACAGCAGAAGCGCATGCGTGTGGAATGGTGTGAAGAAATGCTTGCAAGATTTGATGGAGGCAATTGTCGACGCGTCTCTGACATTGTTACTGGTGATGAGACTTGGAACTATCAATTTGACCCTGAAAATAAACGCCAGGCTACAGTTTGGATCTTTCCAGACGAAAATCCACCCACGAAAGTGAAGCGACCGCGAAGTGTGGGGAAAAAGATGGTCGCAACTTTCTTCTCCAAATCTAGCCATGTTGCAACTGTTCCACTGGAAGAACAAAAGACTGTTACTGCTCAGTGGTACACCACTGTTTGCCTAACAAAAGTGTTCCAGAAACTTCGGGAACAGCGTCCAAGAACTGGATTGCGTGGGATCCTGCTTCATCACGACAATGCGTCCGCACATACGGCCAACATCACAATTTAGTTTTTAGAATCTACGGAGGTCAAACTTATGACTCATCCGCCGTATATCCCTGACCTGTCCCCGTGTGATTTTTTTCTGTTCCCCAGGATCAAAGATTGCATGCGTGGGAAGAGATTTTGCAGCCCTGAAGAAGCTGTAGTGGCTTACGAGAATGAACTTTCAACACTTGAAGAAAAAGACTGACAACACTGCTTCCAAAAGTGGTTTTCGAGGATGCAAAAGTGTGTACAGTGTAATGGTGAATACTTTGAGAAAATGTAAGTATTAAATTGATTTTAAGTATGTAAGTTATTTCACATCTCAAAATTGCCGTAGTGACCCTCGTAGCCTCGATGCTGAAAAGAAATGCTAAGCTTCAAGACACAAAAAACGAATTAAAGAACAATTTGTGACAAACCTCCTATATAACTGAAACAAGAAGTTGAATACTCGCAGGTTTGTTCGTAATGCTTTGAAAATATACATATAACTGGACAGAACTAAAGAACTCTTGAGAATTCATGGCACTCTTTTTGACTGATTGATTACATTTAATTATTTAAATTCACAAATATGCTGATTGGTTATAGGATTGAACGAATGATATCTTAAAAGAGACAATCTTGGGACAGCCTGGGGAATTCTCCTTTAACCTGTAGGAAGGAACTTTCTCGAAAGATCGAGATTTTTCTTATCGGATAAATATAAGCTCTAGATTTATTGGATATGCTGAAGCAAGAATATTTGCACAAAAAATCTCCTTCTGCCGAAGGGTTCATATTGCCCCCTACTTATCCCTCGACGAATATGTCTGAATAGTTTTTTCAATACCAATTTGACGAAGCAAATTAGAACCGTGAAAAATTAAACAATCACACTGAAGAGCTTTCCAGAGATAGCAATTGCATTAAACGTGCACTATTTTCCAACATTTACCTTAGGCAAAGTGGAGTACTTAACCGTTAATACATTGGAAAATGTATTATTAATATCTAATTCATAATTAGGTTCGTTAGAAAATACTTTAGCCAAAGAAAGATAAGTTATGCACAAAATAGAACTATGAAGTTTTTTTCATTAACTATCGAAATTCCATTTACACATTTTAAGTACCTATTCATCTGAATATCCTGCTGTATAACTTATGTCTATCGCTCACGCACAGAAGGTCATTTTAAACGTTAAGAAAATAATTACCACACATAATAAAGTTGGTTACAACGCGAATTATTGTTTTTTCTTCAGGGTTGTACATTATTTCTTTTGTTCATGTTGTTCCAAATTATAATTCTTAAAAATGCAATAATTCTTCTTAAATTATATTAACATATTTCCAATTCCCCAATTTCAATCAGGTATGCTGCAGAAATACCAGCTTACTGAAGTAAATAATCAATAGAGAATTTTTGTTGGTGTGTCAAGTACGTTGCTGATTTTCTGGAGGATTATTTACGAAGGTTGAGAAAAAATAAGTTTCCCCAGGAGATTATGGAGAAGTGTTTATGCAAGACGAATAATATACTGTGAAAATAAAGAACAAGTATTACTTACTTTCTCGCATAAGAACCAAGGACGCATTTGCCATACTGCTTTACAAAGTTTAAAAACTCTTCTTGTTAAAAATGTGTGAACTTTTTTACAGCTACCCTCACTTCGTTATTGGTTCCCAAGTGACTTCCATTGAAAATCTTAAATAGCGGAAAGAAAAAATGAAATGAAATCTTTGAGTTTTACGTCCCACGGTTATGCCGGTTAGGCTAAAGAAGACGGTGATGATGAATAATGAATGAAATGGTGGAATGAAGAAAGTGGGAGGAAACGGGAGAACCCCGAGAAAACCCACGCACACGGTGTTTGTCCACCCCAAAGTTCACTTGGCGGGGGCTGGGATCGAACCCGGGACCCCAAGCACCAGAGGTGAACGCTCTACCACTGAGCCACCGCGGACCTAGATAGCGGACAGAGATGGGAGCTGCTCGGTGCGAAGTTGGGACTCTACGACGGATGAGAAAGGTGCCACCCAACTGAAGATGGCAAATGGTTTTATGTTGCCGCCGCAAAGTATGGTCTTCCATTGTCGTCTAAAACGAGAACCTCAGAAGTCAGAAGGCCAGGCTGCTTCCTGCGAATATTACACTTCAATCTTGTTAGCATCTGATAACACTACTGAGCACTGATTGCTCCAAGTGTTCTTGCCAGGCACAGAATGGACCTTTCTGCTAGTAGTATGACAACATTAACTGCAAAAAATTGTCGTACGTCACCAAATATATGAGTAGCAGTTGCATTAAACTGATGTGTTGTTTGCTCCATTACTTTAACGTTTCTCGGGGTACGGGGGAGAGGGGGAACTTATTTTCCGACTTCTCCTTCTATACCGAGAAGTATCACCCATCCCGAGTTTATTTACCTCCGAGTCTTGTTTCATTTTATTGCAAGTTTAACGTAGGTTTTAAACACCAAGATTACGCAAGACGCGGGTCTATAATTTAACGTGGATTCAAAATAGAAATGAAAATGAAATGAAATCTTTAAGTTTTACGTCCCACACTTATGCCGGTTAGGCTAAAGGAGACGGTGATGATGAGAGATGAGTGAAATGGTGGAATGAAGAAAGTGGGAGGAAACGGGAGAACCCCGAGAAAACCCACGAGCACGATGTTTGTCCACCACAAAGTCCACACGGCACGAGCTGGGATCGAACCAGGGACCCCAAGCACCGGAGGTGAGATTCCAAATAGAGTTGTCCTACCAATATTCTGAAACAGATCTTCCACAAAAGACGAGAATGCAGACCAATTAGCCAAAACTGGGAATTGTGGGTTCGACCCATCGTTATTAGTAATAATTTTCAAGTCCACTCGCCTTGGTCAGTAAATTCAATGAAGTGACTTTAAAGTTCCATTATAACTTCCTACTAGCTTGAACAAAGATGATGAAAGTCTTCTAGATTATTTTCCCTGCTTATACAAACTTTGAAATAATTTTTCAGAACCACAAAAGAGAATACAATGGGATAATATTTAAGTTCAAAGTTTATTACAATTCAAGTAAATCAAGCTACCAACTTCTAGATTTTGATATTTTACAGTACTCAGCAGAACCTCAATAAAAAAAGAAAAAAATGAATTCCGTCACCGTGCTGTGACATTCATTATTTTGTAATGTGCTTTGTTTCGAGTTTAACATTTCTTATCAGCAGAGAAGATACACGCAGAGCTTCAAGTTAAGGTATAATTCTAAACAGTCATCTTCGGGACCGAACAGCGGGAATCGAACTCTGAATTACACAGAAAACGCGCAAACTAGTCACTTAGATAAACTGTTGTAGCTGTTCTGAGTACAAGTAGTTTTCAACTGTTGGGAAGTGTGAAAATCAAAATGACTCATCTGGAATCGAGTAAATAACCATTCCCCAAGGTAAATGTGCTAACCTAACAACTACAGAAGAAAATTTCAGCTACCATATACACGGACACAAAGTAGGTAAATGCTGAAGAAGGAGGAAGTAATATTACAATGTAGCAAGCATAAATTACAAAGAAATTACGCAACACAAAAAAATTATAAAGAGAGCAACATGCTAATGACTACTCCATAATTACAGAAGTCTACGCTCGTATCATCTCCCGTATTATGATCTTTGTAATTATCTCTGGATTTATTATTATAAGAATAACAGAAAGAGAGAAAAGAAAACACTGTGAAGGCACCTTGTGGAAAAAGAAAAGAAAACCATACTAGAAGGAGAGAAATTGTTACATGGCTTGTGAAAGTTGAAGGTCGTTACGACATACCAATGAGAACGACAAAAAGCGAAAAAGAAACAAAAAGTCAACTTACAGGGGGAAAAAATCACGAGATAAGGAAAACTTGGAGGAAATATTTAAGTGCACTAATGCACTTTAAAACAACTTTCACCGTTTTCTCTAGCCACCTACTTACGTCATCTAGTATATACAAAGTAAAGCACGAGTCGTAAATAGTATAGTCACGATAATTAGAAGTCATAATGAACTTATTATTTAATCAAATGTTGATATGAGTCATTTGACAGCTGTGGACAATGCCCGTTATATGCGGTATAACTTTCCTTCATAAGAAAAATATTTTGTGAATGGGTGCAGTGCAGACTCTAGTTAACGAGGTAATGTCAAAAGCAGGAACCTCGCTCATGGGGTTACCGAACCGAACTGTTGTTAGCGTTTAAAAGCTATTGGGGCTACTAATAAAAATTAGATAATTAAATTTAAGATACAGAATTAGCGAGGAGAGTTTATCAGGCATCTGTTATTACATGTGGAAGTAATCCAACAACGGTAGTTACTGGATCACCTAACTAACGACTAACAGATCACCTGTGTTTCCGCTCCTAAAATCGTCCTTAGATGTAGTTTTACAAAGAGTTAGTTTATTCGAAAGATCAATCTATGCTCTGTATCCTCCCCCAAAAATCACCTATAAAGATGATTTCACATTCTTTTCGATGTTATGCAACCCAACACACACTAAAGTATTGCGTGCTTGCCTTATAAATTTATTTTTTAGTTTGATATCCCATGACTATGCACCGTGGTTAAGGAAGACGTAATTATGAGATGGATGACAATGGTCGTATGAAGAAAGTGTGTGTGTGGGGGGGGGGATAGAGAACCTCGAGGAAACTCAAGCACACGGTGTTTGTCCTCCTCTAAGCCGAGTAAGCTCTAAAATCGAAGCAGGCACCCCACGCACGACAGAAATGAGTGTTCTACTATTAAGTCACTGACTATTTTCGATGTAAAGGAAAGTGAAAAGTTTTGGGACCACCATTCCTCAACGGTATAGTGTTCTAATAAACTGTCAGTAATATCTGTGATCATTGTGCACAATTTAGACATCGCAACTTTGTCGATTCTTTTGTCATAAGTAATAAACGTAAGAGCCTTGTTTCGCTGAGCTTAATAATAGACAATGCTATCGAAGGATGTGAAAGTGTATTTTTTAGCAATGACACGATAGACCTACTTTATACGTTTCAAGAGGTAACCTTCATTTGGCTAATTTAACTTCTATTTATTGAATAATTAATTATATTAAAATACACTTGGTCTTAAATGAGCATCCATGGCGTGAGGCGTGACATTTTTTTCATGAGAACTGGATGAAGCAATCGTGCGTGTGAATTCGTTAACAAAAAAGCGGCTACATGTTTAATACATGCGACTACAAATGCTCTAAGCCTGTTTCAGACATTATGGAGAGACGTTCTGACTCGTGATTAGTGTCATATTAAAGAGTTCGGCTAACATGTTTCTGCAGTAGTCAGGCCTTTAGTATGACGTTAATCATACGTCAAAACGACTCTGGATAAGACCTTATATATCAAAGACTGAATGATAAAAATAATCTAAGTATTGTCCTTTAGAAAATACACTGCGAACATAATTAATATATAGATCTATATCTTTATAACTACATCTTCCACTTAATAAAAACTGTACTAGTGATCATGTGCATTGCTGAAGAGAGCGATTTTTTCAGTTAAATGTTTTATATTTTAAATTGAACCGGGAGGAGCCCAACATCATCTCCCTGCTCTGACCGGCATATATGCAAATGTTAACAACCCACATCAGGCTGGTTTGACTTTTCGCACGAATATGTTTTCTTAGAAAATGGTTTATTTTTTTCAACTTAATTCATATCATGATCTCCCTTGTATAACATCATCTTCAAAGCGACCCCCATAAGTATTTTCCGGTTTGTAATAAGCTTTTCTTATTGTTGCTACTTATCACTTACAACATATGTGCAAGACTTATACGGGAATAAAAGTAACAATTTGACTATAAGTATGGAAATCTACAAAGTATTATATAAAAATTTTAAAAAAAGGACCTTGTTTGTGATAGAATCACGGGAAAGCGTCTAAATATATTGAAATGATTTTTTGGATAGAGTTATCACCTACCTCGAATTCGGTTTTTATCAAGTTACTTTGATCCGTATCCTAAGGGAAAGGTGCACGGGGTTCATAATTCATGCGTAAACTTCCGTACCTCACGAACCTCAAACTTGAACATGACATTCGGAATATAGACTTCTCATTAAAAACAAACATATCCCAGCATTTAAAAAAAATATTTAAGAGGGGGGGAGGGCAGGCAAGATGACTTTTTAAAACAAAAATATATGTTTGTATGTTCCAATATAACTCTGGAACGTCTGAATCTACCTCCCAAACTTGTACGTACGCATATGACTTACACTCTGGAATCAAATGCTCTGGGAGTAAGACATCCCTAACACACATACGGGAATACGAAGGCGGTAACATAAAAATAATTGAAAACGACCAATGTTACTGTCGAATTCATAATTTTCCGGGTGTTTGAGATGAATAGTGATACACCCGATGACGTTCAAGTCTAAGTACCAGCGTCATCAACATGGGGGTGAGAAGGGTTCAAAAATAAAATGTTCAAAACGACTGGGATTAATGTCGAAACCATAGTTTGCGAGGTGGGAGAAAGATCTGATCAGTTTGAAATAATTTCTGGAACATAGTTAGCACTCATCTTAACTGGGTTTTTATCATCACTTTGACTAAAGGGCGTATTCTAGAGGGTTAGGTTGTTTCAATTACCACTATACTTGCATTGAAATGCATATCATAAGGGGGAAAGGAATTCAAATATTTCCCATACACCTAATCTCCCCGTGTGAAGAGCAGGCATTTCTAGAGATGCGCACGAGACGAGTCAAGACATAATTTTCCGGGCAAAATTCGAGTCGAGGCACAGCTCTTCCAATAGAAAAATATACATTTTTCGAGTCGAGACATCACTTTTACAGCACATTTTCGAGATGAGACAGTCTCAAATCTTGTCTCGTGCGCATCCCTAGGCATTTCTGCTAGTAAATATACAGCACCAAAATAAGGAATTGAACATAATCTCTAAAAATATATTTGCCACTACTAGATCCTAATTACATTTATCTATTTCACTCCCTTCACCCCCGGTTGAGAAACCTAACTCTAGAGTTACCATTTAAAAAAAAGTATCGGATTAGTTTGTTGTTGTTGTTGTTGTTATACGTTTGAGACTTGAACTTATTTCTTCCTGTTTTTGAGCTACAGCCTACAGTAAGTTATTCACAAATACCGGACATTTTCAAAGTTTCCAGCCAAAAACACAATTTAATAAAAAAAAGTTTTAAAAAATAATTTCCATGCCCGATCTCGTAAATAGTAATAACAATTTGTAATTGAGACAAGTTTCAATCATCTGACAAGACTTATTTTTCTGAAGGACTGTCTACGATACAGGATAACGTAAAAACAAACGGGGCACTTCAATTCACTTGGCGGTAACCAGTGTCTCAATCTCTGATAATTTTACTCCCTTGGCACTACCTTGGACACTGTTTCTCGTGACATACCTAACACACTGACCACCTTAGGTACACTTGTCTCAACTAACCATGCACCACCCATTTGGCCCGTTTGAAACTCAGAAAGGTCTTCCATTTTGTATTAGCACCGTTCATCTTCTTCAGCACATGTCTCCGCTGCATCCTGCCTGATGTACTACAGAAATCACCTAACATATCACTAACAACGGTCAGGCACTAGACAAATGCCTCATATGTTGCAAACTACAGATGTTTGCATTATTTTGGACATATTGTATAATGTTCTTGTCTCATTATTTCGAAAATTGTGAACAACAGGAATCCATTGTAACACTTCTCTTAACAAAATGAGACATGTAAATGTTGTTATTTGTATTGTTAGATACTATTTCAAGGAAGTCGGGGCATCTGTGCCTATACTAGCCACTCTGGAACTCTTTTGTATAACATGAGGACACCTTTACTTTCGGACAAATACCTTTCCTTTTCTTTTATTGTAAGCAAAGCGACAACCTAAGTAATAATAATACTAATAATTATTCAATATTATTTATTTTAGCCTCTTTGTAGTAGAATTTCCAAGCACTACTCGCGCTCCTTTGTAAACGAAATGTTAACTTTCTAGAAAATAAAAAGGATAAATTTCTTGTATACTGAAATAAAAGTAAAGTTTAGAAGATACTAAATCCTTCATCTCGTTTCTTTTATACTCGTTACTTTACACAGCAAATATACATTCGAAAGTCATTTTTATAAATAAATAAATAAATAAATAAATAAAACTTTTCTCAAAACCACATTTATAAGATTCATCATGTTGTACGATCTCTTAAGGCTTAGAAAACCTGACGGTAGAAAGTGGCGTTCTGCACTCCAAATCACAATTTCATTTTGCATGTCATCATGGATAAGTCTACCATCTACCTCTAACGTAAGTTCTTTTGAAGCAGAGAAGAAAGTCGAAGCCAAATTAGGGAAACAGGAAGGAAGAACTTCGACCTTAAATGCGTTCTACAAACGGTAATGTTTATCATTATTGTTGTTACACAGAAGTAGACTTCAAGAATAATATGTTTACACTTATTCTTTACACTCCTTGTGCTTAAAGGAGGTCGCGGTGGCTCAGTGGTAGAGCGTTCACCTCTGGTGCATAGAGTCCTTGGTTCGATTCCAGCTCGCGCCAAGTGAACTTTGTGGTGGACAAACATCATGTGTGTGGGTTTTCTTGAGGTTCTCCCGTTTCCTCCTACTTTCTTCATTCCATCATTTCATTCATTTTTCATCATTACTGTATCTTTTAGCCTAGCAGGCCTAAACGTGGGACGTAAAACTTAAAGATTTCTTTGTGTCTAGAAAACGCTTTCCTGCTAAATGAGAAATAATTCTTTAAATAAATTTTCGTATCATTCTCCTGAGATTTTCTTTGACTTATTAAGACACGAAGTAAAGCATTAGTGAATACGGCACCTCAGTCTTCACTCCTTATATGAAGGTTCCTATTAGATCCCATGTGCGTTTGGATAAGGTCCCGTTTCTTCGCAATTCTCGTATTTTCTTCCCACTATACTCATTTCATCATTTCCTTATCATTTACCTAAACGCATCAGGCGGGGTACAACCAACGTGTGTTGCAGTAAAAAAAAAAAAAAAAAAAAAAAAAAAAAAAAAAAAAGTGTCATGCGTACATTACATGAAGGAGTTTGGGTTGTATAGCGTGATATATTTTCAATATTGAAACCGGAAGTGGTAGTAATTTCTACTACTTCCTGTTTAAGTAGAGAGAGATAACAGTAAAGATGGAATATATGTTTGAGACGCTTAATTGATTACAGAAAACTGTTTCTCACGATCTATTACGAGTTTTATATTCTATAGCTATCAGCGTTAAAACCAAAACTAATTAATTTCTGCCACTTCCAATTTGAAAAGGGGGTTACGATAAAAGATCATACATACTCTTACAACGTTAAATCGATTAAAAAAACGCTTTTCGCTCTCTCTTATCGTGTTTGTTCTATGTAGATTATTAAAACCGGAAGCTTTAGTGGATTTCTACCATTTATGGCTCCAGTAGAATTCTGGATGGAGATAAAAATGTATTCTTGCGACGCCTAATCGATTGCAGAAAACCATTTTTCTATATCGATTACCGTTTTTACTCTTTAGCGATTACCTTTAATACAAGAAGTGGTTCATATTTTGCCGCTTTGGACTTCAATAGAGAAATTAGATTGGAGAAAGATGCAATATGTCCTGGGACACTTAACTGATTGGAAAAAATCGCTTCTAATTGTTACCGTTTTTACTCTATGACGGAAATATTAAAACAGGAAGTAGTTGATTTCTGCCACTTCCGGTTTAGTATAGATATCAGAGTGAACATGGAATCTACTCTTGGAACGCTTAATTGATTACAGAAAGCTATATCTCGATATAAATTATGGTTTTCATTCTATGACAATCAACGTTAAAACCGGAATTGGTTGACTTCTGTCACTTCTGGTTTGAATAGAGGGTTAAGAGGGAAGATGATACATATTCTTAAAACGATTAAAAAAAACAGTTTCTCGCTATCTCTCATAATGTTTGCTCTATGTAGATTATTGAAACCGAAAGTTTTAATGGATTTCTGCTACTTCTGGTTTAAGCAGAGAGATTAGAGTGGAGACGGAATATACTCTTGAGACGCTTGATTACAGAAAACTGCTTCTTTCTATTTATTACCATTTTCACTGTATAATGATTACCGTTTAAACCGGAAGTGGTTAATTTTCTGCCAATGAGGCAAGATGACAGTGCGCCACAGATTTCCATGCAAGAGCTGTCGAAGAGTGGTTTCACAGACATTGAGATGAATTACAATTTCCTGGCAGCCTAATTCGAAGACTCCCAACATTATTGAACACCTGTGGTCAGTTCTGAAGCAGATATATTTTCTTTTTTGCTGAAGGAACTGAATGCTGTATTGCTTGAAGAATGGTCCAATTTCTCTGGAAATCATTTATAGCTACGACTAATGAAAGCTAATCTGGAGGCGAATGATGGTCCCATGTAGTATTAAGCACGTTAAGTAGCATTTTCTATATGTGTTTCCATTATTTTGATAATCATCGCATATAATTTTACTTTTTGATTAGCACTTTTCCGAATAAGCATCCGTCAAAGTTTGATTCTTTTACCATTCAGAATCGTCCTTGAAGACAGACCGATCGGAAAGGTATTTGCAGTGCTTGAACTTGCAAGCTTACATTGATCGAAATCAAATCATAGTATGCTAATTTAAAAGCTACTTTACTTACCTATGAACAAAATTAAGAGATTTCCGCATATAAAGTTGCCACGCTTTCATGTAACACTTGATAAGTTAAGATCTTTTTATTCTTTTTTTTTTTTTTTTTTTAACACACTTTACTATTCAGGACGGGGAAAAGTAAGAACAGCCAATATATCATTTTTGTGAAATACTAATTATTTAAGCACTAAAGACATCAAGTAAACTCTTATCTATCCAAAACAGGAATACAAATTAAGTGGCACACCAGACAGTACACAGTTCGCCAAGCAAGGTAAATACGTACGCGAATAGCTGCGAAGGACGAATATATGCTCAGTACGTGAATGATAAGTAGATATTTGAGATATTATAGAATATAATTCTGATTTTTAAAACTGTTTGATCGATGAGTTTGTGCTTTGTTTCATGATACTGAGTTCATCAAGGTAATGGCGACAATCCCCCCCCCCCCGGGAAACCGGACGGGGCTAAATTTAGGGGGTCATTTAAAACATCAAACTCGATCATACTGTGTTTCACCGCCGCTGTGTGTTTAGTACTTCATTGAGCATAGGAGTTTAGCACAATTCTATTTAACACACACACTCGCAGTCTACAGTAAAACCAGGACTATGCAATTTACATTTTTACGAGAAGTATGTCAATAATGATAGTTTTCAGGGGTTGGAACCAACTTTTCCTTTATACTAACCGATAATAGAACGATGAAAGAAAAACCAATAATGACTATCCCGCAGGTCAACTAAATAGACTCATTTGCTGAACTAACTGACTAATAGACTGCAGGTCAACTAAATACACATATTTATTACATATTAGCGTAAGTCCTCGTTCTTCGCACAGGGAGAATAAGGTTTATGAATATTATCTAAAAGTATCCATACCCTCACGTGTGTGGCTGTTCCTGGTATACTTCGTGCATTATCGGCAAACTTCAGCCGGGCTGTGCGATTGAAGATGGAGGCGGGACGCGAGCTGGACTCGCCCTCCATCTTTTCCTTTCTATGTCAAATATCAATATCAATAAATACAGAAACGCATGTTTAATATTTTAAATGGAAAGCATAAATATCAAATGCCATTTTTCTAAACCCAAGAAATTTCAATTGGCATCTTCATGAACTACCTTAGCCCTTTTCCTTCCATTGTAGGTAAAAAAAAAAAAAAAAAAAAAAAAAAAAAAAAAAAAAAAAAACCCGAAAAAGTCTAAAAACCAATTTCACGTCTCTAAACGAAAGGGATTTCGACATACAAACATCTTTTTATAATAATCACAACCCCAAATTAATCTCCTATCAAGTGAAATTTTTTAAAAAATGTCCATATTTCGAGATCTCTTAAGTTTAGAGACATTAAATTTGGAATTTAAGCTTTTCCTTTAAAATAAACAAACACATGTTTATGTGTTAAATATATGATCTAGATAAGGGAATCATCCCCACCACTTTTAATTCCCACATCTCTTCTTCCCTTTTAGGTATTTTTTTTTTAAAAGGCTGAAACATATATTTTAATAACTTAAAATGAGAAGTCTAAATATCAAATTTCATATCTCTGACCATTTATAAGATATGGTCATGTTATTAAAATAAATGCAACTTTCATTTTCTCATTTCTACTTCTTATTTCCAAAAATCTTTCCTTAGTGATACCTTACGTCACAAATTCTGTATAATGTTCAAATTTCAACTCTCTAGATTAAATAGTTTGGTTTAGACGTTGATTGGTCAGTCAGGACTTCTTTTGTATGGAGATCCTGAAAAATATAAATTCACGCACGTAATCAGGGATTCAGCTTCAGGAAGGAGCATTCTTCTGCACCTACTATTCTCATCTTCCGACTCCTATTTCTCCTTGACCTTGTTCAACACCTTCATTTTTGTCTTCTATACCTCTTTTTTATATAAAAAAAGAAAAAATGAAAAGGGGTGGGGCAGAGAAGGGATAAAACAGGATGACCGTCGGATAGCGGGTTTTCTAATCACGTGATCTAACAGCGGAGCGGTTACTCGGTCACCATTCACTAGCATCTTTCTCTTTCCCAGTTCAGTTGGTCGGACTCCTCACCTGAACGAAAACAGCGCCCCTCCTCCCCCTTTCTCCTTTTTGAAGCGGCTCATCACTACTATCATCCGCTAAAATGTAGGTAGACAGCACGAGTATTCTAAAGTAACTCGGAAGAAAAGCATACATAAATGTACTTGGAAGTAAACGTGTTTCTGCGTGAATGCTCCACTGAACGACACGGAATGGCAATAGTAGCTAAGGAAGCCGTAGCAAGAAATTTCTTTTCAAAATATATAATAATAATAAAAAACGTTGTAGCGCCCGTTAATTAAACGCTTCAATTATCATTCTCAGTTAAGTTGTGAGTTAGCGAATCGAGGCCGATGCGATGGATGATAGTCGGGTCTTCAGTGGAAACTACTGTCACAGCGAGTGGGAGTTGACTACTTCAGATTTCTCCAGCCTCGCTATGCATTTTGGGTTTCCCGCCGCCGCCGTCGCATAAGACATAAACAATCGACGCAGACGCTGGACGATACCGGCAACAACAACAACGTATCGAGTGTGACTGTGTGAGTGAGTGTTTGTGTATGTATGTGCTTGAGAATATGCACCAATCCAATTACTCGTGACAACATGTCACTCAATAATTCAGGACAAGTGCTGTTGCTTCTTATACTCGTGTACGTAATACCGCAACGAGAGTGAAAGCATTTTCGTCGATCGAACAGTGCCAATACTTTCCCTCAGTCAGTGCCGTCGTTGACTCACAATGTCAACAAATGGTCAGTGCGTGAGATGACAAGACGAATTAAAATTTAAAGTGGACTGACCAAGCTTTTCCTTCGATCGCTGGTATGTACATTGTCCCCAGCATCATTCTCTTCTTACATTTTGTGCCATCGTCCTCAGGCATCAGCGCTCGAGACATATACAAAGGTAAGCACAAATAATGAATAAAAGATAATTAATTACGATTTAGTAATGAAAAAATTCAATACGTCAATTACAT
Organism: Thermobia domestica; assembly: GCF_964235325.1. Classification (NCBI taxonomy): domain Eukaryota; kingdom Metazoa; phylum Arthropoda; class Insecta; order Zygentoma; family Lepismatidae; genus Thermobia; species Thermobia domestica. The sequence continues at coordinate 77,956,977 of NC_137455.1, forward strand.
GATTATACGTTTGCTATTCGATATATATTACATTTTAACGATTATTTAATCACTGAATTTGAATTGAATTGAATTGAGTTTAGTGTTCCTTTCAGCAGCGAGGCTATATACGACGTGGACCTACTGATTAACGTGGAATCCGAATCATATGAGCTCCCGTCGGAATCGAACCCGGGTCTTCCACGCCAAACACGCGTACACTAACATCAGTAAATTTGATTCATCTGACTACATTTTATTGTTTTGGATTCAACCATTAATCTCGTTTTCCTTAAGTTTCCTGTATACTATTAAATTTTGACTAACAGACATACAGAAATTACTGTCACGGAAAATGCAAAAACAGTGGGAAAATTTCTGTAAAAAGAACACGAATTCTTGTTCCAGAAACTCAGAAGTTACTAAGTGCTAATTCTCAATATTTTCCCTGGGTACAATCTTTTTTATTAATTAGACGCGTTTATCTTAAATTAGATTGCTTTTCCAGAAAATCAACACACAGTTATTCGTTCGCATGATTTTTTTTCGCCTCCTTGGGTAACGATAAATTGACTCCAATTTATCGCCCTTTTTCAGAACCGTGGCTATATGAGAGGACATCTAATACTAAACTTAGATCCGAATCATTACTAAGGTTAGTATGGAGTAAATCACATCGCTGAGAATCTAACCGGAACCATGAGCATAAAAAGAATGAATAATTTGCCAGTTTTTACAACGAAGGGATCCTCGAGTATTACTTCCGCATTAACTCTTCAGTTCTGACTCTATAATTGGAATGCAGGATGAATCTTCCAACTTTTGGATGCAAGGCTTAGACACAATGTTGATTTCATGTGTTTCCCAGATGAAGATTTTCCCTCCCAGTACCGTAAGTAAGGTTGCAAATATGTCAACCCTCCTCCTCTTCCTTCGTTCATAAAGAAAAGTAAAATGCGTGATGTTTTGATGCGAGCTGACCGAAGTAGCTCAAGAGGCAAATCGTAGACTTAGCATTCGGAAAGTCATGGGTTTGATTCCCGCTGCCGACCATCCTGACTGGGATTTGCCTCAGTCCTACCAGGCAAATGCCGGGATGGTATCTACTAAACAGGCCCTGACCGATACCTTCCCAAATCCTTTCAATTGTTATTGTTGTTAGATATCCATATAAAATGACCTCTGAGCTATATCTGGTGATTGTTAGGCTAAATAAATAAAATAAACGTACACAGTATCAGAAAACATGATTTTTTACTTTGGATATTCCATCGTAGTCACTTATTATTATTATTATTATTATTATTATTATTATTATTATTATTATTATTATTATTATTATTATTATTATTATTATTACTATTATTATTATTATTATTATTATTATTATTCCCAACTTGATATTGTTCTCGTTGTTACCACGCGAAATAGTAAAATTTAATTCATTACAAGGTGAAAATCATTGAATATTGTCCAATCTTTTCTGTTTATTATGTCAGTTTTTATTCATGGTAAACGGTTTTTTAAAAACTAATCTGACAATATTTGAAGGCTACAGAACAACACTTCGGAAAAAGTGTGAAATAATATGAAACCTGGAAAGTGGACTTTAACATCGTAATATCATAAAGTTAATATTCGAAACTCGAATAGGCCCCTTTTTTCCCGTTGTTCGCCCGCATTGTGCGCCCAATATTTACGCCGCTGCTCCCGAAGTTGCCTGCATTTCATGAGCAAATAGAAGCCAATAAAAACTTACCATTCCTTATTTATTCCGAAACGTTCTCCCTCCTGAATTTTAGAGGAAGAAAATTTGAATAAAATACTGACTACAGATACGGCGGAAAGTGTATAAAATAAAATTTCACAAAAAATACAATTTCTTTGCTATACTATAAAATCTTTTCACTTTAATTGTAAATAATGCATAAGAAAATCATGCATTAAAGAAGACTTAGAATTATGTGTATTATTCCATACTTTCGAAGTGTGGATTTTACTTCTTGAAGTTGGTGCATGCTTCAATGGAGAGCTTTTGATAATGACAAAAGCTCTCCGAGAAAATCTGTCCCTAAATAGCATTCAGACTTTCAAGATAAATAATTATACTTTCTCGCCTTGATACAAGTCTCAGCTAATGACTATCGAGTCCCATTATTAATAATTAACGGACTATATTTTAAGATTGACAAAACCAATATACTTTCACCTTTTCCAGAGAGGATAAATACACAAAAAGAATACGGAAATGTAGATCAAGTAAAATCCTTTAAAAAAATAAATAAATAAAATAAAATAAAATAAATCGAAATGATCTGAATATATTGTATGTTACTGTGATCAAATAAAGCGCACTTTTCGTGCAAATGATACTGGGTTTCACCCTATTCTTCTAACCCAATGGTTCTCAACCTAGTTCTTGTCACGACCCCTATTATATCATACTCTCTTGAAAGCGACCCCCTTATAATTGTAATAAGCTTGTGTGGGATTTTTAATATACCTGTTGCGGAAATCTCATGATATCCATTTATTTCTACAATAGTAGAATCCATTTCTTGATATAGTGGATACAGTAACTCCCCTAAAACTGAATGCATTAAAACCAAATTTGGTCAGGTCATTCATCTTCCGCTTATGTTAGCGACCCCCATGAAACCCTCTCGCGACACCCTAGGGGTTGTGATCCCCAGGTTGAGAAACCCTGTTCAAACCTATATTCTAAGCTATCGTGAAGTCAAGAACTAAAAAGGAGGGAACAATGAAAAAAGAAAAACACCCCTTGCAAAGGTCACTGTTTATTCTACTAAGAAATAAAGCAAAACAGACCAATAATAATAATAATAATAATAATAATAATAATAATAATAATAATAATAATAATAATAATAATAATAATAATAATCCAAATAAGTAAGTTATACGTTTCGTTCATTTGTCATTACAATCACGATCAATACAACTACAAAATCTAGCAGCCTACAATCCGCGAAAAGTCTCTAGAATAAAATGTTAACATATTACCACTTACTTAGAAGTGAGTTGCTGTTACCTAACAAACTCTTGACGTAGAATTACTGGTTTCGTTTGACCTCAATGAAGCAGAAAGGGCAGTATTAATTAAATTTAATTTCAAGGGAAGTATTAATTAAATTTAATCTCAATTCTGCTTCAAATAGATGATGTTTAATCACGAAGGATGTACTGAGTTCCAATTTATTACTGGTTTCCAATTTTATACTATTCTATCAACCAACAACCCATTACCAGAGCATACATATACAAATGTGCTCGAATTACCTTTCTTTTTTTTTACCAGGTTAGTGGTAAAGTCAATGAAATATACTTTAAAATGAAACTAAATTTTTAGAAGATAATCTGAAAGTGCTAACAACGGTTTTTCTTCGCAAAAATGCTAAAGCTTTCATTTAGCTTAACCTTAGACATATGGTCCATACCACAGCACAAATAATTGGTCGCGGTGGCTCAGTGGTAGAGCGCTCAACTCTGGTACGTAGGGTTCCTGGTTAGATACCAGCTCCCGCCAAGTGTATCTTACTGTGAACAAAAACTCCGCCGTGTTTAAGTGATGGGGCAGTAACTTGGTGTGAATAATACGTATAAGAACATACATCTATCTCCATTTGTTCGTTAGAAAAACTGAGATCGACCAAGATCGTTGGCTAAGGGTAAAGACATACCGAAGAGACCACGCGATCGAGGTCGAAGTTTAAGTCGTGGTCGCTACCTCGATCTCTAGGTCGCGATGGATGAAGACACGGCCAACATCACAATTCAGTTTTTAGAATCTACGGAGGTCTAACTTATGACTCATCCTCCGTATAGACCTGACCTGGCCCCTGTGATTTTTTTCTGTTCCCCAGGATCAAAGATCGCATGCGTGGGAAGAGACTTTGCAGCCCTGAAGAAGCAGTAGTGGCTTACAAGAATGAACTTTCAACACTTGAAGAAAAAGACTAGCAACACTGCTTACAAAAGTGGGTTTCGAGAACGCAAAAGTGTGTACAGTGTAGTGGTGAATACTTTGAGAAAATGTAAGTGTTAAATTTATTTTAAATAAGTAGGTTATTTCACATCTCAAAACTTTCGTAGTGACCCTCGTATATACACAATGCTTGTCAAAAGTTCCGGAACGGCTAAATATCTTGGTTAGAATGCATTTTTCTGGAAATTTGAAAGATACAAAAGTTGCAGGATATTAATAGAACTATCGAAAACTCATGCCCGTCAAAATGTAAAGGGCCCCTTATGGGCTCCACGGGGTCCATCTGTGATTTTTCAAATTAGAGCCACTATTTTTAATTCAAAATTCAGTATATACGGAACAAACGAACTCAGAATATGTGCGGCTTAAAGCGGTAGAATGTGAATATTAGGCCCTACAGGGCCGGAAAAACTACTAGGGTGAGTACTGTGAAAAGTTCCGGAACAGCTAAACACCTCGATTAGAATACGTTTTTCTGAAAACTTGAAACATACAAAAGTTGCAGGACATCAATAGACCTATCCGAAGCCCCTGCCTTTCAAAATGTGTGCGGCCCTGTTTGGGCTCCACGGGACCCAACTATTTTTTTTTAATGAGAGCTCCCATTTTTTATTCCAAATTCGATATCTACGGAACAAACTAAATCAGAATATGTACTGCTCAGAGCTGTAGGACGTAAGTACCAGGCCCTACATTGCCGGAAAGACTATTAGAGTGAGTAGTGTGAAAAGTTTCGGAAGGGCTAAATATCTCGGTTACTATGCGTTTTTCTGAAAACTTACATTATGAAGTTACAAAAGTCGCATGAAAATCAACAGGATTGTTGGTGTGGTAGGAAAATGAAAATGTTTAGACCCTATGGGCGCCAGGGAACCGAAGTGTTATTTTGAAAGTAGGTGTTCCTGTATCAACACGGTGGAAGTGTTATAGGTCATAAATATGTTTTGCAAAATTGATGTATTAAAACAAAATTAGTGTAATTGTGGTGTATGATTCTTAAAGAGAATAGAATGCAGACAGGCACAGATTAAGAGTAAAGGTTTAGAAGAATTCAAGTGTGTATTTACGTAATTATTGGTGTCTTCACCTCTGAATAGTTTCTTCAATTGCATTCTATTAGGCACAATGAATTTAGCCGAAAGAGAAATAATTACTATTCTGATGATGAGACGTTATGGTGATAGAATAAGGCCACAGAATGGCCACCTAGGTCTCCTGATCTAACTCCGCTTGACGTTTTGTACTGGGGATATCTGAAAAGCAAAGCATATGAACAGAAATCTGATATTGAACAACTGAAGGAAAGCATAGTAAATATTTCGAGCTAAATTACATCAGATATGTTAGTTGCAGTTATGGATGAGTTTTATTTACGTCTGGGTCATTGTCAGGTCGCAGAAGGACATCAATTCGAATACTTAATTAAATGCAAACACATTTTCTCAAGTGCAAATACAACATTTGCAACAGAGAGAGTTTGGAGTCGAAAAATACTAAGGGAGTGACGAACCTTGGGGCCCCTGTCTCTGTAATGACATCTTGTATAGTACATAACAGGCTGCACATAGACACAGCCAACAGGATATGAGGTGCATTTTACAGGAACAATATTGTTGATCCCCTTAGAATTTCTTCCAACTTAGGCTTGCATAGCAACTCATTCTGCAGTTGTTAGACGTAACATTATTTTGCGACGTCGAATTCATTTCTGACAACCCCAGTAGCCAATGTTCCATAATCACCTTGTACTATGGAGCCCTACATATAAGTACATACTGTACTATAATACTTTCCTAGCATAGGAGTCTACTATGATTACTAGGGACTAGCATTTAATAAAGCAACCTTAGGATTTGTAGGGCCCCTATACACTGTTAAAAATATGTACACGTTGTTATGAACTCTTATGTCAGTAAGTTTCGCACAAGTGTTGGTATTACATGTTTTCATTTACATGAAGGAAAATCGCAGAGAGTTGTCGTATGGATCCAGTTGTCAGTTTTATACGTGTGCAGAGTGCGAAAACTATTTCTTATCGTAGCCGTCGATGCAATTCTGATCTAGTATTTGTTGCTGCCATCGTGATTACTCATTATTTTTACAGAATTTGGAAATATTTTTCAGTGAATAACAAATTCGGTTTCTAGATAACATTTGCAAATATGATTAAAATGTGACTAAGTCGTGTGCTTAATGCAGTTTATGTTCTCGGAGTTCAGACAACGCACTTCCGAGCTTCAATACTGTTTGGATCTGAAATTCTCTGTTTGAAAATGTAGTGAAATTAATCGGACTCTGGACTAGTAATTTATGGACTCAAGTTCAAACCTTATTCAAAGTTGCCGTATTCTTTTCTACAGGCAAGTTTCAGAAGATTTTTAAGAGTGGTGTCCTATACCAACCACGTAAGATTTACTTTCATGACCTACGAATTTACTTGTCAGTACCTTTCGCGGGATTCCATTTACCAAATTCAGAATCCTGGGACATTTAATCATTGATCAACTTTTGAGCACTTTGGGACCCATCGTCCAAACCAAAACAGAATTGAGCACGACACAGTATGTTCACATATTTTCGTGCAGAATAATTTCCAGTGAAAACTATAGGCTGCAGGGCTTGGGACTAGCTTTGAGCACTACATATTCTGATTTAGTTTGTTCCGTAGATATCTAATTTGGGATTGGGAGCTCTCATCTGAAAAGTCACAGATGGGCCCCGTGGGGCCCACACAGGGCAGCACAAGTTTTGAAAGGCACGGGCTTCCGATAATTCTATTGATATCCTGCAACTTTTGTATCTTTCACATTTTCAGAAAAACGCATTCTAACCATGATATTTAGCCGTTCCGGAACTTTTCACAGTACTCACCCCAATTGTCTTTCCGGCCATGTAGGGCCTGGTATTCACATCCTACAGCTTTGAGCAGTACATATTTTGATTTAGTTTGTTCCGTAGATACCGAATTTGGAATTAAAAAAATGGGGGCTCTCATTTGAAAAATCATAGATGGGACCCGTAGGGCCCACACAGGGCCGCACACATTTTGAAGAGCACGGTCATCCGATAGTTCTATTGATATCCTGCAACTTTTGTATTTTTCAAATTTTCAGAAAAACGCATTCTAACGAAAATATTTAGCCATTCCGGAACTTTTGAGAATATTTCTTTTTCCTCCCGAATTTTGTGCCCTCTTACTTCGGCCCCCTGGGCCGTCGCCCCGCTCGCCCTCCCTACGGCACGGCACTGAAAACAATTGTGATTAATTGGTCACCTGTAGATTAATGATACCAACAACCACCACATAAGTCAATATAAAGTCATAGACTGTGCTAAAAATTCCATAATCTTTAACCCGCTGCAGTTCAACAATTTCAGTTGAACAATCAAACATATTTTCACACTACAAAGATAATTGAATTTAATAATTAAATAACTAAATAAATAATAAGCAGAATAAAAAAAAAACACTCGGGAACACATTACAACGATAACGTGTATTTAGATTTATTGTTTATTTTATGTTACATTTAGGGCAGAAAGTGCTTTATTAATTTGCACTAGCTACATAATAGAAGAGAAAGAAAGAAATATAATATTTAATGTCATAAAATGTTGATTTTGTAATTTTTATTTTTCAGTTAGGTAGAAATGATTGTTTATCCGTTGTCATGGCATTGGTTTGGTTACCGAGGAAACAGTCTAGTTACTATGTAAATGTATAAGAAACCAAGGAGAATAGATCACGAACCAAGACGCCATGTAAGACTGATATATGTTACAGAATTGTAAAGTAAATTACAATTATAGTGAAATATAGGGTCTTAGATGAATCTCAATGCTGGTGTATAATTTACGTGTTAAGTTTAGAGTTGCCTCTCCGTTTTTTTTTTTTTTTTTTTTTTAAATTTTTATTATTAATACAAATTTGGAAAATTTACAGGATAAATGAGGTAAGAAGTGATAATTTGGAATTCTTATGTGATGTTTGGGTGTGTAAGTTTGGTAGTAAAGTTATGTTTAATATGAGAAAAGATACGTAGAAGTGGGTACCATTTGCAAGACGCAGAAGGCTTCGATAATTCAGCAGCATGGTAGTCGTATAAGAATGGCGAATTGGTGCGTTGAATGTGATATTTCTTCATTGAGTTTTACAGAATTATATAATTAAGAGAATCTATTAAATTTTTATGAGAACCACTGATTACTGAATTTAAGTGATAATTGAAACTTCTATGAGAACCGGTTCTAGTCACTGTTCTAGTCTAATTAAAGTCTTACCGGATAAATTAACCTACCGAAGCCTAACCTAATATTTTTTAATGTTTTAACTGCTTTTTCGTAGGTTTGAAACCGGAGGGGCATCTCTAATGATCTTTGTATAAGTAGTGACTAATTTTGTCTTGATATTCTTAAAACGAACTGTAGCGTTATAATATTGGGACTCGGTTTAAAAGTATCATGGAGCTAGTCATTGTACACACCAACTTCTGAAAACAAATACAACACTCAATAATAAAGTGTTAACAAAATTACTCCTAACAGAAAAATTATGAGATACCGTTAAAAGTTGTTGACTTGTTGAAGCATGACATAATTTTAAGGTGTGCTTCTCTCATCTATTAAATTACGATTTTAAGTTCGTTATAAAGTACTTTTCTCCGTCGCTTCGGCTTCTAATGAAAGTAACATTAGACTTACTAAATAATAAATGTTCTTATGTTGTATAAATCCTGTATGCATTAACAGGTTTTTAAACCCAGAATTCATAAAAACTGAATGTTTATTTTAACTTTCCATGCTTATTTATCTCCTTGAGCCTGAGGCAGGGGACAAACGCAAGTGAATACTGAAAGAATTTCTTGCAGTGAGGAAGTAGGAGGAATAAACCTACACACACGATGTCCATTAAAAGACTACATAATTTGGATTGGAACCTTTGCACCAGAGGTTAGAGCGCTATCAGAAGTATGTTCTTATATAATCGAATTAAATACATATGAACATAAGAATTCTAAGAATTTCTTTACGTGCTATTGAGCACCTGATGCATCTCCTGGTTCGCAACTAACCAGGTCTTAACGCAACGAAGTTTTTTTTTTCTTTTCCTTCAATATCCTCCGTTGAAAAAAATATACTTTACTAAAAATAAAAATTGACCAAAACATTATATATATAGAAATGAATAAATGATTTGGTTTGTGGTGAAATCTGTAATATGTGGTGAAATTAGCGTTTTTTTTTTTTTTTTTTTTTTGTGTGTGTGTGTGTAACTTTTATGATTTTATGAACTTGATTTTATGTATTCGATTTTTTAATGCCAGACGAATTTGTATAATTCGTCGGTAGGCTGACATAGTGATGTATCTCATTTTTCTTGAAATTTAGTTACTGCCATTTTCAGCTAGTTTATGATCACGTTTATCATCTCACAAATGCTGCACCTCAAAACTCAAAAGTGGCATATTTACAGGACTTTAAAGGTTTTGACATATCTCCAAATAATTGGATATCGAAAAGAAAAAAAATAGATACGTCACTATCTCAGCCTACCAACACTATATAACATTATTACTCTGTAAATTGACCATTTGTATAAATCAGTTCTCTATGAAGCAAGAGACGGCTTCCTTAGACAGATTTGACTGTACAAGAAGCCAATTATACCACAGAAATTCTACAATACAATACATACATACCATTACGCGAGTTTTTTTGTAATCTCTTTACGTAAAATTTTATACAATCTACTACAAATGCACCCAAATTAACTTTGTCTGGACGCTTCAAAACACGAATACAAGTTTGATATATTCAGGGAAACCAGAACAACTGGTAGGTCTGTACTTAAAATAGACCAAGATACTACAGTTTTTTTAGGTTTCTTCATAAAACTATGAAAGTAAATTAATTTTCGTGAACTGTACGATATCTAAATTCATCAAATGTTTCGTATGGTATGGAGTATTATACGGAACAGAAAGGTGGACACTCCCAAAAAACAGGCAAAAAACATTTTTGAAATGCGAATATGGAGAAGGGTAGAGACAATTATCCGGAACGGAACCAATGAGAAAATGCTGAAACTAGAAAGAGAAAACAACAATACTGAAGATAATTAAAAGGAAGAATAAAAACTGGTTAGGCATTATTTTTACAATAATTCGATTCTAAGTGACGTGAGAGAACGCAAGGCGGAAGGAAAACGAAGGAGAGGAGCGGAGGTGACAATCGCTGGAATGTATTGAAGCATATTGCAGCTAATTTCTCTTACAACGTGAGATGAGGAATGTGGAGTAAGCGACTCAAATTGTGCAAGAGACCTCCTATGTTAGCAGAATACTTAATGATTATGACGATAGAACATTTGATTCATTAATATGAACAATAATACTACCTTACTTAGCTTTCGTAATGCAGTCTGAATTACACTAAAGAAACGGGTGAACCATTTGAAATGAAATTTTGAATACAGTTAGTTCTTGGGTCGATGGGGGAAAGGTGTTTAAATATTTCGCGAATAATAATGTCATTAACGTATTCTTGCCGTACGAGGTATGAGGGCTTAGGCCGAGCAAAAGCGAGGGTCTGGAGGACGACATCCCGAGGTAGCTGAAGGCTAGTTATTTCAACAATTTAGGAAGAAGTACTTATAGCAGAACTACAACAAAGAGAATATATTTCAACAATCAAAGCAACGCGCTTCAATAAAACAATCTTTACTTGATTTACTGGGGCAAATAAAAGAAAACGTGCATAGCCTATATAATATATTCTATAAGCTATATAACAGACTTTTTAAAACGTATTATACCATAGTTAGAAAAATTAATAACAATTTTAATGGATTAAAATTTTTAAAAAATAATCCTATGAAAATATCTGATTAAATTAAAAGTTAATATAAAAAAAGGTTAAAAATAACTTCAAAACTAATTAGTTAAAATTAAAATAGATAACTTTCACTACGGAAGGAAAATTGTCTTAAACGAAACGAAATTAAATCTAAGTTTTACGTCCCGCGATTATGCCGGCTAGGCTAAAGGAGGCGGTGATGATGAGAAATGAATGCAATGGAGGAAAGGATACAGTGGGAGGAAACGGGAGAACCCCGACAAAACCCACGCACGCGGTGTTTGTCCACCACAAGGTCCATTTGGCGCGAGCTAGGAACGAACCAAGGACCCCATACACCAGAGATGAACGCTCTACCACTGAGCTACCGCGGCCCCGAGAATTGTCTTGAGTTGTGAAGTTAGAAACTAATGTAAAATGAAATGAATAAAGTTAAGGGCATTAGTATACTATTATAAAAAAATACGGTTTTAAACCTGATAATACTGAAAACAAAACGGATAATTAATTAACAGTAAAGTTAAAATACGATGAACTCAGAAATATTCACTTCGCATGATTTCTAGGATATATTTTTTAATTGTTAGAAATTTTTATAAAGATTGTCAATTAAAAATTAACTCCTGAAGAATTTAATTCATTAATTACAAGCGTATATTATACATACAACAAAGAACAACTTAATGTTTACTTAATTCTTAAATATTTTTTCTTTAACTATGAGCAATAAATCATAATCATATTTACTGTGCTGCATATAACTTTATATCTCTAGCTATTGGATACAAATGACGAAACAAATCGCTAAATTACTACTTGCTTTATTACATCTATAAATGGCTAAGAATTCTCTCGGGTTAATCACTAGTGGTTACGTAAGAACATAATATCAACACACACACACATAACGTGGTATGTATCTAAAAAAGCAGCTATTTGTCACATTTATTAAGCGTAGTTATTGTATTTAATTAGCATTACGAGGAGTAATATACACCTTCTGCTTCTATGTAGCTAACATTCTGGAAATTATTATTGGATATAGTCTCGAATATGATTATACTGTACTTATCAGTACGAATGTTGGCTACACAATTTAAAACAATCTAACAATTCACATACTTACATATATGAGTATGAATCTAACAATTCATATAGCTTCACATCAGTATTTGTTACTACTAGCTGAACCTGCGCTCTCTACATAGCGCATCATTCATATATGAGTATGAATCTCCTTGTCATTCCTCATAACATCTATACATGTACCTTTACAGGCAGAAGTGAAAGACGTCTTGATAAAAATCGGCAACGGTACAATAAAGGGGAGATTTTTTCAATTACAGTGAAACCTCTCTAAAGCGGACAGCCATGGGGAATCAAAAAATGACCGCTATATAGAGGTGTCCGCCTTAGAGAGGTTTCAATATTTTCATACGTAAATTAATAAACAAGGTAATATGCAATTAGAAATATTTTTTGCATGAATCACGTATTTATGAATATTACCAAAATGTTACTGTACCTGCATTATCTTGTGCCATCCAATTCAAGGCACAACATGGGAATGTTATAGTTCTCTGCGCTTTACACATATCGCTACTTACTACGTTTTCGGTGTTTTGCTTTAATTTGTGAGTTAATTGCAGTCCAGCATCTGGAATGCAAGCAAAGGATATAAGGGTGTTGTGAAACAGAGACCCTTCCTCTGGGTTGCTGAACAGACAATTGAGCAGGCAAAATGTCACACCCCCACTTTCTTCCTTGGTGACATACGTATGGTTTACTAAAAGTATTTTTACTGCACTTTACAACTTGTTTCTAGAGAAAGTGTCCGTAATACGCAGGTAAATAATACCTATAAAAGACAAGAAAGACTGTCCGTGTCCGTACTAGAGAGTGTCCGCTTTAGAGAGGTGTGCCAATATGGTTGTTCCTATTACAGTGTTTGGGGATTACAAAATATGTCCGTTATGGGAGGTGTCCGCTTTATAGAGGTGTCCGTTAGTAGAGGTTTCACTGTATTTTTTTTCGACATCTCGCACCGTTTGCAAGATTGAGCCTACTTCCTGTTGGAGTTTCTAATTCATGTATGATCAGTGTTTTCTTTCTTCTTACATGCAGTATGTAATAAGTAAATATATTGCATACACAATTAATTATATCAGTGATAAAAGATGGTCATTAGGCAAAAACACTCAAAACAATAAAGATTCACCTTAGCCTGGAAAAATGGTTATCCTTCGACTTTTATTATTATTTAGCCATGAAACAAACGCCTGAGAGATATACAATCCCTGTATACAAATATATGGTGTTGGAACGTATAACTCGTGGGATATGATGATGTATTTTTTTAAGAGTAGCCGGATAAAGTAATGAAAAGTGCCCTTACACGGACTGCTGTGATATTTATACCAAAGGTACCTTATATCCAGAGATAATTTTGGCCGGAAAATCAACTTCAAACTCCTTCGAATTTCGAAGTTATTGTTGAAAATTCGGAAATCAAACATTGTTCATATCTCGGAAACGACTTAAGTTACGAGAGTGAAACAATATATTTCGCCTAAGGGTCCTTACCGAAAACTAGAAACAATGTATTCCGTTCTTCAAGTTCCTAGCGAAAAGCGCGTCGAAAATAGTCGAATTCAAATATTTTTCCTATATGTTTGAGTGACCAACTTTTAATTTCCACCATACAAGCAGTACCAACTCACCTATAATATATCTTTACCATGGTTTCATACTCGCGCTGCAACTTAGTGTTAAACGAGGAAAACCAAAGTCAGGCAAGCCTGGAAGATATACAACCCACGTTACACCATAAATGTTTTGTCTCTTCTATTTCATTCCCATATCTATGGATACTTATATTTTTTATTATTACTATGTTTATTGTCTGTTCTATATTATTTAAGGTTTGCCACTGATAGAATATCATCCCTACGTATTCTAGATGTTACAAACGTATACTTGCATTGTAACTTTTCGAATACATATGAAACATACGTACATGTTTGGTACATCATTACAGAGCATGTTACCATATCCTTATGAAGCCGCTTGGTCAACATTTTAGACGTGTTTTTCTTTTTTTCTTTTTTTCTCCGTGTAGTCCATGAAACACACCTAACAAGACACGACTGTTTTAACTATTGTACTTCATTGGAAATTTAATTGTCATTACTCGTTCCCTGCTCCATCTATGCCTCTAACGATGGCAATCCCTGGGTTAACAATGAAAATTATTTTAACTTCTTCTGATCAGTTGACGCCCATGCATACATTGCAGATTTCTATCTACAATGTGAGAAGTAACGTTGCGTAGAAGCCGGCGTTCCGACCACACATCACTCTTTGACTGTGTGCCATATGAACAAATAATCCATGACACTAAATTACAATACAAACAGTTCACGATCCAAAACTACTTTACTTCTTTGTAAGATAATCAAAAATACGTAAACTGTCCACTGATATTTGTATCGGGCATCGCAGGTACATGGAATTTTCGTATAACATCCACTTCTACCGTATAACGTTACCACGTAATTATAATCATGGTTTTGGTGCTTCTTGGTTTGCTCTAGCTCTGTAAACAAAACACGAAACGAAACGAAATATTTCCTTCCTCGATTTATTCCTCGATTTAACATTTAATTTAACATTCCTCGATTATGCACTTTAGGCTAAGGGAGACAATGATTAAAGCAAGTGAATGATGATGGAAGAATTGGTGGAATGAGAAAGTGGGAGGAAACGGGAGTACTCCAAGAAAACCCACGGACACGAAGTTGTCCACCACAAACTTAGTGGATCGAATCAGCGACTTCTGCAAACAAGTTTTATTTACAAGTTGTTTTTTCCTAATAAGCAGTGACGTTGGTAGGCTATTCATTTGGGACAATATATACTTGTATAAAGTTATTACTGTTGTCCACGAGATGAGACAAGACAATTATCGTGACGAAAATTGAGATAAGACACGTTTCTTTCAATTGAAATAAATACACTTCTCGAGATGAGACCGTTCTTTCACTACAATTTTTCAACATGAGACAGCAGCAAATCTGGAAATAGCTTGGGAAAAGAAAAAGAACGAAAAAAAGGCATTATATTTTCTTATTTTTATAAGACAATTATATTTCTTGGTATTTACGCCGAGTTTATTTATAATTACCCGACGACCATTTTCCTAGTTATTCTCTTATCGTTTGTATGGACCATACTTAGATCCAGAGATGATGTGAGTCAATAAAAAAATGGTTGTCGGGTCAATAAAAAAATGGAAACGACCCATTGATCTACCAAACCACCATGACCCATACCGACCCACCAAAACCCATAATCAATTTTGACCCATGATTCACACCTTCTTCTTCACTTACTAAAGAGTTTACACTTGTAAGGCTGTGAAATTATCAAAACCCATAATCAATTTTGACCCATGATTCACACCTTCTTCTTCACTTACTAAAGAGTTTACACTTGTAAGGCTGTGAAATTATCACTAATTGAAGTTTGAATTTCTACGTCAATTGCTCAAGCACCGCTCTGTTACAATACCGATGAATCTGATCTTTACGATACAAAATAGTAAAGTGTTTTTCATGGGTCAAATTACGACGAATTTTCATTTAATTATTATATACTATGATTATTTCCTTGTTGAAGTACAGATACTTTTCAATGGAAAATAGAATGAAATTTGAAAGTCTCAAATCAAGGTATAGTAGATCAACGCAAAGGAAAAAAGGTGTAAAATTTTCCATGTAATTAAGCTTGCAGTACAAATTTTATGTCTATTTTTCTCACAACTTTATGGCTTTATTGCCTTGTGCTCTGAACGCTCATTTAATACTAAACATAAGCTTCAGTAATTATTATGATAGAAAGCAGTGGATATATAATGCGAAGCACTCTATTTTTTGTTTCTCAATAATTGTTTCTATATTTATTTCTCAACTAATATCGATCGTTTTCGATTATTTTTACTAATCAATCCACTCCCAATTTCACATATCTAGAAAGTGCCCCCTTCCCATCAAAGATAATTTTTTTAAAAATGCTACGAAACTTTTATTTTTAATAAAAAGTTAATATACCTAATTTCAGATCCCTAAGTTGAACGGCTTGTGAGACAGGCCCGTATCCAGGGGGGTCTAGGGGGGCCGCCCCCCTAAATTTTTTCTGGCCACCTAAAATGTTCACAGTAGGCTTGCAAAAGAACTATAATATGGTGATTAACTATCATATGGTTGGATCGCCCCCCCTAACTTCAGCCGGACCCCTCCTACATTTTTGGACTGGCTACGGGCCTGTTGTGAGATACTCAATTTTTCGCAAAAATTCGGACTCTCACCCCCTTTAGAATGTGTTTATAATGAAAGCGATATAATAACATCCCAGTTGGGATTGGGGCCTAAACATATACCCAAAGTAATTTCATTTGAGTTTGCAATTTGGTCGTGATGATCAGGAACACACAGTTACATTCTTTTATATATATGAACGTGGGTTCCTGTCACCACGGCATGGCGCGTCCTCAGGTTGCGGATCGAGGAGAAGGCCTCTAGATATAGACGTTAGCTGCGAATATACTGAATAAGCAGTCGCGGACAGCCGACTAGGAGTGGTCCTCCAGCTTGGGGGCTTGGGTAGGGCTAACAACCTCATCCTGTAAAAAAAAAAAAAAGGACTTGTTCAGAAATATTCACAAAAGCTTCGGACAAGGACTGATAACTTGGCACGACTTCAGCAAAAGAAAATGGACATGAGATTTGGAACATGGAATATTAGGAGTCTTTATAGGGCAGGCGCGTTAAAATCGGTAACGAGTGAGTTAGAGAAATACAGGATGAACGTAGTAGGAGTTCAGGAAGTTAGGTGGGAAGGAAATGGATCTGAGAATTCCGGAAATTTTACGTTCTTTTACGGGGAAGGAAATAAAAATCACCAGTTAGGAACAGGGTTTTTCGTTCATAAACGTATATTACCAGCAATTAAACGGGTTGAATTTGTTACTGACAGACTTTCTTTTATTACTCTTAAGGGACGGTGGTGTGATATTATTGTTTTAAATGTACATGCCCCAACGGAAGATAAGGATGACGATATAAAAGACAGTTTTTACGAAGAAGTGGAACGGATATTTGACCAACTCCCGAGATACCATATGAAAATTCTATTAGGGGATTTCAATGCGAAGGTAGAACGAGAGGATATTTTCAAACCGATTATAGGGAACGAAAGTCTGCATAAGGAAAGTAATGACAACGGTGTTAGACTCGTGAACTTTGCAACATCCAAAAACCTAATCGTGAAGAGTACAAAATTCCCACATCGCGACGTTCATAAATACACTTGGACATCACCAGACGGGAAAACACATAATCAAATTGATCACGTTTTAGTAGATAGAAGAAGGCAATCTAGCATAATTGATGTCCGGTAGTTTAGAGGGGCTGATTGTGACACTGACCACTACCTGGTAGCAGCGATAATACGAGAGAGATTATCGTTGAATAAAGGAAATATTCATTGTCCGAAAACGGAGAGATTCAATTTAAAGAAATTAGAAGAGAGCCAGGTAAGAGAGGAATACCAGATTGAAGTTTCGAATAGATTTTCGGCTTTAGAAGATTCGGAGTGCACTAGTGTTGAGAATACCTGGATTGAAATTAGAGATAGCATTAAAAGTTCAGCAAAAGAAAAATTGGGACATGCGGAAATACGTAGGAACAAACCATGGTTCGACCAGGAACGCATAAAACTAGCAGAGAAGAGAAAACAGGCAAAATTACGCTGGCTACAAAATCCGAATGAAATGACTACACAAAATTTCGCAGATATCAGGCGGGAAACTTCCAAAACTTTTAGAACAAAGAAACGCGATTTTCTGAAAGCTAAAATTAAGGAACTTGAAGATAATAGTAAAAATAAAAACATCCGGGACATGTATAAGGGAATCAACGAATTTAAGAAAGGCTATCAACCTCGTGCTTATATATTAAAGAAATCTTACGGTACAGTTCTCACTGACACGGATAGCATCTTAAATAAATGGAAAGATTTCTTTGACGATTTGCTTAACACGCAACAAAAAACTAGTGTGGGTGGAGAAAAGGAGACACACACCGCAGAACCGTATATTCCAGAACCCAACCGAATAGAAGTAGAAACCGCTATAAAGAAATGAAAGAAACACAAATCTTCGGGTGTAGATGAAATTCCGGCTGAATTAATTTTAGCTGGAGGCGAAAAATTGTGGAACAAGATACACAAACTCATTCTCCTTATCTGGAACAAGGAAGAATTGCCACAAGAGTGCAAAGAATCAATCATTGTTCCAATCCACAAGAAAGGCGACAAAACTGACTGTAATAATTATCGAGGCATTTCTCTTCTGTCAACATCCTATAAAATCCTTTCAAATATTCTGTTAGCAAGACTGACCCCATACGCAGATGAAGTTATTGGAGATTATCAGTGCGGATTTAGACGAAATCGATCAACTATCGACCAAATATTTATCATTCGGCAAATACTCGAAAAAAAGTGGGAATACAATACCCCGGTACATCAACTATTTATTGATTTTAGAATGGCGTACGACTCGGTTAGGAGAGAAACATTATACAACGTTCTTGCAGAACTTGGAATACCGAGAAAGCTAATTAGATTAATCAAGATATGTTTAAATGAATCCCAAAGTAAAGTCCGGGTAGGAAAATTTTGGTCCACGAGCTTTCACGTCGAAAATGGCCTGAAACAAGGAGATGCGTTGTCGCCATTATTATTTAACTTCGTTTTGGAATACGCTATAAGGAAAATCAAAGATAGCAACCAGGGCTTACAGTTGAACGGTATTCACCAGGTTATGGCATATGCTGATGATGTAAATTTAATAGGAGATGATAGGAGAACAATAGAAAGAAATGCAGAGATCTTATTAAACGCTTGCAGGGACATGGGTTTAGAAGTAAATGCAGAGAAAACTAAATACATGGAAGTGCGTCGGGACCGGAATACAGCAAATTATGGATGCGTTAAAATACTAAATAATACTTTTGATAAAGTGGATACTTTCAAATATCTAGGATGAATATTAACAGAGGAAAATCATATTCACGGAGAAATTAAATATCGACTAAAAGCAGGGAATTCGTGTTACTATTCGGTTCAAAATCTCTTGTCGTCGCGAATTCTGTCGAGGAATTTGAAACTTAAAATATACAAAACGATAATCATGCCTGTAGTTCTGTATGGCTGCGAAACATGGTCACTTACTCTGAGGGAAGAACATAGACTGAAAGTATTTGAGAACAAGATCCTGAGACAAATATTCGGACCCAAGAGGAACGGGAATGGGGAATGGCGGAAACTTCATAACGAGGAACTACATAATTTATATGGTTTACCCAACATTGTTAGGGTCGTCAAGTCTAGGAGGCTTAGATGGGCGGGTCATGTAGCTAGAATGGAAGAAAGTAGAGACGCTTTCAAAGTCTTGACTGGAAGGCCAATCGGAAAACGACCATTAGGAAGACCTAGGCGCAGATGGCAGGACAATATTAAGATGGATCTCGCAGAGATTGGATTCAGAGTAGAAACTGGATGCAGTTAGCTAAGGATAGAAGTCAGTGGAGAGCTTTTGTGAACGCGGCATTGAACCTCCGGGTTCAATAGGCCATAGCGTTAGGTAGTTAGTAGTTATATATATATATATATATATATATATATATATATATATATATATATATATATATATACTACAGGTGATCCAAAAATATATTTTTTCAGTAGTTAACTCCTTTAAAAACTCACAGGCTGTATCTCGAAAGCCAATCGCTATTATTACAATCATAAATATCAATATCCAAAAGTGCCTGAAGTTCTTTTTTCACTTAGATATACTCATCTCAGGCAAGTTAATCGAGACAAATTGAAAAGGAAGAAAAATGGAGGCCTTAAACGTAAAACGTAGACTAATTCATCAGTGTTCAGAAGATGCTGTCTACAATGCACTGAACAGAGTAGGTTGATGGGTCTGAGTGAGCCATAGTGGGTCGGTGGGTTAAAGTGGGTCACGGTGGGTGGTGGGTTGCAGTGGGTCACGTCCTGTTGACCCACGACCCACTCCATCTCTGCTTGGATCACCTCGCGGAGTAGAAGACAGCGTCTAGTCATTGGTTATTGATGATTTAATGCTTACTTTCAGTGCAATACATTAATGTTGTGACTGCGTAAGCAAATGTAATGCGAATACGGCTGATACAGAGACGGGAGTTTTGCATTCGCATAGTATAATTAGGCAACGTCTGATTCTATGTACTGTGATCGTTACATTTTTTGACTGAAGAGTGTCCATGTAACGAGCCTTATTATTTCATATTTCATTTTTGTTTTAATTATTTTGCGTTAGTATAGTGTAGAACGTTCTTGTGCAAGAACGTAAAACTCCGACCCCTCTAGAAAAGCCGTTACCCCATCGCAAGAAAAACTTGGTGAGTAGATCGCTGTCCTCATAGAACAAAAGCAGTAAAATAGAGGGAGAAACGGTTTCTTGCTACGGTGATGTAGTGTCCTAAAAACGTTTAATTTCGGCTCTTACAATTTTAATGAGAGCGTCCGGGATTCGATTCCCAGTGGGCACACTCGGTCGAAAACGTGTAACAGGTTTTTCAGACCAGTTATCATGTGTGAGTTTTTTCATGGATTTTCCCCATTTAACCAGACAAATGCCGGGAAAGTACCTAACATACAGGTCCCAGGTCACTTATTTTCCTGGATAGTTTGCCTGCCGAGGGACTTCATATCTCATACGTAATGGGCTCAAGGACATGGATGGCAGATTTGCCCAGAAATCTATATAAAATCTCGGCTCTAATTGTAACCAGAGTGGCAGAGTGCTACCATTTTCGCTGTTTAAATATTGATCTCTATAAAGAAAGAACGGTACGATATGGCGAGACACAGTTGTTTTTATAGACTCAGCATTCCAAGGACAGATGCCATTTGGGTCCTTAACCCTCTACTGAATCGGATGTGGTGGAAGTTTACAACTTCCGTTTTCAATATTGAACCGAACAAAGCGAGAACTTTTTTTTTTTTTTAATTTACTGTCCCAAGAATAAGATTAATGCCTCTATCGAAACCGGAAATAGGAAAAGTCTACCACTTCTGATATCAATATTGGTTGATCCAAATAGAACAAAAACTGAATAGATAGCAAGAAAGGTTCTTTCGTATGGATTTAGGAAGAAAGGTTAGGTTAAATTTCAGCTTTAATCCTCTTATTCAAACAAGAAGTTGCAGAAATCTGTCGCTCACAGTTTCAATATTGGATATTTATAACGCAAAAAACTAGTAGGAAATAGTAAGAGAGTGTGTTTTGATAAAGATTCAGCATCTCAAAAAATAGGTTTCATTTTCCTTTTATCCACCTATTGAAACTTGAGCTTAAAAATTTTGTCATTAGAATATTGGACCCCTATAATTTGTAAGTCTCCCGTAACTTCACAATGTGAAACAAAATACACTTGTTTTAAACCAGAAATTCACGATTATGAGAAAGAACAATTTACAAATACTGTCCTTCTTACAGAGGTCTCGTCGTAGTGTGAAATTCCGTGTAAGTTCATGACAGACATTGTTACTCCATTACGACAGTAAGAAAAAAACAATACTGAAACTACTTGATTACGTTGTTCCTACAGAAGTAGTTTCAATACTAATGTCACGACCTCGACATTCAATCTCTCACTGTCACAGTCATTCAAGAATGCCTCGAGACAGGTGAACCGCTTCTTGTTAACATCATCCAGTGCAAAGAGTATGTCATTATGAACACCACAAGAGTGGGGAAAAATCCATTGTTAAGAGCGTAAGGAATGACTATTCAACTCACGTTATCTTATATGAAAGATGAAAAAAAAAAAAAAGTAATCCAAACAAATAATTCATGAGATACAGTCACTCTCGCCTTCAATGAACATAACCTAGTTAAAATGATACGCCTGTGGTAATTGTATGTGGAAATAAACTCATCGAGAATTACGGCCTCTAACCTCTAATATTTCTCAATAATCTCTCTATATAAAATACGTTATAACTAGGATAGGGTTTCTAGACGTCCCAGTTTAGCCAGAACAGTCCCGGATTTATATCAGCTACCCCACCTCCCTTTAAAAAAAAAAAAAAAAAAACTATTCAGATCTCCAAATGTCAGGTTTTTCTCCAAATCATAAATTATCATCATTAGTGCGATGTTTAAAAAAATACTTTATTAGTTATTGATTCTCAACCAATAGGAATAATCTATATCACTTGCTATTATCTAATTAGTTGCTTCTTTGAATATTCAGGATGCGTCATAGAATTTCATGTAAGAAATTGGCACAACTTTTGAAACGAAGATTTCTGTTCAGTGACACTTCTGACATCACAGAGAATACGAATCACTCATGAATCCATTACTATTTATTTTATAGTTTTTTCTAAGTGTCAGAACGTAATAAAACGATTTTTTTTTTTTTTTTTTTTTTTTTTTTTTTTTTTTTGTAAATTCCTAAAGCTGAGTTGAATATTTCACTTGCAGTTACTCTCAAGAGAGAAAGAAAAAATTGACGTCAAAAACCTATATCAAGAATTTTGAAAATAATATAATAAAATTTTACGTAGTTTTTAGCGTGATCAAACTAACTGCATTTGTGACATCATAAAAATATAAACCACTCAGCAACAAAATACAAATCACCCATAAATCCATTACAACTTATTTTATAGTCTCTTGTAAGTACCAGAACGAGATAACACGAAAATTATTATGTAAATTTCTAAAGTTTATTTAAGTTTTTCACTTGGAGTTACTCAAGAATTTTGAAACTAGCAAAGCTTTAGTTTGTACGGTGATCAAACTAAACAAAACTTTACAATCTGTAAATTCGAACATGAAAAAGAACTGTATGATATTTCCAAGATAGGAAAGCATCTCATCTCATTGTTTACTTTTTATATTACAGCCATACATGCTTGAAGCAATGATCCATCTCATCCAATAACTACTAACCATACGACAAGGTATATATTTGAACAAAACTATAAACCTCCTTTACGAAAAAGAAAAAAGACCACCTTCACTATAGAAAGATGGCCGATCTACATTGTGTGTGCTTTGTTACGACTATCTTCTAATCAGTGGTGAAATGTCGACACGCCCAATAGAACAGTAGTTATTGCTCAAAGCTTCATTTTTCTTTTACGGCCCCACTTTTAACTTCTACTCAACCTCCTAACCTGGCCTCAAAACATAGTCCTACCTTCAGGCAGGTGTTTTCCATCTACACGAAATTCTTCGGAAGGACGGCTATCTCATCTTTCTCTCCGCTACATTTCTCAAAGTATTCACACAGAAGACCTGATTTCTTTCACGTTGATTGAATTCTCTCACCACTAGCACACCTCGTTTCTTTCATAAACTTAACGTTATTATCAAGCCTTATAAGGTGCACGATCAGTAAGCAAATTTCTTTGGTAATTCTTAGATTAGGTTTGATTTCATTTTCAGTTTAATGTCCCTTTCAGCAGCGAGGTTATATGAGAAATGGACCTACAACTTAACGTGAAATCCGAACCACATGAGCTCCCGCCGGGAATCGAAACCGGACCTCCCACGCCAAAGGCGCGTACGCTAACCGTTGGTAATTTTTAGACTAACTACACAGCATTTAATCTGTGAACTCATACAGTTTAAATCAATATATTCTCTCACATACGGAGGCTGTTCTGTGTAGATGTGACTAAATTGTACTTACCAAATAGTTACGAAAATCCATGGTGACAGACGTAGCAGTGCTCGATGGGTCGACTCTGGTCCCGAACAATGTTCCGGCAACATAGTTTCCATTACGATGGGGATTTTGTTCCATTCCTCCTTCACAGCCCTTTAGACTCCACTCGTAATTGTCACAAGCTCCTTGCCTAAAGTCATTTTATGCAGTTCAAATTCACAAAAAACACATTGGGGCCTTTGATTTGCATCTGGAAACGTCACAGGTAACTCGCTGAATGATTTGGACTATATTCCAGTAAGCTCCTTCATACCCTGTAGAATGCGAGGGACGATCTTTAGGTGTGTAATGAAGCTTTGTCGTGACAGATGAGGGTCATGTTGATCTCGTTTCCATACATTTCTGATAGCTCTTGCTAGTAGATCAGCTTCAGGACCTCCTTGTACTGTGAACTGATTTTGCAGTTATTTACCATGCGAATCTTCAGTTTGCCTTGGTAACGGTAGCTGGCAACTACCATGAACTCTTTCAGGAAAAGCTCTTTGCATACTCGGATCTGTTTTGTGATGCGCTTCGCGCTCTTATATTTGTATATGATGACTCTTGATTTGCGGCAGTAGGAAAGGTACATTTCACCTCATCCACTACAGCGACGTACCGCCACCATATATTTGGTTTACCAGATGTCGTTCGTACAGCTTCCGAGCACTACATTTGCGTTCCTGTCGGTGGTCATCGGTAAGGAAGTGACGAGCACTAGGCTTGAACACTTTTTCAAAATTCAGTCGTTGGTGCAGGGTGCAGCTGCCAGTTTCCAAAGACACATTTAGACTATTCGCAATCTGTCTTTGAGTCGGGAATGGCCATTCTGGGAAGTTTCGTCTACATGCTAGTGGTGGCTTGAGTGCACAGCCGTGTTCTCATCTCTTGTATTAGATTTGATTTGATTTGAAGTTTACGAAAATCTCAATCTCTCGTAGCTAATCAGTTCGATTTCAGAACGCTCAGGTCTGATTACTGGAGAGAACTCATGTGGTTCGAACCCCACATTAAGCTATGGGTACATGTAGTGTCGGCTATGAAAAGTTATGTTTGACTCAACACAAACCAAATTTATTCAAATAAGAAACATGAAGACAATTTTATTTAGCATCCTCGAAGAAATGAATGAGAGAACTCACAATTTATTTATTTGGGGGTATTAAAAAAGAAAATGTTGTAAGTTACTTTGTTGATTTGATTCTAATTTTACTGTTTACCATGTGTGGATGGTGGATTTCTATATATATATATATAAAAAAAATCACGTCCTACGATTATGTAGCGAGACATGAGAAAGACGTAATGATGAATAAGACAGTGCAATCGAGAAAGTGAGGGAAATCTGACAATCTGACCGACTCACCGTAATGCGTTCAATGTTCTCCAACCGGGAATAGAATCTAAGACCATGTGTATTAAAGGCGCACGCTAGCCACTACACAAGCAGGGAGGGTCACTGTTCCATTAAGGAAATGAGTATTGCATCCCATTCATGATCCAAGGCGTACGCCCTTTATGAGCCTTTAGTATGAAACTGATAATTCATAGCATCTTAAACATTGATGCCTATGAAATATCTTCAGGCATCTACAGTTCTTTAAAAAAAAAACAAAAAAAAAAAAAAAAAAAAAAAACGTATATCAAAGAGATGGCATAATCACTTACGGAAGACACCTGTTATATTTTGGGCTCCCCATTTTCCCCTGCTCCTACACATCCTTTGTGTCTTACGGCAGTTGCTATTGACCCTCTCGCTATTGTAACTTCACCATCCATTACTCGCTTTATTCTCTCTCTCGTTTCGAGACACAAGAAAGCCTCTGCAAATTGCAGGAGGATTATAAGGTTCTTCGTTAAGTTCACCTCCCACACTTCGGATTTCAGTGGAAATGTAAAGACAATGAAGAATATTAAAAAACGCAGAAAGTGAGCCACACAGAGCCATCTACAAAATTTTAATAAACAAGCGAATACCTGTTTCTAAACCTTTTCTTATAGACCAGACGGTTGAGCGCGTAGTTTATAGCGTCATAATTGTTGGGCAGCCAAACTCCTACACCGCTATAGATAATACGATTTTTAGTTGATGCAACAGCATCATACAGATATTATCTGACTTTCTTCATTGTCTTCAAGTTATTCACTAGAAGTCGAAAAAGTGGGGTGAGGTTAGTGGAAAGTTTAACGTTCTTCTTTTTCTTTTTGTAATCATTACGCTGGAGTGAAAAGATTTACGTAATGAACAAAGGTAAATGCCACTGTAAGAAAATGGGCGTATGACAAAGTAGGGTTGCAGAAAAAAAAAGGAGAAACTATTTAAAATATGTAGACTGAATACAAAATCTGTGCCTAACACTGCTCGGTGAAAAACTGGCTATCTAGTATTTACTGTGGAAGTAGTTCAATAATCCCAAAAAGAATGCGCGTGCCTGTATGTCCCATCAGTTCTGAAGTAGCATCTGGGCTGTTTACTCAATATTTTCGCTTTGGCACTTAGCACGGATTTTATATTCAGTCTACTTATATGATATGTATATTATATTGTCTATTAAACATCCAAACTATGCTGTGCATAAGTGTCGAAAATGTTATAACATGGCTTTGTCCGTCCGTCTGTCGACAGATATCAATAGCAAAAACGGTAAGAGATAGGTCCATCGACAAGCAATTTTCTGCAATCGATTTAGCGTCCCAAGAATAGGTTCCATCTCGTCTATTAACCCTCTACTCAAATTTGATAGCCATTTCCGGTATCAGCGTTTATACTAATAGAACGAAAACCATAACATATAGCGAGACGCGATTTCTTGCAAATGATTCAGCGTCTCAAGACAACATAACTTGACTATTCACAACACTCTTATCAAAACAGGAAGTGATTGGAATTTACTATTACTTCCGGTTAAATGGTGATATTCACAGAGCAAAAACGGTAAGAGATATTGAAATGTGGTTTATTGCAGTCGTTTGAGCTTTCCAGGAATAAGTTCGGTCTCCTCCATTAATCCTCTACTCAAACCAGAAGTAGTTAAACATAACCATTTTCAGTTTCAATTTATCGCCACAGAGCAAAAATCGTAATAGTTAGCGACAAACAGTTTTCTACAATCGATTCAAGGTCTTAAGAGAACATATCATCACAACCTGCAACACTGTACCAAAACGGGAAGTGGTTGAAATTTCTACTACGACCAGTTTCAATATTGATTTCCGTAGGGCAAAAATGATAAGAAACATCGAGATGCTTTTTTTTTTTTTTTTTTGCAATCGATTCAGCTTGCTAAGAATAGGTTCATCTTTTCCGTTAAATCTCGTTCAAACCGGAAGTGGTTCAAACTAATCATTTCCGGTATCAACATTTATCACTATTGAACTGACACGGTAACGATAGTAGCAAACTTTTTTTTTTTTTTTTTTTTTTGCAATCCATAAAGCGTGTCAATAATATATACCATAACAACCCGGAACACTATTTCGAAACCAGAAGTGGTTGAATTTACTAGTACTTCCGGTTTCAATACTGGTTTTCTTAGTGCAAAAATTGAAGACACATCGAGAAACTGTTTCTCGCAATAGATTTAGTATTCCACGAATAGGTTCTATCTCCTCTCAACGTTCTATTCAAACCAGAAGTGCTTGAAATTAACGATTTTTTGTTTCAACTTTCATTGTCATTGACAAAAACAGTAAGAGATAGCAGCAATGGATTGTTGATATGAATTCAGCGTCCGAGAAACAGGTTCTATCTTATTACTCTATTGCAATCAGCAGTTATCGGCACTACTTTGAGTATTGAATTCGCATACTGTGAAACGGAACTTAGTTGTTTATTTTAGAATGGCCTATATCACGTTCTATGCATGTATGCTGCTTTTGTTAATATTAAATGATTTCAAGGTGGGAAATGCCGGGAGATGGGGGATTTTCCCCCCTTCAATCACATTTTGATCTTCGCTAAAGAAACTAACTGAAGCGTCCTTGCCGTGGATTCTTGTTTTCTTCCCAAACCAGGTTTAGTGATAAAAAGTTTTGCGTATATCATCAAATTCAATTATGTATACAATATAAGATACTTTCAAACCTATACTCAAATACATTCGGAAATGATAGGTACGGGTATCTCGGAGAATCTATAATGAATTTACTGTAGTTATCGTTGCTAAGTTTATTGATTTAGTAAATTTCCTGTTTATTACTGTTGACAGATAATCATATAATCATATTTGTACGTGTTGGGGGAGAAGGAGGGAAGAGAGCAGCACTGTCTCATTTTTAATTATTGTGCAGTCTTGTTCAAAGAACTCTGACCACTCGCTTCTCTTTGAAAAGTCCTATATCCTTACCTACAGTTGAAATTACATTAAACCAATGAAGATTTTCTTTGTCCAACTGGCATCTTTATTTAGGCCCAAAGTATTGAATTCCCTACGCACGGCTGCCAGAATATCGCCTTCTAAAGCAAGATTTTTTGAACAAGACTGTACCATTAGACCTCTGTATCCTTTTATATCCCCCAGCCCAATACCATAACCTAATTCGTACATTGGGTGATTTTTGATAGTTTTGATGTTTCAATTTAGTGATTTTGAGTAGTGTTTTATGAGTTGTTGAAGTATAGTTATTAAAGAATTAGCAAAATATGTTCTGCTTTTGTACACAAGTCTAATGGCCATAATGGTTTTAATAAGCTTATGTAAGTTGGTTTGTGAATGTGTCTGGAGGCAGATATGGTTATAACAATACTGATGTGGGCTAAAACAAAAATATATCCTCAACGCTACTTCATGAAGTTAAAACTAGATCAGTGAGCACACCAACAGGAAACAATCTTATTTCGTATTAAGGTATACTGTCCACGGATAATTCGCAATTCCAATTTATTTACGTAATTATAAAATAGTCTCCACAAAAATCAGAGAACCCTGAACACAAAGAAAACACTGAAAATATATTTTTTTAATCGACATAGCTAATAAATTTTCACGGTAAGCTATTCATAACATGAGCGGTAACTATTTATGTATAACACACATATATTATACATGATTATTACGTTTTTCTTATACTCAACAATTGGCTTTAAATATTTATTTTTCTATCAAATTTTTAACAGCAAGTATCGTAACGTATGAACATTTTCTTTCAACCTACAACATATTGTATTCTTAAGTTTTATATGTACAAGCACGAGTACATTTTTTTCTTTTTCTATTTTCATCTACGGAACACAGAAAGACTGAAAGAGACGTCTTAATTAAAAACAGAATAACATTAACCTGCACATGTCTTATATAGAATATTTAGGTGGCAACTGATTTTCGAACAACTTTCCTATATTTGATCAAAATGAGCTTCGACGAGTCAAAAATTTAATAATAATAATAATAATAATAATAATAATATTGTCGATTTTGCTTCATATCTTTATATTACAGTAAGATTGTAAAGGACGAAGTACCGAATTACAATCGAAGTTGAATCTGGTGTGGTTGACAAGTCAGTCGGTTATGGTAGATCACTTTACTCAGACTCTTTCCAATGACAAAACCTCTTCTTCAAGACAAGTGGAATGCAGGACCACACCAAAGGTCAAAGTTTATTATTATTATTAGTAGCTCATATAAAGATCTATTAGTTTGTACCTAAGATGGAAACCATTCAGTTTCCTTTATGGTTTTCATCACACTGCGACATTTTACCGTAAAATTACAGCGAACTAGTGGTGTACGCAAAGGGGGTTTCCAGGTTTTAACCCCCCTTGACAAGATGCTACGCAAGAATAAGTATTTACCATATTAAGGCATGTAGACCTGAAATGATGAGAATTTGGGAGCCTGAACCCCCTCTGACGAAATTCTGCGTACGCTACTTCAGCTAACCACTAGTAAATCTACTGTTATAATCATGGGTGGCGATTAGGGGGAGCAAAGGAAGGCAGTTGTCCCCTTACGTTTTTGAAGTAGCCCATTAAGGTATATAGTTTCATTTGAAAATGTAAAGTTTTTGTATACATTACAGGTTCATAGAAAAAATGGTGCCATATAATATTTGCCGTTGCGTGAGTACGTATTGGTTGTCTTCTTGTGGAGTTAAGAAAGCTACAGGAATTGGGTTTTAACTGCCACCGAAAATAACCAAAAAATTATTCTATTTGAGCACAACAATTCCAGCACACTTTCGCTTCTTAGAAGGGCTTGATATGTTAGTCAGCCGCTTTGAAACGAATTGAGAGAACATTTCGCACAAAAAAAAATTTCATACGTTATTCTTTAACTGCACAAAATTGGCAGTTCCTAAAGTTGAGTTGATTTTAGTTTAGCGTCCCTTTCAGCAGCGAGGCTATATGAGACGTGGATCTACTGATTAACGTGGAATCCGAACCACATGAGCTCCGCCGGGAATCGAACCCGGATCTCCCACGCTACAGGCGCGTACGCTAACCACTTAGCCACAGAGGAGCTCGGCAGTTCCTAAAGTGTCTTTTCTTTCTAATAGTAAGGAATACTGGTTAAAAAGAGAGTAACATGAAACAACTTCTAGCTTTTCCATTGTTTTGCAATGTAATATAAGAGTCAAGTGGTGTGTTTAGGGGTGTACGGGTGTATATACAATTAAATTTAGTGAATTCAACATAATTCTAGGTTTTTAGATTATTTTGTATAACTAGAGTGTGGAGTGATTCTAAGCATTGTGTTCTGATGTGGTCCAAAAAAGTGAAAACTTCACCTAACGTTAACGAACATGTTTCGGGAAGCTGCAAAAGTACAAGAGCGGGGAGAAAAGTTCTCGGCCTGACAATGAAAGACTGCGAATTTCAATTCAAAAATGATTTTATTTTTCGACATAATGTCCCTTAACTTCACTAAACTTGGTTTCTCCAACATCAGTATTCCTTCCCGGAAGTGAGAGTCTGGAAGGTTGTGAAAATAGTCATCCACGACTCTCTCCGCTTCTTCATTCGATGTGGAGCGCTTCCCAGAAAGAAATTTCTTTAAGTTTGGGAACAGATAGAAGTCTGATGGTGCCAAATCAGGAGAATATGGAGGATGGCCGACTACATCGTTCCCCAAATCCCGCAGTTTTCCCATTGCCAATGCACCTTTGTGCACAAGTGCGTTGTCCTGGTGAAAGATGATCTTCTTCAAGCCAAGCCTCTTCTCGCGAATTTCGGCATCCAGCTGGTCAGGAAGGTTGGAGTAATATTCGCCTGTAATTGTTCTCCCTTTTACAAGGTAATCAATTAACAGGATCTCTTCGGCATCCCAAAACACACTGGTCATGATCTTTCCGGCCGATACGATCGTCTTCGCTTTCTTCGGCGCTGCACCTACCTGCTTGGACTGCTGTTTCATTTCTGGTGTGTAGTGGGGAACCCATATCCCATCCATTGTCACAAAACGCCGCACAAAATCGGTCGGATCCCTTTTGAAACGGTCCAAAGATTGCTGCGCAAATCGTTTTCGCATTTGCTTTTGGTCGGCAGTCAGCAAATGCGGCACCATCTTGCGCAGAACTTTCGCATCCCTAGTTCTTTGTGCAAGATGTTTCGCACACATTCCTGCGATATCCCCACACTCTCAGTTATCTCACTCATCTTCACTCGCCCAACACGATATCATGCACTTTTTTTGATAGTTTCCGGTGTGGTTGCGGTTTCCGGCCTTCCTTTACGTGGGTCATCTTCGAGGGATGTGCGACCACGTTTATATTCAGCTGCCCATTTTTTAACGGTTGACATGGAAGGAGCTGAGTCCCCGTAAACTTTTGTCAACTTCGGATGAATTTCCGTAGGGGTTAATCCATCCAAAACGAAAAATTTGATTACCGCACGATATTCAAGTTTATCCATATTCACAACTAACACGCAAAATGTCTAACTGCAACAATGATGCACAGAAACTACTTGAGAGAACAAGTTGACACTTGTTATACGAACAACTGAAAAGCGCCCCAAGGCAAGAACAATAAAATTTTGCTGATTGGAGTGCCATCTCTGGGTCAGGCCGAGAACTTTTCACCCCACCCTCGTAAGTATTTCTTTAAATGTAGCATATGGTTGTAGTATTTACTGTCTTTCATTTTCTGAGAGTAATAACATACATTTAATGGCATGTGGAATTAAAAATTAAGACGTTCATTAATTTCCAGTTTCAATGTAACTTCTACAAAACAACCCTCATTATTCATTACTTTATTTGTTTTGAAAATTTGTTATTAAATAATCTGATTACACAATTTTCCAGACAGAATTTTAAGATATTCATGAACAAGGAATTAAATTTCTTCTTATACTTCGTTGTTTAAGAGTACAAAGAGCTAGTACCTACTTCTGTTGCTCTTGTCAATTTACTTAATAAATATGAAATACGATACACGGTATTTTAACTGAAAAATATAGTATCCTATTTGGTCTAGGAATTAATTCGTGCAGGTGGACAAGAGATGGCGCAACGAACGGAGCGTCCCACAGTTCCGTGTATCCACACATGTGTTGCAAACCCATGTCATCGCGTATCGCTCGTAGTATAGGGCAGTGGATTAAAGCGTCAACAACACCAGTTTGTAGTTAAGTGAACATGGCGCAATTTGTGCCTGATAAAGTGTTTTTGCGGGGTGTCCTGCTGCATTACTTTAACATGCAGAAAAGTGCGACTGAAAGTCATCGTATTTTGGTGGAAGTGTATGGTGACCATGCTCTAGCTGAGCGAACGTGTCAGAAGTGGTTTGCACGGTTTAGAAGTGGTGATTTCGGCTTGGCAGACCAAGAGCGAGCTGGACAGCCAAAAAAAAATCAAGACGAAGAATTGACAGCATTGCTCGAGCAGGATTCGTGTCAAACGCAGGAACAACTTGCAGCAGCATTAGGCGTTGATCAAACAACAGTCTCCAAACGCTTGAAAGCCATGGGAATGATTCAAAAGATGTCACATTGGGTTCCACATGAATTGAAAGACAGAGACGTTGAAAGACGAAAAACCATTTGCGAATTGCTGCTTCAACGACAGAGCAGAAAGGGGTTTCTGCATCGAATTATTACGGGTGATGAGAAGTGGATCCATTACGAGAACCCTAAACGAAAAAAGGAATGGGTGAAACCAGGTGAACCAGGTCCATCACAACCAAAACGAGATATTCACTGTGCAAAGGTTATGCTGTGCGTATGGTGGGATATGAAAGGTGTGGTGTACTATGAGCTGCTGCAACCGGGTGAAACTATGAATGGAGAACGTTATCGACGACGATTAATGCGTTTGAAGCAAGCTCTGGCCAGAACACGACCAGAATGGGAGAACAGACATGATAAACTTATTGTTCAACATGATAACGCTCGCCCACATGTCGCAAAACCGGTCAAAACCTATTTAGAAAATGTCGGATGGGAAGTTTTACCCCACCCGCCGTATTCACCAGACGTTGCTCCTTCGGACTACTACTTGTTCGATTGCATGAACAACGATTTGATTGGACAGCGGTTTACTTCAGAAGATATCGAAACATGGGTCTCTGACTGGATCGCTTCCAAGGATGAGGACTTCTTTCGCCACGGAATCCGTACATTGCCTGACAGATGGGCGAAAGTGGTGGCTAGCGATGGACAATATTTTTCTTAAGGTATTTATGTATTTTGTGTTTGTACTACAGCTTCAATGTGTGCGTACCAACCGCACGAATTAATTCCTAGACCAAATATTAGTTATACAACCTTTCGGCAAACAAAGTATTAGAAACAACCAAAAAAACTAAGACTGATACACAAATATTCAGACCATGTCTTGCCCCCCACTTTTAGCGTCCAATCGCCGCCACTGGTCATAATATCGTTGTTACATTACAATTCAGTTAATTTTACTAAAGTAATCCTCTAGTGTAGGCATGCAAAACTTGGTAACTCACGTGAACCAAACAATTTCAACTGTGCAATAGTGCGAGCCCAAATAATAATAATAATAATAATAATAATAATAATAATAATAATAATAATAATAATAATAATAATAATAATAATAATAATAATAATAATTATTATTATTATTATTATTATTATTATTATTATTATTATTATTATTTCTATTTTACAGTATGACACTACACTAGACTTCCAAACGATGGGAATTCAATATTATACTATTAGTTACAATAAATCGATAAGCTCAAAGATAGAACCCGTTTCTTGGCGATGGATGCATATCAAAGAGTCATTACTCGCTATACCTTACTGTTTTAGTTCTATGGCGATAAAGGATAAAATTGGAAATAGTTAACCACTTCCGGATTATATAGATGGTTAAGGGGTAGATAGAACCTACTCTTCGGAAGCAGTCTTTGCAAAAAAAAAAAAAAAAAAAAAAAAATGCTCTCGATATCTCTTTCTATTTTTGCTCTAGGAAATCAGTGTTAAAATCGAAAGTTGTAATACATTTCAAATACTTCCGATTTTTGTAGAGTGTTATGGGTTGTGATGGTATGTACTCTTGAGACTGAATCTATTGCAGAAAACCGATTGTCGTTACATAATACCATTTTTGTTCTATGGAAGTAAATGTTAAAACTGGAAATGACTAATTTGAACCACTTTCGGATTCAATAGAAGGTTAAGGATGGAGGTAAACCTACTCTTGGGAAGTTAAATAGACTGCAAAGAAATGCATCATGATATCTTTAACCATTTTTGCTCTACCAAAATCAGTAGCAAAACCGGAAATAGTAGTAAATTTTAACCACTTTTGTCTTTGGTAGATGGTTGCGGGTTGTGATGATATGTTTGCTTTAAATCCTTAGTTGTTTGCAGAAAACTGCTTATTGCTATCTATTACCATTTTATTTTATGACGGTAAGTGTTAAAACCGGAAATGAATAATTTGAACCACTTCTGGTTAGAATAAAGGATTAATGAAGAAGATAGAATCTATTCCTGGAAAGTTGAATCGATTGGAGAAAAACCCATCTCGATATCTCTTACTGCTCTTGCTATAGAAACCAGTATTAAAATCGGAAATATTAAATTTGAATCATCTCCGGTTTATATAGAATGTTCGGGACAGTTATGGTACGTTGCCTTCAGACGCTGAATCGTTTGCCAAAAAAAAAAAAAAAAAAATCGCTTGCTATCAGTTACCGTTTTCATCATATGCAGATAAACGTTAAAATCGGAAATGACTAATTTAAACCACTTCTACTCTGAACAGAGAGCGGATGAGATGGGCCTATTGCAAAAAAAAAAAAAAAAAAAAAAAAAAAAAAAAAAAAAAATCCATCTCGATACCTCTTACCGTTTTTGTTCTGATACCTGCTGGCAGACGGACGGACGGACAGACAAAACCGTTTTATAAGACTTCCTTCACTTAAGCATAGCATAGTTTGGAAGTCTAATAGTAAAAAAAGAAAGAAAATAAGAATAAGAAATTAAAAAAACACATTTTCATGCTTAATTATGTATTTGAGGAGTGAGTAATTCCATAAATTCTTACCTAATACTATAATTCTCAAAACGAGCGGTCTTGGGTTTGATTTCCGGTGGGGGCACTCGAACGAAAAAGTGTAAAAAGCTTTCTCTGGCCAGTCGTCCTGAATGAGGTTTTCCTCATTTACACCAGGCAAACACTGGGGTGGTACCTAACTTATAGGTCCCAGGCCGTTTCCTTCCTTCCCTTTCCCCGGATTGTGTGCTCGCTGAGGGACGTCTTCCCTCATACGTGACGGGCTAAATGGCCATAGATGCCGAAAGCCCAGAAATCTAAATCCTAGTTCCCCTATAATTCTTAAAAAACAGAAGAAACATTAAGAAACCCGGATAGTGGATGGATATCTATCCCGACATTTGGCATGTTTTTCCTGCACACAGCTATCGTATGTCTGGAAACATATTTCTCGCACTAACGATTTTCAGAATAGAGATCAGATGAATATCTCTTAATCTGGATCTTGCTGGGGACTTTTTATCATGACAAAGGTTTGTTCACATTGTAAATTGCATATGTTTTCTTATCTTCTAAGGGTGAATAGGGGGACCACACGCGATCCTTCGAGTTTGACATAACTGTTCTTTTACATAAAGTGCAATTACTACTATCGAGAAATATATTGTCTGAAGACACACAACGGTAAGCGCTTTGCCTTCTTAATGAATTCAAATTAAGCGGCAACCATCAAATGAAAGTGAAAGAAAGAAAAAAAAAAGTCGTGAGAATTACTTCCCATATAAGCAATGCTCTATTTAATACGTGTAATATTTTTCATTTGGCAACAGAGTGTATTTGAGTTTCGAGTCGACATTGAAAGAAGAAATTAAAAGTGCAATGTCTAATATAGTTCTATTTTTATTTGTTCAATAATGGCTATATTACGATCTGATACGCAAGGACTTTGAAATACATATGCAAATTTCACACTTTTCATAACATTAGGATGAACCTTACTTTGAATATTTTTTAAAAAAATATGTCACTTTACTAACAGCAAGGACACTAACACAAAATATGTATTTCCTTTTATCATTTGGATCGATAACAATGCTGCTTTCTGATTCATAAAACATTTCGTTAGTAATAACGAATAAAAGGAAGTCACACGCATCCATCCTCAAATGATGAGATATTTTATTACCTTATTAATGGCACAGGGAAATATTCTGTGGTTAATATACGGAATAAATAGTCTATGAATAATCTAGAACGACGAAAGCCAATAGGAGACATGGATAGTTTAATGTGTTTATGTTTTTTTTTTTTTTTTTTTTTTTTTTTTTTTTTTTTTTTTTTTTTTTTTTAAAGAATGGGTGAATTTTATTCGGTCATGACATTGTAGAAATTTTCCAATTTTAACGGGGTATGTTGCAAATGACGCAGGAAGGACGAAAATTTTATGCAGCAATCGTTGTGACTGTATACGGTGAATACAAGCAATGTGCCGCCAACATTTTTTTTTTTTTTTTTTAGAAGATGAATTTTATTTGGTGATATCTGTAAAAATTGTCCAATGTACGAAAGCGGTACACGGAATTACAAACACTAAAGGCAAAATTTGAAAACAACATTTTGACTTTCATCCTACAAATTATACTATATTATTATTACTAGTAGAATTTCCGTTCTTCACACGGCAGAAAGAAGGTTTGTGGAAAATATTTTAAAGATACAGATACAAATTTTTTGTGGTTACAAAATACCTGTTGATGCAAATTCGGCTTCACTGGAGTTAAGTAAATGTTCATTCCCATTTTTTCTTTAGGAATTACATTTCATAAAACTCCATCTTACTGGCTCTCCGTAGAGTTCATTATAAAAATTGTAAAACGATCATTAAGAATAGTAAGCATCCATCACCAACGCATGATCGTTTAACTACAAAGTGAAGTATAGTCAGTGGCGTATTTAGGAGGCTATCGGGCTCAATCCCCCCCCTCCCCTCCGAAATAAATTATTAGTTTTTCGCATTTCACGTATAATAATAATTCTTCTTACCATTTCTAAGAATTTCATGGACTTCCTATTTTCTTATGCTCTTTCTTCAGAAATAATACTGTATTTGTCAACTTCATTCCATATAAGAACTGTGTTCTATTTTAATTTCGTTTCTCCTATTTTACTTTCAACCGTTATTAGTTGTGATTCAAGTTGGCCGTCGTCAGTAGCACCAAAACTAAGAAAGTATATATCTTAATATAGGCCCTAATCACCATAGTGTCCACAAGGAGCTGCTTTAAAAATGTAAAGTTATTAAATTAGTTGTGAAAAATTAAGTAAGAACAAAATGTAGAATGTTGTTTAATAAAATATAGTGTAATAATATTAATATCCTTCTATTGTTCATATCTGTTTATTCTTTGATTGTTTCATTCAAATTTTGCCTTTTCCTTTAACTGACTTAGATTTCTTTTCCTTGTCGCAGGATCTGTATTTAATTTTAAACGATAGATTACTTATTTTTCTAAAATGTTCCACCACCGAATTGCATACCTCCCACGCGCATTTCCTTCTTGATAATTTAGGTATTATCTTCCTTTACAGTTATTTCTACCCGCTCTCACTGAATGTTTTAATTCCTCATATCTGGAAGTATCATTACACAAATATTAAAGGAAGGAAAATCAACTTCATTAAAATTTGTCGGCACCCAAAAGAAAAAAAAAGTCCTTATTCAAATGTTGTGCATACGCCCCCCCCCCCCCCGAAACACAATCCTAAATACGTCACTGAGTATAGTTATCATATACTTCGTCCAGTACACATCGAACCAAACCATAAACTGTATAAAGCTTCAAAACAGAAACGGTACGAATTCTATCTTCTTCCTTACTAAAGAAGGCGAAAGGAAACAATTTTGTAGTGCAATGATTAACTTTTTCTTTAATTGCCATCTATTGTTGTGGCATCAAACTAAACCACCAATTTGAAATCAGTGAACGTGACACATGACATTGAACGTGAAAGTACCGCCATCGATTTCCATGTCTCCATAACACATATTGGAAAAGTAGGACAGTTTTAACCTCAAGAATACTTCACCAACTCAGATTTTTTTTAAATGCAACTTTGTCAGTACCATGATTAGAGGTAAATACAGACTTCAGTGAATACATGATATTGAAGAAGAGAAATAAAAAGTGAATGAACCGTAATTAAGTATTTTGTTTAGCTACAAAAATAAAACTAAATACAAACAATAATAAAACATATGCACAGTAGTAAACAGAAAGCATGAGAATGTACTGTATTTTATGACTATCTGATTAAGTTTTTTTTTTTATTTTATTTACTTATTTATTCATTTATTACTGCTAAGGAATGTGGGTAAAAGATAAAAATCAAAATGACGAAAGGAATTGTGGAAGTGTAACACAACTGTCTTGCAATTGGCAAGTTTCGAGGTCAATTTCGTAGTCATCTTGTTCACAATCTTTCAACTTTCGATATTTACTTACCGCCAAAGGACAGGAAAAAAACAAAAAGGGCCATAAAAATCTGAAGATAAACCATCAATAAAACAAGAATGAGAATTGTTGACTAAGGAATCAGTTTTCCCAATTATATAGCAGATCATCTACAAAAATTTTAAGTCATTTACTCCGCCAATTTACCCCGACTCTCATAGGTTGATGTGAGTCTAGTCTTGAATTCGATAACAGGTGGGGGTACAGGTCTTGGTGTAGTAGTTCGGATCCCGCTTTGTAAAGTAGGTTCAAGTAGCCTTCTTGTTGAAAAGAGATGTTAATCCCCAATCAACCAAGTTGGATTGCATGGTCCAGCTGACAAATGCATTAGGTTAGTAAGTTGGTGACTGTCAGCGACGCAAATACGCTAGTTGTCGCCCGGGGCAAGAACTCGCCTTAGCACCCCCTGACCAACCAAACCAAAACTCTCACCCAAATATTTGCCCAACTTTATGCCCAGGGACAAGCTTCGTTTGCCCTCCTAGTTACGTCACTGGTGACTGTAAGCCTATCTGATTCACGAGTTCATTTTCTGCTCAAGGTATTGGTATTAGGCATTATACTTTCAGCACTCATCCCATTGTCATTAATTCTCATTGTCTCTTTTAACCTAAAGTGAAAACCCTTAGCAAAACTCAAATAAAAATCAACTTCATCGAAATGCTTCTTTACAAACCTATCTCAATGCATATATATATATATATATATATATATATATATTATTTCTATTATTATTAAGTATTCTGCCTTTCGGCAGGTCCTGGGACTAATGAAGATTTTTTTTTTTTTCAGTTTTTATATTTGGGCCTGGAAATGTTTCGAATCCTATCCGCTAGTATCCTATAAGCACTGCTAAAGCTTAGATATGTAAAATACAAAACACGGTAGAATTTGAACAGAAACTCGATTAATACAATTTTAAAACCAAAATCGTGAAATTAGATAGCTTCAACAGTTAAAGCTGGAGCTTAGTTTGGCTAAATTTTCTTTAAAGAGCTCCGTGTGTTCGTTGACAAAAGACGACAAAAACTGGGAAAAAAATAAATGAAATGAAATTTCTACTTTAACATTCCGTTCGTATTCTCTTTAGACTAAAGGAGACAAATGATTAATGAATATGAAATGATTGGTTGAATGAAAATGTGGGAGGAAACGGGAGAGCCTCGAAAAAAACATGGACATGTTATCCATCATACTCACATAGCCTGGAATCGACCAAGGGATCTCTCGCACCAGAGATAAGCGCTATATTAATGAGCCACCGTGCCACCAAAAGATAAAAATGGAAATGCACTCGAGAAACATTAGAGCTCCGCTCGTTAACACGCGCTTCGATTCAGCAGGTTTTCACTGGTGATACTCACATAATCAACGATTCGTGAAGAATATCTACAACCACAGTTTTCGTGATAATTTCACTTCCTTAGTATTTACAAATATAATATTATTAATGGTTCTCGTACTTACTGCAAGTATGTGTGAGTGAGTTCCATTCAATGTCACGCAATGAATTCTTTAATATTTCACAGTTATGCCCTGCAGGCTAAAAATAAGAATAATGTACACGTGAGTGATATTGAAAGTATGGGTAGAATGAGTCAGATTATGCTTTACAAACTCTTTATAAGTGTAGGATAGAACTTCTAAACTTTCATGCAAAAAGTAACTGCTCTATTGCTATTCTCTGTTTCACATAAAAGGATAGGAAAAAGAAGAAGTTTTTCCCCCCACCACGCTCAAGTACAGGTGAATATTGGTGTTCCGTCTTCCACCATCAGCCCCCGCACACGGAGGTATAGAGTGTATTTAAATATGTCTAGGCCTAAATAATAAATTACAACTTTCATAATAACATTGAGTATTTTAAAACACTTAATGACATTTACCTGCATTAGTGAGTAAGTAGCACATGTGTCATTTTAATGGAAATTTTATTGAACAGTTGTATTGTTTATTTTCCTTCTTTTTTGGCAGTCGGGGTTATGACATAATGTTGGAATGGCAAGGGATGTCAGGGTTGGTAATTGAATTGGTATTTACTGCTTTGATACATGAATTTCATAATATAAAATCGGAAACCAAGTACAATACGTATGTATGGGTAAATTATCAGTGCGTTAAGATAATAACAATAGAACCTGAAATAATAATAATAATAACACTTCTTGTTTCCTCTCTTTTATACATGTGTTCTTATATTAAAAAGAACCAGAAGAAAAATAACCATATGTATACACACTGATAATAGTGAATAAATGCGTCTCGCCCCGGGCGCCTCAACTCAGGCAAATGCCCTGGTTTCTATTGATTATTTTTCAATGAAATCATTTTCCTACGTTTTCTCTTCGTACGTACACCTGATGTGATGGTGGCAAAGTATCTTTTTTGTTTGTTGTTTATTAATACGCGGCGATAAATTTACGGTAAAGCATCATACATACAAGATTCATCAACATTGAAGTCTTCTGAGTTTATTAAGGGAGAAAATTTGTTATGGTGGACTTAGAAAAACAATCCCAGATTGATTGAAGCCTGACACGAAATAGTAACTACAGATGCTACGTAATTTGAACAGGCCCATGTCTGAGTCTGTCGTTTCAAGCAAAATTATAATATTGGAGCTTAACCATCATAGTGAATTTGACGCCCCTAAAATCCCCTAAAATTTGGCGCCTTGTGTGGTTGCAATTCTCACCCGGCCCTTTCGTTGGCCTTGAGTTTAGCCAATTGATAATAGAGGAAACTGACTTTTGAATTGTTACTTGACTATTTTAATAAAAACGGAGTTGTCAACAGTCCTGACGACCGTTGAGGGGGAGGGAGAGTAACAGATGTTTGGAAATGAAATTAAATCTTTGAGTTTTACGTATCGCAGTTATGCCAGGTAGGCTAAAGGAGACTGTGATGAGAATGAATGAAACAGTGCAAAGAAAAAAGTAGGAGGAAACAGGAGAACTCCGAGGAAATCTGCAAAAACAGTGCTTGTCCACCACAAGGCCCACTAAGCACGAGCTGGGATCGAACCAGGGCCTTATGCCCCAGAGGTGAACGCTCTACCACGGAGCCACCACGGCCCCAACAAAACTTTTTAGTTCTCACAAAACTCTTGTCTGGAGGTCAATGCAATTAATGGGTGCTATACATACTTGAATTTCATTATTTTCAACAGTCTATGGAGAGTTGAGTGAGAAAAGCAGGGCAGTTCATCATCGGTATTTATAGCTATCAGAATTTTATTTAACGTTGGCAATTCATTACGGGAAAAGACCTGATGAACCTTTGATCGAATTGCCGATTTCGTGAAGTCGTCATAGTTTTCCGAGAGAGGAAATACTTGTACGCGTATTTTTGGGACTTCTTAATTTATTTTCATTAAATTTAGCCTCCCGCCTACTTCTATAAACAGTTGCCTTTCCTACACTTGTCTGTTTCCCAGTCATGTCGGCGAATTCTTCAACAGTTAAATTAGGGTGTTGTTCTCTTAAAGCATGGAAGATATTCAAAATGCAACACTTCTCACCACTTCGTAACGCTGTCCCGGGCTCATGTTTTATCGCAGAACTACTGCAAGCATCATGAATTGTCGCTTCACAAAGCACTAAATACGCAATTACTGTATTTACAATTTAATATGCACTAAAATTTGTTTTAGATAATATAAACTATACAAAACATAATGAATACAGAATACAATTTAATATGCACTAATTTCACACGACACTATATATAATATAGTTACCACACACGCTAAATTCATACAATATTTGCACAGGTCGATAGTCTGCGCACTCGATACTCAGACAGCCAGAAGATTACCTTCCTTGAAATTGTAAATAAAGACAGAATGTCGACAGGATTGATTTGCTTTCTCTCCCGATTCTTAAGTGAAACAATGATGGAAATTAACTTTATAACGAATTAGTTCTTATTTCTAGAAATGCAATTTAATAAATAGGACTAAAGCCAAAACTTTAATACATAAATAGTAAAAAATACTTTTCTTAAAGACAACAATTAAAAACAGTAATTGTTGTTTTTCGGGGTTGACAGGTAAAAACAGTAGTCAGCGCTTTCTCACCATCAGGTGCGAGCGAATTGACGTACGAATTTAGTGTGTACACGATTTTGTTTATTAGAAAAGCTTCCCTCCCTGTGAAGGTCAACGGCTTGATTTCCCCTCCGTACTGGAGAGTGGTGGGAGGAAGGGAAGTTTCCTATCAGGTTGCCTGGAATAGATCTTAAGTCACTGCGTTCTCTATTTGACGAGATATTATGTTACAGAGCACCATGTATTCGAGTGGTTAGTGGGTAGGTCTTTGAATCAGTGGGAGCAAAGAGTTTTCGGACCTCTTGCAAAATCTGAACGAAAGGTTACTGATGATAGAAAACATGAGGGAAAGTTGATGGCGAATATGGGTTGAAAATCAACATCAGAAAGACAAAACTAATGGAGATTGAAACGAAGTAATCTGTAGAAGTAGGAGGGGTAAGGTAGAACAGGTGATTAGATTTTGGAACCTATATAGTATCATTAGTCAAGACATTAAGTACGAAACCGAAATAAAAATACGAATTAGGAAGGAGGAAAGCATATTTTGTGGGTCTTTGGATAAAGAGTTAAGAGAATATTTCGAGTGGAATAATGTATGGAACAGAAATATGGACAATAAACAACTGCGAAGAAAATGACTGGAAGCTTTAGAAATGTGTGTGTGGAAAAGAAGCGTGAAATCTAGCTGACTCAAACCGACAACAAATTTCTGAGAATAGTAGGGTAGGAAATAATAATATCTGATACAGGGTGGTCCATTTTCAGTTTCCTTATTTTATGTTGAAATAAAAAACAGAGTTTCATAGACACATGAATGTAATGCCTATCAATAATTACAACACTCAGTTGGATTTTTAGATGAGGTGTTATTTTTTGAACATCACATCATTTAAATGTCCTCCACCCTTCTGAATCCAAGGGGTCAGACGTTTACAGAAGCTAGCCATTACTCTGTGTAAGAGATCTGGAGTGATGGCGGATATTTCCTCCTGAATCCTCTGTTTCAGTTCCTCCAGTGTATGCAACCGATGTCTAAACACTCTGTCCTTTAAATGCCCCCACAAGAAAAAGTCAGAGGCATTCAAGTCCGGGGATCTGGGAGGCCATGAAATATCTCCAAATCTGGATATCACTTTTCCAGGAAACATGGCTTGGCAACACTGCACTCGCATTCTTTTATCTGTCTCTGATAATTCCTGCACCACCCTCATTTTGTATGGGTGAAACTTCAAATCATTTCGCAACATTCGACCAACACTGCTCCGAGGAAGATTCAATGTAAGGAAATGTCGTTGTGCGGAACGTTTTGGACTGGCAAGAATTGCCTCCCGCACACGTGCGATGTTTTCAGGTGTACGAACTGTTTTCTTACGCGTGTGTATTTTGTTACCCACATTACCACTAGTGCGCCACTGTGACACGCACCTGCGTATGGTTTTCCCTGATGGAACCTTTCCTCGTCTTTTCTCGTCACCAAACTCATGTCTGAATGCTCTTTGTACAAGAACAATGGACTCCTGCTTTATAAATTGTTCCACACAAAACACGTGCTACTGTAGTGGCCAACGCTCCATTGTCAACTGAATCCAAGGCCACCTGCTAACGGCTGACAGGCATATCACTCTCCCCTCTCCAATTTCTCGGCGGTGTTGCCAACTCACAACTAGGTAACCGAAATTGAACCACCCTGTATAACCAAAACGACGAAGAGACACC
Organism: Thermobia domestica; assembly: GCF_964235325.1. NCBI lineage: Eukaryota > Metazoa > Arthropoda > Insecta > Zygentoma > Lepismatidae > Thermobia > Thermobia domestica. The sequence goes on from NC_137455.1 coordinate 78,001,349, forward strand.
ATCTCAGAAGCAACTATATACTGAGGGACGTGACAGAAAGTACGGTAGAAGGAAAAAGAGGCTACAACGGATGGGTGCCATTAAAACTAATAATCCCTACGTCAAGATGAAGACTGTAGTACGGAAGCATTTAAGTTTACGGCAAGTGACTTGCCAATGATGACAGTATTTAGGATGATAATGATGATTCAACATCACAGCAACTGAGGAGGAATCGAACTCCTGTTTAGGAAGTAAGTTATGATACTGGAGCCGATGTACTGATCACATATTAACCAACTAATGGTCATCAGGCCGGCCACAATCCGTCTGATAGTATAGTTATTTAATAAACAACTGAAAATAATAAAACAGACTACATGAAACTCAGCACTCTGTTTCTTTGTGTAAGTTGTACACTAGTAGAACATTTTGGATTTATTCTTCTGTCTTTGATCGTGAAAACGGATTTAAGATCATCTTGTATACGCCATTCAGTTCGAATAAAATTCGGACCACAGAATGTCTGTAAAGGGTACATTGTTAATAGTTTAAAAGTCGATGGACAACACGACAAGGGTAGCTGTCAATTTGTCGGGGCGTGAATCAGTCTGTGTCTGCAATGCCAGGACGACTCTAGCGAACCTCTCCTGCGCAATTAAGCGACTTCCAACATAGCCGTATAGTGGGATTGAGAGCGACGATAGTCGTTGAATTGCCGCTCACGTGAATCGTGACGTGCCAGTGGCTAGTGGTGTATACGACTGGAGGCAGTGGATTACCACAGAGATCGTATTTCTTCTATCCATTACCACAGATATCACGATGACAGGCCACCCTAACTGACATAACAGTGTGACAGGAAGTGTAGAGTCTTGGAGGCAAGTCTAAGTTCCCGCATGCCTCTAGCACGATTATCCCTGACATCTGCTCAATGCCGAGAATGTCTTCGATAGTATCGGAAGAGGCTACAGTAATGAGGCGAAAGAACGGCGGTGATATTCTGCGATAAGAATCGTTTTTGTCTCGGTCACAAGGACATCCATATCCGCGTTTCTGAGAAGGAAAATCAGAGTTCGCAGTTGCCATATTGGATCCGAATTTGGTATTTTGGCATGGAGGCAATAAGCTACATATCTTGCTTGCCTCTGCTCTTTGGTATGACCAGTGCGTCGTCTATTCGGCCCTCCGACATTATCTGGACACCGAGGGACCCCGATCCCCAGCTGGATTACACTCATCTACCGCCAAGAAAACCTAGCAGGCCAGTGTGCTCTTCCGGTACATACCTTCTATTCTGACCTGCTACGTCTCTGAGCCCAAATCCTATCGAATACACGTGGAATATGGTGTGACGGAACCTGACCGTACACTGAACTCTACAGTGAGCGTGGGACATTATACTCGCGATAAACATTCAACATCTGCACGACCAGGTACCTGCCAGAACAATTGATTTTATGTCCGCTTAGGCTGTTATACATACGGATGCGCACGACACGAGACAGAATTTTTGTGACCAGATAGAGATCTTTCAATAGAGATATACACATTTGATGAGGTGATACATCACTTTCACGACACAATTTCCAGACGAAACAACTTCAATTTTTGTTTCCTGCTCACCTTCAATACGTATACTTCAGTATTGTATTTCTTTGCACTCTGTATACCATGCTTAGTACGCCTTAATGGCACAATGTTGGGATCATTACCACTTAGCATCACTTTCTTCTTGTATACCAACTTTTGGATATGTTTGTTAGTTTCTACTGGGTGTTCTTAAATGAAATTGAATTTTAGTTTAACGTCCCACATTTATGCCCTTTTGGCTAGAGATGAGGATTAATAAAAGTGAATTATTAAGAAATTTAATTTTTTGTGCTCTCTGTGCTCTCCAACCGGGAATTGAACCAGGGATGCGCAATACGCTATCAAAAGCTAGCTATTAGACCAGTGGGGAGCGCTGTTCTTAAATGCATGTCCACCAGTGTATATACAGAAATTGACCCTTCATTTGTTTCTTTATAAATTAACATTTTCATTCTATTTTTTTAAATATTCGAATTTAATATTATACCTACAACAAAAAATTACAAGTTGTGGAATTTATAGCAAAGTCTGACTGTCACACCAAGACTGGCCTAAACCTCTACTGATAAAATGTCGCTATTGAATACTTTGTATTATTTTTGTTCATCTGGTGCCATGAGAAAATAAATAATATTTGTTTGATCCTTTGTAGTTATAAACTTCAGTCTTTGAATTTAATTTTGTTTTCCAGTGGAACAACTCGTCAGAAGATGGGCTCCACTTGTATGGTTGGAGAGAAGTGAAAAATTCTTCCCTAGTGGTGTACCTGAATTCCTTCAACATGTTACAGCACTACCTTCTCAAGTTGCTCAAAGCCAATATCAAAATTTCTCATACGCTCATGCCAATGCAGTGCCACCTACGCTCAAAAACTCAGAAGACTGGTTTCTCGTTACGAAAGAAGAAATAGGTAAGGAACAAAACATTATATATATATATAATCACCGTCAATCACTGGATTTTGATTTTAAGATAACTAACACTAATTTTTTCAGTATTACTAGCGAGCGTAGATATCAAGTAACGTAAACATATGCAAGATATTGTGTTTTAGCTTTCCTTTGTGTACCTGAAGTTTATTATTTGCGGTAGAATGGAGAGCCAATATTTCATGTTTTCACTTAATGATTTTATTAATTTGCAATGTTTCAAATACAGAATGAAGGCTATTTACGTTGGGAGCATTAATAATTTAAGCCCTTACTAAAAAGCAGTAAGGGCTTATATCAGAGGGTGGCCAACGTTTTAGGTCTGAGAGCTACTTTTCATTTCAGAAAACACTTGCGATCTATTTATTTGTTTACTAGCACGCTAGAGAGAATCATAAAATAATAACAATTATCGATACAGACAGTATGACACAAACAGCTGAAGGATACTTCTCACAGTTAGTGGTCAACTGGTAGCCCGCAATCGACGCGTTGGCCAACTCAAGCCTAAATATTGAAAGTACCATCTCGAGATGCGCCTATTGGAATTCATAACGACCGGTCGCAGGTTTCGAATCTGATTCACCATTCATTTAAACCCCTTCTCTTAATTGGAGATATGGATACAAACAAATTCCCTTCAAAGTTGTATTAATGGTTTGATTTTTTAAAGGCTGTAGTACTCAAAACAGCCACTTTCCTTGATTATTAAAACTGTTCTTCTTGACGCAATTAGGTAAAAGTTTTTTTTTTTTTTTTTTTTTTTTTTTTTAAGTATCACATAGTTTACCTTCATCTTTCAATTTAAGATGTATGCTCGATATGCGATAGCAATCACTATGATTTTAGGATTACGCATCGAAACTAGGTAAAATGAGAATGTGATGTTACTTTCAATATTTGTCTTACGGCTATCAAGGTAGTCATATAATTGAAAACAACCTACTTGAATAACTTGGTGAAAGAAATCAGCTACCATATGGATACTACGCAAATAATAATGATGAATATATAATAAATATCCCTCACACTGTTTTCATTATCCACAATGAAAACATTATTATTGAAATTTATTAAGTGACACTTTCTTTGAACTATTTCATTTCTTAAAATTTGACAATAATTATTTGCTTATGTAAACAACCACAATTTGTTTATACTGAAAGGAAAAAACGAGACACTAGCGTAAAGGATATTTACTTTAAATTTGTTTCGGTAACAATCAAAGTAAGCGGTAATGGTAAGTTTGTTGTTCGCTAAATTAAGATTGCCACCGCTCCGAATCAGACAGGACATTCCGAATTTTAAGAAATTTTTTACCGTCGTGAATTAGGCCTAAGAGAGACGAATTATACGGCGAGATTTCAAATTATCCAAGACACTCAAAATATGAGACAGCAATTCTTAGTGACATTTGTAAATTTGAACCTACGATGTTACCTACGACTATTGAGATATGATATGATTCTAGCGCGCTAAAATTGTTCATGTTAGCAGCAGTGAAATCATCGCCAATTAAGTTATTCTTTGTTTGTACCGGTTCAATGGTTCATAACTTCTGCTTAACTATCCACAAAGAAGCAAAAGCTACACGTGTTTAAATTTTCATTGCATTTTCATTTATGAAGTTACGTATTTCTTTTTATTGTTCTCGTTAAATTAAATTCTTCCGTGTAAAAATTTGGCTATAAGGAACTATGATCTCTACATGTTTGATAAGTGTGTCCCAAAAGGTGGCAACCCTACGCAAAATAGGTGGTCTTCAGATTTTCGTTCGTTTTCTATAGTATGCACGAGGAATTCGTCATATACAAGTTTCAAATTTCGTCTCTGCTCGTAATTATTTTCTCACTGAACATTATTTAACCTAAATTGCTATGGCCGCATTATTGTCGGTAATATGAGTAATTAGTATGAAAAAGTATATTAACTAATAATTATGCATCGGATTAAATCCCTCTAGACAAGATATGAACAAGTGATGGTATTTCCTGTTTCATAAAGACAGTTGACAAAAACCTAAAATAAAAGTTATGTGTCTTCTCGATAACACCAAAAATGTCCTGTCCGTAACGAAAATATGCTTGTTTTAATCGTAATAAGAAGTTTCTTACATCAATACTTCGCTTCTCTTCTACGTAAAGTACAAATGCAATCTATATATATAAAATTGAAAATCACAATGTTTCTGACTCTAAATCTCCTAAACCGCCCGACCGATCTCGATCAAATTTGTAGCATGGATGAGGTTCGACGCTGGACTGGTTTTAGGCTATTCACTTTGATGATAGAACTGAGGGTTGGGGGATGGGGAGGGGGTTTACAAAGATAAATAAAAGTTAACTCCTGAACCACTCGACCGATCTTGATCAAATTTTCAACATAGATAAGGTTCAGGCTTGAGATCGTTTTTATGATTTCAATTTGATGGAGCAACGCAGGGGAAGTGAAGGAGGGGGAGATATATAAAAATCAATTTATATAAGACTGAACGTGACTATTTTTGTAACTTAATAACTCTTGAACTATCCGACCGATCTCAATCAAATTTTCAAGATATATGAGGTTCGGATCTGGAAATATTTTTGTAATTTCATTTTAACGGTAGGTCCTAGGGGAGGGAGAGGGGAGGGAGAGGGGAGGGAGACGTATAAATAAAAACTAATAAAACCTAATAACTTTTGAACCACCCGACCGATCTCAATCAAATTTTCATCATACATTCACTTTTACGATGCAACGTAGGGGAGGGGGAGAGAAATTTAAAAATGATCGAAAATGAGTGTCGAATTCATAGTTTTAGGAGTAGCTGAGAGTAACAGTGACAATTCTGATGCCGTGTGCCGCAGCACGTTGGAGGGGGAGCTATCATATCACTTTGACAGCAGAATCTATGGGAGGGGGAGATATATATATATATATATAAAACCTAATAACTCTTGAACCACCCAACCGATTTCGATCAAATTTTCAACACAGATGAGATTCAGGACTGAAGAGATTTTATATTTTCTCTTTGATGACAGAATCTAGGGACGGGGCACGTGAGGATATATATATATATATATATAAAGTCGGGGCCATGGATAAGCGACTATTTTTCCTGGAAGAAGGAAGAATTTCCTCTACCCCTTGTGGCTTAGCAACCGCAAACTGCACTGGAGGTCGCAAAGGACTCAATGATGCAAGATTTCTAAACTGAATGAACTGGTTCCTCTCTGTTTTGAAGGTTTCCATTCCAGATTGTCATATGGGAACAGCAGAGAGCAGAAGTAAAAACTTACTTTTTAGTTCAACCTAGACCCAACTTGCATTATGTTAGTATTCGAAAGTTTTCGATAAAGTGATATGTTTATTTATTGCCCATAAAAGATCTGTAGGGAAAATGAGCTAACGAAGTATCTCATTTTTTTTTAAACGGATTCTATTTTCTTCAGGGTGACATTTTTTTTAAAGGAAAAAAAGTATGGAAAGGGAAAAATTTACGCACTTAAAAGGTAAATATTTATTGATTTATTCTCAATTTCTGCAAGAGCCTAACTTTTGGCGCTATAGTTTACAACTTAAGGCAGGTAGTAGGGTGATTTTACTTTCTTCTCTTTATAGTTTTCCGATGTTTGCAAGCCATAATAAAATTAATCATATATTTGTAAATTTAAGCATGATTTTTTTGAAGTGTATATATAAAGAAAGAAAGAAGGAAACACAGTATGTCTTACGTCTTCATCCACGATTGAGTAACAACACAAAAGGAAGTTAAAAGTTAAAACTTTTTTGTATTGTTTTGCAAATTAAAGAAACGAAGAGAAGGAAGTGAAAATCTTAGCTTGGAATGCTTTCTCAAAAAATTTCATTCCTTATAGAACGCTTCAATTTATTGTTTATGACCATCAATGGTTTTCACAGTTGTCAGTTGGTAAGTTTTAGTTCCCTACTTTCCCTTGAGATTTTGTTCGAAGAGATTGTAGTATGCTGGTGGTGTCTACGTATTTTCTTGCTGATTGGAAATGTCTAATTTCTTTCGGGGGTACCAGAGGATAAGCAACCTAGTCCTTCTGGCCAGAAAAGTCTAAGTGACAAATAAAAGAATCGTGTACTTGGAAGTGAAGCAAAGCAGAGGAAGCAAAACATGAAAGTTTCAGGGGGCTGAAGGTGGTCGAAAGGGGCTCAAACCCTAGCTGCCCCTAGCTAGGGTCTGGTTTCGATATGAATATTGGTTAAGAAATCCGGGCGATATGTATCTTTTTTAATTAATGCTAATTATTCAACACTTATCCCCACAAAGCATTTAATTTTCTTATTACTAAGTGCAAAAATTGACCTACATTACTCTCAAAAGTCAAGGATATAAAATTACTTAAAAAAAAAAATTAAAAAAAAAAAAAAACCGAGAACATTTTCGAAAGAGAGGACAAAGATTATTTGAGAATCGAGACAAAACGAGACTTCTTCAACCTTAACAAGACGTCTCCTCTCGTGGACAACACTAGTCAAGGCTGAGTTAAATCGTTTTTCCGCGTTCCAAAACCAGTGACCTTACTTTAATCAAAGGAGATCACATATCGGAATAATATAAAATAATTCTAAACAACATTTATTTAATATCACCAGTTTATTGGCTTCAATGATGAAACCATACAGCCAGCCCACGTCACTAACCTTAGGATACGTTTTCATGTAAGATACTTGCACTCAATTGAATTACATTGATTTCAATACAAAAGTAAAGTATTTACAGATATAATTCTCAACAGCTTGTTTTCAATTTTATTTTAAGTTTCGGTACTGACAGATTTATCAACCGAGTGCTAATCAAATTTGCAATTTTACTGACATTTTGCACTAATCTTTGTTTCTAATTACCTGAGGATATTTCTTTAGTAAAACTAAAATTAGAATATTATAGAAATTGACCCCATTTCCCCTTCTCAGGAACAGAATTTTAAAAAAAGAAAGAAAGAAAATCCGAAGGTCGCGGCCTGTAATTTTTTTTAATGAGAAGTGTATGTGCTGAATTTTACGCCTTCTTAAGCGAATCCTCACATTCGGCATTTTCTAAACAAATAATCGGTAATTTGATTATTAATACAAACCCTCTCTTTTCTCCTATAGGAGCGAAGTTTTCGCAATCATTGAAACGTGTTTTCTGTTAATTTTAATGAAGAATTTATCCCTTAGTTCCATCTTCTTAACCTCAAGAATTTATGATATATTCTATTTTTGTTAAAAAAAAAAAAAAAAAAAAAAAGAAAGAATTCTCTTTGTTTCCTATAGGACATATATTTTTAAAATTGTTTTATTAGCCCTTGCCTTTTGACAAAGGAATATTCTGTACAAATCCATGTTTCTATCTATAATAGTTTGAGTAAGGTATTGATGAGTAAGTCACTTTAGATCTAATCTTTTTTATTTTTTTAAATATAATAGTGTATATCTTTTTAAAAACTCATAAATAATTCGTGTTCAGTTTTGGTATTTTTGCCCTATTTGAATTTTGTTGGCACTCGATCATAACATTTTTTTTAGATCACTTTTTATTACACAATTCACGAGTCAATACGTTTCTACTACGGTTTTCTCAATGGCTCTCTTTAGAAGAAAGACCATATGGTGTCCAGACATTTTCAAGAAAAAAATGTGACAACCTTGTCCCTCAGCACGTACAGAAAACACTTTTGTGGTCACTTGTGGTCATGCTTGTGGAAGGAGCTGTTTCTTAGGAAGGGTATGGGTAAGGGTCGCTTAACGGTGGCCGCGACTGTATAAACTTAAAAACTCTTGAACCACCCGACCGATCGCAAACAAATTTTCAACATAGATGAGGTTTGGTCCTGGGATGGTGTTTATTACATCACTTTGACGATAGAACTTGAGCGAAGGGGAGGGGAGGGAGATATATATATATAAAAATAAATAAAACCTAATAACTCTTGAACAACCCGACTGATCTGGATCAAATTTTCAGTAGATGAGGTTCGGGCCTTTGATGATTTTTGTTATTTTATTTTGACGGCACAACTTAGGGATATATATATATATATATATATAAAATGAAAGTTACTATCTTTCTGAGTTCATCACTCTTCAACCACCCGACCGATCTCGATGAAATTTTCATCATAGATAAGGTTCAGACCTGAGATGATTTTGTCATATCACTTTGACGGTGTAAATTAGGGGAGGAAGGAGGGGGAGAAACATTTATAAATGATCGAAAACGATCGATATCAGTGTAGAATCTATACTTTTCCGGGTTGCTGAGGTGCACAGTGATATTTCTGATGCTGATTAAATCCAAATTCACCCCCACAACTTGGGGAGGGGGAGGAAGGAGATATATAAAAATGATCTAAAATTACCAATATCAGTGAATCGATGGTTTTCGGGATCGCTAAGATGACCGGTGATACTTTCGATGCTATGCCCCGAAACATAGAGAAGAAGGGGGGAAGATATATAAAAAATGATCGAAAATGGTCGATATTAGTGTCTGATTCATAGTTTTTGGGGTCACTGAGATGAACAGTTATCTTTCGGATGCCATTCAAATCGATGCCAATAAAAACGAGAGCAGCATATTTCACGGGTACTAAATACATGAGATACGGAGCTGTACATTTAACTTTTCATTTTAACTCAACGAAGCGGGTAATTGATGCTAGTGATACATAAACATTCCTTTTTTCACTCTGTGATACGAAATCGTAAATATATTTGATTTTTTCCTGTTTTATTGTTTTTTATAAATTCGGAAAGAAGATAAGAAAAAAAAAAGAACTAAAGAAAAATCTTCACCCGACTACCTCAATATCATCTACTCGTAAATCATCAGGAAGAGTGTTTTACACGCTCTTTTAACATTAGATCAAGATTGTTTCCCCACGCTATATTACAAGCATGTAATAAGTATTCAGGCCCAATAAGCAAACAACAAAAAATCTGAATTAGTCATCATTTGGTTTTTAGACACCAACTTGCCTACCCACCCGCAATTTTTTCTTACGAAATTTTCACCATTAAGTGAGGGATTCTTACTACAACGTTCTAACAAATCCAGATTTACATGACAACATGATGTTATTACTACCATATTTTCAGATCACAAATTGTTTAATTCGTCTTCGGGATACAAGGAACAGAAATTTGGGGATAATTTCGAGGCTCTGAAGTTTAATTGATTCCAAACGGTACAACTATCTGTTTAACCTACATTTTCTTAAGAAAAAGTAACCTGAATTATATATAATTGAATGCAATTAAATCCTTGTTTGTTCACCGCAGGCACGGAAAATAATATAATTCTGAATTATATATATAATTGGGTGTCCGGTTGACAGTAAGTTTCCATTAATTATTAAAAATATTGCGAACATCTCGACATGGCGGTAATTTACAAATCATAATGTAATGCAGAAGTAGAAAAGAATTGCAATTTCAGATCTTTATCTTCTTTTAGGGTTTAAAAAAAAAAAAAAAAAAGCCGTTTCAAAGAAAACTACCAATTTATGTGATTTTTACATTATGCATTTCCTACCCTCTCCGGTCTCCAAAAGCATTTTTGGTTAACGACTTTGTTCTTTAGTTTACAAAACAACTTGCACAATTATTATTTCTGTGTTAATGGCATTCTATGTTAGTATCTTTAATTAAAATCATACTTTCAAATACAGTACTTAGGATTAACAGACTTCTATTTATTATGTATACTACATAATAAAACAGAAGTTTTAAAAAATGACCTAGTGAATAAAGTATTGAAGTAATTAAAGTACGCATGCATAATATCACTACATTGGATATCTGTGGCCCGCGTAGCTTAGTCGCTAACGCTCTCGTCTTTACTGCGAGCGGTCCCGGGTTCGATTGCCAGAAGGAACACTCGGTCGAAAAAATGTACAAACTTTTTCAGACCAGTCATTCTGAGTGAGGTTTTCCTCATTCACACCAGGTAAATGCTGGTACCTAACATAATGATCCTAGGTCGCTTTCCTCCTTCCCCATTCCTTTCTTCCTCACCAATTTCCTGGGGGATCGTCGAGAAACATCCTCCCCCACATATGACGGGCAAACATGGCCATAGATACCGAAAGTAAGGAAAATCCAGAATTCCTAATTCTAGTCCTACATTGGTTATCTAACTCTGCTACATTGCAGTTAATACTATAGATAAAGTATGTCCGAAGCTTGAGATAGCTTGTATTACCTGGAAATCTACGTCTACAATGGAGTAAAGTATATAATCATTGGATTCCGTTATCACCAGTTATAATGTACACATCCAAAATTTAAAGATACATATTATCATCTATTTGAACATTATTAACGCTATGCCATACACATTTTAAATATATCACATTTCCTACTCGTTTCGTTGGGTCAACTTCCAATATTCTCAACAGATCATAGAAAAAATCAACTTTCCTGAAAAAGTAATCTCATGAAACTAGAAAGAAATAAGACATCGTAGAACCGCATTTTTCTAAGAAACTGAATATTTTGTACAGTCTGAGAATACTGGGCAGATCTATCTAAACAACTGCAGGGAATGAAATAACTCATATACGATGTTAATCAGAGTTCCTAATGATAACGGAACTGAAAATGTCTCAGGTTCCGGTGTGCTTCGTGAAGAGAACCGAAATACATTTTAAAATACCAGTTCAGTTCACAAAAACAAAAACCGTAATTCAGTATCGAGACGAGAACTGAAAAATATTCTGACATCATTTACAAATATTGTTAGCTCAAGATAGTTACAAACCGTAAACGACTTTAAGCAACTTTCAAATGATAACTCAAGGGAACCACCTACAGGGTTCCATATTACAAAACCCATTTCTCTTTTCTCTATCACTTCAGTATGAATTTCTGTTCAATCACCAAAATGGATTTTATATATATATATATATATATATATATATATATATATATATATAATCTTTCGATTTACGGTATTTTTTTAACTTGGGAGGGGAGAATTGGTCCCGATTATGGAACTGAAACACAGTATAACCCATTTATGCCTATCTGTTACGTTATCGTAAACCCTAATTACATTAAAATATTACTTGATGATAACCTGGTAGATATTAAATGACTACCATTATCATGAAATTTTAATTAAGTTTATCATAAATTCGAAATACTATCTGTTGAATCTGTTATTCTGACGCACATGAAAAATAACTGGTTATGTGAATAATCTAGAAATTGACATATTGAAGAGACATATAAACTTAAGGAATTCATTTCATAAGTATCTTTCACAAGTATCTTCTTTTTCTTTCTCTAGATTCCCTCTTACGAAACTCTACTTCATTCTTGCACGGCTACAACCCGTTATATTTTACAATCCCTGTGTACGCTGTCGTGTCAATCTGCTATAACAGAGCACAAGCCAGAAAAACGCTTCTTACCCGCCATGGATACTCTAGGATGCATATCATTTACAGGAGAACCTGCTCCACCAATATTGATACCAAAGAAGACCAAACAATTCCAGACTTCCACGTCACCTACTGGATGTTCTACCCTTTTAGTAAAGGCAAGGCTGTTTGTACTCTGGACATGGGCTTCTTCGGCCCTTTTCCTATTCCGCTGATCAACAACTTTTGTCTGGGGACAATGAGAGAGTATGGAAACCACGTAGGAGACTGGGAACACGTCAGCTTAATGTTTCGGGTAAGTTAATTCTTTTTTTTTTTCTCTCTCTATTTTTTGTCAATATCATAATTCCTTCTAATCTTCTTAGAATCAATTTTAGGATCTTTTGACCAACTGGATGTTTTAGACTCAATGTTTTACATTTGTTAGTTTCATCCGTGAAGAACTAAGTAATGATAAGAACGGAAAATGATCAAAATTATTTTTAAACACAAACAATTTGCTGAGCAAAACAATATATTCATACTAAAAAACTACATACTTGTGACAATTTCGTCAACTAACACTTTGGCTTCATCAGACGCTATCATCGCTCATGTTATAAAATTTTGATCTTCATTTTTTTGTTGTTCGTTTTCTAGAGCATCTCATAAGTTTTGTTTTGCTCCTGTTAATATTCATGCTATGTTTGCTGCTAAGTAGGTGTTGCATGCCGTTTATACCTGTCTCTAATTTCTTTTTCTCACTATCTGTCAATATTACGATATCATTTGCAAATCTAATTGTATGTATTTTCTGTCCATCAACAGTTATTCTTATGCTTTGAATATCCTTGATTTCTTTTCTTGCTGATTTCTTTAATGTAGAGATTAAACGTAACTGATGATGACAAGCATCTTTCTGAACTGCTACTTCTCCTCTCTCTTCACCTATCTCAATTGCTGAATTCTCTTCATTATACAGGTTACATAAATTATTCTTGCTTCTTATAATTTATACTTGCTTCATTTCGAATTTTGAATATTTTATTCTACATTATTAAACGCTTTTTTCAAGTCCACAAATGCTTTATAGGTTCTCTTCCCACTCGAATTATTTCCTTTAACAATCTTAATGCAAGCATTGTTTCCTTATTTCCGGTTTTCTTTCTGAATCCAAACAGGTCATCTGCTAATCTTCTATTGATTATCTTTGTCAAAATTTTTGAAGCATGTGTAAGCAAACTTATCGTTCTGTGATTTGCTGGTATCTGCTGGTATCTCATCTATTCCTCGAGCTTCTCCATGTTTTATGTCTTGTAATGCTTTGTCTACTCAAATCTGATACGACGTTTATTCTTGCCTCTTCTACTTCTCCATGTTTTCTAATCTTTCTAATTGTTTGTCGCTTTCATAGAGCCTTTCTAAATATTTCTTCCACGTTTTCACTTTATCTCAAGTTTCAGTAATGGATCTTCCGTCTTTATCTTTTAGTACATTGATCTTTGTTCTCCGAGGTTTGAAGTTTATCTTAACCTTCTTATAAGCCACATCTACTCTTCTCGCGTTTATACCCTTTTCTATTTCTTCTTATTCACTCCTCCTTGGCTAGTATGCGTTTATAAATGATCTGATTTCTTATTCTTTTATACTGCGTCTAGCCTCACTATAATTCTTGTTGTTGATATTCTTCAATTTCTTTCTCTCATCCATTAAGTCCAGAATTTCCTTGGTGATCCATTATTTCCTTACTATTTTTAATTCGTGACGTAATATATCCTTTGCAGTAGTAAGCAGGCCAGTTTTTATTAATAACTAGTTCTTGTTAAATCTTTCCTTCATTGGTTCTTGTGCTATCTTATCTACTGTCTTTTTCGTGTAATTTTCTTGAATTTCTTCGTTCTTTACCTTGCCTGTACCAAGTATTCCACTTTTCTTCTTTTTTCTTAGCTTCTGAAATTTCAACTCATTCTTCATCATGACTAAGCTGTGGTTACTGTCCACATCTGTTCCTGGGTAACTTCCATAGTTCTTAATTTGGTTTCTGAACTTCTCCTTAACGAGTATACAGGTCACAACACCACTTAGTTCAGTGATTGTGAAATTATTTATTTAAAAATAAAAATAAATTCTTCGAAAAAAATAAAAATTTAACTGCACTGTTAGAAATAAATTCAATTTTTTGGACCTCTAAAAATCAATTAACACTCATAAACTGTAAATGAGTCATTTTATTATTCCTTTTTATTAGGAGAAACTTCTTTTTCTTACTTTTTTCTCTACCAAGTCCTTTAGAATTTTGTATAGATCAATCTCCTGCTAATGGAAAAAACTGCCAAACTGCTTAAACGTTCTTGCTGAATTGATGATCTCAAGTAAGTTTTGATGAGTTTCAACTTTGAAAAACTCCTTTCTCCAGATGCCATGGTTTACTGGGATTCTCAAGAAAATCGTTTATCGCAATATATTCTTGTGTGTATTTAACAAGTTGAAAGTAGAGTTACTTTAACACGGGGTTCCCTTAGGAGCGGGCCTGTCTTCAAGCAATCGGTTCAATCGGTTTAAATGAGGCCCTGATTCTCAATGTGTGCCGATTGAATTGGACCACTTAGAGTCCCGATCTAAGCTCTACTGCATGCACACTATTGGGACAGATTGGAACACTAGATTAACGCCAGATCGACGCATTCTATATGTATGGCCTAACTAGATAACATACTGCGCGAGAAGGCAGATCATAGAACATAAGAGCTGGAAAATATATGTTGTAGATCGGTTGCTATAATCTTAGCTCGTGGTGGATCCAAAAGATACTAATATTGTGGGGATCTTCAGAGTTTATTCTTAAGTACTGAGCAACTGAATTTTTGAAATATCGTATTTCAGTTTGTTATCTTTTACCTATTACGCGCTTTCCCCTTTCCTCCTTTTGACAGTCGTATTTGATTGAATTTCAAGCGTCCGACCTTACGTTCGAACAACAAAAAATACACTTCATTTCATTTGCATAGTTTTAAGTTCAAACTTCTTTTCCTTTCTTTCTTATAAGTTGATTTTTCATTTTCATACATTATTTGGAAATGATTTAGGACATGGGTATCGGGTAAGTACATGTTTTTGCAAATAAAACCTGCAATCTTCTTATAGAAAATAAGCTTAGCTTAAACTCACTAAAATTAATATGTATTGTAGTTTTCGAGGCCTTGATCAAAAGGTCCCATGGGAGATACATAGCTCAGACACATTGTTCCTTTGCTAATGGCTGTCATAATGGATGATTTATGCGATTTTGAGTACAATCACATATTTTTGCAGAAAATAGGTTTAGATCGAAGTCTTGCAAAATTAATATATATGACATAGTTTTCGACGTCCTGATGAAAGGTTCAACGAAGACGAAATTCAGATTTCTTTTTTTAATTACTACGGACTTTCAAAGTGTGATTGTACTGAAAATCGCTTAAATTTTACTCTTTAATAGTATGTACGGGAGAAACTATCAGTTCCTCAAGTTTGTTATGCCTATTGACACTTATGATCGGAATCTCAAAAGCTATTACATTAATTTAAGCGAATTTGATTTAAATTTATCTTCCACAGAATATGAGTTGTACTCAGAAAGCATTTTGACAGATCTAGCAGAGACACTATCAGTTTCAAAGTTTTGTGCCCACTTTGAAAATTACAACATATATTAATTTTACCAAATCCGGCCTAACCCATTTTCTATAAGACTGCGATTTTTGTGTGTAATCATAAAATCACATGACAAATATGCTTCAACAACAATTTATACATACGATTGTAATACACATTACACACAAATATACTCTTTTTTTTTCAGAAAGGAGTTCCAAAATCAATGTATGTATCAGTTCATGATAGCGGAGCCTTCTACAAATACAATAATTGCTCAGGAACGTTTCTCTATGAGGGCCACGAGATTAGGAGAGGAATTTTCCAAAACCCGTTGTTTCCTCCTGTGGTACATATACAGGGCAGCCATCCAGTTCTCTTCGCAGCAAGAGGATCTCATGGTTTATGGGCTTCACCTGGTAAGTACTATTCCCTTTACTTTATTGTGAGATTTCTCCTAAAAGATTATTTAGTTTGCTCCACTATTTTTTTTTTTTTTTTTTTTTTTTACAATGTCGAAACAACAAAAACAAAACGTAATATCATCATTATGATTTCCTTGTAATTAAATTTTTACAAAAAATATAAAATAATGTGATGTTTTGAAGCAATGATCAAGCAATGATCCATTTTGAGAAGTTTTAATCCCCCACCTACGTTCTTACATGTTATTTCTATACGAACTGCTCGGACAGAATTTATGTCTAAGGAACACCAGTCAATTTACAGCATAGGTCACTGCCAACATTATATTGCTATAAAGTACAAATTGTGATATCCTCCCTAGTATTTCAAATTAATTTTAAAAATCTATTTAGTATTCCTCTAATGCCAAAAAGCACAACACCTATTTTATATATTTGTAACTACTTATCAAAAAATGAAAAGTTGTATGGACTAAGCCCCACAACCTCAATATAGCCGCCACCGAGCCGATGCATCGCCTTAAAGTTAATTCATCACCGAAACGTTCATGCAAACTCAAATGTAGTTATATATGTGATTAAATAATAATTTGAGAAAAGCAAATTGTAGTTAGTTTATCAAAAAAGCAGCACAAGGCAACGTAATTGGAATAGTGAGAAGCTTGGTTCATAATTTTCTTCTCATCTAATGTCAGGCGTACTTATCTTGGCACGGTTACATACGCAAGTTAGCTGCCCACATTGTTGTATCGGTAAGATACGAAAACTACAAAATGTATGTCTAGTATTCGTGTTTTCTCTAATTAGACTTTTAAGGGACTTTTCAAACAACTCCGAGATTCGAGAATTGGAGTAGCAGAGGTTACTTTGGTGTCATCACAAGCCTAAAGTAATTTTGTTAGTTTCTGTCAATTCTAGAATATAATTTATTGTGTTATCTCTGTTGGTATTTCGTGCGATATAAATACTTATTCATGATTACAACATAAACTGTTATAAACTGTTTTGTTTTTTGTTACAACAAAAAACAAAAGATTAAATTCGAATGGAGCTCAATGTGTTGTAATATTTCATATATGACAGTTAGGGCTAGAAACTTTTAAACATTCACAGTTCACTGAACACTAAGGTACTTTGTGTCAGTGTTGGGCAAATTTCAATTGAATTAATAATTAATCTTAATTGTTACTTGCAATTAATAATTGAAATGAGTAATTGTCAATTGTTAATTGCATCTGGCCATTAATCAATAAGAATCAACTGCAATGAGTCAATCAATTGAAAGCAATCGTTGTGGAAAGCTACTGCAATTAAATTCAGCCATTCAATTACAATTGAATGTAGTTTGCAATAATTTCCACAGAAATTATTTTTCAATTGATTGATACATTGCAATTAATTTTCATTGATTAATGCCACACACTGTAGTTGTGCATATATTACATCATACAAATGTTTTCATATAACAACATAAAGAACACTCAATTTCTAAAGGAAGGGGTGGGGTTCAATAAACTTTTGTTCTTTTCACAATAAAACATTCATTTGCACGAAAAAACGATTCGTCTTATTGTTGTTCAGTATCGTTGTACGATTTCCATAGTAGGTACAATAAACAATTGACCAATTTCAATAATTAATATTCAATAATGGAAGGTCATTTATAACTGTTACTTGCACTGCACATCTTGTGGCAGGGAACATTTCAATAATTCAGAGAGAATTCCGCTGCGAAATTAGATTACCCATTAAATTTTGTGTATTTTCGTATTGGTAGTCTGTTTTGCCAATCGTTGTTTTAGAAAGACGATGCTTTGTACGTAAACAGTGTGTATGACAGACAGATAGAGGCTTCCAAGAGGGATGGAACCATAATCATAATATAATAGTATGTGACAGTCGCCCTGTCTGTCTTTCTTTCCAGAGGGCAAGGGGGATGGTTGTTATCCACCACTGCATGTCTGTACCTTATTTCAAATCTGTGGATTGAATAACAGCAAATGGGCAACGCAATATAAACACATCTTATCTGCACTTTTAATTCCTGACTTCAATTACAATTAACATTAACAATTGCAAGTTTCAATTAAACGTTTCAATTGCTTTTTTGCGATTAACAATTAACAAGTTTTAATTCCCTGACGGCCAATTAACAATTTACTAAATTTTAACTGCAAACTTTAGGAATGAATTCAATTGAAATTAATATTAATTGCAAAGGGCAAATTGAAATCAGCTGCAATTCATTTCCAGAGTAATTAGTTGTAGTTGATTTAAGAGTTGCAATTAATTTTGATTGATTACTGTCCAACACTATTCTATGTTTCTTTCATTTTAATCAGACTATTATAAAGAATGTCAAATGACACTGCATTGTTACCAGAGTACTATGTATTGTATTCTTGTTGTAATGAGTTTAAAAATATAAATAGTTACTCTAGAGTCAAGTACAAAACTATACCAAGAAATTATCATTAAAATTTATGTTACATAGGAAAACTAATTGAGTTTAACAACTTGAGGAACTAAACTATTGCATTATTACAAATATTTACTTAGATTAATCTTGGAATATATCTGTTACTTAGTACTTGCCAAAAGTTTCAATGGGAATTCACATCTTCTTCAGCATCATTTTCTTAAAGCATTTACAGTAAGCTCATTACATCACATTACATATCTCGTTTGTGTAAGTGGGTAATTCAAAGTTGGCATATTAGTTTACGAGAGTAATTGAGTTTAACTATTCAGTTATTACAAAAAGGGCAATGCCTCTACTAAGTTTGTAATGCGCTGCTAATCTATACCTATACCTCAGCGCATTACTTAAAATTTGGGCAAGGGTCAATTCAGACGCTGGTCTGTACCCTCAGATATTAAAATTAAAATTAAAAAAAAAAAAAAAAAAACTTTTTTCGAATCGGTATTAGGAAATAACCAAATTAATTATATGCATGTAAGTTTGTATTTGTGATCGGTAATTTATATTAAAATATGTGGTCTTAAATAAATCAAAATCTCGGATCAACATGTCTAATATCTGATGACTAACTATCAAAAACCAACTATCTCAGTATTTGTAAATGGGTAACTGTTTTTGAAGTAATTGACAAGATGAACATTTAAGATATTGAGAAACTATTTCAAGTTCTGTTTCAAAGAATGGAATAGTAATGTGCATATGGATTGGAAAATCGATTATGATTTTTAATTATGACTATATCGGACGTTTAATGCTAACTTTGGAAACAGTTTCTACGGAATCTAATGTTAATTAGTTAATATTATGTAATATGAAAAATTTAATGTAATGAAAAGTGTTTTACGATTATGGGTGTATGATGAATATTGGAAGATAAGAGTAATAATGAATATGTTCGAATGTAAAAATATCATTTAGTAAAAGCTGTTAAAAAAAGTTAGAAGGAATAGGATGAAGTCAAATGAACATTCATACGTCGTTCTGTATGTACTTGTCTACATAATCTGATTGATAATTTATATGATTTTATGCACAGCTTGATCATCTAATCACCAGTTATCCATATGTATGTTGAGAACGGTATAATCCTGTACTTCACTGTGGGAGTTTCTCATAAGTACACCGAACCTCCAATCTGTTTGCGATGGAATATGCACCTGTGTGAGTAGGAGTACATCAAGTTTATCTGAAGGTAGTCTGGATCACTTGTTCTCACTGGCAAGGTTCTAGACATCCTTTTCTTTTCGAACAATTGTATTTGAAATTAACTCTAACTTCGCTGTCAATGACGTCAGAAAGACAAATTTGAATAAGGTTTGAACTCCCTGGCCATCACGTGAC
Source organism: Thermobia domestica (assembly GCF_964235325.1). Taxonomy (NCBI): domain Eukaryota; kingdom Metazoa; phylum Arthropoda; class Insecta; order Zygentoma; family Lepismatidae; genus Thermobia; species Thermobia domestica. The sequence continues at coordinate 78,021,096 of NC_137455.1, forward strand.
TGATAAATATGGCCTCACACAATGAAAGTGATTTTGTTATTGTTCTGATGGAACGAAGGCGAAACAGGCAGACAAACTCCCATAATGAGTGACTTTAGATTTTGATTTAGGGATGATAGTTACAGCACTGTCCGTCTAAGCCCCCCTCCCCCTGGCTGGTTTACTGGCTAGCTAGAGTCCGTTGGGATATGTGGTCTTGTGTTCGATTCCTGGTAGGAGAGGATTAAACGCGTTACAGTGGTTGGAATCCCACCTTAAACTGTAAGTCCACGTTTCATGCAGTTCTGGTGATCAAAAGGGACACTAAATTTCAACGAACAAATAAACAACCTATATTTTTCTACCTATTTTTGGAAGAAATCAAGTACCAAAACAAGAAAAGATAGAAAATGAAAGACTGTTAGTTTCTGTTTCTCCATCAATGAATTTGACAACTAGAGTAACTTTATCACTACTCTGTAGAACCAACGTAAGTAAACTTAACTATATTTGTCTTTCTTTCCAGGAGTGCATCAATATATGAATTTTCCTCCTCTGATTGATGTTACTGGATATGGAATTCCATGGATGACAGGTCAAAACTTGCAAATTATTCACTTAACAGCCCAAAACAGATCAGCAACACCTTGGATGACGTATAAAGGAAGATGGGGGAACCCGAAAAAGAACTGTCACCCTCTTATTAATGTTGGGCTTAAAATATGTGAACAGTCAGACGGGCCAACTGGTATACCAAGAAAGAAACGGAATTATCTGTGTTATTAGTTTTCTATTCATAGCCATTGTATAAATATTGAAATGTACTTGTAAATATTGCTGTATGTGTACATAGCTCGAATTGTAAATTTACTGTAAATATACAATGTTAAAAATCATAATTTTTTACATATATTACAACCTACTCCTACCACTTGATACAGATTGTTATCAGTATCTTCAATATATTTAATTTTCTGATAGCGTCGGCGGCAAAAGTTGTCGCCTCCATTCTTAAAAATATGCTTTAGAGTTTTTCTCGTTACACGAAGCACGTGTCAGTATATAAACTACTATAATTATGAATGAATTAACTTTATAGTATAATTGTTAGAATTTGAAACTTCTAAATGTAATTACTTTTTGTAGGTCTCATTGGAAAGGAAAGTTGTGTTTGACACTACCTGAAATTATGGATTTCACTTTGCAATAACAAAAGTTCCTATCTCCATATGATGACAAGTGACCTTTGTTTCCCTACGGTAGACTTTCTAACTATGGCATTTCATGCTATGACTTCTCGCTATCTGTTACCGTTTTCGTTTTACGGGAAATAAACTTCGAAACCGAAAATGACTAACCTGAAATAGTTCTGATTTGAAAAGAGAATTAACAAAGGAGATCGAATCTATCCTTGGGACGCTGAATCAAAAGCAGAAAATCGCACCTCGATAACTCTTACTGTTTTGGCTCTGATACATATCGACACACGGATGAACGAACGAACAAAGCCGCCGTTCTATAATACTTCCGACTCTTGTGCATAGCATAGTTTGGAAGTCTAAAAACGCTTTCAATATTAATCGTCTCTTAAGGACTACTTGTGAGGACAGTGTACTTCCTGACATACTGTTCTGAGTGGATTCGTTAATCTAACGGGAGGAAATCAACTGAAGATCTGTGAATGGATGGACGACTAATTTGTGCCATCACTGTGCAGCTTTAATCATTGAGACAGAAGATAAACTGTTAAGGGTCCTCAATCTTACAGGACTCTTGCATGGTATAATTGAAATAATTGTGACAGGCCACTTGCAGCTGTCCAAGATTAGTTCACGCTGACAACTGGATAAAAAGAAGGAAACCTCTTGCATGATAATTGTTATTGGTCTTCTGATAAAGAACTGACCAACCAATGAACAATTGTCCGCCTCTTGTATCACAATGGATGAAGCTCTTATTTTCTTCTTCAATCCGGTAACAAAAAGTAAGTCCTAACAGAGAAAATATTCCTCTTTGCTTCCACCTAAGAAGTTTCATCAGATCGCTTCGAATACGAGTTTTTTTATGACATTTTCTGGAACAAAAGGAACTAATTCTAGCTTATCCTGGGACAAACGATTACTGGACAGTACATTGTTCAACTGCTGGATAAGAGATTGTTTCATGCAATGCAGTAACATCAACTAAATTTCTCGAGTCAGATTTTGGTCACCGGAACTAGTGGTACCGTCTCATCGATCCCGAATTGTGAGATACATATTATAGAATACATGTATCTAAATGCTTATTCATCAACCTTACTCAATGATCTTGCCCTCAGGATTTCATTGCGGGACAGAATTCTCCGTTTTAAGCCCACAAGCATTTTCGAAAGTGCGACTTCCAACTGTTTAAAACAAACCCCACAAGCAGGATTCCTCAAGCGCCTTTGACAACTGAGTGTTAAAATACTGCAAGGTAGATGGTGATTTTGTTCAAAATGACTGAAAGTTACCATTCGAGAAATAAGAACTGATGAAGATACGGGGAAAGGCACGCAACTAGAGTAATTGCCAGAGTAATTCTAGCTGCGCAGTGATGGCACAAATTAGTCGTCCATCCAATTGGTATGCATTTCACACCTAACGTAAAGCAACTGTTTCAGTATATATAATATGTAGAGCAATATCATTCAAATAAAACGATTACAATATTGCAATTATTTGACGTATAGAAAAAAAAATATCTTTGACAAGATACAATTCTTATAGCTGAGCGTGCATTTACTAGAAAATAAATCTTACCTGAAGTAGAAAACAACCACCAAAACCTAGTTTACACAATAGTAGAGTTGTCAACTCCTTCAAATGTTGTCTATTATAGATGTCTGGAATGACTAAAACAGCCCGATAATGCTGCAAAAATAAATAAATAAATAAATAAATAAATAAATAAATAAAAATTAAAAAATGTATATGAATTAAGCAAGTCTAAAACAGTAAGCATTTTCATTTAATATATACACACACAGGTGAAAACGTTTTTAAGTTATGTAATAGATCTCCCCAAAGATTAATGTTACCAGACGTCCCCGTTTTCCGAGAACAGTCTCTGAGTTTTACATGATTTTAAGACAAAATCCATATGCTCCGTGACTGAAGTTGAAAAGCATTCCTAGTTTCATTGAGGAATCCTGAAATCTTACCAAAGATGGTACACAAAATGATTATGGTAGGTATCAATGATCCCAAAATGATGCCCATTCAAACATGTTATACAGAATGTTTAAAAACACAGCACTTACTTTAAAAGTATGTCTAACCACAAGAGCCTGCAAAAGCAGCTGGATTGGATGGATTTTGAGTTTAGCGTCCCTTTCAGCAGCGAGGCTATATCAATACGATTAGTTTAACGTGGAATCCTAACTACATGAATTTATTCCGGTAATCGAACTCGGATCTTCCGAGCCAAAGACAGGTACGTTAACCACATAGCCATAAGGAAGCTCCACAAAAGCAACCGTTCGGGCAGAGAGCTGGTTGTGCAGATGCTGAATACCTGTCCACAGTATAGTATCCTACGCTTGATGGTGATCTTGGCGTAGCTGGGCGATGGTTATTGGCGGAACCCGGCTAGTTATTTAGCGCCGTACAACCATATTACACATGTGCTAAATACGGCTAAGTTCAAAGAAGTAGCAAACAGACTATAGTAAAGTGCATATGGTAAGCAGAACAAGCTCTGACAGTGTTATCTTGCTAGAAGATGCGATTCCATAATCTCCAGATAAGATAGGAGGACTGGATTGACGGCATTGTAATTGTGTAATACTCTAATTATACTTCCCTGAATGAAGACTACAGGTAAGTGGTATGTGGATTATTGCTCCAATACCAGAAGGCCAATTGTTGATGCTGTATAGCAAATGGACACGCATGATGGATTTTCTCATTCACCAGCACGTTTATAGACATCTACACAGCCGTCACTGTTACAGACAAAAACGACTCTCATCGCAGAATACACCGCTCTCTACCTACCTCACCACTGGAGTATCTCATGACACCACCGAAGGTGTTCTCGGCAATGAATAAGTGTCAAGGGTAATAATGAAAGAAATTAGGGTGCGCTAACATTCGTGGTACATGGTGGAGGTACGGTGACTTATTTGCAGTGGAGATCGCCGCACTTTAAACTGGCGCGGCAAGAAAGATCCTTATGTAAAGGTGCACCCTGAGACGTTGTGTAGATACGTCTGCTACGAGATCTCTACGCCTCCCATTGTGTACACAACTGAATCATTACAGATACTTTTCAATC